>NC_090925.1:608977852-610382018 GCF_040938575.1 Ambystoma mexicanum | reverse complement strand
CATATTGACTTTCTCAATGTTTGTTTTGTGCCAAGAAATTCTATTCAATTGGGCATTCACTGCTACTCTTATGTTGTAGTTGTGTTCCTCGCCCCTGTCCATGTCTACCAGCAGTGTCATCTTTAATATTTTGTGATCACTCTCCTTAGTGCTGATCAAACCAAAATCCTGAACAAGGTTAAAGGTCTTGGCGCAGACAAAAATATAGTCTGTAGTGGATAACCACTTTCCGTTCGACCATGTGGATTTATCCATTGAGTCTTCCATTAAATCATTTACACCTTGCAACCCCCAACCTCCCAAGAAATGTGCCCATATATCCCCCTGATGGCGTTTCCATGTGTCACCCCTTTCACTGATCAACCGTCCAACCCTACATTCATTCAAACCTTCTTCCAGACATATTTCAGAATTGAAGTCCCCACACATGATAATATATAGTTCCTTATTCATATCCTGGCATTCCTGAATCACTAGATCTATTGCCTCAATATTGGCCTTTAGGTCACAGTCAGGTTGCCAGTATATGTTTATTATTAGGAGGTACATAGGCAAGTTCTTCCACCCTATTTTTACTAGGTCAGCTATACACCATTTGTTAATGCGGAAGTTCTTTAAGGTTGTAAAGTTTATGTTGTTCCTAATTGCAATTAGTAGGCCCCCCAACGGTCTCCCCTTAGATTTTTTAGTGGCAGGTTCCTGGAAGACCGTGAAACCACCTAGTGATATCAAGGCCTCAGCCCACGTTTCTTGTAAACATAGGAACGAATAGATCAAGAGCGCTGAGCACGTGTCATAAGAAAACAATAAAGCTTGTGAACTCCTTGAGTTCCACGTTAAAAAAATATGCCTAGCAGTGCTCTAAGTAGTGTCTTTCAGGCATTGTATCTTGGAGATTGATGCTCTCAGGGTCGATGCCAGCCATCTGAGCTCAGCCACCTCATTTGCATTTATCTCTTTGTTCGTGTCTTGCCCTCCTTGTATGTTGTTACTCCCGTATGCCTCGCTGGAATACCCACCCCTCTCTCCTCCCTGTTGTTTACCCGAGCCCTGACTGAAGTTGACTATATCATACCCAAATCTTTGCAGTGCCACTCCTTCAGTGAGAGCAAGTTCATACGTTGCTCTTGAGTGAAACACAATCCTTACGCAATCATACCTTGTCGGGTGTATATAGTCAATGAGCTTGATATTGCTTGATGAAATTAATGAGAGCCGAGGTATCTCGTTAAACAGAGAGAGAATCTGCCCTCAATTTAGTGACAGGGGTCCTCCTATTGTTAACATAAAGTTCAGTATGACAATGGGGCCATCCACACATTTCGGCTCCCTACATTCTCTTCTATCTTCCGGCCAAGCACTGTATAACATTCGGTCTTGCCTCTCTGTCCTATAGTGCCTATAAGTTTCCCTCTCCCTACTTTTCCCGCCCACAATATCACTCTTCCCGTCCTTCTCTCGTTTATATTCTCTACCTTGTTCGAATCCCTGCTCTGTATTCCACAGTTCGGATTTCTCTTGAATCCACTCTACGAACCCCTTAGCCTCATTTTGGATTTTGTTTACCGTAGGTCCCCCAGCCTTACATTCCTCTCTCCTGTCCATCGTACTCGTCTGTTCATTTTCTGATTCAGGCCCTTGTTTTAGTGTAGTCGCCTGTGTATCGGGGCCAACTTCAATCATTTGGGCCTTTAGTCCCTGTTGATTCTGCTCTTTGTTTTCTTCCGCTACCTCGTACAGAGGGATCCTCTGCTGGTCTCCCTCGTACCTTTTACAGTCAAATAATGATAGTTCCGATGGTAAAGGAGGTCCATACTTAGAGGAATGTTGGAGGATTTTGAGGAGCGCTTCTTGTACCAGTTTTTTGATGTCTTCACTGGGGATCACAGGCGACTCACTGCTATTACACTCCACCATATCTTTCCCACCCGCAGGTTCCGTCCCCTCATGCTGTGTAGAGCTAATAGGGGCATTAGGGCTGTCTGCTGCCTTTAGGGATGTCTTATTTTCTTCTACTTTGTCTGCCATTTCGGGCACACTATCTACTATTAACTTTTCCTTGAGTTTTGAGCTAAAGAACTGTTGGATGCTCCTTACTTCCTTGACTCCCTCTAATTTGTTATCGTTCTGCTTCTTTTGATCTTTTCTTTTTGTTTACTTCAATTTTCAGTTTTTTTTTATTGGCTTTACTGACTTTCCCTTTATGATTCATAGCTTCTGATAGGGTGTTCTTAGCTTCTCCATATTCCTTACCATATACCTCCGATGCACTTTCTACTGGGCAATCTATGTCTCGCTCCTTGACTTGTTCCTCTCTACCCAACACTTCCTTCACCTCCAAAGCTAGCTTGCTTTCTTCATTTAGCTGGGTGAAGTCTAGTAGTCCTCCCTCTCCTGATAAGCTACATATGTCTTTGATGTTTGTATTTGTGTTTTTCAATTTGGGAGAGGGTTGATTTTTCAATATTTTAGTCATCGTTATATTTCCCCCCTTCTCGCTCTTTGCTCTTCTTTGAAGTGTCCTTGCTCGCATTTTCTTTTCTCTGCGCGTGATAACATACACAAACGGGCCTCTTCTTCCTGATTTGAATCTCCACCTGGTGCCTGCATCTGTGCTTGCTTTTGAACAGCCTCTTCCTCCATCACCTCCAATAGTGCTGATGGACTGTGTGGCTTGTTCCCTATGGTCTGTTCTAGGAGGTTTACTGCATTATATTTTATTTTTCCCAGCACCGTTGCTCTTTGGTTTTCCACAGTTTTGATCTTTTCTGAATTAATTAGTATCATTCTCTTTAGTTCCTTCGCGTCTTCCCAAGTTATCTTTTCCTTGCTTTCAATCTCACAAGGTAAAAAGGCCCCGTAAGGTTGGTCTCTTGGGGCCACGAAGTTGCTGCTTCTGTCTATTGCCACAACCTTATACTCTCTGTCTTGGTTCACTGTTTGGGAGCCTTTATTAGACGTTGTCTTAGTTTCCTTTGGTGTTTTTGTTGGGGCTTCTTTATTGCACATGTTTAAAGCATGTACAAATCCTTCCAACCTGCTTAGTTTTTCTGTACATTCTACAATCATAAATCTCAATTCCTGTATCTCCCCATGAGTCCTTTCAGGACCCTTATCCAGGAGGTTTAGAATCCGGGTTAGGACCAGAAAGGACTCAGGTTCGGACATAATCTCATCAGCATTAAGTTCCTCACTAGGTTGATTGCACATCAATGCCTCATGCTCACGACTCCGAAGAGGGTCAGGAGAGGTCGGACTTGAACATTTGTGTGAAGCTGACTTTTTATCTCCCATTTACCCACCCCCGAACATACACATCATTTTCCACATGTTGTTTTCACGGGGACGCAGTTTTAAAGGTGTCTCGTGCTCCTCCATTCCTCCGATGGTTGCTTTGTGGAAGTGCACATTATCAAGGCCCCCTCCCCTAGCCCTTACGGGGATAGAGGGTCCCGTTGAGAGCCTAACCCTTCTGTCCAGCTCTGCAGACACTACAGGGGCCAGTAGGGACGTGTCGATCTGGGGTGTGGAAGGCATGGTGTCGTCCATGTTTAGGGCCGAGGGCCTTACTGGTATTTCTTGCATGCTTAAAAAGCTTTTCTGCAAGGCTCTTCGGGGAAATCTATCTTCTTAACTGGCTCCATTTGTTCCTTTATCCATTCACCTGATACATTTAATAGTGGTGGGAATTCAATTCCACTCAATTCCAATTTATCGGTCTCCGCCACCCCCAACCCACCCCTGGTATCTTCTACGTTTATTCTAATGGGGAAAGGGTTTATCACTTGAGAATTAATTGTGTGTGTGAATACGAAAGTCCCACTTGCAATTCTTGTGTTTTGCTTCTCGAATTTATTTTTGTGGCTCACACAACGTAGGTATCTTACCACTCTTTAGAGTTCCCACCATACTCTAAATACAGAGTCACCCTCACCCTTATACACTGCTTTACCTTTTACCAACTTTCCTTTTCATATTTTTCTTTTTCTCCCACTCCAATCACATACCAATCATTCACTGATTACACATTTACGTAATCTAACTACTCCTTCCCCCTACGCCTTTCTCCCTTTGTGTAAAGAACCAGATTACTTTCATTTGTACGGAATATAAAGATGTAATGTATCCCGTAGGTGTGGCACTGCCCTTGGTACGCGCGGAGCACCCGAGATGACTGGACGGCGGAATACACAACAGTGTTAACAAACTGTGTCTTACAGAATGGACGCAGATCTTTCAGACCCCGACCTTGTTCGCAGCATTTCATGTGTTCCCTCAACCACACACAGGATAAGAAAAGCTATTCAATGATTTACCTCTTTGACAAAACCCCTGAAGTTATGCCGGTTGATTCTCCTCTCCGTTTGTATCACTCAAAGAGGGTTCCGGGCCCCCTTACCCCCTGCTCCCAGGCTAACAGGCGAACAGGCACTTCCTTGGCACTTCCGCTCGGCCGCACCCGCTTAAGGCGTGTGGCCAGTGCCTATTGTAGCAGAGGCTCGTGAGGGGGTTGGGCCTAAATGCAAGTAAGTAAAGTAGTGTTATGAAACTTATATAAACACTATATTTACATGTATAAAACATTTTAAAGGTAATAACAATGTCCAATGCAGCGTAGATAATCTTCACCTTGAGTATCAGCCCAAAGAAAAGGAATGGGCTACACAAAGTAGGGAACAGCAGCAGGGTGTTCAGGCGAACAGGCACTTCCTTGGCACTTCCGCTCGGGCGTGCGCGCTGAGGGCGCGTGGCCAGTGCCTACTGTAGCAGAGGCTCGTGAGGGGGCGGGGCCTTGGGTATCAGTCCAAAGAAAAGGAACAGGCTGCGCAACGGCGGGAACAGCAGCAGGGTGTTCAGGCGAACAGGCACTTCCTTGGCACTTCCGCTTGGGCGCGCGCTATTTATCAATGTGTCTTCCAGACTCTAAGACCATGCAGCATTTATGTACTGTCTTTCTGTCTCTGTCTTCCTCTCTTCACCACCTTCTCTCTGCCCTCACAATCTGTAATGGCCACCATCTTTCTCCTCATCTCCTCTCCAGACAGACTCCTCTTTGCACCACAATTCCCTTAGCCCTCTCTCTCTCTCCCCACTCTGCAGCTACACATTCATCGTTCTGTGTCCTGTCTCTTGCCCTCTGTCATCCTTCACATCAGCTCCCACACTTTTACTTCCACTCCCAAACCTTCATCTATTCACTTGATGTTCTTTTCCTCCCCTGCATCCGTGGGTGACCCAAGGTTACACGTGACACCTGACAGTGGGTGTGCAGGACTTGTATGCCTGCAATCAATGGCCTGAATTGTGCCTGCGTCCCAGGGATGACTGACGTCTGTTTCCACAGTGCGTGTCGTGTTGTGCTTGAAATATGTTTGCTTCACTGCCAGCTATTTCTCTGTCAATGAGTTTTGATGTTGTAAGGTGGATAGTTGCTCAAGACTCTGTTATTTGGACTTCTGGACGTTGACACTGGATGGTCCATGGCGGTTACCTTGTTCCATACAGGAGTTGTCAAGGCAGTCCAGTTTCTTTACTTGAATTCCATGCATGTCTTTGCAAGCTTAGAATGTTGTTTCAGGTGGAATGCTCTGGATTTGAGACAGGTGGGTACCTTGTGCAGGTATGTTTGAGGCACTCAGTGGGGCACATGATGTGGTGTCATTGGTGGCAAGGAGTTTGGCACTGGGTCGGGTGATTTTCTTATTGCCTTGGACTGAGGTGAGTGGGTACGGCGTCATGGTTTCATGGACACATGGTGATGTAGGCTGGTGAGTATATGCTTGCTGTTTTTGCAGGGAAATCAGGGGGTACTGGTTTGCGGGGTGGTTGTTGTGAGGGAGGCTGTCACTGTGGTGTGTTTATTGTTGAGTTATCCTAAGGTGAGCAGGTGCAGCTGCATGGGTGCAGGGACACATAGTGATGATAGTCTGACGAGTGATTGCTTGCAGTTTTTGCTTGTGTCTTGCCTGCCACACAGCATCGTGTTCACTCAGCTTTTCATGGCATGTCTACCCATGCTGGCAGTCCACTCCTGGCACTTCAGTCCCTTCTGGGGGAGCTGTCCCGAGACAAATCCACACAAGGCACAGCACTGCAGGCCATTTGGGAGATGCCATGTTCACCCCAGACACCAGGCACACACCATTGGCATGGTGTTGTTTGCCATGGGGACATGTACCATGCATGGTACACCAGAAGATATTTTGCTACCTTTTGACAGGTGCTCAGTGCATCTCAACACTCCATTCAGTCCCTGGCGCATTGTTCCCTGTTCAGTCCAGTCCCTCTTAACTCTGCCTTCCCTTCCTCTTGCCTGTTCCCTTCTGCCTTGTGTTTGTCGGTCTCCTTAACCTCTGGTTCCCATTCCTTTCTCTTGTCTGCTTGTCTCTTTTCTGCCAGTTACCTCTGTGCCCTGCCTTCCTTTATGACTGCTGTCTCTGTGCCTAGCTGCCTTCTGCTAGATCCTGTCTTCTCATCCACTGCAATTGATGAGAAGTTTGCATTACGTTGTCTTGAACATTCCATCATCGGCTCCCTTGCCATTGTTTACTGCACTGTCATGTTGCCGAGTTAATCAGGGGATGCCATAGTGTGGCATTGGGAGTGCGACCAAGGGGATCCTGGGTTTCCAACCTCTCATTGATCTATATTTGGGAGTCCTCTCAGTGTCATTCTGACTCCAGCAGGATCTGAGTGTTCACAATGACCCCTCACTAGAACAAGGGGTAAGTGGGACCTGGTCCTTCATAGCATGGCACTCAGGGGGGCAGGCAGTTTAGGTATTGTGGGTGGGGAAGGTGTCACTGTGTGGGGTGTTTTAATTGCATTGGCCTGAGGGGAGCGGGTCCAACTGCATGGGTGCAGGTTGACATGGTGATGGGTAGCTGGAGAGTTTTTGCTTGCATTTGTTGCATGGCACTCAGGGGGGCACATGTTGCAGTGTATTTGGGTGCATGGATGTGTTACCTGCTCTGACCTTGTGTTTTCCTTTCATACTGAGGCATTCTGCGTGGAAAGATGCCTGGTGATATTCTGAAGAACAGTACATGTAACATGTCAGCATAGTAGGTTGGTTTGTAAGACTACGGAGGGGATGACAGATACATTCCATGGAAAAGCTGCAGCAGGCTCACAAGGGGAAAGGTGTGAGGTGAGATGCACATCTTTCTTATAGTAAACCAGTAATTTTATCATTCTGTGTGACTATTTTGTATGTAGATGTGTATTGTGGGCATAATTGTTGTGTGGGAATAGGGTGGCCACTCAAGCAGTATATTGTGAGTCACACATAGGGTAGCCACGACAGACCACACCGGTGTTGGTTGTGGTTTTAATTTCATGCTGCACCTTCTCACTTGTGTTCTCCTGTGTGTTGGTGGGCATGCACTATTGTGGGTGGTGATCATGTGAAAGTGGTCAGGGATTTTGTTGCTTGTGTTGTGTGCTTTAGTGTGTGCAACATGAACATGACACTGTTGTTTACAGTTGCTATGACTGTGTCAGTGTTTGTTGCAGTTGATTTTATGGCTATGGCCACGCACAGTTTGCCTCTCCCAATCACACATTCTCAGGGTGTTGTTATGAGCACGTAGGATTGGCCCCAAGTCATCATTGAATGGCACTAGGGATGTGTCTTCACTGTGTGTGCTCCAGAGGTGCAGGTTTTCATGTGAAGTATTTTTACACAAGCTGAATGCGTGCAGCCTCTCCCTGTTCCCTTTGGCCAACCAAAGGCAAGGGTGGTGCCTGTGGCTGAGGATGCATATCGACTGGTATGCCATGCCATGTGGCAACATTGTGCAGGACACAAGCTGCCATGATGATTTTACATACTACTGTTGGGGCATATAGCAATACCCCACCGGAGTCAATAAGGGAGCGGTAATGTGAATTGAGCACCCTGAATCTGCGCTCCACTATGCTCCTAGTGGCTATATGTGCTACCTTATACCTTACCTCGGCTGGTGTGGCAGGATTCCTGAATGGCATGAACAGGAATCTTGATAGCCAGTAGGCACTGTCCCCTGCAAATGTGTTAATGGTTGTTATTGGCATTTACTGTCATGGTCTGTTGTTCAGTGTGTCACGTGAATGCATGCATGTGCGCAAGAGTTGATACTCACCAAAGAGCCAGGTGTTGCCAAAGGTTCCCGAAGCCAGGGCCCAGTAGAGTGGTGACTGGTGGTAAATGTAGGTGTCATGTGTGCTTGAGGAAAATTGGCATTGACTTGCATGATGACTCCGTTTTCATCACAGATGACCTGCACATTGGTGAAATGCCAATGCTTCCGGTTGCAATAAATGTGTTCTGTCAATCGGGGAGGGGGGTGGGACGGGAGTGTAGCTCAACATGTGTACAATCAATGACTCCAAGTACACGTGTGAAGTGTGCAACCACATAGAATTCCTGGTACACTCTCTGCCTTTCCTGCTGTGTGCGTGGCATGTATATGTGCCTACACACACACACACACACACACACACGCGCATGTGATATTATGCAGGCCAACACCTGGTGGAGACAGCAGGATTGTGTGGCCTGAGATATGCCACCAACAATAGCTGTGGTGCGCTGAAAGGCGCCTGTGGCTATGAAATGGAGTGCTGTCCGCACCTTTTTCAGGAGGGTGAGGGCATTGGATTAGATGGTGGGGGGTGCAAGGTCTTCTTCCTATTCCCTGACCAGTTCTAGTATGACATTGGGTGGGAACCGGTAACTTGCATATACCTGGTCATCTGGCATCCCAAACAGCATGGTGAGTGTTGTGAAAATCTGTGATTTCCGCATCCTCCTCCTCCTTCTGTGTCCATATACGATGGCTCCCAGTATTCATGCATTCATTGTGGCTGACCGACATTGGAATGGTGTGCATTGAGTGCTTTATATGCTTTGTTTCCTTTGCACATTGTACTTTGCGTGTACTATCATGTGGCAGTGAGATCATGGGGTTTACGCAGGACTTTTCCTGACGTGACGCGTGGTGAAATTTATAAATTCGGTTATGTTTGCTCTTGGATGGGCGTGTAGTTTATTTGCGTGGCCCGTCCATCAGCACGCCCATGCTTTTCGTTGTTCTTCTTCATTTTGCCGGGAGAATGGGAAATATGCATGTTCCGGCCACTATTTTTTTTTGTTGCATAGGCCTGTCCCACACTTTGCTTGGAGTGTCGCACACCGCGTTCCACTGCACGCAAAGACATGGCGGGCCCGCGCAAAGCCACGGAAAGGCACAGAAAATCCGTTCCATTAATCGACAAAGGGAGTTTTGCGTGCTGATTAGTGTGCAGTCACTTTTCAACACACAAATAATTCTATAAATCAGGCCCACACTCTGCAGAGCTCTATCTTCAGATCTGCACACATCAAAATTGTAACAAAGAAATCTTATCCTGCTCCCTCGTTACTGCATTAGTCTCCTATCCCACTGCTTGCAGATCCTGAAGCTCCAGGAAAATAGTGAGGGCGTGCTATAAAAGATGCAGTAACAAAATATAACAGGACATAGCAAAGATTTTCACTCATTTTCCTGTGGGGCTGTACTCTGCATGGCCCAAAAAACATCTGTGACTGGCAGCAACATGAGAAAAAATAAATGTTGGCTCTGCCACAGTTAGTGTACCAAAGAGTCTAATATAGAGGACTGACTGCCTGCTGAGACTTTCATATTAAGTTATATAGGATTGAGGGCAGGCAAGGCCACCAATAATGCAGTCTAAGTGACAGCTTTGGGAGCCACTAACAAAGGAGCACAAGGGTTCACAAATGATTTATACTTATTAAATCTGTGCCATTGCAAGCATGTTTTTTTCTCCAATAGTGTGTATGTAATCACTTATGAGGACTCACATTTTTGAGTTAAGTCAGAGTGAGATTACATTATTTGACCAGGATGAAACACTTTGCCTGAGCAATGAAGCAGTGATTTTAACCCACTGTGCAAATATGACTACATATCTTCCAAGCTTTTCTTGGTGCAGCTATTTACATTTTGGATGTCAGACCTATAATAACACTGTTTTTATAGAGTTCAGTTGAAAAATACACAAATTGCAAAGTAATGCCATGAGACAACATGTACATCCTCAGAGCAGCATTTTAAGCCCAAAGAATATCAATTTAGTTATATTTTCCACACCCTAAATGTTAACCTATAAATCCCAGAATGCAAAATAATGCAAACCTGAACAATTGTGTTACGACACGCAATATAAGAAGTTGTATAATAAGCTCAGAGGTAGAGATACTTTGTCACAAACCTCCAGCTCATTGTTATGTTGAGAACATTGGACTAGAAACATAAAACCTAACTTTACATATTTAAAAGGGTGCTTTGTGTTGCTCACTTTAGCTTTCATAGATCTGCAAGTTAACTGGCGCTTCCCGCGGTCTTTCAGTTGGAAATGTTCCATTGTGCATATGAAAGGTTCTGCTGCTGATAAATGGGTTTGGTGAGGTGCTGGCTGCAGTGCCACAGCCTGTTCCTTGCCCTGGCTGTGATTTCAAAAGGGCAGTGCTTGCGAGCTTATTCTGTTTTTGAATTGGACGAAAGAACAATCGTACGCTCTTCTAGGAGCCTTTGAGCTAAAGGAACTCTACTTAAAAAGTAAACGAATTAGTAGCCCGGCGTACCATTGATTTATATTACACCTCCACCTCTGCTTTAGTAAAGGTTCACAGTTGCACTATGTGCACAAACCTGCCCACCGGCCAACCAAGTCCAACTCCACTAGAGTAGAGGAATGCTGATGTAAACGCCAGCGTTCTTCTATAGCTGATGCTGCAATCGGAAACGGAAGCTGTCCAAAAGTCACTGTGCAATAGGGAGTAGCATGACGCGGGGTCTGCACAGGAGGCCCGCATTCACTCTCCGCTTGTGAAGGGCAATCTTACTCTAGGTTGGGGTCTCAGGGTCGCGGTTTTTCTTATTCCAAGCAACCTTTGATTGTCGCAACTTAGTCTTTCAATTCATTCTGGAGAAAGGGAATGACACGTGCAGGCGGTTAACGCTAAATATTACAAGGTGTATA
This sequence comes from Ambystoma mexicanum, assembly GCF_040938575.1. NCBI lineage: Eukaryota > Metazoa > Chordata > Amphibia > Caudata > Ambystomatidae > Ambystoma > Ambystoma mexicanum. The sequence continues at coordinate 610,370,990 of NC_090925.1, read as the reverse complement.
ATGCTTCTTTTCTGGTATATATCACCTCCTGGTTCCACTTTGCCCATTGAAGTTTCAAAAATCAGGATCTTTAGAAGATCATGGACCCTGCAAAGATGACCCACTACCAACTGCACCTCCTCAGAGGTATTCTTCCTTTTCTAAAATTCCCTGAGAAGCTCAGTCTCCAGATCCCTGGTTCTCTCTAAGCTAGACTACTGCATCAGCCTCTTTCTCAATCTGCTTTCCTCTACTCGCTGCCCTCTACAACTAATCCAGAACAGGACTGCCAGACGTGTCCTTTTCCTCAAGCCCAGCGGCCGTATCTCTCCAGCCCTGAAATCTCTCCACTGCCTCCGGTGGATGCAAGGACCAAGTTCAAGACCCTCTGTATCCTCCACAAGGCTTTCTGGGGCGGAGGGCGCACTAAATCCAACTCTCTTCCAAAATACATTCATTCTTGAGCCCTTCACTCAGCTACCTCTAACTCTCTGAGGGTCAGATGCTTCTTCAGGCAGAGAGTAAGGGGTAGATCTCGCTCCTATGAAAATGTCTACCTCTAGAATGGCCGCCCTGCCACCCTCAAACTTGAGCCGAACCACTTTAAGTTCTGAAAGCATTGAAAGACCTTCTTTTCTACTCCACTCTCTCTCTCTACCTCTCTCTCCCCTGCTGACCTATTTTGCTGTGCCAAATGGTTGCTTGGCTACCCTCAGAGTCTCACTGGGTACCAGGCTCTTCCATGATCAGTCTCCCCTGCTCTGCCTCTGGGCCTACCGCAGACTTATGAGCTGTAACTGTAACCCTACAGTCCCCTGCCTACTTGCACTTACCGAGAGCCGCGCTGCCCTGGCTGCATTCACTCAGAGCAATGCTGCCCTAATTACACTTCCTCCTTCCCCCTCCCTAGTACTTCTCCCTTCTCCCTTCCGCCTGCTCTTTGCGTTGTCGCACTTGCATGATCTGAATGACACAATGCCTAGTAAGATCCTTTGTCTTGTCCTCCCTCTGTCTTCCCTCCCTTGTCTTGTCGCGCTAGAAGCACTTGTGTACAGGCGCGTTGTAAATATCATATCATATCATATCATATATCATATATCATATCATTTCATATGAAGTTTAAATGGTGAGCCCTGCAATGGATCATATGCTATTTCCTCTTGTGTTTGCTTGGCTGGTATTGTAGCTACTAGGGACACAGATTGCAACCGGGGATTATACCTAATTGCAAGAGTGGGGTGGGAGGGAGCCACGAAAAAGGTTTTGCTACTCCCCCCCCAAATGCACCTTGGAAAATTAATGGTGAATTGACATACAATTGTTCCTGCCCCCACATATGATGCAGGTCGGCGTGTGCGCTGAAACTAGAACGTTACTTTCTCAAGTCCCTGAGAGCATTCAGTAATCCGACATCAGAAAAAAGTCAGATCATTTCTCTCTGGTGTCGCATGCACTCCGACTCCAGAAAGAAATGACGAGACTTCTTTCTGAAGTCAGACTAGTGTATGCACGCAGGTCTGGAGCTGAAGGCAGAGCACAAAGCACTATATGCTAAAAAAGCTATAATTAGGACAGAAAAGGCAAAGTCCTTGCCATAGTACTTGTGAGGTGTGGGCTCTTTAGCCCTTCTCTGTATGCGCTGGGTCTCCCAGCGCTGGATGGCCCGCCGCCAGTGTTACGGGTCAGGCCTTCTAAACAGAGGACACAGAGACAGGTCAACTGCTCACATCTCTTTTTCTTTAAATATGTTTTATTGGTGAGTTTGCATAAGTAGAACATACATCACGTATACTTCACGCTTGTGGAAAAGGTTCAGCATACAGGTTTTTCTGTTTTCTCCCCTCCCCCCAAAAGCTCCAACTAATTTACCCTCCTCTCCCCTTTCCCTCTCTTTACCTCCCCCTCGCCCTCATAACTAAACAGCCCTGGGAATGTCAAAACAATAGTTACCACTCCTCACCTCCTCGTATGGGCTCTTTGTATCTTATTCATTCCGTCCCCGTTGTCTCATGTATGGTCTCCGGGACCCTCGCCCCCTCGTTCCCCTGTAACCTCTCCGAGTCGTATTCTTCCAGGAAAGTTGGCCACTCCATTTCCCTTGAAGAAGTCAGATCATGCAGTTGCCTAGTCAATTGCTCCATTCTATAAATTTCCAGAGCTTTCGAGGCCCACTGTCGCTTGCTCGGGAGCTCTTCACTCTTCCATCCCCCCGCCAGGCATGCCCTGGCTGCTAACAGCAAATAGTGGGGCATGTGTGGAAGTTTTACCCAGTCCCCTTCCATTTCCTCTAACCGAAAAAGCCCACATCTCTTTATTCAACATAACTGCCCCTTTCGCTCTCACCGTGTCACTTCCCTTTTCTACTCCACACCCCAACTAAGTGCCTCCCACACAATGAAGCTAATAGGCCTCGCATGCCAACATGACACCTCCTCCCTTCTTGAACATGAAAAGGGGTCAGTCCATTTTCTCTATAATTCTCAAGGGCTTTAACTTGACCCTCACTGGTCGTCCAGCTGCCTTGTGTTCCGTGTCAGCCCTTGGTGTGGGTTGTCGCAACATCTCTTTCGTCCCATTCTTCCTCTGACACCTTACTGTCTGCGAGGTATGACTCATCCGAGTCTCTAGTGGTGTCCTCTTCATTGTTGCTTTGTCTAAGAGTCTCTCCCCCAACTTTCTGGAAGTGAGAGATGTTCCGTGTTGTAGAGGAGGAGCCAAGTACCCCCACTCCAACTGCCCTGTCTACATTACCTGAGAAGGTTGAACCAAATTATTTGATGTATAATGAACAGTTGAACCAGCAAAGAGAAGAGCGTGGACTCTGTGCAGTACCCATAAGAATACCTATACCTAAGAGAATATGGGAGGTAAAGTACTCATTGAGGAAACCATACCTGCATACAAGACAATATGATGGCCATTTGAATGGGATTCCTGAAGAAGCAGAGAAACTAAAAGGCAAAGGTGAATGGTGACGTCATACAAAATTTAATTGATACCCATAAAAGAGATAAACAGACCAGAGGATGCAGACAATTTATAAACCATCAAGAAATACCAAGGATAAGTGACATCTTGGGATCAAGATGAAGAAACTTATGCCACAGACCTGATTAAGATACTTAGTTAGTTTAAATGTGTACAGATGCAATGAAACACATGCAGCAAAGCAATCATGAAGCTAGCCACATGCTTTTGAAAAGTTAGACCGCGGCAAGCGCCAACATATACATATATATAGATACATATGGACAAGTGAAAGATGGATGTTTCCACTACGCATATTAGCATTTCAGTGTCACTGTCGAGAAAAGCAATTGAATTAAACAGAATAATAGCTCAGCTAAAGAGTTGAATGAGCCAAGAAAGCCAAGGTCTTATAAAACTGGAATTGGCTGACATTGGATACAATTAACGTGAAAGAACAGAAGCTCCTGTTCAGAGAGGTCAAGCAAAAACAAAAGACGTCAGAGGACTATTGAAGAATAAAATCAATTACACGAAAAACTCGATTTCATGGTGTGCAGTCACGTGATAGAGGGAAGTTGGACGAACGAGATGGTCACACCTACGCACAGAGGCCGGCTGGTGCCCATACTCCTTAAAAATTTCTCAGAGAACAGTATAGACTCAAGGCCAACTTCAAAGCACTAATTGACACTGGACCATTGAGGTGATGATGGATGATATGCTAATTGGTGGGAAGCTGGTGCTAAGATGAGCTCACCCTCACCTGGTTGTTCGGTCTGCGTGCTGCTAGACGTAGGTGGAAAAGTACTGACAGGGGTTAGAAGCTAACCAATTGTAAGGGACCACGTAGTTGGGGGTCCTATAGCTTGTGTGGCCAATGGGATGTCGTACATTTAGTGACGTTCATAGTGCCCATTTTAAGGGGAGGGCTTGGTTGCCCCAACTGATGTTAGTTATCCTACCACCTTCTTTCGTTACTCCATACAGATATAGAGCTAATACTTAAAACTTCACTTAGACCCAATCATACCCTCCGCTAGGTTTGTGTAGTTTGCCACGTAGGATGACGTTGTTAATGACACAGGTCAAAACGTCAATGATGACCAATTATGGTTATAAAAGCCCCATTTTTTATGAAGTAAGCAGAGTCAGAGTATCGAGCGATTGCTGATGTTCTTTGTACTCCCTGTTTTAGATACTTGACATTAAAACAGACAATCTTTTCCAAGCTATTTGTGTTGTCTTCATTATGTTAGGTGTTATCTTCGGATGCTTTAATCTCAGTTGTGACTCGTGAAGGGCGGCCCATTGTCAGATTTGATAGTTTTCGGTATGCCGTGTGCCGGGAGAATCCTGTTCAAGGCCAGGATGACTGCTGTGACTGCTGTGGAAGGTATGATTTGGACCTCTGGGAATCTGGAATATTCATCAATTTCCTCTAGTACGTACAATCTGTCTCTCATGGGTTCAAAGAAATCAATTGCTAATTCTTCCCAGATGCCATCTGGCAAGGCTGACATCTGTAGTGGGTGAGGCTATCACCCTGTATATGGTGCAATTGTGCAGTGCATCCTCCACTCTGTTATCTAGCAGGGGTAACCAGATCTTCTGGCGGAGCAGTTTATTTGTAGATGCCACTCCCGGGTGACCCTTGTGGGTGATGTCAATGACCCTCTGGCGAAGTGACCTGGGCAGTATGATCTTGCAGCCTTTGAGGACAATGTGATTTTCCGTGACAGTGAGTTCCTCTTGAACAAAGCACAAGCTCTGCACATCATCCTGGGCGGGCTGATTCAGCTGTTTGGCCATGCCTTTGGCATATTTCATCCTTCCTGCCCATAGGCACAGGGTTATTGTGGAGAGGGCAGGATCAGCTTCTGACTCTTGCTGTAGTGTCGCCAAGCAATGGGGAATGGCGTTATTTGATGGATGACATAATTCAGGTATTCTTCCACTATCGATTGTTTGTGCTGGGCTGACCCCCTTGGGTGGTGCGATTGGTAGTCTGCCGGGTTTTTATCCTACTCCGGCCTCTGTTGTATAGTGAATTTATAATCCTGCAGACGCAGACCCCAGCGAGTAATGTGCAGGGGCATCCTGGCTTGTGGATTTCTATAGATCATGAGCAGGGCTTGGTGGTTGGTGATTATGGTAAAAGCTTTGCCGTATAGGAAGAGATGAAAATACTCACAAGCACATACCACCGCCAGGCTTTCCTTCTCAGCCAGGGAGTAACTCTGCTCTGTGTCCGTGAGGCTGCGGCTCGCGTATGTAACCACCTGCTTGTTGTGGGGTGCCTTTCGATCGAATTGTGACAAAATGGCTTCAAGTCTGACGGGACTGACATCTACTGTCACTTCTGTGTCCTTCATGGAGCTAAAGTAGGCCATGTCTGCTGCTGATGTGATCTTTGAAAGTATGTCCTCAAAATTGGTCTGACACTCCAGCAACCAGATTAACTCTTTGCCCTCCTTGGTGAGTTCACGGAGTGGCGCGCTGATAGTGGTGTAATTTTCCAGGTACCTGGAACAGTAGCTGGCCAGCCCCAGGAAGGATATTAGGTCTGAAATAGTGGTTGGCCTGGATGTTTCCGTCAGGGTGGCCACCTTTTCCGGGTCCGGTCTCATCCCCTGTTTCGAGAAGATGTGTCCAAAAAATGTTAATGTGTTTTTTCAAAATTCACATTTGTCCTTGTTCAATGTTACACTTGCTGCCTCCAGCACCAGACAGACGCAGTGCCGCGTGTCATCATGCTCACTGGAGGATTTGCCTAACATTAGAATGTCATCGCTTTAATTCAAGCAATTTGGTATGTGCTTTATGATCTGATGTATCTCCTCCTGGAATATTTCCACCACCGATGATATACCAAAATCAAGTCTCTTATAGCGAAACAAACCCATGTGCGTAACAAAGGTAGTGATGTAGCAGGATTCAGGTGCCAGCTCCAGTTGGTGGTAGCCCTTGTTGAGGTTGAGCTTGGAGAATATGGTGGCTCCATTTAGGAGGTGGATCATGTCAGTGATCCGCGGTGCCTGGTGTCGTTCCCTCTGCTTAGCTTCATTCTGCCTGCGCATCTCCACAAACAGATGGATCCCTCCGCTGACTTCTTTGGCACTGCGACTATTGGCAAGACCAACGGCGTTGGGCCACTTGCCCTTTCAATGATGTTGAGGTCCAGCAGCCAGTGGAGCTCCTCCTTGACTTGCTTCTGGATGTTGATGGGTATTACCCTGTAATGTTATGCAACCAGACTTTACAGTTCCTAAGTTTTCCTAAGCCTTTGAATAAGTTCAGGAATATTTTGACCATCTTCCTGTCTGGGGCCATGTACTTGTGTGCCATAATGCGGTACAGGATATGCACCAGGCCCATGTTCAGTGCCATATTGAAACTTAGAATGCATCCACTGTTGGCCGCCATGGATAAAAAATGCAGTTGTCTGCGGGCCGTGTGTGTGATTTCACACAGTGGTGAATTCGCCTTTGCATGGGAGTGGGGTGTCCGACCCGTACGGGTAGATGTCCACCTTTGAAGGCTTCAGTTTAGGGGGTCGTGGGAGTTTGTTGTATGTGTCTTCACTCATGACATTTACGGTGGCCCCTGTATCTATAAGAAAGTCTGTTCGTGTATTGAGGACTTGCAGGGTTAGCGAGGGGCTATGTTTCTTTGCTGTGTCATTCTGTAGTGCCCATAGATATCCTCTTTTTCGTTGGTCTGCAGATGAGCCCGATGAGTCACTCCTGGACTGGACTGTGAGCCTGCTGCTACATATCAGAGGTTTTGTCTTGGCTGACATGATGTCCGTCTTTCTGGAGATCTCTGTGGTTTCCGTTCGTGGTATCGCTCGTGTTCCCCCTCTGCTGGCTTGTATCTCCTGGAGTCCCAGGCACTCCTGCGTTCCTCCCTGTGGTAGTTTGTGAGTCTCCTGCCCCTGGGTGGTGAGGAGGCGTGAGGTGGGGGTTGTCTAGCATTCTTGCATACTGCCCAGAAGTGGTCTTCTCTGCCGGCTGCATACCTCTGTCCCAGAGCGGGGCACGTCCCCTCATGGGGGTGTCCATAGCCGCACCAATAACATGTCAAATCTGTTTTCATGTAGCTTGCTCCAGGCATCGGAGATCATTTCTGAACAGCCTCCCGGTCTTTATTTCATAAGAGGATTTTCAGTTTTCCAATATTCTGAACTTGTAGGGAAATAGCAGAGTTGGATCGGTCCATGGCCAAAATCTCGTCCAGTGATCGCTGTTTTTGTTGTAGTTTTTTGAAAAAGTCAGAGGATTCATACTGTGATATTACTTGGGATCTGAGTGCCTTGTCATTAGAGTAACAGTGAAAAGCACAGTGTTTCACGCAGATGCGTAGTCTCATGACAAAGTTGTCAAGGGTCTCCCCCACCTCCAGTGTCATTGTGTGGAATATGTGTCATTCGTAGTCGACGTTGGAATGCGGGGCAAAATACCTGGCCAGGGCTTCTTGTATTTCCTGAAATGTTGCTTTATCTTCATGCATCAGGTCATTTAGGATGTCACAAACAGCTGCCCCCACAGCCAAGGTCAGTAGGTTCTTCTTTCTCTCTTCATCCACATATCCCATTGCAGATATATCTACTTTGAAATCTTTTGACTGACGGACCCACATCGGGCCCAGATTACCAGTGTAAGACAGGTCGAATGCCAATCGCACCTGCAATGGAATGGTTTCACACTGCGCCATGTGGACGTCTCTGAGGGGCGCACAGGAACGGTGGCTGGGATGTCTTCCCCCGACACGGCCACTCAGCCTCTCAGTTTCACGTTGTTGTGGGGCCCACTTGTGGTGCTCCTGGGCGGTGCCTCTGAGCGTGTCTTGTGCGCTCACCGTGGTCTACTGGCCGGCACCCCCACACCAAGCTCTTGTCGTGGTCCAATGGGCCTTACATAGGAAGCTGTGCCCTTTATTGCTAGGGTTGGCGGTGGGCATCAGTCAGCATTTACCCCCACTGTCCTGGGATCTGCCTCCTTTGCTGTGTTTGGAGACCTCTCTTGTGCACACGTTCCTAGACTTGTTCAGGCGAGAGTATGCCCAGGGCGTCGCTGTCGCCCTCACCTGCGTGACCGCTTTGTTAGGGGCGTGGCCAGGCCGCTCTGCTTGAGAATATCACTGCCGCTGCCCGTGAGTAGGACAGGGGTGCGGCCCGGTGATTTGTAGGCCGAATTCACAACCACCGCCCGGGGCGCGTCAACGGGGCGTGGCGTGGCTTCTGCTTCAGCTGGTGCACTTCGCTAGTGCACACATGGGAGCAGGGATCCACCCACCCACCTTTGTCACTGTTGTAAGGTGTAGGCTTTTCAGCCCTTCTCTGTATGCGCTGGGTCTCCCAGCGCTGGATGACCCACCGTCCGTGCTACGGGATGGGCCTTCTAAACAGAGGAGACAGAGAAGGGTCGACTGCTCACATCTCTTTATTCAACATAACTACCCCTTCCGCTCTGAGCCCGTCACTTCCCTTCTCCACCCCACACCCCAACTAAGTCCCCCCCACACAATGAAGCTAACAGGCATGACAGTACCTGATGACTTTGGGAACCTGGCACCACCCTTGACCCACAATCCTGGAAACCCAGCAGCCCTTGTTGCGAAGGTGAGTATGAAATCTGCCCCCAGGGAACATTCTTGGTACCACTTTCAGCATAAACATAGATGAGAATGTCATGCTCCAAAATGTCAAATTAACTGGTTGGAATGGGTGCTTCCAGTGCACCCAGCGAAGTGGCAACCCTAACCTCACACATCAAAGAGCTTGGCTTTGCATAGAGGACCCAAAACCCACGTTGAGGGACTGGTAGGACACATCAAAGATCAGCCAAAGAGACAGAACTGGACAAAAACATGCTCTTAATTTAACGTGACAGATGCACACATATCACAAAACAACAAGCAATACCAATATAAACAAATAAACAAACAAACAAACAAACAATAATTAAACAGTTTATGTTAGCTGATTGGATTCTCAGGCACCTGAGCACACGACATCTACTAATAAAGCAAGCAGGAGTGTACTGGCCTTTTCCCGGTAGGCTTCTGCACCCTGGGCCTCTTTTGTGTGGTGACTTATTTTGTTTCCACATTTTCTCATAGGAAAAGGTTTTGGCTTGCTGAACATGTGTAATATGAGGCCACTTTGAACATTATTTCCAGGGCCTCTTTTGGTTCCCAGTCCACCCCTAACAGCGAGAGAACCCTGGGCACTCAAGACCCAAAGCTAGCCTGGCTGGAGGGACACAGGGTATGTGTCTGAAAGGAGCGTCTCAGGAATTAAATGCAAGGAACGCACTATTGCTGTGCAGAGGTTGGTGATTCGTGGGGAATGTGCCAGTTAATTATTACTGGTGGAAAAAACACTGGCCTAGACATTCGTATTTGTTTTCAGCAAGGGTAACCTCCTTGTAACCATATTCCTACACATTCCCTTACCACCATCTGTTCTCCTTCCCGTTTGGGGGGGTCAACGGGAATGCCACAGCTGGGGTTTTCACCGCCCGCAAAAATAAACTGTCAAAAAAGACGAGCAAGGGGGATAGGTATATTGCAGAACTGCCCACTTTCCCATTTATGTGCACCACCCTAGGGGTGTGAAAGTGTAAAAAGATGGAGACATGGATTAAGACACAGGACAGCATCACTCCCCACTCAGGCAGTCTTGTATGGACATGCCTGGTTGCAAAGAGGGATCTCAGGATGGAGCACCCCCAATAAGTCAAGCAAGTCAGAAAGTCCACAGCACAGCCATCTTCTGACATGGCAGCCATTTTGAACCAAAAAGGGTGTCAGTCAAAAACTAATTGACAGGAAACTCTCAGGTCAGGACTGAGTGACTTAGAATGGAGAGCGTTCAGCCAGGGAAACACATGTCACTAGTGACATATCCATTAGATTGGTACTGAGCTGGGGTAGGCAACAAGGCTTTTACGCCAAAAACGTACACATCCGGAACTCCAGACATGCAAAAGTGCAATCCATGCATACATCCCTGTCCCTCCTTCCGCCAGGACAGACTGTAGAGTGCTGGGGGCCAAGTTAACCAAAGGCATCCCTCAGGCATTTAAGAGTTCATAGACATGAAAAGGACATCACAGAGAAATAAGCATTCCTGGGTTTATCCTTTGCAAACCATTGACATCAGGTGCTGAAGTCTAATCTGTTCAATTAATGTTAACAACAACTACAACTCCCAGAATGCATGTGTTTAAATGCATGATATTGCATGCATAGGTGGTGCCTCAGTAACATGGAGTTATCTAGTCAATCATGTGTAGGGTACTTCAGCCATTTGCTTTTATAATGTTTAGGACTACAACTCGCATCAGCCTTACCCAGCATAGCCAATGGTGGGGGGTCATGGGAGTTGACGTCAAAACAGCTAGAGAGCTGCAGCTTGCAGACCCCTGCCCTAGTAACACTAGACAAGTCAGGATGAAATTAATATCAATACAGGGAGGCATCTCAATGCACTGCACCACATTTAAATGTATAAAGGTCAGCAGCATCCAAACCTCCCATCAGCCTTTTACTGCTCCGGATGATCCCATTTCAGAGCATTCCTTATTGCATTCAATGTATCTGCTCTGGTGATAAAATCGCTGGCAGAACTCCAGAAAAAGAGCGAGGATGGGGAGGGAAAAGTGGACCAATGCAGCATGAGCAGACAAAGGGAGGGCCGGTGAAGGTCAAACACCTGTACTCAATGTAGCTCTGCTGATGATGTCAAGTGACTTCTGACCTATGCTCAGCGCTCCCCCAAGGCCATTCATTGTTATTGGACAAAGAAGCCGCCAAAGGAACTGAAGGAAATGATGGAAGTTCATTTCACTCTGTCTGGGTCTGCTCGGGGGCAGAGCAGGTAATCACAGGCTCAGAATAGGAAAGCAAAGGTCGCCGGGGGACGGAGGAAAGGAGGGGCTATGAGAGGGAAAGAGTAGGGGAGCAGGGAAAGGAGCAGGGAGGGCAACTGAAGGGGGAGGGAGAGTAGACACAGAGTGTGATTGGGTGTATGGTGGGGCAGATTGCGTCTAGGCTGTGCCAATTTTACGGAATGCCATGTCATGCCATGTTTTGCTATACAGTGCTCTGCAAAACTGTGCCAGGCTCTGTTATTCCAGGTTACGTCATGCTATTAAATGTAGTGTTACACATTATGATGTTATGATGTTGTGTTCTACCATGTCATGCTATGGCATTCCATGCTATGCTATGTTATGCAATCCTATGCAAAGTTACTCTGCACTATACGCTGTGCTTTTGATTTCACTCCTTAATATATCAAGGAAGCCATGTAAATTGCCCCTCTTTTGTGTGACCTAGGAGGAGAACCACTTGCACTTCCTGAGAACCTAGCCTGAGTGCATAGTTTATTTATTAGGCAAACAGACATTCGCATACATCTGGGCCTTTGCAACCATGTATGTTTGCAGCGGGTGCCTAGCTTTCCCCAAAATGACTGGGACCAGCTACAGGATCAGCTTGGGATGAGGAATGGCAGAGGCAGCTTTTGCTGCCAGGGCCAAGTGGCAGAGGTGGAAGTGGCACCGGCATCCCAAATGAGTCAGGCCCGTTGCAGCCGCTGAAAATGTTCTGTGGAGGGGCAATAATATTGCCCTCAAATTAGAGTGAGCGCCGAAGCAGAGTGCAAAAGCTCTAAGAAATGTATAGGGTTTTGTGGGTTTTGTCAGCCTCCCAAAAATATAGAATTACTGTGGTGATACCCTGCATTTTAGAGCACTTTTTTTGTCTTTTTAGCAAAAGACGGTTGAAAGCCATACTATTCGAAATCATGGGTTAATAATGAAAAATTGCAATAGGTGCCAGCCCACAGCAGTACACAGGCAGATATTTTTTTCGTGTTTGTGCGCACAATATATGCCAGCACTTCGACTGTAAAACACTTTAAGAATGCTGGTACCCAGAGTTTATGTCAGCATTACGATTGTGTGCTAGCACCCACAATATATGTCTGCCTTGCCACTGAAAATCACATTCATGATGCTGCACTGAAAATATTTGTCAGCATTGCAACTGTAAATCACTTTCACAATGCTTTGGCAACAAAATATACCGGGAATGCCACTTTAAAACACTTACATGATGCTGTGCCCACAATGTATACTGGCATTACCAATCTAAATTGATTTCACGACGCAGCTCACACAGTATATAGTAGCATTGCTACTATAAAGTACTAACATCATGGTGCAGTCACCTTAAGTGCTAACATTAACACTGTAAAGCATGTTCATGATGCTGGTGTCCAGAGTATATGTCAGCTTTAGCACTGTAAAATATTTTCAAGACACTGGGCCTCATTATTTGCTGGTCCGGTAACAACGGTACTGGTAAGCTTGCCGGTACTGTTGTTACCGGACTGGCAAACTACGAGTTCCGCTTGCGGGTGCCTTCCCGCCTGCCAGTTGACCTGGCGGGCGTACCGGCACCCGCGAGCAGAGCATTTCGGATGCACTGGCACAATTCCCGAATGGTGCCGGGGCATCCGACCACCCCATTTTCATTGAGCCCTATGGGGCTCAATGGGAATGGGGAGCATTTATTTCCAGCGCCCGCGAATGGGCAATTACCGGGTCCAACGGGCCGTAATGACCCGGTAATTGCCCATTCGTGGGTGCCGGAAAGAAAATTATACCGGCGGCAGCCGTGTCTATCATACCAGCACGGCTACCACCGGTATTGTAATGAGGCCCACTGGTACCAGATTATATCTGCTGACTCCCACAATATATGCCTGAATTTCCACTTTTAAACACTTTTATGATGCCTCTGTGGCCAGTGCCCGCACCAAACCCATGCACACCTCACAAATGCACAGTCAGTCACACTCATGCAAACATAAATATAAATACACACGCACACAGTCATTCACACGTGCACAGTATTCAAACGTGCGTGTGCACATACTGCATGACATTTAAAACATGTGAATGCATACAAATAACATTTTTTACACTTAGCATTACATGCATCATCTGCGGTCTTCTTTCTGGGCTGGGCAGGGCACCAGGATTTAACAACACTGCTGATGGCAGGAACACAATGACCTGGGTGGGGCTCGCCCATAGAAAAACTCTTTGTAATAGAAGCCACGAGGCTGATGCACAGAAATTAATAGTTCACAGTGAAAGCCTAATGTACCTATATCGGCGACACACTCAAAATGTATGGCTAGCGGGGAGCTCAATCTCAAGTAGAGCACGCCCACCTCGTCAAGAGTGAGAACCATAATCCAAGGGCCCACTAGTCAAAAACAATCATGGGTATAGTATATTACAGTTGTGAAAGTACATGGCTTTACCACTGGGAGGATAGTTAAGGTGCAATGCGCTCGTCTTGGACGCAACCCGCGCTTAGAAATCTCTGGGTATTAAGAGCGTTATAAATAAGCAAAAATAATTATAATTATAATCGCTCTAATGGTAAGCTAATAATTTCAACAAATAGCCGGAATACGCTTCTCTTCTTCAGGGCCAAATTCCAACTAAAGTTTTGCTTGATTATTGTCCTTGTTTCTAACAATCGATACTTACATAAATACGGAAGGGAATGAGTTCCTTCCACAATCGCTAAAGCCTCATTAAATCACGTTAAGACATCAAAAGTGGAACCTACACAATGGTCCAAATCCTGAATCTAGGAAATGTACCTGCTGCACAGTGACCATCATCATCAAATTGGGTCCAAACAGTTTGTTAATAATTCCACAAAAACCACCAACACTCTGTGTCAGGAAGGTCACCTGAAACCAGGGTCGGACTAGGACATAGAAGTGTCTTGGACACCAATGAAAAAGTGGTCCACAGCGTTTTTGGATAAAACATAATGCACATTTTGCAATTTAAAGAATATTTATTCAGAAACAATGGTCAAAACTACAAGCTGCATAGTGAAGTAACTCATCAAACTGGCCCACATTGGCAACAAAATGTGGCCCACTTTGACCAAAAAAACTGGCACACACTAGCATTTTGAATTTTTGGTTCAGGCATTGCCCTATTGTCCTATATGCAGTCCGACCCTGCCTGAAACAGTGATAAAAACACAAACCGTAACACCTCAAGACCACAGTGTCCCTTCTAGGACAAACGCCCATATTGAAACCAAAAAACACTATTGCTACTCATTGCGTAACTGACTGGGTCATCGGATGCCATCCAGCCACAAAGTAACAGCTATCGTCAGTGTCGGCACCCTCTGCGGCGTAGAAATCATGCGGGTTGCTTTCATCTATTCTCGTCCATTTGTCCAGCAGCGCTTATGATGAGTCTCCCACAGTGAGAAACTAAGATAGGACTAAGTCAAATACAATCACTATAGTTGTCCCTAATATGGTGACCATGTTGGAAGAGCTACTTGTGAATACGTATCCCGTGAGATCACGGGATCCGAGATCTCACGAGAACACAGACGCGAAGCGTGAAAGGGGAACCAAAGTGCGAGACGCACAACAAACACAGAGGCAGACAGTCATGCCACAGCGCTCCGCCTGAGGTGAGGCCTGAAGCCTCCATTGAGCAGCCAGATAGCATGGTGCTGCTCACCTACCATGCAGAGCGTAATTCCATGGCAGATAGATGAAGCCTCGTGGGAGCCATTGTAAATAGTAGAGACATTGGGCCTCATTACAACACGGCGCTAAACCCTGGTGCTATTAGCACCATGGTTGGTGCCGGTGTTGTAACGGGTCCGCCATGGTTCAATGGGGATTACTACCCCATTCCAAGTTTGGCGGGACGGTAATTCCCCATTGAACCATGGCCCTTCCCCATTCCCATTTTCGTCCCATAGGGCTCAATGGGAATGGGGAAGGCGCTAAGTACGGTACCGCAAATTGCGGTACCGTACTTAGCACCAAGGTCCCTTTGCGGGTCCCTACTTTAACGGCTGGTGTAGACCAGCCATTAAGGTCGGGTCCCGCAAAGGGACCTCGTAGTAAGGCGCTAAGTTTTTAACGGCGCCGTAGCCTTTTACGGCGCCGTTAAACACTTAGCGCCAGGGTCGTAATGAGGCCCTTTGATGCAGAAACTAATACTTCAGTGCAGTGAAGCCAACTGGACTGACCTTTCAAGCACTTAACCGTGAGTGCAGCTAATTCTCTGGATTATGCAAGGTGCTTAATAAACCACCTAACCTTAATCCTGGTGTTTTGTGTTCATTGGGCCACCACATAATTGACGATGAGGACCAGTGACCAACCCACGCAGCAATCATGCAAGGTGCCATGCCACTTCCTGCCTTCCCCCAGTCCCCGGGCAGGCCTGCCAATCCCTGACAACAATGGAAGCCATTATTTACTACTTACCTGGAGGATTTGGGTGTTACTGGCTATTCGGCAGCCAGGAAGAAAGCCATACTATTCAATGCCATGGGTGTAGGACAACGTGTTTTTGATTGCTTAATGATTGAGCCTGCTGTGGGCAATGCGGACGTGTACAAAGAGGCAGTTTGATGCATCATAAAGTGCTTCTCCAAAAAAGAAAATGTTGTTGTACACAGGCTCAAATTCTACACTAGGAAGTAAGAAAGCAGTGAGCCGATTGATGGCTATATCACCCGCATGAGAGAGCTTGCGCCCTGTGCGGATTTGGGGACAATGTGGAGCAAGCCATATGTGACATGTTGGTAGTACACACCAATTCCCGCAAAGTTCAGGACAAATTCATCCAGTTGAAGGAGCTGGACCTGGACAAGGTAATTCAGATAGCAAGAGCCGAGGAGGAGACTTCGAGCAGACGCAAAGATATGGGCGGATCTATGAAAGCTCCCGAAATGGCATCTGTTCAGTGAAAAGTACGCAGGGGCATAAATTCTCAAGACTCCACCAAAGAGGGAGGACCCAAGTGGAGGGAACCCCAGAAATGCTACAGTTGTGCCAGCACCAGGCACTTAGTCAAGGATAAGGACTGCACGCTCCAGGAACAAGGAGTGCTCCAAGTATAGAAGGTTCGGTCACGTTGCCGTTGCCTGCACCTGGAGAGGAAAGAAAGCTGCGTACATCGAGGGCGACAGAGGTAGGAGTGATGAGGAGGAAGCAGAAGACAGACCCACAGGGATCAAGGAGACAGAAACCTCATTGCATCGTAAAAGTGGACAGTAACGACAGCTGTGTAATGGCTGACTCAGGGTCAGATCTGACTATCCTCACCATACAGAACCACAAAATATTGACTTGGTAGAGATCAGAAGCACCAAGCACAAGCCCATAGTCTTCGGGGGGCAAGGTGGACCTCTTGGAGTATAGCGAACTGAAACCTGAATTCAAGGACAGACACAGCATGGCAAAAGTTTATTTTTCGGCCGAAGGTCCCTCAGTGCTGGGATGGGACGATCAGCATAAATTGAGTGTTCGGGTGGGACCCTAGCACCCATGACCAAGTTTTGTTGGTCTCCTCAGGAGAAGCGTCGAACATTCGTAATGATTTGCCCATGTTGTTCTCTGAAGTACCAAGAAAGATGAAAAAAAATGTCCACAAGATTTGGATGAAGCTGCATGACATGCCAGTGAAGCACAAAGTAAGACCTTTTCCTGCGACTGCGAGGGCAGTGTTGGGTGTCCTGACCCACGTTTAAGCTATCATGCTACAACATTTGGTGCTGTGGGCTTAGAAAATTCAAGATGGCGGAAAACCCACATGTGCGCCGAAATCCAGGAAAGCTGCGCAGTTTGTGCGCACACCAAAATGGTTGCCTCACTTGCCACCCACCAGTGCAAGAATGATAGGCCGGGGTGCCATGAGGGAAATGGGTTGCCAAAGGAAAAACAGTAGCGCCGGTTAGCTTCAAAGCGCTTTAAAACCACCCTGTGTTTCTCTGAAGGCAGGCTCAAAATGCCTATTTTCAAACATTGCAACATGTGCAAAATATTCACTGGACACCAGCAGACATTTGGTAGAATGGAGTGTTGTGTGCCTACAAAATCTGGGAAATGAAGAGCCCAAAACAATGCTTATAACAAAACTGCTATGGAGTCAGCAGTTTAAGTTGCACTGGATTTAAAGACACTAAAATCGAAAATGTTTAGATTAAATGAGTGACCTATGTTTGGTGTCACATGCCTTTGTAACTGTTGAAATGTCATAGTTTTGCACTTAGAATCAGCATTCTAGCTGCATGTGTAAAATTGCAAGTTAATTTAAAAAGCAACAAAAAACATGACAGTTAGCTGAAAGTCTGGCTTAAGGAACTTGATTTTGCTTGACAACTACCCCCATCAGGAGTGAAACTTGAGTCACAGCTGTGTTCTCAGGCCTAGCTGCCCTTTTGCTGCTCACACCAAAAGGGATATGACACTTCCCTGATTGAATTACCTGGGCTCTGCAGGAAATTGAACAAAGCCCTGTCCTGACTCAGGCAAATGTTTTATTGGCGGGAGTCGTAAATGGAGCTTCCTCTTGGCAGAAGCTGGGAGGGGCAGGGCCTCTGAGCTTGCCAGAAACTGGAAAGACTGGTTTCTGTACCATGTGACATGAAAAGACACACCTCTATAGCCAGAATATGGTTTTAGAAAAAGATGAATAACTCATAGAGCGGACATGTGAAAATTGTATAAATGACACCATAATTTTTGTGATTTTTCTGCCCACATTTTAAGAGGTTTTTAGAACCGGTGGCATGTTCAGGGGGGTTTTAGCGGAAAAGAAGATATTACTCAAAATGTGTGCATGTGAAAAATCTGACACTTCATCAATTAATGTCCATACTCCTTGCGCACATGTGTGTAAATTTGGGTCAATGTCCGGAATTGCAAAATCAGTTAAAAAGTGAAATATGTGCCATTTCTGAATGCAAGCCCCCAGGAAGAGCAAAGTTTGGACAGGGTATATCTCCTGTGATATGTGATGTGTGCATGTAATTTTAAACCAATGTTTACCTGTGCAAATATGTCTTTTGTTATCAAATCTAGATGTGTGTGCAAGTTGACAGGAGGAGTGGACTCTCTGCAGGCTGTAAAATGACATCACTCTGACACAACTTAGCTCCCCCAATCAAGTGAGAAATGGAAGTTTGACCAATTAGAAGCTGAGAGAGAGGTAGGGTCAGTGATGCTAGAACACACCCACATTCTAAACACATAAAAGCAGACAGACAGGACAGATAGGGACTTTCAAATCCATTTGCAGCTGGAAGCTCTGCTGGAAAAATCCATATTTACCTCCATCAATCTCCAGAGAAAGCTGTGCAGAAAGATCCAGACTTTAAATCCCTCAATCTTCAGAATCCAGAGAGAGAGCAGACCCAGATCACTGTGAAGTGCAGAGACCAGAGTCCCGTCTAAAACCTGACCAGATCCATGGCGAGGCTCATTTCACTCAAGAATATAGTGTGAGTACCTAGAAAACTGTGCAGAACCAATCTCTTAGTAAAATAATATAATTCAATATAGTTTAATCTAAGTAGAACTGTCTCCTAACTGTCACCTGTCATTTGTAAAGCTGTCACTTGTCATTTTCTAGTTGCAAGCTGCACTTGTCTTTTTGAACTTTAAAATTTCAAATCTGAAAAACAACCTTTATTTAATCGCTCATATCTCCGCGACCGTTTGTGCTAGAGACTTGCAGTAACTTTCATCTGAAAGCTGAGAATCTTGGCTTTTAATCGCACCAAGAAACACATTCCTACCCCTTATAGTTTTACCGCAATCGCGGAACACGCATTCGCGAATTTTGCCACGATTTGCAAATTTCTCCACGTGTGAAAACAGAAGCTGCTTGCCTTCCATTTGCCAGAAATTCGTTTAACCTGCTAATCATCCCTGAATCATTGCTAGTGTGAGCCTGGACTAATATTAACTAGATACCACTCACCCTGAACCTCCTAGAGGGAATTAAAAGCATTTTAGCATATTTTGTTCTACATTGCCAGCACATCTAAAAGCATTTGGGCCTATGTTTTCAACGTCTGTAGTCTAAGTTGCTGGGTGAACTGAATTACATTTGAATTGCATTTCTGAGAATTGTGTGCTTCCTTCCATTTCCTTGCATTGCATAAAAGGGGGGGGTGAATTGTACAAGAAAGTGATTACATTGTTTTTGCTGAAATCCTATCAAGTTATTTTCTGTACTGTATTTCATTCCACATTTCATCTATTTGAAACTATAAAAGTATTGTGCTACCTTATCCATTTCATGCCAACTCCTTAGTGATTATAAAGAAGTGTGCTAGTGCCAGATTCTCCGTTGTTAATCTTTATCATATCAGATTAAGTGTGATATTCAATTATTAATTCATTATAAAGTGTGATATATATATCTATATTGTTTAAAGTCTCAAATAAACCTTTTAACTTGCAAAACAGAACTACTTCTTGGCTCAGTGGGGTCAGGGGGATTCCAACAGAGGGGTGTTATATAGGGGTAGTCATCCAGAACGCATGAACTGGACATAAAGATATATCAATAAGGGTTTTCATTCAGTATTCTAGACTAGGCGTTGACTTGGCTGTAGTGCTGAATTGAATCCTCTTACAAATTGGGGGCTCGGGCCGGACGTTTGGGTTAGAATACCACTTGTGCAGCTTAATACAGCGTGCCAGCTGACCAGATACACATATCCAGTCGGATCACCACGCTGCATTACGCTGTGAAGCATTCCTCAAAAGGGACACTCCAAGAAAAGTTCTGTTCTGCAAAAATAAAATACAAACTTCTGTAAGTCAGGACAGAGACCAATCTCTAGAATGACGACCTTGGTAGATATGAAAATAGCCAGAGAGCACCTCTTACATAAACTATTTGTGAGAGGTGAATGGACTGAACAGGGCCAGGATGCCTGGTTGCAGGCCATCACGCGACAGGTCACTGAAACAGGGTCAGACCTATGGAGAGATCAGGGTCCATTACATGTGGCCCTGAGTGAACTATATATGGCTCCTAAGGCCAAAGATGAACACGACAAGATTGTTAGGATAGCGGCATATTTATATTTATATATGGGAGCCATACAGAATAAATGTGCTGAAGGCCATGATCTGGCAAAAAGACAACAGATGGCGTTAGAGAAGGCCCAATCTGATCTGGACTCTTCTGAGCAAAGGCTGCACAGAAGCCAGCAGTCAGAAAATGAGACCAGGCAGTACATCACTAAAATAAAGGAGGATATGGATGTGCTGCAAAAGGAAAAGTCAGAACAGGATACCAGATTTCGGGCCTTGCAGAAGGAACACCAAGAAGGTTTGGACTCCCTACTGCAAAGCCAGAAAAAGCTGGAGCAACAACTGGACTTCAACAGGGTATGTGCTGAGCAGGTAGTCACCCTGCAAGGCCACCTAGATAGGGAAAAGGCAGAAAGCAATAAACTGATTCTGAAAGACCTGGATACCCAGGCAGAGTTTGATGAAGAGCGCCGGAAAGCTGGTGCCCTTCAAAGGCAGAGGGACGACCTGGCAGCACAGATGCAGGCTCTCAGTCAGGAAAGAGACACTTTAGGCCAGAAAGTCTGCCACTTAAAAAAGGAAATTGAAGAAAATCACCTGGCCCTCCAGGGGCTGGGTGACCTCCAAAAAGAAAACCAGAACTTGGTAGAGCACACCAGAAGGGTGGAAGATGCTCTGGCAAGAAAGGAGCAGGCCGGTAGGGATGGGACTCAGGAGGTAAACCTCCTGCAGCAAAGACTGGCCCAGTTCTCCAGGACCAACCAGGAAGCACAGAGGGAAAATGAGGCCCTCTGTCAACACAATGATAGGCTCCAACAACAGGTAGCGATGCAGGAGAGACTGATAGAGTCTAGTAAGGCCTTGACTGAGGAACTGAAAGCACAAATGCAGGCTCTTGCATTGCAACAGGGAGCAGGGGCGGATAGAGATGAGGTCCGCTGGGAAAGAGAGACTCCTGACCCTAACCGCAGGAGCCCTAACATCAGGGGCCTTCATCTCCCCCAGTCCCTGGACTCTACCACCCCCATGTCCCCTGGCGCACATGAGCACAGGGCCACAGGGATGGCAGATTACTATCCAGCTAAGAGTATGGGGCTCATAGGCCAGTACCACTCAGGAATGGAGGGGTGGGCATCCGGGTATGGGCACCCAAGTACAGTACAGTTCAATGGGGAACCCCAGGAGAGTAGGCCCATTAAGGGCATCCTGAAAACCTCTGCCCAGTTAGGTCAGTGGAGGGGGTACCCATCAAATCCTGGCAGCAAGGAGGAATCTGAAGACTCCTCTGAACTGCGCAGGACACAGGAGACCAGGTCCCCACATTCTGCCAGCCATTCCCAGGCTCGCAGAATCCTGGAAAACCTGGAAGAACAGACGGGAACCTCTGGGAGCAGTGCCTCTGAGTCCGAGGACGAATGGACAAGGGTTACCCGAACCAAAAAGGCCAATAAGGCAAAAAGGGCCTTGCTTAAGGACCCCTTAAAGCAGATTAAGGCGATCAGGAGCGTCATCACGCCTTACCATAAGAACGCTAAGTATTCTGTTTGGGAGCACTTAGAGTTGTTTGAACAAATGATGGAGACTTTCCATTTGAAGGACAGCCAAAGCTGTATTCAATATGTAAAGTGGACCTTCTCCCCGGAATACTCCAGTTTCTTTGCGGGGCTGGAGGACCAAAATCATTTAAGATGGTCCACCTATAAGGCGGCCATCTTGAAACATTTTTCTGTTCACAGAAATCCTCAAGAGGCTCGCAAGGCAGCCTACAATTTGCAATGTGGGGAGGATCAGGCCCCACAAGAATTTGTGCAGGAGTTAAAGCGTGCTTTTGCACAGACCACAAGAAGGGTGCGCACGGATAGCAGAGAATTTATAAATACGTTTTTCCATGCCTTGCCCAAATATATCATGACCCAGCTCGTGAGGGATTTTCACGAGAAAAGATCTTTAGACTGGGTCATTGAAGAGGCTACCCGGATCTATGAGGTGCAGAAACCGATAGATAGCAAAAGTAATGCCCAGAAAAACCCCAAAGCCAACAGCACCCCTGCTGCTGCCAAGGTGGCAGAGGTAAAGGTCACCCCCGTTTTGGATTTGGAGATGGGGGGTCCTAAAAACCTACCTGCACCTAATAATGCTAGGCCCAGGAGGTCCTCGGGTCAGTCACAGACAGGGAGCCAAGGAGGCAGCCCCACAAATGGGGTCCCTCGCTCTCCTGATTATGTAAGTCCCCGTTACAAGGGAAATCGACCCATCCTGGGTTATGTGTGGACTCCTCCAGCCCAAGGGGGGGGATCCAGCCAAGCACCTAACCCAGGGAACCTCCCTCCAAACTTCCCACAGGAGGGCAGAAATTTACCAAACCCTGGGCAGAACTTTTTCCCCAGGTATCCACCCAATTTCCAACCCCAAATTCATCCATCCTTCTTTCCGCAATTCCCTGAGCCCAGACCACTGAATCCGGGAGAGGGGAGGCCAAGGGTGGAGGGGTACCCAAATCTTCCCAACCCAGGGTATTACCAGAGGAGGGACAGCTACCCTTCCCGGGATCAGCCCAGGGGAGAAAACAGGGCCCCGTATCAGCCTGAGCGGGTTTCCCAGTTAGAGCGCCAGGTTCAAAACATGGCGCGGGATCTGGGTCACATACTGAGGGCTCAGCAGAACCCTCAGATGGGCGTGCCGGCGCAGAACGCACCTAACTCTGGACCTGGTGCTCCAGAACAATGACGGGGGCAGCACCCCGATAACTCACCGGTTCCCAGGGAGGAGGCACAAAGGGAAGGGGGGTGTAAAGCCTTGGAGGAAGCTTCCTTCCTCACTTGTAAACAGCCCCTGGAAACCCAGGAACCGGAAACAAAATCTCTTGCCCCTGAAAGTCTGCCTCCTAAGGAGCAGAGGGGGGGTAGGAGAAACAAAAGACCCAAACAGACTCAGTTTGAGGAGGAGGTACAGATCTTCCAATTTGAGGGAGAGGGATCCTCAGAGGATCCTGGGAAAAGGATCTTCTCCTTCAGAGAGGGGGGAACTCCTCCCAAAGAAAAATGGGTCCCTAGGGATGCAAATCCAGACTGGGGAGATGTGGAGACTGAGCTACCGCCGCCCACCATCTCATCCCAGAACCAACAGCAAGAAAATCCCCTGGTTCACACCCATCCTGGTGACTGCCTCCAAAAAGGGGGGGCGGCCCGGAACCGGAGCCAGGGGAACCCACAATGGCTCTGATCTCCAGTTGCCAAATTTTTCTTTCAGATTCCCAAGGCTCTCCACAGAATTCTGCCCAAATTTCTTCGCTAGCGATGTCCAAAACCAGAAAGTTAGCCCACCAGTTGTCCAAAAATGTACATTATCTGTGCCCCCTTGAGGAGAAGGAGGGAAGATACTATGCCCCGGTACAAGTACAGGGGCAGGGTACAATTTTGGCACTGGTGGACACTGGATCTCAAGCTACCCTTCTGTCCAGAAGGGCCTTTGACGAACTGAATGCAGGAAGGGGAGAGAATTACCCAATTCCTCTCACCTCACTTCCTGGACAACTTCAGAACTTTGACGGGAAGGAAATTCCCGTTGAGGGGACTGCAGATTTGGACATTAAAATTGGGCGACACAAGTTGAAACACCCAGTCATAGTTGTGACTCCAGAGGGCACCCCTTGTTTACTAGGGAATGACCTCCTGAGAAGGTTGTCACCCCTAATAGATTGCGTAAACAAGGTCCTCTGGACCCAGACTAGCCGACCCATAAAATTAAAACAGAGTGTCAACCATGTTAGTTTAAACGGCACCTGCCACATGGTTGAACAAAAATCTGACCAAGTAGAATTTCACTTCCAGAACAACCAAATTCCAGACGTGACAGTAATAGCAGTAGGACAACAGACTGGTGATGGGGGGTCCTCTCTATTTCTGAAAATCAACCTTCCTTCCAGTCTAAAGTGGTACTCCACGCTGGAAGGAAACACTCTGAAATTCTTTACAAATCCACAATCAGATATTACCACTCCTATAGTCCAGAAAGATGTGAAATCAGCTCAAAGCCTGGCTGATATTCAGCAAATTGGAGAGCAGTTGTTCATCCCTGTTCAGTTAAATGAGGGGAAGGACTCTGTTCTCGCTCGAGTGTGTGTGAACAACGGTAAGAGCTTCATCAGCGAAGCCATGTTTCGCCAACTCCCAAAAGATCCAGCCATTCCCACCTTCAAACTGATAGACAAATGGGAAATGGACCTGGAAGCACCTAATTCCAAACATCTCCTGCCAAGCAGGTGTATGCTCAAAATCTCCATTGGCAACAAGAGCATAGTCCACAATTGTTGGGTCGTGCGAGACGTCCCTGCCGCCTTTTACTTAGGCAGTGACATTCTCAATCGCTTTGCCATTAGTTTGGACCTAATAAACTTCAAAGCTTGGTCCCGATTAGCGGATAATCCCATGGGCTTTGATGATCCAGAAAAAGCATTTAGGTCAGCTCAATTGCTACCTTATGCAGTTGAAATTCAGATCAAAGAGGAAGTCACCATCCCAGAAAGGACCCGACAATTCTCCCTGGAAGTGAAAGTTAAAAGAGGACAACATTTGAAAAACCCTGATGCTTACATACATCTAAATGCTTCTCTCCAACTGCAAGGGTTAGGGGTAAACCCAACTCCATTAGTCAACATAGAACATGACACCATTCCAATAGAGGTGGATAACAGCGACTTAAAGAGTATTACTCTAGCCGCAGGCACCATTATTGGAATGGCGGTTGATGACCGACATTTTTCCATTGATTTAGGTCATGAACTGTTAGGGCCAATCCCCAAGGACTGCTTTGACAGTGACAGTGATGACAATACAACACCAGACAAGATTTTTACCCGGCATGGGGGGAACTTCCTGGTGTACACTTCTTGCCCTTATGGTAAGGAAGATGTGACTTGTGACTTCAGGAGGGAGGAGGTGATTTTCCAAGTCCATGAGGGCTGCCTTTCCCACCTGAAGCCTCCGGTCCAAATCAGCACTCTGACCAGGGACTTCTCCACCCAGCTGGAGGAGGCCGCGGAGATAGCCAAACCAGAAGTCTTTCCAGGCTTCAGGCAGATGGTGGAAGAGAGAGTCAACCTAGCTGATGCCTGTGTGACTCTGGAACAAAAGCAAAAGTTGAAACAAGCTTTCTTGGATTTCCAAGATCTCTTTGCGGTAGACTCATATGACTGTGGTCGCACCGACATCCACACAACAACAATCCCCACGGACCCTGGCATGACTCCTGTGTTTGTGAAGCAATATTGCTTGCCTCTCGCATCAATGGAGTCCCTTACTGAAATAATTAAGAACCTTGAGTCCCGGGGAATAATCCGTCCAGTCCACAGCACCTTCAATAATCCGGTGCTGGGAATATTGAAGCCAAACGGCCAGTGGAGACTCTGTGCTGACCTTAGGGAGCTCAACAAACGGGTCCATACTTCCCGATGGCCACTGCCCTACATTGACCAAGGGCTGGCCCAGATCCAGGGGTCACAGGTATTCACTGCAATAGACCTGACCAATGGGTACTGGACCGTGCCTGTCAGTAGGGAGGACCAATACAAACTGGCTTTTACCTTTGGGGGCCAGCAGTACACATGGACCCGGACTCCTTTCGGATACCTCAACTCCGGCAATGAATTCAACATTTTCCTACATAAGGCCATGCCCGACCTGGGTGCGAGGGGTAACCTGGCTTATGTAGATGATGTCCTCATCAAAAGTTCATCTGTGGAGGAACACATAGCGGAGATCCGTTATGTTCTGACCCAGTTGAGGGCCGCCGGAGCAAAACTTTCCTTTCAAAAAGCACAGTGGTGTAGAACCCGTGTTAATTTCTTGGGGCATGAGATTACTCCTCAGGGTCTCTGTCCCCAGGAAAAGAAAGTGGAAGCACTTCAGAAACTGAAAGACCCCACAACTCTGCGAGAACTAAGGAGCCTCCTTGGACTGACTAATTACAGCAGAAAGTTCATTGAGGGCTAAGCAGAGATCACCAGACCCCTGATTCATCTCCTGAAGGGGGGGGTCAAGTGGGAATGGGGTCCAGAACAAGCCGAGGCGGTAAAACAACTCCAAAGAAGCCTCTCACAAGCGCCTTGCCTAGCTTACCCTGTCAGAAACAAGGAGTTCTTCCTGGAGACAGGGTTCTCTAATACGTGCTTAACGGCAGTATTATACCAAAAGCATGACAAGGTCAATAAAGTAATCTCCTATGCGAGCAAAACTTTATCCTCTGTGGAGGAAAAATTCAACGATTGTGAGAAGGCACTCCTGGCAACGGTGTGGGCATTGAAGAATTACCGCCCGTTTATCCAGGGGGAACACATCATAGTGGAGACTCCACACCAGCCTCTGCAATATCTCCAAAGTGACAGAATCCGGGCCGGAAATGTGAGTAATTCCCGAATTACTTCCTGGATTCTATCAATGCAAGGCTTTCCTGTGGAAGTCAGATATGGCCAAAACAAGAAGAGTCCCCTCGCGCAAGGTCTGGCTGACTTGCATGATTGTGCCAGAGAAAACTGTCTCGAGGACGAGAGTCTAAAAATAAAGGACAACACGGAGGCATACCTTAATTCCCCACACAAAGTCTTTGAAGAGGACAAGTGTGAGGGAATGCCCACTGTCTATGTGGATGGATGCTCTTACCATGTTGACAACAACGGGGAGAAAGAACTGGTGGCCGGCGTAGGGAATGCATGGGTGAATGAGTTCCCAGAACCCTCCGCTGGATACAAAATTGGTCCCCGAAGTAGTCAGGTGGCAGAATTGATGGCTGTGCATCAGGCCATCCTCACTGCTGTCCAGCATCAACTCCACGAACTGGTCATAATCACAGATTCGGATTATGTACAGAACGGGTTCGTGGAGCACCTGGTTAATTGGAAAACCAGAGGCATGTTATGTGCTAACACCAAACCCTTGAAACATGGGAAGTTGATCCAAAACATTGATGATCTGGTCACCTCGAATGAGATGACCATCTATTGGAAAAAGATCAAGGGTCATTCCAAAGTAGAGGGACCAGACAAAACTGGAAATGACTTAGCTGATCAGCTGGACAAAACCGGGGCCATCCAAGGGGATTTAATTGAGATTGAGTCCCTGTTGGGGGAAATCCAGGTCACTGCTATCACTAGGTCCCAGACAAATGCTCACAACGACCTTTCAATTGTACAATGGAGTAAGGAGACCCCTGATGCTGATTTGATTACCGCTCAGAAGGGGGATCCAATTATTGGTAAGTTTTACCAGCACCTTGAGGACCCTGAGAACTTTCCCCTGACGGATACCGATTACATTGGGAAAGAGGACCTAAGAGTGTTGATGAAATGTCCAAAAATGTTCCGAATCCAAGACGGTTTGCTGGTAAGGAAATCCAAAGCTGGCCACGATCAGTGGGTGGTTCCTACCTCATTCCGAAGCCTGATGTTAAGTCACGCCCATGATGCGGCCACTGCCGGTCATAGGGGGTTTCACACAACATTGGAAATCTTAAGAGAGGTTGCATACTGGCCACACATGGGGCAGGACCTCGACCAATACTTGAAGGGGTGTCTTGTGTGTGCACAATTTCAGCCATCCTCCCTCACGCACCGTGCGCCTCTCCAAAAGAGGGGGATGACACTGCCATGGTCAGATTTACAAATCGACTTTGTACAGCCCCAAACTGCAAGGCAGAAACGGCAGCTGCCTTGATGATTAACCACATCTTTTCCCGTTTTGGTCTACCTCAAAGGATTGAGTCAGACAGAGGTAGCCACTTCACCAGTGAAGTAATGACAAAGATGTGGGAGATACTGGGGGTCAAGAGAAAGCTGCATATTGCTTACAGGCCAGCTTCTTCTGGGGCAGTAGAGAGATATAACCGGACAATTGTGAGCATCTTAAAAAAGTTTGTGGCAGATTCTGGGCCAAGTTGGGATATCCGATTACCTCTGGTCCTAATGGCCATCAGATCTACCCCTTCATCTGCAACCAAAATGTCACCATTTGAGTTGATGACTGGGCGCAAGATGGTGCTTCCGCAGCATTTGCTCTACAGGACCCAGGAGCAGACACTGATAAATGCCTCCACTACTCATGAGTATGTGGAGAATTTAAGGAAACACCTCCAACATGCTTTTGCTTACGCTCAGCGGAATCTAGAAAGATCGGCTGATAGCATGAAGACCCATTGTGACCTGAAAACTTCCAGGAAGGAATATCAGGTGGGAGACCGGGTCTATTTATACAACTTCCAAAGGAACCAGGCCAAGCAGCGCAAATTTTTGCCTACATGGAAGGGACCCTTTGAGATCATCGACAAGATCTCTCCTGTGGCCTACAAAATCCACATCCCCAAAGGTCCTTTGGCAGCGGGGGAAGACAAGTGGGTCCACATAAACCAGTTGAAATGTTGCCATCCCAGGCACGCTCTGCAACAACTGGAGGAATCCTCTGGAATCCTAGCGGGTACTGTATCAGACTAATTCAGTTCCAATCATAAAACATACCACATCTAGTCTCTAAAATATTGTGATTTGCATGAAACTGTCTCTTAGTTATACTGTTTTTTTTTTTCAAAATAAGAATGTAATGTTTCGTGATGATGAAATGCATATGCTGCCCCACTATCTCAACAGTGGTGGAAAAACGTCTATGAGTAGGTATTGCCGCTCTTCCTTTGTCGTCCTAGGAGAAAGAAAACCTGGAGACGGGCCAAGGAGGACGATCCGGAGACCGGGAGCAGAGACGCGATGGGCCCTGTGTACCGCCCAATACTCCCATCAGGACCGGCGAGGAGAACCGATCGATCAGTACCGGATGGAGAAGAAGATGCTGAGCTGTGCCATTTGCAGAATTGGAAGAAGATTATGCGGACAGACCGGTGCGTGGGTCAAAACCCTTGTGCACCCGACTCCCCATCGACTCAAATTCAAAGTGCAGTCGCGTGGGGGGGCTTGTTGGGTGTCCTGACCCACGTTTAAGCTATCATGCTACAACATTTGGTGCTGTGGGCTTAGAAAATTCAAGATGGCGGAAAACCCACATGTGCGCCGAAATCCAGGAAAGCTGCGCAGTTTGTGCGCACACCAAAATGGTTGCCTCACTTGCCACCCACCAGTGCGAGAATGATAGGCCGGGGTGCCATGAGGGAAATGGGTTGCCAAAGGAAAAACAGTAGCGCCGGTTAGCTTCAAAGCGCTTTAAAACCACCCTGTGTTTCTCTGAAGGCAGGCTCAAAATGCCTATTTTCAAACATTGCAACATGTGCAAAATATTCACTGGACACCAGCAGACATTTGGTAGAATGGAGTGTTGTGTGCCTACAAAATATGGGAAATGAAGAGCCCAAAACAATGCTTATAACAAAACTGCTATGGAGTCAGCAGTTTAAGTTGCACTGGATTTAAAGACACTAAAATCGAAAATGTTTAGATTAAATGAGTGACCTATGTTTGGTGTCACATGCCTTTGTAACTGTTGAAATGTCATAGTTTTGCACTTAGAATCAGCATTCTAGCTGCATGTGTAAAATTGCAAGTTAATTTAAAAAGCAACAAAAAACATGACAGTTAGCTGAAAGTCTGGCTTAAGGAACTTGATTTTGCTTGACAACTACCCCCATCAGGAGTGAAACTTGAGTCACAGCTGTGTTCCCAGGCCTAGCTGCCCTTTTGCTGCTCACACCAAAAGGGATATGACACTTCCCTGATTGAATTACCTGGGCTCTGCAGGAAATTGAACAAAGCCCTGTCCTGACTCAGGCAAATGTTTTATTGGCGGGAGTCGTAAATGGAGCTTCCTCTTGGCAGAAGCTGGGAGGGGCAGGGTCTCTGAGCTTGCCAGAAACTGGAAAGACTGGTTTCTGTACCATGTGACATGAAAAGACACACCTCTATAGCCAGAATATGGTTTTAGAAAAAGATGAGTAACTCATAGAGCGGACATGTGAAAATTGTATAAATGACACCATAATTCTTGTGATTTTTCTGCCCACATTTTAAGAGGTTTTTAGAACCGGTGGCATGTTCAGGGGGGTTTTAGCGGAAAAGAGGATATTACTCAAAATGTGTGCATGTGAAAAATCTGACACTTCATCAATTAATGTCCATACTCCTTGCGCACATGTGTGTAAATTTGGGTCAATGTCCGGAATTAGTTAAAAAGTGAAATATGTGCCATTTCTGAATGCAAGCCCCCAGGAAGAGCAAAGTTTGGACAGGGTATATCTCCTGTGATATGTGATGTGTGCATGTAATTTTAAACCAATGTTTACCTGTGCAAATATGTCTTTTGTTATCAAATCTAGATTTGTATGCAAGTTGACAGGAGGAGTGGACTCTCTGCAGGCTGTAAAATGACATCACTCTGACACAACTTAGCTCCCCCAATCAAGTGAGAAATGGAAGTTTGACCAATTAGAAGCTGAGAGAGAGGTAGGGTCAGTGATGCTAGAACACACCCACATTCTAAACACATAAAAGCAGACAGACAGGACAGATAGGGACTTTCAAATCCATTTGCAGCTGGAAGCTCTGCCGGAAAAATCCATATTTACCTCCATCAATCTCCAGAGAAAGCTGTGCCGAAAGATCCAGACTTTAAATCCCTCAATCTTCAGAATCCAGAGAGAGAGCAGACCCAGATCACTGTGAAGTGCAGAGACCAGAGTCCCGTCTAAAACCTGACCAGATCCATGGCAAGGCCCATTTCACTCAAGAATATAGTGTGAGTACCTATAAAACTGTGCAGAACCAATCTCTTAGTAAAATAATATAATTCAATATAGTTTAATCTAAGTAGAACTGTCTCCTAACTGTCACCTGTCATTTGTAAAGCTGTCACTTGTCATTTTCTAGTTGCAAGCTGCACTTGTCTTTTTGAACTTTAAAATTTCAAATCTGAAAAACGACCTTTATTTAATCGCTCATATCTCCGCGACCGTTTGTGCTAGAGACTTGCAGTAACTTTCATCTGAAAGCTGAGAATCTTAGCTTTTAATCGCACCAAGAACCACATTCCTACCCCTTATAGTTTTACCGCAATCGCGGAACACGCATTCGCGAATTTTGCCGCGATTTGCAAATTTCTCCACGTGTGAAAACAGAAGCTGCTTGCCTTCCATTTGCCAGAAATTCGTTTAACCTGCTAATCATCCCTGAATCATTGCTAGTGTGAGCCTGGACTAATATTAACTAGATACCACTCACCCTGAACCTCCTAGAGGGAATTAAAAGCATTTTAGCATATTTTTTTCTACATTGCCAGCACATTTAAAAGCATTTGGGCCTATGTTTTCAACGTCTGTAGTCTAAGTTGCTGGGTGAACTGAATTACATTTGAATTGCATTTCTGAGAATTGTGTGCTTCCTTCCATTTCCTTGCATTGCATAAAAGGGGGGGTGAATTGTACAAGAAAGTGATTACATTGTTTTTGCTGAAATCCTATCAAGTTGTTTTCTGTACTGTATTTCATTCCACATTGCATCTATTTGAAACTATAAAAGTATTGTGCTACCTTATCCATTTCATGCCAACTCCTTAGTGATTATAAAGAAGTGTGCTAGTGCCAGATTCTCCGTTGTTAATCTTTATCATATCAGATTAAGTGTGATATTCAATTATTAATTTATTATAAAGTGTGATATATATATATCTATATTGTTTAAAGTCTCAAATAAACCTTTTAACTTGCAAAACAGAACTACTTCTTGGCTCAGTGGGGTCAGGGGGATTCCAACAGAGGGGTGTTATATAGGGGTAGTCATCCAGAACGCATGAACTGGACATAAAGATATATCAATAAGGGTTTTCATTCAGTATTCTAGACTAGGCGTTGACTTGGCTGTAGTGCTGAATTGAATCCTCTTACAACAGCGCTGGAGTCTCAACTCTGCAAGATGGTTGAAGTCCGATTGTCCTCATCAAAAAGAGATCATCAAATGACTTAAGAGTGTGCATAGACCTGCACAGCCTCAATTTGGAAGTGGTCCCGGACAGTTTTTCCTTTCCAAGCATCAATGAAATAATTCTGATGATGAAAGAAGCAAAAATATTTTCCAAACCAGACATGCGTGATGCCCACCATGAGATAGACTTGCCTAAAACTTCACGTCCCCTCACTGCATTCATCACGCCACTCAGAACATACGAGTATACCTGCATGCCTTTCCGTTTGTCATCAGCTACATCGGCATTCCAGAGAAGGATGAACTCCCTGCTCCACGGCATCGGCAATGTGTCTTATTTCCAGGACGATATACTGGTGTATGCCAAGGGCGTGAAGATCCATGGTGGGGTGCAAAAACAAGGTCTCAACAAGCTCCAAGATGCAGGAGTCTGCCTGGGCTATGAAAAATGCGTATTTGGGACACAGGAAGTGAAGCACCAGGGCTAACGGATCTCAAATGGAGAGGTGAGCCCAAAAAAAAGACATTTTACATGCTATTGTTGACCCCCCGGCTCCGACCTCGAAGGATGAGCTCCGATCATTCTTGGGACTCTCTAAGCACTATGATAAATTTGTACCAAGATTCTCTGAGACGACTTCTCCATTGAGGGAGCTGCCAAGGAAGGGAGCGGAGTATAAATGGGACTCACAGCAAGTGGCTGCATTCAATGAAGTCAAGAGAAGGATTCTGCATGCCCCATGTTTGAAACCTTTTGAACCCTGAATGGGAAACGTATGTGACAACCGATGCCAGCGCCTACGGGCTGGATGCCACAATCACCCAAAGAAGTGAGACACAGAAAACATAGTTGCCTTTGCGATCAAAGCTCTGTCCAAGTCTGAAAATAATTACTCCACAGTCAAGAAAGAGGTGCTTGTGTGTGCCTGGGCTGTGGAGTACTTCAGGTCATATGTGTGGGGCACCAAGTTCTGTCTGGTCACCAGCCACAAGCCCTTAGTGCACATGCTGAGTCCTGGAGCGATGAAAACTGCAACGCCACAAGCAAAACTCCAGGAATACACATATGAAATCACACACATCACTGGCTGGAAGACCGCCTCTGTATGTCCAGACTGCTCGATCACAAAATCCTAGGCACCACGTTCCTGGAGGATGAATGCATCATAGCGTCCATTGAGAACGTAAGGAATTCATGGAAATTAGTGGGTTCCATTGGAACGAAGAAATGAGGCAAGACGATTCCCTGAGCATAGTATCGGAATGGGCCAAAAATGGTTGGCCCAGCCAGAAGGTGGTCCCGAAAGGCTTACGCCCGTTCTGGAAAGTCAACAAAGAAATCGTAGGGATGGACGTTCTGGTGATGAGAAGGGATCAGGTAATTAAACACAGAGGGCTGAGGAAAGTCATGCTATGCAGCAACCAAACGGGTCATCAGCAACATGAAACGATGCAGAGTGCGGGATTCCTACTCATTGCCGCGCATGGACCAAGAAGTAAGGACAATGATTGAGAGGTGCCAGGAATGTGCCAATAGTGACAAAAGATTGAAAGTGAAGCAAGCGCCCATGTTCCCCACAGAAATTCCCTCGGGTGGGTGGCACAAATTAGGGTTGGACTTCATAGGCCCATTGGATGGCATGCTGATCGACAGCAAGTATGGAGTGGTCATGGTGGATTATCTGTCCAAATGGGTGGAGGTAGAGTTTGTACCGGACATCACCACAGACACAGTCATCCATGTCCGCAATGCAGTTTTTCAAAGAGAGTGTTTGCCAAGGAAATTGTGCCAGACACCCTGGTACTGCTCACCTACCATGCAGAGCCTAATTCTATGGCTGATAGATGAAGCCTCATGCAAGCTCTTGTAAATAATTGTGACATTGAGACAGAGACTAATACTTCAGTGCAGTGAAGCCAACTGCACTGACCTTGCAAGGACTTAACTGTAAGTACAGCTAATTCTCTGCATTATTCTAAGTACTTAATAAACCTCCTTACCTTCATCCTGGTGTCCTGTGTTCATTGGGCCACCACACTATGTTTAGCCAGCGTCAGGGGGTTGTATACATAACAAGGATAGCAACTTGGTAAATATTTTATTGCAAAACCTTGAAACAAACTTCTGATGCTAGGCATATATATTTTGTATCACATCGATATAAACAGCATCACGTATGGCGTTTCTCCAATAACAACCAACTTAGATAAAACTGTGTGAACCACGTTCACTCTGATCGTAACTAATATGGTGACCATTTTTAGAGGTAATATAGGGCTGCTGGTCACAGATGAAAAAATAGTGTTTGTGTGGACAAGGACTGACACTCATTTAAATTGCATTCGGTCAACAAACATCCAATACTAGATAGGTCTAACAATTGTTCGTTCTAGTGTTATCAAGATATCTCAATAATAGGTCAACAAATTGTTAACTAAAGTACTAGTCATGTACAGTGGAAAACAACCTCTGCTGATCTAGACTGTCCAATCATACTGGTTGTTAAGACCCTCTAAGTGTGATTGCAGCTGGGAGATCCACTGTTGTTCATGGCTAGCTAACAGGACATTCACTGATCCACCTCTTCTATTGATCATGCATTTTTCAACTACAAACCACTGAAAATCGTCTGGTGTGTGTTTGAACTCACAGAAATGTGCCACCAATGGCACTGTAATACCTTGTGAATACGAGATGTGTACTCATTAATGCGAACATCCATTGGTCGTTTAGTTTTGCCGACATAATGTTTGTCGCATAGGGATGAAATCACATATACGACACACAATGTTTTGCAATTCGTGAAGTGATGCAGTGGGCATTTTCCTCCCCACAGCTTCAAAGGTGGTAATTTGCATGGGCGATTGACATGCTGAGCAACTGCCACACCTATGATGACCTCTCACTGGCGGCAATCTAAGCATTACATGGGTGTCAATATTCGATTCCTCTTTGTCTCTTGAAGCATGACTGTAGCAAATGTACTACTCCCTTATTAAAAGGAAGTAAGGGTTAAGCCAAATTCGGGTCCTTGACCTGCAAGATATGTCAGTTGCACAATATTAGATTCATCAAAGCATTGCAGAAATGGCAGAATGTCGTCACACATACAAGTCGATTATTTACTATTTTTTCTTTAAGTTCAAGTAGATTTTCCCTTGGAAAAAAACGTGCATGTTTGATATAATGCTTTCCCAATGTTTTCCAATAGCCTCGTTCCAGCAAGTGATTCTTCATAATGTTAGCTTGATGGTAAAACCCATCAAGATTCATTCAATTTCTGCGCGCTCGCAAAAATTGGTTAAAAGAGATATTCTTTTTGGGACTTATTGGGTTTTGACTGTCGTGGTTCAGATGGCGTTCCTGTCAGTGTTGTTCCTCAACAGAGTTACTTCCAAATGGTCTTGAGCAACTTGGATAAGTAAATCCAAAGAAGAGATCTCAATTTCGCTCGACGACACCATACATTTCTGATGGGGAAGTAGGCAATTGATCCATGTGGCAAATGCAGCAAGGGTAGTCAAATCTTTATGACAAATGATAAGGATATTGTCTATATATCTGCGATATACAGTCATAGACGATAAGAACGGGTTCTCTGGGAAAAAACATAGGAATCTTCAAAGTTCTGCACAAACAGATTTGTCAAACTCGGAGCAAACGCAGCTCCCTGGGTGGGGATCTCAATTTGGTTGTCAAGCAACCACATGTAGGTTGTGTTGCATGGTGCCTCGGTGCAGGTGTGTTGCTAGGTCTGGAAAAGATCTGGGGCTACGCTAATGTCGAGACTGTCGGGACTCGGGGCTAGCTAGCCTTTTGATTGTAGCCCCTGAGATTCTATCCGGGGCTACAACCAAAAGACCTGAGCTATAGCCCCCTAGAAGCCCCTAGCAACGCTTCTGCCTCGGTGCATATCCCCACTCAACTTACCGCTCACTGCAAACATTTGTTTAATGACTAATATGAAGTGGTCCACCAAGTGACAGCCCAGACGGAGGCAGCAACCTCACGGCATGGGTAAGGACAGGGGTGAGGGGCCCAAGAGAGCTGGATGCCCCGCCCGTCTTTCCGTTGCTCCATTACTGGGGATGGGAGGGCTCTGCTTTTTAGTATAGGTTACAAGGCTTGTAAAACAGATCTTTCTCAGTATTTTGGTTCCCTTTTCTGAATTCATAGGACTTAGTTTCAACCAGCCGAGAAGCAGTCTTTAATTGCAAATGGTATGCAAGGGGCATAAGACAAGTGGGGGTAGGGCAGGGGTGTTGCTAGGTCTGGAAAACACCAAAAGAGGCTATGCTAATATCGGGACTGTCAGGACTGGGGGCTAGCTAGCCTTTTGGTTGTAGCCTTTGGGCTTCTATCTGGGGCTACAACCAAAAGACTTGGGGCTATAGCTCCCTCAATACCCTCCCCACCCCCCAGCAACACCTCTGGGGTAGGGGATGTTAAAGAGGGTGTTCTCAGTCTAGGGCTAGGGTACAGACAATACACGATGGCCAGGCTGCACAGTTGACAAAGGCGGGAAATTGCTAATGTAAAGCGTTTCATTGTCAGCACATGCATTGGTATGCATACATTTGTAGGCTCTTACGTGTGTGGCTTAAAAAGTCAAGGAGAGAGTTTACCATGTGTAACATTGTGGCTGCACTAGAATAGCCTCTAGAATTTACTCAGCGGCAACGTGCTGGTCTAGAAAGCAAGACGACACGAAACAACACAGGTTTGGTCCCCTGGTCCGTGCTCAGAAACCTTTGGGCATTAAGCGTGTAAATAACCCATCACAGCATATCACAATTGCCGTGTTGATATGGTGAAGGAATGAGGCAATTGCAACCAATTACATATGTATTACCAAAGCACACACGTCAACCACTTCTCGGAAACTTTCCTGCACACCTACACTGCAACATTCTCTTGAAAACTACATTCTCTTGATTTTTTGAAGTTCAAAAGCATATTTTTCACACCAAAACAGATCCATCTCCCTCATCCTTCTTACCCAGGAGAGAAGTCTCTGGTAAAATAATACTTGTGGTCCTGGATTCATAATTGGTGAAATCCACAACTACAAGTCCCAGAATGTAAAGCAAAATCCAGGACTAGATCTCCCCCTTTCAAACAGAACGTGGAGCGTTGGCGTGTATGTGGGAGTGTCCTTATTTCCCCTTGCTTGCTGTCTATATAACGTGGACGGCGAGTAAAAAGGGCCAGCCCAGACACATTTCTTTAAGGGCCTCATTACACGGA
The DNA here is from genome assembly GCF_040938575.1 of Ambystoma mexicanum. NCBI lineage: Eukaryota > Metazoa > Chordata > Amphibia > Caudata > Ambystomatidae > Ambystoma > Ambystoma mexicanum. The sequence continues at coordinate 610,333,976 of NC_090925.1, read as the reverse complement.
TGGCGGTAAGGATTTACCGGTACCGGTAAAATACCGGTACCGGTAAATCCTTACCGCCTTACTACGAGGTCCCTTTGCGGGTTGGGGAATTTAACGCCTGCTTTTTGCAGGCGTTAAAAACCAACCCGCAAAGGGACTCAGGGAGCTAATTACGGTACCGCAATTGGGAATGGGGAAGGGCAATGGTGAAGGGGGAATTACCGCCCCGCCAACCTTGGAATGGGGAGGTAATTCCCCTTTCTGCCAAGGCGGTGCCGGTATTTTACCGGCATGAACCATGGCGCTAATAGCGCCATGGTTCTCCGCCATCCCATCCAATCTGCTATCGGGTTTATGGCACGCATGTGGGCGCTAGCAGGCTCCCTACGTTACTTCACTCTGCCCGTGGAAGTACATGCATAGGCAGCAGGTTTCAGGCAGCTCTCTGTTCTGCCAGCCACACTATCTGTAGGTGCTCCAGCCTAGCCTATGCCCTCAAGCTGCCCTGACCGAAACCAACCCCCATTAATCATCCACACATCATTGAGCCCTCTGCCAGTTGCTCTACTACGATCTCCAGACAATTGCAATGCCCATTCTACATGAGGCTTCAGCATGGCTTTAAGTGTGTCGGGGCTAGCCTGGGCAGAGCCCCATCAGTCTCTGAAAATTGTGTCTGAGACAGGGCCCTGCCGGGGCTCCTTAAAGTCCCCTGGTAACCCCGGCCCACCAGACCGCTAGAACACAAGGCCTTTTTTCTAAAGCCTGAAGCTCTCGAGTATAAGCGATAGCTACAGGCTTTAGAAAAAAGAGCCTTGCCTTTTTTTTTGGAATTGTGCCGCCGACCCCTGCCTGGTTGCTGCAAAGGGGTGCCTGGCAGGGGGTTAGCACTGCAATTAAGAGGCAGCACTTATCTGACCTGAATGCCACCTATTTGGTCACATCATTTTTGTCTATTAAATGTCCATTCTATGTGAAGACTGGAAGCGAGCATTATGCTTCAACTTCTTTTATTACTACTCCTCAGCAGTTTCAACAAACCAATAACAAAACACTGTAAGATGTCCAAAGTGCCTTTTTCTTTCTGGAACTACAACTCCCATAGTCTCTGTAGTCCATACCCATCCATGCTCAGCTATGACCACATCCTGTCCCTGAGCTGCTCTTCTCTTTTACATGCTCAGAACTGTCACTCGGAAACTCCAAAGTATGTCCTGCCAACAGAGCAAAGACTTCAACCACTCCAAACTGAAACGCTGATACTCCTCGGCTTCTTGTTTGACCTCGGCAACTAGCCTCTCTTCTCAATTATTCTTCTGCTCCTCCCCTAAGGAAATACAAAGTAGAAGCATCAGGGTTGCGTCCATGTATTGTTATCATCATACAAAACACATCATCAACAATACATGATTGGGTGGGAAATTAATGCTCGCCTTTAATAGAATGTATACTCCCTGATCTTCATTCTATGACAAGAAAGGAGGCGATCATTATGCTTGTTCAAAGCTTCCCCAAATCTGTAACCACTAGACTCTCGGTTGGCTTAAAGTAAAATGACTTAAATGTATGATCACTAGCCCAATCTGCTGCTAGCATCATTTCTCTCAATGACACCCCTGCCATAAAAGCCCTGGATGCCATAGCTCCATGTACTGAGTGTGCCCCGTAACTTCTTAGGTCAATACTCGCTGCTTGCATAACCTCCTTAACCCACCTAGCAATTGTGGCTGTTGATGCGGCATGGAAAGGCCTCCTATGTGCTATGAGTAATTGTGTGGTACTAGCTGCTCTACACTCTGCTGTCCTACATTCATACTCCTTAATGCAGCTCGCTACACACCACTTGGTCTTATCCAGGAAATAAGGATAATGGACTGTCGAAGTCCCTGTCTTACTCCTTTTGACTATCGAGAAAGTAACTCCCTCTGGGCCGAAGGATCTCCTATTCACCTCCAGCGCCTTGACATCTGACACACGCTTACAAGAAACTTGGCATAATAGCATCGCCAGCTTGCCTAACAATTGCTTAAGGGACAAGTATTTGTCCGTCGGCCAGTCTTCCAACAGGTGCAAGGCTGCTGTCATGTCCCATACTGTATTATACCTAGGCTCTGGGGGTACTTTGAATCTGGCTCCAAGTGCTTAGAAGTGGCTGTAAGGAAGCATGCAGCCCTCCATAAAGTACCTAAATAAACAGATATCATGGACGAGAGAAATTAGTGGTATTGAAAGGAGGGGATCGGGGGGCAAGAGCGAGAATGATGAGAAGATCAGGTAATAACAATGTATGCCTTTGTCTTTCACAAGGCAGCCCCTCTGGTGCTTTGCATATGCCTGTGTGCATCTATCGGCCAACCCATCAATATTATGTGAGTGCCTCTGTGTACCTCCACCGAAGGAGCCTCAATGTGATGGATGGAAACCTCTGATTAATCATAACCACTGGAAACTGTTCTGGAGAAGCTTACATTACAATGTTTTTCGCCGTTACTGCTGGTGTCACATAAGGGTAAACCACATATGAGGATCAGCTCTCCTTCCTGCTGAAAGGGCCAGTCCGATCCACACTGCAAGGTCATATCCCTTCAGCATGGTGCCACCTGCTGCCCTAGGCATTTCCTGACCTCTTTAACCATCAACAGTAAGGTGTAGTTTGGGTCACTAGGCCCAGCAAGCTCTGACCCGCATCTTGGCATACATGTGCCCCTTAAGGTGGACCCACCCGCTCGAACAACGAAATGTGATAGGTAGAAAGATGTGACTCTTTAGTATACACCAAACCAGGATTGCGGCGATGAATTGTAATACTGGAGGAGTGGGGATGCTTCAGGAGCCAAGGCAAGCACTACATCCACTCTATGTGTGGGTTCAATTCTGGAACAGAATTGATCTGTCCAAGGTAAGGTGCTCGAGCGGACTTTGTAGCTGCCACGCCTGGGCATGCTGAGGAGCATAGACAGAGTTGACGGTACTTGTAATTTCGTAAAAACAGCGAGGGCTGAAGGCCAGGAGTCTGGTGAATTGACAGAGCAGTGTTTCTTTTTTTTTCTCTTCAAAATCAATGTTTGTTATGGTTTTACTTCACACCATTACAAACTTGACTTTTTGTGTTGCATGAGAACATGGATATCAAAAGTAACAAATCCCCAACACGTACAACAGATATCATGCACCATCACCAAAACCCTCAGTTCGCCTTACCACCTCCCACACCCTCACACATTACACTAATAATAACATGTGCACACCTTTTCCAGAACCAAGCGTCATGATGTGGTTCCACCCAGATGCCCGCCTATATACCATATTTAGATAAGAAAGGTAACCGTGAAGCTTCTATACTCGTCTTGGGAGGATAGCTCAGTGGCAAGGTGCTCCCCTTGAAAGCAAGACAATACGGAGCAACACAGGTTCGATCCCCGGGTCCGTGCTTAGAAACCTCTGGGTATTAAGCGTGTTATAAATAACCTATCATATCATCTAGGAGGTGCGTAAGATATTCCAATTCATATGGTTCATACTTCCAGTAACCATTCTTGCCATGTGTTCGCGCCCTATCTCTCTTCCAAAATTGGGCCACACAACTCCTAGCAGTCACCTTGCTGTGTGGCCAAAAGATATCTTCCCATTCATCCAGGGACGTCATTTCACCAAAATGCCAGGGGTAGCGGAAGTGACATCACATGACCCTTGACCCCCTGATGACATCACAGGAAGTGATGTCATTTGACCCCACCTCAAAGTGATATCGCGGGAAGTGATGGAACATGACCTTTCACCCGTTGACAAAACAGGACGTGGCATCACATAGCATTGTAAACTACGAAAAATATGGTTACGATATCACTATAATATGATGTACACTTCATACAAGAATGGATCAACATATGTATCGTTAAGATCAATGTGTATAGGCCCATATTACCAAATTACTGTGAATGCAAGCAGATGTCCATGACCAAATGATAATGGTGTGTTATTATATAGCGCTTAAGTGCTTTATATAGAAAAAATATACACCCAATGTCACCCAATCTGTGTTGGTACTCATTTATCAACCTCAAAAGGATGAAAGGCTGAGTTGAGGCATTTAAGAACAGACTATATCAGTGACTTAACCCCTGAAGCGTGCATGAAATAAACCTTTAATGAGTCTAGCAAGTATTGTATAGAATTCCAGAAAAACACATTATTTGGTGTTCCTATTCTTTCGTATTTAGGGTCAGTGCTGAAAGTGTTAGACTTGTGGCACTCCTGTTCTTATTTTTCTTTTTTTTAAGGGGCCTGAACAAGAAAGCCAGCCACTCCAGAAGTAAAGAGCCACATGGTGCAGGCCACAGCCCAGGAGCTTGCATTACAAAAAAAAAAGATATAGTATTTTTTATTTTTTTTATTTTTTAGAGGTCACAAGGGAGACCACAGAGGTTGAAAAGGAGACCTCAGAGGTCGCAGTTGCAACCTCCGGCGACCCCTAAATAACGTCACTGCCTTCATCACTCAATCCAAACAACACAAGCATCGGTGAGAGCGTCCTTACAGTCCTGTCCACCACTTTCATCCAAGAGAGCCCATCCTCCCAATACTTCTGAATCTGTGGGCATCCTCCCCACATGTGGTAGTAGTCCCCACCTCTCTGCATTTCCAATAAGGAGAATCCACCCCAGGGAACATTTTCGCTCTTCTGACAGGAGAATGCTGCCATCTTTATATCAGTTTGAATGCCTGCATCCTGTACTGCGGTGACACTGTTGAGAAAAGGTCATCCTAACGATCTTTCCCCACACCATATCTGTCATCTCCACATTAAGATCTGCTGCCCATCTTTCCTTAACTGCTAGATGACCTACAGGCTCCACTAACAGTAGGACTTTGTACAACCGCCATATTAGACCTTTAGTGCTTTTGCAACACCTCCTCAAAAGTGGTCAGACCACTGCAAAGGTTCCCCCACCTCGGGTCCATCAATGCCCGCTTGAGTTGTGGAAACAAAATACTGAAGATTGTCCTATCTGTAGGGAGCCATCTAACGTATCATGGGACAAAAGCATGCCCTTTTCCCATAGCTGTGCCACTCTATTGAGGTCCGCCTCATACCACATTTTGGAATTGCAGAGGTTCCACTATCAATTTCGCTAATAAGGGAGTCCATATACAACTCAGGGACGTCATGTGGAGGTTGCCAGGGTTAGCAGCTGCTACCTATGGCTCACCCTCTGCTACCCCTAGACGTAGCCTTGCTACCCCTGAGCTACTGGACAAAGAGGTAGTGGCAAGAGCAGATATCTGTGTTGCATCTGAAAAAGGCAGTCATAAATGCAGCTAAATGTGCCACAGCTTTTTTTTTACCTAGAATCTAGTTCTTGGAGAAATAATAGGGATGCAGGAAAAACTATAAAGCCGCGATCACTAACAGGTTGGCAGTCCATTAGAGAAGAATGCCTGAATGGTTGGGTTCAAAGACAGTGCTGTCTGTGCAGCTCATACCCAGTACTGTAGCAACAGGAAGGGTATGGGGGCTGGGTCCAGCTACCTGGGAATGGGTAAGAGCAGCCTGCAGTACTCAGTGGTAGAACAGCATAAATGCAGATCTCATCAGTGTTTCTTTTTGTCTGCTTTGCACATCCAGTGAGCCACTGGGCCTGTGATGAGAGGGGTGTGCCCCAGTGGCTTCTGCCACCAATCCTGCCTGGGCACTGTGTGACCTGACTCAGTTCTGCCAGAAATGCATCACAGGCACACTGTAGATAGATGTTCCATTCTTGTATGAAATGTATATCACATTACAGTGATATCGTAACTATATGTTTCTTAGTGCACTGAGGAACAATGCTATGTGATGCCACTTGCTGTTTTCTCAATTGGTGAAAGGTTGTGTTCCATCACTTCCCGTGATGTCTCTTGGGGTGGGGTCAAATAAGATCACTTCCTGTGATGTCATCAGATGACATGGGTCATGTGATGTCACTTCCGCTACCCCTGGCATTTTGGTGAAATGACATCCTTAATCCAACTTGGGGGCAATGGCAAGTATGCCAACCACCAAGTGTCGGCCCCTTCTTTCCAAATGGACCAGAACACTCCCAACACTGAGTGCTCCACCACTTGGTGTTAGGAATCGCTCTCTGGAGGACCCAAACCATTCCATGAGGGATGGTTTGGGTACCCCAGAGTGTTATCCATCTCCACCCACTGCTTCATGGAGTTAGGATCCATATGATCATCCATGATTTTCAATTGCGGTGCCTTATAGTACAGCATGGGGTCTGGGAGACCCAGATCCCCCCTCTGCCTGTGGTTATATGAGAGGTTTATATGCTATTCTGGGTTATTCAACTGGCCAAATAAATTTCACCAAAGACCCTTTAACTGTATTCAGGAATGGTGCAGAACCACTGCCGGGAGCATCTGCCATGATGCCTACCCCCGGGGACCCAGACCAAGTCCAGCAACCCCGGAAGCAGGCATCAAGTTATTCTAAGCAAGCCCAACAACCCCTGCTAGGGGCTATTTGGGTGCAGTCCTGGCACATATGGCACCGGGCTCATAGATTAAAACTTACCTGATGCAGACCATGCTGCAAACTCACCTGATGTAGACCATGCTGCAAGAGCTCCAAGCCAAAAGAGGCTTGGAAGGGACTACTTTGCCTAGGGACTATTTTTTACTCGGGTGGGGCTGGGGAGGAATAATTAACTGGGACTACTTTGGAGGCTATTTAAACCACGGCCGAAGAGCAGCACACGCTTCGCGTTATTCTGCATCCAGCAGAGTAACGCTCACCGTGCCTGCAAGTCTGCATCCAGTCTTCTGCCATGCCCACCTCGAGTCTGGAGCTCCTAGAAAAAGGGAGAAAGAAGGAGAAAAGGTTAGAATAAGAGCAATACCTTTGATCCTTAGAAAGAAGTTATTTTATGCACGTCGCCTCGCCTGCTGCAGCGCCGCGCTGAACTCACCGGCATTCGCCGCATCTTCACATTCCACCGCATCCTTCTGCATGTTCCCACCGCACTCCGGCACCTAAGGGGAAGACAAGAACAGCAAGGTGAGCCAAGGGAATACACAGAGGCAATATTAGTTACCCCCCATAGACTTACCTGATTTTACCACCGGGGGTACTATTCCTCTTCACGGGTCGGCGCAGCATCCTCGCCGAACCCCGGCCCCTAAGAGGAAACAAAAGGACAGCAAGGTGAAACAAAGGGACAAACAAGGGGAAACCTCCTCACCACAATAGACTTACCTGATTTTACCGCCGGAGGCATCATTCCCCGAGACTTCATACTTTCTCTCAGCGCCTGAATAAGGGAGAAAGCAACAGGTTACATATTGACATTATTTTATCGAACTGTGTTGGATAATACAAATCCTTACCTGAATATTACCGGTTGCCACGAGGAACTCTTCGCTAGGGTCAAGCTGCAACCTGCAAGGAATCGGACAAGAGTGAAAGTCAGACATTTGAACTCTTACGAACTACATACTTACGGCGTCTTGCCGGGAATCTCAGAGTCAATATTGTTCTGGAACTCACCAATTCCTTCGAGCTTGTGAAGCAACTGGTTATCTACGCGCCCCTGCACTCAATGCAGGATGGAGAGCTCATCTTTCCAAATCATCAGTTGAGACTATAAGAGGGGACATCAAAGGTGATCAGTGGGGAGAACAGCGGGAGTGGGGGGGTAAACGCTCAACTCCACGGGTGGTTAATTCCCTTTCTCCATTTGCAGAAGAATATTCCTACGGTCCAAGCAAACGAAGCTAGGTGGGCCAGTCCAGTCTGTCATCTCGGCACTACGCGTCACATTGGTGGAGACAGCAGCTGTCCAGTTCCGATCGACGCCCCTGTGGGAGCCAGGTGAGCGTAACAGCATCTGGAAGAGGAACAGAAATTTGGGCAACACCATCATTTTAATGCAGATTAATCTTGCCATCCACAAGAGGTTTACTCTTTCCCACCTTTGCAGGCCTAACTGCATTTTATCTCACAGTGTTGGATAAATAGCCTAAAATAGTGCACTGAGATCCCCAGAAATCCTGACCCCTAAATTTTTAAGTCATTTTCCCGCATCTGAAAGGCCATTTTATCGATGTACTCCTTGTCCCCATGCTTCACTGCACCCAGCTGAAACACCACAGACTTTTCAAAATGTATTGCAAACCCAGAGCGCTCCCCATATCTAGATGTCCATTGGAACAGGTGTGGAACAGTGTCTCTGGGGGCAGTCACATAAAGTCATCATCAGCAGAGAGGCTCAACTTGTACTCCATATTGTCTACATTGACCGCAGTGATCCTCGGGTCACCTCTCACTTCAATGGCCCACAGCTCTATAGCTAGCATGTAGAGAAGTGGAGACAGAGGAAAACCCCTGTATAGTGCCTCTTTGCAATCGGAATCCTTTCTATTCTTCTCCATTCACCACCACCTTAGCTTTGGGCATTGAGTATAGAGCTGCTATCCACCCCAGCCATATGAGGCCCAGCCCGACCGCCAGGAGAACCTCCTTCAGGAAAGTCCAATTAACATGGCCAAAGGCCTTTTTGGCATCCAGCAATAATATCAGGGCCCCTTCCTTCTTCGGCACTGGTGAGTTCAATATATGGAGGGTCTTTCTCAGATTATCCAAGCCCTGCCTGTTGCGGATAAATCCTGTCTGGTCAAGGTGGACCAGACTGGAAAGATGCAACTCTAGTCTAGACTCCAGAACCCTTAAAAACAGTTTAGCATCTACATTACGCAGGAATATGGGTCTGTAGGCTGAGCAATGTTCCAGGCCCCTTCCTACCTTAGGTATGATTGCGATCAGAGCCTCGAGAAAGGTAAGTGGTATCTACCCAGGCCCCGTGATTGCATTCAAGACTTTAGCCGGCGGGTGGGCCGGTATGTCCTGTAATTGCTTATAGAAGGGGGCTGTGTAGCCGTCTTCCCCCGGTGCCTTCTCCACTTTTAGCTGAGCTAAGGCCTGGCCTACATCCTCAGCTGTGATTTCAGCATCTAGCTTAGTGCTTTGAAGGCTGTCAGCTTGGAAATGTGGAAATGTGGAGCCTGCATAAGTATTCCCAAATTCTATTTTCCTCTGATCCCAGACCCTGATCATACAAGTGCCCATAATAGTCTGCAAAACAATCCAGGATTCCCCCCCCCTGACAACCCCGGCCTCTATTAGGGTTCCCTCTGGGTTCCTGATCTTTTCCACTCACCTTTCCGCCCTGCTCTCCCTAACTCTATTAGCTAAAAGGGTCCACACACAATCTCCTACTTCATAATATTTCTGTTTTGTGTACCTCGTTTTCTTCACCACCTCCTCCAGTAGGAGTGAGTGCAATTCCTGCCTTTTATCCTGAAGGTCACTTAATATCCTTTCCTTATCACACACCCTCAGTTGGAGCCTCAGTCCCCTGATCCCATTTCTCACCATGTCCCCCAATCAATCCCCTCTCTCTTTTCTTCCTTTCACCTTCTACAATCACGAGACCCTTCATTGTAGCTTTAGCCACTTCTCAAACATACCTCGAATGCACCTCTACTGTATCGTTAGCTTCGAAATAGGTTCGTATTTCCTGCCCCAGAATTTTTTTTTAAACTGGATACCTCAGGAAGACACCATTACAGCTCCACCAAGGGGATCCTCTCTGACCCCCTCTTCAAATGCCAGACCACCATGACATCTCATGGGTGGATCATGTGATTGCCTCAACCGTAGGGGTTGTTTTACGATATTATGATGTTGCTCTTGCAGGACTAGTAAGAGATCTATCCTAGTACAGCTATAATGTGGCGGGGAGAAAAATGTGCATCCTCCTGCCTGAGGTTAATGGGCTCACCACACATCTGCCCAGAGATGATCTCTAAGTATGCAAACTCCAGGTTTTCCTTGGGGCTTTTCTTGGGATCTATGTCATTACTGTGCCCAATTAACTGTGACCTCTTTTTCCCCATATATATGCAGGGGGAGACCCCACGCAGCTCCCCCAACATGCATTATATACTATACCCACCACCACATATATATGGGGTGTAAAGAGGGCCAGAATAGAAAAAAAGTGTCATTTTTGGTGGTCGCAGTTAATTGGTCGCAGTAATGGTATGATCCCCTTTTCTTGAGTGGGTCCCCTTTCACTGACCACTAGTCTACTTTGGGATCTCCAACCATGTTAAAGTCCACTCCCAAAACAATGGACCCATCTCCCTAATGTTCCAACGCACTGAGATCCTTCCTCAGAAAGCCCATATACCCCTAGTCGGTGCATATAAGGTGGCCCGAGTGATTATCATACCATTACACACAGCCTTTAACTGCTATGAATCGTCCCCCAAAGCCCTTTTTGATCTGAACATCTTTCATTTGGAAGGACTTTGCTAGGATTAGCCCCACTCTCTCTTTCTTGTGTTCCTTTCGTGAAGCTCAAAACATTTTTTTTCCTAGACCCTTCCCCCGAATCCTTGGCTCTCCCCCTTCAGTCAGATCCAGATTCAGTGAGAAAAGTCAGATCCCTCCCCACCTGCAATATGGAGGCACCTTTCCATTTCCTTATGTGAAAACTGAAGGGAGAAGCCCAACAATGGTAGCTGGTTAATGTAGAGCCCGTCCTAGGACTTGCGAGGCCCCAGGCGAAAAGTAAGCATGGGGCCCCCTCCAATATTCACATGTAGTGACGTCATAGGAAGGGACACAAAATGCATACATGTTGTAAAAATTCAAAGATTTTAATTTAAAACAAATGCCCTGCAATGCCCAAAACAGAATGTACACATCATTTTGCGGGCATTCAGACTTTTGGATGAATGGAGGGTTCCATGTGAAAAGACCTCATTATTAAGGTCTCATGAGAAAAAGACTGAATATTATTGCCCGTTTTTCTTTTGATTGTACATCATTAAACCTTTCACATAGACCCCCTGAACCCACTTTGCTCCTTCCGTCCCCTGCCCTGCACTTTCCCACACTATTGCCTTGCCCCCTGCAAACCCTGCTCCTACCCCCCCGCCCAACACCTCCACACCCAGAAATTCCCCAATACAAAACACATTCATACACACAACAAACACACCAGCACATCCACACACTTACCCATTCTCCTCATTCTACACTTCCAGGTCCCGCTGAGCCTGGCAGCCCCTGCGGGCACTCGTGTGCCACAGGGGCATGACAGTTCGATTTGGAAAGATCGCTCCATGCGGTCACGGAGCAGACTTTCTAAATCTTTTTTTTTTTTTTTAAAGGCATCTTTAGAAAAATATCTTTTCACCTAGGGCCGAATGGAGTACTAATGATATATTTTTACAGTGGGCCTCATTACGACCCTGGCGGAGTGGGTTTACGCCAGCGGTATTCGCGGCGGACCCGTCCGCCCCACTACGAGTTCCCGTAGCGCCATGGAGCGTTTTCCGCCTGGTTTTTCCGGGCGGAGAAATCCATGGCGCTACGGGACCTTGTTGTTAATTACGCCACCGTATTTTACGGTGGCGTAATTAACGCCTTCCCCACTCCCATTGGGCCTCATTACGACCCTGGCGGAGTGGGTTTACGCCAGCGGTATTCGCGGCGGACCCGTCCGCCCCACTACGAGTTCCCGTAGCGCCATGGAGCGTTTTCCGCCTGGTTTTTCCGGGCGGAGAAATCCATGGCGCTACGGGACCTTGTTGTTAATTACGCCACCGTATTTTACGGTGGCGTAATTAACGCCTTCCCCACTCCCATTATACCCTATGGGGCAAAAATGAGAATGGGGAAGGGTAAAATGGGGAATGGGGATTTACCGCCCCGCCAAGGTCGGAATGGGGCGGTAAATCCGCCAACCCCCATGGCGCTATCGGCAGCTTTCCGCCGTGCTCCATGGTGCATTTGGCGCCACGATTTCCGCCAGGGTCGTAATGAGGCCCAGTGTGTTTAACTTAAGAATTGTTGACCATGGACTGCCTGCAAGGCCGGTCTTTGCGTCAGGCAGCCTCTAGGGGGCGCTGCACCAGCAGTCCACAGTGCTAGAATACACGTGTAACACGTTAGTTTCCTAACATTATAAAAATGAATGTGCCTGTTCATTTTTATAATGTTAGGAAACAAACGTGTTATATGTGTATTCTACCACTGGCATTGCTGCAGGCTGTGGCCTCGGCCAGGGCAGTTTCTAGTCCATTTGGTGCCCAGGGTGAAACACTAGGAATGCGCCCCCCCGCACCTCATACTATGCGCCACTCCTGCTGCACCCCGCGCACCACTCCCGCTGCACCCCGCGCACCACTCCCACAGCACCCCGCGCACCACTCTGACTGCACCCTGCGCACCACTCCCACTGCACCCTGTGCGCCATTCTCAAACTACACCGTTAAGGAACTCCTACCCAAAGTCAAACAGTCCGTCACACAAGGAATGAATTGCCATTTGCAACGGTGGGCCACTTTTTCACTGGTGCCCAAGACAATTTTATGCCCCTGTTCAACTTAGGCTGCAGATAATGAGGACTGGGCACACGAACCAAGAGACCATGAATATGGTTGTATATACAACCAACAAAGAACACAAGATGCTGAAGGTGGTTTGGAGGCAACCTAAGCCAAAAGGGCAATGACAAGGAGACACCTGAATCCAATAAACAATCACTTTAACATTCTTTGAATGGGAATCAAGGGTTATGCTTTGATACAGTAAAGTCTTGACTGTTGTAAGGATACATGGACCAGGATTATTTATTTATTCATGCAATGTTTGTCGGGTACCTGCATATTTATTTATTTATGCAATGTGTGTCGGATACAGGTATCCAACAAACATTGCATAAATAAATAAATTATCCGTCTCCATGTACCCGACAAACATTGCATAAATAAATAAATAAACCAGTTCATAGCTTAAAGAATATTTACTCGGCAACACTGGTCAAAACTATTATCCGCATAGTGAAGTAACTCATCACCAGTGCCATGGAAATGGTTAAAAGTGTAATTGATATAAAAGGGCCTCATTATGACTTTGGAGGCAGCCATGGCGCTATTAGCGCCATGGCTGCCTCCAAAATCGTGTCCGGGTCCGATCTGGTGGAGTGGGGACTTACCGGGACATTGCTACCTTGGCGGACCCGGTAGGTCCCCATTCCAAATGCCATTCCCCATTCCCACATAGGGCTCAATGGGAATGGGGAAGTAGCTAATAACGGTACCGCAATTTGCGGTACCGTTATTAGCAGCCTGGTCCCTTAGCGGGACTCGTAAAGGACGTGTGGTCAGACCACACGTTCTTTGAGGCTTCCTCTAAGGGACCTCGAAATTGGGCGGTAAGGGATTACCGGCACCGGTCTCCTTACCGGTGCCCGGTATCCCTTACCGCCCAACTTATAATGACCACCATAGTTTGGAAAAGAAGCGGCATGAAAGAAATGGCGCTGCTTTAAACTATTATTTTTGCCATTTTCTGGGTTTGCAGGGACGCACCATGGGCCCAAATGGGTCTCTGCAAGGCACGCCCACTCCCCACAGCCCACTACACCTCCCCTCCCATCTCAATGCCAGCATGAAACCATTTAGTGACTAATGGGCTACCATTAGCAGTGTTCTGCTGGCAATATGATGGAAGGGGCTGGTTTTAGCTGCAGGGGGACCTAAAGTGTTTTATTGGTGGGCTTATGCCCCCCACCCCAAGTGGCACGAAAGTGGTCAGAGGGAGCCTCTGACTTCTGTAATGTCATGTAGTACTTTTGTACTATGTGACATTCAGTCGGAAGGGGCAGCGCCAGCACCTGACCTGCAGAACTTTCCCCATGTCAATGCGCTGCCCCACAAACTGGGGGATTCCATCCCCTCAAGAGGCTCCAAGGACCGGGGCAATTGCGCCCCCCGGGGCTATTGCGCCTCGGGCAGTTGCCCGCCTCGTCCGGGCCAAGAAACAGGCCTAGCCACGGGTGGCGCCGGCGCAGCTGGCGCCAGCCAGGCCCATGGGCGCAGGTGCGGTGTGCTCTCCTCCAGGCTATGGGCGCGCACTGATCCTGAAGTGCGGATCAATTGGGGCTGGCTGGTGTTGTCGGCCCCGGCCATTACAGAAAAGAGGAGTGAGTGGGTCACTAAATCCTGAAGTTGTTCCCATCACAAGCACACACTGCCAAGCAGCAGCAGAATCAGCAAACAGTTGCTGCATCCTGCTCTCGCTGATTGGCCTTGTTTCAGGGAACCCGGCAGTAACTACAGCCTTGCCGAGGCAAGCACACTTCTTTCCTCCTGCTCCCGTCCTCGCAGGTGAGGCCTATTGCTGCATGGGCGTTTTATTTATTAAAAAATGGTACTTCGGAGATTACTGGGCCATCCAAGAACAGCCTCTGGAGGCCACAAAGCTACACACTTTTGTCAAGGCTCAAATAGTCATGAAAAAGGAAGCGAGCCCTGGTGGTGGACTCTCCTCAGGAGATCAAAAGGCTGGTTCTCGGAAGACCTGGGCAGAGTGTCACCGTGAGCAGATCTTAGACAGTTGCACGTTCCACCGGAGTTGGATTGGTCAGTCCGTTGGCCGGGCCAAAATCACTTCGAGAGTGAGGCCCTGGGGGCCGGTACCACGCTTGGGCCAGTTTGGGGGTTACTACGCCCCCCTAGTTCCCGCTCCCGAGCATATTGTTTGTCGTTCCCTCTTTCCTGGGCATACACTGATGACTTTATTTTTGTGCAAGAGTTTCATACATTTCACTGTTCGCTCAGACTTGTCTTATACTCTTCTTTGTCGTTGTGCTTCTTTTGTTTGGAATAGCAATCACGCTAGTCTAACAAGATAAACAAACACCTACACGAACGCGCCTTGTGAATGATGGTGTGAAGGATGGATGCAGGCGCTGGACCAAAAGCTGAGGGAAGTCTGCACAGCAGCTGGCTTGGGAAAGCGACTCAGCAACTACAGTAGAAACCGTCTCCGTGGACGGTTGGCCCGTCTTCCGTATAATACAAATACCGAGACTTGCAGGATGCATGCTTCACTTTCTTTGTTCCATTGGGGACGACATGCTGTAGCATCAATTCATGGCCTTTAATATACCCTGCACCAGGCAGCTTCCGATCTCCTTTAACACAAATGCTGGGAAATGGCCATGACTAGCTAACGCCACATTAATCAAAGCCAGGTCTCTAAAGAATGGTTCAAGTGTTGGGGAATCACCTGCTCACACTTTGTCGTGTGACCAACCAGTGCGCAAAAGATGTTTCAGAGCATGGGGCTCTTAATGCCACACATTTCTGCATCTGATACACCAGCAGCTAAACACACCCTGTGGAGGCAGCTCCTTCTGCATAGTTCTCTCCCAAGCTCGGGACAATGTTCTTTACCATAATGGAGAATGTGAAAAAGTGCAGGGCTGCAAGGCTGGGGAGTGAGGGGGAAGGGCAAAGCGCACTACGCTTGGGGTACACTGGAGATGCTTCCCCTGATACCCGCAGTAGTCCAAGTCCCCTGAAATGAAATTCGTCTATACACTGCACAATGTGCAAGGGCTGCTGCTATTTAAGCAGCACGCGACTAGTAATTTGCAAAAAGTAAACTTAACGAGTCCCAAGAAAAGGTCATCTTCCACCCTTTAAGAATCTGATTGTTTTTGTTTTTATGTTGGGATGGTAGACATCGTTTTTCTTTGCGATCTTACAGTTTCATGGTGCTGTCGGGAGCTAAAATGAGTGATCTTGAATGAAACATTTAAGAATTTTGAGAGTTCACAAGCATGAGCGAAACAAACCCCAATACTCGAACTGCCATTTTTCTGCCGCGGTAAAGCACTGTAGTGTGTTTCAATGTAAAGTCCATATTGTAATGTCATAATTTTAGAACGCCACCTCTCCAACATTAATATTGGGAGCTATGTTGAATTGTACATGCATGTTAACTCTCTGCATATGTTTAAAGTAGACTTTACCACTCACATGGAGTAGTGATATTGTTTACATGTGTCCCTCCTAAATATATTTAACTTCCCGTGAAATATTTGATGCAATGCATATTGCATAAATGCATGTATTTTAATGCAGAGATAGACAGGCTTGTACAGCTATCGGTGGGTATGTTGCTGGTGCTTGCTTTTGGAGGTTTGAGTAACAGTGTTCAAAACCAGTTCATCGACTTTTAAGAGTGGCTAAATGTTTGAGGTCATACGAATGACATTAGTGTAGATCTGAAATTGTCGATTCTCTGACCTGAGTCACAGCAGCAAACTGGTCATTGTTACTAAAAATGAAGAGCAAAAGCAGACTAACATAACCAGGCCTGTTCGGGTTTGACCCTCTTATTGCTGTTTTCTGAGGTTCATGAAATTCAGCAGATGCCAGCATTGAAAATTTTGTTAACTCATAGTACCTACTTGCGCTGCTCAGCCCATGACACATGCATGAGATCACAGGTCGGGGGAGGGAGGGTGCCAACGATGCTTGCCGCCTAGGGTGCAATCTGTTGTAAGACCGGCCCTGACTGCCTGTGACTGCAGGGCCTAATGGTTGGTGCTTAACCGCATGAATGGAGTGTGAGCGGGTGTGAGCACCAGAGAATATGGTTTCCTGCCCATTCATTGTCTCTTCCGGAATGGAGGGAGATATGATAGCAGGGGGCAGAGACGTTGCTAGGGTGGGGCTTAGGGGGCTATAGCCCTGGGTCTTTTGGTTATAGCCCTGGATAGAAGCTCTGGTGCTACAACCAAAAGGCTAGCTAGTCCCGAGTCCCGACGGTCCAGACATTAGCGTAGCCCTGTATCTTTTCCAGAGCTAGCAACACCCCTGGCAGGGGGCTATGCTACGCTCAGAGATGTGACAGCAGGGAGCCTGTGCTGCTTTAGGAGATTTCACGACACGGAACCGTCATTCATTCAACTGTGAAAATGCATTCTTTTGCTATTGGCCAGAGCCTGCCAAAAGGTGCTAATGAATGCGATTGCAGGTTGCACATTTATTCTGCTCGTATCCATGAGTCAGATGCCTGGGGGCGGGCGGCCCTACTGCGGGCCGTGTGCCGCCGCACAGAAGGCCCAGGTCATGCACGGCTCTGGGTTAATCCATGCACCACTGATAATCATGGGAAACCTCACCTGGGGTACCTGATCTCCAGTTTGCCGATTTTAAGCGCTTTCTCCTCCCTCCAGACGCTTTGATGTCAATGGACAGGGACCAGCCCCTGTGTCCAATGAAATCCTGTAGCGTGGCATTTATGAATGCCCTGCCTAGAGCCTGGGCCCTCTAGCTCCTCTGCAGGCAGTGGCTGTTTAAGCCTTTGCAAACAAGAAGCAAATATTATTCTTTTGGACTGACTTCAGGTTCCAAACCTTTAAGGAAGCGTCTGGAGGAATAGGATGTGAGCAATGAAAGCTGCTTCCAGATACATCAGCAGTGATTATCATGCCTGCCTCCACTCACACCGGTTCTTATGCTTCCAAAATATAACTATGGAATGGGGATTCACAAGCCTTGAGAAACTGCAGAGGATTGTGGGAAACACGTGTCAGCTTTTTGTGCTTGCTGTGCCAAATGGATGAAAGGGCTTTTTCTTGATGCTGCATTTCATTGTATACTGAATACATAGCAAAATGGTTTACTAATCTTCTTTGCAGTTCACACGTTACTATTTCGCACAAAATTGAAATAATTTAAAAGGCAAAAAAGCATAACTCACTAGTCCGGTGTGAGCAACCCCAGCAAGAACAATATTATAAAGGAGTATGTCTGTGATGGATGGGAAGAGAAAAGATGCTAGCCTGAAATGATGAAAGATTAAGGCAAAGAGTGAGTTAGAAAAATGAAAAATGATAAGAAATTATAACACTAGGAAAGTGTGTAAAGGGAAAATGATAACTGTTGGAGACATGGTAAAGGTCAACTTAGACGGTCTATCCATATTTTCATAGGCAAAAAGAATTGTCAAAGAAACTAAAGGGGCGAAAATTGATCGGAAGGTATGAAACAAAAACAGTGTGATTTTGTTAAAGGAAAAATAAACTTAAATAAAAGAGCAGCATAGCATGCCAATAGATTGTATACACTGAATGTAGTGGTAGCAGTACAACCCGTATGATTGATAAAGATAATGATATCAGCATTTTGGACTTAATGAATATAAAGAATGGAATGTACAATGGCTGTACTGAAGCTCTAAAGAAGGTAGTTAAAGAAGTTGGAGAGAACACCAAGATGGGCGTGTGTGACTAGCTCTAGGGTCGATCCAAATCTTTCTTTACTGCTGCGAAACAAAGTTTAGTCTGAGGGAATTTTATAAAGCACTTTGGAGACCTGTCCCCATTAGCAAGCAGAGTTGTCTTGTTTGGCATCAGCTTCCCTATACTGAAGAATGCCCTGGAGGCTCAGTCTACCTACCCATCTCCTGACTGCCCTCACTAGGGTCAAGGAGTTAGTCTCTATAACTGCACCTAGACGTGAGTGTGATTTGATGCTAAAGGACAAGCACCTGGAAACTTCTTGAAGCAAGGCCAGAGGTCAATCGTCCTCATCCTTCAAGGCCAGAGTCAACAGAAGTATTTAATCAGAAAGGACATTCAGTGGGTATCTTTTTAGGACCAGATGTCTGCCTTTTCCGTCAATCATGTTACAAGAAGGGAGCAGATACCAGTCTTAACGTCTGCAGTGTGTGTGGTCCCTGGGCCTGGTTATGACATTCACAGAGGTTAGACAGGACAATGTAGTGTACTTGGCTCACTTGTGGCTGCTTTGCTTGTCAAGGCCTAGGCTACTGTAGACTTTTTTAAGATGTCGCCAGATATTACCAACGTCAATAAATATGAATGTCCACTTAGAGTTATTCATTCTGAAAAGAAAATATCATGATTAATACAAATAAATGTACAGTAAAAATGAGCATTGTATTTAAATAAAAAACAGAAACCTATTACCCTAACTGCTTTGGTGCCCAATTACAATCATATAATGATGGTAGCTACTAGAGCCCAAACTAAAATTATTAACAACAATGTTACTCATTGTGGTAGGGTGGGTTTTCCTATGGTAATTCACCACTATGGACAATTACTTCTCTTGCTTTAGACTACCAATGTTATCTCATGTGTTTCAACTTACTTGCTTTGGGATTGTTTGGGACCCTAGTAGTTATGCCTTTCTGTGCCACTACTGTATCTTGAAACAGGTGGTTCACAGTTAGTGAACTAAGGTGAGAGGGGACAAAAGAATGCTCTCCTTGTACTGAGAAGCAAGACCTCTCAGTGCAGCAGTCTTGGTGGTGGCAAATCATTCGGGCTTGGGTTGATGGCTATACAACATTAGTAGTACAATGGGGTACCAACATCATCAGCGTTAAATTTGAAACATACCCATGTCCCCTATTTCCGGTCTAAGCCCCACCTCTTTGATATCAATTTGATAGAAAGTTAATATACATTTTATATAAAAAATGATAGAAAAACATTTTGATATCTTTTTAAAGTAAAATGTATATATTTTTAATATAAATTGTGAATAAAATGCCATATAAAATGTTGATATAAAATTAATATACATTTTTTATATGAAGCTGACATAATTTAATGACCCCCAAAAGGTAATCGATCCCCAAAATGTTTGATATACATTTTGATATAAAATTTAAATCAATGTTATATGAACTGGATATGAAGTCTATATATAGTATAGATTACATCATGGCATTCCAGATATTTGACAGCGTCTAAAATATACCCACTAGAGTTGAGCTTGTGCAATACCTAGTTACATCAGACTTTGATGTATATTTTATATAGAGTATAATGGCAACCTCAGACCATGGATGGCGGCCAAAATAAACCTATGAGAATTTGCTTTATATGCAAAGTATGGTTCACAATGCCAATACAAAAAGACCACACAGCCTTCAGAAAAACCAGCGCTGTTTACAGGGACACATGCCGCATGCAGCAGAGAAAAGACAGTGTTGGTGGCGACACGCAGATATGAAGCCAGCACTGCAGTACAAGGGGTTTTTGGCTTTTGTGAAGCTCAGACACAGATAACACAATACACTGAGGCAGGGGATTTGGAATGCCAGGAATGCTGATGACTCACACAGGCATTTCTGCATTTATGCTGAGCCAGCAACAGGATGCATAGGGAAGCTGATGAGAAGGCCTTCTATATCTAGCTCTGATGAGGCAGTGACTCAGCGGCTTTGGAATGCCAGGAATACGGACATTTCTGCATTTTTGCTGAGCCAGCAACAGGGTGCACATGGGTGGCATGCTATAAAAGGTGTTCTAAATTTAGCTCTGCTGAGGCAGCACTGCCGGAAGGGGATGGCTGGGAGTAATTACCCCTTAAAAGGGGCCCTTCTGACTGAAACATAGATATCACTTGGGAGTTCTGTGGATTTCACCTGAAGGTGAATTTCCGCCAAAACACAGTGCCAGAGACTCCTGCTGTGCTCCTGATTGATTGGAGTTGATTGATTGGAGCTGCTGGCAGGATGGGGGAAACTCCAAGGAGCTAATTGGATCTATCATGGCTCAGGGGCACTTGGACAGAGGACTGTGAGCCCCTGCACGCCCTTTGATTGGAAACCAGCCCCTGTGTTTACGAATCGGGTTAAGGATTGACAGCAAGCCAAGATAAGCTGTTTGGGGGGCTTGGTATTTTTTCTAAAAATGTACAGTTTTGGGGGTTGTAGAGGTGGGCTTTTGTATGTTTCTAAAAATATACAGTTACAGTAGGTTGTAGCTTTGAAGCACAGTGGGTTTGCCACAGCAGTCTAGTGGTAACAGAGTCACACACAAGCAAGTTAAGTTTCAAAGCTCTTGTGAACCCGCCCATCCTGCCAGCTGGAATATGCAGAATTTATCCATGCTGACCATTATACCATAGAGCACTGAAAAGTTATCAAGGACCTCTAGAATATATAATAAGTTCTCCTCTGGGTTCTGGACATATGGAAGCATGTCATCCCCGCACAGTGAGATAACGTGATTCATCCCATCTACCATCAGCCCTGTGTCTCTAAATTTAGCTCTCAGGAACGTTGTCAGAGGCTCAAGCACCAATATAAAAAGCATGGGGGATAATGGGCACCCTTGCTTTATACCCCTCTGTATGTCCCATTCCTTCAATATGTGCTTGTCGTCTTCACTTGTGCAGTAGTCACCGTATATATTAGTTTGATCCACCTGAGGAACCTCTCACCATTGTACAGAATCAAACACCTTAATAGCATCTAATGAGATCACTGCACAGTTATCTGTCCTTAATTTTGTCCTTTCTATGATGACATGGGGCCTCATTACAACTCAGGCGTTAAGGGTTAACGCCACCGTTAACCCTTAACGCCTGATTCTGATTTTAACGCCTGCTTTTAGCAGGCGTTAAAATCCATGGCGCTAACCTGCCATGGTGCTAATTACGCCGCCGTAATTTACGGCGGCGTAATTAGCGCCTTCCCCACTCCCATTATGCCCTATGGGGCAAAAATGGGAATGGGGAAGGGAAAATGGGAAATGGGGATTTACCGCCCCACTCACCTTGGAATGGGCCGGTAAATCCGCCATCCACCATGGTGTAAACGGAGTTTACACCATGGTGGTAAAGTTGGTGCACTTAGCACCAAGGTTGTAATGAGGCCCATGGAGTCCCCTCAGGTTCACTGAGGTGGTTCTGCTCAGGACATACCCTGTCTGCTCTGGGTGTATTAATTTCCTGATCACCTTTTTCAACTTCTCCACCAGAAGAGCCATGAGGATCTTACAGTATTGATTGACCATTGACAAGAACCCAAAGATACATCCAAAAAATTGGGGGTCATTCTGACTCTGGCGGTAGTCGTGCCGGTAAAGACCGGCACGGCTGCAACCGTAGTAATTTTTTTCCAGTGCCTGGGAATGGGGTACTACCGGGGCATTACAGCCCCGCCGGTCCCTCCGGCCAGGTGCCGGAAAAAGAAAATCCCATTCCCATCGAGTCCCATTGGACTCGGTGGGAATGGGGAGGACGGATGCACCGGCACATTGTGCAACAGTGCGTGTGCATCCGTCAAGGTCTGCGAGCGGGTGCTGTTCCGCCCGCCAGTTCAGACCTGGTGGGCTGAAAGGCACCTGCTCGCAGAACCCATAGTTTGCCGGTCCGGAAATAACAGTACCGTCAAGTTTACCGGTACCGTAGCTTCCGGACCGGAAAACTCGTAATGAGGCACATTGTCTAGAATGAATATCAAAAATTAAAGAGAAGCTTGCACTGGGTTATGATGTCACGGGTAGAAAGGCCACTTGTAAGCATCTAGGAAAAAAGGTACCCAACATACTTTGTGGTCTTGGACATCATGATGACCAGTAAGTGGATGGCAAATGGAGACTGTGGACTGTAAGCATTTTTTTAAGGCCTTGAATAGTGTGCGTATCATGGATTGGAAACACCATGGTCACAACCTGGAATGACTTGTGTCATTGTTTTGGAGTCTTCAGTTGCCACTATAATCTTATCTGTCAAATGCCCTCTGATGTGGCAGAACCACATTTGGGGTGTGAGAAACCTGAGGGTATGCTCACTTCTATTCCCCATGGATCCTCTGCGCCGGTGGCCTGGGAAAGGCCATCGCTCTTGGATCCTGACAATGGGGGTGGACGACAAGCTAGGGAGGATCACCTGGGTGGAGGGTCTTTGGCTACTGGAAGTGGGGTGCCCTTGGGAGAGACATGGTACCCCCTTTCCCAGCAACAACCCACCTGACCCTAACCTGACCTTTAAGGGCTATTATATGCCAGTTTCCCTCAATTTGCCTAATGTGAAATATGACAATACTGTGACGAGGAAGAGGAGACTAAGAGGAATGAACACCGAAAATGTTCACCACTTAGGTACTGGGACGAGGAAGCTGCATCCCGAGCATTGGGAAGGTCAAGCATGTCTTCCTAACTATGGTTATGCAGATCTAATCGACAAGGCACACCTGCAGCCGGTTAGAAAGCTGCAGGTACATAATTTGAGGGACTAGGAATACCCAGTAGAGAAGCTCCAGAAGCGGGAGAAGCGTGAGAAGCAGGGAGGCGGTGTGACAGAAACCGACAGAGGACCCGCTCTTAATGGAGGCAGCCATGGTGGGACTGGACACCAAACCAGGACGCGGGCAGAACAGGATCACAGAGGATGCCATACGCATCCACTGGAAAGCAGAAGGAGAATTGGAGCAAGAACTATCCGGTCGACGAGCAGGGGTCGCAACAGCAGTGTTTCCCAGCTCCATAAGTGGAGCAGAAACAGCAGGAGCTGCCCGGAGAAGGAGCTGACCGCTTGTGAGTCTCTGAAGAAACATCAATCAAACCCTTGGCCCACAGGAGCAAGTGCCAAGGAACTGACATGGGGCTGAAGAGCCCAGGAATCCTGGTTGTGTGACCTGTAATAGGTGGACCGTGTGGTCTGACAACTGTGCCTAGACCATTGAACCCTGAATACTGAAGACCCAGAATATTGCGACAACCAACTGTTAAAACGAACTACAACAAGTACAAAAGATGAAGTTGGAGTCTTGGGGAAGGGAGCCCCGAGACAGTCAAACCTGTTCATGTTGTCTTGAAAGCAAGGTCTCAAGACAGACCTCTTTTTGTTTGGAATTGTGTTGCATGAGAATTGGCGAAGGGAATCCAAGGATTATCTTGAACTATGTTACTTGGAGCTCGGGAGAAGTGATCTTGAGACTTTTGTGGAACTCTCTTATACTTTGAGGAAAGAAAGCAGAGAGCTCGAAGAACCACTGAATTTTGTATTGCACTTTGCTTCTTTGGTTATTAACATCCCTACACATTGTTAGTCTAAATGGTGAGGGCAATTATAGGTTGTGGACACGGACAGACTTTCAAATGCAACAATTTGAATCAGACTTTCCTTAGTTTTATTCACATAGGGAAATCCCACCTTTGCATAGGGCAAGATGCGCCTTCAACCATCCTGACATTTGATTTAATAAAGTGCTTTAGTTTGAAATGTAAGTCTGCTTTCTGTGTCTTGCTTCATGATGCCTTCACACGGGTGTTCTTGTATCTTTCTTCTATAACAAAAGGGCTTTCATTGGCTTGGGTAGTGACTTCTCTAGTTTGTCCAAAGCCCTTCCTGGAACCTGGGCATGTCCAGGGAAGTGAGGGTACTTTTCAGAAGCATTCGCTCTTCGTTGCCAGTGTTCCCGCTTTACATCTCCATGTCATGTGTTACACCTTAAAAAAGTTTGGTCTTTCTTTCCAACATTATTTTGCATGCTAGGAGTTTTAGGCCCAATGCTTAATCTGGGCCAGTGTTTGCTGAGGCCCAGGACATGTTTGTGAGCACGGGCACTTGAGGCGTCCAATCATCATCGTCATCGCCATCATCATCACACTATTGTGGACTGCATTTGGGCTGCAGTGCTACATGTCCATTCACGAAAAAACAGATGAGCCGCCAAGTGAGTGGTACTGATCTGGCTCATCCATTTTCAATAATGCTGTATGTTGTGGGGATGGCGCTGACAATGATATGATATGATAAGTCACTTGGATAAGGCTCCTGTACACAAGTGTTTCTAGGCGCAACAAGATAAGGAAGGGGAGACAAAGGGAGGACCAAACAAACAATCTTACTAGGCCTTGCTTCATTGAGATCGTGCCACAGGCAGGCCACTGATTCATCCGCAAGATGCCTCGGCCTTCTGTTGTTGTCAGTGACAAGCACTGTCATAATTCCACAGTCAGGCACTATCTTGTTGCGGGGGGCCACAATGGCTGAAACGTCCACAAATATATGTGTCACTCTGCGAGGAATCTTTGCTCAGTCATAGGCATACATACTGCACTGGTGACTGGTACTTGTATGGCACGGTTTGGGTGTGGCTAAGCATATGTGGGCTTGGGCGTGTCAGGGCTAATCTGGGTAGTAGCTTACCATATCCTTTCCAGAAGGGGTGTCTGTGCACCAGACAAAGAGACATATCCTGTGATCAGCGCTGATCAGCACTGGTCTGCAGAGAGACAGGACCAGCTGCGGCACGCCACTGTCATACAGTACTACTGTATCAGTAGGGCAAACATTTTGGGCTAATTTACACTTTCTGCTTCACATGAAGAAGTTTACCGCTCTATAGAAGAAAAAAGGGTGATTGACTTCACTGCACACTGTGGCCTGCTGCTCCTCACCAGTGGTGACCTGCCAAAGCAACTGCCAATGCCTGCTGCTGCACTGTTATCTGCTGATTGCTGCCACGCTACAGCATGCACTCAGCTGCCATTTACAAGTATTTATTCATTTATTTATTGAGTTTGTCAATGGGGTGGTGTCTTGGTGCTGGAAGATCTGGAAAGGAGGATTCACGTTTTCACAACACAACTGAAGACAAGGTGGAGTTGTCTTGACCCTTGGGAGCAGACAGCCCCTTTATTTAGAAGACAGTGCAGTAAAGGCTGGTCTGCTTGCTCAAGATTTGTTGGAGGCGGGCCTGTGGGAAGGGAGCTTGATGATGAGTAGAGGTTTCTGGAGGAAAGGTATTGATTGAATTTCGATGAGAGGGTGGGATAATCTTGTTGTATTCATGGTGAGTGATACCACAAGTTCTGCTGCCACCTCACGGTCATCAGAGGCAGGGCCGGTGCTAGGATTTGCGGGGCCAAGAGCAGCAAATTAAATGCGGGCCCCTTAACTTCCGTTCGATAACATCACAGGAGGTGACATCACAGGAAGTGACATCACAAGATAATGACTACTACATATGTAGGCAGCAGTGAAAACATGGTAATATCAGAGAGAATTTACAATAACTACACTAGCAAAGTATAAAAGGGGCCGACCTTTTAAGCCCAACAATCTATAATGAAATATTCCAAAGAAAACAATATCCAATCATGCCACGTGCGCTTTAATGGCACTTGTATGCGTTCTTGTGGGTAAGCATCTGCATTGGAAACATGACGAAGTGGTGTGAAATCCTAGTAGCTGAACACTTGAGCAAGAAACTTTTTTCGATGCTGGCCTTAAAAACACAGAACCAGGGTTGTGTCTTTCCCCGTTGAAAAAATGGGCAGCTGCTCTCCACCCACATGTATCGACTGGTGCGCTGAAAATCTGTATAGGGCTAGAACCAGAGAAAATATCCCCTCTGGTCTCCAGGATGACAACCTCTCTTGTCACATCCTTGGTAAATATTCATGGCTCACTTGCACGCTTCATATACTACGTGAGGAAACTGCGACATTTTACTTAAACGCTTTTTTGGCTTGGTAAATATAAACATGTGGAAATAAGGCAAATAGCTCAAACAGTTCTGTGCAATATGTTTAATTGTGCTGGAGGAAGGCAGGGATTTTAGGCAGCTAACTGCTACTTTGCATGTGCTCTCAAAATAAAAATGCCCCTTTGCGGACTCAGAGGTATTGTTGTCACTTACCTTTGACAGTACTGCTAACTTAGTCACTGAAAGGGGGGCTAGGGGGTTGTAGGGAAATGGACCTTCTTCTTAACTTCAGTCTGATGAATCATTAAGGAAGCTAATGATGCCAGAATGTGTTTTGGAGCATGGTGATTGGCCCCTATAGAAGAATGTGTGCATCCAGGGGCCATGGAGGGTTATCCCCTTGCACTCAATGGAGATGAGAAAAATGTGGAGGGTGAGCCCACTGAAGTCACTGTGGATGTGAGGCATTTTTTGAGAGGGGCACATGAGTCCACAGCTCATAACCGTGATATCCTCTTTTGAAAACACCACCTGAAAGAACGATGTCCCCTCACACCAAACAGCCCTCAGTCGACAATGGCGAATGCAACCATTTTCTAGCTGTCTGGGCCCTGGTACTTTTTTCGTTCCAAATGAAGCACTGTGCAGCCCTATACTTTTAATGAGAAAGGCGAGAGTACAGGGTTGCACAATTCTCTTGGCTGGGAAGACAGGACTAACTGAATGTTTCACACATGATGTGGGGCTACTTGGCGACAATGTCAGCAGGTGACCTTTGGCTGCGTCACACCCCTGGGCACCAAACAACAAGGCAGCAGCAGCGAGCTTCGACTGGGCGACGCGGCTTCCGGATCCGGAGCCCATGGCAGCTTCTTTTGGCCCGTCTGGCTTGTTTCTTCTGCAGTGCGCAGCACATCAATTGCACCCAGTGCCGGCTCAGGCTGACCGACAAAAAATAAAAAAGCAGTACAATTTCAGATCTTGTTCCAGATCCCCGGGCACTTCATGATTTGAACGCTAGGTAACTGAGTCTGAAGGACAGGTCGTCTGTCTAACAGAGGACGTGATGTCAGAGGCGGGGAAGGCGAGTGAAAAGGTCAAGTACTGCGTGCGCAAAAGTAACCAGTGGACTCATATGCAGGCAGAGTAGAAAAAACCCAAACTGGGTGAAAAACCCCTTGTCCTCCCCCCACCCAGTTATTACACGCAAACATAGGGTGAGTGTTGGCAATAAAAGGCCGTGGGATTTTATTGCACAAATGATGGTCATAACAAACATGATCATAATTACAGTAACCATAATATGCTGTACTTTTGGGTACCGGGTCCTGAGGTTACCCCCTCTGCCCGTGCCGCCACACCTGGATGGGTTACCGGCCATCCATGTTCCCCCAAAAGTTGCTCATCTATCTCTACCCATAGCCAAATTGTCTACCAATTCTGGTTGGGGTTCGCCCTTTGTCTGCGCCCGGTACTCTCCTTTATGAGGGTTTTGTCATTACCTGGTCTTACTCTTGCGGGGCTGCCTTCTAGTTCTGTAAACATTCCCCCTGTTATTGGACCAGCTCTTTGCTATGATTTATAGCTTGGTTTGGCCTTAACGCCTATGTGTTGGCCTCCTATTTCCCCCTGCAAGGCTGTCTGCTTGCTGCTTTTGTTAAAATAAAAACTCTTGCTTGTTTAAGATTGGCTAAGCCTTGTCTTCTCTTTGGGCTTGGTGGCTCCCGCTCTGACCGTTTCTGGTTTTACCGGTTCCGAGCCCCTTTCTTTTAATATATTTGCTGCAGTACTTACATGAGGACCCCCAGCGTGGCTTTCTGGCCCTTCTGCAGTGCCTGTGGCTTACTTGGCCATTATCCCAGCGCCCTTTCTGCTTGCGCAGTTTTGGGGTGTGCTGCCCTAGTTGGCTCTCCACTGTTTTCGATGTGGGCTGGCCTTGTATTTTTATTAATTTGCTTCACGTTTTATGCTAGTGTTTGTGCCTGATCTTTTGAGTGCCCCGGAGTGCTAACCTAGTTTTAAGGACTACTGCTGGCAGGCCCTTGTTATACCGATTTCGGGTGGCTTACTGCTTTCTTAGTGAGTCCCTTTCGTTTTACAACCCGTTTCCAGGTTCCGTGGCATTCGCAGCTTTTTGGCCCCAGCCATCCGGCGTTGGCCTGTTCTATTGTGCTGAGTGGTGTTTGACACCGCTTTTTATTTTTTAAACCCGTTTTCAGGTTTTAGTGCTACTTGAAGCTCTACTGCCAAGGCAGCTCCTTATATTGGACCCAGGGCTGCCCTGGGTCTTTGTTGTGCCTGTGTGGGGGCTGAGTTGCCAGCCCCCCGGCCGGCGGTGCCGACGGCAATTGCACCCTGGGTGCATGTCTGCAGTTGGTTCCTGCCTACTTCCTGGCTCTCCTATCCTGGGTGCTTAGCACCTCGTTGTGAAGAAGGGCAAGGTGTTATTTACACCTTGCCCTTCCTTCTTCTGCTTTGTGCTGGTGGCAGCGGGGCTGGCCTCAGGCTGGACATGAAAGCTGAGTGGGTAGAGGACGGGGTCATGTGTGTGTTGGTTTGGTGCTAGCCGCCCCTGCCCTCCCCCTGCTCTGCTGGCCATGGGGCACAGGTTACCCGCCCCCACCCGGTACCCCTGCGGTGCTGGCCACAACCCGCACCTTCAATCTCTCCTACACAGCTGCCTGGCAACCATCAGGGCTCAAGTCGAAGGTACACACTGGTCGACGGAGTACCCCCACTTTTTATAGGAGATCCCCCACTTTTTCAGATGGGACCTTGATATGCTAATTTCTATTAACGCCACATTCAATTGGAATGTTAATGAGTCCTCCCACTTTTTTTCTTTAGGACTTTACCACTGCTGCCATTCCTCTCGCACCACACAAGTCTCCTTAAGCTGTAAATTTGGAAACAGAAGAGGCCTCACTCACTTAATCAAAATACCAGAGTGAGAAGATACACTCTTTAAACCAAAGAAATGACGCATGAACTCTGGTCTGAATAACTTCACAGTAAATGACATCACTTGGCTTCTATGTTCTTTTGCCGCCCGTAAATTGCGATTACATTTTTCACAGAACATTTTCATTAAAAAAACCCTCAAAGAAATGTTTTAAATATATTTGGGGGTTTGGGGTCCCTCCCCAAGCCCCCTTCCCTATTATTTAATCCCTATCCCTACCCCCAACCCTTTTTATCCCCGTACCCAACTCCCTTAATAATTTTGCGAATTAATATGTTTCCCCAAACATATTGGTAAAATAAACTGATGGAAGAACAACTATATACCCATCACCTGGATGGCATTTGACCCTAATCAAGTGCTAGGCAGAATTCTGCAACCACTCCTTTGCCACTGGAGCCTTCCCTTCCCCCTGAAGCACTCTCTTGTGCAACCTCTTCTTAAGAAACCCTCAGCCGGCCACTCCTGCCAAGCATGGTTGTCTTCATGACCATCAGTCTGGCTTCAGAGCAATCAGAAGCACGGAAACTGCTCTCCTGAAGATCCTTGAACACCTGCTCTCTAAGCTTGATTCTAATCTCCCCTCTGTCCACATTTTACTCAATCTCTCTTCTTCCTTTGACACAGTCAACCATGCCATCCTGCTCAATGACCTGGGTTTACCGATCAGGCTCAGGCCTGGCTGTCCTGGTTCCTATCTGATCAACCCTTCCAGGTCCAACTTAGGTCCTTCCTTTCCTCTATCTTCCTCTCTACCTGTGGTGTTCCCCAGGGGTCTAACCTCTCTCCCTGGCTGTTCAACCAATACCTGGCACCGCAACCAATACCTGGCACCGCTCATCCACCGCATTGCTGCCCTCTGCTCCAAATTTCAGTGTTATACGGATGACACTCAGCTCATTTTCAGGCTCTGCTCAGCCACTTCTTCTTCTCTCATCTCTGACTGTCTATCTGCTATCCAGGAATGGTGTGCCGCCAATGTTCTCTGCCTTAATGCCAGTAAGATAGAGATTCTCTTTATCAGCACACCTGTACCCTTCTTTCCTGTCACTCTCTGGCCGGCCTCCCTTGGCCATCATCCTGCTCCCACCTGTGAGGCTAAGAACCTCTGGGTCTCTAAGAAGTGAAACTAGCAACTGCACCTCCTCAGAGGTATTCTTCCTCTCCTTCCCCCAGAAGCTCACTGTCTCTAGAGCTCTGGTTCTCTCTAGGCTGGACTACTGCAACAGCCTCTTTCTAAATCTGCCTGTTTCTACTCTCCGCCCTCTGCAACTCATCCAGAACAGGACTACAAGGCTTGTCCTTGGCCTCAAGCCCAGGGATCTATCCCTCCAGCACTGAAACCTCTGCATTGGCTCCAGTGGCTGCAAGGATTAAGTTCAAGACCCTCTGCACTGTCCACAAGGCCTTCTGGGGCTGTGTCCTCAATACCTCCAACTCTCTCTTCGTAAATACCTTCCTACTCAAGCTCTTTGCTCCTCCACCTCCAACTCCCTCAGGGTCAGTCGCTTCTCCAAGCAACGAGTTGGTGGTAGGTCCCTTTCTTTGGCTGGGGCCACCCTATTGAACAGCCTCTCTCCCTCTCTGAAACTCGAGGAGAACCATCTCCGGTTCCGAAAGCACCTCAAGACCATCATCTTTGCTTCTGCCTTCCCTCTTCCTCTCCCCTGCTGATTTCCTGTCTGATACTGCACTGGTCACCCGGCTAGCCTCAGATTTCAGGCCCAGGTCTCTACCCGCCCATTTGCACACCCACACTGCCTCCCGGCAACCCATGCACTTGTGTCTTTATCTGTAACCCTACAGTCCCCCTACCTGCACTGTTGGACACCTGCTGTCGGGACTTACCCTTGCACCTGCTGGCCACACTTCTTCTTATTGTTTTGATCCCATGTACAGCACTGCCCCCTCCCCTTTCTCCTGGCACTTTTCCCCTTCCCCATTCCCTGCACTTGCACAATTTCAATGTCCCTTGGCCTGGTAAATTCGTTGTCTCTGTCCTCCCTCTGTTTCCCGCCTTCCTTGCCTCACCTCACCTTGAAATACTTGTGTATAGGTACATTACAAATGCCATGTCATATCATATCATATCAATATGACAGCCAGTAGTGCACTATGTCATCTCCAGGAAGAGGGAGGACTAAACTTTCCCCCTGCCATGCCATCCTGATTAACTAACAAAGGCTCTGTGAATTGGCCCTGCTCTTTTGTAAGGCTCTGCAGCTGGTAGCAGCGATTAACGGTTCATAGACATAATTTCGAATACAAAATATTCGAAAGTCAAAAAGTCGAAAAAAAAACGTCGAAAAAAAAATGTTGAATTTTTTTTTAATGACGTTTTTTTTTCGAAATGGGGGGTTCCCCCCCAACCCCCCTTTTTTTTATTTTTACCTATTTTTTTCACAGAAACTAGAGCCCAAAAAAAAATATCGAAAAAAAAAACAATTCGACATTTTTTTTTTCGACATTTTTGATTCGACTTTTTTGACTTTCGAAATTATGTTTTCGAAATTGTGACTGGACACCGCGATTAACATACCAAAAGCGTGTACTTCAAACAGGACCACACAGGGCCTGGCCGCAGGGGTTAACAAAGGAGACAGGAAACCCAACAACCCTTCATATGTAATTGTGTCAACCTGAAGCCAGCTCCCACCCTCAGTATCAATGACAGTGAGTTGTAAGGTCTGGGACTTCTTTTTACAGTAGGCCACCCCGCTAGGGAGACCCTATTCATAAAGTACGAGAATGTGGTTTGCAGGAGCTAGAGAGACTGGGCTCGTCACAGCTTCAAGAGAGACCTGCCGCTTTAACAGGGACGCATAGACAGGACCATTAACCAGAGTGACTCTTTGATCAATGACAGGAAGATGGGTAAGGTTTCCGTTATTGCAGTTCTGGGGCACACCTTGTTCCCATGTTCACCCATTTACCTTTCCTGTTGCAAAGCACTCTGGTTCTGACCTCACGCATACAGGAGATTGTTGGTACAGGCCAGAGAGACTCTTTGATCAATGATAGGCCCTGAAGACCCTCCGCATATGGAAATTAAGGCACAATCACCATATACTAATGATACAACAGACACGAGGTTCGATTTCCCAAGTACTAAGGTTTATTGCAAAGTATGCTCAGATGGCCGATTAGGTCTAACGTCTCGCAACGTGTGTCATCCAGACCTCGTGAGACGCAAGAGAGCCAGCATCGCTCAACAGCAACATATATAAAAACATACAATCTTTGAAGGCACATCAAACCGGTCATAATGTATCTTCTAGAGCTAGGGTTTGGTGATTGACAATCATGACAAATATGACACATTATGTCAAGTTTCTTATTCAATCTAATCGTACTCATTTTAGCAACAGTTCCAGAGACAGTTCTTTGTTATGGAGAACATAAAGCACTTGTTCAGCAAATATATCATGTTCGCGATAGAGACACATTCCATAGCACGTTATCTACTTGGTGCTATTCGTGAACTAAGGGTCAGCCTGTTCTGAGACAGATCCGTGAAGGAGGACCGCTAGAAGAGTATAATTCTTTCTATAACTGGCTATTGCTACAGCTTTAGTGAGACAGGCTGGCACCTGGGCCGCTGATTAAATGCCATTTCTGCTTTCCTCCAAGGACTTTGTGAGGGAGGAAAACAATGTATTTCTGTACTGTTCGGCATTCCTGTCTGGGTTGACCTTTCAACATGCAGGCTGTGGCCTCGCACCGTGTATAAGCTCTAAGAATAAAATACATTTTGCAAAGCATTTGACAGAAAGGAAAAAAGCAAGATGGCGGATTTTACACAAAATGGACGCCCTGTTGTTATACTGGTTATACTGACGATTCTGTGTTTGCGATGTTGGTCATATGATGCGATTGGTTTTCGGCCAAAATAATATACATACTATTCATGGTTAGGTTTGTTTTTAGACTAACAAAACCCTCCTTTTGGCAGTAAACCAAGAGCATCATCCGTACATCTCATCTTCATCTGTCCATGTATCTAATTCTGAACTATGCGTGCTACTATAATCGTCATCTTCAACATTAATTGCCATGAATTGTTTGGTTGTTACAATTTCGTGATTTGCACCCTTATTCAATACGGGAGTGTGTTTCGCTTTCATTGCGTGAACACATTCATTTGTAATTTTGGAGCAAAAGATTGGCAGGCAGTGTATGCAACAACAAAAGAACATGAGGATCCCAGGTATCGTAACTAAAACTGCAATTAGTTTCCATCCCCATGAACGCAGTAGTTCCCAAAACCATGTGCTTATGTTCAGATTCAAACCACCTGTGGAGACATGAATATCAGAACTCAGGATGTGTAATTTCTTGATCGCTTCAAAAATTGTAGGGGAGGAGTCACTTAGGAAAACACAGCATGCTGACCCCACGATTTTGCACACACCCCCAGGATCAGCCAAAATTATATCATGAGCCATTCTATTCTGAAGTGTCAATAATCTAACTGCCTTCTCTTCTAGTGTCATATTATAGAGTATATCAGTAGTTCCTTTTATCGTCCTTTCTAACACCCTGGACTTTTTCCTTATATTCCATGAATGTATTGCTTGCCCCCAAAATGGTATAAATGATTTTGCTATATCACCTGCAATCAGTCCTGTATCATCCCGACGTGGCCTAGATCTGGATAGTTTAGATATGTCTGATGTTTTGGAAAGGAATATACCAGGAAAGAGAATTCCTAAGTAACATGTCCCTCCCCAATTTCTAGGTAACCAGGGATAAGCCTGTTCTCCACATATAAAATAAACAGGATCACCTACATATATGGGTTCTTCTTCTTTGTCAAGCACTGCAGTATTCATACATCTATTAAACGTTCCCACCGTATAAGAACCCTTTTTTCGTAAGCAAAATGGGACAGTACGTGGACTGTAATTAATCGTATAGGAGGGAGGCACAACATCTTTATTCCCTACGGAGCCATGTTGAAAGTGATAACAGAGGATTTGTAGGGCACAAAGAGCCTATCTACTTGTTTTGCCATTGGTTTTATTATTCTCGCCCTGTTCAATATGGAACAACCTACTGGTTCCATTACCACTTTTTCAAACTCATCTATGTTTGTTTCATCCAATTGACCGGGATCACTCTTATTCCATCTCCCGTAAAATAGTGCACTCAATGATGCATAACATGCAGTGTTAAGCGGTAATGACTGCACGTACCAACCCATTCCTTTTCCGCCATGCTTGGGTAAATGGGAGCAGACCCAACAATTCGTCCTATTCAAAATAGTAAGAGTCATATTCATAATTAAAAGCAATGTATTTTTATCATACCCTCTTCTGTGTCTCACTTCTTGTGAGGGGAGAGTTTAAGAGAGCACATGTACCGCACTGCTTGTGGCAGGAGCATTGGTAGCAGGCAAAAGAGAGCTTAAAGGATGCACAGTTTCCAAATACCAAAATATTGGGACCAATGTAATCAAGATGCAAAGTGGAGTCATAATTATTAGCATATGTTTCCCGAAACAAATTCATCTGGGCACTCGGTTAGTCTCTATCTCTATAATATCATCAGTGTTGGTGCAGGAGGGGGCAGAGGTGTATGTAGGCATTTTCTAATGGAAAGTCTCAATATTTGCGCGGAAAAAGTTCTCCACAGCAGCACACGTGAAACAGCAAAGCGTTCAAGAAGCAGCGAAGTGTTTAGGCCAGTTCATATCAGCCTGCTTAATAAATGTTAGCATGCGTATGTGATTCTGCACAGTGCTCAAAAGGTCAGAGCAACCATGAATTGTGTTGGTACCATATGCGCCCCGTTTGTCCCCCCGGGGTGATCGCACTGGTCCTTCACTTTTCAAAGGTAGCACCGGGAAACCGTGTTTCAGATCTTTCAATTTGATGTAAATTGATACAGCTCATACTCTCCTTTTCCCTAGGCCTCCGATTCCCATTTCATCCGTGTTGGGAACAGAGGCAAAACAAACACGTAGATCAGATAACTTCCGATGTTGAGAATGTAGGTTGTACCTTATCGCTCCAGGTACTGTATGATCCATGAACAATGCACTCTCATTTCCAGATGCAGGATCAGTACCAGCCTGCAATGCAATGACTGATGCTGTGGCAGAAGTCGGACAATGCTGAGGCACCTCTGGCCTTTCCGATCTTTGTTGCAATCTCCGCAGGCCCTTTCTCGGGTTTAGGAAGCACTTCTGGCAGAGAACTGGAGATGGTGTCTTTGTGATCGAGTGCAGCTGTTTCTCTTTTGGCGTTCGGATCAGGCAGCTCTTTCAAAGGGAACGGAATTCTTTTCATATGTGTAGCATGGATCCATGACTTGTGACCATCCACTCGGACTGCATTTTGTGTTGTCAGGACCTGGTAAGGCCCCTTCCACCGTGGTGCAAGTGAAGACTTTCGCTCAAAGTTCTTGGTTAGGACCCAATCTCCAGGCTGCAGAAAATGCCCTGGGCTGGTATATCTGACAGGAAGAGCCGGTTGTAGGTGTAAGGATCGAAAAAAAAGGATCGAATGCCCTTTTTTTCAAAACCAAAAGGACCGAAAAAAAAAGGGTCGAATTATTTTATTTTTTATGGGGGGTTTCCCACCCAACCCCCATTTTTTAAACATTTTTTTTATGCATACCAAACTAAAAAATATATAAATAAATAAATAAAAAAGCATTCAACCCTTTTTTTCAGTTCTTTTATTTTAGATCCTTTGACTGGACACCGAAGAGCCTCCTGCACCTGCTGATGAATTAAACGCAAGTTTTGAGTTAACAGTTTACAGTAATTGATGAGCAAAGGGTGTTCAATCTCCCATAGATGCTTAGCCTGCGGGGCACTCCAAACATTTGCTGGTCTCCCCATTACAATCTCATACGGGGAGAGTCCAGTCTTTGCCTGCACAGATGTGCTCATACATAATAAAGCCAATGGCAAAGCATCAGGCCACTTTAACTGACTCCCTGTGCATATCTTACTGAGTTTATTCTTCAAAATACCATTTTGGTGTTCCACAAGACCGGCACTCATCGGGTGTCTGGCCGAGTGGAATCTTTTATCAATCTGGAGGCTTGCACAAATCTGTAGTATCACGGCTGCAATAAAATGCGGCCCGTTATCTGACCATATGACACGTGGCAAGCCAAAACAGGAAAAATACTCTTTTAGCATGACTTTTGCTGTGCTCATTGAGGTGCAGTCTTTTAGGGGATAGGCCTCCACCCATTTGCTGAATGCACAGACCACCACAAGGACGTATTTATAATTCTGACACCTCTCCATTTCTATAAAATCAAAATGGATCACTTCAAATGGCATAGAGGGGGAGCCAAAACTACCAACTGGAGTCGCTGTTCCTTTCTAATGTTATGTTGTAAACAAGTCATGCCGTTTTGAAATAACCTGTCAGCAGTTTTTCTAATGTGCGGATCCTGCCATACATTGTTTAGATGCTGAATCATTTTTTTAGCACATATGTGTGTTGGGCTATGGGCCATATGACCATCGCTGTTACATAGGCATTTGGCAACATCCATTTTCTACTATTCTTTTCCACCCGGCAACCTTCTCTGTCTAATTCTGCTGTGCCCTCTGACCATTATTTTATTTCGTCTGCAGTTGCTTCTGTTTGCATCTCTTTAACTGTGGCAATTCCGTTTTCTACCATGCCGGTTACCTCTTTCAACTTCTCAATATACATTTTTGTATGCAAATCAGTGGCAGTTTGTTTCACAATTTTGTCTGCAAACGCGTTTCCCTTCCCGACGTTACATGTTACCTTTTTATGCGCTTCGCATTTCATTATTGCTAATCATTTGGGAAGCGCAAGGGCGGACAACAATCTTACTATCAAAGTGCCATGTTGGATCTTGGTTCCGTGTGATGTCAGAAAACCCCTTACAGCCCATGGTCGACCAAAATTGTGTACCACCCCAAATGGGTACTGACTGTCAGTATATATCTTTATATTTCAATCTTAGGGCACCTGGCTAGGTCCCGATTTACCCAGGTGGGTATGCGTAGTATAAACAAAATAATCGGGATGGGGAGATCCAAAACAACGATACAGAAGTGCTAAGTGTGTGGGTTTATTATGTATTCACACAGGACGTGGTAGATAACTTCACAATTTAATTTACATTACTTCCGATAAGCACGAAAGTTAGGTTGAAGAAGACGGACAGGGTTGGTTTATGCAGTAGTGACACAGGTGGGTGTAGGCCTCTGAAGTATAGAGGTCGGCACTACACTGGGATGCATGTTGCCTCATAAATCGAGGGGGTATAGGAACCCGCAGTTACACAAAACACAAAATGCACACAACAATCTTTGAATTTTAACGGGTGCAAGTAATGATACAGTTGTGATAGGAAGTTTGACACAGGGAGTGACACAGGGTGAGTTTCGGCCAAAGAAAGTGGCTTGGTTGTAGCCGTCTTTGTGCTGGCCTTCGTCAGGAAAAAGGGGCACCAGTGGTGGTGCTGTCCGTGCTGTCTGTGGGTAAAACAGAGTTATTAGGATCTCGGATGGTTGTTCGTTAAGTACTATAAGTATTAAATACGGGCCTAATTGTTGCCCACGTTGTACACCATGTGGTGTTTCTAAAAGACAGCTTACCTGCCGTGCAGGGAATCAGGTGGGTGCTGTCAGGGAAGCCGCGAAAAGTGCGGAACGTCCGGTGCTGGGATTAGCACTTGGTGAAAGGCTTTAGTTTCCTAGGGGCTGGCGTGGTTCAAAGTCTCACGAAGCCGGAGTTGGGCGTAATTGGACCCAAGTCTGAAATGAAAATTAAAATTAAAAACCGGTATAGGTAACCTGTGAGGGTCAAGTGCGCCGGGGAGTGTGTCCACGTAGGAGTCAAGGGGAACTTACTGTTGTCTGGGTGGTACGCTGCCGTGCTGGACGTGGACTGCTGGGAGCCGGATGAGTCGGACAGCGAGGGAGCCGTGTTGGACTGTATAAAGGACAGCCAGTGGCTGGGGACAGGCGAATGGGAACCCACGATTCAAGGGCGACACCCAGCTTGGGCCAATCAGATGGCTGTGCGCCGTGTCCCAATGAAAAGGCGGTACTCCGTGTGTGATGTTGGGTAATGTAGTCCGGTGCGGTGTATGGGGACTCCTGCTCTTGGATACTTGCACAACATAACAGGTAGGATACATGGTTGCAAACAAAGGTCATTTACGTGCGCCATGTGGATGGGCGAATGCCGACCACCACTACAGATGGTGAAACACAATAGACTCTCGTATACAATAGTGTTCACAAGGTGGAGGATAGATGTCCAGTGTGTACAAGAGAAGTTAGTGCCAGTGCAATAATGTTCACAAGGTGAACAACATTGGTTTCTAATGTGTGTCAGGACACAAGTTCATACTAAACGGTCGAGCGTGGTGGCCACTTGGAGGAGTACTCTAGAAGTGTTTCCATTCGACGGTTACATTTAGGCCGTCTTGCACAGAGTTCAATATGTGGACCCATTTTTGTTCGAGTTTGGTGAGGGCAATGTTTATGTCACCTCCTCGTCTTTGTGGCTGGAGTTGTTGGACCACGGTCCATGTGAATTGTTCGTGGGTATGCTTCTTCTTAGTGAAGTGTTCGACCAAGGGTTTGTCCTCGACTTGGTTTTTGATGCATGATCTGTGTTCATTAATCCTTTGTTTGACAGGTCTAATGGTTTTGCCAATATAGATCAGATCACAGGGACACTTAATGGCGTAGATCACGTGTTTGCTCTCGCAGTTGGTGTGGCTGTTCTGTTTCCATACCAAGTTCTTGTGGATGAAAGTTTTGCTGTTCGTGGTAAAACGGCAGGCTACGCATTTACCACAGCTGAAGTGGCCAACTACTGGTGGAAGGTTCCATAGTGTGGTGGCTGGTTTGGTAGGTTCTAGGAAGGTGTGGACTAGGGAATCTCTTAGATTTCTGTTCTTTTTGAAGGCAAACAGTGGTTTCTTGGCGAGGGTGCCTTCATTTTTAATCAGATGCCAGTGTTTGTTGATGGTATTTTTGATGAGGTTGCTGACTGGGTTGTATGTGGTGACGCAAACAGTTCTATTGTTCGGGTCTCTTTCTTTGGTCGTTAGGCAAATTGAGCGGTCGGTGTTGGCTGCTCTTTTCTTGGCTGTCTTGATGGACTTCCTGGGGTAGCCTCTCTCTCCAAGACGTGTTTGTAGTAGTTGTGCATGGTGGTTGAATTTTTCTCTGTCTGAACAGTTTCTCCGGATACGTAGAAACTGACCATATGGGAGATTGTATTTTAATCCTTGTGGATGGTAGCTGGTGAAGTGGAGAAGGGTGTTCCTGTCGGTGGGTTTCCTGAAGAGTTCCGTCTTCAGTGTCTCTCCGGACCGATAGATGTGTAGGTCGAGGAAATTGATCTTTTGATGGTCCCATTCAATGGTGAACTTGATGTGTTCGTTCCGTGCACCGACAATCCTAAGTTCAAAGTTAATTTTAGCGGCGTGGGCAACAAATGCAGCCGCGACTGGATAATCCTCATAATCGACACTGCCCAGGAAGAATGCAAAAAACAGGGAGATGATCTCGCGACCCTGGAAAAGAAATTCTTAGATGACAAAACCATCAACCACCATGCACAACTACTACAAACACGTCTTGGAGAGAGAGGCTACCCCAGGAAGTCCATCAAGACAGCCAAGGAAAGAGCAGCCAACACCGACCGCTCAATTTGCCTAACGACCAAAGAAAGAGACCCGAACAATAGAACTGTTTGCGTCACCACATACAACCCAGTCAGCAACCTCATCAAAAATACCATCAACAAACACTGGCATCTGATTAAAAATGAAGGCACCCTCGCCAAGAAACCACTGTTTGCCTTCAAAAAGAACAGAAATCTAAGAGATTCCCTAGTCCACACCTTCCTAGAACCTACCAAACCAGCCACCACACTATGGAACCTTCCACCAGTAGTTGGCCACTTCAGCTGTGGTAAATGCGTAGCCTGCCGTTTTACCACGAACAGCAAAACTTTCATCCACAAGAACTTGGTATGGAAACAGAACAGCCACACCAACTGCGAGAGCAAACACGTGATCTACGCCATTAAGTGTCCCTGTGATCTGATCTATATTGGCAAAACCATTAGACCTGTCAAACAAAGGATTAATGAACACAGATCATGCATCAAAAACCAAGTCGAGGACAAACCCTTGGTCGAACACTTCACTAAGAAGAAGCATACCCACGAACAATTCACATGGACCGTGGTCCAACAACTCCAGCCACAAAGACGAGGAGGTGACATAAACATTGCCCTCACCAAACTCGAACAAAAATGGGTCCACAAATTGAACTCTGTGCAAGACGGCCTAAATGTAACCGTCGAATGGAAACACTTCTAGAGTACTCCTCCAAGTGGCCACCACGCTCGATCGTTTAGTATGAACTTGTGTCCTGACACACATTAGAAACCAATGTTGTTCACCTTGTGAACATTATTGCACTGGCACTAACTTCTCTTGTACACACTGGACATCTATCCTCCACCTTGTGAACACTATTGTATACGAGAGTCTATTGTGTTTCACCATCTGTAGTGGTGGTCGGCATTCGCCCATCCACATGGCGCACGTAAATGACCTTTGTTTGCAACCATGTATCCTACCTGTTATGTTGTGCAAGTATCCAAGAGCAGGAGTCCCCATACACCGCACCGGACTACATTACCCAACATCACACACGGAGTACCGCCTTTTCATTGGGACACGGCGCACAGCCATCTGATTGGCCCAAGCTGGGTGTCGCCCTTGAATCGTGGGTTCCCATTCGCGTGTCCCCAGCCACTGGCTGTCCTTTATACAGTCCAACACGGCTCCCTCGCTGTCCGACTCATCCGGCTCCCAGCAGTCCACGTCCAGCACGGCAGCGTACCACCCAGACAACAGTAAGTTCCCCTTGACTCCTACGTGGACACACTCCCCGGCGCACTTGACCCTCACAGGTTACCTATACCGGTTTTTAATTTTAATTTTCATTTCAGACTTGGGTCCAATTACGCCCAACTCCGGCTTCGTGAGACTTTGAACCACGCCAGCCCCTAGGAAACTAAAGCCTTTCACCAAGTGCTAATCCCAGCACCGGACGTTCCGCACTTTTCGCGGCTTCCCTGACAGCACCCACCTGATTCCCTGCACGGCAGGTAAGCTGTCTTTTAGAAACACCACATGGTGTACAACGTGGGCAACAATTAGGCCCGTATTTAATACTTATAGTACTTAACGAACAACCATCCGAGATCCTAATAACTCTGTTTTACCCACAGACAGCACGGACAGCACCACCACTGGTGCCCCTTTTTCCTGACGAAGGCCAGCACAAAGACGGCTACAACCAAGCCACTTTCTTTGGCCGAAACACACCCTGTGTCACTCCCTGTGTCGAACTTCCTATCACAACTGTATCATTACTTGCACCCGTTAAAATTCAAAGATTGTTGTGTGCATTTTGTGTTTTGTGTAACTGCGGGTTCCTATACCCCCTCGATTTATGAGGCAACATGCATCCCAGTGTAGTGCCGACCTCTATACTTCAGAGGCCTACACCCACCTGTGTCACTACTGCATAAACCAACCCTGTCCGTCTTCTTCAACTTAACTTTTGTGCTTATCGGAAGTAATGTAAATTAAATTGTGAAGTTATCTACCACGTCCTGTGTGAATACATAATAAACCCACACACTTAGCACTTCTGTATCGTTGTTTTGGATCTCCCCATCCCAGTATATATCTTTATATTTAGGTTCTCAGAAATTTCACATGCTCTTGTTAACGCTATTATCTCTACAGCCTGTGCTGAATTGTATGGAATTTTTTTGCTTGCTACAATATTCTTCAGTGTCGTGATGGCGTATGCAGCAGTTGATGTACCATCAGGTAATTTAAAACAAGAACTGTCACAAAACAGTTCTCCATTTTTCTGTGGGGTATCTGTTAGATCAATTCTTCCTTTCGTTTCTTGTTCAATAAACATTAAACAATCAAAATTTCTTTTTCACCCATTTTCTCATTGGAAGGAGGCATTAACTCAGCCGGATTCAAAGCGCAACACCTCATAATTTGTATATGCGGTGCAAAAAGGACAATTTCATACCTAGTCATCCTGGCTGAAGTAAGGTGTTTCATCTGTGTTCTATTTAAAAGAACGTCTACTGCGTGGGACACCATGACGGGTAAAGTGTGACCTAAAATCATACCCTCGGTTTGTTTTACTGATGCGGCAGCCACAGCAACAGCTCGCAGACAGCGCGGCAAAGCGCATGCAACAGGATCCAGCACAGAAGAAAAATAACCGCATGGTCTATTTCTCCCTCCTTGTTCCTGGGTCAAGACAGCCAAAGCACAACCATTCTTTTCATGCACGAATAACTTAAAACTCTTGTCATAATTTGGTGTGCCCAAAATGGAGATGAACACAATGCAGCTTTGAGCAGGTCAAATGCTTCTTGACATTCCATGCTCCATGGCAAAGGCAGGGCAACATCCTTGCTTGTCAATGGCACTATTGGTTTCACAATCACGGCGATATTCGCAATCGACTGCCTACAATATGAAGCCATGCCAATTATAACCCTGACTTCTTTCTGCGTTTTTGGAATAGGCATACCAGAGATGCTTTCTATCCTTTCCAGTGTCAGTCTTCTTCCCTCCTTCGAAAGGAGGTAGCCCAAGTAGGCCACTTCCTTTCGACAATGCTGGAATTTTTTTTAATGAAGCTTTGTGTCCATGTGCTACTAAATGTGTCAATAGTGTAACTGTGCGCTCTTTACAAATTTCTTCTGTGTCTACCGCAATCAGCAAATCGTCAATGTACTGTAAAAATACACAACCTGTTGGTAACTCTAACAAGTCTAGTTGTTCCTTTATTGCTCAATTATAAATACTTGGACTTTCAGTATAACCCTGCGGAATTCGTGTGAATATAAATGAACATCCTCCTAGGGTAAAAGCAAATAAATATCTGCTATCTGGATGTCTGGAATGCTGAAAAACGCATTCTTCAAATCTACAACACTAAAATACGATGCAGATGCTGGAATCATTGTCAAAATTGTAGTCACATCCGGGGCTAACGGAAATTGTGGATCAACAACTTAATTCAATCTCTGCAAATCAATTATGAAACGATACGGTATATCATTACGTCCTTTCTTATAAACTGGAAGAATTGGACTATTGCAGGTGCTACCTGAAATCTCTTCAATTACATTTCTTTTAATCAAATCAGAAACAATGCATTTCAATGCTTTTTCTCCTTATGCTGAGATTTTATATTGCGGAATACGCGGCAACGTAATTCCTTCCTTCAAGACAATTTTTACTGGCTCTACTTTTAAACAATCAACATCATTATCATTCATTGCCCATATACAGGTTGGTACTCTACTCAATTCAGTTGGTAATGGTTTAGATAAAAATTGCGATACAGGAGTTTTTTGTGGTGATATTGCCAAATACACTCCATCAGAACAATGAATAACCGCATTCAATTTCTTCTACAAATTTAAACCCAACAAATTTTCGCTGCAATTTTTTGTCAAAAGAAATGGGAAAGACTCAGTGAATGGACCTAGCATTATAGGTACTGACTGTGACACTGGACTAATTACTGGTGTACCTGCGA
This sequence comes from Ambystoma mexicanum, assembly GCF_040938575.1. Lineage (NCBI taxonomy): Eukaryota > Metazoa > Chordata > Amphibia > Caudata > Ambystomatidae > Ambystoma > Ambystoma mexicanum. Next base: position 610,290,293 of record NC_090925.1, on the reverse strand, counting down.
ACCCTACTGAGACATTATTTTGCCCTGACAGTGGTACATCTGGAACCTGGCGATGGTCAATTGAACATTTCTGTGCACCTGTGTCAACTAGAAAAGTGTACTCCCTATTCCCAACCTTCATTTCTATGTAGGGCCCTTTCTGGTCTGTGGGAATAGATACTGGTTCCAACCCCTGTCTCGGGCTGTCCTCTGATGTAAAGTTGCCAGAGTAATATGCATTGGACTGATAATCGAAAACATTTCCATCCCCCTTGCTATTCTGCTGTTGCTAGTTTAGGTTCTGATTCTGATTCTGGTTGTGATTACCCTGGTTGTTCTGAAGTTGGGGCACTCTTGTGTTTCTATTCTGTCCTTGTGTTCCCGGAGACCTCTATTCTGCCTTCTCGGGAAAGTCCCATTCCTATTCTGTATCTGCGGGCACTGTGCTCACCAATGGCCTTCTTTTCTACAATAGGCACGATTAGGCCCAATTTGACCACTGTGCATGTTTGAAAAATTATCTCTCGTTTGTTTGTTCCCGCCACCTCTGTTATTGTTTGCAACTTGCTGCATTAATACCCTCGTCTTTAAATTCCCTGTGTCCCTTATCCCCCTCTCCTTCTCTACATTTACTCTATTCTCATAATATTGGGCCATATGCAATACTTCACTTTGTGATTTTGCGTGCCATGCACTTTTAGATGTCATAATAAAATTTTGAATTTTCGGTAACAGTCCTCGCACAAACCTATCAACAAACAACCTCTTCCCAGGTTCAGTACTCAAATCATGGCCACTGAAATCTGCAAATACCTCTTCAAATCGATTAAAATAACCTGTTGCAGCTTCATCTTTGCCCTGTAAGCAAGCCGTTATTTTATCCCACACAATTCTTTTCTCAGGTACCAAAATTTTCAATTTCTGTACTATTCGCGCTGGTAAGGCCAACATGACCGGCGGCGGTTTTTCCCCAGCTTTTTTCTCTGTATCAATTCTAGCTAAATTCCCCCATGTATCACCCAGTATATCTATCTCATTTATATTCCTAACCTGTTTCCATATGTCTACAGGAAGAATCATGGGGAAAAATAGGTCAATATCACTCATTGTAAAAACAGAGGAATTCGAAACAGACTCAATTTCTTTATAGATTCCCGCCGGATTTTTCCTAACATCAGGGATCGTCTGCTTAATATTATTTACCTCCTGTCTAGAAAAAGGGACATGCACAAATTGCGCTGTATAATGGGCTTCCATCGTGTGCACGTTAGTCGTTGCAGTGGCAGCAACCTCTACTTTCGGGAAAACGTGGGGGACTTCTCTCATGGGTAATTGCATACTAGGTGATTCTACATTTGTTCGTTTGCTAAGCAATAAAGCTAGGTCGAGAGAAAAGGCAGCCATTCCAGTTTCAGACAAAAATGCTCTTTTGTATATCGTCATCAAATCAGCGGGACAACATATTTCCTTCTTCAAACACTCATCTTGCAAATACTCAACCATTACCTGCAATACCTTTCTCTGCATCTCTAATGTATACTGACTAAATGTATCATGCACTTCTATTAGGGAAATGGTGGCATCCGTAATCCATCTAAGCGCCTCTCGCGTACACATTTTCATCTCTTCACTAACAGGTTTTAACGGCGGCAAGAACCGTTGCTGGACATATGGTACTACTTGCTGTTTACCTCTTTTCATTTCTTCATTCAATTGATCAAGTTCGTTTCTAAACACAAATAGCCAGCCTACATGTTCTTGTACTTCTGTTGCATTATCCCACAAACGAGAAAAAACATTTAGATCACGCAACTCTTGTGGTGCCAATGTACCAGTCAACTCTTTCCACTTCTCCACAAGATACTCCCCCATGCATTCTTACAATACCTGCTTTTCACCAAGCCTCTTATAATCACCCATGGAACTCTGCACGGCTCCCTCATCGTCGCCTTCAATATATGTTTCTGCCTATTCTCTCAGCTGCTCTTTCCTCTCTTTACTAACCGTACTACGAGTTACTCTAGTGCTTCCTTTTGGTTCAGGCCCCACCTCTGTGGAACTGCCCCCGAGGCGGCAGCTAATTCACGTTCTGTCGGCAGTGTAGGAAATGGTGTCACGTGCATGGGGGGATGGTGCAGATGGAACAACAGGAGTGGGGGATGGCAACTGAGGTGGAGGAGCAATGGCCAAATTGCATCAAACATTATTGCCCCTACTCTATATTTCACATACATTTCAAACACGGCGACCCTGCGGGTGGCGCGACCTGGCCAGTTTCCAAAGATTGTCTACCACAGTGGAAAAATCCCACTAAGCAGGAAGACAATCTCCCAGGCATAATTAATCCTTACTCATTTCTTACCCTGGGCGTTTGAATCAGCCAAGAAAAACACTCAACCAATATCGTGGCTGTTGATATTCGGGGCACGACTCACCTGATCAATCAGTTCGTCACTCAGGACGCAATTCGTCCGTATACAGACGCAACCAAGAATCGTTGTGACTGCGTATCTGGCTCAATCTGCCTCGTTTCGGGACCCTTGCCTCGTTGCTCTCTGGACGCTGCTCGTCGATCAGGGACCGGCTGTGTACAGATCTGCAAAGGAGTCTCTCATCACTTTTACAGGGGTGCCCTGAACACCTTTCGATCCCGGCTCGACAGCTTCGTCCTTGATTCGTTTTTGCCTTCTTCAAACTTAGCGCATATGATGGAGCAAAAGGGCGAGGGTACCTATTCGGGTGACATTTTTGCTATGCCCTGAAGACCCTCTGCACGTGGAAACTAAGGCACAATCACCATATACTAATGATACGACAGACATAAGGTTCGATTTCCCATGTACTAAGGTTTATTGCAAAGTATGCTCAGTCGGCCGACTGGGTCGAACGTCTCGCAACGTGTGTCACCCAGACCTCGTTAGACGCAAGAGAGCGAGCATCGTTCAAGCAGCAACATATATACAAACATACAATCTTTGAAGGCACATCAAACCCCCCATAATGTATCTTCTAGAGCTAGGGTTCGGTGATTGACAATCATGACAAATATGACACATTATGACAAGTTTCTTATTCAATCTAATCGTACTCATTTTAGCAACAGTTGTAGAGACAGATCTTTGTAATGGAGAACATAAAGCACTTGTTCAGCAAGGATATCATGTTCGCGAGAGAGACACATTCCACAGCACATTATCTACTTTGTTCTATTCGTGAACTAGGGGTCAGCCTGTTCTCAGGCAGATCCGTGAAGGAGGACCGCTAGAAGAGTATAATTCATGCTTTAACTGGCTATTGCTACAGCTTTAGACAGGCCGGCACCTGGGCTGCTGATTAAATGCTGTTTCTGCTTGCCTCCAAGGACTTTGTGAGGGAGGAAAACAATGTATTTCTGTACTGTTTGGCATTCCTGTCTGGGTTGATCTTTCAGCATGCAGGCTGTGGCCTCGCACCTTGTATAAGCTTTCAGAATAAAATACATTTTGCAAAGCATTTGACAGAAAGGAAAAAAGCAAGATGGCGGATTTTACACAAAATGGACGCCCTGTTGTTATACTGGTTATACTGACGATTCTGTGTTTGCGATGTTGGTCATATGATGTGATTGGTTTCCGGGCCAACATAATATACATACTAGTCATGGTTAGGTTTGTTTTTAGACTAACAGGCACATTACAAATGCCATATCATATCATATCAATATGACAGCCAGGAGTGCACTATGACATCTCCAGGAAGGGGGGGTAGACTAAACTTTCTCACTTTGTCACAACCTGAAGCCAGCTCCCACCCTCAGTATCAATGACAGTGAGCTGTCAGGTCTTAGACTGCTGTTTACAGTAGGCCACCCTGCTAGGGAGACCCTATTCATAAAGTACAAGAATGTGGTTTGCAGGAGCTAGAGATACTGGGCTCGCCGAAGCTTCAAGGGAGGCCTGCCGCTTTAACAGGGACGCATAGAGAGGACCATTAACCAGAGAGACTCTTTGATCAATGACAGGAAGATGGGTAAGGTTTCCGTCATTTCAGTTCTGGGGCACACCTTGTTCCCGTTTTCACCCCTTTACCTTTCCTGTTGCAAAGCATTCTGGTTCTGACCTCACACATACAGGAGATTGTTGGTACAGACCCCAGGATTGGTTCATTAAGGTAAGCTTAGCCTACACCAATCAATGGGGCCCACTTAGCTTTAAAAGAGGGCTGGAGCCCCTCTATAAGACAGATCATTGGAAGACTTTGCAAGAAGCAGCAAGAGCCTGCTGAAGGTACAGTCTGCCTTACATCTTCCACTAGTGAAGTAAGGCAGGGATATCCAAAGAGGGAAGCAAGATCCCTCCCCTAAACATCTCCCAGGGAACAGAGGAAGATTCAGAACTCAGAGGACCCTCCAGGCTCTCCAGAACTAGTACCCAGCCAGCACCCAGCATACTTTGCTAGCTGAAGCTTCCTGGATAGGAAGTGCCAGAAGGTCTCTGAACCTACAACCAAGGACAAGGCAGCTGCCTGCAACACACTCCACAGCTGTGGGCTGTCCACTTTAAAGGACACAAGCCCATTGAGGAAGCTGGAAGAAGTGCCTTGACAAGCATCTACTGACGTCCACCTAGAGGGACATTTAGGAGCCAGTTGAGTTCCTCGATCTGCAATCGATGGCAACGCTGACCGTTGTCAAGCTGCCTTCACTTAAAGACATCCCAGAAAGCTCGACCAGTGCTTCAGTACCACCAATCAGCACTGAGACAAAGATTCCTGACCTGAAGCCGCTGTGTAGACCAGCCTGCAGCCGTTCGTCCAGCTTCGCTCGCCGAACTGTTGTGCTGTCTGATATCCGCAGCGACTCCCGTCTCGAACTCTGACGCAAGCGCCCTGAAGCCCACTCGACCCTGTCGAGCACCAAGAACATCTATCTACAACACAAGGTACATTGTGGTTCTGTCCCCCTGGTCCAGAAGGCCCCTAAAGACATTTTTAAGACCCATTGCTCCATTTGTGCTAAAGCCAAGAAACCTTAACAAACTGTTGTGGTTATTAACCATAGCAACTCTTCTTACATCAGTATCCAGAGTGCATCCCTTTTCCTTCTTTGAAACTGTCTGTCCTCTGCATTCCTTTACAAGGTGGGTTGTATTTCGTAGTGTTGTTTGACTGTCTGTTGTGATTAATAAAGTAGATATTTTTAATTCAACCTTGACTGGACAGTCCCTTTTATCATTGGGTAATAATTGTATTTTCGCTGTGTTGCAACTAACCAACGATTCACAACCTTTCTGAAATAAGCCTGCCGTTCTGTCCACGTTACCAAAATTGGACAACAGGGTTTATCATTTGCTTATTATTCGATTCTGTTCTTATCCCTTCTAGAGTACTAGAGGTGTGGGGCTGATTGATGGTTTAGAAACCGATATTCACCCCTTGACCATAGGTACGCGGAAGTTGCTACGTCGAAGATGGTCTATAGTGCTATGATGATGCAGAGCACTGGTGCTGGCTCTGGGTAGTAGGATGGTGAAGTGCAGAAGCTCTTTTTAGTTACTCTTGGCACCGGGGTGGTATGTGTCGTTTGGCAGTGGTTCAGGGCAGGAGGCTAATGTGGGCCACTGCGATGGTGCGCAGGAAGGACTGAGGCCATGATGTGATGAAGCAATGAGATGTTGTGTGGCAGCGAGTGAGGGAAGTAGGATGGTGCATAGCAGTAGCAGAGAGTTGGTGCAGTGGCAGAGGATTGAAGAATGGTGTGTGTCACTTGGATGTGCATGTCAGTTTCTGTAGGTTGGTGCAATACCTGGGCAAATTGGGATGATGTGGGTCACTGCATAGAAGGGGCTTAGAACACTCTACATAGTTGGGGGGCGAAAATATTCGTGACACCTTGAGGGGCATGCTGTGAGGGACTGGACTGGTGCCTGGAAATAGAAAACAGGCACATTAGACCTTTTGTCCCTGCTTCTAGCAACACAGCACCGTGGATATGTTTGGATCAATAGTGTACGTAGTTCCAGAGAAAGGAACTATTATTACTGCCTGATACACAGATGTAAGCTTGCATCTTTTAATGTCCATGAATAAATAGGTACAAAGAAATTATTATTTATACAAAACATTTCGTTTTCCAGTTAAAACATTTTTTTACTTGCTTTTAAAATACTCCCATTAGGAATTGGATGTACTTTTTTACTCTTTAAAATATCATTTTAATCCCAACTTTAAAAAGTAGGGAGGAAACTCCCACATCAAAATCTTATTTGGAGCCCTCGGTGTGGCATAGGGAATTCGAATAGTGTATGTTGCATGGCAGTGACTTGATGCCGTGTTTGTAGACATCACAGTAGGATGGAGTGAGGGAGGCACAGTAGCATGATGTGGAACACAACATAGCGCCTAGCAGTGGCTGGGTAGGCAGTTTGCAGAGTTGCCAACTGGCCCATGTTATGTGTGGCAGCTTGTTTAAGGTGGTGTTAAGGATTGGAATGGTGCATGACATGGCAGTGCCCCTGGGAGGGGTTTAATGTAGGAGGTTGGTGCATGACAGTAGCTCGGTGTACTTTAAGAGGGCGACTTGATGGTGTGAGGCACAGGAAGGGTGCATGGCAGTTGTAGTGGCCGAGGGCAGTACAGTTGCTTGGGGTGCAGCAGTAACACCGCAGTGACTTTCTCGATAAATCAAAGGGCAGTTTTTTTCTTCCCTTGTCCCAAGGGATGATGCGCGTTGGGGGGGCGGGGGGTCGGGTGGAGGTGGGTGGAGGCGCGGCCCCCACCGGGGCGGGCACAGGGATTGGTGCAGGCGGGCTGGTGCGATGAGGTGGAAGAACAGATGGACAATGAGTCACGGTCACTGAACTACCTACACGTCAAAGTATTAACAAGGGAAACAGAAAGGCGGGATGGGAGTGCGTGCATTTGCCAGCAGAGACGAGGAGTCTCCAGTGCAGGTCTGAGCACCGCAAAACCGGTCAATAGCATTGTCGCAGGGGACCTCTCTCTGCCTGCATGAGAAACCTTTTGCTGCGCGCGACTCACTCGTGCTGTAATCGTCGTACCATCGTGCGGCATGTCCTTTGTCTCTTCAAGGGAGTTTCCGCCTGTGAACGCCCCAATAGACCTCTAACAGGATGGCCCGGTCCATATAAACGGTCATTCACCCCTCTGTACGGGAGATTTAACTATGTATGCGTTTATTTATTTTGATGCACCACACGGGTGCTCCAATATGGAGTTTGACGCTTATCTGGGTTTGGGTAAACCTATGCAGAATACCCCTTCCTGTGTGTGATAGGTAAGGTATATGTCACACACTCCGCAGGAGAACTTGCTCTGCAAGTGGAGGACGTTATTTCAACAAAATGCCAGAGGTAGCGGAAGTGACACCCCACGACCCTGGACCTTTGATAACATCACAGGTAGTATACTCCACGCCTGAGTGACATCATGAGAAGTGAAGGAACACCACTTTGCACCCCTTGACAAAACAGGAAGTGTCATTACGTACAGTACGAAAAATATGCTATCACTGTCATGTGATATACATTTCATAGAAGAATGGATCACTATATGTATCGTTAATATCGTTTGTATAGGCACATATCACTGCGAATGCAAGCAGACGTCCAAGGACAAATGATAATGATGTGTTATTACACAGCACTTACGCTTAAGTGCTTTATATAGAACAAATATGCATACAATATCACCCAACCTGTGCTGGTACTCATTTATCGTCGTCAGAAGGATGAAAGGCTGAATTGGCCTTGCTGGGATTCGAACCTGCAACTTGCATATCACACAAAACATTGCAGCAGCGAGCGCTCAACCCACTGAACTATCTTACAAGATATAACTATTTTACCAGCTATAGTAAAATGAGCGATTACATATCTGAATGTTCTGAAAGTCAGAAAGCAAATTACACTCTGTAGTGGATACCATTAAACTGGTAACTGAGATTTAACAGCAGGTCAGTTCATCTGCAGGTCTGGTGCAAAGTTGGCCACATGTCAAGTCTGCGTGGATGTACTTTTCAGGCTTCAGAGGTTGGAAAATTACATACCAATGGGAGGGTTCACAACTGTGTATTAAAGAATTTAGAGTAGAGGAAGGCAAGCAGTGCACTCACACGGCATCCCATGCTCTCGGCACTCGTTACCTCATACGTGCAAACAAACATCCTGAACAGCATGCCAGGGAGATAGGAAAGATAGAAACATTACAACAAAACATTAATTGTGGCACACTGAAATCAAGGGCCCCTTTATGTGCCATGGTCAAACATTTCTACACTGTACACAAGCTTTTAGGAACAAGGATTTTGTCAAGTGACTGAGGACACTGAGATGGAATGTCTTGTGATGATGGTAACAGAGAAAACAGCAGAAAAAAAACATGTTGTAACTGCACTATTTTTTAAGAGGCCTGAACAAGAAAGGCAGTCCCTCCAGAAACAAAGAGCCACATGGCGCTGGGCACAGCCTAGAAGTTTCCATTGAAAAAAATATTTGTTTCCAGGGTAGCAAGGGAGACCACAGGGGTAGCAAGGGAGACCTCAGGGACGCAGCTGCGACCTCTGGCGACACCAAAATGACATCCCTGCTATATGTGCAAGAACACTTCTGTCTGGGGACAGGGCTTCCTTCTATCCATGCCGGAGATGTCACTTTAGAGTTGAGGCAGCTTTTGTCTGCCTACTGTAGGCACCTCTCAATATCTGCACAGGAGACCGTTCTGTGTCTGGGCAAGAGATAGCTCAGTTTCTTAATTTACAGGAGACCAGTTTCTGGGAGCTATTGTTGATTCCACCATAAGGGTGCCTGGAACGCTCCGATGTGGGTCCCAAGTTTACTGTGCATAGGGTTGTAGCTAGGTTTCACCTTTAACATTGCCAAACAAGGTGTGACAATCCATCTTCTGGGACACCAGTGGTCCAAGGATGAATATCGGTTTCCAAACCATCAATCAACCTCACACCTCTAGTACAACAGAAGGGATCCGAACATATTGGAATACAGGTGAATTATAAGACGTCCTTGTACAATTTTGGTAACGTGGACAGAACAGCAGGCTTATCTCTGCACGGTCATGGATTGTTGGCTAGTTGAAAGACAACGAAAATATTGCTCAATGATAAAAGGGACTGTATCATTCCCAGTCAAGGTTGTATATAAAAATAGCTACTTTATTATTACTACAACAGACAGTTCTAGCACACTACAATTACAACACACACTGTAAAAGAACACAGAGGACAGACAGTTTCACAAAGAAAAGGGATGCACTTTGGATACTGACAGGAGGGTATTTGGTAAAGCAATCAGTCTTACTGTTCAAGGTTATTGGGTTCGAACACCAAAGGGACAAAGGGTCACAACTGTCTCTAGTGGCCTTCAGAGAAATACCAGGGGGGCAGAAACACAATGTACCTGGTGTTGAAGAAGTTCTTGGTGCTCAACAGCATCAAGGTGGTTCCAGGGCGCTCTGCAGCCCACGAGGCAGAGTTAGTGGCAGGAGACGGATGTGGGTACCAGGCAGCAAGCAGTTTGGCCAGCGTGGCTGGACGGTCCTCTGCAGGCTCTGAGACAAGGATCATTGTCTCTGTGCTGGTTGCCGGATCTGGAATGCTGGTCGAGACATCTCGGACGGCTCTGGTGACTGTGGCGTTACAACAGTCAGTGGTGCAGCCGGATGCGGTTCAAGGACTCGACTGTCTTGAAATTGTCCTTAAAAAGAGGGACACTGGATGACGAGTGTGTGGCACTCCTCCTAGCTTCTTCGCAGGGCTTGTGTCCTTTGAAGATGGATGGCCCAAAGCACAGGAGGGTGTTAGCAGGCAACAGCTTTGTCCTTTGTCCAGAGACTCTCCTGCACTTCCCACCTAGGAAGTTTGCTGTCAGAACCTAGGTGGGCATGCTGTGTGCTGGCTGGGTACCGGTTCTGGAGCTGTTGGATGGGTCCTCTGAGTCTGGTATCTTCCTCTGCTCCTTGGGAGATGTTTAGGGGAGGGATCTTGCTTCACTCTTGGAACTCCTGGCCTTCCTTCACTGGCAGAAGATGTAAGGTACATTGTACCTTCAGCTCAGGTTTAAAGGGGGTCCTTCTTCTTACTCGATGCAAAGTCTTCAGATTGTTAAACCATATTTGCATAAATACTGCCTGATTATAAACATTGGCCTAAGCCATTTCGCATTTGTATTAAAAACCTATGCTTAACTAGATCTAGACAGAATTGATATCGCAGCCATTTTGGAAAACATCTGCCATTTTGATTCTGACTCTTGCTCTCTGTTCAGAAATGATTAACCATGTTTTCAGCTACCAGAGCAGCTTGCCCTTTGAGCCTATGTCAACAGTAGAGCTGCCAAGAGCAGACTATTTGTTCTGTGCAAAGAGACCTTGTAGTCAGAATTAACTCTCATTCAAAGTGTTATCTGTGTCTACAGACTCATCCTCCCTGAAACAGTGACATACAATGCAAAGGAACTAATGCTGTGAGTTTTGGAAGAAATCCTTTGTGCATTTCTTGGAACAGGACTTATCCTAAAGCTCAAGAAACAAGGAAAGATCTACACAGCTGGATACAACAAAGTTTGCCAGTATATTTAAGGAACCTTGGAGCCACAGTGAACTTCCCTTCAAAGTGTTGTCTGCATCAATAGCATCAGCCATATACAAACATCAGAACTGAACGGTAGACAAACAAAAACTATGTGCCTTAGCAATAAACTATTGAATTTGTTTCTTGAAATTAGGATCAACCTAAACTGGAGAACCAACATCAGCATTGAATCTTCAAGGATAGGACAACATGTCAAAAGTGTATACTAATATTGTTATATTTGCTATGTGAACTGGGCACAAACCCACATTTGTAACTTATTAGTTTGGAGAAGGGCTGGGCTATGACCAGGACTGTGTATAAATACTGCATGCTTTGTGATGACCAAAACTCACCCCCCTCACAGTGTCTGCTGGTACACACTGCGAGGCACTTGGGAGCCAGATAGCTATCTGCGTTGATATTTGTATCTGTATAGAGTTATATTCAGAACGTTGACTTCGTGACTGACGGATTCAATTTTTCATGGTACTAAGCCTCAATATTCCTTGCTGATCTATCAAGATGATCTGATCATTGAGGGGCTCAGCCCTCTTTTAAAGCCAAACGGGGCCCATTGATGGGTGTAGGCCACACCTAACTTAAGTGAGCCAATCCTGGGTCTCCACCAACAATCTTCAGTGATGCTTCAGGTCAGAATCAGAGCGCTTGGCAACAGACAGGGGAAGGATGACAACATATCCTTCTAAGTCCCACCCATCTTCCTGTCTGTTCTACATCAAAGTGTCTCCCTAATTAACTGAGCCCTTTGTGGTGCTTGATCACAACATGGGCCTCCTTTGAAGTAGGGGTTGCAGGCAGACTTTCGTCTCCTACAATTCACATACTTCTCTGCTCTGAAAGGAATGGTTCCAGACAGGACATTCACTGCATACCAAGGAGGGGTGTTAGTGCCAAGTGGGCACATTTCATTACAAAGAGGTGTTGGCGTCTGGTCTCCATTGTCACTTCCTGCACCCAGGCCTTCCCTGAGGCCTGCTAATTAACATTCTTAAGTATTGAAGGCATGGCAGGAGAATATACCATTTTCTCCTGAGGTGATCTTCCAAGCCACCTATCATGCCTTTCATGGTCTTGTTGAAACCCTCAACAAGCCCATTGGTTTGTGGATGAAAGGAGGTAGAGAACCAGTAGGTGACTCTACACGCTTCCCACATAGTCTTCATATATGCCAATATGAAGTTTGATCCCCTGTCAGAAACAACTGCCTTGGGGAAGCCAACACAAGAGAATATCCCAATCAGAGCCTTTGCAACCAGGGGGGCTTTGATGCTCCTCAGAGGGACATCTTCAAGGTATCTTGTGGCGTGGTCCACCATCACCAAGATATATCGGTTCCCTGAGCTGGTTTGAGGATCCAAGGGACCCACAACATCCATGCCTATTCTCTCAAAAAAGCTGCCCAACCACGGCTAGTGGAATTAAGGGGGCCTTTGTGGCTCCACCTGACTGGCCAGAAACTTGACAAGTCGGGCAGGACTGGACAAATTCCTTAACTTTTACACCAAACTGCAGCCAGTAAAAGTGGGTAGACAACCGGCCCGATGTCTTAGTCACTCCCAAGTGCCCAGCTAAAGGAAAATGGTGAGCCAAATACAAAAGGCTCTTTCTGTGGCATTGGGGAACCACCATCCTTCTGGTGTCCTCGTCCTCAGAATCCTTTGGCTCTCTGTACAGGAGTCCATCCTCCCAGTACACTTTGAACAGTCCGGGAGCCTCACCACTAGCCTGCTCCTTCACCTGCTTCGGCAGACCCACCAGAGTGGGACACTCTTTCTGGACTGTATAGAAGTCAGTCTGATCTGGGCCCACAGCTGATGCAAACTCATCCTGCTTGGGCAGACCCTTCAGATCTGCGCCTACCTGGTCTTCCACCTCAGGTTCCTGCACCAGACAACACTGAAGTCACAGGTTCCACTACAGCAGGAGTAGGCAACTCAATAGTCTGTGGAACTGCACTATGGGCTACCAGCCACGTCGGTCCTTCCAACAAGCATTCTGGAAGCACTCCAGGCCCTAAGGCTTTCAGAGTGTTCAACATAGCGTTCTCTTTGGCCCTCAATGGTGGAGCCGCTGCGACTATTTCAGGATCAGAAAGATCATTACCCAACAGACATGGGACAGGGATGGAGTCTTTCACTGCTACACGGCACTGGGTCGATACACCTCACCAGATGAACTCTACTAACGCAAAGGGGCACTTACTCTTATCATCAAATCCACTTACGCACTACTCAGCCATCAATTTATTGTCCTGGCTGTACCCACTGCCGGGTGACAGAGGTGATGCTAGCACCAGTGTTTCGTACCGCAGGACTTTTGTGTCCACTGATGTACACGTGCTCTAGCGATGAGAATTATTGGGAACTGGGGTCTCTCCTGGAGATCCTGTACCATTCAAACTCAGTGTAACCAAACCACATTCAGCCAGTCCCTGGCCTAGTGGGAAATCCTGCTCTGAAAGGCCCACACTAATGATGGCCTCCTCCATGAGTCCAACATTCACTATGGCTTGCATGGGCAAGCCCTTGCAAGCAGGATCCCTCTTAAGGCCCAGCTCCTTACATACGAAAATCCCTTTGGGTGGTGAGAATGCAGGTGTCCGAGTGTTAGGGGTGCCTGCACTCTTCTTTTCGGTGTGCATGGCTGAACTAGAGTTTGGGGGTTTCCCTTCACTCTTTTGGGGACCAGCTCGGCTTTGAAGAGGATTGGGTTGGGCCTTTGTCTTTCCCTTCCTTGTTTACCTTTTTGTCCGGCGATTTCTCTTCTGGTTTGGGTGTGCTCGCCAGAGCCTTTTTTCTGGACTTGAATACTCACAAACCTCTCGGAAGCCTTTGTAAACTCCCTAGGATCTGTGATAGTATTGTCCACTTGGTGCTGGTTTAGGTCAACCTCACAATGTTTCAACACATGCTCACACCCAATCAAATTGTACATCCCTTTAAACTGTCAACTTTGTTACCAGTAGCCCACCCACTCAGATATTTCAAAAAGTGTGTGAACGCTTCAAATGTCTGCCCACATTTCTTTCCAAGCTCTCTGAAGCTGTTTAGATACTGTTCTGGGGTTTTACAGAACTTCCTGAAGAGGGCTACTTTCATGCTCTCATAAATGGGGCTTTCCGCAGGAGTTAAGTGAAGAATTTCATCAGTCCCTGGTGTCAGTAAGCTAGTCCTCAGGGCTGTACCCCACAGTACCTCATCCCCCTCCTGCAGCTGGAATGCCAGCTCGAGCACTTCAAACCATTCGAAAATATCCTTCTCCACTTTATAAACCTGTACTAAGTTTTTGGGGATGTGCCGTTGGGTCTTATCCCAGGCACTCTGGTTTGAGATACGATTGCTGCCTTCGCTAGATGCGGATCTGTTGGGCTCTGTCTTCTCTTCAAGCGCCAAGTTGCGCAGCTCTAAGGCGCTCCTGTCCAGCTCAATGGCGACCTTGTCCCTCTGTTTCTATTCCTCTAGTACTAGTCTCCTCTCCTCAAGCAGGAGTTTTCTCGCTGCTACCTCATTAACAGGCAGAACAATTACTGGGTCCCTTAGAGACTGTGCTGAGGCCTGGGACCTGTGGGATGCCACACTAGCCCCTGTCCTCACTGACACTTTCGAGTGTTGAGAAACGACACTTGCCCTCCTGCGGGATGATTGGTGAGAAACACTGCTCATGTGGTCGTCCTCCTTATTTACCCCCTCCGGAAGGTCTTGTCCATTCGGGTACACAGGGCCTAGCCCATCCCCTGGTGTCTTCTCTCCCACCGCCCTTACTTCTAAACAAGCTTGGAGGCTGGTCAACAACTCAGGTTTATTAATCTTAGTGCTGTGGGGAAGTTCCCTCTCTTGACATAAGACGCTCAGGACATCCTTGGTCATGCCTTTTAGTCTCCATGTCAAGCTCCATGACTATTACAATTACCTAGCAGTCAGTAAATGTTGCCTGCAACAGTACTTTTATCGTTCGGTGACCAAGCTGTGCGCAAGGCTCCAACTGCTCTGACCGCTTGCCACCAATGTGATTAATCAACTTCCAGGCACCAGTGGTCCAGGGATGAATATCGGTTTCTAAACCACCAATAAACCACACACATCTAGTACACTGGAAGGGATCTGAACAGATTGGAATACAAGTGAATTATAAGAGTTCCTTCTCGAATTTTGGTAACGTGGACAGAACGACAGACTTATCTCCACAAGGTAGTGGATCGTTGGTTAGTTGCAACACAGCAAAAATACAATTATTACCTAATGATAAAAGGGAGTGTCCAGTCAAGGTTGTATCTAAAAATATCTACTTTATTATTACTACAACTGATAGTTCTAGCACAGAGGACAGACAGTTTCACAAAGGAAAGGGATGCACTCTGGATACTGACAGGAGGGTCATTGGTAAAGCATCAGTTAAAGGTTATTTGGTTACATTACCAAAGGGGCAAAGGGTCGTAACTGTCACTAGGGGCCTTCAGAGAAGGACCAGGGGGGGAGAACCACAATGTACCTGCGCTGAAGAAGTTCTTGGTCCTCGACAGTGTTGAGGCGGTTGCAGGGCAGTTTGCATCCTGTGACACAGAGTTGGTGGTGGGAGACAGCTGCAGGTACCTGGTGGCAGGCAGTTCGGCAAGCAAGGCTGGACAGACGTCTGCAGGCTGTCCGGCGTGGTGGTTCAGGCCCAACATTTTTTGTCCCTATGCTGGTTGGCAGATCTGGAATGCTGGTCGAATGTCTCACACGGCTCTGGTGACTGCGGCGTGACAACAGTCAGCAGAGCAGCCGGATGCGGTTCGAGGACTCAATTGTCTCCAAATTGTCATTAAAAAGATGGACGCTGGATGATGCTTTTGTGGCACTCCTCCTAGCTTCTTCGCAGTGCTCGTGTCCTTTCAAAGCAGACGGGCCAAAGCTAAGGATGATGTTAGCAGGCAACGCTCTTGTCCTTTGTCTAGAAACTCTCTGGCACTTCCCACCTAGGAAGCTTGCTGTCAGAACGTAGAAGGGCATGCTCTGTGCTGGCTGGGTACCAGTTCTGGAGCTGCTGGATGGGTCCTCTGAGTCCGATATCTCCCTCTGTTCCCTGGGAGATGTTTAGGGGTGGGATCTTGCTTCCCTCCTGGAACTCCTTGCCTTCCTTCTCTGGCAGAAGATGTAAGGTAGACTGTACCTTCTGCTTGGGTCCAAATGAGTCATTCTCCTTACTCCTTGCAAAGTCTTCAAATTATTTGATCAGTGAGGGGCTCAGCCCTCTTATAAAGCCAAACAGGATTGGTGTAGGCCAAGGCTAACTTAAGTGAGCCAATTCTGGGTCTCCACCAATAATCTTCAGTGATGCTTCAAGTCAGAATCAGAGCGCTTGGCAACAGACAGGGGAAGGATGACAACATATACTTCTAAGTCCCACCCATCTTCCTGTCTGCTCTACATCAAAGTGTCTCCCTAATTAACTGAGCCCAATGTGGCGCTTGATCACAACATGGGACTCCTTTGAAGTAGGGGGTTGCAGGCAGACGTTCATCTCCTACAATTCACATACTTTCCTCCTCTGAAAGGAGTGGTTCCAGACAGGACATTCACTGCCCTTTCTTACCAAGGAGGGGTGTTAGTACCAAGTTGACACATTGCATTACAAAGAGGTGTTGGCGTCTGGTCTCCATTGACACTCCCTGCACCCAGTCCTTCCCTGAGGCCTGCTAATTAACATTCTTCAGTATTCGCCACCACCAGCAATGTTTGACAATGGAGATACAAATCCACGGGGCCTTGGAATTCTAATCAGGCTGGCCGCTGCCAATGGCTTTTTATGTACCCATGGCTGTCAGGTGTCAGCTACACATGACAGGGGAGGGTGGCGCTGGTAAGCTGTGTCCTCCCAGAGTACATGACTATTTTTCTGCTGTGCAGTGAGCGTAGAAAATATGTGAGGGAAAGGCCCCACATATTTTTGGAAGTTGATCTCCTATTATTCATTCTTTTTAACAAACAAAAAAAGGCCAGGCAGGCGCACTCTTCCGGTGTGGATGGTCAGCAGAAAATTATGACATGGTAAGCCACTCATCGGAATTCCCAGTGGTTGTGCACGATCGTCAGCTTTCTATCCATCACTTTTCGGTTGTCCTAAGACATTTCGGCATGCCCATATTGGAATCTGAAACCTGCTTTTACCCCGCAGTTAATTAGAATTATTTGATCAGTGAGGGGCTCAGGGTGGTTTTCACGTGGTTTTCCATGTTCCGAAAGGGCACTGGCAAAACAAGATAGAATACCAAGATGCCCAAAGGAATACTCTTTGGCATGCCAAATCAGATTCCAGGGGGAAAATATCTCTTTCTAAAGCATCAGTCAGTCCCACACCTTTGATACACCAGAATGGATCCTAACATATTGTATTAAACAAGCATGCAATTAAAAATATAAACCTCCTTGTCCAATTTTGGTAACATGGATGGAACGGCAGGCTTATCTCCTCTAGAGGTCGTGGATCGTTGGTTATTTGCAACAAAGCGAAAATACAATTTTTACCCAATGATAAAAGGAGTGTCCAGTGAAGGTTGCATACAAATATCTACTTTATTATTATCCCAACAGACAATCTAATAACACTACTAAATACAACCCACCCTGTAAAGGAATGCTGAGGACAGACAGTTTCTAAGAAGGGAAAGGGATGCACTCCGTATACTGACAGGAGGGCAGTTGGTACGGTTAATAACCACACTAGTTTTTTACAAGGCATCTTGGCTTCAGCAAAAAGGGAGAAATGGTCTTAACATGTCTCTAGGAGCATTCTGGGAAGGACCAGGGGGACAGAACTACAATGTACCTTTTGCTGTAGTTGTTCATGGTGCTCGACAGTGCCGAGTTGACTTCAGGGAGCTTTTTAGGCTTCTGAAGCAGAGTGTGAGATGGGAGTCAGTGGTGGGTATCAGGTGGCAAGACGCTTCAGCGAGCAAAGCTTGGTGAGTGGCTGCAGGCTGGTTTCCACAGTGACTCAGGGTCAGGAATCTTTGTCTCAGTGTTGATCGGCGGTTCTGAAGCACTGGTCGAGACGTCGGGTTCATTCAGCGACTGATGCTTGATGGCAGTAGCTTGAGGTTTAATGGCGGTCAGTATTGCAGGCAATTGTGGATTGAGGAGCTCGACTGGCTCCAGAATGTCCTGTAATGTGGACGGCGGTAGGTGATTGTTGTTGCACTTGTGTACAGGCGCCTTATAAATGACTTATCATATCATATGATATCATATCACTTCTCCTCGCCTCTTCAATGGGCTTGCGTTGTTCTTTAAGGCAGATGGCCCAGAGCTAGGGAGTGTGTTGCAGCTGTTTTGCCCTTGGATTCGGGTTCAGAGTCCTTCCGGCACTCCCTGTCCAGCGAAGTTGCTGAAGAGCCTAGCAGGTCATGCTGTGTGTTGGCCAGGTGTCGGTTCTCTTGACACCGCGGCTGTTCGTGACCAGGGCGTGCTACATCCGGGTTTTTCCAGGAAATCCAACATGGAAAGAAGACTGTACGGATCAGCCAATCAGATGTCGACGTTGTGGATTTGTGTTGAAAGAGACTGTGTGTGGTGAAGATGGCAGAAGTAGAGAAAGTCAGGGTGTTGGTGCTTGGAGATATGTTTGTGTATGGTTTACAACAGTACGCTCAATGCAGGCATGTTGCAAAGAACTTTGATGTGAAAGGAGTGGAGGTGGTGTGTAGCACTGTGCCTGATTGCAATGTACAGGGAATTGTACAAGTTTGTGAGGATATGGCCACGATGAACAGTCCGCATGTGGTAGTTTTGCACTATGGTGCTTTCCATTTGGGCAACGTCAGTGCCCCTACTTTGTTGGCTGATTTGGAACGCTTGGTTCAAGCCATAATGAAGATCCTTCCAAATGCGAAAGTAATTTTTTCTGGATTACTACCTAGGGCAATATGGGACAATAGTTCCGTTTTTTGTCCTCAGCAAAACATTGCTAGGTGTGTCATCAACCAGTGGTATGTTCTTCTGTAATAATGAGAATATTGATGCCAGTAATGCTGTTAATTTTAAAGAAGATGGCATTTCTTTATCTTTTACGGGAAATGCCTTTCTATTTTGGAATGTAAGAGTTGCTTTGGAGAAGGTTATGTGAAGATTTTAGGAGTAAACTAAGAAAAAAAACAAGAAAAAAAATACAAAATAACAGGTGTCTGTCAAGCATCTGTAAAAAAACCCAAAAAAAAACGTCTCTTTTCAGAGCCAACTTCAAAGGGGAAATGGGGCACACTATTTAAATTTACCTTCACCACGCTCAGATTTTCGATATGTCCGCGGACATGGCGGTAGTCCGCGCACATGAAAATCACTTATAGGGGGTTAGTATGTTCTATGTTACATGTATATGAAGTCAGGGATATTATGGTTAAGTTGTGCTACTAAAAACCTATGAAATTCAGTGAAAAAACTTTGTTAAAGGGACGTTATGGTTAAGTTGCGCTACTAAAAACATGAAATTCAGTAAAAAAACTTTGTTAAAGGGACGTTATGGTTAAGTTGCGCTACTAAAAACCTATGAAATTCAGTGAAAAAACTTTGTTAAAGGGACGTTATGGTTCAAAGTAAAACCGAAAAACCCCTGAAATTCGGCAGTTATGGTAACATAAGCAACCATAACTCGCGCCACCGTGCACTGCTAACACTAACACCCAGGACATCAAAGATGACATCACAAATGTCATTGATGACATCACTGATGACATAACATGGCTGGCTCTCCCTTTTTATCCTTTACTGACATATGGAAGCCACATAGTTTTCTTCAGTAACAGTCAGGAAGTAAAAATTGAAAAGGTACTATATTTGTAGACTTAGGGTCAAGTCACATCATATGAAACATATACATAGCGGAAGACACAGGCTTGAAAGAGAGCAATCCTTCTGTGCATGATATATAGATATATAGGGCCTCATTACACGGAAGGCGGTAATGGTTAACGGTCACCGTTAATGGTAACCGTTAACCATTACCGCCTTACTACGAGGTCCCTTAGCGGGTTGGTGCTTTAACGCCTGCTTTCTGCATGACCGCTTCCATGTAATCTATATATATATATCTATATCTATATATATATATATATATATATTACATGGCCACGGAAGTGGCCATGTAGTTATGGTTAAGTTGCTGTTTCCATAGGAAGAGCACTTTTTTGGACGGCTTATAACTTCGCTCTCCCTGGACGAATCCTCACCAAACTTTGCAAAAAAAGTATTTGGGTCACTCTGAATATGTTTGCAAAGGTTGGTGAGGATTCGTCCAGGAGGGGCAAAGTTATAGGGGGGTTCCCAAAACATTTTTTTTTCCCATAGACATAATGGGAAAAAACTTTGCTCACGCCTACAGCCCAAACCGCTGGACGGATTTACATCAAATTTGCGGCAGGAGCGGAGGCTTGGTCCCAAAAGCGTGCTTTGCTTCATTTGGTGTAAATCCTTCCAGTAGTTTTTAAAAAAATGACAAAAATGTAAGTGAAAAAAAATAGTGATATCTGTGTTCGCTTCACGGACACACTTCCCTGTTCGCTCCGCGGACAGGACGGTGATTGGGCAAGCAGCTTGCGTGATGTCCGCGGACATCTGATGTGCTCTCTTATTGGATGCGGTGAAAGCGTGCAGTGCGTCTGGCTTCAGAGACGCCCGCCATCTTTGTTCCCCGCATGAGAGACTTTGTATCCCGCCTGCACAGTAAGTCCCCCACCCCCACTCATGCCCGTGTCTGTCTCCTGTTCCTCCCACCCCCCGCTCATGCCCTGTGTGTCCTTCTTGTCACCCCCACTCATGCTCCGTGTCTTCCCTTTTCCTCCAGCTCCCCACTCATGCCATCGGCACACGGTGGCCAGCAGAGGGCCGAGGAGCGGGATCTGCCGCCTGCACACGAACGCCATGTGTCTTTCTCCCTCCCGCCCACCCCCCGCTCATGTCCGTGTGTCTTTATCCATCTCGCCCACCCCCGGCTCATGTCCGTGTGTCTTTCTCCCTCCCGCCCACCCCCCGCTCATGTCTGAGTATCTTTCTCCCTCCCGCCCACCCCCGCTCATGCCCGTGTGTCTTTCTCCCGCAGCTCATGCCCCGCTCGTCTCGTCCCACCAGCCCACCCTCCACTCATGCCCCGTGTGTCTCTCCCACCCCCGTGTGTCTCTCCCACCCCCGCTCATGTCCGTGTGTCTCTCCCCTCCCGCCCACCCCCCGCTCATGTCCGTGTGTCTCTCCCCTCCCGCCAACCCCCCGCTCATGTCCGTGTGTCTCTCCCCACCCGCCCACCCCCGCTCATGTCCGTGTGTCTCTCCCCACCCGCCCACCCCACGCTCATGTCCATGTGTCTCTCCCCACCCGCCCACCCCCCGCTCATGTCCGTGTGTCTCTCCCCACACGCCCACCCCCGCTCATGTCCGTGTGTCTTTCTCCCTCCAGCCCACCCCCCGCTCATGTCCGTGTGTCTTTCTCCCTCCCGCCCACCCCCCGCTCATGTCCGTGTGTCTTTCTCCCTCGCGCCCACCCCCCAGCTCATGTCCGTGTGTCTTTCTCCCTCCCACCCACCCCCGCTCATGTCTGTGTGTCTTTCTACCTCCCACCCACCCCCGCTCATGCCCCGTGTGTCTCTCCCACCCCCCGTGTGTCTCTCCCACCCCCCGCTCATGTCCGTGTGTCTCTCCCCACCCGCCCACCCCCTGCTCATGTCCGTGTGTCTCTCCCCACCCACCCCCCGCTCATGTCCGTGTGTCTCTCCCCACCTGCCTCCCACCCCCCGCTCATGCCCCGTGTGTGTGTCTCGATCCACCCACCCACCCCCCGGTCATGCACCGTGTGTGTGTGTCTCTCCCACCCACCCACCTCCCGCTCATGCCCCGTGTGTCTCGCCCACCCCCTGATCATGCCCCGTGTGTCTCGCCCAACCCCCGCTCATGCCCCGTGTGTCTCTCCCATCCGCCCATCCCCCGCTTATGCCCCGTGTGTCTCACCCACCCGCTCACCCCCCCTCTCATGCCCCATGTGTCTCTCCCACCCCCCCTCATGCCCCGTGTGTCTCTCCCACCTGCCCACCAACCACTCATGCCCCGTGTGTCTCTCCCCTCCCGCCCACCCCCTGCTCATGCCCCGTGTGTCTCTACCCTCCCCCCACCCCCCACTCATGCCCCGTGTGTCTCTCCTCTCCCGCTGCCCACCCCCCGTGTGTCTACCCCTCCCGCCGCCCACCCCCCGCTCATGCCCCGTGTGTCTCTCCCTCCCGCCGCCCACCCCCTGCTCATGCCCCGTGTGTCTCTCCCCCTCCCGCCCACCCCCCGCTCATGCCCCGTGTGTCTTTCTCCCCCCCACCCCCGCTCATGCCCCGTGTGTCTCTCTCCCTCAACCCCACCCCTGCTCATGCCCCTTGTGTCTCTCTCCCCCCGCTCATGCCCCGTTTTTCTCTCTCCCTCCCCCCCACCCCCGCTCATGCCCCGTGTGTCTCTCTCTCTCCCCCTACCCCCGCTCATGCCCTGTGTGTCTCTCTCCCTCCCCCCACCCCCGCTCATGCCCCATGTGTCTCTCTCCCTCCCCCGCTCATGCCCTGTGTGTCTCTCTCCCTCCCCCCCACCCCCGCTCATGCCCCGTGTGTCTCGCCCAACCCCCGCTCATGCCCTGTGTCTCTCTCCCATCCGCCCACACCCCACTCATGCCCCCTGTGTCTCTCCCCTCCCGCCCACCCCCCGCTCATGCCCCGTGTGTCTCTAGCCTCCCCCCACCCCCCGCTCATGCCCCATGTGTCTCTCCTCTCACGCTGCCCGCCCCCCATGTGTCTACCCCTCCCGCCGCCCACCCCCCGCTCATGCCCCGTGTGTCTCTCATCCTCCCTCCCACCCCCGCTCATGCCCACCCCCCGCTCTTGCCCCGTGTGTCTCTCCCTCCCACCGCCCACCCCCTTGCTCATGCCCTGTGTGTCTCTCCCCCTCCCACCCACCCCCCGCTCATGCCCCGTGTGTCTCTACCCCCCCACCCCCGCTCATGCCCCGTGTGTCTCTCTCCCTCAACCCCACCCCTGCTCATGCCCCATGTGTCTCTCTCCCCCCCGCTCATGCCCCGTGTTTCTCCCCCCCTTCCCCCCCAGCCCCGCTCATGCCCCGTTTGTCTCTCTCCCTCCCCCCACCCCCGCTCATGTCCCGTGTGTCTCTCCCCCCCCTCACCCCCGCTCATGCCCCATGTGTCTCTCTCCCCCCCGCTCATGCCCCGTGTGTCTCTCTCCCTCCCCCCACCCCCGCTCACGCCCCGTGTGTGTCGCCCAACCCCCGCTTATGCCCCGTGTGTCTCACCCACCCGCCCACCCCCCGCACATGCCCCGTGTGTCTCTCCCACCCCCCTCATGCCCCATGTGTCTTTCCCATCCGCCCACCCCCGCTCATGCTCCGTGTGTCTCTCTCCCTCCCCCCACCCCCGCTCATGCCCCGTGTGTCTCGCCCAACCCCCGCTCATGCCCCGTGTGTCTCACCCACCCGCCCACCCCCCGCACATGCCCCGTGTGTCTCTCCCACCCCCCTCATGCCCCGTGTGTCTCTCCCACTCGCCCACCCCCCGCTCATGCCCCGTGTGTCTCTCCCCTCCCGCCCACCCCCCGCTAATGCCCCGTGTGTCTCTCCTCTCCCGCTGCCCACCCCCCGTGTGTCTACCCCTCCCGCCGCCCATCCCCTACTCATGCCCCGTGTGTCTCTCTCCCTCAACCCCACCCCTGCTCATGCCCCATGTGTCTCTCTCCCCCCCGCTCATGCCCCGTGTTTCTCTCTCCCTCCCCCCCACCCCCGCTCATGCCCCGTGTGTCTCTCTCCCTTCCCCCACCCCCGCTCATGCCCCGTGTGTCTCTCTCCCTCCCCCCCACCCCCGCTCATGCCCCATGTGTCTCACTCCCCCCCGCTCATGCCCCGTGTGTCTCTCTCCCTCCCCCCACCCCCGCTCATGCCCCGTGTGTCTCTCTCCCCCCCCACCCCCGCTCATGCCCCGTGTGTCTCGCCCAACCCCCGCTCATGCCCTGTGTGTCTCTACCACCCGCCCACCCCCCACTCATGCTCCGTGTGTCTCTCCCCTCCTGCCCATCCCCTGCTCATGCCCCGTGTGTCTCTCTCCCTCCCCCCACCCCCGCTCACGCCCCGTGTGTGTCGCCCAACCCCCGCTTATGCCCCGTGTGTCTCACCCACCCGCCCACCCCCCGCACATGCCCCGTGTGTCTCTCCCACCCCCCTCATGCCCCATGTGTCTTTCCCATCCGCCCACCCCCGCTCATGCCCCGTGTGTCTCTCTCCCTCCCCCCCACCCCTGCTCATGCCCCGTGTGTCTCGCCCAAACCCTGCTCATGCCGCGTGTGTCTCTCTCCCTCCCCCCACCCCCGCTCATGCCCCGTGTGTCTCGCCCAACCCCCGCTCATGACCCGTGTGTCTCACCCACCCGCCCACCCCCCGCACATGCCCCGTGTGTCTCTCCCACCCCCTCATGCCCCGTGTGTCTCTCCCACTCGCCCACCCCCTGCTCATGCCCCGTGTGTCTCTCCCCTCCCACCCACCCCCCTCTATTGCCCCGTGTGTCTCTCCCCTCCCCCCACCCCCCGCTCATGCCCCGTATGTCTCTCCTCTCCTGCTGCCCACCCCCCCTGTGTGTCTACCCCTTCCGCCGCCCACCCCCCGCCCATGCCCCGTGTGTCTCTCCCACCCGCCCAGCCCCCCGCTCATGCCCCGTGTGTCTCTCCCACCCCCCCTCATGCCCCGTGCGTCTCTAACACCGGCCCACCCCTCGCTCATGCCCCGTGTGTCTCTACCCTCCCGCCCACCCCCTGATCATGCCCTGTGTGTCTCTACCCACCCCCCACCCCCCGCTCATGCCCCGTGTGTCTCTCCTCTCCCGCTGCCCACCCCCGTGTGTCTACCCCTCCCGCCGCCCACCCCTCGATCATGCCCCGTGTGTCTCTCCCTCTCGCCGCCGACCCCCCACTCATGCCCTGTGTGTCTCTCCCCCTCCCACCCACCCCCCGCTCATGCCCCGTGTGTCTCTCTCCCCCCCACCCCTACTCATGCCCCGTGTGTCTCTCTCCCTCAACCCCACCCCTGCTCATGCCCCATGTGTCTCTCTCCCCCCCGCTCATGCCCCGTGTTTCTCTCTCCCTCCCCCCCACCCCCGCTCATGCCCCGTGTGTCTCTCTCCCTTCCCCCACCCCCGCTCATGCCCCGTGTGTCTCTCTCCCTCCCCCCCACCCCCGCTCATGCCCCATGTGTCTCACTCCCCCCCGCTCATGCCCCGTGTGTCTCTCTCCCTCCCCCCACCCCCGCTCATGCCCCGTGTGTCTCTCTCCCCCCCCACCCCCGCTCATGCCCCGTGTGTCTCGCCCAACCCCCGCTCATGCCCTGTGTGTCTCTACCACCCGCCCACCCCCCACTCATGCTCCGTGTGTCTCTCCCCTCCTGCCCATCCCCTGCTCATGCCCCGTGTGTCTCTATCCTCCCCCCACCCCCCGCTCACGCCCCGTGTGTCTCTCCTCTCCCGCTGCCCACCCCCCGTGTGTCTACCCCTCCCGCCGCCCACCCCCCGCTCATGCCCCGTGTGTCTCTCCCTCCCGCCGCCCACCCCCCACTCATGCCCTGTGTGTCTCTCCCCCTCCCTCCCACCCCCCGCTCATGCCCCGTGTGTCTCTCCTTCCCACTGCCCACCCCCTGCTCATGCCCGTGTGTCTCTCCCCCTCCTGCCCACCCCCCGCTCATGCCCCGTGTGTCTCTCTCCCTCCCTCCCACCCCCGCTCATGCCCTGTGTGTCTCGCCCAACCCCCGCTCATGCCCCGTGTGTCTCTCCCATCCGCCCACCCCCGCTCATGCCCCGTGTGTCTCTCTCCCTCCCCCCCACCCCCGCTCATGCCCCGTGTTTCTCGCCCAAACCCTGCTCATGCTCCGTGTGTCTCTCTCCCTCCCCCCACCCCCGCTCATGCCCCGTGTGTCTCGCCCAACCCCCGCTCATGCCCCGTGTGTCTCACCCACCCGCCCACCCCCCGCACATGCCCCGTGTGTCTCTCCCACCCCCCTCATGCCCCGTGTGTCTCTCCCACTCGCCCACCCCCGCTCATGCCCCGTGTGTCTCTCCCCTCCCGCCCACCCCCCGCTAATGCCCCGTGTGTCTCTCCTCTCCCGCTGCCCACCCCCCGTGTGTCTACCCCTCCCGCCGCCCATCCCCCGCTCATGCCCCATGTGTCTCTCCCTCCAGCCGCCCACTCCCCGCTCATGCCCTGTGTGTCTCTCCCCCTCCCGCCTACCCCCCGCTCACGCCCTGTGTGTCTCTCCCTCCCGCCGCCCACCCCCCGCTCATGCCCCGTGTGTCTCTCCGTCTCCTGCCCACCCCCCACTCATGCCCCTTGTGTCTCTCTCCCTCAACCCCACCCCTGCTCATGCCCCATGTGTCTCTCTCCCCCCCGCTCATGCCCCGTGTGTCTCTCTCCCTCCTCCCACCCCCGCTCATGCCCCGTGTGTCTCTCTACCTCCCCCCACCCGCGCTCATGCCCTGTGTGTCTCTCTCCCTCCCCCCCACCCCCCGCTCATGCCCCGTGTGTCTCTCGCCCCCCCCACCTCCGCTCATGCCCCGTGTGTCTCTCCCCCACCCCCTGCTCATGCCCCGTGTGTCTCTCCCCCGAAACGCCCACCCCCGCTCATGCCCCGTGTGTCTCTCTCCCTCCCCCCCACCCCTCGCTCATGCCCCGTGTGTCTCTCTCCCTCCCCCCGCCCTGTGTGTCTCTCCCCCTCCCGCCCACCCTCTGCTCATGCCCCGTGTCTCTCTCCTCCTCCCGCCCACCCCCCGCTCATGCCCCGTGTCTCTCTCCCCTTCCCCCCACCCCCTGCTCATGCCCTGTGTGTCTCTCTCCCTCCCCTCCACCCCCGCTCATGCCCCGTGTGTCTCTCTCCCTCCCCCCACCCCTGCTCATGCCCCATGTGTCTCCCTCCCTCCCCCCGACCCCCACTCATGCCCCCTGTGTCTCTCCCTCCCCCCACCTCCTCTCATGCCCTGTGTGTCTCTCTCCCTCATGCCACCCCCCGCTCATGCCCGGTGTGTCTCTCTCCCTCCCCCCACCCCCTGCTCATGCCTTGTGTGTCTCTCTCCCCTTCCCCCCACCCCCCGCTCATGCCCCGTGTGTCTCTCTCCCCTTCCCCCATCCCCCGCTCATGCCCTGTGTCTCTCTCTCCCTCCCCCCACCCCCGCTCATGCCCCGTGTGTCTCTCTCCCTCCCCCCCACCCCCGCTCATGCCCCATGTGTCTCTCCCCCTCCCGCCCACCCTCCGCTCATGCCCCGTGTGTCTCTCCCCCTCCTGCCACCCCCCGCTCATGCCCCGTGTGTCTCTCCCCCTCCCGCCCACCCCCCACTCATGCTTCGTGTGTCTCTCTCACTCCCCCACCCCGCTCATGCCCTTGTGTCTCTCTCCCCTTCCCCCACCCCCCGCTCATGCCCTGTGTGTCTCTCTCCCTCCCCCACAACCCCGCTCATGCCCCGTGTGTCTCTCCCCCACCCGCCCACCCCCAGCTCATGCCCCGTGTCTCTCCCCCTCCCGCCCACCCCCCACGCATGCCCCGTGTGTCTCTCTCACTCCCCCACCCCGCTCATGCCCTGTGTGTCTCTCTCCCCTTCCCCCACCCCCCGCTCATGCCCCGTGTGTCTCTCTCCCTCCCCCACAACCCCGCTCATGCCCCGTGTGTCTCTCCCCCACCCGCCCACCCCCAGCTCATGCCCCGTGTCTCTCCCCCTCCCGCCCACCCCCCACGCATGCCCCGTGTGTCTCTCTCCCGACCCCACCCCCCGCTCAAGCCCCGTGTGTCTCTCTCCCTCCCCCCACCCCCGCTCATGCCCCGTGTGTCTCTCTCCCCTCCCCCACCACCCCCCGCTCATGCCCCGTGTCTGTCTTTTGTTCCCCATGCTCATGCCCCGTGTCTGTCTCCTGTTCTCCCCACCCCCCGCTCATGCCCCGTGTCTGTCTCCTGTTACCCTCATGTGCCGTGTATGTCTCCTGTTGCCCCCCCCACAACCCCTGCTCATGCCCCGTGTCTGTCTCCTGTTCTCCCCACCCCCTGCTCATGCCCCGTGTCTGTGTCCTGTTCCCCCCACCCCCCGCTCATGCCCCGTGTCTATCTCCTGTTGCCCCCCACCCCTCCGCTCATGCCCCGTGTTTGTCCCCTGTTCCCCCCACCCGCTCATGCCCCGTGTATGTCTCCTGTTCCCCCCACCCGCTCATGCCCCGTGTCTCTCTCTTGTTGCCCCCCACCTCCCGCTCATGCCCTGTGTCTGTCTCCTGTTCTCCCCACCCCCTGCTCTTGCCCCGTGTCTGTCTCCTGTTCCTCCCACCCCCCGCTCATGCCTTGTGTCTGTCTCCTGTTGCCCCCCACCCCCCACTCATGCCCCGTGTCTGTTCTCCCCCCGTTCATGCCCCGTGTCTGTTGTTCCCCCCACCCCCCGCTCATGCCCCATGTCTGTCTCCTTTTCCCCCCACCCCTCGCTCATGCCCCGTGTCTGTCTCCTGTTCCCCCCACCCCCAGCTCATGCCCCGTGTCTCTCCTGTTGCCCCCCATCCCCCGCTCATGCCCCGTGTCTGTCTCCTGTTCTCCCCGCCCCCGCTCATGCCCCGTGTCTGTCTCCTGTTGCCCCCACCCCCCGCTCATGCCCCGTGTCTGTCTCCTGTTCTCCCCGCCCCCCGCTCATGCCCCGTGTCTGTCTCCTGTTGCCCCCCACCCCCGCTCATGCCCCTTGTCTGTCTCTGTTGTTCCCCCCGCTCATGCCCCGTGTCTGTCTCCTGTTCCCCCCACCCCCCGCTCATGCCCCGTGTCTCTCTCCTGTTGCCCCGCACCCCCCGCTCATGCCCTGTGTCTGTCTCCTGTACCCCCCTACCCCTTGCTCATTCAACTATCAGAAAGTGCTCATAAGTCTATTGATTATCTTTATGCACAAAAAGGATTGCTGTCTTTCAAGCTTGTGTCTTCCCGTATGTATATGTTTCATATGATGTGACTGGACTCTAAGGGAATTATTGTAAGAACCTATTTGAAGGATACGTTAGTTTCTGACTGTTACTGAAGAAAACCATGTGGCCTAGATATGTCAGCAAAAGAAAAAAAGAGTGAGCCAGACATGTGATGTCATCAGTGATGTCATCAATGACATTTGTGATGTCATCTTTGATGTCCTGGGTGTTAGTCTTAGCAGTGCATTGTGGTGGCGCGAGTTATGGTTGCTTAGCTTACCATAACTGGCGAATTTCAAGGGTTTTTCGGTTTTACTTGGAACCATAACGTCCCTTTGACAAAGTTTTTTCACTGAATTTCATAGGTTTTTAGTAGCGCAACTTAACCATAACGTCCCTTTAACAAAGTTTTTTCACTGAATTTCATAGGTTTTTATTAGTGCAACTTAACCATAACGTCCCTGTAACATTTTTTTTAACTAAATTGTAAAGGTTTTTATTAGTTCAACGTCACCATAACATCCTTTTCAATAGATGAAGACCACTAACATCTTATGTCCTCAAAGTGGGAACGCCGGGTGGTAAAAAAAACTAAAAGATTTTCCTTCCTACACCGGGACGCCTGAGCGGGGGGTGGGGGTACAGGAGACAGACATGGGGCATGAGAATGGGGTGGGGGGCAACAGGAGAGAGACACGGGGCATGAGCAGGTGGAGGGAACAGGAGACAGACACGGGACATGAGCGGGGGGGCAACAGGAGAGAGACACGGGGCATGAGCGGGTGGGGGGAACAGGAGACAGACACAAATTGACACATTGCATACCAAAGCAGTGTTAGTCCCACCTTTCTGTTGTCTCTTCCGGAAACCAAGCCTTTCCTCTAGGCTGGCTTAAATTATCTCATTAGTATGTCTCTGTTGCATGCCTTTCACTTTAACAGTTTTATCTCCAGTCTCTGTGCTTCTCTCTAGTGTGGACATTACCATGATCCTTTCTTTATTATATACGTCCCTAGTCTGTAGCATGCTTCTTCCGATGGTCACCACAGTCAGCCTACATTAGCCACAGCCATTGTATGCTCTTGAGGATACTCATAGACTGTACATCTTCATGGTAACCTTGTTCTCTTCAGAGTTGCAAAATACAATGAACCCCCTGCCACATCTCTCCTGATTTGTCTATGGATATCATTAACTCTCAGGTAAAAGAGCACATCTCATGGGGAGTAGCTAGTGGCTGAGGGCTTCTTTGTGGAACCTGCAATTACACATGGAGCCGTATAGGTATCCTTCTGTTTATCTCTATCACGTAGTCTCCTAGTGTCCCAAATCCCTAGGTAAAAGCAGTGGGACATTCTTCTAGCACTGTGGATTTGATGGCTGGCAACACATGCACCTAACAATGTTGTCTACATCCACTCTTTCTAGTCCCAAAGAAACACAACCATCAAGTACTAACGCACTGGCAGCGGCATAGTCACAAATGTACATGTTGAAAAGTGTTATCTGTCTCTTTTGCAAGAGGCATTCTGCCTTCTATCACCAAGAGCAATGCAAAGAAGGGGACTCATTTACTAGTAACTCCAAAGTCAGGTAACATAAAAACAACTTGTGACGCATTCATCATGCTCTTCATGCAATACAGTGTTTTCCAGTGTTCTGCCCCCTCAAGGCCACTCTGTGACCTCCCTTTATATAGGAAGACTTCACAAGAGTGCAGGCCTTACCTGTGAGGCTCCATGAAAAGTAAGAAAGAAGAGATGGTAAGTCCTGTAATGAGCAGGAAAGGAATCATTTTTAAAAATATGGGGAATGCAGATCCCAACTCGGTGAGATTTGGGATGTGTCATCATGATGGTGATACCTACTGCCAAATAGGACATAGTTTGTGTCCTTAGAGACAAGGAGAATGTGTGAGATGTGGTTCCTTGTTAGCATTTTCCGTATTCTACAAGGAAGAAATACTGAGGTCTCCTGGATTCAGGGCTCTTGTACCTAAGCAACCCGTGGCAAAGTATAATCCTCCTTGTACAATTTTGGTCACGTGTATGGAATGGCAGGCTTATCTCCAAAAGATTGTGGATCGTTGGTTAGTTGCAACCCAGCGAAAATACAACTATTACCCAATGATGAAAAGGACTGTCCAGTCAAGGTTCTAACAAAAATGTCTACTTTATTTATACAAAACCGACAGTTCTAGCAACACTACTGAGAGGAAAGTGCGCTCGCCTGGGCTTTTTTGATTTTTTAATGATGAAAAGGAATGTTGGGAGTCCAACCACTGAGGACTGTGTGAGGCCATTCCACACACAATCCATCTGCTTCCCGCACAAAACGCATAGTCACATGTACTCCGGGAAGACACAGCCTACAGGAGCCGTCTTCCCCTGTTATAATCAGCTGGAATGTGATAGCCCCGGGCAAATATAAGCATCTCAAGGAAGGGAAAGGCACACCTTCCTCCAGCATGGGCAGCCTAATTTAAATATCAAAGGCCCATTGGATCTGCTTTCCTTTGTCCTCCAGCTGGTGGCAGTGCATACTAATGAGATAATTTAAGCAAGCCTAGAGGAAAGGCTTGGTTTCCGGAAGAGACAACAGAAAGGTGGGACAAACACTGCTTTGGTATGCAATGTGTCAATTTGAAGCTAGTTCCCACATCTCTGTATGAAAGGAAGTGAAATGCAAGTCTGTGTCCATTATTTATCATAGGCAAACCCCTGCAGAGCGGACCCCTTTCAGATGGGAGACATATGTGCTTGGGGGGAGACAGGAAGTCTGCTCCCAGCAAAAACTTCAAGGGTAACCTGCACTTTAATCAAGAGTCACAGAGCACTCATTTAACCAGAGAGACACTTTGATCTACAACAGACAGTGAGATGGGTGGGACTTAGGTATATGTTGTCACCCCCTTGTCTGTCCTGTTGCAGAGCACTCTGGCCCTGGTCTCATACATAACAGAAGATTGTTGGTAGGGACCCAGGATTGGTTCACTAAGGTGGGCTTAGCCTGCACCAATCACTGGGGCCCATTTGGCTTTAAAAGAGGGCTGAACCCCTCACTTAGCAGATCATCTGAAGACTTCAAAAGGAGTAAGAAGAAAAACTCATTTTGAACCGATCTGAGGGTACAGTCTACCTTCCATCTTCCGCCAGTGAAAGAAGGCCAGGGGTTCCAAGAGTAAAGCAAGATCCCTCCCCTAAACATCTCACAGAGAACAGAAGGAGATACCAGACTCAGATGACCCATCCAGGAGCTCAAGAACCAGTAACCAGCTAGCACACATCATGCCCTGCTAGCTTCTGCTAGCAAGCTTCCTGGGTGGTAAGTGCCAGAGAGTATCTGAAGCAAAGATAAGGCCATTGCCTGCAAATACCCTCCTGAGATTTGGGCCGCCTGCCTTGAAAGGACACAAGCCCTGCGAAGAAGCTAGGAGGAGTGCTGCACAAACATCATCCAGCATCCATCTTTTAATGACATTTTTGAGACAGTCGAGTCCTCGAACCGCATCCGGCTGCACCGCTGACTGTTGTCATGCCGCAGTCACCAGAGCCATCTGAGACGCCTTGACCCGCATTCTTGATTCACCAGCCAGCACAGAGACAGCGATTCATGTTCCCGAGCCGCTGAACTGGACAGCCTGCAGCCGTCCATCCAGCCCTGCTTTCCGAACTGCCTGTCGCCTGCCACCCGCAGCTGTCTCCCACCACTAAATCTGTCTCAAGGGCTGTGAAGTGCCCTGCACCACCTTGATGCTGTCGAGCACCAAGAACCTCTTCAGCACCAGGTACATTGTGGATCTGCCCCCCTGGTCCTTCTATTAACTACCCTAGAGACAGTTGCGACCCTTTGCCCCCTTAGTACTGAAACCAGATAATCTTGAACAGTAAGACTGATTACTTTTCCAACTACCCACCTGTCAGTATCCAGAGTGCTTCCCTTTCCTTTGTGAAACTGTCTGTCCTCTTTATTCCTTTACAGGGTGGGTTGTATTTTGTAGTGTGCTACAACTGTGTGTTGTAGTAATAATAAAGTAGATAGTTTTATACCTGCTTGACTGGACAGTCCCTTTTATCTCGGGTAATAATTATATTTTCGCTGTGTTGCAACTAACCAACGATCCACGACATTGCAGAGATAAGCCTGCAGTTCCATCCACGTTACCAAAATTGGACAAGGAAGTGTTATATTTCACTTGTATTGCAATCTGTTCGGATCCCTTCTGGTGTACTAGAGTTCTGGGGTTGATTGATGGTTTAGAAACTGTCATCACTGGACCACTGGTGCCCCGGAAGCTGATTCATCACAACTACAAAATACAACCCACACTGTAAAGGAATAAAGAGGGCAGACAGTTTCAAAGAAGGAAAGGGATGAACTCTGGATACCGACAGGAGGGTATCGTTAAAATACACAACAGTTTAAGATTACTTGGCTTCAGAACAAAGGGAGCAATGGATCTTAAAATGTCTCTAGGGGCCTTCTGGGAAGGGTATGGATGTCAGAACAACAATGTTCCTTGTGCTGTAGGTATTCTTGGTGCTCGACAGAGTCGAGTCATCTTCAGGGCACTTTGCAGGCTTCTGGGACAGAGTTCAAGATGGGAGTCAGTTTCAGGGATCAGGCGGCAAGAGGGTTCAGCGAGCAAAGCTGGCGGAACGGCTGGAGGCTGGCCTACATGGTGGCACATGGTCAGGAATCATTGTCTCAGTGCTGGTCGGCAGTTCTGAAGCACTGTTCGAGATGTCTCAGATGTCTTTATGCAAATGACATGACAATGGTTAGCGGTGCAGTCTGCTTCAGTTCGCAAAACTCAACTGGCTCGAACATTTGCTTTAAGGCAGACATAGGTAGATGCTGGTCGAGGCACTTCTCCCTGCTTTTTTAATGGGCTTGTGTCATCCTTTAAAGCGGATGGTCGAAAGGTGAGGAGTGTGTTGCAGGCAGCTGTCTTGTCCATGGTTTTGGGTACCAAGACCTTCTGGATCTTCTTACCTAGGAAGCTTGCTGCAGAGCCTAGCAGGGCATGCTGTGTGCTGGCTGGGTACCGGTTCTGGAGCAGCTAGAGGATCCTCTGGATTCAGTATCACCCTCTATTGCTTGGGGGATGTTTAGGGGAGGGGTCTTGCTTCCCTCATTGGAGGTCCTGGCCTTCCTTCACTGGTGGAAGATGTATGGCAGTATGTACCTTCAGCCAGGGTCCCATGATGAGTTCTTCTTGCGGACACAGTGATTGGTGTAGGCTAAGCCCACCTCTATGAACCAATCCTGGGGTAGCCGTCAACAATCTCAGGTATGCATGTGGTCATAACCAGAGTTCTTTGCAACAGGAAAGGTAAAGGGGTGAAAACATGTGATAATAAGTCCCACCCATCTTCCTGTCTGTTGTTGATCAAATGGACTCTCTGATTAATGGATCTCTCTGTGGCTCATGTTTAAAGTTGCAGGTCTCCCTGGAAGCTGCAGTAAGACCAGACTCTCTGACTCCTGCAAACCACATTCTCTTACCTGATGAATGAGGCCTCCGTACCGGGGAGGTTTCTGTAAACATGCAGTACCAGTCATGGCAGTTCACTGTCAATGACACTGAGGGAGGGAGCTGGCTTCGGGTTGACACAGATACATATAAAAGGTTGTTGGGGTTTCCTGTCTCATTTGGTTATCTCTGCAACCAGGTCCCATTTGGGCATGTTTGAAGTGCACTCTATTAGTATGTTAATTGCTTCCACCAGCTGCAGGGCCCAAAAAAAGAGCAGGGCAGATCCATGGAGCCTTTGTTAGTTAATCAGGCTGGCCATGGCAGGGGTAAGGTTGCTTCCCCCACCCTCCTTTTGAAGATTATATGGTGTACTCATGGTTGTAATATCCCAACTAAACATGACAGGCAAACTGTGCCTATATGATGAGTCCACCCAGATTGCACAGATCTATGCATTTGTCATGGTGTGAACATAGAAAAATGTGTGTGGATTAGCCCCACACATTTTCCTGAGGTTGGTCTGCCATCCTTCCATGTAAATAAACATTTAAAAAAAATCCCAGGCGAGCGCACACCCACTGTGCAGATGGTCGAGTTCCTCACACTCGTGTCATCGTGTGGGTGTAACCACTTTTATGTCAGAACCCATGCAGTTAGTGATTACCAAAGGGTCAGTTTGTTTAGCTTTTTTGGCTCACAGCATTCGGCCCCAGTGACTTTATGTTAAAACTCCAACTTGCAGGATAGGTTCAAACTTGGTTTCATTACTGTTTGAAGAGTCTTGGTGCCAGCTTCTTTTGCTTGACTGATCTGTCTAGGACAGTTATTACTTGGCCCGGCCTTGACACAGCCCTGGGCTATCATACAGGAGAGTTCAGTGAGCCATGAATGCACAAAGCTCAAGGGGAAGAGATGTCAAGGGAGTAGACATAGAGCGGTGTTTAAAGAGAGATTCTCACTAGCATCTATTAAAATGGAAGTCACAGCTCCCATTGCACCTTTAGTTCTGCAACTCTAGTGAGCACAAATGCCAGGTCACAGAGCTCACCATAGGTGGGGATTTCGCTGTATGCCCGTTTGCAGTCACATCGTTGAATGAAGTGTTTCCTACCAGATAACCGTGAGTTTTTACGTTTTTAAAATGATCCACTTTGTGCTAACTGGATGTCTGCTCGAAGTGACACCATTCCCTATATTTGGATCTGGTTCTCATCTTGAAACAGTCCAGTTGATTGGTCCTCAGGCACTTGGAGCTACAGCCTAGTGCTTCACTAGGAGTGTGCACAGCCTTCTCCCAGTGTAGGTCCATTAACATCCCGACCCAGAGGCAGGACCTCTACTGTGCTCATAGCCTTCTGGCACTGGGGCAAATCTGCTGCTTGCTAACCTGCTACCGTCTAGTGCAGCTCTTCTACTGATGCGTGCACCCCTTCTGTCCATGTGCCTTCTGATCATGAAACATCTGTGTTCATGTTTTGGAGAAGTGCTGCCTGACTGCACTCGCGTGCAGTAGACTCTTGTTGCTTCCTCTTCAAGTTCAGGGAACCCGTGAACCCCCCTTTCTGTGAGTGCCTACCCTTCTTGCCGCTCACCATTTCACGTTGTTTAGGATTGTGTTTCTCGTTTTAGCACCTTATGGGAGAGCTTCTTTCACGCCGGGTGTTGCCTTAAGCATGGGTTCAACCGATCCAGCCACTAGGTTTTTGTCTGTGGGGTGCAGCAAGCCCTGCACGTGAATTGTATCCACTGAGTGAAGACGCAGTGCTGTAGAGTGTAAGTGATTTCAATCAGGCACACACCCAAGTCTTGCCCAGCATGTAGTGCGCAAATGAAACCCTTATTTATTTTTATCTATAAGTTCAATATTCTAAATGATATACCACACATATCAAGCCCTTCTCACAATACCCCCAGGTTACACTGAACCAGGAACCAGGCTAGTTGCAAAGGTAATTATTTGTTTATTTATTTAGAATTTAAAATCACAATATATTTTTACTAGGTACCAACAATCACCAATGGGTGACAAGAACAATGAATAATCTTGACTGCACTGGGAATCAGGTAATGAACACAAAAAGAATGCAGCACAGAAAAGGATACTTTTGGGTTGGTTAGGAACAGATAGCACTATGGTTAGGGGTTCCCCCTGCAACACCCTCAACTCACCAATAGGCACTTTAAATAGATGTGAGGTGAGAGCAGGCACTCAGCAATAACACAGACCAACCAGAATATCACTACCACCTTCCCCCCTTAAACACAAGAGAAAAATGGATTTGACTTTTCAACTGTAAGATGGATTTGAAAATGGCTGAGCAAAAACACTAAATATGTTAAAAAAATGCTTACATTCTTATAAATTCCTATGGGAGCCACTTTGAACAGATGCAGGTAAGCAAAAGCAATGATTTAATCAAAAGAAAATAACTGGAATCTCAAAGTCAAAGTGGGAAATAATTTAAAGCTATTCACACATGTAAAACCTTTGCTAACGGTAAATCAGCGGCAAACTTTAACTTATGTGATTTTTTATATAACGGGTCAACCACACTGTTTCTCACTCTGAGTTGTGAATGTAGCTGATGATGTTAGGTACACGTGGGAGTTGACATTTCGCTTCTATCTTAAAAACTGAGGGAGTTATTGAGGTTTTAGTGAGAGGTGTTTTTCGGAACTAAAGACATGACTTTGGACAAGGACTTCAGTTTAGAATCAGAAAATATGGCTTATGCTTTCATTCAAGGCTAGAGTATTGAGGCTAGGCAACCAAGTTGGGCCAAAGTAAGCTCTGAGACTGATTCATGACTTCAGTAACAGATCCCCATCACCTTCCCCGGCGGCACCAGTCCAGAGATTCAAAGTGGGATTTATGGATCAGAGTTACACAAATAAAGATGACTATGAAAATGGCACTTTAGCAACTAGACAGAATAAGATAGCACTAAAGACATTGACACAGTTACTGGTTAGGACAGTAGGGATAGTTCAGAGATCACACACAATGGAACAAGATAATGCAAGACATACAATAGTTCTCTAGTGTCCTATTAATACAATCCACTGGGATTTCAGATTTTTGGACAGTCACGGTTCTGGTCAATGGATTGGTTCTATCAAGGAAAGACAGCACATCAGGTGCGGGACTGGATCTGCTAGGCTGGTCACCGGAACTGCACATGATCTGCCCTTCTTGTTTCTGGATATTTTAATTCAGTGGATTGCGAGTTCATCAGGCAAGCATTTATGGTAGCAAGCCAGATAGTTTCAGGATGCTAGTTTCAAGATGCTTTCCCACACCACAGCGCTACACTGGGTTGTGAAGATAAGTTTGAGGATTGAGGCCTTGCTGAAAATAGTTCAGCTATTGCTTGGCCTGGTCCTTGGCATCTGGATCTAGAAGGAGGTTTCAGGCTGGATGTTGAATGCTGGATTAGAGTGCTTCGCTGGAATCAGAAGAGTGAGTCCCTATGTGTTGTCAGCTGTCTCTATTTATCCTTTCAAATGACATCACAAAAATGGGTGTATGGGCCGGCTTAACTAAACTCGCCCCTGTGGACCGGGATTGGATCAGAGCCTCATCTCCGCCTTGCGTTCGAGTGATTGGATCCAAGACAGATGTCACATTTATGGTTTGGCTTTTACCATCCTTAGAAACCTCCCCTAGCCACTAGTATCAAAATCGAATTTTGTCCTAAATACATATTTATACATTTGTAACCTCTACAAAAATCACATACAGGGATTACATATGTTATGGAGTATCTGTTCTTCGAAATCACGCAGCTGTTGGATCTTGTTTCGCCTTTCTGCAGCATTTTGTCCATTTCACCATGAAAACATTTTCCACATTTTCTCCAAATTTCCACAATTATGTGTGTTTACCATATCAATGTGTGTGTAATGTTTAACAATTCTAGCATTAATACAGTTTCCATAAAACCACATATATGGCCATTCCTATTCCGAATATGCTACATAGCTCCATCACATCTTGATATGTAGCGCCAAAAATTAGACTAACAAATCTGCCCTTTTTATATTTTTCACCATTCCTGATAAGAAATTCTGAGTCTCTAAAAATTGTTCATTATATGTTCTTAGCAGCAAACGGTCCGCCTTTTGTCTCTCCCTGGAGCTCAAGGAGTAGCCCCCACCTTTGGGAACCTTCTGCAAGCCAAGTTTACGACCTCTTCACATGCCCATTTCCTGGCCTGGAGAATCTGCCATTGTTCAGTCTCTGGCTGCAGACAAAAGTCTGTCCTATTTATCATATGTCAGTGAATATCTGCTGAGAGGAAGGCCCTCCTTCCTCTCAGCTCGGTGGAAAAACCTGTTTTTCAACTTCTGGCAGGCCCAGCCAGGCTAATTTATTTATTCTTAGTTTCTTGACTTAAAATCCAGCAGAAAACAAACTTGTTGCATCAGATGACATAGGTAAATTACATTCTTAGATTTAAACTTGTGGAATCAAAAATAACTGAGATCTCTGTTTGTTTCATCAACAATCCTTTTTATATTTGTGAATCCAGCAGGCTTTTAGTTTAGATAATTTTAAAGTCTAATCAGGAGAGCCCAGTGTGCTGCACTCAGAATTTTGACAGGAACTGTCATTCACAGGTAGCCGAAGGTACTGCACACAGATTTATGACAGGAACTGTCATTCACAGGCAATCCAGTTTGGCTGGAAATTGTTTTGCTTTTAAGCTTTCAGGACTTTGTACATTCACCATGCTTCCTAAGGCTAAATGAATTTTAGCGCCAAGCCAGGTTTTGAGTGTTGAGGAGTGTTATGTACAGGCATTTTGGATTTTTAGCAGCAAAGTAAATGTCATTATGGGCAAATATTGGAGTTTCACTTGCAAAGTGCTGCTGCTCCCTCTGCACTCTATGTTTGCTTGTCATGGAGCCCACTGGCATTTTTTCTGCAGTGTGTGCTCTCTTCCATCACACATGCACCATGGGTGACAGGTTGTGCAGCCATCTTTTTGTGTGTTGAAAACGCGGTTTTGGCATGCACAAAAGTTTTGCCGCCATTTTTGCTGTTTCTTGCACCATAGATAGCAGAGTGATGCCACATAGTATAGCAGAGTGGGTCAATACATCTCACAAGAGCACCTGGTGCCATCACAGGTAGTGCAGAAACCCTTTTGGTACATTACAGCCCTCCTCATGATGGAGAAGTTGCCACAAGCGCCATTGTTCTCAGGGCTGTGATTTCACAGCCCTAAGAACATTTTGTCCTAATGTTATACTTGCACCTCATGTGTCCCCTTTTGAAAATTCTCTGGTCCAGGGGATAACATGCTGCAATCCTATGGGAAAATCCTGCAAGTGCACTTAAATATATTAATGCACATGTATTTATAGTGAAGAAACAATGAAATCACATTTGATTCAGCAAGATGCAGGAGTGAAATGTTCCTTGAGTTCATACTTGAGGCCTTTTTTGCCATTATTTTAAGAATGGATACAGCTATTAATTTCCACTCTTCTTGGATATCAATTCATTTTTGTAAATGAAAGGTTATACTGTAGAAATCACCCCCGGCCATGTACGCACCCCTGACAAGGGGGTGATATCTATTCTCACCCTGGGGCTTGCAAGGGGTGCAAATAGTTTAAATATTTAGCCCAATCTCCTGTTGAAAAATAAGATGGCTGCTGCCATAGGAAAAGGGACCTATTTCCTTTTCTATTTCGGGCTAGTGGAGTGCTGAGACCGAAGCACAAAGCGCCGGTCCAGTGGGTAAGTGCGGTGGGGAAAGGGTATGGGAGGTCTATGGGGTCAGGGGAGGGTGGAGATGTGGGGAGGCAACAGGGAGACACTCCTGTTTTCTACCCACAATCAAGATGGCGCCACCCACGGAAGGGCCTCGGGTGGCTGGAGAAAGCAGCTGGTATACAGTGTATTCTCCCCCACTTTTCCAGCCACTTGATTGGCTGAGAGCCCTTCCTGGGTTGTGAATGTTAGAACAATCTGCCACAAAACCTCCACGTTTAATTGCCATTGTCTGTATGCCCACAACTGTGATTACAGTCACTTAAGTGCCTTCTTGAAAGTGCAGCCTGAGATTTCACCCTCACTACCAAAGGTGAACCACATGTCTGCGAAAAATCCCTTGTTCTGTTTTATAATTAGAGTTGTTTATACTGGGGATCAGTGAGCTTGTGGAGAACCATCTTTAGACCTCATCAAAATCTCACAGGGTTGTAAAGAGTAACCAGTGGCTTTAATATGGCATGTGAGGGGTGCTTCTCTCTTGCCCCAGCCAGGAATTGTTTGTCTCCGTCTGGTACTGTATCTAACTTTTGCCGCTGTCTAAGAGGCCCTTAACCTTAGCCCCCTCAT
Source organism: Ambystoma mexicanum (assembly GCF_040938575.1). NCBI lineage: Eukaryota > Metazoa > Chordata > Amphibia > Caudata > Ambystomatidae > Ambystoma > Ambystoma mexicanum. The sequence goes on along the minus strand of NC_090925.1, from coordinate 610,249,930 downwards.
CTTTAACCCTCATCATTTGGGTCTCGCTTTTCAGGAGGCCCAGTGTTCTTTTGAGGCATGGACTCTCCTGCAACAAGCTGGTATACTCATGGTTCAGTGGACGACAGGGGGACCCTGGCTATCCCTGCTGAGAAGCTGAGTACTACGCTGGCGGCAGTATTGTAAAGGATCACCAAGGTGCCTCCCTGTCCATATTCGTCTTCCCAAGATTCAGTCAGAGGCCTGGTGCTAAACCTCTAGCAGTTTGGGGAACTCTGGCTGCGATGAGGCGGTGGTTCAAAGGACTATGAAGGCTGAGGTATCAACTGATGACGGAAAAAAAGTGTGACATTTTCCTGTCACTTTTGTTCTTTTTCCCAAAGGGAGTAAGGTTGACTGAACCATTACTGGCATTATCTATACAAGAACAGTCTGGTGTCCTACCTGATCCTTCACCTCCTTGAATACTGTGGTCCTCCGCCGTTGCCTCTATCCTTTATTTCAAGACCACCTCCCTGGGTCATTCAAACAGTCACTCAAAGTATCTGGGACTTTATAATGTCCTGAGCTCTTTTTTCTTGATGTCTAAATACTTTTCTGGCTAGTGCAGGTTTTGTCAGTGTCATCCTGGACACTTTTACCACCATCCTACCACCTTAGGTCACCAAAACATTGTTTAGTATCAGGCAACGAATGAACACTTGGCCCTAGATTTCTTTATCTTTCCATTCCTATTTGTCTCAGAAATATACCCTCCCAAAATAGGGCTGGACTAGACATCCCCTCCCTGCCTTTTATATCTTCAGCTTAGCTCTGACCCTTCACCTGGCTCCCTCTACACTAGTGCAGAAGCACCTTTCTTACCCAGTTATCAAGGAGCACCCTTTTCCTTCCTCTTATTACTGGCTTGCCTCTGTTCCTTATTCTAGTTTTCTTCTCCCTCCATGGCTTGGCTGCCCACCTTATCTTCACTGTCTCTCCCTCTTTCATTACTTCCTTCTCCACTCTTGTTCTCCTTCCAGGATGTTTCTATTGTTCCTCTCTTTATTTCGCTTCCTCCTCCCCTTTTCTCTTTTTTGATGTTCCTCCTCCACCTCCTCCTCTTCCTCCATTGCTACATTCCCTCCTTCCACTTTTCTGCATCCCCCTCCCACCTCTATTTATATGTATTCCTACTTCACCATCTCTCATTCCTTTCTCTGAGTAAATGTTTCTCCTCCACCAGCCCTTTCTGGTCTGTCTCTGTGTATTCATCCTCCATCTCCTCTCCTTCTTTCTTTAGGTTTCATCTACTCCTCATCTCCTCCCCCTTTCTAGATGTTTCATCTTCTCCTCCTTGCCCCTCTCTAGATGTTTCATGTTCTCCTCCTCCTTCCTCACTCTATATCTTCTTTCTCTTCACCTTCTCTTCCTCATTCTTCCCTGTTCTCAACCTCCTCTGCCTTGCTCTCAGCCTTGTAGCTCCCACATTCTACTCTTGATTTGCTATCCTTTTATACCCTACCAGGATTAAAATGGAGGTAGTGCACGGAGGGGGTGCGCTAGCTGTTGCGCTTATCAAGAGCAGGTGTTTTCATTGGCAAGGATGGCAGCAAACTGTAATTTTCCCATATGCCTTCACCTGTGTGACAGGCAGTGCCAATAGGCTAAGAGCATGCAGCTCTCTTTGACTGTCACCTGGCATTTGCTGGTGTCAACATGTGGTTCATTGGGCCATATGACCATGGCCTTGTCAGTAGCAATGCCCATTCTTCACAGATTTTTCCTCCCTGCCTAAATGTTCTATTTCACGGAGCATGACAGGGGCATCAGGGCGCCATGGGGTACATGATACACAAGACTAGGAATGAGATGAAGGACTTGATGTGTTGCCTCTGGGGCCAGCATCATGGAGCAGGCGGTGGTCCCCGGCTCATAGCGTCTCCCAACCCACATCCCGTAGCCTATTGAATGTGGCCTCTTCAAAGGAGCCAATAAGAGGGATGCATTCCTTCAAACGCACTGGATCTCACTAATTAAAGCCTGGCATCATGCTGTACACACTTTGTGAGCTTTTTCTGGCAGGGCTTCTTTGCCCTCGCGGTGTATGTGGATTCACCAAGAAGAATGACAATGGCAAACACTCTCCATGTCTGACCAGGGCTAGTTGTTTGTAGCAGGCAGCTCTGCCCATCCCAGAGCACACACCCACCTCTCTCTGGCAATGGAGCTAGATTTGCTGCTTGCAAGACCAACCTCACCTCCTACCTCTTGGTGCACACCTGAAAGTGGCACCTTCTGCTCTCGCCGAGTATTGATTTTCCTGAGTGCTGACCCTCCTGAGGGTGTTGCTGCATACATGCGACGACCATGGAAATGGAGACCTTTTGGGTGGCATTAAAGAGCATCAGTTCAGACTCATGGCAACATGAATACCTAATGGTAAGTACAGACTGTCTCTTATTATTGTATCACACTTTGTGTGACCTTGGTCATGAGAAAACAATAGGTTACACAGTAGTGTAAGGATATCCATTCAATCAAACAGTTAACCACCACTGGCAAAGACAATAGTTTGGGCTTTTCTACAGGCGTATTATAACCATTTAGAAGGCATTTGACAATTATTGCCATGAAATGCCCAGGTACTAACAGGATTTTTAGGTTTTGCCATCAAAATTCCTGTGCCTAACAGCGTTACTAGGCATTGCCAACAAAGGCCCATGAACTCACAACAGCGCCCTGGTGTTCTGAAGCTTGAGTCGGAAGTGGAAACATCCTTCAGGAGTGAAGCTAATCGCCCTTTATACTGAAGTATATTTCCTTCACTCGTGCACCTAGAGGAGCATGCACGTTCCAGCACTCCGTCCTCTGTATACCTTTTTGTAATGCAGCCCTTTGCCTGCACGTGAATACGGATATCCGCAGTACCCCACCACCTCCATAACAGCAGTTGCCGATTGGTGCTTGTGAAATCGATCATACAAAGCTAATTAAGGACCGTCCGAAGCTGGTGCAAGGTATCTAGCCCCAGATATCATTTGACAAGAAATTGAAATGCTTACATGTAGCCTGGGCAGGAGGAAGGAAGGGCAGATATACCTGGGCAATTTACTGACTTTACCGCTAGGCTGCGAAGTCATTATAGGAGGTGAGCACATTCCAAAGGATTGGTGCCCAACACAAGGGGCCATTGTCTGAGGTAGTAGCTCAGAAAAGACACAAGGTCTTCACAAGAAGAGTGACACATGCAATTGCATGCAGTCTCATTCACCAAGAGTGATGGGGCACAAACCCTGGGATGTGAAAATGCAGCATGACACGTCACTCTTTATCATAGACTGAAATAGGCTGGATCTCCCACAGGACCAGCTATATCGAACACCCAATGGGAGAAGTTTAAAATATGTCAACTAGATGGAAGGGAGCAATGTTAGTGTGAGAGCACAGTCAGAGCTGTCTCAGTGGGCAATGGAGCTTGGCTGACTAGAGGAACCTGCTAAACCTTATCGACTATTGATAGTTGTTCATCTATGAAGCCTGTGAATCCACGCTAAACAGAGATACCTTTGAGTTATTGCTGTCTTTGTTAATACCACCACCGAATTACTGCTACCGCATGCGGGAATGGAAACGTGCCCCCTGATTCAAGGTTACTATTATTCACCATTTTGGAGTCCACTAGGACTTCACTGGGAATTTTCAGAATTGATGCATGCGGCTATTGCACCAGGGTCATTGTCGTCATCGTAGGTGGAGGGAATAACTCTACCAGCAAAGTGGCCGTTTTTGGTATCTGGGTACTCAAACCCATAATTGTGTGGCATAGTAAAACAGGTGGTCTTCCAAAATACTGCCTGTTTTACTGTTGCACAACTCGTCAAAATGCCCTTAGAAGAATTTATTGAGAATGATGCTAATATAATTGCATCTGTATTTTGACCAGTGCCCTTCAAGAACCATTCATACTCAGTCCACAGACTTTTTTTTTATCCTCCTGAGGAAAGTTTGATAATCATTGTGATGACCAAAACATGTTGGGGTTCCACCCATCACACACGTTTTGGTTATACGAGTTAGACATTATCTCAGAGTGATCAATTCCAGGATATAGTCAGGTAAATTGTATGTAGATGAGAGATACCACAAGTTTGCAAGGGAGTAGCAGTACATGATAACCAACTCCTCTGTTGTACAACACAGTTCATTTACTTTGTGTAAGCTAAAACAGCTTTTGAGACATGGCCCTCATTGCAAGTTTGCTGGTATCCCAATGGTAATTCTGGTGGGATACAGGCAAACTGACCTACCATTTCTACCGCATGATATGCTGGAATTACCGGGCTATCACAGGTGGCGGAAAGGGCAGTAAATCCACATTGCATGGAGTCCGATAGGTATCGTTCTTGATTTGCCTTTGGAAACAAGGAAAGTGCAATCGTTTTTGTGTAAATCACGAAAAATCGTTACTTCCCTCATGGTGGCTCGTATGCTGACTGTAAAAAGTGCTTTAATTTCACAAGTTAGACTTCGACACATTCTGCCGGTAGTTCGGACATTCATGAGACTAAGAAAGCATATTGCCTGTTTCTGAAAGAGAAAAAGCAATTATGGACAGAGGATATCTGGAGCCAATTATTGCCAGCCATTGAAAGAGGGGAGAATTACAGCTTTAGGTGAATTATGGGATTCTGCCACCAGAATCCTAGCAATAGTTTCCAAGGCTGTATCCTGGAATCTGTGTGGGTCGCCCCCTGTACTGAACTGTATAAGGAGAAGTGAGAAAGGCATGGTATCAAAAGCAGACACTGGCACAATGGATGCAAGTTTAAAAAAACTTTATTTTACTCAAAGGGGTTTGGAAACTGCCTATCTTGCTGTATCTATTGAATGGGAGTAATATCAACCATTAAAACAAACAAAATAGCCCCCATTAGTCTGGTCAAAATAAAAAGACCTATACTAAAAAACCTACCTGTGCCCTCCTTCTCAAAATGACAAAATGTGTTAAGGGAATACAAAAGAAAAATAGTGTCTCCAAAAAGAAATGTCAGAATAGCTTCAGCATTAACTCCATTCCCCAGGTTCAACCCCACAGGGCCTAAAGAGTCTCTTAAAAACAAAGAAATAGGTGGACGGCACAATTCTATCGGTCTCACACACTTTGGCTTACTGGCACAAATCAACAGTTCACATTTTCCCATCTTCTGGTAGTTCAATCACTTCCTTAATGCTTCGCCCGCCTTGCCATCAATATTTAGTTTGCATTTTATTTTCTCAATTTCTCATAGTTCTGCACAAGCTACCCTCTGCCGGTCTGGAGCCTGTCTCACTTCCACTTCATCACACAGTTCTGCACAGGCTTCCCTCTGCCAGGCTCAAACCTGTCTCTTCTTCGTGGGGGTTCCCTTCCCCACGTTTCATCTTAAGTATCCTTTCACTGTCGAATACTTTCAAAACTACAAGGAACTCACATAAACCTCTGCATGACAACTTCGACCTTTCTTACTACACTCCTTCAATTCACAATCTTCTCTTGCAGCACCAATGTCTCTTAGTACTTGTAGTTCTTATTCTCCTTATATTGCCTTCTTGTCCTTTTTCAAAGTTCTTATATTTTTGCCCTCTTGGCACATTCACAGGTCATATATTTCACTTTCCTATTATTCAACTTTCTTTTTTTGTCGCAGTTACTTTCTTTACTTTGATCTCCACTGCAATATCTTTCAAAACGTAAAAGATTTCACAGAGATTTTCAAATGTGTGACTTTGCCTCGCAGGACCACCCTGTTACTTTGTATCTTTTCCTTTCATTAATTGTTCTCTTTATTTGCATTTCATCGGCACACGCACAACCTTCAACTTTCAGATTACAGTCACTTTCTCTTTAACATCATCCAGATTTTTGTTCCCTTCGATAACTCACCGGTCGTGTTAATGGGATTTTCAAGGCTGTTACGAACGATGCTTCTGCTCCTACCCAAGTCTGCCTTTCACGCAGGAGGGTCGCTCTCTGGCAACTTGAAGGTTTCTTTCCTGTGCTCCTTCAGCTTTTCTCTTCGAATGCTAACGGCTTCCCTAAAGCATGGAAACCTTGCCTGGCTTTCTCTAAATCCTCTCAGTGGCTGACCAACCCGTTGGCCTGCCAACATCCACAGCCTGGTTCTCATCAGCCTCCGAAGAGCTGTTCCTTCTCGTAACCAGCCTCGCTCAAAGTGTGCTTGTGTCTGGGCTATGTGCCTGACTCTGCCTGGCCTCATTACAGGAACAGGGCCAATGCAAGTCAGGGGAGGTGATCCTTCTCGTCTCATTACTCATCTTCCTTGGTGCAGTACTGTTGTTCAGATAGAGTAGGGAGGTAATATGGGGGGGATAGCATGTCTCACAATCGGGTGCTTCTCCCCGTTCTCTGAGGACCCCCTACCCAGGTGATCCTCTCTTGCTTGTCCACCCCCAGGGTTGGGATCCAAAAGTGATGGCCTTTCCCTGTCAACCTGAGTACGGGATCCCCAGGGATCAGGTTGTGGTTTTTCACAGAGAATAGATTGTTGCACAGGATATACAGGGTCACTCGAATAGAATTATGTGTTCGACTGAGCCAGCCTTTGTCTTTTTCTGTGACAAGGTCAGCAGAGCCTTACAGATACAGAAATTAGGCAAGGCCCTTGGTTCGGATAGGGCTCCCATTGGGTTCCGTACCTTACTGGGTTATTTAATTCTGTTGCACATACTAATGTTGTACCTGCTTTGTGGACGAAAGCAGAGATCGAGCAGATCTTTAAGAAGTGCCCAAGAGATAACCCTGGGAACTACCGCCCCATATCTTTACTCGATTCAGGGGGAAAATCTACGCTAGTGTATTATTGATCTATCTTGAAACGATTCGCGATAACAACATCATTGACATCATTGACCATTGCCAGGTTGGTTTCTGCCGTGCCCTCTGCACTGTTGATCAAAGTCTGAGGCTACGGTCAATCTGTGATGAATATGTTTCATTAAGGAAAATTAATGAGTATGCCATCTATGTAGATCTAAGAATGGCTTTTGATACCATCCCAAGGAGTCGTTTATGGGACGTTCTAGGTAGCTTAAACATCCCATCGCATCTGATTGCATCTATCCATTCCCTTTATACAGGCAACATGGCTGTGGTGCACTAGGGCATAAAGTAACCCATAAACTTTGAAAAGGGAGTGCTCCAAGGCTGTGTCTTAGCCCCAAGCTCTTCTCTATCTTCATTAATAGAATCATTGTTGAATTAGTGTTTGCAGGCACTGATGCCCCAAAGTTGGCTGGGGATAGTATCCCAGTCTTAATGTTTGCAGACGATGTGGTCCGTTTATCCCTTACTCCGTCAGGAGTTAAGAAACAACTAAAGGCCTTCTGTAGCAGAAATGACTTAGCATTTACGCCTCAAAAACAAAGAGTATGGTTTTTAGTGTGGGGAGAAGGACGACGATGCAGCCACCCCTGACGTTAGAATTGAAAGGGGGTAATGTAGAACAGATTGATCATTATGATTGCTTAAGTCTGATGATGGCGTCGTCATGTCACTGGGTCCGGCACTAGGCTAAGGCAAGGCCCACACTTGCTCGATACAGTGGGGTTCTTTCGAGGCTTTCATGTGATCTTGACAATGGTGCTGTTCGGGCATCCATGGAGACTTTCAAAGCCCAAGCCAGGCAGGTTGCTATCTATGGAGCAGAGTCTTGGGGGGTTTAGGTCGAAATTACCTAAACAAAATGGCCGCATTGACCAAAAGTTCTAGAAATGCTACCACCAAAGGCCCGAACACCAAAAGTTCGAACCTTTGGTGGTAGCATTGAAAAAAAAATGGGGGCTGCTGGGTTGTCCCCCGCATCGCCCCGCTTACTATACTTCATGGTATATTGAGAGGTGGTTGCGGGGGACAGCCCCGGAGCGTTCCATTTACAAAAACAAAAAAAACAAAAAAACGGGGGCTGCAGGGGTGTCCCCCGCATCGCCCCGCTCACTATACCTTATTGTATAGTGAGCGGGGACTGCGGGGGATACCCCCGCAGCTTTCCGTTACAAAAAAGAAAAAGAAAAGGACCCTGCAGCGCCGGTTCACGATCACAAAAGTTAAAGGGAACTGGCGCTGCAGGACAGCGTGAAGATGAAGGTAAGTGGGGTTTGTTTATGTTGGGGGTGTGGGTGGGGGTGTGCTGAGGCTGTGGGTGGGTGGTGTGCTGAGGGTGTGGGTGGGGGTGTGTTATGGGTGTGTTCTGGGTGTGTTGTGTGTGTGTGTGTGTGTGTGTGTGTGTGTGTGTGAGAATGTATGTGTGTTCGAATGAGAAAGGTGCAAACTTTTGGTAGTTCGCATCTTTCTCATACAAACGATTTGCCCGCGGTACTTTCAGCCTTCGGGCAAATCACTCGGATTCTGGTGGGGACATATGAACTGCTCGCATTTGTCTATAATTGAAAATAAATATTTGAAGAAGCTTGTTGGGTCTTCCTATGTCCACCCCGAATATTCCAGTCTGTTGGGAACCACGGATCTAGAGCTTGGAGTCTAGATGTTAACTGCGAAACATTTACTATTGGGTCCGTTTGTGTACAATGACAGCTTAGCAAAGTACACGGATGACGTAAAAGATGTGTTGGAGCCGCCGGGCGGAGGGGCTCTTCCATGGTTTGCACACATGAAGAAACAAATAAGAAACTTAGGTTTAAGTGAGCTGTGGCGTGGTCCTTCAGCCATGACTAGCGCAACCAAGACAGAGGTGAAATTGGCTGCTCTGATGAATTCGGAGCACACTATTGTTGTTGAAGCTGAACGCTTGAGTTCTCTGCAGTGTTACTTGAACATGAAGCATAATATGGACTACAAGGCCTATTTAGATTTTGTAAATTCTAAATATGAATGATCTTTGTATATCAAGTTTCGAATAGGTACTCTACAAATTGGCAGTTTTTGCAACAAGTGGGATCATTCTGTGCCAGCATCTTGCCCACTGTGTGAATACACTTGTGAGACATTGATTCACTTCCTGCTAATTTGCCCAGCTACTATAGGCCCCAGGAAGTGCTACCTTAAGCCATTATTTCTGGCATGCAGGTTCAGCACCACCGAAGAAGTATTGTCAGGTTTTTCTGCTTCTAGTGATATACCCGCGGTATATTCTGCATGTAAATATCTTGCTTGGGCTTGGAGACTGAGAAGGATCAGATCACGTTGACTGTAGTTGGGGGTAATCTGTTGTATTATGATGCCCAATGTAGAGGCATCTCCCCTCCACACGGATTTAGGATCAGCCTTTTCGTCTGTCATTTGTCTCTGATACACAGGGGTTAGTGTATCTTTCGACAGTGTTGCTTAAAGTTTTGAGAATGCAGTTTTTGATTTTTGAAAGACACATACACCCACATCTAGCAAACTTCTACACATTTATTTTAAAATGTAGAGAAGGTAATTACCCTGCATATGATCTGATCCGGCAGAGTGTCTTGAATATTTTTGGGGAAATGGAGGAATTGCAGAATATCTCGACTTTGGACATAGACCAAATTGAATTTCTTTCAGATTCCTTAGCATCAGTAGTGAGAGTATGGATCCCTTCGGGGGTGGTATGGCAATCCATATGGCGTTGCAAAATGCAACTATTTGATATGGGCTTTCTATTAGCCGAGGACCTGGAGAGCATTCCATCAAGAGTCCAAACTTCCAAAACGAAACCAAATATTTTTCTGGGCTCTAATAGAGAGAGGCGTGACTCAACAAGACCTTCGAATCCGCACCAGGAACCACCAATTTGTTCCTCCTTTTCAAATTTAAAAATTGTAAATTGGAATACCAGAGGTAATACCCATTTATATTAATCATTTAAAGACATGCCCGAGCTATACCATATTATAGCTCTTCAGGAAACATGGTTAACCAGTACTCCAATTTGGGACAATTATGAGCTCGCACTGATTCAGGCTGTCCCGAGTGGAAGAAGACCGTCATCTGGTCTACTGGTAGCGGTACATATTGAGTCAGGTTTTACGATCTCACCATGGGCATCTGTAGGCTCATACATCCAGCTTGTAAAAATCTCTAACCATAACAAGTCTCTTGCTCTGATCAATATTTATCGTAATGTTGTAGCAATGTCACATGAGGCATCCTACTCCGGATTGATAAACATCTTCCATAACATCTTATAAGACTCCACCATTAACCATACGGTCATTGTAGGAGACTTAAACTTAAACTGTTGAAATGACAAACAGCAAAACTAAACGGTGCGAAAATTGATAACTTTCACGAGTGAACGCAATTTCATCATGGTCAATGGTGCATTCATGGGTGATCTGCCACCCCATTACACATGGCACCGGGGACCGAGCTCCAGTATCATAGACTACATCTATGCTGATCATAAAATGTTCCAACATGTTAAAAAACTGACAATACAAGATCATATAAATAGTGATCATTGGGGGGTCATTACGACCTGGACCAGACGTTAAAGTAGGGACCCACAAAGGGACCTTGATGGCAATTACGGTACCACAATTTGCGGTACCGTAATTGCCGCCTTCCCCATTCCCATTGAGCCCTATGGGGCAAAAATGGGAATGGGCAAGGGCCATGGAGAAAGGGAGAATTACCGCCCCGCCAACCTTGGAATGGGGTGGTAATTCCCCCTTTCTCCAATGCGGGACTCCGGCATGGACCATGGTGCTGAAAGCACCATGGTTTAGCGCCGGAGTCCTAATGAGGGCCATTGTCTCCTATTTCTTCAGCTTGATTGGAATTTTGCACAAACAAATACAAGAGCATATTATCATCCTAAACTGATTGTAAATTCAGCAAGATCTAGAGTAGACTGGAATGCGAGTACATTAGACATGTTCAGGAATGTTGTAGATACTAATTTTGAATCTGTTTCCAAAACGGTATCCCAATCTATTGCATCAATTTATCAATACAATTATGATTCCACACCACAACAAAATCCGCCACGCCCATATGTTTGATTGTGAAACACATCGAATCAAGGCTGAATTTAGGAAAACCAAAAGACTTCTCTTAGGCTCTACCTCTATGACTCGGTGGCAAGATCTAAAAACCGCCAAATGTAAATATAAAAACTGGCTACGAGGGCGTAGAGCACTGCTGTTTCTGCAAGATAGTGAAGCGATGGCACATGCAATGTGCAATAAGAATTCAGCGGGAATGTGGCATCTCTTAAATAACCATACATTTCATGTACAAGGAGATGCTCAAATTAATGGCGTACATGAACATGAGTGGATTGCACACTTTTCTGCTTTATATGCCGATTCAAACTATGCAAATCATCGTTATGAACCAATATCCACATCAGCCTGGCAGCTCGAGTCTTTATACGATACAATCTATGCCCTGATCTTGAAGAATAGTACTTCAAGAGTGGAGGGACCGGACGGGCTATCCAATTACATGTTTAAAAAGAATCCTCATGAATGGGCACTCATCTTAAAATCCCTTTTCAGAGATATATTGAACAGAAGACTTATTCCACCATCTTGGAGAACTTCTATTATAATCCCCATTTTTAAAAAGGGTGACCGGTGCGTCCCATCAAACTACTGCCCAATTGCGTTGCTGGACACTCCGGGCAAGATTTTCACCAAAATGGTCTTGTGCGACTTCAATGCTTGTACAAAAAATGGTGAACTCCGAGATTCCAATCAAACTGGCTTTGTGGCCGTAATGGGCACAAATATCAAGGTATTAGCTCTAAATGCCATCAAAGCCCAATGTCACACACAAAAACAACAAGTCTTTTTTGCGTTCATAGATCTCAACGCCGCATTTGATTCAGTCAGTCGTTTATTATTGATGTGTAAATTGAACAGAGACCATTGCCCAAGCACTTTGTATGACATCATTCATTCCCTAAACTCAAATACATCCATTCAGGTGTGCTTCTCCATTGATGGTTTACTCTCACAGAATATCGATACGTATCGAGGTCTGAAACAGGGCTGCTCGTTGGCCTCTGCCATCTTTAATTATTATATACATGATGTCAGAGTGCCTTTGTCCAAAGTTACATCCGATTCGGCCTAATTTAATAGCTACCAGATACAATCACTAATGTATGCGGACGATCGCGTGTTGATATCCAAAACACAGATTGGGCTTCAGTGCCTTCTTGATGCATTTCGGTCTCATATCCAATCAAATGAATTAAACATTAACATCAGAAAGAAGCAATTTAAAAGCTTACCAATCATGGTGGTACAACATTACAATTACCCATGAATGTAATTTGAAGGAAAAAGCAAAGCACAGGGCCAGATGGAGCGCGTGGAAACCAAACTAGCCACAGCCATCTCCCAAGCTTACATTATTATGCACAGGAGCGGCAAATTTTCGGTCAAGCCAGCCTGGCATTATTGGAACAGGAAAACTATACTATCTTTAATGTATGGTTGAGAAACCATGCCTAGTGATACATCTTTCCAATTTATAAAATGGGAAGCCAAATTTTGGCGAGCAGTACTACATCTCCCACAATGTACTCCGGCATCTTGGATAAGGTACGAGCTTGGGCTGGTTTCGCTCCAGGCGCACTATAATTGGCGAGTGTGCTCTCTTTTAAACTGAACTAGATGTCTTGCTAAAGGTGATTTCTCAGTATATGTTCTTGGTAAAACATCCATTTGTAATTAGCTGGCTTGAAAAGGTATATCAAATTATGGCCGAAGCAGTGATATTGTTAGAGCTATTGCTTGGCAACCCTGACAAAGCAAAATTAAAAATCTATCAACGAGATTGGATAAAAACTAGAGAACTAGGTCTCAATTATCATGATGGAGAGGTATCCCGATTTTCCGCCCAAAAAATTCAGTACTCTGCCAATATACTTACTACGCTGTCCCTCGGTCAAATTCCGAAATGGAATACTCCGACTACGTTCAATTTATGGGTCACAAATGACATTAAAGCAAAACGCAGACTTTTGCCCCCGGAGAAAAATATTTGCCGGTTTTGTACAGAGGAGGACATGCGTGAAACTCTATTCCATATAATCGCTGAGTGTCACGTGCTTCGAACCAAAAGAGAAATCTTTTTCGGCAGACATTGCAAACGACTGGGGAGCTTAACAAAACAAGAGTGTTGGTCGATCGGGCAATATGCCTATCCAAATAGCTACAGTCAGTTATCTAACCAGTCTGAATTTGGAAGAAGGAGTCAATAATACCGAAATATAAGGAAATATTACAATATGTCGGTTTGGTATAGTTATCCAGAGTTACATAGTGTTGATTCATGACTTAATAGAATGTGTCCAAAGTGTTTTTCAAAGCAAAAGAACCAAAAAGCTCATGTGTTCTATATTTTAACATTTGCTCTTGATTTTTTCCTCTTTTTATTTTTTTTCCTTTGTTCCTTTTCCTTTTACATTATCCCTGCCTTAAAAATATTTCGTTTTCCTTTTTTCTCTTCCCTTTTCTTTAAAGCATGTTAATAGTTTTAATGTTTCATTAACGTTTTATTTTCTTTATATCATTTGGACTCTACTATTTTAGATGGATGTTAATAATTAATTTTATTATAAATGTTTATGATTGATTTGTGATTTTGTATATATTTGAAAGGTTGATTCAATTTAGCCAATACAAATAATAATAAAAAAATGTTTTTACAATGCAAGATAATGCAATATTTATAATGTTATGATCTTTTAAAATTGTAATATTTATATTTAGGATGTATTTGTCCGATGTGCAACCAGTTCACAAAATCAAAAAGAAAACAGAGCACGTGATATTGCTGTCCCAAAGCAGCTAATACACAATCTTTTTGGGGAACAACGTTAATCACCAGTGATATCAAAACCTAAAAAGAGAGCAGTCTATGCCATGGAGCAAAGATCTCGGGTCAAGTCCGAGACTATGTTCACTCAGGCATCAGGACGCATGCCAGCTCTGCCGATGCGCCAGTCAGTGCTGCCCCTACCAGCGTCAATCCGTTATAGCATCCAGAGAACGCTCTCCTTCCCTGGGCAGATGCAGGGCAGTGTCCTTCACTGATTCTCTTCCACTGTTTGGGGCAATGCCATCTTGGTCAACCGATGACCCTTGCAAATGGATGACGTGCCATGCAACTGTTCACAGAACCGCATGAAGCTACTGCTGATGGGATCTGGTCTCTGCATTAGCTTGAGTCCTGAGCTCCTCTAGCAAAACTGGCGGGTTCCTAGTCTGGTTCCATGTCTTTGCTCCACTTGTATTTACACCCCCAGCCACTGCTTCCAACTCCAGAGGAGGATTTACTCCCCTTCATTCCCCTCCCCCCAACCGTCACTTAACTCCTTATCCCGATGTGGCTCTGCTTCCTCCTCTTGTGCTCTGCGTCTTGGACGTCGCTGTGGTACCCAGGCCGGTCACCCCCTATTTATACCACCTCCTGTCCCTTATATACACACACTCTCCCCACACTTAACGATGCATGGATCTCAGTCTCCTGGGTGATAAATACTGCCATGGGCATATCATAGTTAGGGGTGCAACCATGATGAGATTTCCCAACTAGACATGTGGGGAAGGGGTGTATCCTGGATCCTTGAGTCACTCAGCAGTAGGTTGCATGTAAATTAATTTGTGAGTAAGGCCTCCTAAGCTAATGATCTTGGCAACCTACTTTTGCCCTCTTCCATGGCTTTTTCATGTATACTTCTTTCACAAAGATGTACGGTAACCGAGCTCTTGTGTTGTCCTATTTTTTAAAATTGTTTTTTATTGAATGTTATAGTTTATTACAAACATTTTCACTCATTATTGTGACAAATTAATCAGTTCTTTCTTTTTAAAATACGAAATATAGTTATTTAGCAGGCATTTTTATGGATTAAAAATATCACTTATTATTCCTTTGTGACAATTGTGGAGTTCCAGAATGGGATGACTCTGATTTGTCCCATTTTAGATTTGCGATGCTTTGCTGATCCATGTTGTTTTGGGGTGCTCTTTTGTGCAATAATGATGTTTAATGTTCTCCCCATTGATGCATGACTTCACAATTTGCATGGTGATATCGTCCTCTAGGGCAAGAGTGGTGAAGCATGGAACAGCCTTGCTTGGGACCACCTGAAAGATGGAATGACAGAGAGAGAGGGGGAGAGAGAGCTGTGGTTATTCAGTCAACAGTGAGTTACCTGCCACACTACTGGACACACAGTTTTACTTTCAACATAAGTTAGGGTATAATCATCAAAATGCTATTGAAAAAATAAAGAGACTGACCACTCGCCTGCTGCTTTCCTACCACTACTTAATTAGCCTTCACCTTGCTTGTGAGGCACAGATGTATTTATTCCCTGACACCATGTCAGGCTGAAGTGGTTTCCCCCGCCTGGTTTGTTTCTTTAGATTCTTGAACCCATACTTGATGCTTATGCCAATATAAGTGCACAATCAAAGGTGCCACAGTGCCAACAAAAAAAGACATTCTGGACAGGGTGCATTGTTTTTCATATGTGATAGCAAAAAACTCGCGTTTTCTGTAATATTTGCAATTAAGATGATGGTTTGTGCCACAGTTTGATAAGCCTAGAGATTAAATAATGCCCCATATCAGAAGCGAGGGGTGCATATTGTTTTTTTGAATTCTGGTAGTTGTAATTTTTCTTGTCCATTATAAATGTAGGCCTGCAAGTGACAAACGACAAGGACAGGGTTAGATGTGCTAGTCACACAGGATTGGGACAATTTCAAATATCTGCATAGGGTTGCTTTATCAGAAAGAGTCATCTTTTTTCACTTTTTGACACAGGATTACCGTTGTTTGTTATGCATCAGGTGTATAGTACACTTTGTGTTTCTGCAACAAGTTATCTTTTTTCTTGTCAATCAAGGAGAGAGCTTTTTAATGTTGTCAAAACCATTTAGTTTATATTTTATTGACACATTAGCCAATCCACTGCAATGGGCTCTGGGGATGGTTTGGCATTATCATGCTTGCAACCCACCACATTGTCATTTGCACTTCTGTAGATAGAGTGGTAGATTATAACTTGTCAAAAAATAGATACAATGAAACTGTAACGGAGAGAACAGCAGGAAGCCTTGAGGATCCCCTGTCATGACAGATCAGATACTGATGAACACAGTCCGACCAGATAAGACACGTTTTGCCCAATACCAGAACTAAAGGAAGAGGTGGGACACTCCCTTCCCCCTTGAAGTTCAAGATGGGCCTGCACAGAGATTTGGGGACTCTGGAGTCAAGGTGGAGGGGGATAAGCGAGGCAGACAGGTTGTCTGCAGCAGACCCCCAGTGCAAAGACCATATATTAAAACCTGCAAATGCTCGGAGGTGCTCCCTGCCCCCGTGGAGATAGGTTGGGTTAACTGATCACCACTCTGCTCCTGCACCCATCGCCCCAGCAAGAAGCAAGACACCGATCATCACATTTCTTGTCAAGCACATTGGACAGGTGAGGGCCAACAGGGAAGGGAGTGGTGGTGCATCTGGGAAAAGGAAACAGAAGCCGAGCAAGAGAGGAAAAGGAGTGTGATTGGAGAGCTTGCAGAGGGGACAGGAGGTCCTATCCCCCTGCCAGTGCCATTGAAAGGTAACGTGAGTGTTAAGGTAAGAATGTGAGGTAAGGGCAAGAGCTCCTAAGCTCCCAAGCAGGGCAGGTGGGTAATTAACCAGAACAGAGGTCAAATAAGAGTGCAAAGGTGAACAAGAGGATCACTCAGACCTATACCAAAATGGCCCCTGCCCTCACTGAAGGCTGTGATGATCTTCATTGAGAAAGGAGACATTTTTACGTTGGCTGACTCTACTCACCATAGCATTCGTTTTCACTCTCACTAAGTGATGGCAAAACACCACACCTTAAAATATAATGTAATATATATATATATATATATATATATATATATATATATATATATATATATATAAATATATATATATATATATATATATATGTATATTGTCTTGCTGTAGCGTGCTCCAATGCCGATTTGTGATGTGCTATAACCTATGTGAAACCCTTGCACAAAATAAAATGAACATTCATTTCGGGTCCCTTGATTGGAGGCTGGCCCTCTAGAATGCTTGTGTAGCATCTAATTTATTGTGTGAAGTGCCTCCAGGTATTTTATAGTGTTTCTCTCCTAGTGGTGTACGTGGGTGTGTGGTGTCAATAATATCTTCAATCCCATTAAATTTGCATTGAGTATGGTTTTCTTGAAAGCCATGACTGCTCCTACTGTCTCTTTCTAGGCACGGGTGCCCTGGTGTCCCAATTTGTTTGCCATGCTGGGGCATCCATGTAGGGCAGACAGTTGACCTCTGCATCTTCTACCATTGAAGCAAATGTCGATGATGGCTCAAGGTCATCCTTATACAAGCGTAACTGGGCTGATGTCCCTCCCACCTCACTCATTAATGAGCTTCACCCTCGTGTATAATTTAATTTTACATTGCAATCTGCTGTGGAGAGCAATATTTTAATTACGTTAAGGACGTTTTCCCCTATGCCACTTGGAGATGAACTTTGTGTGAAAAGTTCCATGTGGCAAATAGCTTTTTGGAAGTCAACTAAGCATGAGGGTATTTCACTTCCCTTTGTTCTCAATCATTCTCAGCTCTCTCTCTCCCTATCCCTCTCTCTCTCTCTCTGTCTCTCTCTCTCTTTCCCCTTCTCTCTCGCACTGTGACAAAATAAACGACTCCTGCTCTGCAGGTGAACAGGGATGTGTAGTGGATACGCTTCCTACTCATCCGAACACTACTACTAAAACCACCATTCATCCCAATCGTGGTATTTACTTTCTGGCCAGGAAGCTTCGGCAAATGCCTAGTCTCATCTTAGATGATACCCTCAGCATCTGGACTCAAATTAGCACATTGGCTAAATCTTGACTTCTTCTTGATCAAGAAACTCACACCAATACTATCATTCCTCTCTTTTCCCCAGCAGGTCAGTGTCATGAACTCCTTAGTGCTACCCCAATTAGATTTAATAACAGCATATACCTGGGGCTACCAGAACACATTCTTCAATGCCTCCAAAGAATTCGGAATGCAGCGACCAGAACACTATTGAAGTTGAAAAAACAAGATCATATTTCACCGGCCATGTGAAACCTGCGCTGGCTACCGATGAGAATTGGAAGCGTATCATCTTTAAGAGCATGTGTATCGTTTTTAAATGTCTCTAGTGGCCTTCTCCTACCCCTTTTTCCAATAACGTCACATTTCATAGTTCCAGTGGACCTACTAGAAGCCGTCAGCCCAACTTAATAACTACACTGGCTTACAAAAAGGAAAGGAAAGGTGGTCACTCCTTATTCCTTATCAGCCCAGGCAAGAAGGACTTGGAACTCATTAACACCATTTTTACATAACGAAACCAGTCTGCTAACCTTCAGCAAAAATCTGAAAACCTTCCATTTCAATGAGAATTAAAGCCAATAACCATTGTATAATGCTCCAGCATCCTCACAATGCTAGAGGCAAGATGCCTCCAGGTGAAAGTTGTGCTTTATTAAAACTCTCAAAATATAACAAATGGGAAAATGGCACTGCCTAACAGGTGTATCTCTTTAGCCTTTTGTGGTAACTTTGTCCAAGGGCAGGATGTACTCTTCAGAAAGGATGTGAGATAGCAAAGAAGCAGTCCAAACAACAATAATACTGTGATACCAAAATAAAGAATGTCCAACCAAGGTTCTATAAAAATAGGGGACTTTCATTAAACTAAAAATGCAAACATTCTAATCAAAAACACCAAACCCCACCATTGTCAAATAAGACACAGAATTTGCAAACTTTGTAATGAAAGTGGGCACGCTGGATCTGAACTGAAGCTAGGGTGTCACAGACAAAAACTTCATCAACAAAGTCAAGTTCACTGAAGGTGTCCTTTAAAAAGATAGAGTGGGGCATTACTAGTCACTGGGGTCCTTTAAACCAGGCCAAGGGGAGATACAATCTTCAAATACATCTAGGCATCCTATTAGGGCTTGACAGCACCAACCAGACTTCTAGGTGCTTTACAATGGGTCAAGCTCACCTCGAGATGTTTTGAGTCAGTTCTTCCCAATGGGTTGAAGTCGTTGAGACTGTTGAGTCAGCTCAAAATAGCTCAGTGATGTGGGACATTCCTGTAGCAGAGATTGTCATTGAATCGGGTGAAGAATAGGCAGGAGAAGGTTGAGGCAGCCTCTCAAATTGATTGAGTCAGTGATGTGATGAGATTCTTCAGTGTTTACCCTCTTGAAAATGGCATCAGGGCAGGCAGGCGGGGGGTCGAGTCAGTGGCTCAATGGCTCGATGCCTGACCAAAAAGCAGTGAGTGTCAAAGGCAGCTCCAGATGCTTTTAGCGGCTCGAAAAGTATCTTGAAGCAGTAAAGCCGGCTCATAACTAATTGATTGTGACAAACAGTGCCCAGACCTTGTCCCTGACATTTGACTGCTGGGAAAATCCATCCACGGTCACCAGGGGCAAGGTGGATCCTAGTCCTGCATTTCTGAGCCAGGGTATCAGTGTTTTCAGCTTTCAGTAGACCATATGCAGCCAGCAGATAACTGCAAATGTTCCTGTGGTATGTTTGAAGGAAATGGCTTTGGAACAGACTGTTCCCCCAACAAAGTTCCTGGAGAAAATCCTTTTTTTTCAGTAGTCCAAAGATGATTCAACAGAGTGGGTCTCACCCCTTAAATAGGCAATCTGCCACCCAGATTGGTAGCCTACTAATCTTCTGTAATCGGTCCAATCCTGGCTGCTGCTTCAGAGTCTTTAGCTTGGTGTTGGCAGCCCCAGATTATTTTGTCTGCCAGAAGTGGGGAGAGGGCACAGGAAGTATGGGAGCCTTGTGAAAATCCAATGCTGGTGGAATCCATCTGTGGACTGATGCTTCTTTCGTGACTACTCTAATTCTGCTCTCTCTCTCCTGTCAGCACTACCTTAAAGAGTCTCTGGTAATTACCACCCTGGTGTGAGCTCTCTATTGTCCTGGCACTGTTTGCCATTGAAGCAGAAGTTCACAGCAAACCTCCAGGGAGATTTCTTGTTTTCTAGAGTAGGTGACAAGCCTTCACTGACAGATCAAAAGAGAGAGGGGGACCTGGGCTGTTTCAGAGTGGTTGTTTTGGCTGGAACCCAGGCCCTGTCAGTGAAATGAATCATCACTAGCAATCAAGCTCACAATAATATGACACCAGTATGTATTGGCCACTATAATTGTAGATTCCCAGAGGCCACCATGACAAAACTAGACATGGCCTATATTTAGAGCATAATTTTCCACCAAGTACAAGGGAGTGCACAATTGTAGAATTTTGGATCAGGATTGCCTATAGTAAAAGAGAGACCCTGGATAGTGGAACTTTGGACTCCATCTGGCTGTTAACAGGAATGCATGTCACTTTGTAACTGACATGTTGATAAAGTACAAGGCAGCTGATGAGAGGCGCAGGTAGACAGTCTCAGCAGAGTTACATGCTTCAACTATACTTTTCTACAAGAAGCATTATTTATTTATTTATTTATTTATTTATTTATAACGCGCAACCCGCAGGCCCGGAGGCATCAGGGCACAATTTATACAAGGTTACAGAGATGCATATATACAGGAATAGCAATGCATGAATTTACAAAGGAATAACATTACATGATATGAACAAGACATTCCGTACAAATAATACGGTGGTACCAGATCCGCTAGGTAATATGAAATAATGAAAGTGGGGTCCGATTAGCAGACCTCACATTCAGAGACAGATTTACTTGCATCATTTTATATTAAAAATCGACAAAGCAGAGGTTTTTCTGTTCTCACAGATGGCATTCTGTCCCACTTGTTCTCTCTTTCTTGTTCTCATATGCGCTTTTCTTTTCCAGTGTTTTTCTCTATTATTATCACAATTTCTCCTTCCTTCCTTCCTTCCTTCCTTCCTTCCTTCCTTCCTTCCTTCCTTCCTTCCTTCCTTCCTTCCTTCCTTCCTTCCTTCCTTCCTTCCTTCCTTCCTTCCTTCCTTCCTTCCTTCCTTCCTTCCTTCCTTCCTTCCTTCCTTCCTTCCTTCCTTCCTTCCTTCCTTCCTTCCTTCCTTCCTTCCTTCCTTCCTTCCTTCCTTCCCTATAATTTCCCTTCTCCTTTTCATTTTGGGCTATTAGGTGTCGCTTGTGACACCTATAAGCTGAAACTTGGTATTTGAGTACAACTAGGGGGAAATGGCATATGAGGAGGGACACACAGCTTGTAGGTGTTGTTTGGTTATTTGCTGATGCCTATGGTCATTCACACCCAGTTCCTGCCCAAAACACCTCCTCATGGGAACTCTTTTAGTCCATTTAATCAATCCTTAGCATAAAGCTTTGCACTTTAAGTGTCTGCCAGTGTTGATTTAAACCAGTGTTCTGAGAGTTAATGACTTAATTGGAGTTGTACACCCAGTTCTGTTGTAATTAAACATTTCTTAACCATGGCTGCCTTCAACTACTCGATTTATAGCGCTATGTTTGTCCTTCAGTGATGTATTGTTAGAAACAGAGCTGGGAGAGCCAGGGATGTTTTGGCTAGGGATGAGCCTGGGGCTCTGGCCTGGCTCTTAAGGCCAAACGCGAGCCGAGCCATGGAAATGACACACAAAATAAGAGCGCTCTGTGCCAAGGGCTGGAGGGTGTAGACAGGAATCTGGGGTTGCAGAAAAAGGGTCCAAGGGGACTAGGGGCTGAGAAAAGGAGTGCGAAGGTTCTAGGGGCCCAGAAAATGGGTGTGAGGAGACTAGGGGCAGAGAAGAAGGGCACAAGGGGGCTGAGGTCTGAGAAAAGAGGTACGGGTGGTCTGGGGCCTGAGAAAAGAGGTGCAGAGGAGTTGAAGATTGATAAAAGAGGTGCAAGGGGGTTGAGAAAAAGAGGTGCAAGGGGGCTTGGGTCTGAGAAAAGAGGTGCAAGGGACTAGGGGCCGAGAAAAGGGGTATGAGGAGAATAGGGGCCTAGAAAAGGGGATGCAAAGTGACTACGGGACGAGAAGAGGAATTCAAGGGGGCTGGGGCCTGAGAAAATAGGTCTGAGGGTGCTGGGGGCTGAGAAAACTGGTATAAGTGGCTGGGGCTGAGAAAAGGAGTGCAAGGGGGCTGGGGACCAAGAGGAGGGACGAGAGGTGGCTGGGGTGAAAAAAGAGGTGCAAGGAGACTGGAGGCCAGAGAAAAGAGGTGTGAGGTAGTTGGGGGGCCTGAGAAAAGTGGTAAGAGGGGGCTACGAAAAGAAGGGCAAGGGGGCTGGAGCCAAGAATAGAGGTGCGAGGGGACTGGGGCCTGAGAAAAGAGGTCTACGGTGGATGGGGGGTGAGAAAAGAGGTCCGAGGAGGGCTGGGGCTGGAAAAGGGGCACAAGGGGACTGGGGCCAGGAACTGGGGTGCAAGGGACTGGGTGACAAAATAAGAGGTTGGACGGGGCCAAAACAAGGGATGCAAGGTGGATGGCAACCGAAAAAATAGGTTCAAGATGGGATGGGGCAGCAAAAATAGGTGCAAGGGTGTTGGGGGCTGAGAACATAGGTGTTACGGGGCTGGGGGCTAAGAATAGGGGTGCACAGGGACTGGTGGAGCCAAGAAAAGTGGGGTAACGTGACTGGGGGCTGATAAAATAGGTGCAATAGAGCAGAGAAAAGTGGTACGAATGGGTTGGGGATGAAGAATTGGGTGCGAGGGGAATGGGGTGCCAAAACAAATCACTTACCTTTGCGTTCACCATCGCACAACAGGAGCATGCTCGCCTGACTTCCTGTCCATCCTGGTCGTCTGACTGGTTCTCATCCTGGGACAGGAAGTCAGGCAGCCATGACTGACAGGAAGCCAGGTGCAGTCGGCACTCCAGGAGCGTGTTTTTTTGTTACTTTTTTTTTTTTAAACTGAGGTTGCGGGCAGCTGGAGGGCTCGTGGCCGGCCCCTGTGTTGGGCAGGCCCTGACCCGAGATGAGGGTCAGGCCTGAGCCCTTGCTATTACCCGGACCGGCCCAAGGTTCACACAGCTCTAATTAAAAACAAGTATTGGCAAAGCCAAAAGTTTTAGTTTGTGTATATGTGTTAGGCATTTGCCAGGCACTGCTATTAGATGCCCAGATACTCGCACTATTTTCTCACCTACTACCATCAATGGCCAGTTAACAGTGCTTTAAGTGGGATTGGAAATTGCTAAACCGAAGTGCTGACACCTGCAGGCAGCTCGTGTAACCGTGCAGCCTCTACACGGGCTGCCTGAGGTGTCGGCTTGCTGGGGCTAGTCGGGGGAGGGCCCCAGCAGGGCCCCGGCTCGGGGGCCTTTTCTGGAGACTACCGGGGCCCAGCCCCGGCAGGCCCCCGCCCAGTCAAAGCCCTGCCAGTTAATACCACTACGGCTGTGCCTGATAATTGTCTTTCCTATGCTTACACAAAAGCCCAAACAGTTGGCATTGCCAATGCATATTCTCTTTTTCCCCGGCTCTCTCGCCATACGCATGAGAAAGAGAGGTGGTTTGAAGATACACACAGGCGTTCTCTGGTCCTAGCATCTCGCCATCCCTGTCTATACTTCCCTTGTTTGCCTTGCTTTCCCTGGGTGACAGGTTTACAAATGGCCGCGCCTGAGCCCCAGAGCACAGAGGAGCGGCCTCGGCATTTACTTCCCTGCTAATTACTCTGTCTCAAGAGAGCCTGAGCTATCTCCTTGTAATTGACATCAGGCAATTAAAAGGCATTTAGAGTCGAAGGGGGGGCACGGGATCAAAGTTAACTGCGTGTAAGAGCTTCTCCACTCCGCAAGCACGAGGCTTCTGTATGCCTGGGAATCAAACCTAGGGGCAAGAGGCAAGTGGGGTTTAGCACTGAACAAATGAGAGACTTGTTTTTAAGACTCACCACAAATAGGAACCTTTACAATACTTTGCACTGCACTAATACACAGTCTTATAGTTTGGGCATTGCGTGTATGGTCATCACTGCACAGATAGGACGCTTGTAGACATTTCTGCATTGCACTAAAAAGAAGTCTTATATTTTATGGTTTGCATATATGGCCGTCTGCACTGCACGCACAGGACACGTGTAGAACTTTCTACACCACACTAACACGATTAACACTATATTTGCGGCACAGCTTGTAAGGGCATGGGTATTGCACAGATAGGACTCTTGCACAATGATTCACAATACGCGGATAAGAAGATGCCTTTCATTTATGCACTCCTTTGCCCTTCTGCAGTGCACAGATAGGAAGCTTGAAGGATGGTACTACACTAAACTGTTAAGCAGAGTGTTATATCAGCTGCACTCTTTGCGAAGGCTTCTGCACTGCACAAATAGCAAGCATGTACATTTTCTGTTCGTCACTTAGAAGAGTTATATTTTTCGCATTACTTGTAAGGGCTTCTGCACTGCACAGACAGTAAGTGGACGATTGTCTGCACTATTCCAATGAGAAGAGTCTTACATGTGATGCACTGCTTGTTAGGCCTCTTTTCTGCTTGCACAGAGGAAGGAATCTTGTACGACTTTATACAATACAATAGTAAGAATGTTCTACTTTCTGCTCTGCTTTAAAGGGTTTCTGCACTGCATGAACAACGTTTTTATGATTTTCTAAACTGCACTAACACAATGCTTCTGATTCTATATTTTGGGCACTGTTTGAGGGGCGACTGCGCTGAATATCGAAGAAGATTTCATGATTTTCTACGCAGCACTAATAAGACGCTTGCCATATTTTCTACACTGCTTGTATTAACTTCTGCACTGTGCATATAAGAAGCGTGAACAAATGTACAGTGCTTAGATAACACACTTGTAATAGCCTTTACCCTGCAAAAATAAGTCTGTTTCTAGCCAACTTGATGCCTAAGGTGAAACACTAGAATGTGCCCCCCCCCTCACTGGTACATGTCACTCCCAAACTACACCTCTGTGGTAATCGACAAAACCCTCCTCAATATCAATAAATCATTGCTAAACAAATGAAGCTGGTTTCATTACGTTGCAATTCAAGTACTTTACAGAAAAAAATCTAATGTAAAAACACAGCTGTTGCTGCCCAAGTAAAAGGTTCTTCTGTTATCCTTACTTCCAAACTGCCCATACTTGCACACTGTGTTGTGACAAGCTTGCAGCAGTCTCAGGGCCCGCTGGCCACTGGCCCTATGTTGCATGTGCTCTGTTCAAACCACCTCACTTGTATTTCACAAGGGGTAAGACTAGACTAACTGTATGAATTATTTTCTGTTACAAGGTTATCATTCCAAGGTGGACAGTCTGGCACACTCCTATTGTACTCTCTCAAAATACCGCTATGAGAGAGGGAAGGGGGACAAATAGCACCAATGAGTGCTCCTGTCTGCTTTGCATTAAATCACAGAGCATTTTGGGAATCTAACAATGATCAGAGATCTCTATATTTGATCAACAAGTCTGTGATAACAGGGTTGTATGTGTGAATCAGTAAATACATAACAGACCCATGGATTGGTGTTCACATCACTGTTCACAACACTTACCAAAACATTACTATGTTTGTAAGCATGAACCATACATACTCATTCAGACATGTTACTTTTTTGAATGTGAGGATAAAATGGCTGCAACATCAGCCACAAATGAGGCACAAGGCTAATTTGCTTCTTTTTTCTGGAGAATTTTAGATATGTAGGGGCTGGGTCTCAGTGTGAGCATGCACAGTCCCCAACACAGAAGAAACATCTCTAGGGAATTATATCTATAGACAGGATTGGCTATCCTGCAAGAGATACCCAATAAAGAGAGAATCTAGTACATAAAGTATTGTACTGCTACAAACGTTAGCTTGACCATTGATAAGCTGATGAAGCGTTGAAAAAAATAAACGCTTCTGATACGTAGTATAGGGTCCACAGTTCCTCAGCCACTACCTCCACACCATTGGGCAGGCTTCAGGGTTATTTCTGGCAAGAAGAGCAGGCCCATGCTTTATCTAACAAAGCTTGCGTTAGCATCTCTTATTAGTGCTGGCCTGCAGCTAGTGAAGTTTATGGTGTGGCAGTGTCGGAAGTGTGTTTGGCCTAGTGGATGCACAATTTGAGGTAACTTCTTTGGTTGCTTTATCTGTTTAAGTGTGGGGGCACTATGGCACACTTGTTAGAGCTACATACACAAACAATTCCAGTGTGCTATTGTATGGACATGGGATACATCAGACAAAAACAGTCATCTGTGGTTACATGGATAGGAGGAGCACAACATAGACGCCTTAACAAACAGGGTGGTAACTTGGGCAGCGGACACAAATCATTGCTGCACACATATCACTGCATTGATTTGCCACAGACTAATGTCTGCACGGTAACACAATGAACCCTGCTTTCCTAATCAAGGTGCCAAGTCAAAGTGAAAAGTTATTTGATGCTGAGCTGATGCAACTCTGTGTCCCAAAGCAGCCACTAGACCACTTCGGCAAGAACATTACAGTTAACCTACTCAGGTATGCGCTATATATAACTAAAAAGTAATGTACATAAAACAGTTTTGGTGTGTCAAATAAAAAGACATGAACATAAAGAACATGATTTAAAACCTTTTCTGTGTGGCATGTTAATTCTCTTGGAAGAATGCATAGATTTGGTTAGCTAACTGAGGCTTTGTGCTGGCCGTCAGAATAAAAACGCCCCAAGTTCAGTTCGTATCACTTTGGTGTAAAAACTGTAGAGAGGTCGATGTACATGTCACCTATAGAGCCCACTCCCTCACCTCTATCATAATGGAAGAACACAAGAGAACACTATGCATGACACCTGGTATTATCCCAATACCACATCGAAGGTATGAGAGACGTTATGCACTCAGACAACTGTACTGAATGTACCCTCAAACTGATGCCATAGACATGAGCTTGCATGCACCACTGGATATAGAAGAAGGTTTGACAGATGGGAAGTGACGTTACAAAGAGAGAAGATACATAGACGCACTGAATCTGATGTATGGATATCTGAAGAATAAAGATGTAACTGAAACAACAAAGTAAACATATATGCGAATATGAAGAAAACCATATACACTAAGAAGATAAGTGACAAGAGAGGTCATAGATGTACATACGTAGAATAGCAAGGTAGATAAGAGGACGTAGAAGCTAAAGTAGGGATTATAACACAAGTAAAGCAGCCTTGTTAAGAAAATGGAAGCCAGCATTGTATATTAGTAAGCAAGAAATCTCGAGAGAGACTAAGGCTGCAGAGCTGGCAGGCGCTGGAATACAGATGTGTGCAAAGAACAAAGGGTATTTGCTTGGCTCAGGATCAAGGATGCCACAGCAGGAAGCAATTGCAAGAAACGAAAGGAGTTGAAGAGGAAAAGCTATATGCGTAAAACATATTTCTCTTAGATTAAGTCACAGAGTGAATAATTGGGAGTGCTAAGTATTGAACAATCAAAGATGAAGAAAGTACATTCAGGACAGATCACCCAAGTCTCCAGAGGCCAATAGAAATATAATCACCTAATATAATTGAATCAAATAGCACAAAATAGAACGACAGAAGGGACAAAATCATGGTCTCCTCACACACAGTGTAAGACCAGAAGACAAGGCCTATTCATAAAGCTCCAGACGGAGACAGCAATGCACCTTCACTCCCTTTTAAAGTTCTGATGAAGAGAACATGAAGCAAGGTCAACTACAAAGCAGAAGCCTTGGTTTAGGGCCTATCTGATGAGACATGGTAGGCTAATTAGCTAAGAAAGGGCCTTGTTTGACATTGTTACCCAGCACCTGGGTTTTGTTATTTACTTGCTGCTAACAAGCTGAATGTCAAAGGTTGGTAAGAGAGTGCCAACCAATAATGAGTCTGTATGTAATGGTGTACCATATTTTGTTGCAGAAGCCTATCCGCTGCTGGTATTGCATTATTATCTGCTTTTTACGCAGTTAGAGGTTGTTCAAGACATACCTACCAGATAAGGGGCATTCAATGATGATACTAACACTTATATAAACTATAGTTATATATGTGTCCCTTAACCAATCCCTACACCTAGTAGGTTTTACTGTTTGCCACGTACAATTATGTCACAGCACACGAATAATGAGATATAAAAACCTTTAGTGTAACTGAAATGTGCTGAGAGTGTGTGAGCTACAATCTGTTCGCCATGTTTCCCTACTTTATTGAACTGATAATAAAGTAGTATTTCACCATATTCATTGAGCCTGTCCGGTTATTTGGAGCTGAGATAGTTTATTGTGGTAACCCCATTCAGCACTTGGAATGCTCCAGGTGCTATTGCACCAAACAATTGCTTGTTAAAAGAGCCATCACTTTTAAATTGCCCCCACTTTAAAGGCCCTATCAACACAAAGCAGGAGATGAGGGACTTAGAGTGTGTGTCTCCAGAGGATCTCAAAGGCTGCCTTAGGAATATGCATTCCAAAATTTGAAACATAAGAATGCTTACGTTTTGACCGGTGTAGGTTCTGAGGCAGCTGTCTAGGTGGGCCCGTTCCTGCCTCCCTCTGATTCTGAGGTCGGAGAAGGCAGGTGGCTGGACTTGCCTACTCCTTTCTCCATAGCTCTGCCACCGGTTGAAGTGAAGGAGTGCCCAGGGTGGGTAGTACCTGGGGTGTCTCTTGTGGTCTGCTTTGCACTGTGCAATGTTGGGTGGCTTTCTTGGAGTGGGTAATTGTTGCTGCTGTATCACAGTGGGCTACGTTCCTGTTGCGCTAGCTCTGTCCTTCATTTAGCACCGGGGTGTCCATACTTTACTGTTGATGGTCTTCTTTCTCCTTTAGTGCTAGCAGTGTATTTACTGTAATGCTGCAAGTTGTGTGTGTGCCGGGGTAGGAGGGAGCTGTAGTAAAACAGTGCCTTGTTGTGCTGGTAGTGTTTTTAAGGTACTTGTGAGTATGCCTGATAGTTTTCGTTGGTGCCTATCATGGTGTGTTGGGTGTTACTCTCTTGTGATGCCTTGAGTGTGTGTCAAGGAGTGAATGGTATGCATCCTTGGTGGAATATTTCAGTAGTATTATTGAGAGGGGGGTGGGGTTCTACTGTAAGCCCAATGTGCTGGCTCTCTAGTAGTTTTGATTGTATGAGTGCTCTGATGCCTATCTTCGCTGGTAAATCAGCTCTGTGGGTTCATGCTCTTGCGCCATACATACAAATGTAAACTTCAGGTTGCAGGGAAGAATCCCGCCAACATTGCTTAATAAGTTTGAGGTTTAATGTACCAGCGTGCTGCAGAAATATGTCTGGGTGGCAGAAATAGCAGGTTGGCAATGTCCTGTGCGACTCGGCTTTTCAAGTTATGATGGTTGATACAATGAGCAGTATTGCATTGGGAAAGAATAACTTGTTAACAAGCGCCATACAAGTTCCTTGTAACTGTAATCCCACTGTCGTCCCACCATCACCACCAATTCTGAGAGGATGTCTCTATTGGATAGTTACTGCTTATTTTTTTCCATACGAGGGATGGCTATGAAGTATGCTTTTTTGCTCAGTTTAAGAAGAATCTCATGCCATCTCGAGTCGTTTCCCTGACCGTTCTATTCCGGCCCCTTTGCACAGCTCTCTCCCAGTGGCGTCACTAGGGTTGGTGACGCTGGTGCGGTAACTCATGGTGTCAGCCCCTCCTGGGGCAGGTGGTGGGGCAAATGTTGGATAAATTGGCCATATTCTGTGCAAAATCGCCTGACACCTGTGCAAATTAGTCTTGCACCAGTTCAGCTTTTGTGATCTAGCCCTGAGTGAATGTTTTTGCGGTTGTAATGAACACATTTTATGTAGCACACATCAAACAAAACAGTAATTTTATTTCACTTTCCTACAGCTTCAAAGTGTACCCAGTGGCGTAACACAAAATGTACAGGCCCCTCAGTGAGCAATGCTGAGTCCCCCCCCCAGCTCCCTGCAACCCTCCACCCCAAACAACAAAAATCTTCTTCTCGGCCCAGAATTACCTTCATGTTCCTTCTCCTGGTCCCAGTACTTACGTATGAGGCTCTTTGCCTCAGAAGTACTGGGGTGAGGAAGAGTGGGACTAGGAGTAATAATGATTAAAGGTAACTAAGCCAGGCATTACCCCCATGCCCCCCTTCCTCATCCCAGTACTTGTGTATGAGGCAAAATGCCTCATAAACAAGTACTGGGACGGGGAAGAATAGGGCTATGAGTAATGAAGATTACCAATAAGTGACCAAGGGATTAAACACAAGTAGTGTCACAACATCATTGAGCTGATTGGACTTCAGCCCTTTCCCTGAAACCCTCTTGAAATTCTGGGTTATGTTGACTCGACCTGGCTGACATACAGAGACGTTGCCGGACAGAACAGGACACAGATGTTTAACACCACCTGGATTTCGCTGTTAATAAAGGCCAAGCAATTACTAATGTACAGCATTTAACTGTTAGCACCTGCATTCAAATGCATAATTGTTTAGGCAATTGAAATCTTGATGTGGGTTTGGTACTTGCATGCCAGCAGAGTGATTGGCAGGGTAGAGAGGGGACAGGAGACGGCTTATTATTGCAGCAGTCCAGGAGTGGGTGCTTTCAGACTTAAAGAAGAGTGTGAACTGCTTATAACATTGAATCTGCACTAGAATAGTCTCATTAGAATGCATAAAGAAGTTAGATGCCCCCACACAAATACATTTTCCCTTCCCCCACCGTCCATGAAATTAGCACTTCTTCCAACATTTGAAGGGTTAGTAACCCCCCTAAAATGTAGGTTTCATTGCACCATTGAACACAAGCACACACAACATTCACCATAGACACACGCACACCCAGCCACGCATATATTTAAGTGTGTACCCTTTCACCATACAGGCACACCCAGGCAGCCACACATACATTTAAGTGTGACCCTTTCACCATACACTCACACAAGCAGCCAACTATACATGTAAGTGTGTACCCTTTCATCATTCAGGCATACTCAGGTAGCCACCCATACATTTAAGTGTGCACCTTTTCACCATACACTCAACATGCACACTCAGCCACCCATACATTTAACACAGGAAGGCACCTATACATTTAAGTGTGCACCCTTTCACCATACAGGCACACCCAGGCCACCCATATATTTAAGTGTGCACCCCTGCACCATACACTCAACACACAAACCCGGCCACTCATACATTTAATTGTGCACCCTTTCACCATACGCTCACAGAGGGAGCCACCTATACATTTAAGCGTTCACCCTTTCAGGATACACTCACACACGCACACATCATGGTGTTGAGGGGAGCCCTATCACTTCAAAAAGAAATGTTTTTTTTTAAGTCACTTCGACTTCATAAAGAAATGATTTCCGTTAAGGACCGAACCATAATGGAAAAATTTATTTATGAAGACAGAGTGACTTCAACAATAAAATATTTCTTTTTGAAGTCATAGGGCCTCATTACATGGAAGGTGGTAATGGTTAACGGCCACCGTTAATGGTAACGGTGACCGTTAACCATTACCGCCTTACTACGAGGTCCCTTAGCGGGTTGGTGCTTTAACGCCTGCTTTTTGCAGGCGTTAAAAACCAAACCGCTAAGGGACCTCGGAGCTAATTACGGCACCGCAAAATTGCGGTGCCGTAATTAGCGCCTTCCCCATTCCCATAGAGCCCTATGGGGCAGAAATGGGAATGGGGAAGGGCAATGGCGGAAGGGGGATTTACCGCCCCACCAACCTTGGAATGGGGCGGTAAATCCCCTTTCCGCCAAGGCGGTACCGGTATTTTACCGGCATGAGCTATGCCGCTAATAGCGCCATGGCTCACCGCCTTCCGTGTAACGAGGCCCATAGAGCTCTCCCACCCCATGACATGGAGCACTCCAGCCTAGAGGCTTCCATGTCATGGGGTGGGGTAGCCCTCGGACTTAAAAAAGAAATAGATTCTTTTTGTAGTCATGCAGCCTTCATAAAAGACATTTTTTCTGTTACACTGTAACTGAAATAATTTCTTTATGAAGGCAGAGTGACTACGAAAAGAAAAAAACAATTTTGTTGTCTTGTTTTTTTTAAAGGTCCAACGGGCCCCCTTCCCAGGACATATGGTGGCGGGGGGATATGTGGTGGCGGGGAACCCGCATCATAGGGGCTGTGGGGCCCTGTTGCCAGTGAGTGTACCCATGTCGTGTGTGAACCCTTGAACAAGTCCTGGCTTTTCTGCCAACAGCACTTTTCATGGCAGGTATTCAGCGCCTATAGTTACAACAAGGAAACAGTTTAACTATCGCTTGCTGGGAGGGCTGTGGGCGCAGTGAGCACTGTGTGTCAGGGTGGTGGCCCAGATGAAAAGGTGGAAGGAATCCACTTAACAGAGGGATGGCTAGAGCAGTGTGTTATAATGGTTCTTGGGTGGAATTCTACTCTAGAATTCCACCCATGCTATGATGTCATGTTGAGCTGTGTTTACTGATGGTTAATGTTCTACATTCCAAGATATACAGTTGGAGTTATCTGAAGAGCTGACTGTAGGCTCAGCACTGCTGGGCTGAGGCTGGTTGCCAATAAAGAAGCTCTTTTACTTACCTTGTGTCTTCTTTACTACACTGGCGACGAGGGAAACCAGCCTCCAAACCCACGCAGCCGTTTCTGGCCCAGCAGTAGCCCACGTTCCCCCTGAAGAGTTCCTGATCTGGAGGCCTCCTCCGGCTCTTCAAGGGAAGAGATACCACGACGCTGTCCGCGTCGGAGGATCTGCTAAGGAAGGGGGAGTGACCCTCCCTGCGCCGCTTCTACTACACAGGCTGGCGTCTCTGGCCTCCGCTCCCCATCCGGGGTAGAGTGCAGTGCCCTGCTGTACTGGGCGTTACAGCCGGCATGCTGCCAGCACACGGCCAACAGACACTAGCAGAAGAGACCGGTAGGCCCCAGCTGCGCTCCCCATCCCGGGTCGAGTGTAGAGCCCTGCCGTTTCCAGCGGAAACAGAAATGAACAGGTGAGCAGGCTGAGCGACCCTTCCCTGCGCCACGGACACCACAGCCGCGTCCATCCCCTGCGCCACGTCTCCCTGCTGTAGCTCAGCGCGGTTTGTTCACGGGGAGAAGGAGGGCCGCAAGCCGGAGGGGCAGCGCAAAACAGCCTGGACGCGGAAGGAGAGGCAGTACAGTCAGCGTCCCCCCTCCACATTCCCCCTGCTTGCAGCGCCGCATATCCAGAGCGCAGGGGAGAGGGAGGGATCACCCGGCTGTTTTTGAGCGCAACGTTCGAGGAGCCAGCCAAGGGAGCTGCAACCTCACGACCAGGAGGAGTGCGGCGAGGGCCCTCGGATTAAAGAAGCCCCTCCCACCGCACACGGAGGAAAGGGGTGTGCTGGAGCCTTGTTTTCTCGTCAAGCAAGAGAAAATGAACCCCGTACAACACTCGGGGAGGAAACTAGCACCAGGAAGGGAGCGGAGGAGGCTTTCTTCCTGAGCAGGGTCTCCGCCCATACACACGCAGAGGAGTGAGGCGTATCCGAAGGAGGGCGTTTCTTCATCGCTTGGAGGGGAAGTTAACCCTGTGCATACCGTGTCTTCCATATGACACTGTTCTCATTGCTTGTCTTCCACGAGCTCGGAAGGGTGTGACAGCTATAGCAAAGGTTGAACTGTGCCCGTGCTCAGTGGATGTTTCTTCATCGCTGGAACGCAATATTAACACTGTGCATACTGTGTCCATTCATCAGACACTGTTCTAATTGCTTGCCGTCCACAAGTGTAGAGGACTGTGAGAGTCATATATAAAGTTGAACACTGCCCTTGTTCACTGGATCTGCTAGCTGGTTTGCATCAGCCCTGAAATGCAGTACAATGCCCGTCCACCCCCAGCCTTTCTGGCCAGCCCTGGTGAGCCTGCAATCATATGGGACTTATGGGTTGACACATTCAAGGTCTACTTGAGGGCAGTAGGTGGCGCAAAATTCACTGATGATGAGAAAGAAGCAGCGTTACTTAACTGTTTGGGGACCGAAGGGCTCAGATTGTTCAGGCACCTTCCAGGTCCCAACGTGCATGCTGCCCCGCTGCCCCTGCGGAAGGAGCTGAAGGGGGTGATGCCCTACCAGGGGTAGTACTGGCCTATGAAACCGCCTTAGGCAAGTTGGAAGCAGGTTTGGCAAGAGAGCCAATGTGGTACTTGAGAGGTATCATTTTTTCTCGAGGGCTCAAGGTACCGGTGAGGGCATTGATGCCTTTGTGACTGCTCTACGTACTTTGATTGCAACCTGCAAATTCACAGGGACCATTGACGAATACATCCGTGATCAGGTGATGATGCGGACGAGTGATGTACGTGTCAGAGAGAGACTGTGGATAGAGAAAGATCCACCTCTAGATAAAGTCATTGAGATAGCCCGTGCCATTGAAGAATCCAGGAGGAGTGTAAGGGTCATGACAGACAAGGGAGAATCTGTGCATGCCATCATTCCCCGCAAGTCCACGGAAACCAGGGGGAAGAACAAAGACACCAGAGCAGGGTGTTCCTCGAAGGACCTGTGCAAGAATTGTGGGTGGCGTGGCCATGTGACAGGAGTAAAGGGATGTCATGCTGCCAATGTGGCTTGTAGAAAGTGCACATCTAAGGGACATTTTGCCCGTATGTGTAGGAGTGTTGTCTCCACTAAGGACTCAGTGAACATGGTGGACACCCAGGAGGAAGATGATGATGTGACCAAAGTAGGTTACATGGGTTGTTCTGATGGGAGTGAAAGAAGCGTACTGGAAGGTTCGATGCTGAGTGTGGGAAGTTGTAAGAAGAGAGCGTGGGCGACCTTTATGGTCAATGGTGTCCCGTTGGAGATGATGGTGGACACAGGGTCTCCATATACCATGATATCCCCTGAGCTGTATGAGTCCAAATTCCACAAAAGGGTTTCTGATTTGTCTTCTCTAGACATAAACCCATACGCCTATGGACGTCTACCAATTAAAGTTATAGGATTTGAATGAGTTGACATAAAGTTTCAAGGTAGGACGGCTAGGGGTAAGTTGTACGTAGCCCACAAGGGTGACCCTGTTGTGGGGTGGGAGGAACAAGCTGCCCTGGAGCTACTCATTAGGCCGGGAAAACCTGTTCCGGTAATAAGTGTAACTGAAGGGAACAATTGCAATGTGTGGTCTGGAGGGATAACGGCAGAAATCCTTGAGAGCAGATTCCCATCTGTTTTCACTTCGATTTGGCCAAATTGAAGGGTTTTGCACACAGAATAGTGCTTAAGAGAGGTTCAATACCCGTTGTTCACAAAGTCAGAAGGGTCCCTATCATGGCTCGGGATGCTTTGAAAGAAGAACTGTGCAAACTCAAGGAATCAGGGGTCATAGAAGAAGTAGAGTCTTCAGAATGGCTGGCCCCGGTGGTGTTAGCACGGAAGGGTGATGGAGTTTTGAGAATGTGTGTAGATCTCAGAGATCTCAGTTCATGCATTTGGGTTGACAGACACCCTCTACCCAATATCAATGAGATGGTATCGTTGGTGTCTGGGGCTTCATGTTTTTCTACTTTTGACCTCTCATCTGCATATCATCAGATTGACCTACACAGAGATTCTCGCCCACTTACTTTGTTTGTAACCACTTTTGGTGCATTCCGCTTTCGTAGGATGCCATCCGGATTGGCTTCCGCGGCAGCGGTTTTTCAGAGGATTATGCAAAAACTCCTCGGTGCCATTAAGGGTGTTGAGTGTTTTCAGGACGACATCCTTGTGTGGCGGAGATCGCAGGCAGAGCACGATTGCAGGGTTCTGGAGGTGATGAGCGTTTTCCAGGATAGTGGTCTCACTGTAAAGCTCAGTAAATGCAAGGTAGGCGTCCCCTGCGTGACTTATCTGGGACATTCATTAGATGCGGAGGGCATTCATCCCGAGGCAGAATTGGTGCAGACATTGAGTGAAGCAGCAGCTCCTATAAACAAGGACCAATTGAGATCCTTTATGGGTCTAGCGGAGTATTACAGCAGGATCGTACCATCATATGCTGACAAGACTGTCAGTATGAGATCCTTGCTTAAAAAGGGTGTGCATTTTACATGGTCGGATCAGTGTCAGGCAGAGTTTATCAAATTGAAGGAGGAAATTGAACAAGCCCAGTCTTTAGGGTCCTTCTCCCCAGCTAGGAAAACGATCCTCACGGTAGATGCCAGTGAGTATGGTATAGAAGCTGTTCTGGAGCAAAGAGTGGAAGGCAAACTACGACCCATTGCCTTTGCATCCAGAGTGCTCAGAGAGGCTGAGGGTAGGTATGCCGTCATTGAGAGGGAGGCTCTTGCTGCTGTGTGGGCATCCAAGTATTTCAGAACCTTTCTGTGGGGAATTGAATACACCCTACGCACGGACCACAAGCCCTTGGAGCATGTGTTGACGACTAGGGGTTTGTGTCACACGTCTACGCGCATCATGAGGTGGATGGCGGATATGGCTGAGTATAATTTCAGAGTTAAATATGTTCCGGGAACTAGAAATGCGGTGGCGGATTGTCTGTCTCGCTTTCCGAGATCTCTTGATGAGGTTGAGCTGCAAGTGGCAGAGGGGAACGATTGTACCTTAGTGGCCAGTGTAGTGCCCGCAGTGTCAGAGTTGGAGTGGTGTACACAATGTGCGACTGATCCAGAGTTGATAGAGGTTAAGAGTGCGCTCAGCAGTGGGAGTGTTGGATCTGAGTTGCCAAAATCCTATGGGCATGTGTGGGAGGAGTTGTCTGTGGGTCCATGGGGCGTGGCTAGAGGCCGTAGGTTGGTCCCTCCTCGTTCCCTTAGAGGGAAACCTGTTGATTTGGCACATGAAGGGCACATAGGGAGGTCCATGACCAAAAGAAGGCTTAGGGAAGATTATTGCTGGCCGGGAATGGATGCGGATGTGGAGGACGTAGTGAAAGATTGTGCAGCTTGTTCCACCAGTGACAAGAGCAAAGCTCCAGCTGCTCAACCCATTTATCCGGTGGAACCACCCGGTGAAGTGTGGTCCAAGATGGCACTTGATATAATGGGCCCTATTGATTCGTTGGGAGGAAGCCTAAGGTTTATTGTTGTTATGGTGGATTATACTTCGAGATGGGTGGAGGCCACGGCCTTGTCTACGGTTACTTCCGAGAAAGTGGTTGATTTTCTCTCTGCAGTGTTTGACAGGGAGGGTGTTCCTGCAGGTCTGCTGACTGACAATGGCTCTCAGTTTGTGTCGGAGTACATGCAGAAATTTTTGAATGACTTGGGGATTCGTCATCATAGAGTCGCGCTATAAAATCCACAGGCCAACGGTCTGGTGGAACGTATGAACCGTTTTATCAAGGGGGCCATCCAATTGGCTCTTGCCAATGGCCTTCCGTGGGGAAAGGTGGTGTCAGAGTCTCTTAAAGCCTACAGACTTACCCCTTCTGTTGTCACGGCTCATTCTCCTTTTGAGCTGATGCAGGGGAGGAAACCTGGCTCCAAATTGAGAGTGCCAGCCCTGGGTGGCGGTGTTCAGACTCAGGTGGACATGCAGGGAGTTGTGGATCGTGTTCGCAGAAAGCAAGAACGTTTCTTGGATGAACAACTGGCCCATAGGAAGCCCCTTGCCGTGAAGGTTGGGGATTGGGTTCAGGTCAAGAATCCTAGGTTTGTGGCCAAGGGTCTCAGTAGATACTTAAATCCACGTAAGGTGGTTAAGCGAGGCCGTGGATATGTAAAACTTGATGACGGTTCCACGTGGAGCCTTAGGCGAGTAGTGGTGGTAAATAAAGAGAGAGTAGTCTCAGCAGGGTGTGAGACCAGCATGCCTGGTGACAGTTCAAGAGATGATGGGGTGATTGGTGAGGGCCCCTTAGAGGATTTAGCAGTTCGGGAGTTACCAGTCAATTTGCAGCCTGTGGTCCCTGATGTGGTTCTTGGTTTCCCGGGAGCAGGAGAACATTCCCCTTCCGTCTCTGTGTCTGATTCCGGTGTCAGGAGTCTTCCGGTGGATGAGAGTGAGGTCTCCGCTTCTGGGGCGGATGACTCTATTCCTACTCATACTCGGTCTGGCAGGGAGAGGAAGATTCCTTCCAAGTTTAAAGAGTTTGTGTTGGGTGCTGTAATTTAGTAGCACCCACTGTTTTTTTTCTTTTTCTTTGCTTCCTTTCTTAAAATTCCATACCTTAGTTGCAGGTGGTTCCTTCTTTAGTGTGTGTGTGTGTATGATGTGTGTGTGAGGTGTGTATGTGAGTGAACAACCTGGGGGGTGGTTGTTTCGGGAATAAAGGGGGGAGATGTGTTATAATGGTTCTTGGGTGGAATTCTACTCTGTACTCTGTAGAATTCCACCCATGCTATGATGTCATGTTGAGCTGTGTTTACTGATGGTTAATGTTATACATTCCAAGATATACAGTTGGAGTTATCTGAAGAGCTGACTGTAGGCTCAGCACTGCTGGGCTGAGGCTGGTTGCCAATAAAGAAGCTCTTTTACTTACCTTGTGTCTTCTTTACTACACAGTGTTCCGAAGGGTTTGGTGTGGTCAGACGACAGGATGGTGATCTTACTCAGGTGTTCCATTCTGCCACTATGGTGAGGATCAAACCATTTTTGGCAGGTTCCTTGGTGTTCCCGGCTTCCGGAACTGCAGGGGAAGCGAAATGGGGGCAGGACACTGGTGGCACATTAATCCAATCCGCCAGCCCTGATGAATCCAATATCCAGCTGCCAGCACATATGCCCAACAAATGGAGTCAGCAGGTCCAACCATCTTGAAGCAGGAAGACTCGTTAGTTGGCGAGATGAATTATGTGAACCATATATCCCTCTAATGCATACCCACCGTGATGGTGCTGCTACTGCCAGTCATTAGCTGAGCCATCAAGCCCAAACAGCTGAACTGCTTCTTCTTCTTCTTCTTCTTAATTACTGAATGCGTGGGCGGACCCACGCAGGCGCTTCCCCATCCAATAGGATGATGTGCACCAACCCACCAATCAACACGTAGCCCACATAAACTCACAACTCCTCCCACCGCCCCGTCTGTCTCACAAAATTCAACAACACACTGCTCGTCCTCCTGCCTCTCACCCCGTCACCTCCCAGCAAAGCCTTCCCACTCATCTCAGCCACACCCAGCGCAGACAACCGAACCCTCATCAATTCTCTCTCTACAAAATGTCTCTCACACCTAAGCAAAAAATGTCCCACAGTCTCAGGCACCCCACACACTGCACAGTCCCTTGACTCACGCTCCCCCACTCGAAACAGACAGTCATTTAGCCCCACATGCCCTATCCTCAACCGATTCAGCATCACCTCCTCCCTCCTCCTCCATTCCAGACTCCCTGCATCCACCTTCACCGACACTTTCCCACGAACACCAAACATCCACCTGCCCTTCACCCCACTCACCCACCTCTCCTGCCACTCATTGATAACCCGTCTCACCACCACAGCCTTCATCTCATCCACACTCAAGCGGATGCCTCTTGCAAAGACAGAGATGTTTCTACAGCTCGTATTGGATACAAGAGGCAGCTTGAAAGTACAACCTTAAGGAAGGAAGCATCTTTTGAATGGGTCTCGCTACTTGTACCCCCTTTTCTTTTCCCTAACGAGAAGTCCATTTTATAAGAGCTTTCTGGCTCCACATGTGACGCCACCATTAGACGCATTCCACTGCAGAAGATGGGTCGGGGTTATTGTGTACTGGTGCTGTGTTGATGGTCCACTAGGTTTCCAAGCAGGCCGGCGTAAGATTTCCCCTAGTTGCATCAAGGCTGCAGACAAGCATTGGCAATGGCAAACACTTTTGTGTGGGTTTGAGAGGGGAGTGGTTAGGGGTACCTTACCTACTGCTGCAGGTGCTCAGCACGGTATCCCTAATAGGCCCCTACAGGCGCTGCCGTGCTCATCCAAGGACCAGGCCTCATCTCCAGCACTCAACAACGCTGCACGAGTCCAGAGGGCCTCCGCACCAGAGTCCAGGCACTGAAGTCACTCCGTCTCCACTGCCTACTGCATCTGCTGGCTGGCAAGGTGAGAAGTAACTGGCTTGTCTTTCAGAAGTTCTAGAACATTCTGAAATGGCACAGGCCCGTGGTGACGTCACGTGAAATCATGGCGGCGCTTGCAAACAGTTACATTGTACTGTCCGAACAGCAGCACGTGCCCGGTGCCCACTCTATCCCCTGTGGGCCATGGAACACACTGTGTTGCGTGCAACTTTTTTCTTACCTTCTCTCTGCTTGTGCTTGCTTCATATTAGTTTGAGAACTGTTAAATTCTGACATGGAATTTCGAATTATAAAATAAAACCGGTCTACTGACTAACATCAGATGGCCAAAAGGTTTGCACGCTTTCACATTTTTACATGAGTGTGCCCGGGTTGTATCTTGGGTGCTTTTACCGTCCAGACCACCTCCCTTCCCCAGCTCGGCCTGATGTTGCTTTGTCCCCTGCCATAAATACTTCACTCAGCGTGTT
Organism: Ambystoma mexicanum; assembly: GCF_040938575.1. Classification (NCBI taxonomy): domain Eukaryota; kingdom Metazoa; phylum Chordata; class Amphibia; order Caudata; family Ambystomatidae; genus Ambystoma; species Ambystoma mexicanum. The sequence continues at coordinate 610,209,598 of NC_090925.1, read as the reverse complement.
AGTCCGTGGCCTTGCAGCACCAACTGGGACTGGAAGGGAACCCTTCGCTAATGAGTGTCAAAATCGCGTTCTTAACGTTTCCTTCTTAAGAACTACAAAGGGAGTTTTTATTTTGAAAGCACCAGTTAGCTGCCAAAAATCTGTGTCTTCCTCATGGACAATTAAACATATATCACACAAAACGGTTTTAAGCTATCTGCCTTATTTTCACATGTTCCTATTTACCACACCAAAGATGTTATAATTATATATTCATCACATTATGTAGGCAGTACCATGCCTTTCTGAAACATTCACCCACATGACCTTTTGTTTGTGACGAATGAACTTCTGGGGAACCAGTGGTCCAGTGGATGAATATCGGTTTCTAAACCATCAATCAGCCCCACACCTTTAGTACACCAGAAGGGATCTGAACAGATTGGAAACACAAGCAAATTACAAACCTCCCTGTCCAATTTTGGTAACATTGACGAAACAACAGGCTTATCGCCGCAAGGTCGTGGATCGTTGGTTAGTTGCAACACAGCGAAAATACAATTATTACCCAATGATAGATGGGACTGTCCAGTCAAGGTTATATGCAAATATCTACTTTATTATTATTCAACAGACAGTTCTAGCACACTACAACCCATCCCGTAAAGGAATGCAGAAGAAAGACAGTTTCAGCACAAACGAAGCAATGGGTCATATCATGTCACTAGGGGTCTTTGGAGAAGGACCAGGGGGACAGAACCACAATGTACCTTGTGTTTGTAGAGGTTCTTGATGCTCGACAGTGTAGAGTCGGTTTTAGGGCGCTTTGTAGCTTCTGCGACAGAGATCAAGATGGGAGACAGCGTTCGACACTGGCCGGGTGGCTGTAGGTTGGCCTAAACAGCCGCTGTGGGTCAGCAATCGTTGCCTCAGTGCTGGTTGGTGGGTGTGAAGCATTGGTTGAGGCTTTTTGGACAACGTTAGCAACTGCGGTGTGACAACAGTCAGGGGTGCAGTCGGTTGCAGCTCGAGGGGCTCGAAAATGTCCTTTTTATGCAGACGCTGGTAGATGCTTGTCGATGCACTCCTCCTAGCTTCTTCACTGGGCTTGTGTCATCCTTTAAGGTAGACGGCACAAAGCTGAGCAGAGTTGCAGTCAACAGCCTTGTCCTTGGTTTGGTTCAGAGACTCTCTTGCACTTTCCACCTAGGACGCTTGCTTGCAGAGCTAAGCAGGGCACGCAGGGTTTTGAAGCTGCTGGAGGGTCCTCTGGATTCAGTATCTGCCTCTGTTTCCTGGGAGATGTTTAGGGGAGGGATCTTGCTTCCCTCTTTGGAAATCCTGGCCTTCCTTCACTGTGGAATCTGTAGGCAGACTGTACCTTCTGCCAGGGTTCAAATAACTTCTTCTTGTTACTCCTTGCAAAGTCTTAGATGATCTCCCAAAAGAGGGGCTCATCCCTCTTTTAAAGCCAAATTAGCCACAGTGATTGGTGTAGACTAAGCATACCTTAATTAACCAATCCTGGGTCCCCACCAACAATCTTCTGTATGCATGAGTTCATAACCAGAGTGATTTGCGACAGAAAAGGTAAAGGGTTGAAACCATGTAATACTAAGTCCAACACATTTTCCTCTCTGTTGTGGATCAAAGGGTCTCTCTAAATAATTGAGCTCTCTGTGGTTCCTGATTAAAGCGGGAGATCTCCCTGGAAGTTCTGGCAAGACCAGACATTTGGTCTCCACCAAACCACATACGCATAACTTCTCATTTGGATCCCCCTGCAGGGATGACTACTGTAAATACATACTTCCAGACATTACAGGTCATTGCCCTTGATACTGAAAACCCAGAGCTGGCTTCAGATTAACACAGTGCATATCAAAGGTAGTTGGGGTTTTCCAATCCTTTGTTAGTCCTGCGACCAGGCCTCTCATGGGTCTGTTTGAATTAACTCTGATTAGTATGCAAGGCTGCCATCAGCAGCTAACAAACTAAGGGCGGACCCATGGTGCCTTTGTTAGTTAATTAGGTTGGCCATGGCAGGAGGAAGGTTTTTTTCTTCCCCCTTCTCCCCTTCTGAGATGCCTTGATGTACTCTTGGCAGTCCTATTCCAACTAAATATGACAGGGGGCGGCGCCTATAGGCTTTGTCCACCCAGAGTACATGGGTCTATGTGTATGTCGTTTCGTGAGCATAGGAAAATATGTGCAGATTAGCCCCACACATTTTCAAGAGGTTTATCTACAATCATTCAATTACATTTAAAATTTCAAAAAAGGTCCAGGCGAGCGAACACCCACCGTGCGGATGGTCGAATTCCTCACAGTGTTTGTCTTGAAAGTACATTTTCAAAATCCACAGGGCATTCTGCTGAATTGCATTCTGGTATTTGTAGGCTTCCATTCAAGGTGGGGTGAATAATGCCACAATTGAAACTTTTTGCCTAGCATATTTCTCTAAGGATATATACATGTTTGTGAGTACTTTACCATGTTTTGTGTACTTTTCAAGTTTTCTTTGTAAAACAGAGTATTTCACTTTCCCTCTCATGATCCTTACCCTTCTTACCCCCATGTTTGGCTTGGTTTAAAAAAAATATTGTTGAAAGCCAAGCGTGGGGTGTGAGAAGTGTAAAGATGAGATGGCTAGTAAGACTATAGGCCCAGGATGTGACAGGAGAGGCTACAGTCCTGGAGATTGGAGGAGTTATCTTCTCTGGTTCTGGCCCTGTGCGGGTTTTCAGGGCACAAGTCAAAGAAACATGTGGGTGGACGCTGTCCACCCACATTTTTCATGGGACAAACAAACCCCTTTTAGGTGTTTTTGAGGCCAGCATTTAGAAATCAGTACTGTAATATGCATACTTTTAACCCCTTTTTTCAAAATGTTCTTGGGGGAGAACCCCCCCCAAGTCCACCTAGTGGTTTCAGCACGCTCGCTACGCTGCTTGGCAGAACACTATCCTGGGTGAGCACATGAGAATGTTTGTTTTGTTTAGATTAGAGATGAACTTTACACCTCTTGTCCTTTATTCTAGGCACCTCATTACACTCTTTACGTTTTCTCCTGATATCTTGCACTAGTTTATTTAGAAACTCCCCCCTCCGAGTTGCACTCTCTTCTGCATGCCAGCCTCCATCTCCCCCTCACCAGATTAAATAGAGCTTAACCCAAGACCTTAAAGGAGATATTAATAACTCAAACTATACCTCTGCGTGCCCTCCTATTTAACGGAAAGTGATAATCATGTTACCCTGTATCCTGTCCACCCCACTCTCTACTGCAAATTAAGGCTGGATTACTAAACCACTGCTACCAATAGGTGAACAAAGGAAGCAGGAAGACGTTTTCTATGGTTGGACCTTTTTTAGATCCTAACAGAGAGTCTGAAAAAAATGACAGAGTGGTATTCCAGGAGACCCTTTAATTGAGCCCCTTTGCATCACAAAGCCACAACAACATGCCTTGGACTGGCTGATTAGGGTGCCTTGCAGTTGAAACGTACAGTGGCACTTTCAGAGTGGATAATCCAAAATATGCACTCATCAGCAGATTGCAACCATGCAGAGCCCTCCCTTATAGGCATTCTCACACATTAAACCCAACAGCTTGTGAGGAGGTATCTCTATCACCCGAGTATGACTGATATGGTGGTTTCCTGTCTATGTCGTAAAGAGTGAGACGAAGACAGGGTAGAATGACAAAAGTCTTGAGGAAAGCGAAGCAGCTACAACTATCATATCTAACTGACATATGGCCAGTCCAGAGAAACATCAATAGATCCAGATATCCCAAATCCGGTGTGCTAAATGGTAAATCCTGGGAAAGTCTTGATTTAAATTAATGATTAAAGTAAGACTCATCCCCAAAGTCCACCAAACACAATCAAGTGACATTGGAAATCCAATATTGTTCATAATGTTGATGGGCCCAAAGTTGGCAAGATCTTTGGAAAGGATGTCAGGGAATAAGGAGAACTATGGTTGATCAGAAAACAATCTAATCGCTGTGCCTCATCACAGTCAAAACTGTAGAATATAGGCACTAATGTGCAGATTCATGAAGGAAGAGGGAACACCTCACCGCACAGGGAACTCAAACCAAACAACAGGACAAGCCATTTAAGGAAAAAACGAACATCTAACAAACATGGATCCCTTACTGGTCTGAATGTATCAAGACAATGCAAGGTTGATACTGCCCTACTAACATTTACACTGCTCGGAGCAGGATGAAGGCCAGGAAAATGTGTGGGAGGTAAGACTGAGTGCCAGTGAAGGGAAGAACATAGACAAGAGGTTAGTCGACAAAGAAACCACTGAAAGGCCAAACCATACGTAAAATGTATTGAATTAAAAAGGAAGTCAAAACAGTTGAGTGAATTATGAAGGGTCACATGCCAACCATTTACAACCCTACCCACAAAATCCAGAAAACCTATGTTAGGAATTCGACCATCTGCATGGTGGGCCTTCTGCTTGCCTGGTCTTTTTTTCAAATGTTTTAAGTAAATGGATGATGGTAGACCTGCCTCAGGAAAATGTATGTGGCTAATCCACACACATTTTACTATGGTCACACCACAACAAATGCATAGACCCGTGTAATCTGGAAGGGACACAGTCTACAGGTACAGTCCGCCCCTGTTATATTTAGTTGGAATATGACAGGAGAGTAGAGAACAATGTCATCCTAAGGATGGGGCACGGTGGGCTGCTCCCTGCCATAGACAGCCTCATTAACTAACAAGGGCTCCATGGAACCGCCCTGCTCTTTTGTTAGCCCTTCAGCTGGTGGCAAGGATTATAATACCAATAGAGGGTACTTCAAACAAGCCCCCGTGGGGCCTGACTGTAGAGGATTACAAAGGAGACAGGAAACCCAATAAACCTTTCATAAGTAACTGTGTCAACCTGAAGCCAGCTCCAGCCCCTCAGCATCAATGTCAGTGAACTGACTTGTCTGAGTCTATTTTTGCACTAGACAATACCCTGTTAGGGGGACTCCATTCATAAGGTACAAGAATGTGTTTTGCATAAGTCAGAGAGTCTGGTCTCTCGGCATCTTCAATAGTGATCTGCCACTTTAAAAAGAAACCACACCAGTAGAACCATTAACCAGAGAGACTCTTTGATCATAGCAAACAAGAAGGTGTGTGGGACCTAGTGTCACAGGGGAGTGAAGCCAGAGATCTTTTTGTTGAGAGAAGTGTTCCACCATGTTGGTTCTGGGAAACCCATTGTTCATGTAGGACCCCCATACCTTTTCTGGTTGCAGAACATTGTTGGTAGGGACCCCAGGAGTGGTTCACTAAGCTAGGCTCAGCCTACACCAATCACTGTGGCCCACTTGGCTTTAAGAGAGGGCTGGAGATCCTCTTTCAGGCACATCATCTGAAGACTTCACTTGAAGCAGAAAGAAGAACTCATCCTTGGACCCTGGCTGAAGGTACAATCTGTCTTACAGCTTCTGCCAGTGAAGGAAGGCCAGGATATTCCAAAGAAGGAAGCAAGATCCCTCCTCTTAACTTCTCCAAGGGAACAGAGGGAGAAGACCTTCCAGACGCTTCCGAATCGGTACCCAGCCAGCACACAGCGTGCCCTTATAGGCACTGAAGTAAACTCCCTGGACAGGGAGTGCCAGAAAGTCTCTGAACCCGAAACCAAGAACAAGGCAGCTGCCTGTAACACAATGACTAGCTCTGGACCGTCCATCTTAAAGGACCATGCAAGCCCATTGTAGAGGTGGGGATAAGTACAACGACAAGCACCAGGCGCGGTCCGCCTTAAAGGAAATTTTCGAGACAGTAGAGTTCCTTGATCTGCAACCACCTGCAAAGCTGACCGCTGTCACGCCTCAAGTTACTGCTGTCAAGCTGCAGTCACTGAATAAACCCGAGACCTCTCGACCAGTGCTTCAGAACCACAGATCAGCACTAAAACACTGATTCCTGACCCTGAGTCGCTGTGAAGTCCAGCCTTCAGCCTTTCGCCAAGCTTTGCTCACTGAACTGTTTTGCCGCCCGATACTCGCCACTGAACTCTGTTGCAGAAGCCTGAAAAGCACCTTGAAGACAACTCCATGCTGTTGAGCGCCAAGAACAACTACAGCAATAGGTGTGTTATGGTTCTGTCCCCCTGGTCCTTCCAAGAAGGCCCCTAGAGACATTTTAAGATCCTTTCTCCCTTTTTACTAGTATCTGTACCCAGCGCAACATATGACGTTCTAGCATATCTGAAAGCTTATTAATTAAATATCATCACATTTGTATTTATTTATTCACTCATCTATTTCATTGTGAACACAATTAACAATCTCATTATTGTCAGATACAACACTTAAGAAGCCAAATGATTGAACTCTTGAGAGAGCAACATATAGTTGCTTGTGACTGAATACAGGCTTCAGAAGGTATAGGCAAATTCTGTCAAAAGTCTGCCCCTATGACTTATTAATTGTCATTGAAAAGGCTAAATGTATAGGACAGTGTCTTCTTTTGAATTTGATAGGCATATTTGTATCAGATGGAATGAGATGTATGAGCGGTACAAGAACAGTATCTAGGTTTAATCCATCAGTTACACATGCCTCTATGATGTGTCTTTGTAGAAGCGTAATTGTCAACCTTGTTCCATTGCAGAGTGTCCATTGCATAGTCCCTGTGATGGCCTAAGATTGCGCAGTAGCATACTTACAGTGCATAATTTCAGCACCTACTTTCAGTTTTAGCTTGTGAGAAGGCATTAATCCTACAGTGTTTCGCTCTTTAGAGACTGAAATGTTGAGCCGGTAATTAACTGTTTATTGACATTGGAACCGCCATGCCCTGTGTGAAGTGAAGTGGGGTTGGAAAGAAGTAACTTGAAATTATTCAGAATGTTTGTAATAGTGGAAGGTGATGGTGACTGCGAAGAACCATGCTAATTTGTTTGTGAAAATTATAGCTGTTGTTTAAGTGGAATGGCAAACAGAGGTGCAGTTTGCCATTTGGACAGCAGAGGGCAGCCTTACAATGATAAAGTGCATCATCTGAGTACAGAAACACACCTTAGCATTTTATGTATATAGATTGTGGTTATTAAACATACCAACTCCCTCCTGTCAGTATCTAATGTGCATCCCTTTTCCTTTTTAGAAACTGTCTGTTCTCTGCATTCCTTACAGAGTGGGTTGCATTTAGTAGTGGTATTAGATTGTCTGTTGTGATAATAATAAAATAAATATTTGTATACAACCTTGACTGTACACTCCTTTTATCATTGGTTAATAATTGTATTTTCGCAGTGTATAAAAATAACCAATGATCCATGATCTTTAGAGAAATTAGGCTTGCCATTCCGTCCAGGCTACCAGAATTGGACAAGGTGGTTTATCATTTGAATTGTATGCTTGTTTAATACAATCTGTTTGGATCCATTCTGGTGTATTAGAGAGGTGGGGCTGACTGGTGGTCAGTGCTTTAAGTGGGGTAAGAAATTGAGGGGGGGCCCTCGTTTGGGGGCGTGGCATCCGCTGTGGGCATGGCCTAAAAGTGCACAAATCATAGTAGGGTGCGCAAACAAATATATAAATGTAGTAGAGCATTTATATATTTGTATGCGTACTAGTATGGTTTGTGTATTTTTCAAGCCTTCTTTTATAAACATAGCAATGTTACATATTTCTATGTTTATAAAAGGTGGCTTGAAAGTGTACAAACCATAGTAAGTTACGCACACTTGTGTGCTTACCTTACTATGCTTTGTGTACTTTTCAAGCCACCTTTCATAAACATAGACATTTGTAACATATTTCTATGTTCATAAAAGATGGCTTGAAACGTACAAGCCATCTTTTATAAAGCGTTGAGGACGGACAAAACCCAAGGTGGTTTTGTCCGTCGACAAAGCTTTATAAAAGATGCCTTGAATTGTGTACGTTTCAAGCCGTCTGTTATAAACGTAGAAATATTTCTACGTTTATAAAAGATGGCTTGAAACGTACACATTTCAAGGCATCTTTTATAAAGATTTGCCAAAGGAGACAGGCACCTCGGGCTCAGTGATCGCTGCTCTGAGCAGAGATCACAGAGCCCGAGGCGTCTTTCACCCTCTGGGAACCCGCGGGCTCCGTGATGTAATCTACGTATTAGATCATGGAGCCTGCAGGTTCACAGAGGGTCGGTGACCTGGCGAGGGCAAACGAAGGAACTGTAACTTCCCTGATGACCCCTCAGATGGGGGGTCATCGGGGAAGTTACAGTGACTGACAGAAGTGCCAGCCAGCCTCAGCGACGCTGTGGCTGGCTGGCACTTCTGTCCACTTGCCTAACGTTACACTGGCGCGCGCATCTCCCGTCGCGGCTGCGGCCGTGGCGGGATAATGCGTCCTGCCATGGCGTGGTGGGACCGGGGGGCCCCGGCAGGGCCCCGGCTCAGCCCCACTTTTTGGAGACTGGCGGGGCCCGGCCCCGGCAGGCCCCGGCCCACTTAAAGCACTGTTGGTGGTTTAGAAACCGATATTCACCCCTGGACCACTGGCACCTCAGAATTTGATTCATCACAACATAAGATGAAGATAGCTTGAGATCAAATAACACTAGAAAACAACCTAACTGGATAAGATCTCCTACTAGCGGAAAATGTAGCAACAGCCCCTGAAAACCCCTGGGACCCGCTGTGTCACATCATTGTCGTGGGAGAAGTACCAATGTATTTCCACAGGGGTCAGCGTATTGAAGGTGAGGTGAGGAACATGTACAGCAATTTAGATCCAAGGCCTTCAACCCGTAGATCGAGTGCCACTGGTAGTTCGCCTGAGGCTACCCAGTAGATCCTCACATCAGACACCAAATAGAGCACTGCCTTTATTTTGGTGTCTGAAGTGCATGGCCTCTACGCTTGCCCCCTCCCTCTCTTCTTCCAGCAAAGCAAAGAGTCAAAATCTGTTTGCACAGTGAGAGGTGGGACTGCATCTGGGCTTGAATGGGTGAACTATCCACAACAAAACTAAATGGGAAAAATATGTTTTGAGCATTGTCTGTAAGAGGTGCAAATGATACCTGATTAGAAAGGGGTGGGGAGCATCATTCTGCATACCATGTGAAAAAAAGCTGGGCATGTGATCGTTTCAGTCTCACCCTTTTTCTTTAGATTTATATTGGTTAGCACTTTGTATGCTGGTAAATGTAGGTTTTCAATCCGAATGGGGAAACTGATGGGGAAACTGAAGGTAGAAACGTAATAATTTTTTGCTTAGCATGCATGTTTGAGCGAATGTGAGTAGAAAAAAGATAATCCGTGTGAGTCCCGGTTTGCAAGAAAAAAGGTACATCTAGTGGTACGTGTTGCTGCTTATTGTAAAACTGTGAATAGTTTTTTTTTTAAAATTGAAGATACTGAGTTAACTGTTGTAAGTCAGTAGTACCCAATTGTAACATAGAATTCGCTGTGAAATGGAGGAGCCCATCTCTATATGTGTTCCAATACGGGAATTCAATCACTAACGACAAATTCACATTTAAATAAATGTGGAAAACTACTAGCTGCACTCAATTCTGGTGCTTGCCCTCCTACATTTATAAAACTAAACAGGAATATAAAATAACATGTTCTATTAACGCCAGGACTTAAAAATATGATTTCAGTTCTGGTTCAGCCTATGTTTTTCAAAACAAGTATTTGAATAAAGCAATCAGGTGAGAAAAGTGAGCAGTATGTATATATATATATATATATATATATATATATATATATATATATATATATATATATATATATATATATATATATATATGATACATTACTCACCGTAATCGTATTTCTGATGCTTGTATCTGCTTAGATTCACATGCTGTGCATAGGCCGACATCTAGTGGAAGCTGCGGAGTATTACAGTTTGTTTTTCGAAAATCGAAAATGGGCGTCGACACAGGCGTGCCAGTAATACTATCCCTAGTGTGACGTCCACTGTACCCAAGATCCCTCACGCGTCTAGGATCCTCAGATTGTATTTTTTCTGACATGAGGAAGCATGAGGAGTAGCGTGAGTACAGATAATCCAAGCAGATAGACAGAAAGGTAAGACTACAAGCAATCATGCGCCTTCTCTCGGAGGGGAGGAAGGGTGGGTCGCATGTGAATCTAAGCAGATACAAGCATCAGAAATACGATTACGGTGAGTAATGTATCCCTTCTGAGGCTTGTGGAATCTGCTTAGATCACATGCTGTGCATAGATTAGCGAGCAGTACCAGAAGAAGGAGGTGGGATGTGAGAAGGGTCATGAGCAAACAGGTGTCTTAGAACCGCTTGTCCCACTTGTGTATCTGTCTTGGAATGAGTGTCAATGCAGTAATGCTGAGTAAAAGTGTGAATAGAGCTCCAAGTAGCCGCTTTGCAAATGGTGTCGAGGGGAACATTTGCAATGAAAGCCAGAGTGGCACCAATGCCTCTAGTAGAGTGGGCCCTTGGCGTAAAAGGCAGAGTCTTTTCAGAAAGAGAGTAACACAGCTGTATACAGTTGATAATCCACTTCGAGATCGCGCCCTTAGAGACGCGATCCCCCTCTCTGCCTGTAGCTACGGAGACAAACAGTTGATCTGTTTTCCTTAGCGGTCTGGTTTTATTTACATAGTATAGGACCGCCCTACGCACATCTAGGGTGTGTAGTTTCACCTCAGCCGAGCTTTGCGGGTTTTGGAAGAAAGCCGGAAGCTCGATGGACTGGTTTACATGGAACTTGGATATGAATTTAGGTGAGAACCTAGGGTGTGTGCGTAAAACCAGTTTGTCCTTGTGGATAGTAAAGAAAGGATCCTGCACTGACAGAGCCTGAATTTCACTGACCCTTCTTATGGAGGTAATGGCTACTAAGAAGGCCGTTTTATAAGTCAGGTGTTTGAGACTACTTTTATGCATGGGTTCGAATGGGGGTCCCATGAGCTTAGCTAGCACCACGTTGAGGTCCCATCCTGGCGGTGGGTTCGAAATAGGAGGGTGAAGTCTCTTTACTCCTTCCATGAAGGCTTTAACCACTGGTACTTTCCACCACGAGACCTTGTTATGGGATGTGGTGTAAGCCGAGAGGGCTGCCAGGTGTACTTTCAGCGAGTTAAAAACCAACCCTGCATCCAGCAGGTGGAGCATGTATGTCACAACGTTGGAAGGAGTGCAATCAACCGGGTTGATTTGTTTATTCTGGCACCAGGTAACGAATCTTTTCCACTTATCAAAGTAACAGTGCCTTGTATTTGGTTTCCTGGACTCTTTTAGAATGTCCATACACCTCTGTGGTAATTTGAGATGTCCAAACTCTATGACTTCAGGAGCCATGCTGCTAGGTTCATAGAGTTGGGTTTTTGATGCACTGTTTGACCCTGTTGCTGGGACAGTAGGTTGTACCAGGCTGGGAGTCTGATGGGCTCGCACACCGCCATCCTGCGTAGGTGTGGAAACCATGGTTGTCTCGCCCACATGGGAGCAACTAGGATGAGCGTCATCGATTCCTTGTTCATCTTGTACACCACTTTCCTGATGAGAGGAGTTGGTGGAAAAGCGTACGCAAACATCCCTGACCAGTTCATCCACAGGGCATTCCCTTGGGAGTCTGGCTGGGGGAACCTGGATGCAAATCCTGGGCATTGTCTGTTTTCGCTTGTGGCGAATAGGTCTATAGTGGGGAAACCCCACTGAGAGAAGAGATCTTCTACTACGTTTCTGTGAAGGACCCATTCGTGTTCTTCTGGGAGGGAGTCTCTGCTTAGAGCATCCGCTAGGGAATTGAGCTCCCCTGGAACATGTTGTGATGACAGGAAGATGTTCCGTCTGAGTGCCCATATCCATATTTTCTGGGCAAGCTTGGACAGATTTGGCGAACGAGTCCCCCCTTGCTTGTTCAGATAGAACATGGCTGTCGTGCTGTCCGTCCTGATCTGCACCGACAAGTTCAGTAGATGGGGCTCGAAGGCCTTTAGCGCTCGGAATACTGCCAGAAGCTCTAGCAGATTGATGTGGTTCTTGGCTACTGAGTGAGACCAGAGACCCTGAGCTGTGTGGTGAAGATGGTGAGCTCCCCACCCAATCAGGCATGCATCTGTAGTCACCACGGCTTGTACTTCGGGATCGTAAAAGGGTTTCCCCTTTGCGAGATTCTCTCTTGTCCACCAGTGTAGGCTCTGTACGAGTGTTGGCGAAACGACCACTAGATCGTCCCACTGACCACTTGCCTGAGACCACTGTTTCGCCAACCATTCTTGCATGGGACGCATGCGCAGACGCGCGTGGGGGACCAGGTAAATGCATGATGCCATCATGCCCAGTAACCGCATAGCTTTGCGTACTGTTATCTGTTGACCTGACTGATAATGCGGAATTTGCCGAAGTATATTCCGAATTCTCTCTTCCGAAGGGAAGGTCAATCCTTTCTGAGTATCTAGGATAGCTCCTAGAAACTGTTTTGAGGTGCTTGGCACCAGACTTGACTTTATCTCGTTGATAGAGAAGCCTAATTCGTGGAGGAGGTCGATAGTCCTCTGAATGTTTGACCTGCAAATTCCTGGGGTTTCCCCCGTTATGAGCCAGTCGTCCAGATAAGGGTACACCGGGATTGCCCCCCTGCGTAGGTGTGCAGCCGCCACAGCCAGTACCTTGGTGAATACCCTTGGTGCTGAAGCTATCCCAAAGGGCAGTACCTTGAATTGGTAGTGGCGACTGTCCACCTTGAAGCGTAAGTACTTTCTGTGCGCTGGGAGCATGGAAATATGAAAATAAGCATCTTTCATATCCAAGGTTGCCATGTAATCCCCCTTTTTTAGGAGGGGGATTACCTCTTGTAGCGTGGTCATACGGAATTTTTGGGGCTTGACATACTTGTTGGCAGGCCGTAAGTCCAATACTGGGCGCATTGTCAAATCTTTCTTTGGCACAAGGAAGTAAGTTGAATAGATACCCTTGTTTACCTGGTGTCCTGGGACGAGTTCTATCGCGTCCTTTTCTAGCAGAATGGCGATCTCCTCGAGAAGGATCCTTTGATGCTCTAGGGAGTGCACTCTTTGTCGTGGAGGATGGTTCCGGGGACGCTGCAGTAGTTCTATACAATATCCTGCGGATACTGTTGACAGCACCCATCTGTCTGAGGTGATCCCTTCCCAAGCTTGGGTGAAGGTGGAAATGCGTCCCCCTACTGGGGTTGCGTGACAAGGGACCCTGAACTGAGCGTCACTGTTTTGGTGGAGGCGTGCCACCTCCCTTGTTGGGGCTGCCTCTGCCTCTTCCACGACCTCTCTTGTTACCCCTGCCGTAACTCTGGGTAGACTGCTGGTTGTTATTCCATTGTGTACCCTGTCCCTGGGCATAGTTGCCTCTTTGTGAATTTTGGCCGCGTGGGCGACGAAAATTACTGTTCCCCCTCTGGTTAGGGGGTTTGTTGGTAAGCTGGCCAAAAGCTGGCCAAGGGATTTGAGGGTCTCATATTCATCTTTGGCATTTTTAAGTGCGTCTTCGACCGCTTTCCCAAACAATAGGTCGGGTTCCACTGGCTTGTCTATTAAAGAAGCCTGGGTTTCTGTTTTCAATCCCGACTGCCGTAACCACGCATGTCTCTTGATAACCGTACCCTCTGCTATCAATCTCCCTGCGTTGTCAGCGGCGTCGAAAGTTGCTTTTAAAATGCAACCAGACACGGCTCTCCCCTCTGCCGAGATCCGAGCCAGCTGGCCCTTTAACGGTTCTGGAGCAGAGGCAATGAGCGCCGCGACTTCTTCCCATTGATGGCAATTGTAACTAGCCAACAGGGTGGTGGAATTCGCAATCCTTGCTTGGTAGGCGGACGTTGAGGCTACCTTCCTGCCAAACCCGTAAAGTTTCTTGCTCTCCTTGTCGGGAGGAGCTTCTGATGAAGATAAGGGCGTGCCAGCCCTTTTTCTAGTGTTGGTAACCACTAGGGATTCTGGTTTAAGATGTCCCCTTATATACAGAGGGTCAGACTGGGCTGCCCGGAAAATCTTTTCAATTCTGGGGTTGACAGCTCTGGTGAGGTTAGGATTCACCAGGGAAGGATCTATTCTTCGTTGGATGGACTTGAGGATAGGGATGGTCTGAGCGACCGGTCTCCTTTCTCCTACAAACTCCTCCACGAAGTCCCTTTCCTCCTGTACACCGTGGGTGTCGATGTGGAAATGTTCCGCTGCTCGAGCGAGAACCTCGTTGAGGAGGGGCTGGTTATCAACTGGAGAGTCGGTAACTGGGGCTTCGCTTTGTACTGGGGAATCTACTCTGTAAATTTCCTGCTCATTTTCTCCCTCCTCCAGGTCCTCATACTCTGCAAGGTAATCTGTCCCGGTTTGTTCTTCCATAAATTCAAACTCCTGGTCCTCTTCAGGGAAAACTTGTCCCTGGTAACTGGGGAGTGGAGTAGGAATGGAGTAAGGCTGAACCTCGAAGGGTTCAGGTCTTTCGAACCGGGGTTTTTTACTTAGCGGGATAGGATCGGAGGAGCCTGAGGGTGTGGCCCCTTGAGGGTTATATGAAAGAAAATGTTCTGGGTTCTTATCATAAAAATCAGCCAAGGAAGACATCCTAGACATAACCCTGTCTATGTCTTCACTGGACCATTCCCTGGAACAGGGTATTACTTTAGTAGGTGATGATTTATGGGACTTTTCAAGGGTAGACTTGTGTTTGCTTGTCTGCCTAGGGTGAGAGGATGGCTTTACAGGAGTGGAAGGCTGTGCTTTCCGCTGCTTCCCCCCCTCCCCGTGCGTGGAAAAATGTTTTCCCTGTCCCTTGGAGGCCCCAGAGACTTTCGACGCCTGGCGCCGAGGGTCTGGAGAGGTATCTGTGTGCTTTCGTGGGGCCTCACTGGTGTTAACCGCGGTCTCGGTATCTTGGAGCGCGGCCTGGGGGTGGAAGTCGTCTTCGTCTCCCGACGATCGAACTTCCGTTAATGTGTGTAGCGAGGCACTCTTGGCAAGAGTGGATGATTGCCTTGCGTCGTGAGGTGATCTCGATCGAGAGCGCCCAGAGGACACCGAGTCGGACCGTTCTTTTTGTGCCTCTTTCCGTGAAGTCGACGTCGTCGAGGTCCGGTTGGTCTTAGTGTGTTTAGTGTGTGTTAGGTGTGTAGCGCTTGCGTCGCCGGGGGTCTTCCCCATAGCCGCCCTGCCGGACGACCTTCCGAGGTCGGGGACCTGCGCTCGCCGGCTGTCTTTCGACGCCGTAATGCCCTCGCCGTCCGAAAGTACGGCGTCGCTGCCATCGCTGAAGGCGCCCTCCGCTGCCATGGCCTCCTGCCTGGCGTGGTGGGCCCAACGCTTTGTCGAACGGTCCTTAAGTGTCTTAGGTTTAAACCTACTACACGCTCTGCAGTTCGCTTCGGGGTGGTCCCTTGGCAAGCAGAGATTGCACGTGGCGTGCCTGTCGACCCAAGGGTATTTGCGATTGCACTTGGGGCAGAATTGAAAAGGGGTACCCTCGATACGCACCTTAAGGCAGCGGGCTGCTAAGTGTAGGAATATATAAAATGTAACTATATATCAAGAGTGAAGAGTATGTACCACCCCCCACTCTCCCTACTTGTAAGGGCCGAGGCCAGCGGCCTACTAGGCCCGGGCCGAGGCCAGCGGCCTTCCGAGGCCCAGATCCGTCGTGCAGCAGTCGACGGTCGATGACTTCTCCAGCCGTCGTCGAGGTCGAGGGTCGACGTTGGGGTGGGGAAGGGAATGAATAAGAATTATAATTATAATAACAGCAAAAGTATGGCTAAGGCCAGGCAACTCCGCAAGATGCTTCCGACCAGTATGGCGGAAAAAAACAATCTGAGGATCCTAGACGCGTGAGGGATCTTGGGTACAGTGGACGTCACACTAGGGATAGTATTACTGGCACGCCTGTGTCGACGCCCATTTTCGATTTTCGAAAAACAAACTGTAATACTCCGCAGCTTCCACTAGATGTCGGCCTATGCACAGCATGTGATCTAAGCAGATTCCACAAGCCTCAGAAATATATATATATATATATATGTATATATATCAAGTATGTATATATTTTAATATGTATAGGAGTAGCACAGCTTAAAGTGAGCAGTATGTATATATATATGTATATATATATATATATGTATATATATCAAGTATGTATATATATCAAGTATGTATATATTTTAATATGTATAGGAGTAGCACAGCTTAAACCTAGTTACTAATTGAAAGAGCACTGTACAAAACAGGGTGGTGAATACAGGTAGAGAACATTGAGGAGCGCCATGGGATGGGAGAACAATTAATAGGGTTGATCCCCTTTGACTATGCACACACAAAGGGAGATCTACAGCGATCTGTGGGGAACCCGTATGCATATGCTCAAATTCTGGCAGGGGATTTTCAGCCTTTCAATACTGGGTTGAAATAGTGAAACATTTGAGCACTTCTTTTGATAAAAACTGGGCAAAACACCATACAATTTACAAGTAATTCTCTAATACATGGAACATTCCAAAAGATGCCCTGCCACCTGCCAGCGCTGCCACTGTAGAGCGCATTTTAATACCATTGCAAACAATTTGTCATAATTGTTATTTTCAAATATGTCTGTGATGCTGGAGCCCTCAATGTGTCTAAATATGTCAAAGAGAGAGTTGTAAGTGCAAGCCAGGCATCACCCATTAGTCATACACCAAAATAACATGCATGATCCTTGCAGGGAGCGTCTGAGATACTGTGAGCTGTTCTCTGTTATGCTGCCTCCTTCAGAAAGGGCAGATGGGTGACAGGTGGCCATCCATTATGAAGAAGTCACCCCTCAGTACAACTACATATATTGTTTGGTTGGATAGTTATATGATTCATGTATGTTTCAAGTCATCGCTATGAAACGGAATGTTTTTTTGCCCCTGTGATTTCCACTTCATGCGCATATAACTTGAGCACGTGGTTTCCACATTTTCACTTTTTCAATGTTGCCAATTATTTTAACTTAAAAGCTTTTAAGGATAGTCATCAAATCAGGCTTTGGCTTACTTTCCCTTGGCTGAATTCTGTGACCTGACATGTGAGCAATTTGCATGAATTGTGGATAAGCTAAAGTGACAGTCGGCTTTATTCTTTTTAATAAAGCACGTGGTATATGCTGATTTAAAAAAACCATATAACACATTGATATGCTGCTCATATTGTTTTTCCACATGCAGCCCAAAAGAAACAAATAAAATACCCTTTTAGAAATTCTCGATGCAGATGCAGGTTCACCATACAACAAAATGCAAAGGATGTACCATTTCCATCCAGCGTAAACATTGTTTTGCATCTTTAATCTACAATGCCCAAGTCACAGTGTGACGAAAGAGTAACGTTGAGAGACATTTTGCAATAATACACATACATTATGAAAATTATTGTCTCATAGGAATCTGTCTGTGATCCTAAAAAGTAGCTAAACGAAATCTTGCATTGCAAATGATGTTACCGAGGCATCCTTCAAGGATGTTAATTATTTGATGAAAAACAAAATACTGGTTTCAATTGTTCATTTGTGTAATGCGCAGTGACTCCCGGGGCTGAGTCTGTTGTTACAGATTTTAAAAACTTCCCTGAATGTATGTCTGCATTGTCTGGTGTGCAGTTAAGTGCATACACTATGGCATGGATGGTATCTGCGCTATTGGCCAATGTGATTGCCTATCTCTGCGAATCTGTCTTTTCAGACGTGAACTTCCTGAAATCAAAGGTTTGATCCCGTCTAACAGCATCTGAATGCTGTTGCAAGCTATCCACCAGATTACTGAATACTGGTGGACAGCATGCAATGTCAGCAGTTACATTTAATGTCTCGATTGGTTTCCTGCATTCTGATATGCTTGACAATTTTTAGGAGACCGCAACTAATAACAAAAATGAAAACAATGTTTTTATTGAAGTTTTTGATATGATGTTAAATGCATGGTATTCTTTTTATATATAAAGAGCAAATAAGCTGCCCAAAATACCTTGTCATACTCATGAAAATCATGAGTATGAGAATACTCATGATGTCCTCATGAGTAGCTTTGGCCAGTAGCTCCGCCTTTCGACCATTAACTTCAAGTAGCTCTTGCTAACACAAAGGTTGGAGGCCTCTTTTGTTCTTTCCAATCTACAACCAGAAATGAAGCAAATGGCACCTGCAAGGAAGTCACTAGTCAAATAAGTGACAGAAGCCAGGCTGCCCTTATGTCGAATCACAAATTCACAAACAGTCCCCCTTGAAAACAATCTTTGCTGAATGTGAAATGAAAAACAGAACTTTCAAGTTGAGGCTCAATACAGGTCAGACCAGAGAACCAACTTCTATTATCTCAATATAAAGATAGGGGAGAGCTATACTGCTCAGGCCACTATGGTCATGGTTTAGACCAAATAAAATCAAACGATCCATAGCAAATCAAACAACCTACAAGTGCTGTCAAACCCATATGCATCCCACACAAGTTCTGGGGGGGGGGGAGTACGCCAAGAAAGATAATATGAACCAACAACTCTAGATTTGGATCTGTCAATCAAAAACATAGCATATTGGTCCACCCAGCCAGTTAGAGCCACTCTGAATGAATATCATCACATGTATTTGTCAATCCGGTTCCATAGGAGCAGATGCTGGTCCTGTGTTTACTCCTAGTAAAATCAGCATTAAACATTTGTACAAAACCATGACAAATTAATGTATACAAGGTACCGAACAACACATGCACATCATTCAAAAATGCAGCAGTGCCCGCGTAAGCAAAGTTGGCCGAATCATGAGGTCTCCCAGGAAGAGCAGACCAAGTTGATGCTAGTTCATCTGTCCAGATGAGAAGCCTAAGAGGAGCGTGCTCCAAGGAAGCTGTGATCACATTCACATCAAACGAAAGACAGACCTGTGATCCACCTGCATGGAAATCAGAGAGGGAATGGAACACAGTCAACAATACTGTGCAAACAGAAAATTCTCTGAGCCACCATCCAATCCTTTCCTAGAGACCATTGCTCTTGGCAATTGAATTGATTGTTTATTTGTATAGTGCTTATACACAATGTGTTTCGAAGCGCTTAAAGGAGGGAGAGAACATGGGAGAATACAGTTACATTCTTGCAAGTCCTTGAAACAATTTAGAATGGGGAAAAATAACTATCTTAATCAGCCTGGTGCCTTTTCAGAATAGTACAAGTGCAAGGAACAATCAGGGAGGCGGGGGTGAAGGTAAAATGAGACATAACAAGCCGTTACATTACTATGCCTGATGACAATTGATGTAGTGCTGGGAAATTAACAGGAGGAGGGGGGCAGGGAGGTATGGAGTGAGGGAGAAGGAGAGGAACAACACAATCAACTTACATACTAGGTTTGACGATGATTCAGAGTAGTGCTGGAAGGGGAAGTGGGAGGAGAGGACAAGGAGGAAAGGGTGGAGAGACAAACAAGCTGCTATCACAGAGGTCACGAGACAAATGATAGAGCAAGTGCTAATGAACAGTAATAGGGAGGGGAGGAGGAGAGTGCATGAGAAAGATAGGCGGATACAATTACTATGCCTGACAGCAATTGAGGTAGTGCCGGAATTTTACAAGAAGAGGGGAGGGGAGGAGAAGGCAGGTGGAAGAGAAAGACAGGCGGCTACAATTACTATGCCTGACGACAATTGAGGTATTGCTGGAATTTAACGAGGGGAGGGGAGGAGAGGGCAGGTGGATGGGAAAGACAGGCAGCCACAATTACTCTGCCTGATGACAATTGAGGTAGTGCCAGAATTTAACAAGAGGAAGGGAAGGGAGGGGAAGAAGGAGAGGGGGTGAAGGAGGAGGAGAGGGACAAGGCGACCAAAGTACTAGGCCAGACGACCTTTCAGAGTAATGCAGGAGGGGAGGGTTAGGAGAAGAACAAGAATAGGGGGGGCACAGACAGGATGCTATCATACAAATCAGGAGGCATGTATGAATAGCAAAGTGCTAGAGAACGGAGAGGGGGAGAAGCGTGTAACAACACACCATCAAGGGAGACCAGAGGGGGTGGGGTCACGCACAACCATCACAGGGGGTGGGAGGACACAAGCAACCTTACAAGCATCATGGGGGGCAGTATGGCAGCATACTGGGGCAGACAGGGGTAGACAGGGGCTTTGTTGTGGGCCTTCGGTAGTGGTGGCCAGCTCCCGCCTCCTGGTTGCTTTGATTGGCTTAAGAGCCAAGTGCAACCAATGGGAGGGGGGGAGCAGGGCCAGGCCACAACAGCAGATGCAGTGGGAAAAATTAGGCCATTGTGAAATGGCAAAAGTACATACGGCAGGGCTGCAAGATGCCCAAAGAATGGAGAACAAAGGCAGGACAATGTAAAAACACTTGTGGACTAATCGATTTCTCTGCGAGCGGCATTAATAAAGCAAATTTAAATGCATTTTGTCTCTTTTTTCCAATACACTTTGCACAGTTCCATGAATCAGGGTTTTTGTCTGCAGGGCAGTGTCATATTTCAGCAGCGAAAAGTCACTTTGAACCATGCAACCATTTCCTTGAATCGGGCCTTTAGAGACTAACAATATTGAGCCATTGGTCAGTATCACCCTTAGTGCTATATTGGGGCACAGCTGACCGATATCCTGTTGATCATTAGTTCGTGGCACGAATGAGAACTAACCTCTGGCCTCTCTGAGCTGACAACACAGCTCAGTAGAGTGAACATCCAAAGTAGTGTGTACATGCGTAGAGATGAGTGCGTAACCTTCAAATGGGAGGTGTATGTCCCTCTAAGGTTTGGAGCAGCCATGTATCCCTCTCAGGCGGAACACAAGTTCTACTGAGTCTAACATTTTGTCCAGGCAGATATTGCAGTTGTTCATGTGCACTATACAGAGTGGCAGGCTATTATTTACATAATATTCTCAGGGGTACTGACATTCAAGCTGTTCTGCAATTGTATGTCAATGTAGGTGCAACCTCTGAGCAAAGTTCAGCTTTTTCTAGCATTATTTTGGAAATGTACGCACGCAAATCTGCTCTACAAATACAGTGGTTTTCTCATCTTTAGAAATATTCAGTTCAAACAATAAACCAACATAAACGTTTTTGAAATTACACTATTTTGCTCAGATATTCAGACATAAGCTTCAAGTCTTTCAAAACGTTCTCTGCTATATGCATTTAGCGATTGCATTACTGCAGAAGTGCTTTGAAAACACAACACTCCGTTGTTCTTTATTATTTTGCATATGTTGTTACGTGTGGAGGGGTAGTTCACTCGTTAAGCGCTTGCCTTTGTCCTAGGGCCAGCCTGCTGTTTATGAGTTTGAATCCTGGCAACATGGACTCATGCTTCTAAGGTTGATAAATAGAGTACCATTAAATTGGATAGTAATATAAGTTCCTAGAAGTGTGAGGGAACTGGCATGAAGCACTATATCAAAACCTGATAGTAATTATAATACTTTACCTTGCAAAAAGGTTGGCTGTGTTATGCTGAAGTCCTAAACCAAATCAGTGGCCTTAAGTAACTGACGCTCCCGCCCCCTGCACACCTCTATTACTGATGCATGATCAGTCAAGAATGAACCATTAAGAAGTACTGATGGTTGCTTTCTGATTATCCCCCAGATGGTTGCAGCATGAAGAAGAGTAAACAAGTTATAAAGTGAATTATGCCTCTTATGAAGGGAAACCCCGAAAGACGTTGCACATTTTTTGTTGATTGTTTTTTTCATGAATTGTGTGAAATTAAAACATTATGATATATTTGCGGAATCTGTATTGACTATATGATTTCTGAAGGTTCCTAGTGATTCCATCGAAAGCCAAACCATCGACAACCATACATTTGACAAAAAAAAATTGAAAAAAAAACATTGAATGCAGTTTTCATTTATTTATTCATGTTTGGAATGGGGGGTTCCCCCCAAACCCCCTTTTTTTGAAACATTAAAACACATTTTTACTAAACTAAACCCTTTACCATTAAAAAAAATGCATTAGATGTTTTTTTTCGATGCATTTTTTTCAATGGTACGGTCTGTCGATGCTTTGGATTCGATGCAATAACCGGATACCTTTCTGAATTATGAAGATTTCATTATATGAAGGTGATTAATTTTTGACTGATCCTACATCAGTAATAAAGGTGTGCAGGGGACGGGAGTGTCCGTTAGTTAAGGACACTGATTTGGTTTTAGATTGTAGCAGCATCCTAGAGTAGCAGGGCTGCATTTATCTTCCGCAGCACTCAGATTATCGAGATACTGTCACGGCTCGCTCCCTTCGCTCCCGTTCCCGCCACTTGGGGGCATAGTTTGGGGTTTATTCCCTACTGGACATTTCCTCCGAACCTTACTCTACAGTACTGTGATGAATTAGGAGCACTAAAACCCTATTTTCCAAGTTACTTCCCTTCCGGATCCATTCCAGGTTTTTGGCAGCCAGCATGCTACTTTAATCTTATGACTATGCTTTCCAGAATGACTATGCTTCCCAGAATGCCTGGCTCACTGCTTCACCTCCTCCCTTGCAGGACAAGGTTGGGTGGAGGATAGGCAACACCTGTGGCTGCAGGTGCAGCAGGCGGCACACCCGAGAGGTGTGCTTGTTAAGCAGCTTTAAAAAGCCTCAGTTTGCTTCAGTCCAGCGCTGGTCATTGTTGCAGCGTTCCTGTCGTGACTGGTCCCTTGTTCCTGGTTCCTAGTTTTTGTGCCCAGTTTCTAGTTAGTGTTTCTTGTTCCTTGTCCTGGAATTCGTATTTGTATGCTTAATTGATTTCTGCCTTCTGGAAATCCCTTTCTCCCTTTCTCTGTCTGCAGGCAGCCTTTCTCTGAGCTTTCCTTTTGCTGCAGCCCAATTGCCTGTGTTCACTGTTTCCTAGAAATTGTCCTTTGCTACTGAAAGACTTGATGCATTAATCTTTCCTTTACAGGTTTAGTTTCCTGCCTTTTCACCTTGGATGGGTGGGAAGGTTTCCCTTTTGATATCGTTTTCACTGCTCCTGATCCTTACCTTCTATTGGGATCCATGCCATGTTTTCCTTTACACTTTTGCATTTATTTCCTATTTTATTATTAGGTGTGGGAAGCTGTTGTAACTAGCTCCTGTGTGATTATCTTTTGTTTTCCACACTGTACTATTCCTTCTTGCCTCTTGACTTGGGTTTAGGTATTTAGTTATCCTCACTCTTTGCCTTTACTGCCTTCTGGGTTCTTGTTTGATTTACAGGGTTGTGGGTTAGTACTGACTTTTGAGTGGTCTTTCCGGTCCTCGTGAATACGGACATCCAAGTGGTCTTTCCGGTCTTCGTGAGTACTGGCATTCATGTGGTCATTCCGGTCCTTGTGAGTACTGTTTCCAAATTCTTTATTCAGTACCGTCTAGAGTGTCAGCTCACAGATTCTGTCCCTGCTTGCCCTCTACGTGGGCTTAGCGCTGTCAGTATCTGTAATAGCATAGTGGGTAAGGAGTTTGCCGACTTTCCTTTCAGTCATAAGGAGTTTCTAAGTGCTTACCCTACATTCCTTTTTTATATAGTGGTATACACGAGTCTTGGGTATTGAATGCACGTTGTTAGATTCAAGGTTGTTTACTGTGTATTTTGTGCACATTTCCCCTGCCATATCCATCGCCTTCTTCCTTTCCTGACAGATATTCAGAGACATAATTTAGGGGTCAACCGGGGTCGCAACCGCAACCCTTGAGGTCTCCCTTGTTACCACTGTGGTCTCCCTTGTTACCCCTAAAAAAGAAAATGTTTTTTAAAAATGTTTTATGCAAGATCTTGAGCTGTGGCCAGCATCATGTGGTTCTTTGCTTCTGGAGTTGTTGGCTTTTGTGTTGAGGCCTCTTAAAAAGAATAAATACAAAAAAAGAGCAGGGGTTCCACAGGTCTAACACTTTTAGAAGTGACCCTAAATGAAGAAAGAATAGGAATACCAAATAATTTGTCTTTCTGGAATACTATACAATAATTGCTAGACTCATTAAAGGTTTATTTCAGGCACACTTCAGGGGGTGAGTCACTGATTTAGTCTGTTCTTAAACACCTTAACTCATTCTTTCATCCTTCTGAGGTCAATAAATGAGTACCAACACAGGTTGGGTGATATTGTATGTATATTTATTCTATATGAAGCGCTTAAGCATAAGTGATATGATAGGTTATTTATAACGCGCTTAGTACCCAGTTGTTTCTAAGTGCGGAACCGGGGATCGAACATGTGTTGCTCTGTGTCGTCTTGCTTCCAAGGCGAGCATGTTGCCCCTGAGCTATCCTCCCGAGACGATGCTATATAAGAACACATAATTATCATTTGGCCATGGACGTCTGCTTGCATTCACAGTAATTTAGTAGTATGGGCCTATACACACTAATCTTAACGATACACATGGCGATCCATTCTTGTATGAAATGTATATCACATTATAGGGATATTGTAACCATATTTTTCGTGGTGTACAAAACAATGTTATGTAATGCCACTTCCTGTTTTGTGAAGGTGTGAAAGGTCATGTTCCATCACTTCCTGTGATATCACTTCGGGGTGAGGTCAAATGACATCACTTCCTGTGATGTCATCAGAGGTCAAGGGTTGTGTGATATCACTTCCGCTATCCCTAGCATTTTGGTGAAATGACATCCCTGGAGATACCTCTAGTTACTGTGTCTTAATTTATTCTAAAATGTATGGTGTGCATTCCACAGTAATAGATTTGAACATTGTGTAATGTGGAAGAACAAGATAGTGTTAGGCTGGAAGAAGCCAGTTGCATGAAAATGGCGAATCATCTTCCGTTTGAGCGGGGGACTTATGGTCTCACACATTTTACTGTTTTGTGATATAGTATTCTAGATATCACCAATAATGGCCTTGGTTGGGTGGTCTGCTTGTTGGTAGGTGGTACCATGCTTCTGCACTGACCTGGTGTCTATGATGTCTGCACATATTCCAACAGTTTGTTTCATTACAAATGGGACAAAAGGCAACGTAGCAACACCATGCTGCTTCAATGGTGCAGCGTAGAATAGGTTTGTGGTAATGTTTTCCTCTTTTTTAAAGGCGAGGGGTGGGATTTCCACCTGAATTTGCATAGAGCCACTTTTTTGGAGGTGTTGCCAATATTTTTATGTTTGGTAGTTGCTTGGAACTGTCCCAATCCAGGGCTCAAGTCGAGGGTACAGGCGGGTGGACAGAGTCCCCCCACTTTTCTCAGGTCCCCCCCCACATTTTTTCAGAGGGCACCTTGATATGCTAATTTCTGGTGATGCACATTCAAATGGTATGTTAAGGAGTCCTATTTTTTGTAGGACATGATACCTGGCACAATCTGATTTTCTGCATGTACACAGTACTCCCATATGTGGACCTATTTGCCGTCGGTAAAATGTGTTTCTGACACTTCATTGGATATGTGGTGACACCACCCCCCCCCAGTAATGGTGCATCCAATATAACACAAGCTGGGAATTCCCGGGAAAAAGTGTTTTGTGCTGATTTTAACCACATTTGCATACTTTACAAAACATTATTTGGAAAAATGACGACTTTGTCATTTTGTCCAAAGCCCTCAAATGGCCCTTCTTGATTACCCCACTTTTTTGACATCTTTATAAAAATAGTAAGGTGATGACACGAAGATTGTGAACAAATCTTTGCCATTGTTTTGGTCAATCCTCCAGACCATTGTTTTTCAGCCTGCCATGACATTACAGAAGGGGAAATACCCTATGAGCAAATCAGGATTGGTCCCACCGCAAAAGGAGGAGTCCAGCCAGAACTGCTCGGTCACAACCATATAAAATGAGACCACAAGCATCTCCAGTCTTGCTTCAGGCTAATTGGCCACTGCCAGTGAGGTGTTGCTTAGATCGTTAGGCACAGCAAACTCGGGCCCCTCATCTCGGAACTAGTGTGTGACTTTAGCAAAACAAAAAAGGCTTCACCCACCCATACACGCCCATTTCCCTTACATTTTCTCCTTTTTCATTTTGGTGAATTTGTGTGTCACTTTGCAACATCATTATATGTGGAGGCAATGAGTGGGGCAGAGAAAGAGAATGGATGTTGGAAATCTGAATATCTGACATGAAACTGACAAAGTCTGTGCCATATGTGGTTTTGTGAAATACTTAATCTTTCCATCCCTTAAACTAATGAGCATTGGATTTACATTAACATTAATTGTGAACAATAACAGGTTATGTTGGAAAGCACAGGATTTAATGTCCAGTGGGGCAATACAATATGCATGGCTGCGCTATGGTGACTGATGAAGAGCACATACTTATGTAAGCCACGCCAACTTCATGCCACACATGTGCCAAACTTGTGAGCATAGGCTCTAGCTATGCCAGGGAAATGAAGATCCATGGCTAGCCTGGCTGTCTCCACTATGACCAGTGAGACCATAGTCAAGATGCTGCCTCCTTTGGTTCCTCTATTAGATCTAAAATCTGTGATTAGCTTGCATGTTCGTGGCCGTTTCAAAGCTCAAATCAAGGCGTTTTCTAAAATCTGATGCCACATTGAATTGCCTGCATGTCGTGCTGTTTGAAACACAAACATATGTGCCTCTGATACCTATTGCCCATGCTGTAGGGCTGCTTTCTTCCATGATTTCTTGAAATTCCATATTGGGTGTGTGTACAATATGTTGCCCTGCTCTGGCATTCCTCAAGTACGTTTGAACTCTCAAATCTGATACTTTCAACTCTGCTGCCCTCATTTGAATCTTGTTTAAAGTAGCTGCTTCATCTACATCTATTCCTGCATGGCTGCTAGGCCGCCTGGTGAGTTCTGTTGTGCACTGTACAGCGTTCTGTCTTTCTCCCTCCCCTGTCCATCTTTATCCATCCATAGTGCTCTCCATCTCCCCTATCGATTCTAATTGCTTCCCTATCACCTATCCTTCCTCTCTCTTGAAGCTTGGAAGGAAAAAGTTTAAGAAGGCCCTCCTAGTCTCCAACCCTGGTCTGCCCATTGCCGACACCCATGTCAATGCTTCCTCCAGGCAGACTATCACTGTTATTCTCTTTGTTGCTCCCTCTCCCCATATGGTTTTTGTCCTCTACCCTTTCTCCTCCTCACCCAATAATGGTGGAACCAGATGGGAAGTGCTCTTGACACAGCTCTCATCATCCAGGTGCATCATCATTGTCTACCGGAATGGCACTGTCATGGCCCAGGGCTCTCAGCCCAACCTCCTCCTTCTTAACAGCTGTCTTCCGTCCCTCTTCAACTTCCTCCCTTCTCTTTAAAGGCGGAAACCAGCTTCACTTAGCTACCCTCAATTCTCGCTCTGCAGTCAAACACTCGTCTGACATTTGTCCCCTCCTCGAAGACTTTGACTTTTACGTTCTCATGCTCACCAAGACATGGTTCAATGCCAGCTCTTTCACTGCCTTTGACACTCTTCTTCCTGAAGACTACAAGATCCTCTACAAGTCCAGGCCTAATCAGCTTGGAGGCATTATGGCCCTTGTCTTCCCTGAATGGATCCCTGCCTCTATCATATCCATTCAATCCTACTCCTCCTTTGAATGTCTTGTCTATAAGCTTTGCATCTCCCCTACCCTATTGATCACTCTTGCTACCTTCTACAGGACCCCGGGCCGGTCTCTCTCTTCCTTTTGGAATCGGCCAATCTCACCTCACCTCTTCTCGTCTCACTTTTACCTCTATGCTTCTCCACCTCAGAGACTTTAATATTCATCTTGATTCCCCTAATGCAAGCCTACCCTTGCGCAACCTCTGTGACTCTTTCTTCTTCACCATTCTTCCTTACAGTCTAACCCACTCAGCTAGGCACACTCTGGATGCACTCATCTCAGCTGAACGTTCTCTCTATAACCCTCTCGGTACACTCGTCTCTTACTCTGATCATTCTCTCCTCTCCCGTCCACTCACTTGAAGCTCCTGGGCTCCTCGGCTAAGCCTCTGCCTGCACTGCCAGCCTCCTTTTCCATCATCCGATCTATGAAGCGAGTGTCAGTAGCTGCCTTTTCAGCCTCTTTTCCTCCTCCCCGAACTCCTGCTCTTGACTCTCATTCTGACTCAGGTCTTCCTAACCTTCACTGTTCCATCTCCAAAACCCTTGACATCCTTGCCCCTGCCATGAGCATCCGCATGAAGCCTGCCTTCAAATGCAACAGCGGCCTAACCTCACTGAAAAGCAAGTGTCGAGTTGCAGAATGCACCTTGTTGGTTTCTTGCACTACCTCTGACAATCTGGCCTGCCGCCTGTTCCAAATCCATTACAGACTATACATCCAGTCCAATAAGCGGGCCAATAACCAAGCCCGCATTTCTGGGGCAACCAACAGCACGGCTGAACTTTTCAAAACCTGTAAGGAACTTGCCAATCCTACTGCAGTCTCTACTTCTCGTCTTCCTTCCCAGGCCCTCTACACTGCCTTGGCCTCTCACTTCAAAACCAAAACTCAGGACATCCTGTCCTCACTCTCCTCTTCACTCCCTCCTCCAATTGCTCTCAGGCCTCTCTTGGCCCCTCTCTCTCTCCTGCCCTACTCCCCTCCTTCTCACCCATTGCATAGGATGATGTCACCAAGCCTGTTCGCTCAATAAACAGGTGCTTCACTGCTCCTTTAGAACTATCAAGGACAATATTGCCACCCACACTCCCAGTTCTGCAACCCCTCTTTTGCCACTGGCTCCTTCCCACAACCTCTCAAGCACTCCCTTGTGCACACCCTATTAAGAACGCCATCTGCAGACCTTTCCTGCCCGGCTAACTAATACCCTATTTCCACTACCCCCTTCTTGTCAAACTATTGGAGAAGTTGGCCATCTCCCAACTTACCCACTGCATTGAAGTTGTTGGCTGTCTCCATGGCCACAAGTCTGGCTTCAGAGTTACCAGAGGCACGGAAACTGCTCTTTTGAACACCTGTGATGACTTGATCTCTAATCTCGACTCCTGCACTCCTTCTGTTCTCATCCTCTTGCATCTGTCCTCTGCCTTCAAAACTGTTAACCATGCCACCCTCTTCACTTGTCTCTGCGATAGACCAGGCACTGGCTTGGTTGACCTCTTTCCATTCAAACTGATTCTACCAGGATCAAATGGGCCCTTTTCACTCCTCTACCTCACCCACTACCTGCAGCATTCCACAGGGCTCTATCCTCTCGCCGTGGTTTTTCAACATTTACCTTTGCCCTCTTGCCCACTTGATCTCCACCTTATCCCTTCAATTCCAGTGTTATGCTGATGACATACAACTTTCCTTTAAACTGCCCTCCACTACCTCCTTTCCTTCCTCCCTCATTCCCAATTGCTTGACTGCTTTTCATGCATGGTGCACTGCTAATGATCTCTGTCTTAACACCAGTAAGACCAAGATCCTTCTCATTGTAACTCCTGCCCCTTCCTCCCCGCTAATCTCTGGCTACCCTCTTTGAGCCCCCTCCCCTTACCTTCTTGTGAGTCAAAAGACCTGGGAGTCATCTTCGACTCATCTCTCTGCTTCTCAACGCACATCGTGGACCTTGCCAAGAAGGCCCACTTTCACCTGTACCTCAGAGGCATTCTTCCTTTCCTCACCTTCCCCCAGAAACTCAATGGGCCTCATTACGAGGTGGGCGGAATGGGTTTAATGACACCAGTAATGGTGCCAGTGTCGGTAAACCCACTCCGCCCTATTACGAGGTTCCCTTGCGGGACCCGCTCAGAACGTCTGGTCAGACGAGACGTCCTTTACGGGACCCACAAGGGGACCAGGGAGCTAATAACAGGCCCGTTATTAGCTCCATCCCCATTCCCATTGAGCCCTATGGAGGCTCGAATGGGAATGGGGATGGGTTTTTTGAATGAGGAATTACCGGGTCGTCCAAGGTTGGAATGACCCGGTAATTCCTCATTCAAGGAACCCGGACCCGGACATGATTTTGGAGGCAGCCATGGCGCTAATAGCACCATGGCTACCTCCAAACTGAGGCCCATGTCTCCAAAGCTCTGGTTCTATCCAGGCTGGACTTCTGCAAGCAACAGCCTCTTCCTCAATTTGCCTCTTTCCTCATTCCGCTCTCTCCTACTAATCCAGAATAGGACTGCAAGACTTATCCTTGGCTTCAAGCCCGGGGCCTGCATTTTTCTAGCCCTAAAATCTCTCCACTGGCTCCCGGTGGCTGCAAAGATGAAATTCAAGACCCTCTGCATCATCCACAAGGCTTTCTGGTGCCTAGGACCACGCTATATCCAACTTTTCCTCCCTAAATAACTCCCTGCTAGGATCCTTTGATCTTCTAGCTCTAACTCTCTGCAGGTCAAACGTTTCTCCAGGCAGAGAGTGGGGGGGTTAGATCTCTTTCCCCAGCAGCAGCCTCCCTCTGGAATGGCCTCCATGCCCCTCTGAGACTTGAGCCGGATCGCCTTAAATTCTGGAAAATCCTCAAGACTTTCCTCTTCCTCTTCTCTTTCCCTCTCCCCCTCCTCTGCTAATGGACTCTCCCCCCGACCCTGCTGCAATGACTGGCAATCTGGTCCCTTCTGAGTCCTACAGGGGCCAGGCCCTCCTCCTACCAGTCTTCCACGGTACCCCATTACCAGCCCTTGCCTTTGTGCACCTCTCCTTGGCTAGCCTACCGTGTCTGGTTGACCCCTGCTTCTCGCACTTTTACCCTTACCCCTGCCTCCCTCTGCACACTTGCACTCCATGGGCTTCCGTAGCACTTACCCTGCCTCAGCCCTGGGGCCTACCCCCATGCACTTTTTTTACTGCACTTGCACGATCCGAATGTCACAAGGCCTAGTAGGACCGTTTCTTGTTGTTTTCATCCTCTGTTTCCTACCCATTTTGTCTTGTGGCACCTGGAAACACTTTCTGCTGTATAGGTGCCATATATGTCAAATAAATAAATAAATAAATAAATAAATAACGAGTAACATCTCTGCTCCAGGCCCAGGACCTCTCAATAGGCTCACACTTTAAGCACCGACTTGACCTGCTGGAATACATTGAACTCACTGTTTTGAATCCCAACTCATCCCAGCAGATGCCATTGTCTTTATGCCGACTTGACTGATAATCAAACCATTGGCATACCTCTGTTCACTGTCGTGAATGCTGACTCAACCATTTGAGAGCCTGCACCTTTGAACCGACACAACGCCAGTGGTATTTCATACATTTTAACTGTCTCGGCTGCAGCTAATGTGCCTTGAAACCTGGTTTATTGCTGTTGAGTCCCCTAAAGACAAGAAAAAGATGTGTTTAGCTCAGGGGCAACAGATCCCACGCTTAGAAACCAATTGCTGCTATTAAGCGTGTTATAATTGAACAATTTTAAATTATAAAAAGGCCATGTTCCCCATGTCCACCTTCTGGGACCCTAATGACTTTTAAGTCCTGTTCTCCAACTTGTTTCTAAAGCTTATTCTTTTGAACAGTGAAATTGGTTCAATTTCTTCCGTGAACACCCTAGCTCAAGTACCTAAAGTTCCATACTATACCAGTCTGCATATTCTGTTTTCCCTTTTCAAGGGTGGGGTTTGCTAGTGTTTTTAGTTAGTTGACTACATTTGTCTTATATTTAGAGAAACTTGATTGGACATTCCTTTATTTTGGAGTCTTTGTATTCTGTGGGATGTTTTTACCCATGCATCCAAGCCCTACCATAAAACTGTGCAGTGCTGGCATGGAAAACATCATGATGGCCAGAACTCCCCAGATAGTGCACAATGAAAACATGAAGAATAGGCTGCCATCCATTTTTGCCTATGTTGTGAGCACAGGAGGGCACTGCCTAAAATCACCATTGGGCTACACACACAGTAGCCTGAAACCATTGGGAATGGCAATGCTGATTGCCAAAAAAGCAACTCGGAACTGTGGGGAATTAATTTTCTTAATCCCAAAAATGGTTACATTACCAGTACTCACCACTATCAGAAAACCGGTGTTTTAAAACCACCAGACTTTTGTGTAAAACTGAACAAATGAAACAAAACCAGACCAAGGAAAGACTTGCTAAGAGGTGGATACAATGTAAAACTATATTCTGAAATGACTTGAAGGAAGTAATTATTTAATGTATAGGTAAAAATTGTCAGTTTGATTTGAATGTAGAAAACTGGGAACAAAAAGTGACATTTAGCTGAAACCTGGCTTAATTAAACTGAATTCTGCCTGACAACTACCCCCGACAGGAGTTGAAACTGGATCAACAGCTGTGTTCCCAGGCCTGGCTGCCAGGCCTGGCTGCATCCTGAGGTCACATGGCCCTTTTGATTGAAAGGGGAGTGGCAGCTGGGGACTACAGGAAGTTGAACAAAGACCTGTCCTGGACTCAGGGAAATGTTATATTGGGGGCGTCGTAAAATAGCTTCCTCTTGGGAGAAACTGGGGGGCAGCTGTGCCTCTGTGAACAAGCTGGCTTGGGGGAAGTGGATAAACCAGTTATTCCACCCTGTGATGTGGGAAGCCACACCCCTTTTTGACCAGAGCATAATTTTAAAAAGATAGATAACTCATAGTGCGGACTTGTCAGAATTATATAAGTAATATCATTATTTTTGTGATTTTTCTGTGAACATTTTAAGAGGCGTAAGGACCCTGTGGTGTATTCTGGGGGGTTGCTAGCGGAAAATAGGGTCTTACTCCAAATGTCTGCATGTTAAAAATCTGACACTTTATCATCTGTAACCCATATCCCTGGTGCACATTTGTGTAAAATCTGGAAAGGTTTAGAAGTCGTTATCTGGATGAAAAGGGGAGAATTCTGTCATCAGTGGACACGACATCCTACAAAGACAGGGATCGGATGGTTTGGTGCTACAGAAAATATGTTAACTGGACCTATAATATTAGAAAAATGGTACATAGATAAATATGTATTTGGGTCAGAAATAGATTTGTTTGCAATCTGACAAGGGGAGGTTCCTCTGACCATAAAACCTACAGCATCACTCTGACTCACATTTCCTTCCCCCAATCATGGGAGAGGGGAGAATTGGGCCAATGACAAGGAGAGAGGGGCAGGCTTAGCTAGGCCCAGGCACACACCCATTTTCAAAACACATAAAAAGAGACTGCTGGGACAGGTAGAGACATTCAATTCCATTTGCTGCGGATCATGCTCACCGACGACTTCACATCCAGAGATCCAGACTTCAAATCCATCAATCTCCAGGACCTGTAGCAGAAATTAACTCCAGAAATTGTAGCAGAGAGGCCTGAAAAAGCATTTTGGGCCAGTGTTTCAAACTCCTACCTGTTTCCTCTAAGTTTGTGGGCTGAATTTTGTATTGTATTTGATTGCATTCCTGAGAACTGTGTGCTCCACTTTCCATCTCCTTCCATTTCTTACATTGCCTAGGGGAGGGGGGTGAATTGCCAGAGAAAAAGTGATTATCTTATCTTTTGCTAAAATCATATCAAGTATTTCTGTACTGCATTTTATTCCTCATTGCTTTTCCCTTGAAATCATAAAAGTGTTTTTGCTACTTTATCCATCCTATACTAACTCCTCATTGATTGTAAAGAAGTGTGCTATTGCCAGATTACCCGTTGTTGATCAACATCATATGTCTACGTGTACTATCAGATATTAATTTATTATAAAGTGTGATATATATATATATTGTTTAAATTCTCAAATAAACCTTTTAATTTGCAAAACAAACCAACTTCTTGGCTCAGTGGGATCAGGGGGATTCTAAGAGGGGGCTGTTATACAAGGGTGGTCATCCAGAGTACTGAACTAGACATAAAAATACATTAATAAGGGTTTTCCTCAGCATCCCAGACTAGGCATTGACTTGGCTGTAGTGTTGATTGAATATCGCTTACAATTCTTGCTGTTTGGGTTGCTACTGTTATCACCTCACACCCTTCCTGAGAGTATAGCCTGCCCTTGGCCTATGCTACTACAAATACAAAGGAGGTATACCTTCCAAGGTGTGTCTGTTTTACCTTTGCCATTGGTATCATTGCTGGTCTTGTAGTTGTGTGTGGCTGAGTTTAACCACCACTCATCCCTGTACTCCTGCAGAGAAGTGGTCATAGTGCCTCCAAACCGGGCTCCATTACCGGGTTCCTGCAATGGGAACTTACCAGGTCATTTTGACATAGGAGGACCTGGTAATTTCTCCTTGCAGGAACCATTCCCCATTCCCATTTGAGCTCCCATAGGGCTCAATGGGAATGGGGAGGCAGGTAATAGCGGGCACATTACAAGTAGCCCGTTATTACTTCCCTCTTCCCCTCGCGGGACCCGGAAAAGAAGTCTGGTTTTACCAGACATCTGATCCGGGTCCCGCAAAGGGAACCTCGTAATCGGCGCTTCCGTAATAAAGGGGGCCGGTCCCGTACCAGCCCCCTTCAGTATGGGAGCACCAGGGTTATAATGAGGCCCATAGTGTTACAACAGACGTTCTGGATCAGTGTGTTGCCTGCAGGAGTCTGTGGGTAAAGGTAGCGAGGACCAGGTAAGTGCAGAAAAAGAATATGTGTATGTACATTTGTATGTATATGTATATGCATGCATGCATGCATATTGCAGAGTTGTGTCTGTGAGTGCAAATATGCAGATATGTACATGTCTGAATGTATGCATGTATGAATGATTGCTGTGTGTATGTTATGTGATTGTGGGTGTGTGAGAGTGCAATCAGTATTGTGTGTGTGGATCATGAAAAGGAGGGCTGGTGACGGACACATAGGAAAGAACAAGTTATCAGCAGTGAAACCTTTGATTCGGCATGGACATGTTTTCTTACAGTGACATTAGCGCATTACGAGCAAAGCCAACATGGTGCTAAATGCTAATACTGGCATATGTGGACACATTCAGCAAGGGCATGTTTTCCTACAGTAGCATCATCGGCAGTGACATTATGGACAAAGACAACATGAGTGCACGCTTACGTGACAAGACTGGCGTATGGGCATATATTGGCACAGTCAGCAGGGCAACATTATTGCCATTATTGGCAGCGCCAACATACATATGCTTTCATGTGGGAATTCTGGCTCATATTGGCACAGCCATCATGGACATGCTTTGTTACTGTGGCAATACTGGCATTATTGCGCTAAGGCCAGCAGGGTATTGTCTTCTTACAATTTCATAACACTGGTATTCATTGTGTGCAAAGGCATCATAAAAATGCATTAGAAAATGCTCCTGTATAGTGTTGGCACCTGAGTTCTATTGGCTTTTTCCTTGTATTAACCTACAAAACCGATTGCAAATTGTATGACTTTTCGCCCAATTTTCACAAAAGGTGTGTTGTAAATTGCACCATTTAACCTATTGTTTAAAGTGGATTGTCAGGGTAGGAATCCCCCTGAACTTCCCTTGTTTAGATGGGGCTCCCCTGCAATGCTCAGTTGCTCACGTCCACCAGTCCAATGCAATACATAACCAGGTGTCACTGATCCTATGGCTCTACAACAATTCCCATCAATGAGGAGCTAGAGTGAGACAAGTTCTGCCAGAGCTCTACCATGTTGCTGTGTGGGGCAGAGTTACAAGCTATTTCAACACCTGAAGCGACGGTAGCATCATCACCGACCTGCCGGGATCCGGCAAGGGGAAAAGCTCCACAGGTAAAGAGTGTGGACTAATATTCAGCCCAGATCACCCGCTTTGCCTGGTTTATTTTCTAGCAAATGGCACTAAATAAAACAAGTACATACATGAATGAATGCCTCTGTTGTGTCACGCGCATGCCATCTGATGTGAATGCCATGTTTCACGAGATTGGCAATTCAGTCACCAGTTTGTTTGATTGGGTTGTGGCTCTGGAAACCTTTGAGCAGGAGCCTGTATTGCTAAGACCAGCGTGCAGTGCCTTTTGTCTGTGGCACTCTGTCAGGAGCAGTGATTGAAGGCCTCGGGTGATGGTCAGAAGCCAAAGAAGGTGTGGTATGAAGTGAATTTTCTGGGGATTGACCTCCCAGTATGACTTGTGTCAGTTGCCTTTCTTCTACACCTTGCAGAGTCTGTGTTACATTCTTACATAGTCCACAGAACAAGGAGGGCTCCAGGACTCCGTCTGTAGCAGGAAAACAAGGAACACTTCATGGCTGCTACCCTGTTTAACGCCGGATGAGCACACTCAAAGCACTCACTCCAAACAAACATCCCCTCTATCACTTTGCACAGCCTCTCATCATTTATAGAAATCCAACACACTCTTTCCCACAAAGCTCTATCCCCATCACATACACACATTGGCCCTCATTACGACCCTGGCGTTAAGGGATTACCGGTACCCTTAAAGCCTGATTACGAGGTCCCTTTGCGGGTCCCGACCTTAACGGCTGGTCTGTACCAGCCATTAAGGTAGGGACCCGCAAAGGGACCTTGAAGGTGATTATGGTACCGCATTTTGCGGTACCATAATTACCGCCTTCCCCAGTCCCATTGAGCCCTATGGGGCAAAGATGGGAATGGGGAAGGGCCAATGGTAAATGGGGAATTACCACCCCGCTAACCTTGGAATGGGGTGGTAATTCCCCATTTCACCATGGCGGATTTGGTAAGTTACCGGCGTTAACCATGGCGCTAATAGCGCCATTGGTTAATGCCAGTGTCGTAATGAGACCCATTAACCCCACACTAGAACCTAGAATGATCAATCACTTGCCTGCCAGACAACCTCCACATACAGATTCAAGCAGATGCTACCTACCCTCACCCTACAGACCTCACTGAAATATTTAACTGAAACACTTCACCCACCACTTCATCTACCAACACAATGGGCCTCATTACGAGTTTGGAGGCAGCCATGGAGCGTTTAACTCCATGGCTGCCTCCAAACCGGGCTCCATTACCGGGTTCCTGCAATGAGGAATAACTGGGTCATTCCGACATAGGAGGACCCGGTAATTCCTCCTTGCAGGAACTATTCCCCATTCCCAGTTGAGCCCCCATAGGGCTCAATGGGAATGGGGATGGAGGTAACAACGGGCACATTACAAGTGTCCCGTTGTTACCTCCCTCTTCCCCTCGCGGGACCTGGAAAAGACGTCTGGTTTTACCAGACGTCTGATCCGGGTCCCACAAAGGGAACCTCGTAATCGGCCCTGTCGGAATGAAGGGGGCCGGTCGCGTACCGGCCCCCTTCATTCCGTCAGCGCCAGGGTTGTAATGGGGCCCAATCTCTCACACAGACCAACCACAGGGTCCATTTATGTTCTGAATCCATCCTTATAAAAGTAAAATGCAATAAACTACTTTAAAGGCTGTAACCATTGGCTTTGTCAATGATTGATTTTAATCTTCTCCTTCTTTCGTTTTATTTCTTTTTACCTTTTTCTTTTTTACTTACCTTACATGCCACCTTAGCCATCTATGATAGTCCTTCTAAGTCATCAAAAACAGGCTGTCAAAAAAGATGTATACATTTTTTGTTAAACGTACTCAATAAGCTACAATGTGCTGGGAAATAGCCGCAAACAATTTCTATTCTTCACTATCTTGGAATCTTGAAATGGGATCTTTGTGATCATTGCGTAGCCCAAAATTCGATGATGAAAATGTTGAATCCAAATATGGAGCCGTGCAGATCTCACATAGATCACTTGTTCCCCGCATCCCCCTTACCGGCTCTCCATTTACCCAAACTTGTCAGCAGGAAACTTTCCTTCTATCGCATGCCTCAACTCCGCCCTCCCAATTCCCAACGTGGGTTGTAACTGGTGCCGCAGGGTCCTTTTTTGGGGGCGATCTTAATTGTCCCCTGCAATCTACATAATGGAAGCGCAACCCCCGAATCCCATTTTACCGTACATTGGGAGCGGGACACCCCCCACCCCCGCATCCTCTGCTCCCCTCGTTCGGTAAATGTTCTTGCTATACCTTCAAATGCACATCTAGCATAGCCAACTTCCCATAGTTTAATCTTTACTGGCACTCCTATGATTTATTATATCACTTCCTGGCAGACTCCTCCAGCTTCTAAGGGTATTGGCCCAAAATCTTGAATAAAAAAATATTTATGGTAGATTTGATCCAATTTCAGCTGTATAAAAATGTTGTACAGCTGAAAATGTTTGATCAAATCTACCATACGATACCATTGTAGCGAACAAGGGGAGCGGGGTTTGCAAGGCTGTCCCCTGCACCCTTGTTCACTGCAGTGGTACCAGGGGACGAAGGGGTGTCCCTTGCTTCCTGTACATTAAATTTGTACAAAAATATTTTTTAAAAAGAGGACCCTGCATTGCCGGTTCCCATCCACGTAAGTGAAGGGAACAGGCGTCGCTGGGGGATGTGGGAGTCAGCGCCAACAGGTAAATTTGGGGGTGGGTGGGGATCGGGATTACGGGGTGCACCTGAAACCATGTGTGATTTCACTGTGGCGCGCATTTCTAATTCAGCATTTTTGTAATTCGAAATTCTGCGCTGCAGTAAAATCACATAGATCCCTTCTAAGCACTGTAACAATAGGAGTTATTGGGGGTCAATATGAGTTGGGGCAAGGGATTACTGGCAACGGTAAGGAGACCGGTGCCGGTAATCCCTTACCACCCAATTCCGAGGTCCCTTAGCGGGAACCGTAAGGAACGTGTGGTCTGACCACACGTCCCTTACGGGTCCCGCTAAGGGACCAGGGCGCTAATAACGGGCTTGCTAGTCGTGAGCCCATTATTAGCACCCTCCCCATTCCCATTGAGCCCTTTGGGGGCTCAATGGGAATGGGGAATGGATTGTTAAATGGGGATTTACCAGTCCCTCCAGGGTCGGAATGCACCGGTAAGTCCCCATTGAACAAGACCGGTGCCGGACACGGTACTGGAGGCAGCTATGGAGCAAATAGTGCTATGGCTACCTCCAATCTCGGAATGAGGCCCATTGTTACCCCAATGTTAATGGTACTTGCTTTATCAACCACAGAAGAAGGAAAGGCTAAGTCGGCCCTGTCGCGGGATGCTTACTTTCCAAATGCAGGCTGCCCTCATGTCAGAGAGCAACGCTTTACCCACCCTTGATTTGATTTACCGCAATTCTAAATCTTTGTCATTCACAATCTCAATCAAGCTGTGAATGAAAGCACTAAAGTTTCCCTTTTCTCCAACTTTCCTGCCAGATTCAAGATGCACTATTATGTGGATATGCCTTGTATTTCTTCTGCCATTGAGTGTGTTAATGGTGGGCATATTGATTGGCAACAGGATTATGTTAAAATATACCAGATTTTAGTTCCAATACCATTATTTGTTCTGCAGATGTTATGCAATATTATTATGAGTTTATACTGTGCCCATCAGCACAGTAGTGGTCTTACAGTGACTTATCTTGTCGGATAAATGGAGTATTGTGACCTTGCCTGGGTGTCACCAACTATAACCTGAGAGTAAGAACTAATAGAAAATGAGGAAGGGAGGTGATATCATTATTTAGTGAACCTTTCCCAGATTAATATTGTCCATCACTGAAATGGCCATCGTTCCCATTTGGTATTTCAGTCATGTGATTTTTACATGTTATTAATCAATAATACTGAAATTGCTGGGTCACACCAGGTAGTAACGTCCTGCTATTTGAGGATCTTTAATGAGAGGGTGCGCTGTTAACATTCAGAACAATGCACCCATCTCCATGTTATTGCTATCAGCACCCTAGGACAGCGAAAAATATATTGGCGATGGCAAGCCCACAAACCATGTTTGCTCTCAAAAGAAAACTACAATTGAGATGGCCGCCATAAAATGGCCACAAGAGCTCCAGCTGGAGCCGCACATCCATTTTCATGGTAACTGAGTGGTGAAAGTTGAGGAGCGGGCTTGGTGGGGGAAAGGTGCGAGCACGTTCGGCAATCAGGTGAGTGTGCTGGTTTTTCAAAATGGGGTGCACAAAGTGTAGGAGTCAATAGAGAGGAGACAGGTGGCCTGAATGAGGCAGAGAGCGGGTGTGAGCCACTCAAGGCTTGCTCAGAATGTGGGCTTTCACCAGTAGACACAGCCTGGATTTCGAGCAGTCTGATTATCTGTGACGCCACCCGTAGTGCTACTACTATATAGAGCGTGTGCTGCATCCTGTCCAGAGTTTTAAACAAAAATAGAAATTCGCCTTATTTCAATATTCTTTGTACGGTCAGGGCGGTAGAATAAATATCGTGTTGATCCAAGATCGCCCGTGCCATTTCTTGATGTTTGCATATGAATTTTTGTATTTGTATATTCGTCGTGCACTACTTCCATGGCACCGGACAGCAAATCCTGTACATGGGCGCAGATTTTTAAAGAAATACCGGGATAAAAACCATAGTGATCAACAGAAGAGAAAGGTTTCGATTTTCTTTAGAAATGACAATAAGGTATCAACCTTGCGTAGCTCTTCGGGAAGCTTATTCCACAGTGCGGGCCAGCTACTGCGAAACATCTGTCGCCCCTAGATAGACAACGGGAGCGAGGAGTTACCAGAAGGCTACTGTGGGCCTCATTACACGGATGGCGGTAATGGTTAACGGCCACCGTTAATGGTAACGGTGGCCGTTAACCATTACCGCCTTACTACGAGGTCCCTTAGCGGGTTGGTGTTTTAACGCCTGCTTTTTGCAGGCGTTAAAAACCAACCCGCTAAGGGACCTCGGAGCTAATTACGGCACCGCAAAATTGCGGTGCCGTAATTAGCGCCTTCCCCATTCCCATAGAGCCCTATGGGGCAGAAATGGGAATGGGGAAGGGCAATGGCGGAAGGGGGATTTACTGCCCCTCCAACCTTGGAATGGGGCGGTAAATCCCCTTTCCGCCAAGGCGGTGCCGGTATTTTACCGGTATGAGCCATGGCGCTAATAGCGCCATGGCTCACCGCCTACCGTGTAATGAGGCCCTGTGTATTGATCTAAGACACTTTACAGGCTATTGCCATTTCATCAACGTAGTCAGGTACGGCAGAGGTAGGCCGAGCCTGCACTTAACGACCCAGCAGGGTATCTTAAACTGTAGTCTCTGCTGGACAGGGAGCCAGTGAAGTTCTTGCCGAAATGTTGTAATGGACGTGGCTTTAGGTAACTGAAAAAATAGCCGTACTGCCACATTTTTATCGTTTGCGTAAGGCTGCATATAAGGCATTTCGATAATCGATGAAGGAATTAATAAAGGTACCAGTGGCCAAGAGCCATTGTTCTTTGGGAATGAAGGGCAGAGCTCTTTTAGTAGCCGAAGGGGCAAGAACGCAGCTCTGGAAACTTCATTAATCTGTGACGAGAAAGATAAGTCCCGATCCCACAGACTCCGCAGTTTTCTCACCATTGTTGCATAAGAGGTAGAGAGCCCAAAAACACGGGACGGGCTAGGAAGACTGTGGAGATTATTTATCAATGATCTTGGGACAAGTAATAACACCACCACATCTTTGAATGTTTTCCTTTACCTGTGACGCATTCCTCAGTAGGAGGTAACCTATGTTACAAGTGATCACTATCTCCATACTGTGAGAGGATTCAAATACAAAACTTAAATGGATGAGGCGAACATTCTAGGAAAGCTATGCGTATCCCTGAGGCAGGGTTGGATTTGTTAAAAGTGGAAACATGCACCACAGCAGCACCATGCATCTTACTTAAAAAACAAAACATATTTTCCCAAATGTCCCAAGATGTTCACTTTTCAGTATTTATTCCCAAGATGTTCACTTTTCAGTATTTATGACCCCTATGTATTGGACCCTTTCCTGAAATCTCTACTCTGCCAACTAAGAGGGGTTCTTTACTGCAGTAGATGATATCTTACAGCAATTGAGCAGTCAGTCGATTGAACAAAGGCAACTAGCGATGAACATGTAGATGAACATATAAAGGTTGATGGATTGATAACCTGCTTCTCAAAGACCTGCTTTCATCATCTGTGCAATAGAGGGACATAGGCTAGCAGTGACACAATCTGCAAGTACTTATATTCATTCTTATAATGCTCCATGTGCGGCCCCTTGCAAGTCCATTTAAAAACACTGGAGTAAGTCCAACTCTTCTGCCCTTTCTACTGCCGTGGCCTCACTAAGGGACAGTTACTACACCAACCTCATCTCCATTACCGGAGCCTCTCCTCGACCCTCCATACAACCTTTGCCCTGTTGCATTTCCTCGTCTCTCTCTCAGCCAATGACTTTGCCTCTTACTTGTCATCTAAATTATGCAAAATATGTCCATTCCCGATGACCGTTGTATATATCCCCCTCTCTCCCTATCCGTAACGCCATTCTCTGCCACTACCACTGAGTTGACACTCATCGCGTGTTGCTGGGGCGGTAGGTGGCGCTGTTCGTGCTGGAGCCTGTAAACGCCACATTTCTTTTTTCAGGCAGTCTCGTTCCTGCTGCTGCAGGACCATGGACAGCCGCAGGTTTTAAAGAGACCCACTGCAGCAAGGTCACGAGGGCCATCGGAGGAGGAGCTGCACAGTAGCACCAGAGAGAGAGAAGGAGCGCTTTGTTTTGGACGTCCCTCGCTCCAGCACTGCAAAGAGGAACGGGGCCAGCCAGGTTTAGATTACGCTGGC
Organism: Ambystoma mexicanum; assembly: GCF_040938575.1. NCBI lineage: Eukaryota > Metazoa > Chordata > Amphibia > Caudata > Ambystomatidae > Ambystoma > Ambystoma mexicanum. The sequence continues at coordinate 610,167,191 of NC_090925.1, read as the reverse complement.
GTGTATAACGGCATTCATTGGATGCTGAGCATCGTGTAGAAAGCGCTGAACGCGTTGCTGATGCAGGCCTCACCGCTCTCCGTCAGCATATAAGAATGCGTTGAGCAGGGCTCTCTAGGTTAAGGTTCAACAGGTAATGCTTGCTACAGAGATCTCGCCAGTGAGCTCATAAATCAACAACAATAAAAAGGCCGCACCTGTAAGCATTCTAGGTGTAAAGCAAAACTCCAAATACATCTGTGTTTAAACCCCACAGCCTTGCTGGTGCAGCGCCCTCTGTGTGCAGTCCTTGGAGGAGTACAAGAAACACTCAGATGTCACTATTTGGGCTGTGGTCATAGACTTTTTCTGCAAGTTGCAATTCTTGGAAGATGTTGCTCCATGGCTGCGCTCATTTGTTCATTTAAATAAGACTGCATGTGAACCACACGCCCTCTTGTATAGTGTCCCAGCGCACGCACGCGCATGCACACAAGGGGTATGCTTCCCAGCCCCCTTCTGAAGGTCCTTTGGCGATGCTTACCGCCTGCCTGGGAGAATTCAAGCACAGTTCTCGTGCCATCCTGTTTATATGCTGAATTGGCCGTAAATGGTGCTTGGAAAAAGGGTGCCTCTTATCCCACTGCCTCCCAGTGCCTCCCAGCTTTGTTCCCCCTTCTCATGGATCATAAATAGGCAAGCCAGTGAAGGAGAGGTGGATTCTTATTCAGGTCATAGAAACGTCTCCATTTTGTGTCAGTTCCACGGATTTATCATCGATTGTGTTGAACTGTATAGATGCAAATTCAATGTCCGCTCAGTTAATCAGTTCACGGCATGACCCCCCAGCACCCTTCTCCCCATCACCAGACTGCTTCCAGGTAACCAATGGAGGACAGGCATGCATTACCCAGACAGATCAGGGCAGGGTGTGGGTAAGGGTTTCCCTTCTTTGCCTTTCTTCGGTGCCTCGTGCATGGATAGACAACTGCATTCTCTGGGAGAGTCTCCTGTGGTATACTGGCTCGTGAGTCTTCATGTGCCTTGCTACGTGTTATGGAACTTTAGGGTCAGGGTGGAGAGAAACTGTTTGACTGTGCCGAGTCTGGTGGGGCTCAGATTCTCTCCTCCTCATATCTGTTAATTATCCGTTATAACATTAAATCCCAATTAACGCCCTTTCTGCCTTCAAGTCACTTTACTACACATTACAAGTGGCAACGATGTTACAGATTTAGAGCCCCACCCGCCGTTCTGCGCATCATCGACCCACCGTGACTGCACGTCTGCTGCCGGATAGCCAGACCACTGCTGCTCCGTCGTGCCTCCCAACGACGTTGCAGGAGCCATCGGGATAAAGTATGTCCTCACTCTGTTTTGCCACTCTGTTGCTTTTTCCCAGCAACGTCACAGCGGCCACCCCTGCAGACCCCCGGCCAGCAGTCTGTGACGTGATTTTCCATAATGATTTGCTCGCACATGCATGCAGGAATATCGCTTGGCTACAATACTGCCCTCTGCTGTTAGAGCAGGGAAACACCTTTCAGCTGCCTACATTTAAGTGAAAAGCTATCATTGAACTGCTGTGCATTATACCAACACAGGAAACGAGATTAGTAAGCAACATACAGCGATTTACAGGACTCAGGCACAAATCTCACATTACTAATGTTTTACAATATATTTCACTATCTCTGTTAAAACAATATACAGCGATCTACAGGATTCAGATGCAATCTCACATTGTCAATGTTTTACAATATATTCCACTACTTCTGTTAATGCTGCCGCCCTATCACAAGTTGAAATATACAGTTTTGCTGTTGGCCACTCAACTCAACTGTACAATCTCATAAGCAGAAAGAAAATAAATATACAAAGCATAAGTTACATTACTCACCTCGGCACATTTTGCTCGGCTTTTACCAATAACATAGAGTGCAAATAATCACAAGTTTCCAGCAAAATGTCCTTTACCAGCATACCTCCGCACATGTTATTCTTGCCAGAAGTTGGAGAACCTGCAACACCATTGAAGAGGTGGATTAAATCGTTTGAGCATTATGCATGTGTTGTGTGTGGCCCGAATCGTAGTGTGGAGAAAAGAAAATCATTGTTATTACACTGCCTAGGTCCTGCTGGTCAAGAGAAATTTGAGGACCTACAAGAACTTGCTGCCAGTGAGATGTCGATATAAATGAATATGAACGTGTTGTCAGAAAACTGAGTAAACACTATGAAAAAAAGACGAGTACCATCTTGGAGCGGTACACATTCAGGAAGAGAATCACATCGAATCAGAAGATGGGTAATACTACTGCTAGAATTCAATTGCACAGTAAGGTACGTTCCTGGAATCAAAAACACTGCCGCAGATTGTTTGTTCCGTCTCACAAGTGTATCTTAGGTGGGAGATTGCAGTGAGAATTATTCTGAAGGAGTTTTGAGCATAGAAACAACATCTATACCACAAAGTGAATGGGAAGCTGCAGAAACAAAGGACAATTCAATAACTCTTTTGAAACAACTAATTATGAATCTATACTGATTCTGTCAATACGAAAGGAAGTGTGAGGAGTGTGGAAAAGAGAAGTGTCCAGTTTTTCCTTGCCAAGTGTCACCACAGATATTCCCCGCCTGTCAAGTTGGGGTAGAGCCAGGCGCAGACCTCGTTACATGGAAGACTTTGTGTGAAGACCTATTTTCGTTATGAAGACTTATTTTTATTTTGTGTAAATTGTTGTTGCAAAGGAAGGCAGATGTGTAGCATTCCATTCATGCTGATGCAATCACCAGTCGGTATGGAATTCCCTGGCTCGTGAGTGTTCATGTGCCTTGCTACGTGTTATGGAACTTTAGGGTGAGGTTGAAGAGAAACTGTTTGCTTGTGTGCTTACCTTACTATGGTTTGTGTACTTTTTTCAAGCCACCTTTTATAAACATAGAAATTTGCAACATATTTCTATGTTTATAAAAGATTGCTTGAAACATACACAACTCAAGCCATCTTTTATAAAGCTTTGAGGACGGACAAAACCTGAGGTGTTGTTGTCCGTCGACAATGCATTATTAAAGATGGCTTGAATTGTGTACTTGTCAAGCCACCTTTTATAAACATAGCAATATGTTACATATATATTTCTATGTTTATAAAAACTGGCTTGAAAAGTACACAATTCAAGGCATCTTTTATAAAGCTTTGCCAACGGACAAAGATGCCTCGGGCTCAGTGATCTGATAGATCACAGATCCCGAGGCATCTTTGACCCTCAGCGAACCCGTGGGCTCCGTGATCTAATCTGATCATGGAGCCCGCAGGTTTAGCTGAGGGTTAGTGACCTGGGAAGGACAAACAAAGGCACCATAACTTCCTCTTTTGACCCTTCATGCGAGGGGTCACGAGAGGAAGTTACAGTCACTGACAGAAGTTCCAGCCAGCCACAGCGATAAAATGGTAGGCACATCTCCCGTTGCGGCTGCGGCCGTGACAGGATAATGTGTACTGCCATGGCGTGGTGGGATCGGGAAGCCACGGCAGGTCCCTGGCGCAGCTCCACTTTTTGGAGACTGCCGGGGCCCAGCACCGGCCCACTTAAAGCATTGCATGTAGCTCTGGAAACAGTGTGCACCAAAAGGGGTATCTTACTGGAGAATATGCATCAGTGGCCCTTGCAATTTTACAATACTGGATTGAAGTATTTGTCAGCATTAAATTGGAACGATTAATATTCCGTTTTTATGAAACATGTTTTTCCAGACATCAAAGTCATTATTGACCTGCTCTCAGCCAATCAGAATGTTGGCAATACAGTCAACAACTACTTATATTGCCTGCGCTCCAGACATTTTGACCTTGGAAACAACAGAAAGCATTTCTTTGCATCCAAGAAACAACAATGCCATTTCCCAGCAAGATTTCTTTAACAAGACACTCCAACCTAATTTAACCCAACAAAGCTAAAACATGAACATTGCTTTCACTTTTGCAAAGAACACACGTTCACTTTAACATGGCACCCAAAGCAAGCGTCTGCTAAAACTGTTCCACATCAACCACGTTTACAATTAAAATGTTTACCTTCCAAAAACAACCTAGTTATTTAAATATGACATAATGAAAATGCATTTAATTTACTAACGTGTTTTGTCCATATTTAACTACAATGTTTTACTTCACCACCAGACCTCCAAAACATGTATTGCCCTTAGCACCACGAGCTAATAGCTTTGGAGATCTCAGGAGTGGTCATTATTGCATAGGATAATGACTCTTCCCCAGCTTATGGCCCTTGTCTTCACTTCGACAATAGCTTGACAACAGGTCGTGATGCTGCTGTAATGACCCCTCCTGAGGTTTAAAAGGCTATAATGTATGGGCTACTATTTTCGTTACCTTGTTTTCATTACAATTGCTTTTCTTCTTTACAGTTCATGCAGATACAAGTTTTGTGAAACTATGTAACATTATATTCATTTTATTTTATGAAAAGGGCTTTCATGCTTTTACTGTTTGATATCCAAACAATGGTGCCTCTCTGAAATAATGAGGATCCATTAGCCACTTTCTCAAACATGATTCTACAGTTGCCAGATTCTTCTAGAAAAATTGCCTTGTCTAGTGTTTTTTTCAGCTCCTGTAATGCAGCTCGCTGTCAATCTTCATGGTCTCAGTGCAGCCTGCCTCGTTATGAGATTCAGCTAACAGTGGTCCCGCCACAGTCGGCCTCAGAAAGATTGGAGTCTTTTACAGGCCGGCAGGAGGAACAGCACTGCCGCACACATGCCTCAACTAGGTTATTTTATGTACGCGCACCACTGTAATTTGCATTCTACAGGTGCTCTTGTGCTCTGAAGAAAGAGTTGGGATGAGTTAGGTTAGTGGGGAGAGAGGGATTGGCCCTCAGTATGAGTCTGTTGGTATCCCGCCAGTAATACCGGTGGCATACCACCAAATGGAATTAGCATTCCCGCCGCCTGATATCTGGTATTTCTGGAATATATCAGGTGCCGGCAATGCTGGTAATTCCCCATTCCATGGAGTCCATGGGGGGAATTACCTGAATTACCGGCATCGGTATTACCAGTGCTGGTAATTCCTGCCATTTTTTGTTGGTGGGACCCTGATTTACTTCCAGCTCTTGGCTGGGGGTAAATCAGTAACCCCCACCAGAAAGCTTTCAGCTGTGCCCACTGTATGTTTTACTAGGCCAAAACATGCTTTGGGATGCTTGTGGTCTCGTGCAGAAGGGAGGTTACCAAGCGTTCGGGCTGCACTGCCCCATTTGGGGTGGGACCAATCCTGATTTGCATATTAGTTTTGCGTAGGTCACCTTGAGTGGGACAGGTATGCCCAGACGTGGGTCCCGTGCCTGCTGAGCCCGGATACCCAGGTTACTCCTCACTGATGAGGCCCAGCTAGGCTGAAACATGTTTGGGGATGCTTGTGGTGTTTTGCAGAAGGGATGTGACCAAGCAATTTGGGCTGGACTACCCCTTTTGCGGTGGGACCAAGCCTGATTTGCATGTGGTCTTTTCCCTTTTGTAATGGCTTGGCAGGTGGAAAACGCTGGTCTGGACGGTTTCCCAGAGCAATGCCAGAGGTTAGGATTAATTCCAAACCTTCCGGCCGTCACCTCTTTTTTTTACTGTATATTTTACAACAGTAATCGGGCACTACCCATAGCCTTTGGCCATGCCAACAGTTCTTTTTACCACATTAAGAGGCCATTAGCCATGGCCTTCATCCGTCCCCTCGTGTATATTATAAGACATTAAGGGGCAGTAACTATGGCTGGTGTCTACGGTCTTTGGCCGGGCTCACTGTTTCTTTTCAAACACCAATGGGCCCCTAGCCATGGTCAGTATATATTTTACAACACTCATCAGCCACTAGCTATGGCCTTCAGCCATGGCCAGTGGCTACGGTCTTCGTCCGTGCCCACTGTATATTGTACAACACTAACCAGTCTCTATCCATGGCCTTCGGTCATGCATTGTGTCCACAGCCTTTTGCATGGCAAAGGCCACAGCCTACATTTCTATTTAGTTGATCAAAGCTTTTATTAGCTAAGTCAAAAATAATATTAAGTCTGATACATCACAGATATAATCAATGGTGTTATATATCATATAAACAGTGGTGTCACAAGTGATGTAATAGATGAAGTAATTAGAGATGTCACCAGTGATGTCATTGGGGATGTAATATGAGATGTCATCATTGTAGTCATAGGCTGCATGCACAACAGGGGCACACCGTTTTGGTGGCTTTAGCTGAATTTCAGTGGCTTTGTTAAGTAAAGTTTTCACCTGAACATCCCTGCAACTAAATTTGTTTACTTCAATTTCAAGGGTTTTGTTATTCCATGGAATCTTTTCCATACCAGTGGCCATGGCCTTTGGCATGGCCACTGGCCACAGCCTTTGGCTTTGCCCACTGTATATTTTAGAAGACTACCACACCACTAGCCATGGCCTTCGGCCGTGCCTACTGCCCATTTTAAAACACTACTAGACCAATAGCCATTGCTTACGGCCATGGCCAGTGGGCACGGCGGTGCCCAATGCATATCTTAGGACACTACCAGACTACTAGCCATCGCCTTTGGCCATGCCCATGCCCTTTGACCATTTTGAAACACCCCAGAGCACTAGCCATGGCCTTGGCCATGGCCAGTGGGCATGACCTTCGACTGTGCCCACTGTCCATTTTGAAACACTACCAGAGCACTTGCAATGGCCAAAGGCCATGGCCAGTGCCCACTCTATATTTTAAAGCACTTGCAAACCATTGCGTGCACCTTGTACAAAGCGCCTGGAAAGCACCGCTTTGCACCAGACTCTGCTGCTGCTGCGTTAACGCTCGTTTCAGCTTTGGAACTATTATTGATACTCTTACCCTGCGGGTTTGTAGCTCCGCCCCTTTTTGCTCACAAAGTCTTAAAAGGATGCACCCGCGTGCACCAGCACGTGCGCACCTATCACAAAGCACCTGTAAAGCACTGCTTTGCACCGGACTCTGCTGCTGCGTTAACGCTCATTTCAGCTTTGGAACTATCATTGGTATTCTATCCTCTCCAACAACATCTTTCTGCTTTTGGATCAACTGGATACGTATTTCAGTGTGTTTAGTTATATTTACATCCTTTTCATTTGTTTTTTAGATACTCTTTTACCTGCGGGTTTGTAGCTGCGCCCCTTTTTGTTCACAAACTCTTAAAAGGAGGTACCCGCGCTCACCCGCACATGCGCACTTAGCACAAAGCACCTGGAAAGCACTGCTTTGCCGCTTCGCCCCAGCGTCGCTTTACTTTTATTATTATTTTTATTTTCTACTGGGGTCTTGTTTTGTTTGGTTTGATCTGTTTGTTTTGGCTTGGTAACTGCCCCTTCTACTTTCCTGGCAGTTTGAGTAGTTGAGCAAGTTTAAACCACCGCGGCTATGTATTTTGACACAAGCTTGTGGCTCTAGAATTACTTTTTGAATTACTCAATGATGCGAAACCTCTATACACTAAGAACTGACATGCCACCACCACGGATTGCATGGCACACAGCTCCTGATACGGAAAATGCAGAAATCGCGTTGAAAAACTCAGCAGGCATACCTCCAGCCTGCTCAACCCCGAGCCCTCGCTCATATGGCAAGAAACGAGGTAGGAACTATGAAAATGATGTTAATACCACGGACATTAGAACTTTTTACTCGCCTATAGCTCCTAAAGGTCTATCTATAAATATTGTCAGATCACAAGACATTCCTCTTAATAGTGGCACTACTGTGAAAGCGGCCCCTCCCGTAGTGCCTTATGAACATGATGTAATTGAATTAACTGTATGTAATATATCTTTGTCTGACAGTACTGTTCTAAGAGGTGAATCCTTGGCACCTGTAGCCTTAGATATTTCTGGGCTACAATCTGAAAATGATGAAGATATTGCAGTCATACATCTAAATGCATCGAATATGGATTCCTCAAATCAAGCCCTAATGGAAAAACTTTCATTCTCGCTGAATGTGTCCTTCTCTCCGAATATATCTGAAATCACCTATCGAAATAAAAGTGCAGTATCCTCATTTCTAGCTCCCGCTCCTCGCCAGCAAAATGTTAATGGAACGCAACATGTAAATGATGGCATGTCCAAACTATTAGCTGTTACTTTTGACGCAATGCAAACTACTATTAATATAATAATCAAGCTATTTGATACCTTGAATGAGAAAATAGTAGCCAATTTGCTTTCGCCTTAGCTGGAAAAAACAAAACACGATATACTTCTTTCTGCAAGAATTGTGATGCCAGTCAGTTTGTGTAAAGACCCGGCCACTACGAAGTATTTAGACAAAGCTACTTCGCCCTGCTAACAAATCCCTCAGAATGTTTAGATGCAAATCTAAGTGCCAATAAATTGCAAGCAACTTCCTCTTTACCATGCTTCCCTAATATCATACTGATATACCCCCTACAATTCCAACAAAGGCTGTGTCGCTTGATAAAAGATGTACTGAAATAAAAACGAATGCGACAAACATAAAAACTGCATACACAATTTTTACGAAAACAAGTAATGTGGAAAAAAAGAGTAGCGTTGCAAAAGGTACAAGCAAAATGGAAAAGAAAACCAAAAACATCAAAGGGGGCAAAGAATCTATGATGGCTGCCTCTAAACAATTTATTAAAACTCTAAAGGCTCTGGCTACTAATTGTCAAATAGCGTCCACTGCTGTTTCGAAAAAATATATGCTATTAGCCCAAGCTCGAAAATCAAAATCAAGTGCTTTAGGAAATTTGGAACAATTGGTTGTTTCTTATGAGCCCATAGACGATTTAGTTAAAGCCGTCGAACATCATTCTAGCTTGCCCTGATCTAAACCAAATGACTCTGGTGTTAGCCCTCCCCTTGATCGGCCACAGACTCTCCTGCAGTGCAATGAACAAAAGGAAAAAGATTTAAGTCCCAAGAGATCTGAAAGCCCCTGATCTCACCAATGGGGACCATCTTGGGCCCAGACATCCACTGTCAAATGCTGACAAAATGAAAGCGGGCAATGGGTACACACCCATGTCTGAACATCACAATATACCTCTGCAGTAGTGAGTGAGATGTGCAATTCTTCCAAAAATCCATCCTGTAGCAAAAATTCCCTGTATTTAAATCTGCCCATTAGAATCCCTGAAAATAACAATTCAGGCTGAAATAAATGTGCAACTCACTCTGAGAGCCCTGGTGCGGAGATAGCCCGCATGTTACAGGCATTATTGCCAAAAAATCCTGTGAAATTGAGTGAAAAATTGCCATCGTTAAAGACTGCCAAATACCCTCCTCTGTTAAAGATGCAGAACCAGGCAAATTCGAATTATAAAAACTTGTCATCTCTAATTCTTGGTTGCTGGCCTGACCCCTATCTGCAATATGATCAAAACCGACATAGCATTATAGAATTATTCTCAGATGTTCCGTTGCTTGATGATATTAATAGCTTGGACATCGAACAGGTAGAGTTTATAAATACAAAGTTTTTAAGTACTGTAAGATTATGGTTCTACTCAAGAGTTGTGAGAAATCTAATATGGCAATCTAAAGAAGAACTGTTTCAAATGGGTTTTGTTGTGCTATCTGGTCCATTGGAAATTGCGGATGAGGTCACCTTATCAAAAGAGGTGGGCAAAAAAACAGTGTCATGGTCTTTAAACAATAGTGGCCAGGAAATGTCGGGTCCGAAAACCCATAATTGTTCATGCAACTGTGTGGAGTCCAGAAGTTAACTAGAGCATGGGGAAGTAAACTCAGTGATCTCTTTAGTATCATGGAACACATGTGGTTTCCGACATTTAATCAACAACAAAAATTGCGACTTATCTAACTTTAGCATAGTTATGCTGCAAGAGACCTGGATCACTGATTCTCTTTTGTGGAATGATCATGAATTACATCTAACCCCTGCTTTAAAGGGTATTAGAGGCCACCCTATGTCTGGCCTCATTACATGTACAAAGACTAGTGCAAACATCTCCATAATTTACACATACTCACCAAATCCTTATTTACAACTGACAATTGTTTCTATCAGTACCACCCTATATGCTCTAGTCAACTTATACTGGAATCCGAAAGGGATTGAACATCAGAAATTTATCAATGATGTTTCATCGTTGCTAGATTATATTGCCATTGTCCCGGAGATTGCACATACGGTAGTAGCTGGAGATCTAAATCTGCATTGTTTTGACCATACAAAGACACATGAGCAGATAAGACGGATTCCTTGGGATCACTTGATGAAATCACAAGGTTTGTTGATGTTAAATGGTACTGGCATTTATGATTGCCCCTCACAAGCGACATAGTCACGAAGAGGTATAGAAGGCACAATTGATTACATATATGTAGACGGTGGGCTATTCTCCAAAGTCAAATTGTTTCAAACTGAAAGAACAGTGTGTAGTGATCATAGAATGCTATGTGTACAGTGGCTCTCAACTTCATGACAATCAACACCTAGTAGACAAAAATGGTCGGGAAAATATTTGCTAATAATAGTGTTAATCGAGTGAGATGGACAGAAAAATCGATATCACAACTGGGTTATTTGTTAAATGATGTATTTGCCCACTCCAAATCTGATCAGGTCTCAAGCTCATCCATTTACTATGATGTCATACAAAAATGTAGTTCTTGCAACACAAAACGGAAAGCTTATGATCGTAGGAATCATGCATTTGACATAGTAGTCAAGAATAGGAAAGCACTTTTTCATCACGAAAAACGTGAGGCAGCAAATCTCCCAATAAGTATGCGTTATAAAATCCTAAAGCACATAAAAACGACCTATAGAAATTGGATCTGTGCATATCATGCACAGCTGTTTCAATCTGATGGCAAATATATGCTAGAAACTTTGCACAGCTCACATGTGGCAAGCGATCAACAATGTAACTTCTTCCTTCCAAACGTTGATACGGGTTCAGAACGTTCCTGAAGCGATTTGGGAGGATTATTTTGGTAAGATCTTTGCTCATCCCGTTGTAAAATGCGTGTCCCAAGTAGACAGTGTGTCTGATTACTTTCATCTCAATATAAATAAAGCGGATATAATGCACTTCATTAATGCAGCTAGTCAGTCCAAAGCTCCAGGCCCTGATGGCCTGTCAAATAACATCCTCAAACAACACCCAGAACTTTGGACTAATGTTTTATTCTCCATTTTCCAACACATTAATCTTTCCCAGACCATTCCATCATCCTAGAAACAATCTATAATTGTCCCCCTTTTCAAAAAAGGAGATCATTGCAAACCAGAAAGCTAGAGACCCATTGCTCTGTTAGATGCGCTGGGAATAATCCATTCCCGCATAGTGTTGCAAGAATTAAATGCGTGGATGAATACTAACAACATAAGAGATCCCTTTCAGACAGGATTTGTTGCTGGTCTTGGTACTGTGCCAAATATGATAACTCTTAACATGCTGAAGTCAAAATATATCAAGCGAAACTTTCATGCACTCCAGGTCCCAGTACTCTAAGTCCCAGAATGCCCCTGCCTTGCACCCAATCACACCTTCCTGTCCTTCTACTTACCCTTCATCACGGCAGCAGAGAATGTCCACTCGGCTTCATCACGGGTGGGGTTGCGCTCCTGGACAACTCAGATGACCCAACAGGACCGGCATTGCTTCCGGAGATTACGCCCCTTCCTACACTGGCAACTGCGTTGGCGCTTGTCGCCGTGCCGGGCGAGGTGTTGTGTTACTATGGTTCCATGCACTCCAGCTGGTCACGTGACTGGGAAACAATAGTCACGTGACACAGTTCCCATAGTAACCATTTAAATTGACTTGGTTCTCGCCACTCCGCGCTTCACAGCTGTTGTTCCTGCACTGTTTGGCGTTTTGTGCTACGAACCGCGTCTTTGATACCACGGACCACGGATTACATTTACTGGATTGCATTTGCTTCTTCCTTTGGCTTTGTCTACTTCTCAGCGAATGTTGGAATCATTCGACTTCGGCTTTTGCTTCACAGACTGCTTTCGGATTCTGTTTTTTGGCTTCTACGTTCTTGTTATCCGGGTTCCGGACACCGCTTCGAGCACCGGACTCTAAGTACGCTACCTTGAACAGTGCTTGCTTGCACCTGTCGATCATCGCAGGGGCATACAGTGACTGACACCATCCACTAGAGGCGGCTGCCGCTGACTTCTCTTGCTGCCTCTTCTTTCACTGAGGGCACAGGGTACGCCATACTGGGAAGCTGACCCTTGGTTTAGTTACCCAGGCTTCTTTAGACCATATATCCCCAATGCTCTGGTAAGGCTTTCTCTTTCACGCCCCCTTCCATTTGTTGCCTGGTTCTGCATTACTGTTTGCCTTATGTAATTGCTTGTTTCCTTTGCAGCAGCTGTTTGGGATCACCAGCGTTCCTGTACCTGCCACCTGTGGCCTCAAAGACTGCACAGAGAGTTGTGTGTATTTCTCTGTTCGGTACTTGGGGACGGAGGTATCTCTAACCCTCGCGACTTGCAAGTCTTGACAGAAACCAAGCCTTATTTATGGCCTTTGTGAACTTTCGTTGCGTCTTCGACTCGGTCGATCGCCAGTTGCTTTTTCTCAAACTGAAGCAGTACAACTGTCCACCCTCTCTTCTATCAATAATTAAAAAACTACACTCGGACACTACCATTCTAATAAAGGTTATCCTTGGAAGGGCTTCTCTCCTCCCGAATTAAGACAGAAAGAGGCGTGAAGCAGGGGTGCATTTTGTCCTCAACCCTATTCAATCTATTTATTTTGGATTTGGGAGTCGCCTTCGATGACATCTTGACTGATGCCCCAAGCTAGGCTCCCAAAAAATAATTTGGATATTATATGTCGATGATTTGGTGCTTCTATCTCAAACTCCTCAAGGCTTGCAAAATCTGCTAGATTGCCTGGATGACTATAGCATTAAAAATAACTTGACAATCAATATAGAGAAAACACAAGTTGTAATATGTCAAAAAAAACTAAAAGAAATACACTGAATCTAAGCTGGTCCTTGGGTAAGCAAAAGCTTACGGTTGTAAACTATTATAAATACCTAGGCCTGGCGTTCACAAGAAGCTTAGGTGACCCTTCGCACTCTTTGATTCTAGATGCTAAAATGCTAACTTTAGCCTCGCAAGCAATCATACTGATGCGTAAGTATGGTAAATTCACCACTAATCATATAATTACCTTTTACCACCAAAAAGTGATTCCAATAATCTCATATGGGTCTGCGACACAATTGCCTAAACCAAGAAACTACTGGTACCAATATGAAGGAAGCTTTTGGAAGTCAGTCTTCAAACTACCGAGATGCGAGATGCAAAATTCAAAAGATTCCCCAATAGGGTACCACAAATTGAGTGTCTGTATTTAATTGTTTTTGACCGCAGGGTGTGAAGGAGAGTGCGAAGGTGATTTTCTCTTGACCTATTCAATTTTATCCTTGTCTGCTGACACAAGAAGACTTTGTTAGACACGCGGAACACCTGAACAAAAGGGGTACAGATCGAGGTTATCCTAGGAAGACCATAAGGCAGAATCTGAAGAAGGCTGACAACACTAACAGAGAAGTGGCTCTTATGAAACAAAACAGGGGCAAACAAGAAAGACTGGTTTGTGTAACGACGTTTGGCCCAGGGAGTAACCAGATTGAAAGAATAATACAAATAAATTGGCATCTGGTGAAACATACAGGCACACTGAATTGCATTTAAAAAGAATGCCAATCCGAGACAAAAATTGGTGCAAACAAATAAAACAGCACAGGAAATGAAGGAATTTTACCATTGTGGGGTTAACCTCCGGTAAAGGGTCATCATAAATGTGGCGGATACATGGCATGTAACTTTACTTGCTATAAGAAATGGTTCGAACATGGTCCATTTAAATGGGAACTGAGGGCTCACAAAAACTGTAGGAGCAAATTTGTGATTTATATAATAGAATGCCCTTGTAAATTATTATATGTTGGAAAAACCATTCGAGAGGTGAGGCGGAGAATTTCGGAGAATCGCTCCTGTATAAGAAACCAAGTGCCAGATAAACCACTAGTGGAACACTACATGTGCCTAGGACACACTGACCGAGACTTAATATGGTTTGTGGCACAAATACTAAAACCACATCCCAGAGGGGGTGATTTGGCAGCCCAACTCCATAAACTTGAGCAACGTTGGATTTATAATCTGGATACTGTAGAAAATGGCCTCAACATTTCACTCGAGAGGAATAACATGATTTTTGTTTAAACAATACTATTGGGTGGGACAGTGACCTTCCCTGTAGTGTACAATGTAACATGAATGGGAGGGTACCCAACATTGACCTTTTCACCTGCTGTTTAATATGTGATTAATATGTGATGAATATGTGGGGAACTTTTTTCCTGTGCCTTTTTTTCCTGTACCTTTTGTTCCAATTATTTGATATTTATGAAATCACAGGGGTTTGTGGAAGGAGGGTCTCCCTATTGTATTGTATAACAATACTTGCTTTTGTATATCTGCATACTACTATTTTGATGGAATATGTATTCTCTGCCTATAAATAAGTGTATTCATGTTTCTAGAGGACCACTTTTTTGAGAATAGTGTGGCATATACTTGTATATTTCTGCATGGCGGGATATGTACTGTCCCCTACCTCTGGGGATATACTTCCCTAGAGGACCCCCTTCCTGAGATAGTGTGGCTGTTCCCTAGCCCAGGATACAATTTCCATACACGGGCGATATTTTTTGGCAGATTTCTTTGCATCTTAATTGTCTGGTTGTATATGATTTAACTGATCCTTTAATTATTGTGATCCCTCAAAAGCAGACTTTAGCTGGTCAACATTTATTTTTAAAAAGTCAATTGATATTATAGCTCCCTGGAGGGGCTTTCATGCTTTCAATAGCGGTTACAAGATGATCGCCACGTTATATGGACGTATATAGAGTCCATTTGAGTTGTTGTCCGGTTGCTTAGTTCCCAGGTCCCAACTCTGCAACACAACACCGAGGTAACAGCTAGTGAAAGTAAGCATGAGTCCTTGCACACTTCTTTGGGGTGTTATGGGCTACTTCACAGATAATTTACTGATCGGTTGGGAGTGGTTTATGTGCATGAGTCGGCAGGGATGTTGGCCGTGTTTAAGTTTGTACATATGAGCAGTAGATTTATGCTGTGTACACAAAGACGTAATGCATAGGCGATTCCCTTTAGTTCTAGGGGCTAGTCTTTATGATAGTTTGTCTCTACTCAGGAGTGGGGGCCTGTCACATAGTTGGGACTTACTGTCCCCTTTGTACTTCCTATTTCAGGCAACAGGTTTCTCAGAGATCCGTAGCTAGCAGCTTTACGTGGATCAGCCTGTCTCATTTGGGAACGTGTAAGCTTCTAGGGGCCATTGGTTGCCCTTTAGCTATTATGTGGCCACAATGATAGACACCTGCAGCATTTCGTATTAATTTTCATTTCGCCTGCACACAGCTCTTTGTGCGTCCATCCACCCATGGAACTTCATCTGAACGCTGGGTGTCTTCACTTGGTGACATGGCCAGCTTTGCAAGGTAGGACCTGGCTCTTTCACTAAGCTTACACTGAATTGTAGCATTAATTGCCTGCGACTTGTATGTTTGTGCATCTCTTTTGTATGCAGCTCGCCCGTGAGCATATCCATATACAAGACTGCGCTCTACTATGGGGATTCTTTCCTCTTGGTGATTTTGTTGGGCTACTACTTGAAAGGTAGGATGGCGTGCCATGATTTGGCTTTTAAAGTTTATTCATCCGCTGTGAATTTACATGTCACACCCATTTATTTAATTTTGTAGACACAAAACATAGTTTTCATGTACTCTTGAAATTGTATTCCACCCTGATGAAGGTTGCATGCATATTGTGACACCGCAGTTGCTTGAAGGGACGACTGAAGCACACTGTGTCGCCTTTAGATACAGCTACCACCAATACTGCAAAAGCTAGGCCAGGTCAAATACAAAGAAAAAAGAAATTGAAAAAAGACCTTGGAAAATACCAGGGTCTGGCAATTGCACAGTGACAAGAAGGATCTATGTGGTTCACAGATCACAACTGTAAACATTGGTTCTATTTGTGTCTGTGATAGATATATGTTGTTATGATTCTTCAAACATTGTATGAAGGCCCTTGTAGGCTAATGATTATGTATAAATGAATTGTTTTTAAAGAAAAGTATGTGTTATCCTGGTACAGAATAAAAAATGGTTGTTTTTATAAGAACCAGAACATTCTATGGCATCAGTCTGAATAACTAGAGTTTTTTGGAGTGTGACATAATAGCTTGGCGATTGCTGTTTTTGTTTCGCCTATACATGTTGAATAGACATTGTAGTCTGTAATTGAGTAGGAAGACATAATAATAATAATAATAATAATAATAATAATAATAATAATAATAATAATAATACATTCACTCAGCTCAGAATGAGTCCAGAATGTGGACATCTGATAGAAATAGTCTGTGTCCCTTGTTCGTGTATCGTAAATGTCCAGGAAGCCTCTTAAAGAGGAATGTAAAAGGCCTGTATCAGTGGTCAGGAGTTCCTATTGTTAAATGTATTAAATCGCCCCCATCTTAGTCAACTTACAATAATAAGGTCCAAAGTGGGGTGCAATCTCTGTCTATCGCCGTGTCCTCAGCCAAAAAAGACTTGCAGACTTTTCAAAATGGTTGCTGTATATAGCGGCATGCCTTGCCGTCGTGGTGTCATTGCGTAAATGAAGCTGATTATGTCACAATAGTTAATAAACAGTTTTTTCATAAGTGTGAGGCACGGTTACCATATTAGTTATTACAATACAACTAGGATGCAAGTGGGACAAATGTATAGTAAGAATGGAAATAAGACATGCTGCTATGAAATTTGTAAAAATGCTAGGAATAGATAATAACGTATCATGAGCTTAGTTTATGAGTGAGACATGATTGAACTAGCCAAGACTAGTCCCAATCATTGCTCCAGATCCTGTCTAAGCGAGAGTGATGTTGTGTAATCTGTGAACTACACCATTTAAAAATGTGGACCGTGATGTTGGGTATCCAGTTGGGAGATAATATTGTCGACCATGATTCCCAATGTCTAAAATAGTGTTCCTACGATTTCTCCATGACTTAAGGGTAGAGCACTTAAACTAGGCTTCTCCCATTGGATATACATGATCCTTCTCTAAGAGCTATGGTCTAGATGTAACAATATAAAATGCAAAATGCATGATTCCTATACAGTCTTCTCAACAATTGCTAAGTTATCTAATATGTTCCCCCAAGTCATACGAAGGAGTGTACAATCTATTTACATTATTGAAAATGTATTAATGGTCTTGTGTTTCGTCCTGAGTTGTACCAAAAGAACATGTTCTACCTCCTAGGAATGTACAATCTATTTTCCAGTGGGGAGTATCCTGGTACATAAGTAGAACATAATCATTGGAGCAGTTCTTAATCCTACCCCTTCGGGTGTACAGCCTGATGGTCCTAGGATTTGAAATAAATAATACTTAAAGTGCATTCTGATTTCCATGTCCAGTACAATTGCACTGTAGAATAATGATGTTAGTATACTGTTCAACAATACACAGGGATAGATTTATGTTGTCCTATTCACAAAAAAGGTCCCAAGTAAAAGTCCTCATTCAGGCTCATTGGGGACACTGCATCTAACTGATGGATCCTAAAAAAGTTCTCTCTGAGCCAATTTGTTATGGATGTCACTTCCCCTCGGTAGGGGATGTACTATCTCTAGAACTAGAAACTTCTTTTGGGCTACTGTGTGTTTGTTTGCATGGACGTTTCTGTACACTGGTGATTTATTGTTTTCAGTCCTGATGTTGAATTTATGTCCCGTCCATCTTTCTTTCACTTTACGGATAGCTTGGCCTACATAGTATTTGCCACATGGGCACTTTGTGGCGTAGATTGCATTCTTACTTTCACACGTTGCAAAGTCTTGGAGTGTTATCTTTTTGCTCATATTTGGGTGCCTGAAATGGTCTCCCTTAAGGACAAAATTGGAGCAATGTTGGAAATAAACGCACAGGAAGGTGCCTGGTTTAGTTTTATGCAAATGTCTCTGTGGTGATATGTTCTCCTTTTCTGCTTTAATCAGTGTGTCTCTGATGTTCATTCCTCTTTTTTAGGCCAATCAAAAAGTGGACTCCTAGTACATGGATCTAGAACAGAGAAAAATCTGAAAATTGCTCAAGACAAAGTGTACACTTGGCAATAATTCTATAACAACAACAGTCCAGGACCTAACGGGACACCCAAGACCACAGAAACTGATAACAGCAACTGGCTGTACAGACAGTAGGGTTGTAACCAGTGGGGAAGGAGGAGAGATCATCCCAACTGCACTAACTGTCATTTCTACCTCTACCAATGGAGGTGAGATACCAGTGGGACAAGCAGGTGGGAGTAGCACCATCCCAACCACTAGACATGTTCCTTCTTTTAGGCAGAGGAAAGCCAGAAGAGGGCAAAAGAAAAACAAGGACAAGGAACAAATAAACACATCCATAGTAATGTATATTTCATCCAAACAACTTAACAAAACACAGATGGCTACCTTGAATTTGGGCCTCTTGTTCATTCCCGTTAACAACAGTTTCAACTTTGAAGAAGAAATAAATCTATTCAAACTGGTGAGGAAAATGGAGCTCAAAGTATTCTTCAAGACAGTACCAGACACACAGGAAAGATCAAGTGCCTTTGATTTTTTGGAGATGAAATATAAAATCACATTTCATCCTCAGGTTAACCACCCTGTGATACATATGTTTAGAATCAAAAGCGGCAAAGATTTAAAGGTCAAGTACAGCCCTCACACAAGAGGAAACTTAAGAAAACATCTCCTATGTATCCTCAAAGAAATAGCAGAGGATACCGCAATCACTATGAAGCCGGCAGACAAAGGAGGTGCAGTAATTATAATGGACACAGAGCAGTATCATCAAGGCTGCATGGGGGTACTACAGGAGCAAAGGACATATCTGGAATTGGAAAAGGACCCAACAAATACAATAAGAGCACTGATTGGACATACTATTATCAAGGCTAAGGATATGGCATAGATTAATATAAAAACAAAAGATTTTCTTCATCAAAAACATGCAATCATCCCGGTATTCCCTCCGAAAAATCCACAAGGATCCAGTTAACCCTTGATTTAGACCAATTGTGGCAGGTACGGAGACTCTCATGGACCCCCCTGGTGATTTATCTGGACAGAGCACTGCAACCACTTGTACAAAGAACCACCAGATACCTTAAGGATACATTTATTTTTTTGTGATTGTTGGGATGGTTGCAGCTGACAGATTCAGAACTAATATTCTTCTCACTGGATGTAAGCAGTCTCTACACCTCCATCCCTCATGGGGAGTGAATTGAGGTGATGGAATGCCTGGTACTACAACATGTTTTCTCGCTGAACTGCCTGCCGCCTGATACCCGCAGCGGTCTTCCGTCTTGAACTTTCCACCAACGATCTTTGTCTGAATGCCAGCAAGACGGAGATCCTCCTCATCGGCTCACCTTCACCATTCTTTCCCCTCACTCTCTGGCTGGCCTCCCTTGGCCCTCCTCGTACCCCCACCTACCACAAGGCTAAAAAGCTCAGGGTCATTTTTGACTCCACACTTTCCTTCTCTGCCCACATCTCTGATGTCTCTAAAAAGTCAAACTTCCTACATCACCTTCTCAGACGTACTCTGCCTTTCCTGTCATTCTCCCAGAAGCTCACTGTCTCCCAAGCTCTGGTTCACTCTAGGTTTGACTATTGTAAGAGTCTCTTTCTAAATCTATGTGCCTCTACTCTCCACCCTCTGCAACTAATCCAGAACAGGACTGCGAGACTTGTCCTTGGCCTCAAGCCCTTAGATCGTATCCCTGCAGCTCTGAAATCTCTCCATTGGCTCCCAGTGGATGCAAGGATTAAATACAAAACCCTCTGCATTCTCCACAAGGCTTTCTGGGGCCTGGATCCAAAATACCTTCAGCTATCCCTCCGCAAATACCTCCCCTCACAAGCTCTTTGCTCCTCTACCTCTAACTCCCTCAGGGTCAGTCGTTTTTCAAAGAAACGAGCTGGGGGTAGAGCTCTGTCTTCAGCTGGGGCCTCCCTTTGGAACAAATTCCCTGCCACTCTAAAGCTGGAGGAGAACCATCTCCAGTTCCGGAAGCACCTCAAGACCTTCCTCTTTGCTTCAGTCTTTGCCCCTCTTCTCCCCTGCTGATCCGCCTTCTCTCGGCACTGTGCACCTGGCCACCCTCTGTCCTCCGGGCTCTGTCCTCCTGGCTCAGGTACCGGCTCACACTGCCACGCTCCCGCGCTGCCTCCGGGCCACCACTTGCACTGGAGTCTGCATCTGTACCCATACAGTCCACCCACCCCCTTTTATTCTTCCTGCACTTATCATACCTACCCTGTCTGCTGCCTTAAACCCAGCACTTGCCACTTGCTGGCTGCACTACCACTGTTTGCTGCCTTTATTATTTATTTATTTATTATTATTTATCTGTTTCTCCTTTGCTCCGCATTTTACACTTCTCCCCCCTTCCATGCACTTTTCTCCTCCCCCTCTCCCATGCACTTGTACATTCTCAATGTCACTGGACCTCTTAAACTCGTTGTTTTGTTCTCCCCTGTTCCCCTCCCTTGTCTCGCTATGAAACACTTGTGTACGAGCGCAATAGAAATAAAATATCAATTCAATTCAATTTAACTCTGTTGCAGAAGCTGCAAAGCACCCTGGAACCTACTCAACACTGTTGAGCACCAATAACTTCTACAAGCACAAGGTACATTGTGTTTATGTCCTCATGGTCTTTCTCTGAAGGGCCCTAGTGACACTTTACAACCCATTGTTCCCTTTGTGCTGAAACCAAGTATCCTTGAATTATTGCGATTCATTATTTTGACTACCCCCCTGTTATGTTATGTTATATGAATTTATAAGAGCGCACATACCCCTGAAGGCATCTTGGCGCTCAGCAGTAAGATAAGGGGTGCAAGAGCGAACAACGCATTCAAAAAAGGAAAGTCTTAAGGGACTGTCGGAAAGTAAAATGATTGGAAGTTGCACGCAGTGCCAGGGGTAACTGATTCCACGCATTGGTGGGCCATCACCGAAAAGGCCCTAACTCCCATCTGTGACCGTCTGATATGGGGTACAGAGCGGAGAAGGGCAGACTGAGTTCGGAGAAGGCGGGCGGGAGCATAATGAACAAACTTCTCCTGAAGATATTCCGCTCCACCCTCGATGAACCAGGCACATGGATTAAACTGAATATGTTTTTCAATGGGGAGCCAGTGCAGCTGTTTCAATAGTGGAAAAATATGTGTTCGTGCTGCGGGGCGTAACATTGCTCTAGCCACCGCATTTTGGAGCATTTGAATGCCGTTTAACAGATAGCGAGGTTGGCTATAGTACAGTGAATTACAGTAAACATCTGTACTAAGGACTAAAGCCGCAACCACAGGGGAATGGAAATGGCAAGGTATGAAGGGGGAACCTTCTGCATGGTGCGTAATTTAAAGTGTTCCGATTTACAGACAGCACCAACCTGCTCTGCCACAGAAAGTGAGGATGAAAATCTTACCCCCAGATTTCTCACCGAGGAAGAGGGAATAGGGAAAGGTCTATGAGAAAGAGGCCAGAAATCAGGAGTCCAGAAAGAAAGAAGGCATCCAGTATCCAGAGTGCATCCCCTTTCCTTCTTAAAACTGTCTGCCCTCTGCATTTCTTTACAGGGTGGGTTGCATTTTGTAGTGTGCTAGAACTGCCTGCTGTGAAAATAGATATGTTTAAACAACCTTGACTGGACAGTCCTTTTTATCGTTGGGTGATAATTACATTTTCGCTGTGTTGCAACTAACCAATGGTCCACAACCTTGCTGAGATAAGCCTGTCTTTCCGTCCACGTTACCAAAATTGGATAAGGGAGTTTATAATTTGTTTGTGTTTCCAATCTGTTTGGATCCCTTCTGGCAATGCTTGGCACGGCATTGCAAAAACAAGTGGACTGTGAGGTTCTGTGTGATTACAGGTTCTCAACGGTAACTAGGTCTTGCGAGAAGAGCGTTGGTTTTCTTTAGCAATCATGGAAAATGTGGAATGTGCCAAGCAATTGATGGAGGGGCTGAGAAACCATGGGGGTCAAAGCCCTCCATTATACCACCCTTCAGTGGGTCGCAGGTCAGCGGCAGTGCTGGGAATGTGCTTAGAAATTCATGTGATGAAAAAAACAATGGGATGAGGGATACTTGACAGATGATGCCAGATGGATGACATCACTACTCACTTCCAACATACAAATCTAATTGTTAGACTAGGCATTGATGGTAATGTGTGGGGTTACCATTGATAACAGGCAACATAACAGTAATGTAAGTCAGGCGGGGGTCCAACATCACTTACATAGTGTTGAGATATTCATTGAGACTCACAACAACTTCAAACTCTTGGGGCAAAGGAATATTGCAAGAAGTAACACAACAGTTAACTAATTCCACTTAAAAGGAAGGGGCTGGTTTATTTCTCTTCTAAACACCACTTTCTAATTCCTCACTCCAATTGTGCTCCCTAGCCTTGAGTTGGTTTTAAATACACCAAATTTGTTGTTGTTTTTCATTTAGTAACAATTGAAAATTCTATTTACGTGCTACTTGAAATGTTTCAGTGGTCTGTATGATATTATATGGATATGAATGCAAAGGTAATGAATAATTTGTGTTAACATGTTGATACAACTAGGTTAAAATTAAGAACCAAACAAGTATCAACTACGGTAGCAAACCCCTTTTGTTGTTCCTCTGGTTGTTAGGGGGGCAATTAATAATGCAATAATAGGGTAACTATGGCTGAAATGGCCTGCCATATAAAGGGAAGTAAATAGCACGGTAGGACTTATGCAATGAGCGGTTCTCCACGAAGGCTGAATTAATGGTGAGGAGGGGCCCACGGTCTCTGGATGCTGCAGGGTATAGTTAGGAATGACAGTGGCCAACCAGGGCCAGAAGGAGCAGCTTACTGCAGTACCATGCCGAGAGCACTACAGTTATAAAATCAAATAAGTCCATTTCTTATGCATAGAGGGTTGATGCTGAAAGGTGGCAAGCTCATGCCAAGGCAAAAAGGGGCAACTTCAGTGTGGCTGAAGGGAATGTCAGGTCTTCCATGCCGATGCGTGCTTTGGCTGGACAGTTATGGGAATGTAAGGAATGGGCAGGCGTGCTATGCATGAAGATGAGAGAGGTAGTAGCTCAGCGATCAAAGTCTGGTCTTAATAATCACAAGATGCAAGGTAGAGTCCAGCATTGACTGCAAAATACCCAGGCGAGAAGGTGGAGATGCCCATGGTGGGAAGACCTAAGTATGCTGAGTAAAGAGCTGATAATGAGAAAACAGGGCTGAATGGAGACAAATAAATAGGGGAACCACACATTTGGTTGGCAGCTTCCAGCCTTGGCTGGTGGAAAGGAAAGGATAACGGTTCTCCCAGCTACCCAACAGCGGCAGCTGTCAATGTGACTCGCCCTGATCTGGAGGCTCAGGGAGGTTGGGGGAGTGAGACCTAAGTATGCCGGAAAAAGAATGGATAAGGACAAAAAGAGAGACTGTAAATAAGGAAAGAGATAAAGGAAAAGGTGGGTGCCAAGGAGAAAGAATAATAAACAGAAAGGAGCTGCCGATCGTCTGGGGTTGTAAAAACGATTAAATATATCAATGTTTGGTTTGAAGTGATAGTGTGAAATGTGTAAGAATAAAACTGCGGCCTTGTTGTGCCACAATAGGAAGAGCTGGTCTGGCCTCAGTTATTTATCCAAGGTGGGCTATAATGGGATGGTATACATCTTGCTGGGTGGTGGGTGAACAGTACCCGACTGCCTATGTTAACAGACAGGCAGAGAAGGATGGAAAAGGAGATAAAAAGAAGTACTGAGGGGGGCAGTGCAGATCAGGAATGATGTGAGGCATAGAGATGGAGTTGAATGGCAAGTGTGGGAGATGAGAGGAGTAACATGACCTGCAGTGAGGACAAGAGAAAGAAAACCCTGGAAGAAGAATGAGAGGGATTGCAGGGCTCTGGCAGGAGCTGGAAAGCTGGACAGAAAGTTGAGTGAGGCTCAGAGTGGCCTATATGTGACTGATGAGCTATTCCCGAAGGCCTTGGCTCTTAGGCAAGCGTGGCAGCCTTTGTCCTGAAAGGTTTCGAGTTCAAATACAGGACAATTTGTTATTGATGCTGGCCTGTATTTGTTACAGTCAGACTATGTTAAAGGGCGCTTAATTTGTGGATGAGACGCAGAGAGAGGGAAATGGGGGGATGATGAGAGACAGTGCATATGGTGTTCCTTTAAGAAACACACATGGTGGAGTGACACAACTCCTTTGCATATAAGGTTTAACAAATGGGGCATGTCCCGTGGGGCGCCAGAACACGTGTGGAGCCCGGACGCAGAACAGCATGCCCAGTGTCATCTGTGGGGCCAAGGGGTGCTCACAGTGTGTATGACCCCCACAGGGGTCAGTACAACATTGGTGACAAGGAGGTTGTTTGCTATTGCACAGACCCACTGGGCAAGGTGGTGGTGATTCTGAGTTGTAGCTCGGGGAGGAGAATGTTCACCGGCCGCAGAGCCGACGTGTGCAGAGTAACGACCGCCATCTTTGTTTTTTCGAGTCACGCAGGTTGTGGCTCCCTAGGGGAGTGCTCGTGCGCCTCCCTGACTAATTCCTGGATCCTCCACGGAAACGTGGATACTTTAATGTTTTTGGTGCATTTTTTCCATTTCTCCTGATTTCGTGTCATCCAAAAGAGAGGAGAGGACCCATGAGACATTACAAGAGGCCTTAAATTTCGTTTTGGCACAAGTAAGAGACTGCTTCTTCATTACATCTGGAGGAGGGCCAGTGGGAGGATTGCAATAGTGGTGTTTTATCCCGCCTTCTTTTCGGTGCACCCATTTGGTTCTCAGTTTGTCTTCTGTGCATGGAGGAGGGGCCGTTTGGCCAAGAGAACTCCAAGTGGACAGTGGTGGAGACTGCTCCAGTTTTTTTGTTTCTCCTGTGTGGGCTGCGGCCCTTAGGCAGATGGGGTTGCTTGTGCGCCCACGTGCTAAGTGAATCACGCCTAGGAATGAGGTGTAGGCCAGTACGCCCAACTTCAGTTGCCTGCGAGTGCCACCAACATATTGTGGTGTGGGTGCTGCTGGTGGAGTCATGCAGGTGGGAGTGCAAGCACTGCGCCAAGAGGGAGCTCTAGCCCTGATGCCTCAGTTTGACATCTCATGGGCACCCTCCAGCTGGTCTGTGTTGGAACTCGTGGATTGACCGCCTTGACATGTACTTTAAGACCACATGGGAGACTGACGATGAAAGCAAGGTGGCGACCCTCATCTACTCAGCTGGCCCGGCGGTGCAATAGATCTGGGCAGACAATTTCTATCATGCAGCGAAGAATGTGCTGTGGGAACATTTCATGACCCTCACTAACATGGATTATGCCTTATTTGTGATGTGTTAATTTTAATGTTAAAGGATATTTGTACACTATCATCACTGAAGTGGTCCCCTGGTGGTCTGGGGGCTCTGATAGGGAAGGGGGATAGGTTAGTGGGAATAAGCGGTAAAAATGCAAGCGAGCAGTGATGTGCCGTTGGCAGCCTCAACCCGGTTAACACCGTTCGCTGGGCTTGGGGAGTTTTCCGGTCGGTAGCCATCATGTGCTGTTGTGCGAGTCTATGTGTGGTTTGTTTTGTTGTTGCAGTGTAGCGAAGTTTGTGCGGTTTGTTGTGCTATGGGATTGTGGTTGTGTTTGGTTAGAGTTTGAGAGTTGTATGCAGAGGGGTGAAGTTGTTAGTGAATTGGTTATTGGCATCGCTGTCTAGAAGTGATGTGCTAAATTTCCACATTCTTTCCAGGTATGGTGCATGAACATCTATGCATTTCTTTCTAGATCTGGCAGTGGCCGATATTCACAATCCCCTCCATGTGGGTCACCCACCAATATTCACAGCTGTGTTAAATTCGGCCCCTGCCCACCTTTGAAGACTTGTCTATATGTGAGGCAAGGAAGTGTTTGCGATTTAATCCAGATATGGCCTCAATAGCATTCCCAATGCAATCCAGAGGCAGAATCGGTCAACAACCGCTACTCTATACAGATGTGGCAGTGGTCGGCATTCACAATCCTATCTAGCCACTCACGCAGGCTACTGCTCACAAACCCCTCCAAGCGTGGCACATGCCAACACTCACAACTACGTCCAGGCGTGGCACCTGCCACCATCCTCAACTCCGTCCGGGCCCGGCGCATGCCAAAGTCCACATCTCCGTCCAAAAACGGCTACTGTCAACATTCCCAATTCTATCCAAGTATGGTGCTTGGTAGCATTAATGGAGTGGGCAAGGATGTAGGATGGAATTGGGCATGGATGCTGATTCCGTCCTCATGGGGTTGTCGCTTGTGTCCTATTTCACCTAGCGGTGTCTCTCTTGTTATTGTAGGAGTTTTCCTTAGTGGGTTCTGGGTCTTGTCTGTGTCATCCTAAATTCTGTCAACCTGTTTTTGTATTTCCTGTTTGATTATTTAATTGTTTTAATTTGATTCTGTGGTGTTGAAGAGCCAGGTTTTTAGTAGTTTTCTGAATTGTAGGTGGTGTTTGGTGTTTCCTATTTCTTTTGGGGTATTGTTCCAGGTTTTTGTGGCCAGGTGGGAGAAGGAGGAGCCCCCTAGTTTTTCTTGATGTATGGTTTTGGTTCCAGGCAATGCGCAATGAGATGTGCAATGCGAGGCAGAATGATGATGAATCCCTCCACTCTTTTCATGGCCGTCTACGACGTATGGCGACAACCTGCGCATGGGACAATGAGCAAGACATGATCCATAACCAGTTAATCCAGGGTTGTGCGTCTGGCAAGCTATGTCTTCAAGTGCTGCGGGAACCAGCCCTAACTTTTGCCCGAATCCTTGAACTTAGACAATCCCATGAAGTGGCAGAAACACGTGCTTCCAAGATGGACGCTGTGATACGCTTGCCCAAGATTGATGAGGTTTGTGCAATAAGTCATGGTCAAGGGGCGAGAAGGGTCCAGTGGGCCACAGGGCAGTCATAGGAAAGAGGTGCCGGATCACCGGAGTTGTGCCTGAAATCAGGGGCGTAGGAGACACATAATATCTGGGGAGGGGCAGGGGACACCTTGGGGACTTTGCATGGTAAGATGACATGATCCATCAGACCAGGCCAGGCCAGACCAGCAGCCGGACAATCCATGTTGTGCGCCCTGCTGTGTGCTTCTGTACTGCTATACGGGTTGTTACGTGCGTTTTATCCCATTACATAGCAACCGGGTTCAGGAAGTTGTCTCGGGTCTCCCCTTGCCTGTAGAAGCTGTGATCCCCTAGGGAAAGTTTTGGCAGGTGGTGCCCGCTCCCTGGCGGCAGATGGAGCGGGTAAAATATGGCTCTGTGTGTTGCATGCGTGTAAATGGGCCGGTAACTAATGGCACAAAATGGTTGCCATTACTTCTTCCCCAGGATGTCAAAGTACTGTCCAAGTGGTTGTGTTGGCCCAAAAAGAAACAAAAGTTTTAGTGAGCCTGTATGTTCCACCTGTGCAGTGTTGCCATGGCAACTGGGAGCACTGGGATTCTGCAACAAGAGGAGCCTGCGTATGACAGCAGGACCAGGGCAATCCAACAGCATTAGACCAGAGAGCATGGCACAGTAAAGAGTAGGTTGAGCTGCCCACCCCTCTTGAATGGTGCATGTAAAGTGAGAGGCAGTGGCAGTGGGTCAAGGAAGAAGACTAGATTAATTTGGGTTATACGCAGGCTGTGTGAAATGGCTTAAGGGGGGATGGTGTAGTAACAGCACAGAGATCATATAGCCCAAGAGCTTGGTGATGGGAAAGAGAACAGTTCAGGCAGAGTGTTTGGGAAGGAGCCGGGGGAGAGAATGAGAGATGTATGCAAGGACTGAAGAGGAGTTGGGAGCCAGGATTATGTAATTGGAGGGGACAAACAGAATAAACAGTCACCGAGGTAATGGTACTTACATTGGAGAAAGCTGTCCATGAGAGGATAATTCTGGGCAACAAACAGCTAATAATGCCCAGAATTCCACAACTCTGATTGAGTGGGCCACCATAAGCATTCTGGAAAGGGTCCTAAAATACATGTGTACCTGTACTGATCCAACTCTATGTTCTAGCTCATATTTCTGTTTGTATTGTTCAACTGAGGCCGAAAGTGGTGGCATAAAGTGTGTCCCAACCAGGAATGGCCACCAAATGAATTAAGGCACAAATGCAGTGAGGGCTTTTGGCAGGTGCTGCCTAGAGCTCTTTATTGCCAGTACGGCCTTTCGAAGCATGCTTTATCACCACTATCACACACTTTGTTTGTGGCAATCAGATGCAAGCTGGAAGTGCAAACTTGTTTTTCAAAAACAAATACAACTACAAAATGGTGGCTGTCTTGAAGAATCCAATGGAAGCTTTATAAATATCCCCCTTTCCGTTTCAATGGCAGTCACAGTGCTTGAGTTAATATGGGTCGGGAACAAGCGTGGAGTAAGCAAGCAGATGCATTTTGATTGGTTTAGTTCCATTAATTCCAGGTCCAGGAGGAAATGGAAAAACAGGGGCAAGCAGGGGAGATGGATAGTGAGCAAATGCTGTTAGCCAACTAAGAAAGTGGGCTGGTTAAAATGGATAAAGCCCATGTCCAAGCACACTCTTTGGCTGTAGCATCCATTGATAGTGCTAATGAATGATAAGACGAGTCTGCTGGTGAATGAATGTATTCATTGGACGCGAATACATATTCCTCATGTATGTGTGTGAGCAACCAACCATTGTGAGGGCTTCCAAAATCAAGCAATGGGAGATCAGAGGGATAACCCCCAACCCCTTAGATTTTATTTTTTTTAAATAAAAGATTACAATTGTCCATTTTATGGCAGAGCTTTTTTGAAACAATGGGTACCTATAAAACATACAATTGGTTGTGCGGGGTATCACATGATTACAATACAAAAATTGAATGCTAGGTTACCAACAGTACACAAGAGTATTGTTCAGTGCATTTCCGGATCCTTCTGCACACTATTGTGCAGAAGGATCCGGAAATGTATTCTGCTAGTGTCAAAAGACATTTTCAATCTCCATATTTCAATATACGCCAGTATTCCAAAAATAAGAACACACTCATGTTGTTATTGCCCATAATGCCAGTAATGCCACTGTAAGAAGAAAAGTTTCCACTGTCCGGACTCATATATGGCAGTGTTCCCACATATGTTAGTACTCCCATGTAAGCATACTTATGATTGATTGGCCCATAATGTTGTTGCCACATCTAAGTTGTTCTAATTAAGCGCAATATCCTTATCTAATAAACCTCAAATTGCCATTTCACATAATACCTCAATACTGCATACGTAACTAGATTTTAAAAAGTGTCAATGTTGGCTGTGGCAATAGTGGCCAGTATCTTCATGGAATAACTCTCATGATGCCTTTGCCAATAATGCCAGTAATATTACCATGCCATTATAAACATGTCCATGCAGGTTATGCCACTATAGGCCATTGTCTCTCCTAAGAACACTCACACTGTCTTTGCCAAAAATGCCAGTATTATTGACATGACACATGAAGAAAGTATGCCCATGCTGTCACTGTAAACATGCCCATTCAGGTTGTGTAACATTTAACCATATAAGAAAACTCATTTTGGCTTTTCTCATAATGCTAGCCACATTGCCAGGCTATTGTATACAAATATGTTCATGCAAGCTATGCCAATATAGGCGACAACACCCTTAAGAACAGTAATGCTGCATTTCCCATAATGCCAATAATATTGCCATGTTAAAAAAAAAGATCAATGCTGTCCACGTTTACCAATCACCATCCTCTCACAGTGCCCATGCATCAGCTCCTTCCATCACAGCCTGCAACCCCCTATCTCTTTTCATCACATCACAAACACAACATCCCAACGCAGACTAAATCTCACTTGAGAATTCATAACCACACAAGCTCACACACAAATACTCTAACACAAACTCACACTTGAACACATATCTCTGCTCAGATGCAGGCCCGGACTGGCCTATAGGGCAACAGGCGCATGGCTGAACCAAAAATACAAAATTCTGGTGTGGGCCAGTTTATTCAAAATGGGCCTCTTTTTTGGGCAAGTTGGGCCAGTAGATGAGTTTATTCAGTTATTCAGTTTATTTTGACCAGTGTTTTTGAATAAATATTTTGAATTTATATTCTTTAAAATGCACAATTTGCATCACACGTTATCATAAAACCCCTCCTTAATATTCAAACCGTGTCACAAAAGGAACGAATAGGAATTTGCAACTGTTTTGCACTTGTGGGCCACAAGACAATTGTATGGCCCAATTTGACCCTGTTCACATCGCACGCACATTCATACACCATTATAGCACTTGCACATGAACAGTATCGCTTTCTCTCTCACAGGGACAGGCACACACACATTTGCCTTTGTATTTACCTTCAGGCTGCAGTAGCAATTGCTTCATGAAAGGGCTTTGAGTATGCATTACCTGGGAGGGATAAATGCCATTATATCCCCTTTGTCTCCCCCATGTCCTATGCCCATGCCTGAAATGTGGGTACAAACTTCCAAACCCTACCGAGTTACCCAGCGAAGGGCAACGCGTGTGGGAGGTGGGGGAATATTGACCACTATGCACTTATGTGTGGAGCACCGCTTCCAGTGGTGTCCAGAGGGGTCCCGTCAGAGCCGGATTGTTCAGGCAGCAGCACCCACTGAATTTAGCCCTCGTTGACCAGGAGGAGGAAGGAGGGAGCCAAGATATTTGCAGAAAAAGACGATGAACAGAACATTTCTTTTTCATCTCTATCATGAGTGTGCTGAGAGTGAAGGCCAGAAGACAGCTGAAGTACATGGTGCGAGTAGATGGATCACCTGGTCCGGTGTTGGTGGACACAGGTGCCTCTGTCAAGGTCATGGCGATGGTACACCATGATGCAATGAATGATCCCCTGGTACTGAAGCGCCCGAAAGCACATAATCTCACATTTAAAGGAGACCAACCTATTCTGCTAATGGGTGCATTTGTGTCACAGGTGGAACAAGGCACCAGTTCAATCAAGGACAGATATTTTGGCACAGATGTGATCACCAACACCCTCTTGAGCAACACTTCAGCAGAGGCCTACAGTGTGTATGTGGAAGATTTGCATGAGGTGCTGGAGAGGTTTGCAGAAGTATTCATCGGAGTTGGACAGATGGTGGGTGAGCCGATCAGGCTACAAATAGACGATTCTATCCGACCAGTCACCCTGAAACATCAGAGGGTCCCTTTTCACCTAAGGGAGTTGGTGGACAAAGAGCTGGAGAATCTGATCAATCTTGGTATCATCGAGAAGGTTGAAGGACCAATGCCCTGGGTGTCACTGATTGTCATTGCACAGAAGCCCAAACAACCTGACTCTGTCAGAATCTGTGTGGACATGTGGCTGCCCAACATAGCGATAAAGAGGGAGAGAAATCTAACCCCCACAATTGAATACATCATAGCCGAGTTGCAAGGTGCAAGATTTTTCTCAAAGCTTGATCTGAGGGCGGGCTACCATCAGGTTGTGCTACACCCTGAATCCAGGTATATTACCACCTTCACAATGCACCAGGGTCTTTACAGGTACAAATGTCTCAGCTTCAGTGTGTCGTTGGCTGCTGAGGTATTTCCAAACATCATCAGGGGCGCCTTAGCTGACTTGGAGGGTTCATAAATATCAGCGATGATATCCTGGTGTACGCAAGGTCGGTGGTGGAACACATGGCACGATTGGTCAAGACTCTTGAATACATCCAGGCACTGGGCCTCACGATGCACAAAGAAAAGAGCGAGTTTCTAAAAACCAGTTGTGTAATTCTTTGCGTTTAAGGACGGAGGTGTGTCGCCTGGTCCCTGCAACGTTATGGACATCATGGAGGCCAGACATGGGCGATTCATTAGGAACCTGGCCACCCGATCAGATCTGCTGAGGAGCTTAACGAGAAAAGATACCACCTGGCAGTGAGGTTCTCTTGAGCAAGCCACATTCGATGACGTGAAGATGGCCCTCATGGCTGAAGAAATGATGGCGTTCTTTGATCCATCCCTTCATTAGAAATAGTGGTCGATGCAAGTCTGCTTGGCCTAGGAGCAGTCCTGACACAGATGGACAGCAAGGGCGATGTGAGGCCCATTTAATTTGCCAGGCGTGCCCTCTCCGATACAGAGCAAAGATATTCTCAAATCGAGCATGAGGCGCGTGCAGTGCTCTGTGGGTGCAGGCCTTTCCGCCTATATGTGTTGGCCAGGCCTGTGATGGTTGTGACAGATCACAAACCCCTGCTGCCAATCATTGCAGGGTCAACTTCCAAGCCCCGGCCAGGATTGAGCAGTGGATTTTGGCTCTCTTAGAGTACAGAGTGTTGTTGGTGTACCGACTGGGTCCGAACAATGCTGCTGAAAATCTGACGAGACACCCCCAGATGAGAAAGGCTGGTGGAACGAGCACCGTGGAGGAGGCCGATTAACATGTGCAGTTAATCGTCGAGTCCACCACTCTGACCTCCATGCCTGTACAGGAGTTGGAGAAAGCATCAAAAGAGGATAAATGTTTTGGCCTTCACTGAGGAGTCCTTCAAAAAGGGGAGTGGAAGACTATTCTGGAAGGCCTTGGCAAAAGGACTCAGGAGGCCCGCACAACATTGAAACAATTATGGAGGGTCTGAGACGAATTTGCGTTTGCTGTCTCAGTTCTGATGTTGCGCAGGGACAGAATGTTCATATCTGCAAGCAAAATCCAGCAGGTAATTGAGCTGGCCCACCAGGGTCATCAGTGGATGGCCAAAACAAAAGCCCGCCTGAGAGTGAACGTTTGGTTTGTTGACCTGGAGATGAAGGTTGAAGAAATTTTGGCAGACTGCGTATTGTGCCAGGCGGCGGCCTCGGTACAGAGGGAGCCGGCAGCTGAGCCCATGCCTCGAGGTACGCACCCATGGGAGGTGGTACATGCGGACGTCGGGTCCACTGGGAGAGACACACACTTTCTTGTGGTGTTGGATAAGTGGTCGAGATATCCAGAGGTCGAATTCCTGGAATCAGTGTCATTTGGCGATGTGACAGCAGAATTAGAAAAGATTTTTGCAACTCATGGCCTTCCCCAGGTGTTGTGTTCCGACAACCTGCCACCATTTCAAGGAGAAAAGTTTCAGCTAGCTCATGAAGGAATACGGAATACACCATCGGAAGATCACACCGATCTGGCCAAGAGAGAATGGGGAGGCAGAACGATTCATGAGGACCCTCAATAAGGTGTTCTGCATCGCCCACGGTCAAGGACATTGGGGGTCATTCTGAGGTTGGAGGTAAGGTAAAGACGATGCCGGTAAAGGATTACCGGCATTGCTTACCGCTACGGGCTATTCTGACCAACCAGACCGCTATTTATGGCATCGTACTTTACGATGCTGTAAATAGCGGTCCAGGCATTACCGGCATGCCGTAAACCGGAGCTGATCACAAGCCATGCGGACATGCAAATAACGGCCTACTGAAGGCCAATAAGTACCTTACCGGCATGGAGTAAATACCGGCATCTCCGAGAAGGTGTTAAGAACCCTGAGCAGTGTTATCAAGAGCCACAGGTGCACACAATCAGCAGAGGTGGAGGCAATGGAGTCTGGCACAGCACAAAACGAGCACACCCACACACCACATCCTCTCCCACACCAAGATGATACCAATAGTAGTAGCATTACTGGAGCTGGAGGCCGTGCTTGCAAGGCAGCAACAACAACAACAACAACCGCAACAACAACCTCAGCCCCCACCACAGAGGATACACAGGAAGAGAAGGAGGGTGAGACAGGCCGAGCATGCCCCACCAGTGCAGCCACCGTTACCATGCCGGCAGCCCCGAACACTTCGCATCAGTGCCACCCCCTACAACCTAACACCAGAGCAGATCCACACCCTGTACCGGCTTGACCGTGACACCATCACCACCATAGTGGACCTGATACATGACAACATAGTGAGCCTCATAGAAATATGCACCACCATCCCCCCTCTACTGAAGGTAGTGTCTGTGCTCTACTTCCTTGCCACAGGCACCTACCAGCACACAGTGGGGCACATGCATGGCATATCACAACCCTTATTTTACCGGATACTGACCCAAGTGCTGGATGCCCTCCTCAAGCACACAAGGGACTACATATCCCTACCATGGACTCCCGAGGAGATATTCGATACAAAAGTTGCCTTCCATGCACTGGCAGGCATGCCAAATTGTATAGGTGCCCTCGACTGCACCCACGTGGAGTTGGTGGTCCCGCATGCCATGGAGGTGGCGTATCGCAACCGCAAGCAATACCACTCCATCAACGTGCAGATGGTATGTAATGCCAGCAAGATCATCACACATTGCTGTGCCCGATAGCCAGGATCGACTCATTACTCTTTGGTCCTGCGGAACTCCATGCTACCACGCTATATGGAGCAACATGCTGGACGACGTGCCTGGCTGCTTGGTGAGTTGCCTGACTGGGCCATGGCAGTGCATCGGGGTTGTGAGGTGGGTGGCTGCATACTCCACCTGGGTGGGAAGGGGGGGGGATGCATACTCCACCTGGGTGGGAAAAGGGGGGGAGATGCATACTCCACCTGGGTGGAAATGTTGACGCCAGTGCACGATGTGCACCTCACCGAACACTGTGGCCCAAAGCAAGTGATACGGCACATGACTACCAAATCACACAGTGATGAAATAAGGCTGACACCTAACACTACATGACTAACAGGTAACCAGGCCACATCCCACAACACATGCAACACTCATCGGCGGCCCTCACACACCGTAAGGGCATCCTGCATTATGCACTGCATATGCACTATGTCGCTGCCTCCAGCATATCACCACACAGGACAGTCATCCCTGGGAGTGCATTGAAGTGAGCCTAACAGGGATACCACAGCGTGTCACTGGTTCTGCACACCCATAGGAGTGCTGCAAGTCACCATGGTAGAGATCAGTGTAGAATGACGAATATGCTACTGCTACCAAATCTCACAGAACACAACACATCAATGAATTTAGTCCAACACTGCTGCATGCATATACGATGCATGTGCAACAAGATGTGAGTGCACACCAAAACCGATCTTGAAGATGCTACCGCCTCCATCATTCCATTGCACAGGACACATAGCGGGGACAAAAATGGGGTCAATGCATCCAGGGACATGTGTGTATGGGCAGAAATCACCTGCTGCCATGTAAGACTATTACAGTTGTCCGCCATGAATGTACGAACACTTAACTTCATTCCCCTCTCATGCAGGTGATGGTGGCTACCTCTTGAAGCCGTGGCTCATGACCCCTGTCCGAAACCCACAGAACAGGCACAAGGAGGACTACAATCGTTCCCATACCCGTACACGTGTGGTGATTGAGCAGACCTTTGGCCTGTTGAAGGCACGATTTTGTTGCCTCAGCCGGTCAAGTGGGGCACTCATCTACAGCCATGAGAAGGTGTCCAAGATCACCATACCATGTGTAATGCTGCACAATATGTGCATCTGTCGGAACGTGCCCTGCCCCCTGACATGGAACTGCTACCACCTGATGATGAGGAAGGGGAGGAGGAGGAAGAAGTGGCAGGACAGCATCACGGTGCCGATGCACAGGAGGGACGTGCCGTGCGGCAATCATTGATTGGACAATATTTCTGACAGAAAAGTCAGCAGAGGGTGTGAGGATGTCAGGACATCGGGCACTGGGTGTGGAGATACATGTACACTATGCACTGTACAGTATTAAATGACACATACGCAATGATGAATGTCCACTCTGGTTTTTTTAGATGAACAAACGGTGTATTCAAAGCAAAAATGTAAACGTGAAAAACAAACCCTCCACCACCCTCCCCCTCCCACCACAACTCCCAACCACACCCTCCCCCCACAAAAACTCCCAAACACAACCTCACCCCCTTCCCCTCCCACCAAAATTCCCAAACACACCCTCACCCCCCTACCTCTCCCACCACCACAACCCCACACTAGTCCCATAAGGTGCACATAGCCCACATGTGGATGGCAGTATTGTCACTGTGTGCACCCAGAGCCAGGGGGAGGCATGTCCTGGCGGCGCATCGTACGGAGGGACCAAAGGAGCAGGCTGGTCTGTGTTGAGTTGCTAGTTGAGGGGGTGTCCTCATGCTGGGGCTGTTGTGCAGGAAGTGCTGCCTCCAGAGCATCTGCCATCCGGCCAAGGACCTCACAGAGCCGGTTGGTGCTGTCCGTAATGACCTGGCCCAGTGCCCTCAGTTCATCCCGCCACTCCTCCCTGGCCTGCCGATTGTCCTGCATGACGTCAGTGATCAGGCCTGTGAGCTGTTCAGCCCGCTGTGCATCAATGGCTGATTTTGTGGCCCTGCTGGGGATCGGGCTCACATGTGTTTTCGGCGCTTCCGCAAGGGAACTGGCCACAGGACTGACATGTCCCTGTGTTGCTCCTTGCCCAGTAAGCTCAGGTGTGTCAGTCTCACCCGAGTCACTATAGGAGACCTGTGGGTTGGTTTGGGCATCAGAGGTGTGGACGACTTCAAATGGGTCCTCCTCAGTCGCTCCACGGATGGAAATGGGGCTGTCAGCAACATCGAGGGGGGCCGTGGCTGCCACCTCCCCAGCCACACTCGACTCCTCAGACCGCGGTGTAGGACATGTGTCTGCCAACAGTGCAGGGTGGGGTGGGGTGGTGCACCCTCCATGTGCCTTGCTTGAGCCGGTGGTGTGCCTCCAGGTGTTCTCTTCCTCGCAGGGAGACGGCGGCCCCTGGCTTGGCCCCTGGAGGTGCTGGGCCGGTTGCTCTCCTGCTCCTCGCTGTCATGGTCACTGCCTGTGGGGGTGGAAGAGAGGGACGGCATGAGTGATGATTTGAGAGCCTGTATTTGGACATGGCTACAATAGCACATTCAGATATTTGTGGGTTATCGGCATTTGGGTGGAGAACGGCACACTATTCAATACTTGGGTGGTAAATGCATGCATATGTCTGTGTCACTCATGTTGGCCGGGTACTGTGCTGGCTCACATGCACACTGTTTACATCAACTGCCCTGTGTGCCTCACGGAATGGGCCACTTTGTGTGGTATGTGTCATATAGGTTAGGGCCTCGCACCTGGCACTAGCCTGGGTCTCACTTGCTTCGGCATGATTTCTTCTTCTTCTTCTTAATTATCGGATGCGTGGGCAGACCCACGCAGGCGCTTCCCCATCCTAAAGGATGATGTGCACCAAACCCACCAATCAATACTTAGCTCACATAAACTCACAACTCCTCCCACCGCCCTGTCTGCCTCACAAAATCCAACAGCACACTGCTTCTCCTCCTGCCTCTCACCCCGTCACCTCCCAGCAAAGCCTTCCCACTCAACTCAGCCACACCCAGCGCAGACAACCAAACCCTCATCAATTCTCTCTCCTCCACATGTCTCTCACACCTAAGCAGAAAATGTCCCACAGTCTCAGTCACCCCACACACCACACAGTCCCTCGACTCATGCTTCCCCACTCGAAACAGTCAATCAGCCCCACATGACCTATCCTCAACCGATTCAGCATCACCTCCCCCCCCTCCTCCATTCCAGACTCCCTGCATCCACCTTCACCGACACTTCCCCACGAACACCAAACATCCACCTGCCCTTCACCCTTCGGCATGATTTAAAAGGGGGGGGTGGCCGACCATTCCGTGACTCCTTGGCCAGACCTTAGCAGTGACTTTCATAACATTGGCATTGGTAGTATTGACTTTGGACATTCACATCCATCAGCCGATGACGTTGCCCCGCACTCCATTTCTCCAACCCCTTCAATGGTTTCGGGGACTATCATGGCTGCACATGTCTCCTCCCATGGCATTAATTTCATGGGCGAATCTGGGCCTCCTCCTGTCTCCAAGGCCTGGCTTCTATTAGCAGAGAAGATGCTCCGCACCCTCAGCCGCAGGTCGTCCCAGCTTTTTCTGCAATCCTTTGTGGTGCGGGGGTTGTTGCCCACAGCGCTCACCTTCTGCGCCACTAGAGCCCAGATGTCTTTTTTTTTTATCACCGCCACCCTCCGCATGTCATTGCTGAAAACAGTGTCAGCATGCTCGTGGAGGGTATCCACCAGCATTTGGAGTTCGTCAGGGCTGAACCGCTCTTTTCGGAGGCGGACAGCTCCCTTTTTTGGCACTTTGGGCATTCCTCGTTGATGATGGTATCTTTCGGTATGTCGAAAGTGTGCCAGGGGTCCTGTCTGGTGAGGATGGCAATGGATTGTGTTTTTAAAGATGGCTGCTATGCTCCTTCCAGTTCCTGTGCGATGACGCTTTTTCCGGTTCCGCATTTTAACGGTGACTATAAATAACGGTGACCGCTATTTAAGGCGGTAGTGTTCGCTACAGTGCGGTTCATGCCGGTAGGGGGTTTTTAGCCCGTTTTTGCGGCATGCCGCTACGTTAATTACCGGCATGGCGCAAAGCTTGTGTCCGCAAACTCGTAATAGTGTGCTTTTAGCAGTCTGTTGCCAGCTCGGACACGCTATTTGCGCCATGCCGGTAATGGACGGAACTTACCTCCAATCTCGGAATGAGGGCCATTGTCTCAGAAGGGCTCTCTATCAGTTTCCGAGGGAGGATTTGGTGACACCCCACTGCTCTACAGGGGTGGTGCCGGCACACACCATGTTCAAGAGATGTCTTAGAGGTCCCCTGTCAGACAAAGGGGACCGGGAGCCAGCTGTGATCAAAGATGACCGAGTTTCGAAGGAAAAAGAGAGCTACGAATGAGAGTGAGAACGTTAGAAGAGGGCTGACATCATATCAGCTGGCGCCGGGAGACAAGGGGAGTGTGAGAAACAGGCACCCCCAGGGGAAGCTGTCCTTGCCATATGAACCCACCCCATGGGCGTGGTAGCTGTAAAGGATCCATGGTGACTGCCTCCGATGGGACTGCCACAGTCATAAGAAATGCAAGTTGCTTCAAGAAAATTAGGGAGAGCGGCCACCCAGGTGGGTGCTCCGGAACAGGGTGTGCAGAAGAGTCTGATGAAGGTGGAGTGTGCAGGGAGAGGAAGACCTGCTCACCTGGAGGATTATTTGCTGGACTCATTAAACAGACACTGGACGCTAGCACAAGTGAAGGAGTCACTATGTTTGTTGTTTGTGTGTTCATTGCCATTTGTTTATGTGGTGACCAAGTTCTTCATTTGTTTTGTTCTTATGAAAAAGGAGGATGTGGTGTTCCTTTACGAAACACACAGGGCAGAGTGATTCAACTCTGTCACGTGCGAGGTTTGATAAATGGCGCAGGTCCCGTTATGCACCAGAGCACAGGCAGAGCCTGCATGGAGAACAGTGTGTCGGGTGTCATCTGTGGGGCAAGAGGGGGGCTTACAGTGCGTACCACCCCCACGGGGGTCAATAAAACAGTGCACACGAAAGAGAGAATTCACTGGGAGTTGTAACAGCGGCAGCAGAACACATGAACGCATGAGTGCCATGTTGTGAAGTCCGGAGAGTGAAACGAAAACTATGGAGGCAAGAAAGAGCGGGGTGTGCCGGGAGAAGGAATTAGAGGTCACTGAGAACATGTTAGATTGAGGAACTGCACAAGAAGTGGGGCGGGGACTCCCACAGAGACCCTGCCAGTAAACAAAGAGATAATCAGCGCAGCGAGCGGCAGTCTCGCTCTGAAGAGACCCTGATTGGGAAAGAGATATTAAAGCGAAGAAACACATTTAAAAGGCGCCGGAGTCCTGATTACCAACATGCAGGTGTGTGGCTGAGAGCGCATGCCTGCGGGTGGCAGAGGGCAAAGCGTACTCTCGCAGGACACGGGGAAGGGTGGGGGGAGAGCAACGTTTGAGGTAGTGGCGGGGGGGGGGGCGGGGAATGATCAGGACAAAGGGGGATGTGGAGAAGGGAGAACGTGGCGGCACGGGGAGGATCATGCATTATTTATGTTCCGGGGACACCCGGTGAGATGCTGACGATAAGATCCGGAGCCGGAGCGGTGTCGTGAGGGTAGCACAGAGACGAAAGCCACCTACAGGAACAAAGCGGGCATGAGGCGGATCTGGGGATGGATAAAGGCTGATGGATTGGAGAATTTACCTAAGAAGACATGAGAAAAGGCGCCCAAAGTCCGGGCGGAAAGTACAGCAGGGGAAGGGGGGGGGGGCACTAAACAGAACAAACTAGAGGGCGGGAAGTGCACAGCCAGTTAACATCTCACCTGAACACAGACTGGATTAGTGATTTTTAACTTTGACTCCTCTTAGCTAATCTGCACAACATTGTCCAGTGCGTGTTTATTTCGTATGCAGGTGGTCGCTATATATACACCAACATTAAATGGATTCTTCTGGAGTTTGTTGCAATGCAGCCCCGCTGGAGCTAAGCGGTTGCAGGGAGTTGGGTCCATGCACAAGTTTAGTGCGAAAGCCCCGAGGCAAATTTTACACTCGGGTATGAGCAGGGGGAGGGCCAAATGATAGTTGGATGATCAGGAAGTGGAGTATGGGGCCTCCTATTAGGTATTGCATGTGTGATATTGATAGCTGGCAGTCTCATAATTGAGATTCTAACACAAACACGGCACGCAGGTCCTTGAAATGGTTCTATGTTGTTTCATCGCCAGTTATTTTTTCGATTCGTTTTTTGGTAGCAATTCTTTTTCGATAAACCTCATCCACATTTTATTTTTTACATCTGGGGGTTACGCCCCAACACTCCTCCTCCCCAATGATTTAATCCCTCTTCCCCACCTCCTCTACCCCTCATACCCCCCTTCAATTCGTTTTTTTTTCGTTGAAACAGTTTCTGCAAAAAAAACTCATCGAAGAAAATACTGGCGATGAAACAACGTTGTTCCCTTGAAATATATGAGTTGGGATCTTTTAGAATAACATGCTGATGCTGGCACTTTGTGGGTGTGATGTCTGGGTTTACACCCCAAACAAATAAGGGTAGAAACAGAACAAGTTACTCTACGCTTTTGTTTGTTTTCTCAAAATCCACTCGTTTGTGCACCAGTCTATATATCAATCT
Source organism: Ambystoma mexicanum (assembly GCF_040938575.1). NCBI lineage: Eukaryota > Metazoa > Chordata > Amphibia > Caudata > Ambystomatidae > Ambystoma > Ambystoma mexicanum. The sequence goes on along the minus strand of NC_090925.1, from coordinate 610,125,997 downwards.
GATGGACTTAGAGGACCTGGGGAAATAAGGTCAAGTATTGCATTGCTTTAAAAAATTGTGATTGAAACTTAAAATAAGACATTGGTCCTCATTATAAGTGTGCCAGTCCTTTAACAACAGTGCCGGTAAGCCTACTGGCACCGTTGTTACCGGACCGGCACACTACAAGTCTGTGGGCGGTGGCTGTCCAGAAGACCTGGAAGGCATAACGGCACCCGCCCGCACACTTACACGGAAGCACCGGCACTGTTGCATACGGTGCCAGTGCTTCCATGCTCCCCATTCCCATTGAGTCCTATAGGACTCAATGGGAATGGGGATTTTCATGTTCCGGCGCCTGACTTTACAGACCGCCGGGGCTGTAACGCCCCGGTGTTTCCGTGAAGTCAGGCGCCGGAAAAATGTGCAAGTCCAGTGGCAGCCGGCACGGCTACTGCCCGATTTAGAATGAGGCCCATTGTCTAGCACCTTTCTGAAATTTAGGGGTTGCGGTAGCCTGTTTGTCACTTCTTTTGTTTCCTCAATTTCCCCCTGGAGCTGTACTGCAGAGCTAAAGGTTACATTTCTCTTTCTTTCTAGTAGCTCCTTGTACTTTGATGTAACATTCTTCGCCCCAAGGAGCACTGATGAGCTGGGAAAGTTATGTAACTTGGGAAGATCCACCTGCCAGTGACAGGAAAAATAACAAGTGACAGACGTGTGTGTGGAGGTATTTTGTCAGTTGGGACTTGTGAGAGTAGCCACTGAAGGGAGCTGGTTTCTGAAGCCTAGGTGGGGCCGTGGTCCAGGTAAGGGGAGCAAGAAATATATCCCAGGATTGAGGGGTTTCCTTTGTACAACTCATGGGGTACCTCCCCAAAAAGAGGGTATGGGGGGTGGGCCCTCCGACATACAGTACAGACCATCCTGTTTTGTAAATGTATGGCTTGCTGTTGGAAGAATAGCCCATCGTGGGTGGAGTTAGCTCCGTTATGGGCCTAGAGCGTTCAGGCGCCTGCTGGTAGAGAGTAAGACTAATGGCCGACTAAGGGGATTACAGATTAGGATGCATTTTGTAGGAAAGGGGTAATGGATTTGAAGCCCCTTCGTGCCCTAAGGAAAGGTAAGTTTGGAGAATTGGCCTCACAGGTGGTTGATCTTCACACACCCTAAATATTTTGCCTAATTTTTACGGGTTTGCATCTTTGTAGTGTGGGTTTCAGAATACCCAAATGGCCATTTATTTCATGCCAGTGTTTGATATATTCAGAGGGTGAGTCAAGCTGCGGTATTCAATTCCCTGATATTCAGTGAGTTAGCTGTACTTGCAGCGCTGATCAATGGGCCAGCGCTTGCCCGGGCCTAGGTCCGGCATCAGATGTCTGGCTGGATGTCGCACCGGCCTGCCTCAGCCCTGACAAGGCTTTACCGAGCCCCCAGCTTTGCAGAGGGACGCTGGGGTTTGGTGATCTGATCTGCTCTGTTCTCCTTTCCCTCAGCCAATAGCGCGTTTGCAGGTAGTATTTGCTCAGCTTGTTTTTTCTGCTTCTGGCCTGAAAGCGACATCACAGGAATCAATGGCCCATGACTATCACTGGGGTGGGACCATCACCGTTAAAAGCAGGCTTTCCTCATGCTAGGCACACTATTGTTTTCCAAATGTGCATTTTACAATTTCATGGAAAAAAAGAAGCCATATCAAAAATGCTGTTTAAACTTGCATTCATTAGTTTTCTTTTTAATGTGTTTCTTTTTTTGTCGGAATTCCTCATATCCTGTAATGTTTGTGCCACTTCCTTTGTGTTTTGTCACAGGCTATATTTATAAAGACGTTTTATGCCTGTCAAACTGATAAATCACAAATAAATGCTTTTGTTGTGCTGGCAGAAGGAAATTAAACTGTGAGTTCTTGGGGGCCAACTTTTGATTTTCACTACAGCAGAAGAAATCCCCCACCTCCGGGCCTGAATATAAGCAAGCGACCAGCTCAACCCATGCCCTGGTCAAACCCATCGTTCGATTAACAACCAGTGTGTAATATACAACATCTCAGCAACGGTCTCTCAACCTGCTGAGCAACCTTGGTAGCCTTCTACTGTAGAGCGTGTCTATGGATCCCTTAATGTACTAAAACTCACTGCATTACCAACAGTATTTTGGGTGCACCACTGCCATGGAAGTGATTTAAAGTGGAATTGATGTACAGTGTGGAGTTTGGAAAGAAGCAGCAGGAAAGAAATTGCCCTATTTTTTAACTATTATTTTGAACATTTCCTTTGAGCGGAGTTCAAGGGTCAGCCCTGCATCCTCTGGACTCTGCCCCCTCCTCCAAACTCTGCCTCCTCGCCGGCCCTTGTGGGATCCCACTTTACATTTTTACCATTTCCACCACTGTGTACTTGTGCCAATTTTAGTGTACCACGTCTACTTCTGAGGAGATTGTTGGGAACCAATGTAGGTGCTATACTGTTGCCAATGTCAGAGCGCCTCAGGGGTTCTTCCTGAGGAGTCTGTGGGAAGCTGTTCCTCCTGTTCTTTAAGTGCCCTTATACTCAGACTCGTGGCTGCCTCTGGAGAACATATTGGACTCAGGAGTGCAGGAGATGCTGGATGGGAAGGACCCCTGTAGTGCTGGGCCTTGGGCATATCTCAGAGCAGTTTCACAAGAGACTTGTGCGGAGTGTACGGGTTCAGCGCTGGGGCTCCGATGGTTTGTCTGCGTGCGAGCTGTTCTCATTAAATTACCTCCAGTATGCACACTAAATAAATAAATAAATAGCTGCCCTTTAAAAATAAAACCAGAATAAAGGTCCCTCCTATATATGGCATAGTTATTCTCGTGTTGTTGATTCATAAGGAGTGGCCATAATTATAAATGCAATGCATTTAACACAGTTAAACAGACTCTGTTTTCTATGTGCTATTTGCTTTTAACATGATTCACCTGCATTATTACTTTCGGGGAACCTTTAGGGCACTTACGACACCCCTACATGGCCATATGTTAGGGGGGAGTTACCTTGCAGTAATGTATTACATTAAATCCCCAGTCACACTTCCTAGAGTGGATTGCTCTATGTCTGTCAGAAAACATGTTAGCACCCTGAAGCCCCGCCTCAGGTCAGGGCACTTCATGTATTTACCAACAATATGTGCTTGAATACAAAAAAGGGTACAACTGGAAATAGAGTGAAAGAAATGGTAGGCTCTCCCTGGAGATATAAATACAGATGTGCAATGTCAAACTCATATATACATACACGCATGTAGGGCAGAATTCATAGCTTAACTGTATGAAAGTCTTAGTGGGCCAACGCAGAGGCTCTGCCACATTTCCTCCTTCTATCCATTCGTATATATGTTCATGCACTAAAACACCCATTGTGACAAATCAATATCCGGGGTACCAGAGGTCCAGGGTGAATATCCGTTTCTAAACCATCAATCAGCCCCACACCTCTAGTACACCAGAAGGGATCCGAATAGATTGGAAACCCAAGCAAATTATAAACCTCCTTGTCAAATTTTGGTAACATGGACGAAACGGCAGGCTTCTCTGCTCTAAAGGTCATGGATCTTTGGTTAGTTGCAACACAGTGAAAATACAATTATTATCCAACGATAAAAGGAGTGCCCAGTCAAGGTTATATAAACATATCTACTTTATTATTACACAACAATCTAACAACACTGCGAAATACAACCCACCCTGTAAAGGAATGCATAGGACAGAGTGTTCTAAGAAGGAAAAGGAATGCACTCTGGATACTGACAGGAGGGTAGTCTGTACGGTTAATAATCACAACAGTTTGTTAAGATTTCTTGGCATCCGCACAAAGGGAGAAAACAGTCTCAAAATGTCTCCAGGGGCCTTCTGGGACAGAACCACAATGTACCTTTTTCTGTTGGTGTTCTTGGTGCTCGACAGGGTCGAGTCGACTTCAGGGTGCTTTGCAGGCTTCTCTGACAGAGTTCGCGACAGACAGGAGTCAGCTGCAGGTATCAGGCAGCAAGACGGTTCGGCGAGCCAAGCTAGACGAACGACTGCAGGCTGGCCTACACGGTGGCTCGGGGTCAGGAATCATTGGGGGTCATTACGACCCAGGCGGTAACCATGGCGCTAGTAGCGCCATGGTTGCCGCCGGTATTTTACCGATTGCGCCATGGTGAATGGTAGAATTACCGACCCATTCCAAGGTTGGCAGGGCGGTAATTCCCCATTCACCATTGGCCCTTCGCCATTCCCAATTTTGCCCCCATAGGGCTCAATGGAAATGGGGAAGGCAGTAGTTATGGTACTGCAAATTGCAGTACCGTAAATACCTCCAAGGTCCCTTTGCGGGTCCAATCCTTAACGGCTAGTAAAAACCAGCCGTTAAGGTCGTGACCCGCAAAGGGACCTCGTAATTAGGTGGTAAGGGGTTAACGGCACCGCCACCTTTTACGACGCCGTTAACCCCTTACCGTCTGAGTCGTAATGAGGCCCATTGTCTCAGTGCCGATTAGCAGTTCTGAAGCACTGGTTGAGACGTCTCATATGTCAGCAAAACCCTACTTCTGGCCCTTGCACTAAAGAGTAACGTAGTAGTGTTCTGATACCAGGAGAATGTCTCCCTTCTCTTAGGTTATGGTTTAAGTCTCCATACAATGTTTCCTTGGTGAACCAGGAGAATGTCTCCCTTCTCCTGGCATTCAGTCTCAAACAGCCCGGGGGAATGACTCCCTTCCCCAGGTCAAAAAGTTCCAAAACAATATCAAACAATGTTCCCTTTGCAGTGGGACACAATCATGTCTACCTTCTCCTGGCATTTCGTCTCAATCTCAAAAGGGCCCAGGGGAATGCCTGTTGGACCTTCCTCCTGGTCCACGTTACCAGGGGAATGCCCCCCTTCTCCAGATATTTGCAAAAACAATATCTTACAACCAGGGGGATTGACTCCCTTTCCCATGCCTTCTCCTCATTAAGTTTTCACACTTACAACATCCAGCTCTGAGTATTATGAAAGTCTGCCATCCTAGCTCCTTTCTTCTTCTTTGGTCTGGCCCACTTGCTCCATTTCCCTGCCAAGTACTGCCGCAATGAAGATGACTCATATTGCTTTCTTGGTTTGAGTCCCTGACCCTTGTTTCTCTTCCTCTTTGGTTTGTCCCACTTGGTTCACTTTTGCCAAGTACTGTGAAGAGGAAGTGCACTCATATGACTCACTTGATTTGGTTCCTCAACCCTTGTTTCTCTTCTTCATTGATTTGGGCCACTTGGTTGACTTCCCTGCCATGTTCTGCCGTGAGGAAGATGAATTGTATGGCTCTCTTGACATCCTTGACCCATGTTACTCTTCTGCTTTGGTTTGGCCCACTTGGTTCACTTCCCTGCCAAGTACTGCCACCAGGAACACTCAACGGCTGCAGCCTATCGGCGTTGGACTCGAAACGTGGGAGACAATACCTTCTCTATTTTCATACTTTGTTGCCATTTGCAACTGTCGGTTTGTCCTCTGTAATCGTTGGATCTTGACAAGGCCTCCTCGACTCAGTGCCAAAATCGTTAGTAGTCGAGGTGTCCTTCTTCGTCACAATACTGACCATTACTGTTAGAGGTTCTTCTTTACAGGAATAGACAGTCTTCGAGTCAAAGTCAAGACTGGAATCAGACAAAGGGGTTAAGGAGGTAGGGGTGTGATGTGACTTGGTATGCTACCCCGTAGGAAGTCAGCCTTCTCGCTAGGGGGGAGTTCCTCCCATGAGATTCCCCTCACTATACCACCCCTAGGGGGACTATCGGGTAGCAGCCTCACCTCACTGGCCTAATGGAAAAGGGCTCTTCTTCGGGAAGTCATGAATCATCACAGAACGTAGAGCTGTGTACCATCAGCATAGGCATGAGATGAAATATTGAATTGTTGTATGAATTGTGACAGAGGGAGGAAATGAATACTAGACAGGAGAGGGGATAATAGAGAACCCAGGGGTACACCATGAGACCTTACAGATGACAAGGTATAAAAAGAGCTGACTGCAACCTGCTGTGACACGCCGGTCAAGAAGGAAGTTACCCAGTGTGTGCTCAATGGGGAGAAGAGAGAAAAAGCACAGATCCTTGTGAGGAATCCAGAGAATATGTCTCTTCTCTCCAAGGGGGAGCCATCCCCTGTCGAACTAGGGAAGTGAGCCCAATACACAATACCCGTCCTAGGGGACAGGACAAGTGGGATCTCACTGGGGGTGAACCCCCCCTTAGGGGACAAGGAATCCCCAAGCAGGAATTCTGCTCATGCCCCCTCCAGTACAGAATCCCATGTGTGTGTTGGTCATATGAGGATTGAGTGGGGCAGTGATGTACAGCTCCTTTTCAGACTGACGGGTGTGGTTTCTGACCCTTTATTGTTGCCATCCTTGTATGAAGGGCAGGACGGATGAGTTGTCCCATCTGGTCTCAGGGAACAAAATAAGGAGCCCATAAAACTGACACAACAGAGAAGAGGAAGAAGCAGATTCCAAAGTAGGAGAGAAGGATACCTGCGGAGAAAAGCGGAGGAGGGAGCGTCCCACTTTGAGGCAAAGCCACTGAGAAGCACCACACAGTCAGTGTGGAGAGCAAAGGAGTCAGATAGTCAGTGGAACTCTGCTGCCTTGACCAAGGCCAGGAGCCAGTGGAGCTCGGGCCTGCCAAACAAAAAGGAGAAGCAACCTCTGCAGAAGTGGTTGAACAGCATCTGAGTTCACCGACGCCAAAGTCCTTGCATGCATCGCGAGAATTAACGAAGACAAGCAAACTGGCAAAGCAGATCAGAGCAAAGCCGGAGATGCAGTGCTGTACTGGCCAAAGAGACTGGGCCTCATTACAAGTTTACCAGTCCGGGAAGTACGAGTTCTGCTCGCGGGTGCCATTACGGCTGCCAGGTCTGTCCTGGAGGCCGTACCGGAACCCGAGAGCAGAGCTAGTTGGATGCACCGGCACCATTCTGAATGGTGCAGGTGCATCCGACCTCCTCATTCCCATTGAGCCCTGTGGAGCTCAATCGGAATGGGGAGTAAAGGCTTCCGGCCCCTGGCAATGGGGGAATACAGGGTCCGCCAGGGTTGTAATGGCCCTGTATTTCTCCATTGCCAGGGGCTAGAAGAATTTGCACGTTTGTCGGTTTTACCGGCAAGGCTACCGCCAACCTTGTAATGAGGCCCACTGTCTCTTCCGACGAGCAACGTGACACAGCGCAAGGAACATACTACGACCCTGTAAGTGGAAGGTGGGTGGCAATGCCTATAGATAAACCAATAGGTTCAGGACTCAAGAGGGCCCGAGAACGGGTGATAAACACGATAACCCAAGAGGGGACAAGACTCAATAGACTCAATAGAACCCAAGAAGAGGTGAGAAAACCAGTACCCCAAGAAGAACTGAGACACAAGATACTCCAACGAGGAATAAAAGGCTAAACAGCCCAAGGCGGGGTGAGAGATGAAACTCTAGAGACAGGAGATCCCAAGATGATTTGTGAGAAATCAAACACAGAGGTGGGGCACAAGAAGCAGGATCCCAAGGCAAGGTGTGAATAAAAACACCCCCGTGCAGGGAGAAGGCACTGATACTCCAAACAGGAGTGAAAACAGAGAGAAACCAAGAAGGGGTGAGAAACAATATTGTATAGGACTGAGTAATTACAGGCTGACCCAAAGGAATAGAGAGTGTTACTACAGACAGAGAGAACGAATACAGAGTCATTGGGAAAACTGAAGTACGAACTGTACAATCAGGTAGACTGTCTGGGATAAGACATAACAAACATTTGGGAGGGTGCCAAAATGAAGCACCCATCGAGCTGAAAATGCCTTAATCCCACGCCATGCTACGAAGTTGCATACTACAGCAGTGGGTGAGAAACCTAAACAGCAAACCAGGGTTGGGAAGCCCCATAGCCCCCACAGAGCTGGGAATATGAATACCCCAGAAGTGGGCGAGAAAAGCAACAAACCAAGTAGGGCTGAGTAGGCCCGTAGCCCAAGCCCGGATGAGAATGCAAATACCCGAGGAAGGAATGAGAAATGACAAACCAACAGGGCTGAGCAGTCCGTAGCTCACGCCAGTCTGAGAATGGAAATACCCCAGGATGGGCTGAGAAATTACAAACCAAGTAGGGCTGAGTAGGCCTGTAGCCCACGCTAGGCCGAGACTCCAAATACCACAGGAAGGGCTGAAAAATGACAAACCAAGCAGGGCTGTGCAGGCCCACAGCCCATGTTGGGTTGAGAAAATTAATACTTAACGAGGGGTTGAAAGAAGCAACAAACTAAGCAGGGCTGAGGCGGCCCTTAGCCTGCTCAGGACTGAGAATCTGAATACGTCAGGAGGGGTTCAGAGTATTGACAAACACAGCAGGGCTGAACAGGCGTGTGCCCACCCTGGGGCTGAGCAACAGCCTCCCCCATTAGGGAGTGAGAGAAGGGACAAACCAAGCAAGGCTGAACAAGCCCATAGCTTTCACAAGGCTAAGAAGGTGAACCACCCAACAAAGACAAACAGCAAACTTTGTTGTTGTGAATAATGATCTTTCCAGGTCAGCAGGACACACCCCAGGAGATGGGATAACCACTGTTCAGACTACCTGATGAGGAACGTGTTGCCACCAAAAAGGAAAGCTGAGAGACGTTTTTGTTTCAGAACCTTGATATTTAACCAAGAGCTGGAAGATACCATGAGAACGTTTTGTTGGGGGTCAGAAAACCAGCAACAACTAATTTACTCCAGGGGTAGTAATCCTATCCTAGCTAAGACTCAGATTGTCTTTTCTTTCTTTCTTGTTATAGTGGCAGGGCAGATAGTAGGTTAGGATAGATTTTGACAGAGGACAGATTTTATTTGTGAGACGTCCCGATGAACACACGTGTGTTGTTTTTCAGCATATAAATAGGGTTTAGATGTGTTATTTATTTTCTTTAATAAACCAGCTTGCTCACACATGTTCTGTTGTCTTTCTCCTCTTTCTGACTTACCACATTGTCCACCACTAAAGTAATGTGGTCCACCTTTCAAAAGTGACTCCAGACAGATGGCAGTGGTTTTCCCCAGATCTGATTTAATCCATGTGGAATAGTGAAATCCCTTTTGCTCCTTTTAGGCATATTTTTCAAATTTAATTTGCAAAGTAAATATATATAAATGTTATTTATCGATTGGTGATTCATGTATCCAGGCTAATTGAGCATCTGATTTGTTGAAATCTTTCTAATCGTTTGTGAAATCTAATGGCATGTGGGATTCACAGAGCTCCATGCATCCATCACAAAATATCCGTAAAAGCTGTTTTGCACAAACTTGACATCTCACATCAGCTGAGCTACAGCATTCCATGTAACTCCTAGTTATGGTGCTTGTTGGCAATAGCTACTCCTTTAGAGGCGTTTCATTTCAATTTGCCTTTCTTTACATCCACTCTGCATTAAGGGGTCCCAGGCATTTAATTATTCAAGATAAATTGCTGAATTATTTAACACCAGGGCTTTGTGCATCCACATTAACCCCTGTGATTCATATATGTAGAACCCACTACTGAATAATCCGTCTTTGGGATGAATAATCCGCTGGGAAATTATGTGAAAAGGAGTCCATGTATACTTCAAAGGGTTCCCCCTTTGATGCACGTACACTACATATCTGTATGATGTGTGTGACAAACATGACACATGCATGTGAGACATATGTGTTACATTTCAGAACCCTATCTGCTGCCCTTATTAGGTCATTTGTGCCCCCTTCATCCATCATATCACAGGAGTTCCAAGCACCCTGAAAAGGCCCTAGCAGTCCTTCATTAAGAGTCTGCTACCCTTTCTTCTACACATGGTCCCTTGTATACCTGCCCTATGCCAACTGAAGTACTCCCCCGTCAAATTCTCCGATGGACTCCAGTGTCCCCTTTCCTTTACTTCCATGCTCCAATTGCCTGAATCGTATCCACGGCAGAAGACTGAGAGCTGTGTTTGGTGTTATCTGTGTGGTATAATCCTGTCTTCCCATTGTACTGCTCATGATTCCATTCCTGGCATCACAGATGAAATCACATAAATACATCATTGTTAATATCCCTGAAGACATTCCATAAGGGGTCAATGGTGTTGGAATTGGAGGGAAGGAATGTAAGATAACAGAGAACGAGTGTGGAGTAATCGGAAGCAGAGAAAGGGAGAGATAGTTACCAAGAATGTGCAACAAACTAAAGGAAAGAGCGCATGATGAAAAAGGAAAGGAACGCAGCGATGCACAAGAACATTAGAAGAGCAAGAAGAGGTACACTGCACAAGAAAAGAAAAAAAGAGAACCATTTGGGAATGGAGGTAAACACAGGTGAATGTCAGTCCAAATGACTTGCACTAAAATCCCTGGGTCAAGTGTTTCATCAGCAACAGCTGTAGTAATTCATGCTCCACAGGGCATCGCCTTGCAATCAACGGGAATTAAGAAAGGAAGTTTCAGCCTGAAGGGATGAGCGGCAGGGGGCCTTCTAGTCAGACTGCCGCGAAGGACTGTGTGCTACAAGGCTCCATAATTCCTTACTACATTAGTCATGATGTGAGGGAGTTCCAAGTCCGGAACAAGTGCATCTCCCATCCGTGGCATAGGCAGGCTTGAAGTCGGTGCATGTGGCTTCGGAGGCGGCAATGGCATTCTTGACAATTCAAGGTCACTGGAGTCTGATGATATTTGCAGTCGAGAAGCTTGACATTTTCCCAAACAAGGGCAATGACTGACACTATCAAGAGAGCCCCAGGTAATATAGGTGCTCAGGGGTTCTCCCTCCCAACATTTTTAAAAGAAAGTTTTACATTGATGCATTTTAGTGCACAATTTCTAAAAACAATGGGCTAACATGCCATACAATTTACAATCGATTCGCTAGGGCAACACAGGAAATAATTCAATGTATTACAGGTCACCAACAGTAAAGAAGAGCAATTTATAATATTTTCATGTCCACAATATATGTCAGCATAGACATCACAAATCACTTTTATGGAGCTGCTCCCACAACATATTGCCAGAATTGCCACTGTTTATTACGTTAAGTATGTGGTGTCCACAATATATGCCAGCATTGCCACTGTACACCACTTTCATCTTGCTGCAGCAATATTTGTCAGCATTAACTGTAAATTATGTTCATGAGGCTATGTCCACAAAAAATGCAAGCATTTCCCTATAGATTACTTTCGTGAAGATGCCACAAAATAGACACCAGTATTACTGTATTGCACTTTCAAGATTATGTGCCATCATTATATGCCAAAATTACTGCAGTATCTCACTTTGATGATGTCCCACACGGAATAAAGGTGGACACTGCAACTCTTACTAGATTTCATGATGCAGCCCTCGACTTTCCATGAAACACACAAATATATGCATTCACAAACACACACACACACTGTCAGTCACAAATGCAAACTGATACTAACATGGATGCATGCATAGACAAGGACTCACTCATTTACACTGTTACATACACCTACACACATAGTGCATAACACTCAAATAAGCACACACTAACACCTTTTTTAAACACATCTTTATGTCTTCTGCTCTTCGAGTCTTCTCTCTATGGAAGTGACACCAGGAATGGATTAATCAGCATTGCGCAACCAGGAAGAACTTGGTAACGTGGACAGAACGGCAGACTTAGCTCTGAACGGTCGTGGATGGTTGGTTAGTTGCAACACAGCAAACATACTATTATTACCCAATATTAAAAGGAACTGTCCAGTCAAGGTTGTATACAAATATCTACTTTATTATTATCACATCAGACAGCTCTAGCACACTACGAAGCACAACCCACCCTGTAAAGGAATGCAGAGGACAGACAGTTTCAAAGAAGGAAAAGGGATGCACTCTGGATACTGACAGGAGGGTAGTCGGTATTGTAAATATTCACAACAGTTCAAGGATACTTGGTTTCAGCACCAAGGTAGCAATAGGTTTTAAAATGTCTCTACAGGCCTTCAGAGAAGCACCAGAGAGACAGAAACACAATGTATCTTGTGCTGTAGATGTTCTTGGTGCTCGACAGGGTCGAGTCGGTTTCAGGGCATTTTGCGGCTTCCACAACAAAGTTCCAAGCGGGAGACACCTTTGGGTATCAGACAGCAGGCAGTTTGGCGAGCGAGGGTGGACGGACGGCTGCAGGCTGGCCTACACGGTGGCTCGGGGTCAGGAATCATTGACTCAGTGCTGGTCGGTGGCACTGAATCAGTGGTTGAGGCATCTGGGATGGGGTTAGCGACTGCGGCGTAACAACAGTCAGCGGCTCAGTCGGTTGCAGCACGAAGGGCGCGACTGACTCAAAAATGTGCTTTAAAATGGACGTTTGTTGATGCTTGTCAATGCACTTCTCCTAACTTGTTCACTGGGCTTGTGTTGCCCTTCAAGGCTGACGGTCCAAAGCTTAAAAGAGTGTTGCAGGCAGCTGCCTTGTCCTTGGTTTGGTTCAGAGACTCTCTGGCACTTCCCATCCAGGAAGCTTGCTGCAGTGCCTAGCAAGGCACAATGTGTGCTGGCTGGGTACTGCTTCTGTAGCTCCTGGAGGTTCCTCTGGATTTGATATCTCCCTCTGTTCCCTGAGAGATGTTTAGGGAAGGGATCTTGCTCCCCTCTTGGAACTCCTGGCCTTCCTTCCCTGGCGGAAGATTTAAGGCAGACTGTACCTTCAGCCAGGGTCCAATGATGCGTTCTTCCTTCTACTTCTGTTGAAGCCTTCAGATGATCTCCCAAAAGAGGGGCTCAGCCCTCTTTTAAAGCCAAATCGGCCCATTGATTGGTGTAGGGTAAACATACCTTCATGAACCAATCTTGATTCCCTACCAACAATCCCCTGTATGCATGAGGTCATAACGGTAGTGATTTGAAACAGAAAAGGTAGAGGTGTAAAATCATGTAATACTAAGTCCTACCCATCTTCTGTCTGTTGTGGATCAAAGGGTCCCTATGGGTAATGGAGCTCACTGTAGTTCCTGATGAAAGTGGCACCTCTCCCTTGAAGCTTTTGCAAGTCTAGACTTTCTGGCTCCGTCAAACCACATACTCGTACCTTCGGAAAACACACAGTTGCAGACTTGATATTTCACTGTCAATCGATACTGAGGACGGGAGCTGGCATCAGGTTGACACATTTGCATATTATAAGGAAGTTGGGGTTTCCTGTCTCCTTTGTTAGCCTCTGTAGCCAGGCCTGATGTGGGCGTGTTTTAATTACTTTCTGATGAGTATTTGGAGCTGCCACCAGCTACAGGCCTCAACAAAAGTACACTGGTCTATGTGTATGGTATGTGGTGAGCACATGAAAATGTGTGTGGATTAGCTCCACACATCTTTTGGAGGTTGATCTACCATCATTCAATTTCATTTAACATTTCAAATAAGCCAGGGTGAGCACACACCACCGTGTGGATGATCGAATTTCGTACAGCCAATCTCTCTGTACACTTTTTTCAGTTAAAAATAAAGTGAACAACAGGCCTTTGGATGGTAGGGTTCACATGGGCAATGAGGAGGGGCCAATGGGATAACCGCCCTCTATTCCTCCTGGCTCTGACATTGTCTCCCTCGATTTGTACTTCACAGATGGGGAACATGTGTGCATTGCATAGCATAGCATAGTCTATATTGTCATTTTGATGATGTCCCTCTTTATTTATGTTTGAAATTGAGATCAGTTCAGTCAGTTAATGGTAATGTCCATACAAGGAGTCGTTCGGCTTGTGCTAATGCCAATATTAGCAACTCCTCCTGTCTGTGCTAATATCACATACCAAGGTCAGATTAAGGGTACATTTTCTCTTTATTAACTGAAGTTCTGTGTAAAACTCCATTGTGTCTGTAGCAAGTTTTGTGTCCAGGCATTTATTGTACGCCTGTAACAAAGCAGAAGTGCTATAGCTGCCCAATGCTTGTGTTATTATCAGCGTGAAAGGTTCTTGCCTCTTTTAATCTTGTATCTGGCTTTCCAGCTAGATATATTCCTCTGAGGAATGCCACATGTTGCCTCTGTATAGACCAAGGTTAATGTGAGTAGATGTGATGGTTGTACTAGAAGGGGCACTGACACCTTGCTATTGGCAATATGAAAAGAAATCACTGTTTTAATAGCACTTCGTATCGGAATCCTCCAGCTGCAAAGCACTTTCATAATAGCAGGGATGTCAATTCACCAAAATGCCATGGTTAGTCACAGTGATATCACATACCTAAAATCATCACAGGAAGTGATGTTACATGACCTTTGATGACACGCCGGAACTACCAGTGCGGATGTAAAAACAATGCAAATAATCATTCAATTAATATAATAATTATTAGCTACTAGATATGACTAAGTGCTATTTTAGTTACTAACAATAGTACAACTAGGGTGCTGCCTTGATATGGCTTGAGTGGGTTTCTAAAATGAAACAGGTACACCAGTAACACCAACACAGTCCAGGGGCACTGGCGTTACATGCCAAAAAAGCCACAGCTGGCCAGTTACTGCCACCTTCTGGTTGTCATAGACTCATATGGCAAATATAGTTGCTTAATTCATCTCCACATGTACAGGTATTGCCATTATATGCCAAGTATTAGCTAGGACATACTGACACTGGCAGTCATTAGGTCTGGTAATGCTTCACATGCCAAGTACATCATAATATGTAAGGTACAGCCCGCCATGTCCAGGAGCGGTCTCATATCATTGGTAGGATCACCAATACGTAAGGTTAACCTCACATGTTCAGGGGCTACTATCATATGACAAGTGCCTGCTTTCAAGCTTCAGAAAAGCCACCGAGTGCCTATGCACTGCATAATCACTGTATGCAGGGAACAGTCTTTCATGCATAGGTGCTGGGATTGTATCCAAGCAGCCCCAAAGACCCTAGCAATGCCAATACTGATTTCATATGACTGGTAAACCCACCGTATCTAAGGTACAAACTGATATAGTCAGGTGTCATCATAAGCCAAGCAAAGTCTCGAATTTTTCAAAAATGACATGTAATGCGTGTTCTTTTCTCGTACAATCCTCACACCCCTCTCCTCCTTCGGCTGACTCCTACCCTGAAACAGCCCTCTCCACGCTCCACTTTGCTATATCTGATACTCTTGATATCCTTGCCCCTGTCATGAGAATCCGCCTGAAGCCCAAAGCCAAATGTAACTCCTGGTATGACTCGGATCTCGTCACCCTTAAACGCAAGTGCATGGTGGCAGAGAGGAAATGACGTGCTTCATGTTCATCCTCTGACAAACTGGCCTGCCACCTGCTCCAAAGGCAATACCGGCTCTCCGTTCTCACCAAGAAGAGAGCCCTTATCCAAGCATCTCTGCGGCATCTAACAACTCGGCCGAATTCTTTAAAATCTGCAAGGAGCTGGCCAACCCTTCTACAGTCTCTACCTCTCCTGTCCCCTCCCAGGCCCTCTGCACGGCATTGGCCTCTCACTTCATTTCAAAAACTCAGGACATCCTGTCCTCACTCTCCTCCTATCACCTCCCCCCCTCTATTCCCTGCTCTTCCACTGGCCCCTCTGCAGCTACCCCTCCTCCTTCCTTCTCTGCCTTTCCCCTTTTCTCTGCTGACGAGGTCTCGAGACAAGTCCAATCTATGAAAGCCTCGTCAAAACAGGTCCACCCCTGTTCCTCCAAAACTATCAAGGACCACATCGACTCCTTGGCTCCTGCCCTGGCTGACTTCTGCAATCACTCCTTCGCCTCTGGAGTCTTCCCATCCCCCCTCAAGCACTCCCTTGTGCACCTCCTTCTTAAGAAACCCTCTTCCGACCCCTCCTGCCCGGCTAACTATCGCCCAATCTCTATCACTCCCTTCCTGGGCAAGCTCCTGGAGAAACTGGCCATCTCCCAGCTTAATCTCCATGCCGAATCTTTTGGTAGTCTTCATGACCATCAGTCGGGCTTCAGAGCCACCAGAAGCACGGAAACTGCTCTCCTGAATATCCGTGAGGACCTGCTCTCGAACCTTGATTCTAACACTCCATGTGTTCTCATTTTGCTAGATCTCTCTTCTGCCTTTGACACTGTCAATCATACCATCCTGCTCAACGGTCTCCGTGATAACCTGGGTATCACTGGTCAGGCTCTGGCGTGGCTGACCTCTTTCCTCTCTGATCGACCCTCCCAGGTCCAACTTGGGTCCCTCCTCTCTGACATCTTTTTCTCTACCTGTGGTGTCCCCCAGGGATCTAACCTCTCTCCCTGGCTGTTCAACCAGTATCTGGCACTTCTCGCCCACCGCATCGCCGCTCTCTGGCCCAACTTCCATTGCTATGCGGATGATACCCAGCTCATTTTCAGGCTACCCTCTGCCTCCTCTTCTCCTTCCCTCATCTCTGACTGTCTTTCTGCTATCCAGGAATGGTGTGCCGCAATTGACCTCTGCCTTAATGCCAGTAAGACTGAGATTCTACTCATCTGCACACCCACTCCCTCCTTCCCTGCAGCTCTCTGGCCAGCCTCTCTTGGCCCTCTTTCTGCTCCGACCTGCAAGGCAAAAAACCTCAGGGTCATCTTTGACTCCACACTCTCTTTCTCTCCTCACATTTCTGACGTCTCTAAGAAGTCCCACTACCAGCTACACCTCCTCAGAGGTATCCTTCCTTTCCTCTCCTTCCCCCAGAAGCTCACTGTCTCTAGAGCCCTGGTTCTCTCGAAGCTGGACTACTGTAACAGCCTCTATCTAAATCTGCCTGCCTCTACTCTCCGCCCTTTGCAACTCATCCAGAACAGGACTGAGAGACTTGTCCTTGGCCTCAAGCCCAGGGACTGTATCTCTTCAGGACTGCAATCACTACACTGGCTCCCAGTGGCTGCGAGGATTAAGTTCAAAACCCTCTGCATTGTCCACAAGGCCTTCTGGGGCCGTGGGCCAAAATACCTTCAACTCTCTCTTCCTAAATATCTTCCTTCTCGAGCTCTTCGCTCATCCGCCTCCAACACCCTCAGGGTCAGCCGCTTCTCCAAGCAACGAGTTGGGGGTAGATCTGTCTCCGCAGCAGGGGCCTCCCTCTGGAACAGCCTTCCTGCCTCCCTGAAACTTCAGGAGAACCATCTCTTGTTCCGGAAGCACCTCAAAACCTTCCTCTTTGCCTCCGCTTTCTCTCCCCCTCTCCCTTGCTGAAATTACTGCAACTGCACTGAATCTGCAACTGGGCCCCTAACCGATCTCGGTCCTTGGCCCAGCCACTCTCCCCTGCCCTGCCTCACTGGCAACCCCTGCACTGCGGGATGTCTCTGTATCCCTACAGCCCCCCCTTCCCGGCACTTGTCTGCACTTACCTTGCACTTGCCACCAGTTGGCCCTTAGTATTTATCTTGTAATTCTACTACCCTGTACTGCACTTTTCCCTCTCCCTTCCCCCTTGCACTTTTCCCTTCCCCTCTACCCTTGCACTTGCGCGATCTGAATGACACCTGGCCTAGTAGGATCATTGTCTGTCTCCCCTTTGTTCCCCCCCTGCCTCGTCGCGCCTTGAAACACTTGTGTATAGGCGCGTTACAAATGCCATATCATATCATATAATATCATATCATATCATATCATGTAAGGCACAGCTGTGCATGTTCAGTTTCGGCAATCATTTGCAATGTGCAGCCTCAATTTCCTCTGCAATGGCATTGAGCTTCAGATGTTCCCTGGCATAAAATAATAACATCAGGATTGTATATACTGCTTTATGAAGGGTCATCCTGCTCCTAAACTCTATAATAATATCTGTTAATTGATCAACCTCGCAAAGGTGAAGGGCTCAGTAGGCCCCACTGAGACTCAAACTTGTGAAGGGCCGGCTCGATGTATATCAGAGGTGAACCATTAGATCGATGTGCTATCCACCATGACAATATGCATTGTTCAGTCACCAGAAGTAAGGGGCAGCCCAACATAGCCAGCTTCTAGCATTATATACCAGGTGCAGCCTCATGTAACATACTAGCAAAATAGCAGTTTCCATGTTATGGTTTTGATAATATACAACTGTACATTTAAAGCCATACTTCCTATGCTTTCTGTAAATAAACATTAGGGAAGGTTTGGTGAAAGGTTGGCATTTGGTTAAGGACAAACCGGAAGGTAAAGGTTATGCCCAAGTTTTGCATGAATTGGCTGAGGGTCCCTGGGGTGTCTCCAGAGGTTCTAGATTAATTCCTCCTGTAAGTTTAAGAGATAAAATGGTTGAGTTGGCGCATGCAGGTCATTTGGGTCAATCCCTTACCAAGAGGAGACTTAGGGAAGAGTGCTGGTGGCCGACCATGGACAAGGACGTAGAACAGGTGGTGAAGGATTGTCAAGCATGTGCCATCAGTGATAAAAGTAAGGTTGTGCATCCCCAACCGGTACATCCCGTGGACATACCGGAGCAAGTGTGGACCAAATTGGCTTTGGACATCATGGGTCCTTTTGAATGTTTGGAGCCGGAATGTAAATATCTTTTGGTTTTGGTGGACTATACGTCCAGATGGATTGAAGTGGCGGCTTGTGCCAGTGTCAATACTGATTCTGTTATTGATTTTCTAAGAAAAGTTTTTGATCGGGAAGGCTTACCTTCCAGTCTGGTTACAGATAATGGTGTGCAGTTCACGTCTCGAGTTATGAGACATTTCTTGGACCAGCATGCCATCTCACATTGCCGGACAGCTTCCAACGCCTCTCTCGCTGCCACCGGCACACCCCTCACTTTGTATACCTTGGGGAAAGCTCCCTTCTTCAAGACTATCCGATGGGTAAAACCCCTGAGCTTACCCAAAGTGTCGGAAAACACCTCAGGAAACTCACTCATGAGCACGGTAGGGGTAACCATACCAGTCTGTACCTTTTACCGGGACCATACCTAGTAACAGTACGAACTCCTCCTGTAGCTGTCACTTCATAAATATGTACCCATACTTTGACTGTAGAACTTCCAAGCAGACATGTGCACCCACACATATAATGCAGTACTACCAACAAGATCGTTGGCTTGGGTGAGTCACAGTACCAGCACGGATGCAATGCTAGTAGCAGCCCGAACTCCTCCTGCGGCTGACACTTGACAAATATGCACCCATGCGCCGATTGCAGTACTTCAAGCAGCCAATCGCCATGGTTGCAGCGCGTATTACCTGAATGCTGGATCCGGTCCAAACCGCAGCATTCAAACACCTGCCGGCAGTTTCCAGCAGCACCTAATCACCCGCTTATGCTGTGGACCTGTGGAGGGAGCACGGCCTGCGAAAGCTGACTCAGGGAAGGCCAATTCCCCACAGGACGCGGCCCAAGGCAATCACTCAGTCAGCGTCTGCTCCTCCACTTGTATGGAGACTCGCAGCCCGCCCCCGATGGCCGCACCCACCAGGCCACGGAGGACAGCGGAAACAACGCAACGGAAGCCCGCAACAGCCGTCGCACAAATTGGATCCCCCAGTTGCCAGCGGAAAAAAATCCTTCCGGGCGTCCCAGCAGCCACCCGGAACCGCCTGCAGCCCTCCAAGCGCGTCCGCGGCTGCCGGCAAAGAAACCGCCAGGAGAAATCACACGCGTCCGAAGAAGGACGCCTCACAAGCACCGTCGCAGGGCTCCGCCACCTTGCCCCTTTCCACACGGAGCCCTGTAGACCAATCCAGCGGGGGAACACTGATCGATGCCTGGGTGCTCCGGGGGGGCCCTCGCCGACACATTCAGGACCCGAGGATGCAGCTGCGCTGGAAAGAGATAGCGCACATGTGGAACCGGGGTCTATGCCGAGTCCTCGTCGCCAATGACAAAATCCTTCCACACAAAGGTAGGTTAACACTCTCTTTTATTTGCATAGACCCCACAAGCAGCTGCCTCCTCCAGAGTCTCTTCTAACTGCTCACTTGGAATGTTGATCCACAAACTGGCATCAACATTCCAATAGAGCCTGTGCACATTACAACACAATCTCAGCATGTTTTTTCCCGTGTTTGCCACTGATTACGTTTTATACGAAAAAAAATGATGCCTATCCTATTGTATGGATCCCAATTGTTGCTTAACATTACGAAGAATCAATTCTTATTTGAGGGTAAAATCTGGGAAACTCTTTTGAAGCCTGTGATGACTGTTTTGATACAGGTTCTAGGATCAGAAACAGGGCTTGTGTCTTTGTACTCAAGAATTATGTTATGCAGACTACTTTTTGGTAAAGTTACAGTCTGCTTAACCTTATACTTTATTGTTTAGATTAAGACTTTACTTGATGTCCAAAAGTGACATCTTTCAGAATGCAGCACCTTTATGAGTAATATGGATTATTCTCTTCATGATCTCAATTAATCAACTTTTAGTGCTCTTAAGGAAAACATTTATGAGGGGGCTGATATCCTAACCATACTCATCATTGAGATAAACAGCTCTATATCTGATTGGTTGAACATTTCATAGGGGTTCATATGGTGCAGTCATGTATATACAACTTACAGAGGCCAGCAGCCGCAGAAGTATTTAACGTGTTACCAACACAGGAGATATTTGGGGACTGCTCTGCATTTTCAAGTAGGATTAGACATATTGTTATAGGGAAGACACCCTAGAAACACTCAAACACATATGGATCGAATGACAAGCATTATATAATCTTAGAAGCTTGTATTTTAGGAATTGTGTGCATGATACAGCCACCGTTGAGGGTCACACTTCTTTTACTCTAATCTTTAATTTCCAATCATATGCTAAATACCTAAATTACTATTAAATAAATATACAAATATGTATAGCTCTATAGAGGATTCATGCTTTAGTTTACAGTTCTTCCAAAGCGTAATGTCGATTCCAGGCTGGTGGCAATTGTCTTCATTACAAATAGAAAAGAGATGCTTAAAGGGGACTTAAGCTGGTTTGTGACACAATGAAAACAAGAAAACAGTTGAATCTGTGAATTGTAATATTTTAATCTAGTAAATATGCCTGCATTTCTAACAATGTATTCTTTTTCATTGAACTATTCAGATTTAACACCCCCACCACGATAATCCACACTAATATTTGACACAAGAAACAACAAAAAAGGTTACTTTTCTATTTTAATCTCTTTATTTAAAACAATAAATAAATAAATTAAAGGTTGTCCTTTGACTTTCAGTGCTTTCACAATTCCACATAAATACAAGTGCCTTCTGTAAAGAGGGACTGCTTTACATATATAACCTGATACAATACTCATGGAAAAGTAGACACTTTGCAGGAATAAACACATGTTTATTAAACCCCCACAGCTGGGAGACAGGATTTCAAAACAGCCCTGTAAACCGAACTGCTTTAAAAGGTTCTCAGACTTGCCCAATGCTAACACACTTTTATACAGCAAAATATTAATTATATTTTAGGGCAGGTCAAACAAGCTTATTGATGCAAATATCCATAGTACCCCATACATCGGTGTAATCTAACCGCCTAACATGTTTCCTGGAACAAAACCCATAACACCCACTTCTGACATCACAATCCTGAAATCTCCCTCCCTCAATGACATCACCATATGCTGACCAGCAGAAAAACTCTCTGCTTCGATTGGCTGGCATAGTTCTCATACAAAACAAGCCATGCAGCTGCAGCCTGAACTGGATTTAGTTGGTTTGAAGGTCAAAACATCATCCCAGCTCTCTGATAGGTTCCCTTCCTCTTTCTATCTCCTACACTCACCTCCTTCCGCAGGCCTGATGCCAGCTCTGCTTAGGAAAAACTCATGCACAACCATTGCTGGAAGTCAATTCCTGCTATTGTATTGTCAATTGCTATTTTATTCAATGCCAAAGCGCCTGAAACTTACCTTGTCGAAAGTCTGGCTTAGGCCCTCTCTGAGGCCCTCTTTCCATGGGGAATTTTCCCCTTGGCAACAATTAATTAGCTACTCTGTGGGCCTCAACCTTAGTAAGCAGAACACCTCTGTTTCATCGTGTCAGCAGAAACTCCATTTTACTGTTTTAGCTAAAATATAATACTGGCTTCTACCAAGTATGCCTTAAGCCTGTTCCAAAATAGCAGCACTATAATTAATTAATACACATAACACAAATCTTTATGCTTCTATTTTACTACTACCATGAGCTCTAACTAAAATCCATAAATATGCTCCACCTATACTTATCTAAATAAACAATAAGCAAAATCATATGTGCAAATGTGCTAAAGAAACCTGCACACATATGCTCTAAAAAATGAAAACAAAACCCAATTATTGCTATGTGGGGGGATTATTCTTTGCAGGTGCTGTGCTACCACACCCCTATATACCTATGCATCTTCATTGTGTGTTATTGCGCATACATTTGTGCAGATCCTTACTCCCTGTCATGTGGCTTTCTAGGTGTAATGTATGTGCGTCATGACATCATCCTACATGTGACTCTTATGTCACTATGTCATTTTCATAGCTGGTGCATGTGCCCCCCTCTTGTTTACATTACAATTACCTCTCTTCACTTGTCTACAGCAAGGAAACACAACCTATCTGCTATTATTTTGCTAATTTTTACATTTACAATGCGCAAAGACATCCCTTTTTACCAAAGCAAAGCTGAATAACTTATACAAAAGTGTAGGCGACCCTCTCCCTAGAATGAACATGGTTCACATAACCTATTGTAGGTGATGCATCCCACTAATGAGGGTATGCAACTGTGTTTTAGCAAACTGTACCCTTCACAAAAGGAGAACTATCCATTTGCATATCAGTCTGGTCCCACCCACAAGGGCAGTCCAGCCCCGACATGCTAGGCAAATCTCCTCTGAACAAGAGTACCATCTGTAACCCCAGAGACGTGTTCCGACCTTGGCGAGCCTCATCAGTGAGGTGAAGCTGAGCCTCTCCAATGCACAGTGAGCAAAGGGTACATTTCTGGATTACCTTGCGTCCCCTTAGGATGAAATCCTATGTTTTACAAATTAAACAAGAGTGCGGGAGCCCCTCTACTGAGAATGAACATTAGTCAAGTGCCCTGTTCTTTGGATTTCCTTCCACTCAAGAGGGCCTACACCCACATGTTCGCCCAATGCACCCGTCACAGAGAAGAAACATTAATTTGCATATAAGTCTGGTCCCACCCACAAGGGCAGTCCAGCACAGCACAGAAATTCTAGGCAAATCTCCTCTGCACAATTGTACCATCAGAAACCCCAGACAGTGTTCCGGATTGTTCAGCCTCCTCAGTGAGGTGAAGCTGAGCTTCTCTAACACACAGTGAGCAAGGGGTCCACGTCTGGGTTACCCCTGGTAACTTAGGGTAAAACCACTATTTTTACAAAATTCACAAAAGTGTGTGAGACCCTCTACCTACACTGACATGCAAATGGATATTTCTCCTGTGTGAAGGGTGCAGTGAGCTTAAACATGGCTCTAGAGTCTAGACCATCCTGAGTGGGATACATCTAATAGAACAGGTGATTTGCACCATGTTCATTCTTGTTCTTTGACAGCGTATTTACAGAGAATCAAAGTCTTGGGGAAGATAAGAGATCTCGTAAAATCACCCATGCAGAATATGCCTAATAAAGGTGCTCGAGATAAATGCTTTCGGTTGAAAAAAGTAATGATACAATAACATTAATTTTGAGAAAAGTGTTAGCTTCTTCCAGTGCATCAGCCTAGTAAGTCCACAGACAAGATCTAATAGAACAACTACCTCTTCAGGAACTTCCGCTGTTCAAAATGGAAATCCTTGAAGTTCTCTCCACCAAAGGACATACCTGCCAACACCTCAAGACAAAAGACATGCCTTTTCCCATAAAAGGAATAGTTGGCCTCATTCTAAGTCGGTCATTCTGGTAAAAAAGTGCTGATATTCATGGATACCGGCACTTCACCGGACCGACCAACTACAGGTTTACTGGTGGGGCACCTGGGTAACTCCAGCTAAGAGCTGGAGGAAGGGCAAGTGCCCCACTGGCACAAAAAGATGTTATTACCGGCACTGGCATTGCCGGTGCGGGTAATGATGGCAAATCCCCTCATGCAGTACTATGGGACTTCATGAATGGGGACTTACACTGACACCCGTAATCGGTCAGCAATGCCACCGGGCCGGGTGCCGGAAACGGTAACTACATTTCCCCGTATCCCGGTTGCTCTACCGCCAGGACACCAGGATTGTTAGAATGAGACCCAGTATCATTAGATTCCTCAAAGGATTTTTTAACAAGTTGATGTCTGAAAATGTCAGGACCAACAGTGATAGATGCTCAATGGTATTTTGTTTCACTTCTTTTGTTTTTTACCGGTCCTTAAGAACAAGCACATCCTTGTTGGTACTGATGGACCTGCAGGGATTGGTAGTTGTTGCAAATGTTCATGTCTGAGAAAAAAAAACACACTTAACCTCCTATCATCTTTATCAAGTGGAAATATTTGTCTCCATCTGAATGTTAGAAAAGTCAAACTTTCAACTATTCAGTAGGGAGTTTTCCAAATACCAAATATGTAATTGGCCGTAGAACAAAGTTTACCACTGTGTAGTTTCTTGTAAGGCACGCATCTGCTCTTTTGACGACTTAGAGGTTATGCTTCTACAGCATTGTAACAATGACCTTCTAAGGCGGCTAACAAAAAGTACACCTGCACTTAATTTGGGAAATCTGTGTCAACCTATTGAATAATGCATTTGTAAAAAAGTGAAGAAAAATTGCTTTGTCAATTGCATTCCACCTTATTGAAATTACTTTGTCAATATTCTGATGCAATGACTAAAAATTCAGTCAGTGACAGGACTCTCTGCTTGTTAAGGTAATTTTAGGTTTGACTGTAAGTACAATTCTGTTGATAATGAATGTGAATATACAAATCTGTCTTCATATTCATGCTGACTTGAACTAGGAAAAATGGAGTCAGAATGTACTGTAGAAAGAGTGAGCTGGAAGACACTGTCCCATCCAGTGGTGGAAGTGGAAAAAAGGAACTACTGGTACTCAGGTTGCATACAAAAAGGAGGCATTGGGATGGCAGGGACACATGGAAGTGGGGACTATGGGGGACGAGGGGAGAATGCGGGAGGGACAGAGTGGGGAAGGTCAGGGTTTGACCTTTGGTTTCCATGTTCAATTGATCTTTTTCTATTGTGGCCAGACTTGACATTGGCTGGAATAATAAACTAATGGCACTAGATTTGTCTCTGGCTGAGATATAAAAACCAATATATTCATAAATAGAAATCTTTGTTAAAAATATGCATGCAAATTAATACCTGAATCCATGACTACCCATGACTATGCCCTGGGTAGTCATGGATTCAGTGTTGTTGGGTATAGATTATCTACTTAGACACCATTTTGATTTAATCTCATTCTGCTCTCCAACATAAGAGTCATGTACAATACATTTTGAGATACGTTTGTGAGAATCATTTGTCAACAAATCTGAAAAGGTATGAGATTGAGAAGTCCCAATATTTAACATTCATTTTTTCTTCTGTTGGTTTGTCTATGGACCCGAGGAAGGTGTTGCCTATTTTAGAGTAGCTATCTCTTTCTTTCCTATTTCCAGGGTACCTAGTGTTTTGGAGGGTTTTTAGGCATCAAGGTTGGTGCCTAATTTTATCATTCACACTCTTTGCATTCCATGGATGTGGAAAACTTCTTTTCCATAGAATTCAATGGTAAAATGACACCTACCATTTTGTCCTATGGGCTGAGGAATTGCATGTGCTTGCTGGAGGTGGAAGTCAGGGAGAGAAGTGTCAGTCAACGTTCTTCCCTGTTTGCAGATTCCTGATGCAAACCAAGCCAGTAAGAATAAAGGCAAGGTTGAAAACAAAGAATAAAAAGGTTTGATTGCGTCAGTGTTGGGTCAATGTGTGTGTGTTTGTACATGATGTGCGCACGGGTGGAGGGAGTTGGGGTGAGGTGAATGGCATGTGCGTGCAGGCGAGATCCTCCTCATCGGCACACCTTCACCATCCTTTCCCCTCACTCTCTGGCTTGCTTCCCTTGGCCCTCCTCCTACCCCCACCTGCGAGGCTAAGAACCTCGGGGTCATATTTGACTACACCCTTTCCTTCTCTGCCCATATCTCTAAGGTCTCTAAAAAGTCTAAAAAGTGAGAAACTTCCTACTACACCTCCTCAGAGGTACTCTGCCTTTCCTCTCCTTCCCCCTGAAGCTCATGGTATCCCAAGCTCTGGTTCTCTCTAGGTTGGACTATTGTAATAGCCTCTTTCTAAATCTGCCTGCCTCTACTCTCTGCCCTCTGCAACTAATCCAGAACAGGACTAGTCCTCTACCTCTAACTCCCTCAGGGTCAGTCGTTTTTCAAAGAAATGAGCTGGGGGTAGATATCTGTCTTCGGCTGGGACCTCCCTCTGGAACAGCCTCCCTGCCACTCTAAAACTTGTGGAGAACCAATTCCGGTTCCGGAAGCACCTCAAGACCTTCCTCATTTCTTCTACCTTCGCTCCCCCTCTCCCCTGATGATCTGTTCTCTCTTGGCAGCATGTACCTGGCCACCCTCTGTCCTCCGGGCCCATGTACCTGCTCACCCTGTCACCCTCCCTCACTGCCTCCGGGCCACCCCTTGCACTGGGGTCTGCATCTGTACCCATACAGCCCCCCCCTTTTCTTCCTGCACTTATCCGAACTACCCTGTCTGCTGCCTTAAACCTAGCACTTTCAAATTGCTGGCTTCACTGCCACTGTTTGTTGCCTTTATTATTTATTTATTTATTTATTATTATTTATCTGTTTCTCCTCTGCTTTGCACTTTTCACTTCTCCTCCCTTCCAGAAACTTTTCCCCTCCCCCTCTCCCATGCTCTGGCACGTTCTCAATGTCACTGGGCCTAGTAAGAGCTCTGTTTTGTTCTCCCCTGTTCCCCCTCCCTTGCCTTGTCACGCTCTGAAACACTTGTGTAAGAGCGCAATAGAAATAAAATATCATTATCAATATTAATGCAAATGTGTGCAAACTGCACATAGACATGTGGGTGGTGATGTGTCTGGTGTGTGTGCAAGTGTGTGTGTATGTGTACATGGTGTATGTGTGTGAAAGAGGGCAGAGGTGGGTGAAGTGTCCACTGTGTGTGAGGGTTGGCAGATTGGGCTGGGAAAAGATGAGTATGTTGGGCTACTTTTCACATCACCAAATGCTCTATAAAATCAAAACGGAAGATTTAGGAAACATTTAGAGTCAGGTGCAGTTTGAGGTGAGTGCACAGATCATGGGGCAGGAGGTTTGGGAGGTGTTGGAGAAGGGGCATATTGTTCAACCATTCTAGAACCACACAATGTAGTTAAGATCAGTCTATAAGGCAATAGTTGGTGGAAATTAGTCTCAATGTTTGGCTTTCAACAAGTGCCCAAATCATTTCAACCTAACATATTTAAAACCTTTATAAATATGTTAAACAAAAGGAGAATGATTGTTGTTGTTTTATTTTTCCCTATCTTCAATTAAAGAAAAGTGCAACAATGCACAGCAAGGTGAGAGTATGGGTCCTTTTAGAGTTTTCAAATGTGCGTTGAATTACTAAAAGCCAAACAATAAAAGATATTGGGCCCCATTACGAGAATGGCGGTAAGTCGTAAAATTGGAGGTAGCTGAGTTAATTTTACCACTATGCCACTAATTCTGCTGTGGGAATTCCACAAAAAAAGCCCCATTGGGTCCAACGGAACACAAAATAAATGGGGATTTACACGGCTACCACCACTTGTAATCAGGCGGAAATTCCGCCTGACCAAGTGGCAGTAACTGTAAATCCGTTTGGTGGTATTTCAGAGGATTTACCTCTGAAATACCTCCAAACTCGTACTGTGGCCCATAATGTGCTGTTTGGCATACTTATCACATTGAAGCTGATTGAGTTGCATGCCATTGGGCTACATTTGGGCTGGTTTTTCAGGCCCAGTTGGGTTATAGAAGGTTTCCATTTTGCCATTTCTGACAATCATGGATGTGTGTGTGCATGTGTGTGCGTGTGTGTGTGGAAGGTGGCATAGTGTAAAGACTGTGGGTCTCATTACGACCCTGGCGGTAAGGGGTTTACGCCAGCGTTAGCTGCGCCGACCCCTTACCGCCAATTACGAGGTCCCTTAGCGCCATGGAGGTTTTAACACCTGCTTTTAGAGGGTGTTAAAATCCATGGCGCTAAGGGACCATGGAGTTAATTACGCCACCGTAATTTACGGAGGCGTAATTAACGCCTTCCCCACTCCCATGAGGCAAAAATGGGAATGGGGAAGGGTAAATGGGGATTGGGGACTTACCGCCCCGCCAAGGTCGGAATGGGGCGGTAAGTCCACCAACCACCATGGCGTAAACGTAGTTTACGCCATGGTGGTAAAGTCACGGCCCAGGCGGTAACTTACCGCCTGGGTCGTAATGAGGCCCTGTATCAGTGGGTGATGCAACCACAAGTGCTCTTACATGAGCAAATACTGGTATTCTGGTGCAAGGCCATCACAGGTGTCTTTTAAAAGGGACAAATACTGTTACTTTGGGGCAAAGCCAAGAAAGATGTTGTCTTCCAAAGGCAAATACTGGCTTGGTGTGTTTATAAAGGGCACACATTGACATATTGGGGCAAAGCCAGGTGTAACTGGCCTATGTTATGTCATGTGGTTTTTTACCACGCATTGCTGCCACTTACGTGGTCTCTTGGTGCCCTGGCGGATCTGAAATGGAAGGAGGACTGGTGGGAGGGGGTTGTTAGTGGGATAGAGAGGCAAAGCACAGGAGCTTTGATCTGCTTGTGGTAGCTTCAGTTCGGAAAAAACAGTCACTGTGTGTTGGTTTGTGAAATTTGGTGGTTGTTGTTTTGTGCCAAGTGTGTGGGTGTGTGTCTAGTTTGTTCGGTTGGCTTGTTTTCTTGTTTGGTGTTGTGTGGTGTGTGTTGCGCATTGTAGTTTGTGATGCTCTTATGTTTTGTTGCAGTAGAGGCATATTTTATCTAGTTTTGTGTTTAGAGTTAGTAAGCATAATAGTTGAGAATATTTGAAAGTTGTTAGTGGGTTCGAGGACGGTTGTATCACATTCTTCTAAGTTCAGGACATTAGCCACCCCCGCGCTCATTCAAATCCAAATCATTGGCTACCCATTGGCTTACTCTGGAGATTTCCCGTCAGGCCTCTGCACCCCAGACCTCTATTGTGTGGTAACTTATTTTATTTCCAAATGTTCTCGTAGGAAAAGAGTTGGGATTGCTGGAAATGTGAAATATGGGGCCACTTTGAACATTATTTCCAGGGCCTCTTTTGGTTCCTAGTCCACCGCTGGGCAAGGCTAACACGGAAGAGATAATTAAGGTGCAAATACCTTAGTGTTGGGCCAAGGTCATCACAGGTGTATCTTACCGTGGCAAATTATGCCACATGTTGGGACAAAGATTTCAAAGCTGTTTCAAACAGGGAGAACATCCTGGCATGTTGGGGCAAAGCCATCCTAAGTGTGCTGTTACAGGGGCAGGTACTAGCATTGTTGGGGCAAAGCAGTCACAGCTGTGACCTGACATAGATAACCACTAGCATTGTTAGGGTAAAGGCATCACAGGTGTATTCCTACTGACATTTTGGGAAAAATACATCACATATATTTTCTTACAGGGGCAAATGTTAGCATGTTGGGGCAAAGACATCCTAAGTGTGCTCTTACAGGGGCAGGTACTAGCATTGTTGGGGCAAAGAAATCATATGGTCTCGGCTCTCTCTCCTATTTGCTTCTCTCCCATTAATGGTGGTACTCCATGGGAGGCACTCTAGGTCTTCATCCACTACTCCAAGACCATCACTAATGTCTTCCTAAATGGCACCATCTTGGTCCAGGGCCCTCAGCCTAATCTCCTTTTTGATAGGCGTCTCCCGCGACTTATCAACTTCCTTCCTTTTCCTGCTATTCCTACTAGCACCTCTCCGGTGCCTCTGCACCTCCAATTATGCCTCCTCACTCTCTGGCCCCTCTGCCATCTCCTTCTTCCTCCTCCTCTACCTTGCCACCACCTGATATCACCTCTACCCATTCTAGGGCCCCTATACCACTTCTGTACGGTTTACCTCTAGAGTCCCGAGAAGTCATCAAATGCGGCAACCTACTTTACGTTGCCACTCTCAACTCTCACTCCACAGTCAAACTGTCCTCTGACATCTACCACCTCCACCCGCAGGCATACTCCTCCTTTGAATGCCTGGTCTGCAGGCTCTTTATATCTCCAGGCCTCTCTCTGAATGTGGTAACCATCCACAGGCCATCTGGCCAGGATGCCCTCTTCCTCTCAGAGTGGGTTGACCTCTCCACATCTCTCCTTGCCTCTACCTCTCAACGTCTCCTTGTCTGAGACCTCAGCATCCACCTGGATGATTCTGATACTTCATCTGGGTTCTTCTGCAACTTCTGCGACTCTTTCTCTCCATTCTACCCTCTGGTCTGACACACACAGATGGACATACCCTGGATGTTCTCTTCTCCTCAGACATCCCTCTCTCTAATCCTCTCACTACTCCTCTCTCTTGGACTGACCACTTTCTTCTCTCCTCTCAGCTGAAACTCTCTGTCCACCAGGTAAAGCCAACCCCAGCACTGCCACCTACCTTTTTGGCCATTCGGCCCATGCAGAATGTGCTAGTTGATGCTGTTACATCTACTTTCTCTGCTCCTCCGACTCCTGCGACTGACTCACACCCTGACACAGCCCTCTCTAACCTGCATCTTGCCATTTGTAACACTATGGAGATCCTTGCCCCTGCCATTAGAATCCACCTGAGGCCTACCTCCAAGTGCAACTCTTGGTATGACTCTGACCTTGCTGCCCTGAAATGCAAGTGCAGGGTGGCTGGGAGGAAGTGGAGGGCTTCAGGTGCATCCTCTGACAAACTGGCCTGTTGCCTGCTCCAAAGGTAATACAGACTCTCGGTCGTATCCAAAAAGAGAGTCCACATCCAAATCTGTGTCTCTCCGTCCTCTAACAACACGGCTGATCTCTTTAACATCTGCAAGGAGTTGGCCAATCCTTCTGCAGTCTCCACCTCTCCTGTTACCTCCCAGGCCCTCTGTATGGCCCGGGCTACTCACTTCACTGCTAAAACTCAGGACATCTTGTCTTTGCTCTCCTCTTCCTTTCCTTCTACTGCTCTTGGCCCACCTCTTGCTGCCTCTCCCTCTCCTCCTCCTTTCTCCTCTTTCTCCTTCGCCACTGGATTTTCCCCTCTCTCCTCAAGCACTCCCTTGTACACCCCTCCTTAAAAAGCCTTAAGCAGATCCTACCTATCTGGCTAACTATCACCCAATCTCTATCACTCCCTTCCTGTGCAAACATCTGGAAAGGCTGGCCATCTCCCAGCTTACTCTTCACCATAAAACCATTGGTTGTCTACATCAGATCAGCCAGAAGCATGGAAACTGTTCTCTTTTGCCCACCTAATCTCTACCTTCTGCTCCAACTTTCATTGTTATGCAGAGGACACACAACTCTCTTTCAGGGTCCCTACCACCTCCTTCCATCTCTCGCTCATTCCTGACTGTCTATCCGCGATTCAGGATTGGTGCACCTCCAACAATTGCTGCCTAAATACCAGTAAAACAGAGATCCTTCTCATTGGGACCCCTGCTCTTGCTTTCCCTCTCTCACTCTGGCTGCCTTCCTTGGCCCCTCTTCCTTTGCCTTCCTTTGAGGCAAAAAAACACCTTTGTGTCATCTTCGACTCCACTCTCTCCTTCTCTCCTCATATCATGAACCTTTCCAAGAAGGCCCATTACCAGCTCCACCTCCTCAGAGGTACTCTTCCTTTTCTCACTTTCCCCCTGACGCTCATTGTCTCCAGAGCCTTGGTTCTCTCTAGGTAGGCTACTGTAACAGACTCTTTCTCAATCTGCCTGCCTCTACTCTCTGCCCTCTGACACTAATCTAGAACAGGACTGCAAGACTTATATTTGGCCTCAAGCCCAGGGACCATATCTCTCCAGCCCCGAAATCTCTCCACTGGCTCTCGGTGGCTGCAAGGATCAAATTCAAGAACCTCTGCATTTTCTGCAAGGCTTTCTGGGGCTGGGGCCCACACTACATTCAACACTCTCTTCCTAAATACCTTCCTTCTCGAGCCCTTCACTTTGCTGCCTCCAACTCTCTGAGGGGCAGATGCTTCTCCAGGCAGAGAGTAGGGGGTAGATCACTTTCCTCTGCACGTGTCTCCCTCTAGAATGGCTTCCCTGCCCCTCTCAAACTTAAGCTGGACCACCTGAAGTTCAGGAAGCAGCTCAAGACCTTCCCTTTTCTCCTCTGCATTCTCGCCCCCACCCCCCACTGCTGACCTACCTATCTGCTGCACCGACTGGCTGCTTGGTTACAATCAGAGTCTCAATGGGTACCAGGCTCCTCTTTGACCACTCCCCCTGCACTGCCTCTGGGCCTGTCACACACTAGGGGCTGTAACTGTATTCCCTACAGTCTCCTGCCTCATGGCACGTACTCAGAGCCATGCTGCCCTGGCTGCACTTACTCAGAGTAATGCTGCCCGACCGCACTTCCCCTTTCCCTCCCCTTGTTCTTTCGCGTCCCCTCCACCTGCACTTTGCATTCCTCACTTGCCTGATCTGAATGACACACGGCCTAGTAAGATCGTTTGTCTTGTCCTCCCTCTGTACCCTCCCTTGTCTTGTCACTCCTAGAAAAATATGTGTACAGGCGCGTTATAAATGACTTATCATATCATATATGATAGTTCTGTCCTGACATTGATAAATACTAGCATTGTTAGGGTAATCTCCTCACATGTGGGTTCTTACAGAAGAAGATAGTGACATTTTGGGGCAAAGTTGTCACAGATGTGTTCTTGGTGGTAAAAAGGCTATAATGTTGAGGCACAGCTATCAAAGCTGGATTCCTACAGAGGCACATACTGGCATTTTAGACCAAAGCCATCACAGGAGTGTTTGGACAAGGGCAGACATTGGTAATTTGCGGCAAAACCATTACGGATGTGTTCTGAGAGGGGAAAATACTGGTATTGTTGGTGCAAAGCAATATGTTTAAACAGGGATGACTCCTGGCATTGTTGGGGCAAAGCCATTCTCACTTTGTGTTCTGACTAGAGTAAATACTGGCCTTTTGAGGTAAAGCCATTACATGTGTGTTCTGACATGGGTGAATACCGGCATTGCTGTGGCAAAGTCATTGCAGGTGTGTTCTTACAGGGGCATATACTGGCATTGTAGCCCAACGCAATACTAGGTGTGTTCTTAATTGGGCAAATGCTGGCATTTTAGTGGTAAAGTCATCAGAAGTGTGTTCTGACAAGAGCAAATTCTGCCATTGTTGAGGTAAAGCCACTGCAGATATTTTATTACAGGGGAAAATATTGGCCTTTTAGGACAAAACCATCACAGGTGTGTTGTTACTGGGGCAAATGCTGGCATTTTGGGGCAAATCTGTCACATCTATTTTCTTACAGGAAAAATGATGGCATGTCAGGGCACATACATCCAAGCTGTGTTCTTACAGGGACAATACTGACATTTTGGAACAAAGCCAACACAGCTGTGTTCTTACAGAGGCAGATACTGGCATTGCTGCGGCAAGGCAAGCACAGCTGTGTCTTCACAATGACAAATACTGCCATTGTTGGGACACAGCATCACAGGGGGAAATTACTGATATTTGGGTCAAAGCCATTACTGGTGTTCTCTTACTGAGGCAAATGCTGGCATGTTAGGGCAAAACCATCACAGGTATGTTCTTCCACAACAAATACTGAAATTTTGCAATAAAAGCAATCAAATCTGTGTTCTAATAAGGGCAAACCCTGGAATTTTGAAGCAAAACCATCAAAGCTGTGTTCATCTTTGGGCGACTTCTGGCATTTTTCAAGCAAAGTCCTCACAAGTGTGTTCCGACAGAAGCAAATACTGGCTCTACTGAGGTAAAACCATTGCATGTGTTTTCTGACAGAGGTAAATACCATCATTGCTGGTGCAAAGCCATTGCGGGAGTGTACTTAGAGGGACTAATGCTGGCTTGTTAGGCCAAAGCGATCACTCGCGTATGTGTGTTTTAACTAGGGCAAATTGTAGGGTATTTTGTGGAGATTTGGGGCCTGACGGTATTTTATTACCGCCGAAAAATAACTTAGCAATAATCACTCTTTGTATTCAGATTTGGCCATGTGCAACAATAATACAATGGACATGCATTATTTCAGCACCCAGACCTGCATATTTGGTATACGTGGTTGGTGGTATTTTGGTGAGCATAATTCCCTTGTTTTATTTGTGGCCCCAATGTCCAGAATCCCTTATCTTTGCTTAGATTTTTCGTGTGATCACTAGAGAGACCTCAGACCTGCATTCTAGGAATACCACATTTCCAGTGATAGTGTTGGTGTGCCACCATGGGCGAACTCACTGACTTATTTACGACAGAGAGCTATATGTGGTAGTCTTGTGGTAATTTCCACTACCTTATATACGGTAGGGAGCTATGTTCAGAGAGTCTCTCTTCCCGTTGGCTCATGTACCTCCAACAAGTTATGCTACAGTTACTCACAATTATTCATACTGATTCTGACATGCACACATCTGTCTTAAAATGACCATTGCACTGTTTAAAAATCTCCCCACATCATTGGCATTGTAATGGTAAATAGAAAATAAACCACCCGTCTGTTTTCAAATATTTTCTGTATTATAAAAGTTGCATTTAGACATGATCTCATTCTTTACAGAAATAAATAAAATGGTACAGTAAAAGCATTTTCTGTGTCACACTGCAAAGAGCGTGGCGGAGAACAGAACTCAAATTGCAACATTGGTATTTGATTAAGACACGCACAGGAATCCTACACTGACTGCATATTTTCGTGCACACACCCGGCTCCCACGCTTAGGTAATTACCTTATCTGAGTGTTCTTCAGTTGTTCTCTTTGTGAATGTGGCTCTCTTGGATTAACTCCAGCAAAAAGGAACGCTTGCCTTCTCAAGCCGGGGTCATTGCCTGGAATTCTCAGCTTTTTCAGATAGGAATGCCTCAGCCAGTGGAAAGGTTTTTCTTTCA
Organism: Ambystoma mexicanum; assembly: GCF_040938575.1. NCBI lineage: Eukaryota > Metazoa > Chordata > Amphibia > Caudata > Ambystomatidae > Ambystoma > Ambystoma mexicanum. Next base: position 610,091,022 of record NC_090925.1, on the reverse strand, counting down.
GCTCTCTTCAGTCTCGACTGCAGCAGGACACCGGAATCTGCATTCAGTCAGGACCCCACAGCCAGGTCTTCTCCCCAGTAGTGCAGAAAGATGTCTGCCTGTCTTTTTCCCTGATACTGCCCACTAAAACTTTCCTCTCAGCCCTCTGTATGACGTGTCCCAATGAAATCCATCATCTCTCATCCTCCTACTCTTCAACAATAGCTTCGCTTAGACATTTGCAATTGTTGCAAATCTGACTTCCTCCTTCCTGCAGTTACTGTGCACAAAAACACGGAGAATCAGGCAGAGAAGAGAAGAGAAAAAATCTGCACACACATTTAAATGGTTTTCAGAGTATGCCTAATTCTGCAGTGGAGAACACATTTTATTAGTGGGTTATATTAAAATAAGGTTTTATTAGTCAGGTTAATGGTTAATAGGTTAGCTGTTAATTTTCAAATGTGTCTCTAGCAATATAGGCATTTCAGGTGAAAAATAGTGTGCATTTTTAAATGAACACATGTGCTTTTAACTGTAAAAATAGATTTGCATCTTATATGTTAAAATCGTTTTTGACTGAATAGTCTGTCTTTCCTTGTTAATCTGCTAACCCATATAGCAATGCACCGCACCCTTGTGGTGGTGGTGCTGCAAAAAAAATGTTGCTACTTGTGCAGTATTGCTGTACTCTGTACTGTAACACGCCAAATATCCTTACATATACCCTCCTTTTGTTTTTAGAACTTGGCTATAATCCAAGCCAATTCCTAAAAACAACTTGTTCTATTTTCTCTTACAATATAGCAATCCAACAAAATGAATATTCATGTGCATCAATGAAAATTTGCAATCAACATTTCATCTGAGTCCATCAGTTCATAAAATGTTCCACATTTGCCTTCTCAGTGGAAGTGGCATTACTTTAAGTTTAAATTTTCCAAGTCAATTAAAAACAATGAAATAAAACAACTAACTAAAACAAATAAGTAACATAACAAGTTAAAATAAATAATTAAAATAATAAATACGTGGAACTTCATATGCCGGAACTTTTGTTTTGTCTCTTTTGGTATGTCCCGACCAGCGATGTTATTCGGTTCATTCGAGTACTCTTTCATCTTGGCAATCTTGAATCCACAGTAGTCATCTCTTTTGGCATTCCGGTTATTTTGTCTTCACCTCCACCTGGAGGCAGGCATCTTTTGGTCTTCATCCAGGGGACTCCAGGACTCCATCGTCTCCCGTGGCCTCTGATCCCGGAACCTCCGACCAAATAATGTTAATTGTCTAAATCAAAATAGAAAATAAACAGATTAAGTACATAGCACAATACTAATTTCCACCTTTTGCCAAAAATAAAACATGCTTGGTAAAAATATTTCGTTTATATTTTATTCTGTTTTTTTTTTTCTGAAATCAAATACAAGTTAAAAGAAAACAAGCATATATAAAACAGCATTCAATATTTAATACACTTTCTCTCTGCACACCAACCATGAGCTTCCATTATATGTGCATTTATTTATTTATTTATTTATTTATTTATTTATATTATATATTTTTACATATATTACAGTGTTTATGTGCCATCATAACAATCAACTTTTTTTAACTTCTTTGTCACTGCCTCCTGATTACACCCATTTATTTTCTCAAGGGACTCTATCCGTTTCCACATGCTCAAGCTGCCTGATCTCATGTCTGGGATGGCATGGTTTGATTTGATTTACATGGACAAACTGCTCTATTGCTGTTTCACCTTCATTTTTCAAAATTTTATACACTACAGGAGAGACTTTATCTATAATTCGAAATGGCCCCTGCCAGGCTGCTAGAAATTTAGAATTTTTCTGTTTACTTTTTCCAAAATGAAACTTGTACACCTGATCCCCTACACTGTATTCCTTTACTGATGTCTTTTTATCATAATATGACTTTGCACTGTCAGCAGCTCTTTCCAGATTTCTCTGCACAAAAGCAAATGCATGTTGCAAATGCCTCCTCAGTTCATCAATATATTCATGAACCGTGGATGCACTCACTAGAGTTTGCTCATGTGTTCTGTATAGTAGGTGTTGTGGTAACACCATTTTCCTACCTGTTAAGACCTCATGGGGGCTAACACCTGTTGCTTTGGCAGGAGTCGACCTGATTGCCATCAAAACCAATGGTAAACGCAAATCCCAGCTGGAACCTGCTTCTGCCACAAATTTCTTTAAAATATCCACAACAGACCTATTGCTTCTTTCAACTGTACCTGAAGACGCCGCCCGATATGCGATATGTAGTTTCCTTTTCACACGTAGTATTTGCCATACCTTACTCATTAGAGCACTTGTGAAATGACTTCCTCTGTCTGACTCAATTCTTTGTGGCAACCCAAACCTTGAGAACACATGGTTCACCAGCAATGTGGCTGCTGTTTGCGCACTACAATCTGGTGCAGGAATGCACTCAATCCACTTTGACATCAAACATACCACACTCAAAATATAACGGTGTCCCCTGCTCGACCTTTTTAAAGGACCTACATAGTCTATTTGCAAATCTGACCATGGGAGAGTTAGGCCTCTTTTCATCAATGGTGCTCTATGCATTGGTGAAGCAGGTTTAAATTGGGCGCATACTAGACATCCTCTAGTATATAATTCCACATCTTGGGACATATGAGGCCAGTAAGCATAATCTTTTAGTATTTCTAATGTTTTTTGTGAACCTCTATGGCCTGCAGTTATGGCATCGTGTGCATGGTGTAGCATTAGTCCTCTGAATGAAAGGGGTACTACCCACTGTATTTGCCCTGTTATGGACTCTCTAATCATGAGTCCATCCTGTAATCTAATTCGTGTTTTGTTCTTTAATAACACCCTCAACTCTTCTTTTCCCATACAATCTTTTTCTGTTACAGGATTTTGTTCAGGATCTATCAAATGATTATAATAGATTCCCAAAATTTGATCATCCTTTTGTGCCTCAATCAAGTCTTGGTCTGGCGTGTCATGACTCCACTGCACCACCGGTTGATCTACCTCCTTTGGTGCTTTAGAACGTGTGACTGCATCAATTTGTATTTCACCCATTAAATAATCAATAGGTAGCAATTCTCCCATCACAGCCCAATCTTAGCCAGATGGTCTGCCTTATCATTTCCCTCCTTATCCTCTCCTGGTGTTTTTAAATGCCCACGAATTTTTCTCCAGTATATTGTTAAATTATTTTCTGACACCAATTTGTCTATGGCTTGTATCATTTTTCCATGTTTAAGTGGCTTTTTGTTGTATGTAACCATGCCTCTTGCTTTCCAACCAGGCAAATACTCCACAAAGCTATTCCGTGCATAGTCAGAATCAGTCACCAGGACAATTTCACTGAACTTTTTATCAACTGCAGTAGCAATTGCTTTATAGATGGCTGCCAATTCCGCCACCTGACTGCTCCTATCTCCAATCCTCATCCCTATACTAGGAACGCCTTCACATTTCAACCAGACATTTCCTATTCCTGCCACTAATTGTTTATTATTGTCATTTTCAATGTGAAAAGCACAACCGTCCACATATACAGTTGGCAAATCCTTGCATGTTTTTTCAACAAAAGCTTTGTGTGGTGATTGTTCAAATTCCTGTAAACTAGCTTCCACATCCATTTCATTTGTTATTTGTTCAGCTGCACAGTCATGTAAGTCAGCTAACCCTTGAGCAATTGGGCTCTTTTTATTTTGTCCATATCTTACTTCTACGGGAAAACCTTGTAATGCCAGCGTCCATGAAGTGATTCTGGATTGCGCTAGATTGCCTGATCTAATTCTTTTACTCTCTAAAAATTGCAAAGGTTGATGATTTGTTTCAATAATCACCTTTTCTCCCTGAACAATGGGGCGAAAATGTTGTAGCGCCCACACAGTGGTTAATAGGGCCTTCTCACATTCATTAAATTTCATTTCAACTTGGGAAAATGCCTTACTTGCATATGCAATGGTTTTGTGATTCAAATCGTGTTTTTGTGATAACACTGCTGACATACAATGTTCAGAAAAGCCTATTTCTATAAAGAAATCCCTGTCCTTTATGGGGTATGCTAAACATGGTGCCTTTACAAGACATTCCTTCAATCTAGCCACTGCATCAGACTGCTCTCTTTCCCATCTCCAGGGAGTATTTAGTTTAAGCAGTTTAGTCAATGGTTGAGTGATTTCTGCATAATTCTCAATGAACTTTCTGTTATAGCCTGTCATCCCTAATAAACTTTTTACTCCTTTCACATTTTTAGGATCTTTTAATCTTTGTATGGCCTCTATTTTCCTCCTTTGTGGATTTAGCCCATGTTCAGTCACTTCATGCCCTAGAAAGTTCACTTTTTTCTTGCACCATTGTGCTTTTTGCAAAGATACTTTGGCGCCTGCTTTCTGCAATTGGCCAAGCACATGTCTTATTTCATCAAAATGGCTTTTAAGGTTTTCATTTTTTATCAGGACATCATCCACATAAACTATTGTTCCTCTTTCCGCTGCATCCGGCATGGTCTTTCTCAAAAATATGCCAAATTCACTCCCACTATTGATGTACCCGAACGGAGCTCTAAGCCAGGCATATTGAGTCCTGTCAAATGTAAAGGAAAATAGGTGTTGTATCTCCTCTGCCAATGGCACACACCAATATCCAGATGTGAGATCTAATGTGGTAAATACCTTTGAACCATGTATCTGAGCTAGGCCCTGATCAATGAATGGTAGTGGCCATCTAGATACTGGTACTCTTTTATTTAACTCTCTTAAGTCTGCACACAGCCGCCATTGACCATTTGGCTTTAACACACCTAAAATAGGCGTATTGGATGTGCTATGAATGGGCCTAATTATTCCCCGTGATTCCAAATTTTTAATAATCTCTGCCAATGATTCTAAACATGCCAGCGGTAGTCTATACTGGCGTACAAACACTGGATTTCTGCTACAACCTTCTGGTAGTGTGGCCACATGTAAACCAGTTAAACCACAATCATAAGCATCTTTTGCAAATACATCCTTAAACTCCATAAATATTTCCCTCAGGTCGTCTCGATCCTCATCGCTGTCACATGCATCCGCTAAGGAGATCTGCTCTTCTACCATTCTGGAAAATTCTGGAAACTCTTCTGGTAAAGGAATCTCAGCGCTTTCCTCTAACTGTGTGGCTGTGTCTTTTTGTAGAGCTGCCACTTTTAAATATTTTGGCATATCAGCTTCCACTTCAATGGGCTGATTTCCTGTTTCATTTTCATTTAAATTGAATATTATGCAATCCTCTTGATGGCAGCACACTGTCTCATTTGAATCATAAGGATACACAGAATGAATTTTAAATATTCCTTTGGGCTGAGAGTCCAGGTGTTCTGGCAACTCGCCCTTGGCATCTACATATTTTTCAGGAATATTCCCAATCACCATGTTATTTAAATCTGCCGTATAATGTGATTTTTGTATGGCCATTCCTAATGGGGAGTTTTCCTCTAAATGAATATCCTGACAACCTTTATTATTTACCATGATTTTTACAGATCCCTCACCAATGTCTACCAATGGAATGTATTCATAATCCAGGCCTTGCTGTTTTATGGATTCATTCAGGCATACAAATGCATCAGAGCCTTTCATCTGCTGTCCATTTTTGCATTTCAGTGTTATTGCAAACTGTTTTGTAAATGCAGGAACAATAGTATTTTTCCTCATTTGTAATTCGACTGCATAAGGAACTAGTTGTGCACAATGATAAGCCCTTCTTTTGTCTTCAAATTCAGGTGCCGGACCACCTAGGCGTGACCATATTTTTTGATTAAGGAAATCTAACACCATACACATTCTGTGCATGATGTCATTGCCCATGTAAAATTCATTTTGTGCTCCATTCACTATCCATACATTATGGTAAATTGTTTTCTGCCCAATGCTAATTTTAAGCATGCATCTGCCTGTAATTCGGTTTTCAAAGTCTGGACTGTCCAACCCAGAAACATATTGGTTTTTAATCCTAAATTTCGGGATTTCTTCCCTCTCCATAATTTTTTGCAACAATTTCTCATTAATGAAACTCCTTTCATGTTCAAGCGCTAAAGTGGCTTTTATTGTTTTAAGATAATCATTTATACCAACGTGAACCCATGGTTGCTCATCTTCCATGTGTATTTCTGCCAGAGTGGTAATGTGTTTTTCTGAATCTGTTTTAGGAACAATATTCTGTTTGCATGTTTTCTCTTTTAAATAGAAACGTAATGTGTGTTCGTCTATGGCAGTCTGCCAATCTTTCCTTGGGTCCAAGTATATTTGTACAGGTAGTTTTTCATTGTCGCTCTGATCTTTGTCTTGACACATTAATATAACAGTGACACTAGGTATGCAGCTATTCTGGAGATATACCTCCACAGCATCATTTGTTTTGGCAACGGTGTGACATTCTTTTATATTGCTGTTTTGTGATTTTAGTTTCTTAGGCCTCAATGGTTTTTTGGTTAAGGACCACAGCACTCCATTCACCCCATCTATGAGAGGAGACAATCTTTTCAGGCAATCTGTCCCCATCAGAAATGGAATTTCACAAATAGATGTGATCAATACCTCTTGTTTCATTCTGTGCTTTCCTATTTTTATGTCAACCTCAGTTACACCTATGATGGGCACCTCCTCCCCATTAAAGTTATGCACTGGGCCTTGATTTGCCTTCACTGTGATCTGACTCTGTGGAGGCCTCCCTTCATTGATACTCTTTACCAGCTCCTTGGACATAATTGTGGCCTGTGCGCCAGTGTCAATCATAGCGAAGGTGTGGCATTTTTCTTCTACAGTGATGGGTGCATAATATCTGTCCTCAACTTCCTCTAATACACATAAGAAATGTGAATTCTTACTGATTTCAGGGCTCACCTTTCTCAGGTCTTTTTCACTTTTGGCTAAGCACATTGGTAAATGAAAAGACATTTTTCCCTCCTTTTTACCCATTTCTGTGCGAGATATTCTATTCATTTCTCCATGTTCAGAGGTTTTTTGGAGTGTGGCCACTGTTCGCCCATCCATCTGGGTAACATCAGAGACCACATTACAACCTCCCAACTGAACATGTGTAACAACATCATTCAGCAATTTGTCATTTTTTAATTCTGTGCATTTGTGATCATTTAGTGTAATACCAGCCCTTTCAGCCTCTTCAAAAATATGTGGCTCAAAGAATTCTTCAGGTGATTGACTTGTACCCTCCTTGTGAGTATTTCCTTTTTCTGTCTGTGTTTGGTCATTGTTTTGCTTGCCCAGGGAAGGAGCTATGGCATCCCCACTTACTCCCTGTTCACTGGTATTCCCCATGCATGAGTCATTTTTCTTAAATCTGTTCCTTTGTTCTTTTGGAATTCCTAATGTTTCTTTTTCATTTGTGCAAATCTTTACTGTTTTATTTAGCTCTAAGTTAAACCGTACCTCTTTTTTAGAAGTATTTGCACTTTCTGTCACAATTTCATTTACTGGTACTTTCATTTTTAATCCATTAGGCATCTCAGAGTCGTTATGCAAAATTATATCAGAGCAATCTGTCATTTTGGCACTGCAGTTATCATGAGTACTTAGTCACTTTTCGGAAGCCCCCCGGTCATTGCTATGGCCATCAGCCCCCTCTTTGGAAGGTTGTTTTTGCGCTGTATAGAGCTTTCCTATTTGCTCAGCTAACATTTTCACTTGGGCCTCAAGGCACTGGAACCTTTCCATCTCTCTAGGATCCTCTTTCTGTGGCCTAGGTCGATATTGGTTGTTTTCCCCCTGATTGGATCTATTCTGATACCTCTCAGGTGATTGATACCGGTTGGGATGGTTTCTGAACTCTTGATTTATTTGTGGAGGGGAGCGGGTTGCACCCATCCTTTGATTATAGTCCCCTGGTGGGGAATCATTGTACTGGCGTGGACTGTAGTTCACGTTTTGCCTCATGTCCTGTCTCTCAGATTGTGGGTACTGGCCCCTATGTTGATTTCCATTATCAGTAAATCGATCCACATATCGGGGCCTATCCTGATTACCATATATCATGGTGTTGGGATCAAACCTACTCTGTGTCCCCAATGACTGGTAGGGACCATCGTTTCTTTGATCTTGATTTTGTCTCTGGTTATTGTTCATACCTGCCATATCAGACCGGTATCTTACCCGGGGTCTATCTCCTAAATATCTAGGGCTGATGTAGCTCTCTCTATTACTAGGATCATGTGATTGGAACATTGGTACAGGAAATGGCGATCTTTGTTGATTACCCCTTTGTTCAGGTGTCACATTATTTTTACCTTGGCTTTGAGCAGACTCAAGGGACATTTTGGCTGACCTGATTTCCATTACTGTGGCTGAGGGTTCTTTAGATTTAGGCCTAGTATCTTTCATTTTATCACTTTCTCTACCCTGACAATAGAGTACCTCATATAGCTTTGTGCTTTGATGTACAATCCATTCAAGGGACTTGTCACGGTCAAATTCACGGACCAATTGGGATATGATGTCTTTCTGTAGCCCATAGAAGTATGCGGTTTTAAACTCATTGGAATTTGAGTCAAAAGATACATCAAAGCGAGAGAATGCTCTTTTTAAGTCTTGTAAAAATTGGCGAGGGGATGTATTAGGTCCAGCAGTAATAGTGTACGCGACTTTCTTTGCCTCCTGCAATGACTCAAAAGGAGAAAAATGACGCCTAATTTCTTTTTCAAACTCCAGCCATGTCATATTCTGCTGTTCATTTAATCCCCTTATGATGCTGGCCGTCGGGGCATCTAAAGTTAAATGAAAATATTGTCTGTACTGTTCCTTAGGTATCTGGAGCGCTTTAAAAATGTCATGTACCGCTTCTAAGTGATCCTCAATGCAGCATTCACCTCCCTTTTTAAATGGTTTGATCAGGGCTTTAATGGATTTCATTATTTTTATGGGGCTACTTGTTGCAATGCATGGAATTGCACTATTTTGTGATTCAATCCTGTTTTCAGGTGTATGAGATTGTGGCTGCCCCCAATGGGAGTATCAAATCCCCCAAGGGCGCTGCAACCAAGTTCAGTCACCGGCCCTGTCACTGGGGCACTAGCTCTTTGGGCAGAGCTAGAATTCACCTCCACTCCATTGAATGTGGTACCCTGCCGCCTCTCCTGGGACCTGGGGATGCACATTTGCTGTTCTAAGTCCTTACACTTTTTAAGGAGTCTGTTGGCTTCATCATGCAAATAATTATTTTCATCACTCATTTTATTAATTGCCTCCTGCATATCGCACATTTGCATTTGGCATTCATTGAACTCTTTATTTCTCTTGTCTCTTTCTTGGATCATTTTAATCATTTCTTGTTCTGCACTCTGGAGATCACCTTCTTTTTCGCAATGTTCTTTTTGTAAAATCTGCATTTCTGAAACAACCTCATCTTTATCCTGCCTAATGTGATCCACTAAGGCTTTTAAGTGTGTCAATTCTTGCTCACTATCTTCAAATTGTTTCTTGCTTTTGGATAACTGAGTATCAAAGTCTCTGCATTTTAATTGCATGTCTTTTTGGCATACATCCAATTCTGCTCTCAACATTTCCTGATTTTTACTTGCCCCATCTAATTCAGTCTTTAACCTGTTAATTAGCTGAGTATCATTCTCTTGCATTCGCAGGGACTTGTTTAAAATAAACCATATTTTGCCGCATAGCCGTATTAAACAGTCTTTCTCTGCACTTTTATCGGCAGCATTCAATAATCTTGTAAGGCAGACCTGAATTATGCTGCCTTCTGCAAAAATATTGTCTAGTTTTTCTTTCTGCACCTCACCCTGAATGCGGTTACTCCATTCTAAGGTACTGTTCGAAGACCAATTCCCATGTGCAAATAACTTTGCCTCTAAATATTGCACTAGATCTGAGAATGTGGTTTCCCTTTGTGACATTCTGAAATTCGTTTTAATGGCACACTGCTATTATAAAATGGGTTCCCTTTAATGTGCAAATGGCAGTGTGAGACACGCTTGCCACGCCCAGTAGGTACTCTATGATCACTTTCCCGGCCTGCAACGCACCATAAATATGTAGGGTATTTTGTGGAGATTTGGGGCCTGACGGTATTTTATTACAGCCGAAAAATAACTTAGCAATAATCACTCTTTGTATTCAGATTTGGCCATGTGCAACAATAATACAATGGACATGCATTATTTCAGCACCCAGACCTGCATATTTGGTATACGTGGTTGGTGGTATTTTGGTGAGCATAATTCCCTTGTTTTATTTGTGGCCCCAATGTCCAGAATCCCTTATCTTTGCTTAGATTTTTCGTGTGATCACTAGAGAGACCTCAGACCTGCATTCTAGGAATACCACATTTCCAGTGATAGTGTTGGTGTGCCACCATGGGCGAACTCACTGACTTATTTACGACAGAGAGCTATATGTGGTAGTCTTGTGGTAATTTCCACTACCTTATATACGGTAGGGAGCTATGTTCAGAGAGTCTCTCTTCCCGTTGGCTCATGTACCTCCAACAAGTTATGCTACAGTTACTCACAATTATTCATACTGATTCTGACATGCACACATCTGTCTTAAAATGACCATTGCACTGTTTAAAAATCTCCCCACATCATTGGCATTGTAATGGTAAATAGAAAATAAACCACCCGTCTGTTTTCAAATATTTTCTGTATTATAAAAGTTGCATTTAGACATGATCTCATTCTTTACAGAAATAAATAAAATGGTACAGTAAAAGCATTTTCTATGTCACACTGCAAAGAGCGTGGCGGAGAACAGAACTCAAATTGCAACATTGGTATTTGATTAAGACACGCACAGGAATCCTACACTGACTGCATATTTTCGTGCACACACCCGGCTCCCACGCTTAGGTAATTACCTTATCTGAGTGTTCTTCAGTTGTTCTCTTTGTGAATGTGGCTCTCTTGGATTAACTCCAGCAAAAAGGAACGCTTGCCTTCTCAAGCCGGGGTCATTGCCTGGAATTCTCAGCTTTTTCAGATAGGAATGCCTCAGCCAGTGGAAAGGTTTTTCTTTCAGCTCTCTTCAGTCTCGACTGCAGCAGGACACCGGAATCTGCATTCAGTCAGGACCCCACAGCCAGGTCTTCTCCCCAGTAGTGAAGAAAGATGTCTGCCTGTCTTTTTCCCTGATACTGCCCACTAAAACTTTCCTCTCAGCCCTCTGTATGACGTGTCCCAATGAAATCCATCATCTCTCATCCTCCTACTCTTCAACAATAGCTTCGCTTATACATTTGCAATTGTTGCAAATCTGACTTCCTCCTTCCTGCAGTTACTGTGCACAAAAACACGGAGAATCAAGCAGAGAAGAGAAGAGAAAAAATCTGCACACACATTTAAATGGTTTTCAGAGTATGCCTAATTCTGCAGTGGAGAACACATTTTATTAGTGGGTTATATTAAAATAAGGTTTTATTAGTCAGGTTAATGGTTAATAGGTTAGCTGTTAATTTTCAAATGTGTCTCTAGCAATATAGGCATTTCAGGTGAAAAATAGTGTGCATTTTTAAATGAACACGTGTGCTTTTAACTGTAAAAATAGATTTGCATCTTATATGTTAAAATCGTTTTGGACTGAATAGTCTGTCTTTCCTTGTTAATCTGCTAACCCATATAGCAATGCAGCGCACCCTTGTGGTGGTGGTGCTGCAAAAAAAATGTTGCTACTTGTGCAGTATTGCTGTACTCTGTACTGTAACACGCCAAATATCCTTACAAAATGCTGGCATTTTGGGGGAAAGCTGTCAAAGGTACTTTCTTACTGGAAAAATGCTGAGACGTTCAGGCAAAACCATCCAATCTGTGTTCTCACAGGGACAAATACAGCATTTTGGGATGAAGCCATCACAGGTGTTCTCTTACAGCTGTGCTCTCACAAGGCAAATACTGCCATTATGGGTGCAAAGCAAATCATGTGTGTAATGAAAGGGACAAGTTCTGGCCATGGTGAAAAACCATCCCAGTAGTGTTCTAATTGGGACAACTGAGGACATTGGTCTGGCAAAGCCACCACAAGTGTGTTCTGAGTGAGCAGAATTCTGGTATTGGAGGAACACAGTCATCACTGGTGTTTTTCCCCATAGTTGCAGGTACAGGTATTGTTGGGCCAAAGTCATTACAGGTGTTTTCTGACAGGTGTAAATAATGGCAATGTTGAGCAAAACCATCACATGTGTATTCTGACAGAGGCAAATATTGGCATTCTAGGGCAAAGCCATAATTGGTGTGCTCTTATGGGCCCAATGATGATCTGCAGGAGTAAAGCCATTACTGGTGTTTTCTTTCATGGGTTACAGCTGGCCCATTGGGGAAAAGCCATCACAGCTATATTATGACAGGGGCAAATACTGACATTTTGTGGCAAAGCCAAGCCATCATAGGTTTGTTCTTACATGGGCATATACAGCCACATTGGGTGACAGCTATTACACATGGGCTCTTGCAGAGGCATATACTGGCATGTTGGGGCAAAGCTATCATGAGAGTTTTCTTATAAAGGGAATGCTTGCATTTGTTTGTGCTACTTATACTGTTCTAGCAGAGGTACTCGTTCTCCGAATGGGTTCTGTAGACAGACATGATAACACTGATCCTGTAGGTTGCTGTTCTGATTTGCTTATTGCTTGATGTGTTTTGCACCCTGAAGTAAACTGCACTGAGAATGGGCGCGTGTGGCTGGCTGTCATACCCCAGAGCAGACGTTGGGGGAGGTGAGAGTTGGTGTGCTGATGCATACTGGGACCTTCTGTGATCTCTCCCCACCCATTGCACACCCTGGCGTGGTGCCATTCATTGTGGTGTATTGTGGTGCCAATATCTTGGAAACTGTGCATCCTAGAGCCTGGACCTCGAGTTTTGTTCCTCGTATCGGGCCGGTCCTTCTACGACTACATCTTCTACGAACACATTGATGTCTCGCCAATTTCAGGCAACGTCTCATGTGTGAAGGTGATGATATCCTGGGAAAGTGGGGGGTGTCCAAATATCCTGTAGCTAGTAATGTCTGGAGTGTCCTAAAAGGTAGCTAGGAAAGATTTGGTGCATATTGGTGAAACGGTGTGGAATTGTATAAGGAACAAAGCTTGGCAAAGCCACAAACCCACACAAAATTGTTGACTTTTGCTGAAATACAGGGAAAGGGGTGGGATGTTCAAATGTCCTATGGCCAGTAATGTCCAAAGGGTCCTAACAGGTAACTGTCCAAAATGTGATGCAGATTGGTGAAACGGTGTGGAATTGTGAAAGGAACAATGCTTAGCCACAAACCCACAAGGCCACAAACACATTTTGAGTTTTGCTGAAATCCAGGGAAAGGGGTGGAGTGTCCAAATGTCAAGTAGCCAGTATTGGTCGGAGGGTCCTAACAGGTAACTATGACAAATTTGGTGCAGATTGGTTAAATGGTGTGGAATTGTATAAGGAACAACACGTTGTCACACATTCTGCCACAAACAAACACATGTTCACTTTTATATGTATATATCTCTGAAAAACGTTCCAACTAACGGCTTGGCATGTATCTGCATTCTGCATGGGTGCCACATGTTTATTCCTGGTTAGATTTACCTGTTTGTATTTGACTTATTTTTCTCATTCTGACGTACTCTCTGTTGGGGCATGGTGCACGCTATCAACGATTCAATATAATAAACAACAATTTATGCATAATAACTTAGACTTACCAACTCATAAAAAGACAACTAAATGCTGAGTAGGAGTTAAGATCAATAACTTATTTGCCAACAAAGCAGGTTTTCACATGGAAATATTTGGTGCCTTACAGTGGCATTGCCACTTTGATTACACTTTTATAAACTGTTTGTTCATAACTATTCCCACTGGGCTTCCATGAATGCTTGAGAATTGTGTGAGAGCCTTTTCGTGGGATGATCAAGCAGAGCAGGCTTAGCAGCTACTTATGGAGTCACTCACTCCTGCTACCCTGCAGCTATTACTTGTTGAGATTGGTAGTTCAGGTAGGGTTGTTCTTTTCATGGTCCTGAATGATGAGCCTTACCTCTTCTATAATAGACTATTTTTATTATATTTGCCATTGTTTATTAATTAGTAAACCCGATTGCATCTAGGCGTTACGCGGTGTGAGTTTTCTAGCAATGAGAGTAGAATTTTATGAATGGATGCATTGGATGTTGGGAGCATGTTCTCCTTTTGAGGCCTGGACTGATCACAGGACTTTCCAGTTATTACACCAAGTGCAGCGTCAGACCAGCTTTACACTTCATATATTCCACGCTGTAGCAATATTGAGGCTGATACAGTGTCTAGCAGATATACGAAGTTGGCTGGTGATGCAGTTCCTCCTTAGACTAGATCAGCTATTGGGAAGATGGTGGGTTTAGAACGCTCTGTTCCTTTGGAGACAAGCAGGTCTAAGTTCGGATTCTGGAGCATTGCATTGTGAGCCATTGACTGTGTTCTTCAGCCTGTGACATGTCATGTCTCTAAACGACACAGAGGAGTTCAAGCTACATTAGTGTGATTTGATGAGCCATTTTCCGAGCAGATGATCACACGTAAGTTTCTGGTACCCAGTTTGTCCTCAGAGTAAGTTTTTGTGTCAAAGACCAGTGGACTTCTAATGACCCGTCAGAGCAGTGACTGGTCGATAGAATACTATTGCTATGGATTGCAATGTGGGGTGATCTATCCTTGATGGGCGCGCAGTGATCATGGTCACTGTGACACATATTGCACCCTAGGATGAAGTTTCTGTGAGGACTATGTCTGGCTGAGACCCTTCGATGAATACATGGACATGTTAGAATTTTTGTTTGATGACTTTTCCTGAAATTCTCTTTCAGCTGTGCATTGGTGAAACAGAGGGGAGATCTTTAATCTCACAAGAACTGTATTGATGCCTCCTTAATCATTTTCATAAAATAAGTTGATTTTTACTTTTCCTATTTTCGTCCGAAACCTTGTTAGAGGTAACACAGTTAATATTAGCATACATCGTTTAGTTCTTGCTATGATTGTTAGATTCCTGTGTGTAGTTAAGCCTTCAGCTCGTCCTTTGTCACCACGTGAGGTGAGTCATGCGTACTCAATGGGGCTTTTGAGTGCACCTGTTTAGGGGCAGCCAAAGATGCTCTTGTGTGAGTTTAGCTGCTGCTCTGCTGTCTTCCCCCTCTCCCAGTTCGTTCAACATAGTCTTCTTCAGTCTGCACAGGAGTGTGGGTGGTGGTTTTGCTCAGTACATATCAGTGTTGTTGTGATGGTCTCCATCAGTCGATAATAGTGTTAGTGTGATGACCTACCTCAGTCTACATTAGTGTCACTGTGATGGTCTCCCTGAGATGAATGGGAGTATCAGGTTCTCTCTTTGTTTTTGTCATAGTCAGTGTGATTTTCTCCATCGGCCTGTATTAATGTCAGTGTGATAGTCTCCCTCAGTCAGTATAAACGTCAGTGTGAAGGTCTCCTTTAGTCTGTGTTAACATCAGAATGGTGGCTGCCCTCAATCTGCATTAGTGTTCTTATGATGTCTTGTAGACGAGCAGCTTATTGCCTCTACAGGAAGTCCCACCCTCCAACGATATGTATGCTGGAAGCCCGAAATTGTGCCATGCTTGATGGCAGCAGTTGTGACCGTTTCACGCCGAATATTCGAGAAAAGGTATCCACTAAGAAAACCCTATTTGATGTATCCGCGAAGAGATGACAATCTGAGGGAGGAGCTGGTGACATCATAAGAGATGAGTGTGACACACTGAGGAGACTGGCTGAAGAAGAGAATGTATGGACCTTATAGAATTGATGACTAAGTAAAGAATCAAGTAAACTTTCATATGCGAAAAGAAGATTGCATGTGTGAAGAGCGCTGCAGAAAATGCAAGCCATTCAAAAACTGTACAGATGCTGTAATGCAAGTGGATCAAGTAATCTTAGATGCTGACGATGAGTAGTGAATAGACTGCAGGTAAAGCCGCGATTATATATAGAAATGGACATCAGTGTCACACATTTATTAAGCCCAGACCCATGGAGAGAAAAGTTGAGAGCTGTGTCGCAGCAAAAAATTAGCCGAGATAATGGATGAATCTGGAAGGGCTGTCTCGCCTGGTGTGAAGGCTGAAGCAGTCAAGACTGGTTATCTATTATTGAAGGCAGTGAACGTGCGATGCTGAATTATCCTTTGTTAAGGTTCCGACATAGAAGTAGGACAACAGTTTCATTGGAGTCCTATATGTCGAAACTGTAGTCCTACTTCTATGTTGGTGGCCCGTCCCGTTATTTTATTTGAAAAATCTGGTCACCCTAGTATCCGGGTCTCCATCAGTCATCAGTCTGTATTAATGTATGTGTGAGAGGCTCCCTCAGTCTGTATTAGTGTCAGTGTGATGGCCTCCCTAAGCAGAGGAGGATTTAGCACTTGGATGACGGACAAATGGCGAGGGGGCCCTGTCATGTCCTGGTACGCCACCTTCCCAATCTCCTCACATCAGCCACAATACACACACCCTCATCCCTCTGTGCTGGCAGCAGTCACATTGAAATAACAAAAAGCGTCTTAGCGCTTGCTCACAGGGCCCAGCCAAACATTTGTCAGGACTCGCAAGGGCCCATTTCAATTTGATTGGGTACCCCATTGCCCACAGTTAGGGGGGGGTGGATACAGTCTGTGGCACCCTTGGGTTGCTTAAATAAGAATGATACAAAGGACTGTTCATTAGGGGCAAGCAGCAGAGGGTAACTGAAACACTAAACTGTAACCAAAATGTTAGTAATTTCTTTGTCAGCAAGGTGCTAACGCAGATGAAACCAGAGTAAAAGACAAAGGCTCTCATTACAAGTCAGGCGGTGGACCATGGTGCTATTAGCACCATGGTCCATGCCGGATTCCGCCATGGTGGATGGCGGAATTACCGCCCCATTCCAAGGTGAGTGGGACGGTAATTCCCCATTCACCATTTGCCCTTCCCCATTCCCATTTTTGCCCCATAGGGCATAATGGGGATGGGGAAGGCACTAATTATGGTACCGTAAATTACGGTGCCGTAATTAGCACCAAGGTCGCTTAGCGCCTTGGACTTTAACGCCTGCAAAAAGCAGCCGTTAAAGTGTGAATCAGGTGTTAAGGGTTAACGGCGCCGACGGCGCCGTTAAACCCTTAACGCCTGACTTGTAATGAGGGCCAAAGAGGTGATAACACTGCTGGATGCTCTGTGCTATCAAAGGCAGGCTGCAACCTGCTACAAAACACACATTAAAAGTCTTGAGTTAAAGTGACAGCAGCCAGCAAAGGGCAGCCTGTAACATGCACACAAGGCAAAGTTCACATTTAATGACATGAAAGAAAGAAATATGTTGCTGTGTAGTAAGACTGCCAAAACAGGGGAGCTACTTGGGCCCCAACCCCCCTCCCTGCGGATCTTTAACACATACACAAAACAAGAGAATCACAACACTGTGGGACTGTTAGGCATACAAGGCACTGAAATGTTTTATTTTGTCTACTGGACCTGTCCAGCAAAGACATGCAGAACCCTAATTTGGAAGATATGGATTAACATATCTTAACATGTTCAGAAGCGACATCACAGTAAATAACATTACAAGCAGGGGCACCAGTCTTCAATACTCTAAGACACCATTGGTAAAAACATTAAAATTCATTTTCATGTGTAAACCAAGAGTATAATGTGCTATGCAATATATACATATAAACTATTATTAATATGCAACAACTCATTAGTTTAGTATACCATGAGGGGTTTTCTTCATTACAGAAATTGAAACTAAATCAGTTCTAGTAACACCTGATATCAGAAGATCAGGCACAGTGGGATTAAATGATTTGTCCATGATCACACATTTCACCAAAGTGGTTAAATCAGTATTTTGAGGCAGGCTGTGATTTAAGGACTTGACCCCATATCATCCCAGTGATGGGGCCCAACTATTTTTTTTAATGTTTGTGTTTCCCCCCAAAAGCATTGTTTTTCTATCAATGTCATGAAAAGTACACAAGTCACATGAAAAACCAACCTAACATTACATACATTGTTATAGAAATAGGTCAAATAAAAATACATGTATAGCTTTATTTTTGACAGCCTGAATGCACAATTGCAGTAGCAGCCTGCAAAGGAATATTGACCTAAAAACAATATCATTTGGTTTTTAAAAAGCTATTCAGAGTGAAAAGGGATTTAATATAAGGTAATCTGCTTGAGCCACTATTTTAAATGGCATACAGCATTGCACTCCCCTCCATTTATTATCACACGCCAATCGCACCTTTTAAGAGACAACATTACTTGCCCAGGCACTTCTGGGTCTGCGTCATCAACATCTAAACGATTTTTTGAAATAAGGTTGACACAAAGATGAACCTGGGGGTGCTGGGGAGCAGTGGGAAGGCGCTGTGTCTTTTTCTTTCTCCATTTCTGCCAAAGGTCTTTGTTATGAAGATTCCACTCTCTTCCTCATTCTGCTGCTTTTTGCATACTCACCTGCCTTCCTTCACTCCATTTTTCTCTCCCTCATTTACACACGTCGCACCTTTTGCCTTTACGTTGCTGCCCCTCCACTCCCTATTCCTCACTCACTTGCCGCCTTTCTCTCTCTCTTTCTCCTACCCTCCCTTACTCTTAATTTCTCCCTGAGTCTTTAGACCTTCATTATTCCCCATTCTCCTTACACTTCTGAAACCCCTACTCTCAATTTCCCCTCCCTTTAATCCTCTTTACCCTGTATTTCCCCTCACTCTTGTCCCTCATTAACTATTGCCCATTTCTCCTGCCCTCATACATTCTCTGCACCCATTCACCCCTTTACTCTCACTTGGCTCCCTTCAAGCACCTCATCTGCTGACTTCCCTCACTCTCAATCTCTACCTCACGCTTCTGCCCACCTTCATTCTCCATTCTCCTGCCTCATCAGTGTTCATGTAACCTGCTCCTTCTCTACTTTTCTCCCTCACTATCCTTCCCTTATTTCCTCTCCATTTCCATACACTGCCCTGCAGCAGGGCCCTGTGGAGCTAGAGGAGATATGGAGGTGCTGGGTTGGAGTTAAGGGGTCTTTCAAGTGCCACTAGCAGCACCCACAAAAAAGGTAACCCCTGGTATATTTTGAGATTAAAAGGTGTACTCCTTTAAGTCTGTGATGTACAATGGCATCTCAAGTGTGTGATGTAAGAACACAGTGCCATGCACAAAATTGGTTCTGCATGATGTAGTAATTATCCCCTGATATCACCTCCTGTAATATCCCCTCCCATTCCCCATGTTTTTGCCCATTGCTTTGAACCCTATCATTTCCAGCATTAGGTTCAGGCTTGTCCATTCAATGTTACCATCATTGACAGCCACACCTGGCAAGGAGGCCAAGCTCTCTCTAACTCGAGTCAGACCCCCAAACACAGAAAACGAAAAAACACAACTTTAAAAAAAGTAGCATTTGTCCCTAAAGTTCATCATTGTGTGACTCTGCCCCCTCTAGGCACTAGCATCCATGGCCCACCCACCTGGGGCCCTCTGCCATTTTTGCCCACAGTGCCCTTTGCCTTAAATCTGCCACGGTCCCTCAGTCTGCATTAGTGTCCTTGTGATGGTCTTGTCTGCCTGCATGAGGCTCAGCGTGATGTTATTTCAAGGTGTGCATCCATTTCGGCATACTGGGGGTCTTGCTCAGTCTGTTTAAACAGTAGGTGCAGTAGGCACCCACGAGATGTCGGTAACAATGTAGTATTGTCATCAACACACCTGAGCCAGCAGGTAAGATATATGGGTTTATTAGTTACGTACACAGCAGGAAACACCAGCACATCCTTGCCAGCCAGTTCTCTATCTCCAACTGCCCCCCATGGAACACATATTCAGATGACAACACTCTAAGCACAGTGACATCACCTCATTCCACTGACATCACCACTCCAGGGAAGGAAATGGAATAGAGGGAAGACACAGGAGGGAAGACACTCATTATAACACTTCTCCCTCCCTTCATTAATAATAAGAAAGCACCAAACATTGGTAGATTCTTTGTCATTCCTACACAGAAAGTACCAACCTACACAATACCGATACAAATACGCGTGGCCACCACGTACCTGGCCCAGCAACACCCAAGCTCATATGAACATGAGACCCAACCCCAGGAAACGGTCCACATGAAGCCCATTCACA
Organism: Ambystoma mexicanum; assembly: GCF_040938575.1. Lineage (NCBI taxonomy): Eukaryota > Metazoa > Chordata > Amphibia > Caudata > Ambystomatidae > Ambystoma > Ambystoma mexicanum. The sequence continues at coordinate 610,070,866 of NC_090925.1, read as the reverse complement.
CACCAAGGCCAACAACAGAGCACAAACACTCTACACTACCATAAAGGCACAAAAGTGCACTGACACCACTGAAAACCATCTCCTCACTAATAAAACCCAGAAGCACAAAGTAGGTGGAACACAACCTTGCTCAACCACACCAACCCAACAGGAACACAGATCCAACCGACAACACTTTAGTACATACTTCCACCAATAAACTTACAAAAGAGGAACCCACCGACATGTAGTAAGGGCTGCACCTCCCTTCAACTGAACTGGAATTACAACTTGAGGAACAAAACAATAAAACAAGCACTCCACCTGCTTCAAGCTGCCACTTGAAGCCTAGGACCTGCCATATCCCAGCGTCCCCAAAAACGGATATACCACCTAACAACCACGACCCCTCAGTGCACCTACAACCTTCCACCCTGGTCTGCACCCTAGGGCACCAGGGCTGCCACCCCCGGGCACTAACCCAACTGAAAAGAGCAACCCCCTGGCACTAACCCATCTCAAATGAGCAACAACAAGCACAACTAACAACATCAGTTCCCAAAACTCCCTAAATCAGGGAACACATTAACTCTGACCACAACCTAACCTGAAAATACTATGCAAATCTAGTCCCTGTGAAACAACGCACAAGCTCACAAAAAGGATCCACAAAGACCCTTATATCACGGTGCAAGCTAGACACCACCCTAACACCACAGGACTCCTGGTCCCTGCCACACAGAACACCTAAATGCACCACAGGACCCCTAATTCCTGCCAAATACAAGACACCGCTACACCCATGGGACCCCTAGTCCCTGCCACACAGAACAGCTCTGCAACCACGGGACCCCTAGTCCCTGCAAAAAAAATAAACGGCCTCCTAATATGGGACCCCAGCACCAACTGCCTGCCACGGTGGTCACACCCACCAAAAATGTCCAAAAATGGCTCACACCACCCTAAAGTGGGACCCCTAGCACCTACTAGACTGCCACAATGGTTACCACACACACACACTACAACATGCGCACAATCAACATGCGCACTCGCACCCACACTCACACCTCAACAAAAGAAACACAACACCTGAAAATATCACTGGAGCTCTTAAATCAATGGCAAATGTTCAAAGGACATAACACCATAATTATTGCAGGATTCTTCACACACTGGCGTGTGCTATAGTGTAAACACTTCTTTACTTGAAAAACAAGATTTGGAAAAAAAAATTGTCACGAAGCGTAGCTGGCAAAAACAAAAAAACGCCATCCTGCTTTAATGCAAACCAAGTTCCCAATGTATATTAGTCAGTATGTCCCAGACCAACCCAAACCTGAAAGAAAACACATTAATACACTAGAACACAATGCACCAAATTACTTTGCATTTAAATGTTCAGATACTAGAACGGAACAGGGCCACTACATAACACACACACACACACTCCCACACTGGCCCGACATCAACAAGTGGTCCAACACAAAAAAAAAGGCCACAACACACCCACAAGACACCGCTCATACTGGCCTCAAAACTAATGGCACAGACACGGCGAAATTAAAATGCACTCCTCGCAACAGTCTGCCATATTTCACTCCTCCTGGGCTCTGACAACACATCAGTTTTACTCACGAAACGGGCAAAATCCAAATACCGTTCATGAAAGATGAACGTCGTCCTCGCTGTCCTCAAAACTCTCTCCTTGAACAGCTCCGTTTTACAGCTGACGCGTATTTCGACAATCCTCAGACCTCCTGCATTCCATGGGCATTCCGGATGACTGTTCATACGAGTCACAGCAGTCTGCGGGCCCTCCAAAATCCATGGGCTTCCGTATATGACAGTCCTCCTCACGATAGCCCCAGGCAACACAGGACCACACTTGCCTTCCATTACGGCCCAACTACACGCAACAGTAATCATGTGATTACGCTCGCTGCTCCGTTGACACGCAGTCACTGTTATTGTACGTTCCAGCTCTCGCGCTGGAACGCCTGTTGATAACTGTTGATAACTCGAAGATGTCATAATTCTGCAACACACTCCATAGTGTACACATCTCGGATGCCCTCCGTATGGCGAATCAACTGGAGACTCAGGCGCTGGGAAACCTCACTCCAGCGGACCTCCTGCAACGGCACTCCTCCAACAATGCTGTGGCCACCCCTTGACTTGGCCACCCAGCACCCGTGCACAGAAATCACAGCACACCAGCTCGCCCAGAATGAACCATGCACACCGCCAGGCAAATCCGTTGCCCGGCGAGCCGGCGACACCGCGCTCGACCCCCTCCTGAACTGGGGAGCGCAGGCGGCTCAGGTCTATGAGGAACAGTAGACCTCTTCACACAGACCACTGGACCACCTCGCACAGGTGACTGGACCACCGGCCGCCAGCACAGAGGGGCAAGGACACGCTCCACCAGTCCTCGATGTTTCCTGGGAGAGCCGTACCTCGGCCCCCCCCAGTACCCTGGAAAAACAGCAAGAGTAGGCAGTAACGCTACTGCACTGTTGACACACCTCAAATCTCTCTCCACACAGATTTGAGGACCCTACACTTCCAGGGCCCTGGCTCCCACCGCAAAAGAGCCTTCTTCCTCCAGCACCACCCGGCCTGCTGGACTGCAACTCCGGTCCGGACTTCCAGAGCTGAACAGCTGGCTGCTTCCCAGGATGTGGACATTTGGAGGGCGGTGTCCTGATCAGCTGCTGTCCCCTCCTCGACAGATCCCATCCTCGTCGCCAGTGTAACAATGTAATATTGTCATCAACACACCTGAGCCAGCAGGTAACATATATGGGTTTATTAGTTAAGTACACAGCAGGAAACACCGGCACATCCTTGCCAGCCAGCTCTCTATCTCCAACTGCCCCCCATGGAACACATATTCAGACGACCACACTCTAAGCACAGTGACATCACCTCATTCCACTGACATCGCCACTCCAGGGAAGGAAATGGAATAGAGGGAAGTCACAGGAGGGAAGACACTCATTATAACAATGTCTTCTTTAAAGCAGGGCACCACAACAGTCATTTTATGAACACAAAAAAGTACTGACACATCATAAAACAAAAAATAACATTAATTAAAAAACGGGAGATCCCTGAATTATTCTGTAGAACGGAAGAAAAGACAGCATCCGAGTGCCTTGAACCTCTCTCTACTTAACTGGAAAAACGGGACCAATCACAGGCGGCGATGCAGCAGGGCGCAGCCAAGCTGCTGTTTCCAGTCACACTGAATTGACTTTGCATTTGGGCGTTTTATGGTTTCCTCTCAAGACATTAAGTCCTGGCTAACAGTTCCTGTCACCCGATCAGAGTGTAATACATTGGAAACACTTGTATTTTTAATGATACCTCTAAACAATTATCGATCCGCAAAGAAAAAGGAGCAATCAACGTTCTCGTCCGGCGCATGTGGAGGATCCCTGGCTCTGTGGCGATATCAGGCAGAGAGGGGGTCTTTAGGCTGTGCCTGAGTGGCAGTTCAGCCATAGAGTTTTAGGGAGGGTAGATAGGGGGCGAGGCACCTTCAGTCTGTGGAGCGGCAGCATAGAGAGGGACGGCATGATGCCGGAGGACAATAACGAGTGATGCTCCATTTTCTGCGAGTGACAGTCTGCAAGCAGGGGCGGACTGGGAACCAAAAGAGGCCCTGGAAATCCTTTTCAAAGTGGCCCCATGCTACTAATTTTCAGCAAGCCCAAACCTTTTCCTATGGGAACATTTGGAAATACCACACAAAAGAGGGCCAGGGTGAAGAGGCCTACTGGCAAACCTCCCGAGTTCCCTATAGGCCAGTCCACCCCCGGGAGGCAACGCTTGCTTCATGTTGGCTGTTGCAGGACGGTGATAAAGGCTGACGCGTACTCTGTCGTTTATACAAACACTGACACACCTAATCATTTTGCATTTTGAATAGGTGAAAGCTCTGTGCCGGGGTGCAGGGGGAAGGACGGCGTGGAAGGGGAGCACAGCCGAGGGAACGCAGGGAAAGATGATGGGGGAATGCAGTGGAAGATTATAGGAGGATAAGAACAGGGGAGCAAGAGGGGACGAGGAGAAGTAGAGAAGGATTTGGACCTGGGGGCTGCCACAAGAGGGAAAAGCCAAAGAAGAGAATGAGCAAGAAGAAAAAAAAGGAGAGAAGGGGCACAAGCTAAAGTGGTCCACGGAGCCTTTCACCTGGAAAGAGCCACATTAGGGAGTATCACAGTGGAAATGGAGCCCGACGAGAGGGAACAGGGTAGGTGAGATGGGGCCAAGAAAGGGGGAAAAGGGATAAGGTGAGAAAGTAACAGAAAGGAGGGTGCAAAGGAAAGATTAAGTACAGGAGGGAAGGGGCACCTGTGCTGCTGCCATCAAAGCTTAAAGATATCAGGCCAACATAAGTCCAGCTGAAGACTCGCATCATACACTGTAAATTAAGATCCAGATGAGGCTTCATACCCAGCTGCTGTCACAATAGCAGTATACTTGTGCACTGGCATCACTTAGGGGCGCTTCATGACCCGCTACTGCAATCAGATATATGTATTGCTTCATATGGTACATAATGCCATCACGTGATGTTATGTAATGTGTTATTCGTAGACCGCTCACTGTTAGTGATATGGCCTTGTAGAACTTCAGAGATCTCTCGTGCACCAGCTGAGAGGGATCTGAGCCTTTGAAGGCCCGTAGTCTGACAATAAATGATACATGGAATTCAATAAAGCATTTCAAAATTAAAGCAATTGTCATTTCACGCTTTTCAGATGGGCATTGAAATACAATTCTATGCAGAATAGCCTAACCCACATATTAGAATTTCCCTTACTGGTACGTGCCATTGTTGCAATGTGTGTGGTTGTGTATGGTGTGTGATAGGCTATGAGAGTTGCTGGTGCAGGCTGCGTTCTATCATAATCCTGTATAACTCTAAGGGGTGGTGCCCTTGTATGTGAGGTGTCAATGGGCAGTGAAGGGGGGGAGGTGGCATGGCCAATTGACAACACATTGGAGGAACTAAAGGTCTCATTACGAGTTTGGTGGTAATTAATTTGTCAGCAAATCTGCTGAATTACCTACAAACCTGTTTACCGTTACCACCACTTGGTCCTGTGGTATTACCACAGGATTACAATTGTTGGTAGGGCAGTGTTATTCCCCATTTCTGGAGTCCATAGTGCTAAATTTGGATTTTTGACAGAATTACCACAAGCAGTAATTATGCTGATTGTTTGGCTTAAAACATGATGCTGGCAGAAAATCATTCACTTGAAGGACAAACTTGTAGTTCTGCGGTGCAGTAAAAATGGCGGTAACTGTTATGGACAAAGAAAGTGACGGTAATGGAATTACCACTAGTTTTTCCCCATCACCGCCGAACTTGTAAGGCAACCCTTCACTCTGTGGTGTATCATAACCTGACATAACATGACACAGCCATTCATTGCATAGCACAGCCCCAACAAGATAGCTGGCACAGGAATCATACAAGGCATGGAAGGAAGAAACAAAATGTGAGGTATTAAAAATATGGAAGGTGTTAATGGCTTGGACGTCATTGGGGGTCATTACAAGGTTGGAGGGAGCCATGCCGCTAATAGCGGCATGGCTACCCCCTTACTGGGTACCGGGTCCGGGTTCCTCGAATGAGGAATTACCGGGCCATTCCAACCTTGGAGGTTCCAGTAATTCCTCATTCAAGGAACCCGGACCCGGTACCTTCCCATTCGATCCCTATAGGGCTGAATGAGAATGGGGAGGGTGCTAACAACGGGCCCATTGTTAGCACCCTGGTCTGCTCGCGGGACCCGCTAAGGGCGCCTGCTAAACCAGGCGCCCTTACCGGGTGCCGCGAGCAAACCTCGTAATGCGGCGTTAGGGGTTTAACAGGGCCGGCAGCTCTACCGGCCCCGTTAAACCCCTATCGCCAACCTTGTAATGACCCCCATTAACAGCAGAGGGGGCATTGACGGCACAGAAGGCCTCAAAGGCATGGAACGGATAGGAGGCATGGAAGGAATGAACGTCATAAAAGGCATTGGAAGCATGGAAGGTGTAAACGGCATGAAAGCCTAAATGACATTGGGCCTCATTATGGGTTTGGTGGTAGCCGTGCCCTTATTAAGGGCATGGCCACTGCCAAACCCGCTACCGGCCTCGGCACCCGCGAACGGGCCTTTACTGGCCCATTACGAGATGAATGGGCCGCTAATTGCCCATTCACGAGTGCTGGTATGGCCGGCCTGCCGAACCCCAGATGAGTGTCGGGAGCATGGTTGCACCAGCACCGTTAATAACGGTGCCGGTGCAATCACGAGTTCTGCTCGCGGGTGCTGGTTTGCATGCCTAGGTCAGACCACGCGTGCAATCCAGCACTGGCAAGCAGAACTCGTAATGTGGCGGAGAGGTAACAACGGCACCGGTAGCACTACCGGCGCTGTTGTTGCCTTTCAACCACATTCGTAATGAGGCCCATTGCCTTAGAAGGCATTCAAGACATGGGAGACATAAAAGCCATGCGAGGCATGGGAGGCACACTGTTAAGAAGAATTCCCATTTATGTGATGTTTTCCCTCAAGTTGTGTAACCCCCAACTTTTTGCTGCTGTTAAACACCGTAGTCTGACTTTGCCAGTGGAGCACAGCCTTCAGCTGCACTCCCCTGGGCTTTTCGCTCGCTTTATTATGGGGAAACTGACATGCCCTTAAAGACGGTCAGTACTGGGAGACTTTGCTACCCTTAGTCCTTTCCAATGTTCCAACTTTTCTGCACCATGTTACAATTGCACAATGTACCTTACAGTACAGTGCACTTGGGTCTTCCTGTCATTTCCGAAGGCCGTAGACACCCTCAAAGGAATTTTTAGAAGTGCAGATGTGCCCTGGACAGGGCTGGTGGCAGCATATCATTTCGTGTATTTTTAACCCTTTCTTGCCATACAAACCGTGTTTACCGTGGTTGGCACAGATAGGTGGCCTAGCTCCAAAATGGCCATGCCACAAGGTTCTTTGTCCTGTCCTGTCCTTTGGCCATCTTGCCCCTTCACATTCCCCAGGTCAGGCCGACCCGGGTCAGTCCTTATTTGGGCATTCATTTTTCCACGAAGCGCCAAGCATTCGCGGACTTCTGCATGCCTTTTGTGTGCCCCCAGGATGTGAGCTGGACTGTCTAGTTTCAATCCACATCCTGGGTGCCAGAGAGTCTGGTGTGCTGTGAATGACTGGGACCACCGTGGGTCCTGATTGGTCCACACCTGGTGTGTTTGTATGTGAGCAGATCTCCCATTGGGTCCTCTTCGTTTTGGCGCAAAGGAGATTCTGGATAAGAGAAGGCTCCAAACACCAATACCAGATTCAAATTGGAGGTGAGTCCAATTCCTTGTAATAATGAATAAATAAAGTTACATGTGGACATTAGGTGTGCCTGTTAGAAGAAATGAGGATGGCAAGCAACTAATATGGTGGTAATCCTTTTCAATCGTTTTTATTTTCTAGATCATGTCTCTCACTCCATGTACCCTAAAGCGAGGCATAATCTGCACTTAGCTTCTGTCCTGAAGAGGGTTGGGAGAATAGAGGGGCTATATTCTGAAGCCCAGAGAAACCGACCGAAACACTTGTCTACTAGCATCATCTGTTGTTTAACGGAAAGACACATCTATAATAGAAAGTGGTGTAAAAAAATATTTTGTAAATAATGTGTGTTATAAGGTCATATATACTATGGAACCAGTTGTCAATGTAAAGAAATAGGAATTGTGTATGAATGTTTGAGTGCGTATGTGCGATGGAGAAAACTGCATGGAGTCTTCATTTATTATGTGATTGATGCATGATTTGTAAACATCTATGTTGCTCTAGTACCACTAAAAGATTGTTTGAACTTTGAATAAATTCGATTTGTTGTGATAAAATACTTAGTGATCAGTCTCTTGCCATCCTCGATCGATGTTATATAGACCCCACCAAACAGACATCAACCATCGCAACACTACACCTCTCCGCCACACTTACATATCACAGTCCTGGCCAATGCATCATAGCATCACGAGTAAATTAGGCTCCCCTATGGACACAAATGCCTCAGTGACCTTGACACAAAACCCCCAGAAACAGACTCACACATGTACCCGTTTCTTCCCAGATGCATACATCAACACGAGCTATCTGGATTTCCCTGCCTCCTGGCTTTATTAGGATTCAGAGCCCAGCCACGGTGGCTTCTAGTGCCTCTGGGCTTTGCCAGGAGTCCGGACTGTGCCAGAGAAGCTTCTCCTTAACCTTGAATTGGTTCAGATTCAATGCCGTGTCGCAGATGCCACTCCGGCCTCTTGGCTTTATCCAAATTCAGTGCTGTGCTTGCTCTGCCTCTGGCTTTATCAAGAGTAAGTGCTGAGTCGCAGCTGCTTCTTCTGCCTCTTGGTTTTAACAGAATTCGGAGAGAACAGGTTCTTCCCCTGTCTTTTATAGGATTCAGAGCAATGGGACAAAGACTTCTCCTGTCACTAGACAGTGCCATTGAAGCGTCACCTGACTCTTTGCTTTCCCAGGATTCAACAGCACTTCTCTGAATTCATGATTGCAGCTGTTTTCCCGGCTCCATGTATCTACTCCGTGTAGTTGAGCATCAGGGGGTCACTTTCAGGATTCAGCTCACTCCAAGCAGTCTGGTCCTTTGGGGAGGCTTGGAACGAATACCAGAGGCAGGAAAAGCATTCATTTGGAATGGGAGGTGTAAAAGGCAGAACAAGGAGTGACAAGGCTGCGACAGGCATGACACCATGGAGGCATTATGAGCCATTAAGGCATTAAAGTTAAAGTCATGAAATCATGATGGCATGGTAGCCCTTCTGAGGCAATGCAAGTGTACATAGACAGGGACAGAATAAGTGGTATGGGGTCATATCAGGCATTAACGCATGTTTAGATGAAACCGTGGTCTTGAATTGATACTTCACCAATCTCCTAAATTAGGGAAGAGTCAGATGGTTTCACATGTGTGCCTTGACTGATGTATCTCTTAGTCATCTGGCTAGCTTTGGTTTTTGGTGGCTATGCCCGGGTCCGTCGAGTCATGTGCAATCATAAAACAGGCGGGTACCCCTGGCAACCCAGCTCAGCATCTCCATGTCCGTGATTCATGTGGGCTCACTGGCCATCAATTAGGGCATCTTCCAGTCTCACCATATATGTCGGTAATGCAAAGAGAAGAAGAGGGCCAAAGCATTGGAACCAACCATGGTGGATCACTGGTCACAGAGGTTGACCTGTTAAAGGGTAAACAGAAGAGGCTGAGCCCTGAGACGGCTGAGTGAGGGCTAGCCTCCATTATCTCCAGTGCAAAGGATCAATGAGACACTATGGCGAAGGCACCGAACCCACGAATGGGGGTTCGAATTCTGAGTAGTCGGGGTAGTTGTGTGTGAAAAGGACTGTGTTAGGGTAGGTGGCTTGGATGAAAAAATATGGGTTGAGGAGAGACAGACAGGGAACATAAGGGCAAGAGTGGTAGTTAAGAAAAAGGTGAATGGGTAAGAGTCTATCAGATGGTCAACGGGTAAAGGCTTAGGACTAGCAGAAGCTACAAGGGAGATGAAGAAGAAGAAGAAGAAGAAGAAGAAGAAGAAGAAGAAGAAGAAGAAGAAGAAGAAGAAGAAGAAGAAGAAGAAGAAGAAGAAGAAGAAGAAGAAGAAGAAGAAGAAGAAGGAGGAGGAGGAGAAGGAGATGATTAGAAAGGAGGAGAGTAAAAAGACTTGGAGGATAGGTGATGTGGTATGCAGGGGTAAGGCAGTGAAATAGGTTGGGAAGAGGGGGTAATTGACTGAGAACCTGGAGAGGGTAGGAGGAGGTAAGGTGGGGTGGTTGACTTCAAGGATGGGAACAGGGGCTAAGAGACTGTAGCATGGGGAGAATCCAAAGGGGTAGGATAGGAAGGGTAGATGAGACTAGAGAAGGGGGCAGGACAGGTAGATGAGATATGTGAGAACAGGGTAGGAAAGAGAAGGCTAGCAGATATAGGCAATCGGATGTGTGAGGTAGAAGGGGAGGTGGTGGGTAGTGGGTGCTAAAGAGAGTGGTTAGGGGGTAGGGATGGAGGACTGATGGTAGAAGGGGGTATGGTGAGCATAAATTCGGAGAGGATAGGAAAGCAAGGCTGTGTATGGAGGTGGTCGGAATGGCAGAGAGCGAGGATGGAAATAGGGAATTCAAAACTGAGTAGTGGGTGGGAACAAGGGGGTGTTGGCAGTTGTTAAGAGGGTAGAGAAGATAGGTGGAAGGACGATGGTAGAGTAGGAGAAAGCAGGGATCTCTTAAGGGATTTTGGGGTCGGGACACAGGCAAATTCCTCTCCATCCCTGCTAACCAAAGTCATTAAGGGATCCATGAACCTCTGTTAGCACCCGCCCCCTTCATCCCAATCACAACCCAGAGTGTGATATGCCTCCCTGATAGCAATTGAAATGAACATGGTAACTCCATGGACGCCGCTTTTACTCCCTTGATGCACGATTGAATCAGGATAATAAACCTGTGGCATTGCAGAGGAAGCATTGGCAGTCCTCCATGAGGGAGCATGCGCATTGGAATAGGCACAGAACACTTCATCAATAGCAGCCTCGAGTAACATTTGCGGGCTGCAGCAAGGACGCAGGACACAGATCAGTGGCTGTATGAACAAGGCTCATGCCCCACCATACACACAGCACGTACATATTCCAAGGAAGGTACATACACCAGATCAGATGTTCTGAGTTAGTTATGAGTCTAGAAGCCACACGCAAGTTACCTCCCCCAGCGCAGATGCAGGACACATATTGGCAGAGGCGTTGCTAGGGGGGGCTTAGGGGGCTATAGCCCCTGGTCTTTTGGTTGTAGCCCCGGATAGAATCTCAGGAGCTACAACCAAAAGGCTAGCTAGCCCCCAGTCCCGACAGTTCCAACATTAGCGTAGCCCCGGGTCTTTTTCAGACCTAGCAACACCCCTGCATATTGGCAGCCATTAGAAAGGCATGCATGCTCTTGCTCACATGATGCTGGATACATACTTAAAGCCTCGCAGAATCGACAGGTTCTGACACATGGATACAGGAGACAAGTCCGGGGCAACGAGGAAGCAGCACACATCATAGCAAATATAGAGGATTCTGATTAGAATTACCAGGAAGGCACACGCATTTAAACGCAGACTGAGATTAGAAGCGGGCTATCGTTTCCAACTCGTTTGAGGGAGCCAAGAAACACATGACATTGTGGTGTGCGATATATTCATGCTCACTAGAAATGCATCTTCACCAACACTAACATCAGTTAAACCACGCGTGAGCCTTTCTTTTTTTAAGAGCCTAACCAGAGTACAGCATCACTGTTACAGGCTGACCAGTAACTGATCATTTTGACAAGTTGGGCATTATGAGATTAAAGGAGTTGCCTAGGATCACACACTTTTCCTTAAATCGTGAAGCTGTGATTTGATCCCAGTGTTCAATTTTGGCACTTGACCATGTTGCTTCCCAATTCTTTTCATAATTCACGTTTAAATTATTGGTGAATTTTTGACGTTCAAGAACAAACACACTGCCCGGCTTTCTATACCTGACTTGGAACGCACATATAATCACCCACTAAACCAGCATGCCAATGTTTAAAACATAAATCCTCATAATTTCACAAAAGAAGAATGAGTATAGCTTTATGGTTGGTGATTGGTTGGGGGAACGTCGGCTAGGTGTAGTGTAGGTGTGGGGTGACAGAGGGTATGGTGAGTTGGAAGGTAGTGTAAGAGGTTGGAGATAGTAGGACTACGAGGATGGAAGAGCATATTGGGTTTGGGGTTGGGTTGACAGAAGAAGAAGTTGGGTTGGGTGGTGATAGCACAGAGGCAGTGTGTGGTTCTTGATAGTGGCAGAAGAGGGTTGTGTGTAAGAGAGGGTAGGTGAGGGCAGTATATATTACTGATGAGGTATGAGGAAGGTACGCGAGTGTACGTGTAGGAGAGAATGTGTGCAGGAGAGTTTTTGTGATAGGAGAGGGAAGCGATTGCAGGGTAGGAGATAGGACAGAGCTTGTGGGAGGGGAGGCGATTGCAGGGTATGGGGTAGGAAAGGGTAGAAGTTCCATCCCAGGGTAGGGGTTTCATTAAGAGAAAGAACAAAAAGAATCAATGGCTGGTGGTAGGCGAAGGAAGGTACGGTCAGGTGAGCGGTGTAAGATATGCAAAGAAGGAGCTTGGAGGGTCAAGGAGAACAAAGGGAAAAAGGAGATGAGAGTAAGGAGTGGGTGGCATAGGCACAGGGGTGTGTGGCAAGATGTGAAGACGGGGCACTGAGAGACAGAGGCACTTTGGGTAGAGTGCAGTCAGCAGTGAGAGGGACTGTGGGAAGGCACTGTGGGCAAATTCCTTTCAGTCTGGGGAGTCCAGGGCTCGTGTCCTCAGTGTTTCCACCCACCTTTGCCTTGGTTGGCTGGTGGTTGGTTGGGTCATGGGGGGGTGGTCATTCTGGATAGGTGCATGTGCTGCTGCCCGAGTTATTCTCAGTTATTCTCAATCTATTCAGAGACCAATCGCTGTTTGGAATTTATATGGCAAAGTCCCCTCAACAGTACACAAGTGTCTCTGAACAGAAATAACCAGTAACCGTTTATTTTTGCAGTCCCACCCCAACCATCATGCAAGCCTTTCACTGCCTTCTCCTGTGTCCACAAAGCCCCTTGCTTCCTCTAGAGATATCCAAACCCCACTATGAAAAGCCTAATCTCCCATCCCTAGGGTCATCAAATGGCTCCATGTTCAAGATATTTGCAGCAGTGATGGGCTTTCCATTGACAAACTACAGCATTCTGGGAGTTGCAGTTTTGATCACTTTGATTTAACCAACTGGGCACAGGCACCTGGTACCAATCATGTGTAAAGCAAAAGGCCAGAACTTGAAAAGTCTTGCCATGGTTACATAAATTAATCACCCTGTCCCCCCTCCAGGCTATAGCCAGACGTATTGCCTCCTGAACCCCGGAAATTGATAGGAGATCTTCACTCCCAAGTGAAAGCTCCCCTTGAATGTCCCCCTAGCCCTCCTAATCAAGGCTGCCCATTCCCCCGCCTCCATGATGTCTGCCTCGCCTTGCCCGCGCGCCACTTTTGCTGATCATCCTGTAGTATGCAAAAAGCATCGTGAGGGAAGCGCAGGAGAACAGGTGCCGTCTTATGGGCACTGCCTGCGCCTGCTCCTCCATGCAGGGTTTTATTTATCTGCCTCCGCTGCCCCCCTTCCTCGCTGAGGCGCCCCGGGGACCGATTCCAGGCGTGGATTCATCGGTGCAGTTTTACTGTGAGGATAACTGCTGATTGCCGGCTGTGCAGATGGAGAGGAAAGGTTGCCTGGGTCACTGGTAATTGGTCAATATTTGTCTATCTAATCAAAAGGCCTTTTAATTAACAGTTTTATCCTCGCCACCAGTTTAATTTAAGGAGAAGGCGTGGAGAAGAAAGCCTCTGCGAATGGCCAGATGGCGGAGAAGTTCCAGACCTCATCAGTTTTGGCTTCTGCTCGGCCCGGAGAAAGTGCCGCAGTTGCAGGACTCGGTAGTAAGTCATTGATGCCATGAATAAGACTGCGGCCAATAGCAGGCCCGCATCATTAGCTCCTTATGTTATGCTATGGGGATTTGTACCACACACCACTCCCATTTGCATGGTCTTCAGGCAGACTGGCGGATCCGGAAGAGAGTGGGTGGGTTTGGTAAGTTAGGAGGAGAGGGGGAAGGCGAGATTGCAGTGCTTTTTGTTGAGTGTGCAGATCAGACGTATCCTGAGTCCTACATCTGTCACTGATGTCTAGGCGTGATGTGTTAGGAGCATTGAGAGAGCCTCATGCTTGCAGCGTGGGGTGTGTTGACCTGGGACTGGGTGTCAGTTGGTGTAGGGTGCAGTATGGCATAGGGCAGCCTCCCATTGCTACCCAGGGACCTCTCGGATGATCTGCACGTGTGTTTGGTCTTAAAAGGTGTACAGGTTGTTTGAAGGGGTACCCCCATCATCAAGGCTCATTAATGGAACTCTTGATGAGGCGGCCTGGCCCAACAGCTAGAAGGCAGGTTTAAATATCTTCATTGAAGACCAGTTGAGTGGGATTCGGCGATTCCCTTGAATATATAAAGTGCTGTCTTTTGCTGTAGAAGGCCTGTGCTTCAGATAACTGTCCACAAACAGCACTCGGTTATGGCTTCTCCTCCAATCAGAAAGCTCGAAACACTGGCTTTTTAGCTGGCACATCCCCCGCTACCAAGCTTTCCGACACCCCCCGTTTACTCCCATCACCTTCTGCTTTACATTTTTTAAAGTTAAAAAAAGAAACCCACGTTGCTGGTGTCCTGCCGTGACCATGTTTGTTTCGCTGCCATCTAGTTTTAAAATTATTTCTGGCGGGGATGTTGCTAGGTGTGGAAAAAATCTGGGGCTACTCTAATGTCGGGGCTCGGGGCTAGCTAGCTTTTTGGTTGTAGCCCCTGAGCTTCCATCTGGGGGTACAATCAAAAGATCAGGGGCTATAGTCCCCTCAGCCCACCCCTAGCAATGCCTCTCATTTTTGGTAAATATGTATGCGCTTCCCATTTTAAAGTGATCACTGATTTTTTTTAATGCAATTGCCCTGTAAAATCAACACCCTCATGCACAACCATTTGTCAATTATGTGCTTTTACCGAAATGTCAATCGTGGTGTCAGGGAGAAGACCCTTCTGAACTGTTGAAGCTGCACCTTACATTTTTAGCGTTGCATTAGGGCGGAGAAGACTAGCCACTGCCCCACTAAGCCACCGCGGACTCGGCTTCCTTGCTTCCTAATCCGATTCTGCAAGGAGGACACAGTAAAGGCAGGTCTTGAGCCTTTTGGTGTGAAACACCATATGGTTCTGTGCCAACTACTTACTCGCCTGCTTGAGAAAAAGCTCCACGTCCACTTCTCTTCCAAAGCCTTTGGGCCTCATTACACGGATGGCGCTAAGGGATTTACCGGCACCGGTAAGGGCACCGGTGCCGGTAATCCCTTAGCGCCATACTACGAGGTCCCTCAGCCGGTCCTGTCCTTCACGTGTGGCCAGACCACACGTTAAGGAAGGGACCCGCTGAGGGACTTCAGGTCAAATAACGGTACCGCTAATAGCGGTACCGTTATTTGCTCCTTCCCCATTCCCATTGAGCCCTATGGGGGCTCAATGGGAATGGGGAAGGGCCTTGGTGAATGGGGAATTACCGCCCCGCCAACCTTGGAATGGGGCAGTAATTCCCCCATTCACCAAGGCGGACTCAGTAAAATACCGGCGGCAACCGCCGTCCGTGTAATAAGGCCCGTACTTTTTTTTGTCTGGGTAATCCATGACTCCAGTGCAAATCAGAGGTCAAGTGCTTAACATGACCTGCTGGTCATGCGTGGCTGATCAGGTATTGGCTAGCCTTTAGATTTTTCGTGGGCTATCTTCTATATCCCAGAATAGAGTTGACCATAATACTTGCACTTTTCTTTCTATCTCTCTTTGACTAAGAAGAGGGCTTGCTGGGCAAGGTGGGCAAAGACAAGCTCAAATAGGCCTGAATTCCACTCCTTTCTGCGGCATCTTCCAGGAAACAAAGAGCAGCCGTGGTAGGAGGATGTAACTGTTAATATTCAAGCATTATTTATAGGCTATACAACATAATTTTGCATTCTGGGACTTGTAGTCCTGGATTCATAATGGGGACATCCAGGACTACAAGTCCCAGAATGCACAGTTAAAAGCAGAACTGGTTTAGCATTTCCCGAATGGAAAATGTTGGCATGTTTGCCTATTGATTTACAAGTCCCAAATGGCTTTTTGAGACGAATAAGCATTTCGCGTCTTCTACACCACATATTCACCTATCCTGCAGCTGAGGCCTGTATGTTTTGGCACAGCCACTTGTGCTTTTGATAAAATGCACCAAACCTCATTGAACCTCATCAAGTAAGAGCTAACCATAGCTAGGTGTGCTGGTCATTATCTAGAGAGGCTTGTGTTTGATTTAAGTGTGCTGTGAAAGGTGTCTGAGTGACGGGAGGCTTAACGCCTACAGAGGCCTACTTTGAAAACCGCACCGGCTTGATTCTGGCCATAGATGGGACCTACGGGCATGAAACAAATAAAATTAAATGTTGTATGTTTCTTAGAGCGCTCTCGTAGAAGATCATACATATACCAAAATTGGAAGGGAACATTTTAATAAACCACCAAAATCTAAAATTAGTTTGGTGGCACTTTACAAGATTGTTTAGTTTGCATCTTTGTTAATCCAAACCAACGCACAAAACTGAATCAGCCCTGCCCACCCTTCACCACTCGCCTTAATGTTATTCTCTCCATCCTTCCGCTCCCTAACCCCCATCTCATTCCATGCATTGCTGTGTAATCTTCTCTCTCTTTTTTTCTTCTTTGTTCCACTTACTAATATTTTAAATGTGTCCTTACTATGGTACTGCCATATATGCAAGATTCAGAAAAGGATCCTCCTGTCCCTGTGGCAACGCTTTGCATTTGAGGAGGGAGAAGGAGGAAGGACGCTCAGCTACGCCGCAATGGCCTTCATGAAACACGCCCCATGGACCCTTTGATCTTTTTGGTGCAATTGGTCCTAGCCAGTGTACAGTGCTTTTTTGCCATGTTCGAATCCCATGTTGAACTCACAATGGGTTTCCCAGATACTTAAGTTGACTATTTCTCCAATCAGAAGCCTTCATCTCCGGTCGGATTTCTGGCCTATTCCTTGAGTTTGTTCAGCCAATAAAAGCACTTTGCTCCTGATTCCTTATGCATTTCCAGCTAATCCGATCCCTCGAATCTCCTATAAGAAGTTTGGTGCTCTATAAAAGGCTCTGCTGGCTTCTTGTTCCTCCATGGGTTTTGGTGAATTGTATAGGAAGGTGTAACACTGGGCTGGCTCACACAAGAGGGGTCTGTGGGCGTGGGCATAAATGTTTCAGATGCAGCTCTGCTTTTTGGGGTGGCAGCTTCACTTGTTGCCGTTCTGAGAGTCACAGGCTGGGTATTCATGGGGACTGACCCCTGATCTACACAGGTGGTTGAACCATTGTAAGATCTCTGCATTGTTTTTATGACTGCTTTCCTGCATTGAGATGCTTGAGAAGATTCACAAGGCATTATAGGCGTCATGGTGCCCACATGCTTCCTTTGCCTCAGAGCTATATAAGAAAGGCCCGCAGGTAAGACCACGCTTGACAACTCCTCCTTGGCTTCCATGGTGGTGCTCTGTGAAGTCCTTCTGCGACTCTGCTCCTGGCGTCCTGGGATTGTGGATTGAACGGTAACAGGAGTTTTGATCCAGCAGATTCCATCTAAGTAGATATTGTCAAATTCTTTTTCATCAGATTTTGCAGCAAATAAATGTGGGGGTGGGTTAAGGCTAATCATTAATATAGGGTAATTAAGGGGGAGGCTGTGGAGGTCTCCCCCACATATATTTACGGCAAAAATCAACCTTAAAAAACAAAACAATCAATGAAATCTACTGCGATAAAATCTTTTCGGCCAAATCACATGGAAACCGACTGAAGGACCTCTGTGACTTGGGTGTTTTTCTTGCTTGGTGCTTTTTCATCAAAGAGCTTGCTTGCATCTGGGCTTTGGACAGATGTTTCCCAGTGGTTTCTGGGAATGGTCACCAAGTTCTAAGCCCTGTGAAGGAACCTGTGGCAGAATGGCCCTACTCTTCTGACAGATGCCAGCAGTGGCTGCCATGAGCAGAAAGCTCCCGCCAAGCCACGTGTCTGCTCATTCAGGGTGAAGATTGAGTCTCAAGACTACAGCCAGGAAAAGCATCTGCAGAATTTCCTCTTCTCGTTTCAGCATCTTAAATATGGGAGAGCTTGCAAGGCTATCGGAAAGATGCCATCACCTAGTAAGAGTGCCATTCAGGGGTCACCAGAGTTCGAGTCTGATCTCCCTTGCAACCACCTTGATACTCACAGGCTCAGCACCATGACTAGGAAACACACATGACTTTATAAGAGGTGTGTACTCCCTGCAATTCCCGCCTGGTGTCCCTCCCCGGCCCCATTAGAAGCATCCAAACTGCTGCTGGGGGTCGATAGGAGGGGCAAGAGGTGGGACTTGCTCACCACCACTGCATGAATACAAGGTTTCCAGGGGGGTGTGTGAAGGGAGAGAGGCGGGAGTGAGGGAGAAACAGCTGAAACATGTAAGTGAAACCCCATGCTGCTGCATGCGACTCACAGCCCTCGCCCCCAAGGGTGCAGGAGCCTTGTGTGGTGGAACCCAATTTACACTCACAACGCACTTAATGTTAAGGTGAAGATTCAGGAAAGGGCGTGGGCAGCACCTGAGCAAGGGAGGCCGGCATTACTAAGGCATTTGAGGCAACACCCTTTCATGTGAAGCTCCACCTTAAATTGTTAATAGGAATATGAGGCATAGCCAGCATTAGATGTCTTTGCTGATGCATTTGAGGATGTACTTGTCTTGCGGCGGCAGCATCTGGACAGGTGAAGCTGTACTGCCCGTTGGGTGACTATGCAAGGCATATAAGGAATTAACTGCATGGCAATGTTGGAGCATTTCAAGCTGCACTTGGAACATTATGTCAGTCTGTTTCTTCCATGCAGTGACTTTACTAGGTTTGAAACAGTGCCTGGCATAAGAAGGTAGTACTGGGCCATTTGACACTTCACGTGGCAGATGATGGAAGTACCTGAACATATGAGGCTGTACCTTACATATTTTGATGACATGGGCCAATTGTAGCCTCCCTGCTCAAGGGAGCCTCAAGTATACTTACATGTGCATGGGTTAATTTTTGAAACAGGACTTGTGATACTGGCAGGATCCACCACGTAACCGCACCAAATGATGGTTGGGTGGGGCAATAGACCTTTGCACTCATCTGGCCAGCAACTAGACCTGGCACAAAGATAATCCTAATGCAAGTAGGCTGGAGGATAGGTTGGTCATGCGGGCAGCCAGGATCCACCCTGCTGTGTAAAGGTGAGATATTGGAGGCCCAAACACAACTTTAGAGAGCAATGATGGTGCCTGTCTGACCCTGCTGACATGCTGGCACCACCCAACAATATGGTTATTCCAAACTGCTGGTGAAATGTGGTTGGTGAAGGGGACACAATACAGGATATAAGGCTTGCACCAAAAAACGGCTGCGACTAATGCCTCCTGGTGCCGTCAACTCCCCTATAATGGCAGGGGGCGATATGCCATGCTGTTTCACATGTGTTGCCCCGCTTCGCTAGAGATCCCATAGAGGCCTCGTAGATAAGCACCACCATGTTACTATGATCCCAGGCGAGTGGAAGCTGATTGCTTGAGACTATGGCCACAGCCAGGCCAGCAGCCTTATCCTATGTAGACCAGTTACCCCAAATCTAAGAACTACGTGTTATGACTGCACCTGGCATGTGGAGCTGTAACTGGCAAACGCTGGCCCACTTGCAGGGGCATTAATACAGTGGTGCGTGCTTCTGTTTCCATGTACTACACTGTAAAGCCATGTAGTAAGCAGGCGTTTGCAGTTAGGTGGCATTTCCCCTCAATCTTCATTCCATACTGCTCACACAGGGCAAAGGCCATGCACGAGGGACTGTAAGGAAACAATCACCACATTGTTGAGTGATTGGCCAGGAAAGGAATACGAGTAAAAGAGCAGAGAGCGCAGAGGAGAAGGAGATTAGCAATTTGGAGTGATCCAAGAGATGCTGTGTAGGTGAGGGAAGCAGAGAAGACACCGGGGAGGGGCGCCGAGGAGGGAGCAGATGGAAGGGAATGGTGATGAGCGAACATAAAGAAAAATAACTAGGAGTGCAGCAAAGTAATGAGAAAGGGGTGACATGACGGAAGAGCAATGGACACCTGGGAACGGAGAGAAGACGGATGACGAGACGGGAGCAGATGAAAGAACATTGGAGACGAGGCGGCGGGATGCAAGAGGAATGTAGATGTGGGGTCTTAGAGAAGACGGGTGGCGGGAGCAAAGGGGGTGGTGGTAGAAAGTGGGAGCACAGGGCAGTGTGGCAGAGCGCAGGTTGCAGAAGGGTATAGGATGCCGCAGAAGGAAGAGGCTTATGCGTGACCACACCCGAAATGCTGCATAAGTAACAGCCCTCATGCTTTCTCCAGTAATGCCCTAGCACAGGCAGCAGAGTTAGTACACGGTTAGTACAGCTCTGCAGGCTTCCAGCTGCCGCATGCCTCAATACTTTATTGTGGAGTGACCCTGGGTACACACACTTCTTTGCTGCCCCTGCAGAATGTTTCACTGAACTGCAGGTGTGAGCAATCCAATGCAGGACACTGAGTGCACCTGGTGCCTTCTCTCCACGCCACCCACCACTGAAACATACCCCAAGCGCAAAGTGCCTTCTCCAACGCTGAGCCACAGCAAAGCGGCATAGCCCTGGGCAGGGGTGGACTGAGAACCAAAAGAGGCCCTGGAGATCATGTTCTGAGAGGCCCCATATTACACATTTTCAGCAAGCCCAGCCCTTTTCCTATGCGAAGATTTGGAAATAGCATAGGTTACCACACAAAAAGAGGCCCAGAGTTCTGGGAAGGCCAGTCCCCCCCTGGCCCTGGGTCTGCAAGCCCCGCGCACAGGCGCACCCTCCCTGCACCATTCACATGGTCCCTGCAAAGCCTGTAAAGAGTCAATTGCCAAAGGCTGGCAAGCTTTAAAAAACAGCAATGATGCATTGGTTTGTAAAGATTTGAGGGTGAGTCACGTCACCAGCATTACTGCATAATATAATCTACATGCACATAATATCAGACAAGGTTTGGTAAATGATTGAATATATCATGTTCAAAGTTCATTGTACTTGTGCTGTAAGTTTCACAATCCCTTGGCTGCATCCTGCACAATCCTACAGATCATTAACAGACAGGAAGTGAAGGGGCCCCGCCTTTATTTTCTTGGGAGTTGGAGAAAATGCTCTGCAAGAGGACATTTTCGAGTTTCCTTCCGCAATAAGCAATTCTATACATTCCGAGGCATTTCTGTTGCCTAGGAACCCAGGGCTGGATATTGGCTGTCTCTATCATGTATCCATCCGATCGACTCTCTCCTTTACGCTACACCGTGCAGGCGAGGGATGTTGAGCATTTTGTAAGAGAAAGGCAGGCATTTCTGTCTCTGGAACTGCTCGCCCACCATGGCACTAATATGGCTAGACATTGTCATTGCCAGGTAGCCACAAACTGGGGTGGATCGCAGCCATGGCTGGGTGGGGAATGCGGCGGAAGTGACAAAGAAGAAGGTGGCGGTTGGCTGAAAGCAGGAAAGGAGGGACAGGGAGTGCGGGCACCGCCGGTGACTGGGAGGTGGTCAGGGGGGAACAGAGGATGAAGTGGGCGACCCCGTTCAAAGGAAAAGGAGGAGTGAGCGGCGGGGTGGGACCTCCTCGTCGATGAATGAGCTCTTGCATGGAAAAACATAGAGCCCTTCTGTCCAGGAGTGATTTGACTTATAACCTTTGGAGGCCATGCTCGTCCCATGACTCATGACATGTCTCAATTCGTGAGCGTTGCCATGACTCAGCAGGGACGGGGGGAAACATGCTGCAGAAAAGAGGAGAACAACTCACTTCAAAGAAACAAAAGGAAACAGAAAGACAAAGTAATAGGACAATTGAGCAATGGATGGTGTGAGATGTGAAATCTGAGATCCTATTAGACAGCAAAGATAGAACTTCCCTTAGCCTTCCAATCATTCCAGCACCCAATTATTAATGTTAATGCATGCAAAATGCAACATTGCGAAAACATATCAGGCAGTTTATTTTATTATTATCACCGAGGACAGGGAAAGCCAATCAATCAGTTTGCTAGGATCACGGGCTGAATCCCACGATCTCAGCCCACGTTCTGAGCAGCCTAACGGCTGCTTACCCACTCCGCCATCTTCCCCACATTCTCCCCTCCCTTGTCCTAGGGTCTAGGCTCCCTTACCACCCGCAGCCCCACGGCGCCACTGCCACCACCGCTGCTGCCACTCCATGTCCCTGCCGGCCTTCTTGCTCCACGGCGGCCATCTTAAGTAAGTATTTTGTTTGAATGTGCAGGATGCCATGGCGTGCCCTGTTTATTCAAACAAAATACATTACTGTTATCACCCTGGGCTTCCAGATTTAAAACCCGGGGTGCTACGAGCAATAACACATGATTGAGCAGGCCAAGTCGGGTGGAAACAGTGCCGGTGCCCAATCGTTAAGGCCCTCGTTGTGCTGAGGCCTATAACTTTGGGCCTCAGCCGTTACCACCCAATCTGGCCTGCCGGGTTGGGTGCTATTGCTATAATAACCACCCCAAAATAAGAGATATGATTCTCCATTAAAACCCCTTTCTGCAAACTCCGATCTCCCATTATTGCTCCATGGCAACCAGCCTTGCCCAAGAGTATTCAGGTAGGCAGGGGCAACAGCAGTGGCGGGAAGCCTCTTTAGTGGGACGTGGGCACCAGCTTGAGTACGGGGCCTCAGTGAATGCAATACTTGCTCTTTTAGACAAATGACACCCTACTGGTTAACCAAATGGGAACAATTGGGCGAGGGGCACCTTAGTGGTACCCCTCCTCCTCCCCCCACCACCAGAAGACAGTCCACTTTTGTTTTTTTCCCTTTGACCTGGCTCCTTCATTTCGGGATTTTCCAGGTGGATGGAGGTTGGGCAATCCCGACCCCTTTATTAGGGGCTAACTTCATCATACGGCCTCGGTTGCGGGCATGACGTGTTGGAATCCCCCCCACACTCTCCTTAAAGGAAGAGTTCCAGCAATGATATATCATTTTAGCAGTTACACATCTCACACATGACGCCCTTCTTTCCTCAGAAGCCAGCCGTGTGAATGGCAGATTCTCAGGGTGACCCAAAGCACAAATGATCATTAGTTTCCAGAAGAAATAATGCCATACTGCAGTCTCACACCCCGGGGCCCTGGGGCCCCAGCGAAGCCACGCAGGGCGAATGGGAGTGCACCAACCTCCGAAAGAGACCAGTCGAAAACACTGATCGACAGCGTGTTAGGCCGGGCCATGGAAAGGCATGTACACTGAAAGTGATTATGGGGTAGTGACCCGGACCCACAAACAAACGTGTCAGAAGTGAAGCCTTTCACCCGGAAGCAAGTGAGTGTCGCTGATCGGCTTGATTTCTTAGCAGTATCATTGCTGATTATGGCTGGATGATGGATCGCCTGTAAACGAACTCTAAATTAAATTAATAAAGCATCTGGCCTTTTAATATCCCTTCCACAATGTGCCAGTCTCTCTCATGTATAGTATTGATGAGACATGGTTAGGCTTGTGTTTGCCAGCGGTAAGTGCCGCTGCAATTCGCTGCAGACAGGATACTTCCCCTGGCTTGCAAATACCTCTTCGCAACAGTAACTCCCAGTGCCATCTCTGAGGGCAGGCCACGCAGAACCCATGTACTGCTTTCATGTGCCGTTGGTTTGGAGCGCAGGGGAGGGGGGAGTTCATAGCTTTGGCCAGACTATCTCTGCTTCTCTGCCTCCCACTGACACCCCCACGCAGCCGCCCACCCATGATATGGCCTGAACTGTGGACGGCTCTCGTTCAGGTCGGCAGCGCCGTTACATCTCCCCGGCAGAGGTACTCGTGTCTGAGTGCAGATAACAGGGAGGCAATGTGACAACCTCTTCCCCGAGGCTGTTCGGTTTCTAAATGCTTCTGTCTCAGCCATGGCAAGACTTTGTTTGCACTTGGCATCTTCCTTCGTCCCCCCCCCCCTCGACCTCCTCTCTGCTCCTTCCTTCTAGGCCTTCTTCCTCCAAACTCCCATCCTTGCAGACCCTGTACCCTTTCACGCTCTCCTATTTCCATTCCGTTTCTTCTGCATCGCTTCGTTTCTTTTTTTGGTGAAATTTCCTAATATTGAAAGATGCGTGCCAAAAAGACTGATTTTTTTGGACTGATTTGTGTGTGTCCTAAACATTCTAAATGTATCCACTTGTCAACTGATCCCCGTCCTCACACCTTAAAGCAGGGGTTTTTACCCCCTGTACCTCCGTTTGATCCTCTGCCCGCTCCCTGCTAAATACATTACTACCTAACCCAGTGGTATTCAAACTGTGGGTCGCGACCCCCTAGGGGTCCGCGGGTGCATCCCAGGGGGGCCCTGAGAGCTCAGCATGAAAAAAGATTTTTTTTTTTTTTTTTTTTAGATTGGAAGAAATGGGCAGGGGTGGCCCACATGGGCGGGCTGAAGCATGAAACTGTCTCAGGCAACAATGAAAAAGTGGCCCACAGTTGTAAATGGATATTCATTCCTTTAGTCACAGACTGGGCCTCATTACTACTATGGCGGACCAGTAACAACGGTGCTGGTAAGCTACCGGCACCGTTGCTACCGTTCCGCCATAGTAAGAGTTGTGCTCGTGGGTGCTTGACAGCCCCCGCCAGGTCTGACCTCAGCTCGTCGGATGCACCAGCACCGTTATTAACGGTGCCGGTGCATCCGAGCTCCCCATTCCCATTTGAGCCATATGGGGCTCAAATGGGAATGGGGATCTACCGGCACCTTCGAAAGGGCAATTATCATGTCCGCCTAACTCGGCATGACCTAGTAATTGCCCATTCGCGGGTGCCAGACCCGGATGCAACTCCAGTGGCAGCCGTGCCGGTTTTACCGGCACAGCTACCGCCAGAGTAGTTATGAAGCCCACTGTTTCAATAGTACCCAAAGGGGTGCTTTGTGTTAAAATGTAAGTAAATTGTGATATATTCAGCAACAATGGTCAACATTACTAACTGCATAGTTAAGTAACTCATCAAAATGGTCCACATTGGCCAAAATGGTGGCCCATTTTGATTGGCCCAAACTAGCATTTTACATTTTTGGTACAGGCATTGCCCTATAGGCCTGTCCGAGCCTGGCGGCTCATCCATAATGGCAAGAGGCGCCCACCCAGTGGCCCCTCACCCATTATGGTGGAGCTAAGGAGCCAGCCCAGTGAAACAGTGAGCACTCCCTCAGCTGCTTTATCCAGCTAATGGAGTGCTCCTGGGCAGGCTGAACTGTCAAAGGGAAACACTGTTTCCCTTGACAGTTCAGTTTAGTTCCCCAGCCGCACATGCTCACTGAGCCATGCAAGTGCTGGGGCGTTTTGCTTCGCCAGCATTGCATAGCTCATTGGAAATGCTGGCTGGGGCACTGCATGTCTGTATGTCCGAGGGGGAGCTCCTGCGCCTCCTCGCACATACGGACAGAGCAGCTGGAGCAGGCCGTTTCAGCACCCACACACAGGCCAATGCAGAAGGTACGTTTATGTTCATTGTTTTTATTTAAACAGGTGTATGGATGCGTTATGAGTGAGTGTATGGTGATGGATGCTCATGTGAATGATAGAGTGATTGCTGTATGAATGTGCAGCGCCTTGCATATACACATAATCATGTTCATTGTGTTAGGACCAGCGGGGCCCAGGGGACAGGGATGGTATCTTTTTACCGGACATCTATCATTCAAAACCCTCTGCCTTGTCCACAAGGCTTTCTGGGGCCTGGGTCCAAAATACCTTCAGCTATTCCTCCGCAAATACCTCCCCTCTCGAGCTCTTCACTCCTCTACCTCCAACTCCCTCAGGGTCAGTCGTTTATCAAAGAAACGAGCGGGGGGTAGATCTCCGTCTTCGGCTGGGGCCTCCCTCTGGAACAGCGCCCTGCCACTCTAAAACTTGAGGAGAACCATCTTTCTTCCTGCACTTATCAGACCTACCCTGTCTGCTGCCTTAAACGTAGCACTTGCAAATTGCTGGCTGCACTACCACTGTTTGTTGCCTTTATTATTTATTTATTGTTATTTATTGTTTCTCCTCTGCTTCGCACTTTCCACTTCTCCCCCCTTCCATGCACTTTTCCCCTCACACTTGCGCGTTCTCAATGTCACTGGGCCTAGTAAGATCGCTGTTTTATTCTCCTCTGTTCCCCTCCCTTGCCTTGTCACGCTCTGAAACACTTGTGTACGAGCGCGATAGAAATAAAATATCAATGCCTGCCCCCTGGACTCCCAGCAACAATTGCAAACTGTTTGGCTATTTACCCATTTTTTGTTAAAAGTATGCTCTACAATGCAACATTTTAACCTATTATTTAAAAAAAAATTCACAGGGGGAAACCCCCCCGAACCTCCCCTTAATGCCCCTCCACTTAAAAAAGATTCACCAGCCGCCACTGGCCCTCAGACTGTGTTGGGAACGGGATGGGGGAACCGAGGGACTATGGTGGGAGCACAATGGGCGGGAACCATGGGATAGTGATGGGAGCAGAGTGGGGAGAGCCCTGGGTGTCTGATGGGGTGGGGAGAGACCAGCGACTGGGTAGGAGTGGGATGAGGGAGCCCAGCGACTTTGATGGGAGCAGGTGACGGCGCGCAATATATACTGTCCATTTGGCATTTCTGGGGGGTCCCGACCTGCCCAAATTTTGCTCAGGGGGGCCCTGGCCAAAAAAGTTTGAAGACCACTGAGTCCTAACCCCTTTCAACATCCCGGACACACACACATGTAATCACTCACCCACCACACACGCACACGCACACACACAACGCACGCACGCGCGCGCCCGCGCTTACCTGATTCAGTCCTGGATTCTGTCTTTCGGCCTAACCGCTTTTGCCTGTCAGCCGCTGCGGACACTCCTGTGCAGCCGTGGCATGACAGTTCGATTTAGAAAGGCCGCTCTGCTCGGCTTCAGAGCAGTCTTTGTAAATCAATTATTTATTGTTGAAAAAAATGTTCTTTCGATCAGGACTTCATGTCTGTCATAAATTCGCAGTAAACCCACTGGGGGTGGTGCACCAAGGGTGTATCCATTGGGGAGGGAAGCCCCCTCAGGAAATGGGGACGATTGCTCCATGAGGACATGGTATTCTTCTGCCTTAATACACCCAGTCCCCTGTCAGATAACAAAACCTCCCCCCTCTTTTGCAGGCAGAACCAATATACTCTGTTGCAAGGTTGGTGACTCTAAAATACTTGAAAGCCTTCCCCTGTTAGAAAATACTGAGGGGGTAATTCATAGAATTCAGCGCACAAGTGGCGCACGCGGCTGGCGCACAGTGTGCGCGTGCGAATCCCTGCGCCAGCCGCGTGCGCCAAAATACATTTCCGTGCACAGCGTATTCATGGATTCCAGCCACCAAAACCAGCCGTGGCGCACAATGGCGCAGCGACCCTGCAGCAGCGCCAGTTACGCCCCCAAGAACGCCCCTTGCGCAGGGAAAAGCCATCAAAATCCCCAATCCAGCGCAAAGGGCTGCACTAACCCTGTACCAGCACGGCAAGCGGGGTACGTGTATCACTGGGCTGTGCGGGAAGTTCCTCACGTTATTTCAGCTGGGTTCGTGTACATTAGGGGTGCGCGGGAAGTTCCACACGCGATTCCATCAGGGTACGTGTACATTAGGGGTGCGTGGGAAGTTTCACACCTGAATTCAGCAGGGTACGTGTATTTCAGGGGTGCGCGGGAAGTTTCACACGCGATTTCAGCTGGGTACGTGTATATCAGGGGTGCGCTGGAAGTTCCACACGCGAATGTCCTGGGTACGTGTATTTCGGGGTGCGCCGGAAGTTACACACGTGGATTCAGCAGGGTACGTGTAGCTCAGGGGTGCGCGGGAAGTTTCACACGCGATTTCAGCTAGTTACGTGTATATCAGGGGTGCACTGGAAGTTCCACACGCGAATGTCCTGGGTATGTGTATTTTGGGGTGCGCGGGAAGTTACACACGTGAATTCAGCAGGGTACGTGTATTTCAGGGGTGCGCGGGAAGTTT
This sequence comes from Ambystoma mexicanum, assembly GCF_040938575.1. Classification (NCBI taxonomy): domain Eukaryota; kingdom Metazoa; phylum Chordata; class Amphibia; order Caudata; family Ambystomatidae; genus Ambystoma; species Ambystoma mexicanum. Next base: position 610,043,045 of record NC_090925.1, on the reverse strand, counting down.
CACACGCGATTTCAGCTGGGTACGTGTATATCAGGGGTGCGCTGGAAGTACCACACGAGAATGTCCTGGGTATGTGTATTTCGGGGTGCGCGGGAAGTTACACACGTGAATTCAGCAGGGTACGTGTATTTCAGGGGTGCGCTGAAAGTTCTACACGTGATTTCAGCTGGGTACGTGTATATCAGGGGTGCGCTGGAAGTTCCACACGCGAATGTCCTGGGTATGTGTATTTCGGGGTGCGCAGGAAGTTACACGCACGAATGTCCTGGGTATGTGTATTTCGGGGTGCGCGGGAAGTTACACACGTGAATTCAGCAGGGTACGCGTATTTCAGGGGTGCGCGGGAAGTTTCAAACGCGATTGGCCCTGTGCGAGCGTGGTACGTGTATTACTGGGGTGCGTGGGAAGTTTCACACGCAATTTCAGCTGGGTACGTGTATTTCAGGGGTTCTGTGGAGTACTACAAGTGAATTGACCGTGTGGGTCCTCCCAGGTGTTCACTCCACAACCTCCACGGCCCCTGCAGGCAGCCCACACCACGGGGGACTACCCTGCACCCCCACTCATGTCCCCCAGCACCCCCACCCCCCAGCACTGTGGGGCACCCTCCACCAGGCCCCCAACACATGTCCCCCTGCACCCCCACCCCCCAGCACTGTGGAGCACCCTCCACCAGGCCCCCAACTCATGTCCCCCTGCACCCCCAACCCCCAGCACTGTGGGGCACCTGCCACCAGGCCCCCACTCATGTCCAACTCATGTCCCCCTGCACCCCCACCCCCCAGTACTGTGGGGCACCTGCCAGCAGGCCCCCACTCATGTCCAACTCATGTCCCCCTGCACCCCCACCCCCCAGCACTGTGGGGCACCCTCCACCAGGCCCCCACACATGTCCCCCTTCACCCCCACCCCCCAGCAGTTCAGGGCATCCTCCACCAGGCCCCCAACTCATGTCCCCCTGCACCCCCACCCCCCAGCACTGTGGGGCACCCTCCACCAGGCCCCCAACTCATGTCCCCCTGCACCCCCACCCCCCAGCACTGTGGGGCACCCTCCACCAGGCCCCCACACATGTCCCCCTGCACCCCCACCCCCCAGCAGTGCAGGGCATTCTCCACCAGGCCCCCAACTCATGTCCCCCTGAACCCCCACCCCCCAGCACTGTGGGGCACCCTCCACCAGGCCCCCAACTCATGTCCCCCTGCACCCCCACCCCCTAGCACTGTGGGGCACCTGCCAGCAGGCCCCCAACTCATGTCCCCCTGCACCCCCACCCCCCAGCACTGTGGGGCACCCTCCACCAGGCCCCCACACATGTCCCCCTGCACCCCCACCCCCCAGCAGTTCAGGGCATCCTCCACCAGGCCCCCAACTCATGTCCCCCTGCACCCCCACCCCCCAGCACTGTGGGGCACCCTCCACCAGGCCCCCAACTCATGTCCCCCTGCACCCCCACCCCCCAGCACTGTGGGGCACCCTCCACCAGGCCCCCACACATGTCCCCCTGCACCCCCACCCCCCAGCAGTGCAGGGCATTCTCCACCAGGCCCCCAACTCATGTCCCCCTGAACCCCCACCCCCCAGCACTGTGGGGCACCCTCCACCAGGCCCCCAACTCATGTCCCCCTGCACCCCCACCCCCTAGCACTGTGGGGCACCTGCCAGCAGGCCCCCAACTCATGTCCCCCTGCACCCCCACCCCCCAGCACTGTGGGGCACCTGCCAGCAGGCCCCCACTCATCTCCAACTCATGTCCCCCTGCACCCCCACCCCCCAGCACTATGGGGCACCCTCCACCAGGCCCCCACTCATGTCCCCCTGCACTCCCACCCCCCAGCATTGTGGGGCACCTGCCAGCAGGCCCCCACTCATGTCCAACTCATGTCCCCCTGCACCCCCACCCCCCAGCACTGTGGGACACCCTCCACCAGGCCCCCACACATGTCCAACTCATGTCCCCCTGCACCCCCACCCCCCAGCAGTGCAGGGCACCCTCCACCAGGCCCCCACACATGACCCCCAGCCAACATGTCATCACAATGTAGATCCCTGGCCCTTATGGTCAGCCTCCAAATGCCAAACACCCACCCGAGTATTGCATCCACCCACTTAGAAATGGCAATAACATGATAGAACCCCAATTGCAAGTTTGGAAATGAACACATGTCCCTCACATACACCCAATGGGTGTCAGCGAATCTCAAAAACCCATATCATGATATGCATGAAACCAATGAGATGATACTACACATTGAAGTTTGAACAAAAAATATGTATTAAAAGCAACATAAATTGAATCAAAAATTAACAAACAAAAATGGGAATTCAAAAATAATAAAAACCAGCATGTCCGTGAAATAATGCAAAACCACAAATCATAATCCAAAGGAAAGGTGTCCAAAGTCACAGTCCACAAAAGTAAATCCAATGGAAAATTAAAATTGAAAACCATTGCTCCATGGGTAAATTGTAAAAAAAAATGAAAATCCAACAGTCAACTATGTACAGATAAACAATCGAGGGTCCATGATCCCAACAGAAGAAATTAAACCTATCTAATAACACTACCTAATAAAAAAAAACTATATACAAAAATGTGGCCCATTGTCCAAAAGGTCCAAAAAAAATGCAAAACCAAAGGAAACCTAACACTAACTACAGAACTATTTACAAGGGCAGTGGGCTAGTCCGACGGCTCACTTTTGGATGTCCCGGGCCAGGGCATCATCGAACTCCTGCTCAATGTCCCGGAGGCGGTCCTCCTCCATGGCCCGAGGGTCCGCAGGGCCGTCGACGTGTCCAACCCCCTGCGGATTGCCTCGAGGCACTCGGCCCGCCTCAGGGCCCTCCGCATGGAGTTCTCCGCCCTGACCATCGTGAGCCGTGCCTCTTCCGCCTGCTGCCGCTCCGCATCTATGGCGTGGCCCAACCGCTGCCACACGGAAGACACTTCCCGTCCTGGGTCCTCCTGCCCTCTGGCCGATGCCTGCCCCTCCGATGTCGAAGGCCCCGAGCCATCATGGCTCCCACCACGTTGCTGCTGCTGCTCTGCCTCTGCCCGTGCACTGCCTCCTGCTGCCTGCACATCCTCCGCTGGCTGGGGTGCAGTCGTTGATGTGGCCACCCCTGCTGGACGTCCGACTCCCGACTGTGGCAGGGATGCCTCCTCCACCAGCCTGGCCGCACCGTCAGAGGCAGCTCCACAGGGCACCCAGGTGACTGATGGGTGGGAAGATGGCACGGAGGACGACTGGCGCATAGGGGGTCAGTTGAGGAGGGGGTCGTAGCAAGCCCCATCAAACGGAGGAATCCGGCCTGGGTGACCTGTCCCAGTAGGCCGACGCGGTCAACGAGCCATTCGAGATGATGTGCAGTCTCCTCATGAAAAGACTGCAGGTCACCTCGCATGGCCCGTTGACGCAACGCCACACCAGTCAGGACAGGCTCAACCCGGACCCGGATAGCCACGTCCGCAGGCAGAGGAAGGCCAGTTGTAGTGAGCTCATCACCTGCCTAAAAACAGGTCTGGACGTAGGCATCCCTGCTGGTGCAAGATGATGCAATGACAGGATTAGGGACAGGATTGCACACAGGCACCTCTGCGGCGGCCTGTGCTGCCTCCTGTCCCTGGTCCTGCACTGCACCACTAGCACCAGTGTAATCCCCACCTCCAGACCCCGTCTCTGCTGCTTGCACGGCCTCCTCCTCCACCAAACCTCCCATCAACCTGGATGACTCCGTGCCATCTTCCCCCGTTGGGCCCTGTGGGATCCCAGCTGCCCCTTCTGCTGCCGAGGAGTCCAACTCCAACCTCCGCCTCTTGGACCTCCCCCTGGCAGCTGCGGCCTGGGACGCGGCACCGGACTCCTCACTCCCCGACGGATCACAACCTGGGAGGGGAGCCGGGCCTTGCGTCTCCGGCTGGCGGTGGGATCCCCGCCGCTGTGCTCCACAGCAGCTTCTCTGCCCTCTTCATCAGTTGACGCTGCAGACAGGGAGAAATAAAACACAGGCATCAGGGCACTGTACAATGGACACATACACACATGACAGTTGTACATGAGTGGCATTGGCAAACCTCAGACATGCCATCACAATCCCCAACACACATGTCATTTTAACTTGCACACATGAGCCATACCACAGCCATATCGCAACTGCCAGCACCAGGACCTGAAGTCCTCCCAGCGCTTCTTGACATGTTGGAAGTCGCAGACTGCCACCCCCTCCGCGTTGATGGCAGTCACGATGTCCGTCCAGATCCGAGTCCGTCCTTCCTTGTCGGCGCGGGAACTTCCGAAGAGGGCATCATACTGCCCCAGGACTTGCTCCACCAGGACACCAACTTCCCTGGCACTGAAGCTGGTGCCCCTCTGCCTCTCTGGCCGGGGGTTGTCAGTGGTACCAGATGTTGCAGTGCCCGACATGACAACCCCAGAGGCAGGAGTGGATGGGCAACTGGGTCCGGGGGCTGGGCTGTGGAGCGATGGAATCCCAGTCGGGAGTCTTCGGTTCCAGCAGGGGTGGTCACAGCAAAAGCACCCCTGGCTGATGTGCAGGCAGCAAATGGCAGGGCACGTGGGCAGCAGGCAGTCAGGCAGCAGCAGATTGCAGGTGGGAGCGTGCTCGGGCCTCTGGGGGGCAGTAATTCGGCCTTCTGGGCAGGAGGGTGGTCTTCCGTGTGCTTACGCGTGGCCAGCTTGATACAGAGTGATTTGACACGTGAAAATTCTGCACGTCAGCGTGTAATTCGAGGAAAGGCCCTTAGCGCGTAAGCGCGCCTGCACGCATACGCAATTTCATTGGACAGAAGGCCCTTCAAGCGCAAGCGCCTCTGTGACGTGACGCGCGCAGGCGTGCATGGGCGTTTCAGCGCACGTGAAAAACTGCACGTCCGCGTGTAATCCGAGGAAAGGGCCCATGCGCGTAAGTGACGTGACGCATGTGGGCGTTTCCCTCAGCACGGGTTAAAGGTGAGCGGGGCCAGCAGTTCGCTGTACGTGCCTTTCGTGGAGACCGACGTGTGTTGCTGCTTCCTGTTGTTTCGCGCGCCATCACAACTTCACAGCTATCAAGGATGTATCTCTTCTTTTGGCGGGGGTATTGGCTACGTGTGTTTTTTTTCATCGCGCTAGTCAGACGGTGAGTCGCACACGCTCTTTTTCCCACTGCGGGTGCCCCTGTGTATCGCACCCATTTTCGATGTGATAGTAGCCCGCGTGTCCCACACGTACGTGTTATTCGTGTTACTGGGTGCCACCGCGTACTGCGGGAGGTTGAATCCACGCACGTAAGCTGCAGGGTTGCGTGCACGGTTTTACTGCAGTTTTGGGGTGCCTGAGCATTGCGTGACCCGTCACTACATCACTGGGGTCACATACAGCCTTGCAGGTGCAGGGGGGCTGTTAACATCTTGCTTCCCAACCCCTTCACCCCAATTGCCCAGGTCAATTGTGGTGTACACCTCCCATTGGCACTACTCCATCTGTGCCGGCACTACTACATCTGTGCCATGGTTGGGAGGACACCAAAGGTGAGGGGCGCCTCAGCTGGGCGTACTCCTCGTGGCCGGCGTGGTCGGGGACGTGGCCGTGGTGACCAGGGAGTAGGGGGACTCCAGGGTGTCTAGGGCGGCCACAGAGGGGGAAGAGGCAGGGGTGCGCCACTTGCGCACAATGTTGTGCCATGTGTCGGTGCAGTCATGCCACCACCCCCTGTGGTTCCGGGGGATGCAGCTTCTGCATCTGGCACTGGCGCCCGTGTGACCCGGCAGTCCGTTCCATCGACTGCCACGGGCCCAAGGGTAGTGGTAGCTGCAGGTGCAGCTGTGGACACCGCCACCCAGGCTCAGGGTCTGCCAGCGCAGGCTGCGTTGGCACTTGAGGAGCCCTTGGTAGATTTCCAACAGGCCAGGAGGGAAACCATAGGGGCAGGCCGGGCTGCTCAGACCAAGACACGTGTCCCTGGGGCAGTTATGTCCTCTGCTGCCCCGAACAGCCGGGTGTTGGCAAGTGCAGGGGCAGATGCACCCAACAACACCCCGGTTGTGAGTCTGCCAACCAGGACCGTGCAGTCAATGTCCCTGCCACAGCTGATGTTGCTGCACAGGGTCCATTAGAGGGCACCCAGCTGCCACTGACACAAGTCAGGCCTTTGGTCGTCCCTCCACCTGCCACTCCCTTGGCTCAATCCACCGAACCCACTGGCCATACTGGTCAGGGCGGCATTAGCCAGCCAGGGTCTGCGCCACAGTCCAAGAGGAGAAGGTTGCACCTGCAGCACAGGCTGGGACCCCACACACAGCCACGACCTCCTGCACATCGAGGAAGAAGCCTTTCTGCAAGCAGGAACTGTACTTCCTCGTGGGCTACGTGCGGGGCCACAGCCGTGACCTGCTAGTGGGTGCCAATAGTCAGACTACGGCTGCCCAACGTGACACCCACTGGAAGCATGTTGTGGAACATGTCAGTTCATTCGGCCATGAGGTGCGCACGGCGCAAGAGTGCAAAAAGCGTTGGAATGACATCAAACGCAGCCCTAAGGCTAAGCGTGCCTCTAATTACAACTTGACTCTGGTGACTGGCGGTGGGCCTGCACCAGAGGAGGAAGAGCTCACTCCGCATTAGGCACTCGTTGCGGAGTTCATACCACCTGAATTGGTTGAAGGAGTGGGAGAGATGCTGGACTTTGATTCCCAGTCCAGTGAGTGTTGATGCGTGTTTGTTGAGGGTGTGTGTGTTTCACTTGTGGGATGTGTTGTGCATGATTGCCACTACATGTTACGTGTACATGGTTCTGATGTGTAAGTAATGCAATGCTTCCGTGATGCATGTCTCCTCTGCCTGCATGCGGGGACTCCATGTAGGCATGCTCCCTTGCCCCTCCTCCGCCACTCTGCACCCCAGTTCCACCTTTGCACTGGTCTGCTTCAATCTTGGCAATGTGTACTTTCCTGTTCATGCATCCTGTGTAGATGCTAACTTCCAGCGTAGAATCTGCCAGACATATGCCGTGTGGTACAGCCTTAGTACTTGATGCAGGGTATCTCACTTGTACTGTGCATAGGTCAGATGTCCCGCAGGGACATGAGTGCCCATTCATGCTCCATGTGCATTGCACGCATGCCCCTATGTGTCCTTGACTGGATGATCACTGTAATACAAGTCCTGGGTGACATACATTGCATGGCATTTAATCAGCCTTCCCATGTCAACTGTGGCTCAGTACTGCGTTGCACACATGTTTAGGGTCTGACAATCTGTGTGGCTCACAGGCCTCAGCCTGTTCAATGGCCAATGACTCTGTCCAACTGTTGTTGTGTCTTCTTCACACGTGGGCGGCCTGCAGAGTTTTCATCATGTGTCCTGCTTACTGTCCCATCATCATTTGCAGTGTTGTCACTTGAATCACATTAAGCTGTTGATGCCAGTCAACACTGCCTGTCAATACACAGGTGTATGGTCAGCCTTTTGATACAATGCTAGGCATCCCTGCTTTGGTACTGGGGTGGAGGGGTGCTTGGCTTCTAGATATGGTACACATTGAATGCACAATGCATGTGATGCCTGTATTTGACCTTGCACTGCCTTCACATTTCCTGGCACACACCATAGAGTCCTTGTACATGTAGGTAGTGAGTGGCGTACACATTTTCTGCACTGCATAGACCCACTTCCATGGAAACTGCCACCTTTCAACAGGTCTGATCACAGAAGCAATTCAAAGTTGACCCAGCATGCATGCCAGGTTATATGTTGTGTGTCACATGTCTGCCTGATGCGTTTGTTGTCGGTGTGTGTGTGTTGTGTGCTTCTGACATGTGTAGTGACCTTTTTTCTCTCTATTTTTCAGGTGATGACGCAATGGAGGCAGAGGATGGTGTTGTCATGCCAGACACAGGGTTGTTACCACTACATCAACCCGGCACTAGTGCGGGTCATGGGGTGGTAGGCCACGAAAACCCCCAAGTGCTACAGTCCATCTTGTCTCTGGCTGCCTATGAGTCCAGCCTTGATGACGACTCTGACGTCCATGTTGAGTTGGATGAGCATTAAGTCCATGTGTCAGGGGTGAGTGATTCTGATGTGGACACTCCTCTGTCTGCGACACCTGCACTGAGGGATCAGACAGTCTTGGTTCCTCCGCCTGTGGTGGATCGGGACACAGGGTCACCCTCCACACCAGTCACTGATGTGCCTGGGACATCACGTTGACGGGGGCATGTAGTCGTGCAGCCGCGGGCGGTGCCAACACAGCGAGGACCCCCGGTCCTTGGGTCCCGCAGGGGTCAATCCCGGCAACGCGGTCGCTGCGCGCAAGCGCAGTATAGTGAGTGGGAGCAAGACATGACTGCCAATTCAGAACGGCAGGGGGCAGCAATGGAGAACATCGCTGAGAGCATGGAGCATGTGGCCCGATCTGTGCTCCCCCCTGCTAGGCAGGTGCTTCTCCAGCAGCAGGCGGCACGGTCCACGGCCCGCTCGCTCAGGCTGGGCATGGTGGCCTCAGACAGGGCACGCCAGGCTGAAATGTCGTCTCTGCGTCAAGCAATTGCTGCTCACGCAGAGGCGCACATGGATGCCCCGAGGGAGGAGTATGCTTCCCTCAAATCCACTCTGGGTGTCCTTATGATGTCCCAGAGGCAGCGGGCAGAGGAGAGGTTTGCACAGCTTGAGCGTACCATCTCGGCTGAGCTACAGGCTTGCCGGGAGGTGCAGCGGTTGTCCAGCCAGGCCTTGCAGGAGGAACTCCGTGTTACACGTGCTACCTTGCAAGAGGAAGCATGTGTATCACGTGAGGTTCTACATGCAGACCTACGTCACATTGCCACACAGAACCAGGCTCACCCGTCCGGCAGACTTGCTGCCGACGAGGGGCAAGCTGAGGCTAGGCGTGGCCAGGCTACTGTGCCACGTCCTCCTTTCCCGGATGAGCCAGACTCGGACGACCATCTTTCTCCCACATAGGTAGGGCTGTGCAGGCGTTGAGCCCATGGAGGTTTTTCTTTTGGCTCAGCTTCATCGCATGTGGGTGTTGAGCAGCACCCTGTATCTCCCCCCTCCTGGGTGCCTCCCCTCTCCACCGGGTCGTATGGGGCCATTTTTGATTTTTCTTTTAGTTTAGTTAGTTAAGTTTCTGTTTGATAGTTAGTTTAATTAGGTAATGTAGGTTTTCCATAGTTAGTGTAATTAGTTAATATAGTTTAAAATTGCTTGTCTATTGTGCTTTCATGTGACGGTGCGGTGCTTTGTGGCTTTTGAAGGCATCCACTGTCTGTTCCAGCTGGGCCCTTCAGGCTTGTCTTGTGTATGTGTTTGCTGCTTGGGGTCCTTGACTCACATATGCCACTCCTGCCTCCCTTATCCATGGGCTCGCAAGGATGGTTCGGTGTGACAACCTATTACACAAGGGCTTTGGACTGTCATATCTGTGGCATGTCTGGTGCTGTGTGATTTGTGTTGACACCCCTAGTGGGGAGGATTGCGGTGTTATTGTCCACTGTTCAGCTTTTGCTAGATGGGGTGTTTAATGATTAATGTGTACATTCATTGCTTTGCATTTTGTAGTATGTTTCTTAACTTTACTGTACACATGCTTGTTGCAATTCATGCCGTAGATAGTGTGTTCCACACTTTGGATGTGAAAGACGGACTGATGGTGTGATTTCTGATGTAAGTCTCTGACATGGTCAAGTAATGAGATGCCTGAAGAGACACACACAGATGACTTTAAAGCATTAATCATGTGTTTCATGCCCTTTCTGCAGGGGGATGAGCCTCCAGAGCACCTTTGCCAGCAGACATGGCCCATTGGACGTCTGAATTCTGGACACGTTTGTTGGTGCCCACATGCACATGTGTGCACAAGCAGAGGCACAGGGATTGCAGACCTACATCCTAGAACTGCTGACGTGTTCCAAGGAACTCCAGGCAAGGTGAGCAGCACAGGGGGGCCACAACACAGCAAAGCTTGCACCAGGCGAGTTGCACATGCAGGCTTAGTCACAGCACTGAGGGTGAGCTTGGACGAATATTGGTGTTGAAGCACACAATGCAGCTCAGATGTGTTGGTGGACTGATGGCTGTTGATTATAAGGTTGTCTGGGACACCTGCAGGGGCAGTGGCACATACCCTCCAGTACACCAAGGTCCATTGAGGCACTTGTATCAACCATGTAGCCTTCTGAGACATGGAAAGGGGCAGCTCACAGGGACATACAGCAAGGGACATACTCGGGTGCAGTGCATTTCATTTCCATGTACATTTTGATACATGCACTGCCAACTTTGTTTCGGTCTTGGTGGAACACGACTTGTTCTGAAGTCATGCCTTGCTATATGGGTCTGTCTGCTTACCCAGGGAACATTGCATGTTGTGTGAATTGTGGCACATTGGTGTTCCATTTGCCATGCACCCACCGGCGGCTGACTTACTGCATTGACTGTGTATGACCCATCACAGGGGTAATGATATATATGGGTACGAAGCGTCTACACCAGATTGTCTGTTTGTAGAGTAGTTTGTTGCTATGGGGCATGTTTGGTGGTTTGTTTTTGTGTAATGGGCACGTACAGATTATTGACTGTGGCTCTCTTTGCAGCATTGCAGTGCTCCTTTAACCGGACCTGAGAGTGCGCAGGCAGGAGGCCAGCACTCAAAACCAGAGCTAAGTGTCTTGTTGTTTTTCTTTCAAACTGCTCTGCATAGGCTTGCTGGGGGGTGCACTAATGCATGGATGAATGTGTAATTCAATTTGGTATGTTTTTTTTCCCCTAATCACCCGGAGTCCTATCCAATTTTAAACCCTGTACCCTCTACCCGGTGTTCCTGATTCCCGTACCTATCCAAGCAATGTTCCCTAACCCTCTTTCCCCACTGGGGTTGCGGATGCCTGTGTAAGCCCCAAACTTGCAGGCGCCAAAACCCTAGAGGGGGTGGTTGGTTCGTGCCACTCCTAAGCCTGGACTACAGAAGGCCATGACAATGATGTCCAAGTTTGTTTGGATTGTGTATGTGTTCATGCAGGTAGTACATTTTCGTGCATTCCCTTCTTTCATGTGTCATTCCTATTCCCCTCTCCTGCCACTCATTCCAGTTATCCAGTGTGCCAACACATGTCCCGACTGCATATCCCTGACCCTCCTTCCCCACCAGGGTCTCAGAGGCCTGTGTGAGTTTGACCTTGCAGGCACCCGGGACACGGTGGGGGTGGTTGTTTCGTGACACTCCTGCGCCTGTACACGGGACCTGTGACAGTACACATCCGTTCAGGGTGCATCATTCTATGTTATGTACCACACATGGTTCACATCCTGTTGTGACATTGTTTTACTGTGCTACCTTGGTTGTTACATCATTGTGGTAGTACTTGGCCTTTATGAGGTACTGCTACGTCAAGTCATCTACTGGAGGGTGTTCTGGTTCGTTTTTCTGGCTTGGATTTTGTGATTTTGCAAATGAGGGTGGACTCTGAGGGTGCAGGCACCTTTTTACTCACAAGGTGGGAGATGGCGACGAAGGGGAAAGGTGATCCTGTGGCCAGGTGAAATTGAGGGTTGAAGGCTCCATAACCCAGGTACAGTTGTTCAGTGGGTCATGGTCATTTGTGAGGGGGGGGGTTGTTGTTGATAGTTGCCTTGCCCTGCAGTGTGATGGGAACCCTGACATTGTAATGGTGGTATCCTATGTACATGTTGTTTTCTGCTGATCAATGCCTGTTCATGTGTTGTGTTTACCTTTCAGGTGTGAGGGGATAGTTGTGGTTTGAAATGCTGGGGTGTACACATGGTGAATGTTCACATGTGATGTGTAGAGGACACTGATGGTCACTTGATTGCACATGCATATGTTGAGTGCATGTCCTTACTGACCCACACACTTGCACTATGATGCACTACATGTACAACCACCCTTGCATATCCACGTGTACACTGTTTGGCTTCTGGTGCCCACTGTGTCCCTGCAGCACATGTTCTGTGACCAATTATGGATCCTGTACATGCCTAATTTGCTTTTTGATGTGGTCTGTCGCTTAGATGTGATGCTCAGGGTGTGCATCACACACAATTGCTGTTCGCTGTGCTGTGTGCTGAGCAGTGTGTTGCAGGAGTTGGACACAGCACACAGAATCTGCAGTGTTGATTTTGCAATGCACAATGTGCATGTAGACAGGCATTCATTGTTATGTTACGTCTACAACTCTTGTAATGCATTTGGAAATGACTTATTTTGGGTGGGAGGTTGTTGGTCAGTCATTTCATCTGATTCCATGTCAGGCATCATTGTCTGATGCCACTGTACATTTTTGACATGGCAATGTGTACCTTATTGTTACTGTGTTGGTGTATGGGTATTGCTTGCCATGTCATGTTGTGGTTTGGGAGGGTTTGAGTGACATAACAGTGATGGCCATGGCCTGTTTTGCAGGTGTGTGTGATTCACACCTTGCATGTCAGGGTCATCCGCTTCTCAAAGCAACTAGCTGGGGGTAGATCTCTCTCCGCGGCAGGGGCCTCCCTCTGGAACAGCCTTCCTGCCTCACTGGAACTTGAGGAGAACCATCTCCAGTTCCGGAAGCACCTCAAGACCTTCCTCTTTGCTTCTGCTTTCTCTCTGCCTCTCCCTTGCAAAATTCTTCACTGGAACTGCACTGGATCTGCAACTGGGCCACTCTCACCGACCTCGGTCCCTGGCCCAGCCACTCTCCACTTGGACTGCCTCCCTGGCAACCCCTGCACTGCGGGACTGTCTCTCTATCCCTACAGCCCCCCTTCCCAGCACTTGTCTGCACTTACCTTTGCAGTTGCCACCAGCTGGCCTATTTATTTGTTTTTTAGTCTACTTACCCTGTACTGCACTCCCCCCCTCCCCTTGCAGTTTTCACTTCCCCCTACCCCTGCACTTGCACAATCTAAATGACACCTGGCCTAGTAGTATCGTTGTCTGTCTTCCCTTGTTCCCCCCTCCCTGCCTCATCACACCTTGAAATACTTGTGTATAGGCCATATCATGTCATGTCATATGTGTGCCTTTTGGTCACACAGGATAGCTTGTGTTTAAGTAGCTAGGGATGCAGACAATGTGGCACTTCCATGGCAACTATCTCAGGGTGGTAGGGTTGTGACAGTTGACTGTCTCTTTGTCATCATCGATTGTCACCTGGCATGTGCCAGGCCTGTGTGCACTCCGCAGGGGTGGGAGTTTAGGTGAAAAATGTGGCCACAAGCTGGGTGCGGGCTTCCTCGCCACGTGCCCTGTCCCCTTCCATGGGCAGCGCCTGTGCCTGTGGTTGGGGATGTGGGGGCACCACCATGTCCACCGGTATGCCCTGCCGTGTTGCAACATTGTGCAGGACACATGCTGCCACAATGATCCTTCACACTACTGGTGGTGCATAGAGTAGTTGCCCGCCAGAGCAGTCAAGGGAGCGGAAACGTGACTTGAGCACTCCGAATGTGCACTCCACTATGGCCCTGGTTGCAATATGGGCGGCGTTGTATCTTACCTGGGGTGGTGTGGTGGGGTTCCGGATTGGCTTCATCATGTGGTTGCTCAGAGGGTAGGCACTGTCCCCTGGGGAGGCTTAAATGGTTGTGATTATTGGGGTTTGTGTATTTGTGTGTGTGTGTGTGACATGCATGCATGTGCAAGGGCATTTGTACTCACCTAGGAGCCAGGTGTCGCCATGCTGGCCAGCTTCCAGGGCCCGGCTCAGGGCGGACATTCTGTATATGAAACTGTCATGGGTGGAGCCAGGGTAGTTTGCATAGACAGAGGTGATGATTCCCTTTGCATCGCATACCACCTGTACATTGATGGAATGCCAGTGCTTGCGGTTTCGGTAGATGTGCTCAGTGGCCCTAGGTGGACGTAGGGCCACATGGGTGTAATCTATGGCACCGAGCACTTTGGGGAAGTGTGCCACCCTGAAAAAATCCAGGACAACGGCCTGCCTTTCTGCAGGTGTTCTGGGCATGTATATGTGCCTGCGGACTGAGGGGCGCGCTGTCATGATTGCCAGTACCTGGTGTAGGCAGCGTGACTGCGTGGCCTGTGAGACCCCCCCCCCACTATGGCAGTAGTCTGCTGAAATGAAACAGTGGCCAAAAAATGCAGGACATTGAGCACCTTCTCCAAGGGGCTCAATGCTTGGGAGCAAAGGGTGGGGGATGTAAGGTCATCTTCCCACTTCCTGACCAGGTCTAGGATGATATGGGGTGGAAACCTATACCTGCCGCAGACCTGGTCATCAGGCATCCCAAAAAGGCTTGTCCGTGGTGCGAAAATGCGTGCCCTGGCTATTCTCCTCCTCCTGCGGTGTCCCACGATCAGTGCTGCGACAAATGGGGCATTCATCGTAGCTGTATATACGTGTTTGTTGTTTGCGCGCACTTTTATACTGTGCGCGGGGACGCTTCCGCCTGCCTTTGTGTGGCAGATGCGTTGACGCCTGTGTGCGTCTTTTGCCGTGCGCGGGTTTCCCGTATTCGAATCCATGAATACGGGTTGTTCACGTGCGTGTGGGCGTTCCGTGTAGTTCCCTGCAGTACTTCCCCAGTTACGCCTTCTTTTTCACGCGTTATTCCCCATTCTGCGTGTTACGCCCACTGTTCCACACACTTTGGTTGTGTGCGCCATGCTATGTGCGCTTTTGCTGTGCGCTTGGCACACGCTGTGTGTGCCCGCGTGTGCCATGGCAGGATTGGGCGCACGGACAGCGGGAAACACGCGCAGCGTCTTCCTTGAATCGCACGCGTGCGCGTGCGCTGGGTTTCTCACGCTTGCGCCACCTTGTGCCTGTTTGCGCTGGGATTTTCGGCGCATGTTTGCTCCATGAATCGACCCCTGAATGTCATGCCTTCAGAGGCTAAAACCAGTACTGGGATGAGGAAGATCACTCAGAGGAAACAAAGTGTGTGGTCTTGTCTTTTTCGCAATGTCAAGTGCCTGAATGAACACAGCTGGCCGGCACAGGAATTCAAAAGGAGCTCAGCTGTGAAGCTCGAAAAGAATGATCCTCCAAGGGGGAACAGCGGGACGCCTGCACCGGGCAGGCAGGGAGAAACCGAGCGAGAAGCCATGACGCTATGAGAAGGAAAACCCAACGAAAGTTCATGCAGGAAGGACCAACAGGGTTGCTGCCAATACTTAACTCCAGGTATCCTCAGCACACGTGAGCTGCTTGTAAGGCCGGACGTGCAACCTGAGAAAGAGAGACGCCTGCCGAACCGCTGCAGACCTTGCCATTCACAAAGGAGCTGCCAGAGCCTCAATGAGCAACACAAAAGCTTTGGAAATGCTGGTACCGGTCAAAAGAGAGAGAACAGATATGTGGGATGACCAGAACATTTTGGAGGTCCGGGGAAGCTGGAGGGTGAATATAAAAGTTGTAAGAAAGGAGTCTGGGACCCAAACGAGACTAAAAGAGGGTCTGGTACCCTGACATTGCATACTTGGCAGGAGAGTGAACCAAGGGGCAACAAACCTATGCAGTTGCATACTTGGTAGGAGGGTGAACCAAGGGGCAACACACCTGTGTGAGTCTGGAACACACACCAAAATAAGCGAAGGAGAAGCAAAGGTTCTGGGACCGTGATTTGCATTCTTGGCAGGAGAGTGAACTAAGGGGGAACACACTTGTGTGAGTCTGGGACCTGCACCCATATCAGAAACCAAAGTCTAAAGCCAGGAGGGTCTGGGACCCAGTGGAAGAGACATTTTATAAGGATCACCTTTGCGAGTCAGGGACTCGCTTCCACTTAGAAGATTGGAAATCAGGGGAACAAAAACTCTGGAATTGATGAAGCAAAACCTATACTTGGTAGAGGAGTCTTCTAAGTTAGGGGGCTTGAAGGACTGGGAATACAAGAGACAATTCTTTGTGTGCCATCCTGTGTCTTGAGGACAATAAACCAAGGGATAAGGAGCATTACCCTAGCTTTGAAACTTGATAGTTTTTAACATTATTTTGCATCACTTTATTATCAGCGAACCTGGAGACTTTCGGTTTACTGAGAACACCAAGAACAGTGTTCATTTGAAATAAAGACATTTTCTTGCACAGTAGAGTGCCAGGAGACCACTCTGGTGGTGATAGTGCATGGCATATAAATATCCTTTGACATTAACATTAACAGTTATAACAATATATTAGTATTAGGGGTAGAAGTAGTTTTTCTTTGTAAACGACAGTGACTGACTATTTTGTAGTTCCTGACTTTCGGACATGTTCATTCGTTTCATTAGAGGCATGGAAATCCATCTTAGTTTTAGGGACAAAGGAGTATTTTTCCTTTAATAAAAGTCTTTACCAAACTCATGGCACCATTGTGTGCAAGTCTGATTTCTGCACCCTTATAATACATACATACATACATATTATAAATATAAAAACAGCAGAAAACATATAAAAACTGTTTAAGTACATTAACAATCATGAAAACGACGCAAAGTATACATTAATGAACATAGCACACAGGCACGTGTGAAATTAGCAGCAGCAATGGAATGCAACAACCTCTATCCAAATGTCAGTGGCAAAAGTGCTATAACAGTTCCGAAATAATCAGCAAGACAAAATAAAAAATGGTCACCCTGCAGTGTAGTATAAGGTTAGGAGTTTAACTAGGTTGTACAAACGTTCATCACCTTGCTACATTAAAACCAGGCCCAGTGAGTAAACCTTGCAACCCAGTACACAACGTCAAGGTTATCTGTGGACTTGCAAAAGACCATTGCATCTGCCGTCCTCCGGATTGCTTGAACGTTCAATGTTGGTTTCAGATATGCTCTTCTCAAAACTCCATATTCATCATAAAATAGCAGAAAATGCAGGATAGTTTCTTCGGTGACTCCACATATCAAACAATGGGCAATGTTTGCATCACCCCAGGACTTAGAAAAAGCCTTTAGCTTTAGCGTACCTAGTTTGAATTCCCGATATAGAGTTTGTGCACAGAACAGTGTAATTGAAACTAGGTAAGTCTCGAACCCAAAACCAGGTTTATTAAAACTGTCGGGCCCAGACGTAATTCCAGACAGGTTGTTGGCATTCTTCTATGAGAAAAGAGCAGAGCTGCTTTTTTTACCTTTAAATGGCTAGATTTTCTAATACCCAGAGTGTGGGGTCCGCCGTGACTTTCAGATAAATATAGATTTTCTATGGTGCCTGGGCTTGTCCACATGCTGGTCAAATTGAGTTCTGCAATAATATATATTTTACATGTCAAACCATGGCAAAGATTTGCCACCTGCGGTCATCAGTACCTGCATCATGGCTTTGCATATTTTGGGTCCTATGTGATTTATTTCAAAATCTTTCAGAGAATGATTCTTTAACGAAACAATTATAATGAAAACATATTGTTTTTTATTTGTTTTATTTGGCGGCTCCCCCCACTTCCCCTGTTTCCCTAGGATTTAATCCCCACCCGTTTAAACCCCTTACTCCACACCATATATATTCTTTTTTGATATAACAGTTTCATTATGAAATCATTCTCTGAAATGTTTTCCTTTAAAGGAAAGTTCTGGGACTTTTTTTTTATTGTCCCTACGGTTCGGCCATGTGTTTTTAAGCATAACTCGGTAGATCGTAGAAAACTTTCCTATGGACCTTACCCGACTTTTCGTCCATTATCGCACTCGAAATCAGCCGCCATTTTCTGATAATCCTATCATTTCCCCCCATCGCCCTGGCTCACCTGCTTTTGCGGCACTAAATCAAATCCCCCGCCCCTGAAACAGACTTTATCAAAACATTCATATTCCCCGCCTCAATCCGTGACGTGACTGTGCTGCGTAGGCAAACGCGCCCAGGCGTCTTCTACGCGACTCCACACAGAACCCGGAAATCAACACAGATTAGCTCACAACAAAGCGCGCCACAATTCGGAATATGAATCTGTACTTTTAAATCAAACCGCAAGATTGTAAATTTGGTAAAGTACATTTATTTGACATCAAATGTTTTGAGAATATTCAGCGATTTTCATTTTTATTTGCTCACGTTCCAAAAAGTTCGTTTTGAGGCACGCGATGTTCCTTTGCTGTACACAGGGTCTTAGATCATCTCACAATACAGCGCCACAATTCGGAATATGAAACTGTGGTTTAAAAGCAAACGGCAAGATTGTACATTTGGCAAAGTACATTTATTGGACATCCAATGTTTAGAGAATATTCAGCAATTTGCATTTTTCTTTGCTCTCGATCCAAAATAGTTTGTCTTGAGGCAAGCGATGTTCGTGTGCAGTACACAGGGTGTTGGTTTACGATAAAATAAACTCTTCAGTCGCACTGATAATCGCATGGCTGTTCCAACAACGAGGCACTAGGCCACCACAATGGTCTGTATGTTGCATCTAGCCGTTAGTACCGCGTAAGGGCATACTTGTACTTGGCGATCGTCCCATAAAATGGTCAGGGTGGTCACGTTGTTCACGCGGAGAAGCAACTGGCGATTAAAAAAGCCATCCGCCGGTGTCTGGTACTCGTGACACATACAATAATGAATGATGTACCTGTTTGAAAAACATAAAAAATGAAATTAGTCTCACCATCAGATCTTTATTAAAATTATTCATTTTATATATTAGGTCGGGAAATTATTTCATAGCTAGGACAGTGCAACTGGGTAGTATACGTCAAGGGGGGGGCTGTAGGATACTGAGACAGTCCCCCAGTGCAGGGGTTGACAGGGAGGCAGTGCAGGTGGAGAGTGGAAGGGCCCAGGACCAAGGTCGCAGACAGTGGACCAGTTGTAGCAGGGGAGAGGGAGAGAGAAAGCAGAAGCGAAGAGGAAGGTTTTGAGGTGCTTCCGTAAAAGGAGATGGTTCTCCTCAAGATAGTGCGCGGTACAAAACAATATGCCACATAGAACGAACAAGTACAACTTAACCCATCTTTAAAGCTACTGTATAGTAATTAAATTGCGGTATAAACTCATCTAAAGAGTTACTTACATTATATTTGCATTTTCCATTGTGTCTGTGCGTAGGGCAGCCCCGAAATACCACTCCTTCTATGCCGACGTTATTTCTTCTAATGAACGAACATTAAATGGCTTTCGTTTCTGAAATTATATTCATTATCGTTTACGTTATTGCACCACACCCCCAAAAAGAAGTCTTTCGGGATGGTCCCGGCCTGTCAAGGTCAAATAACAATAGAACCTTATACTGAGTCGTGGGCCATTCCGGCACCCGAGCAAAAAATCAAAGCAGCTGACCTTCACTTTGAACGAGCACACATTCCTAGTTAGCTACATTCAGTGTAAGGCCATCTCACAGGACTTGAAATTTACACTCCATCTTTGCATTTTGTCTGCGTGCTTTGCAGCCCCAGAGAACCATAAATACGGAGACATTCTATATTTTTTGAAAAATGATTTATATTACTGTTTGGTTTAATTTAATGCGCAAATGAACAAGGTTGGATAGACACATTGCATGTACACTGAGCAATCACTTTTATTTACACAATACATAGCTACACATATTCAATGGGCCTGCGACATGAGGAGAATCGAGAGCAAAGTCACAGGTGACACCCGGGTGGTTCGCACTACTGCACGGTGAAGGGAGGGGCAAGGGTGGAGAGACACATTGCATGTACACTGAGCAATCACTTTTATTTACACAATACATAGCTACACATATTCAATGGGCCTGCGACATGAGGAGAATCGAGAGCAAAGTCACAGGTGACACCCGGGTGGTTCGCACTACTGCACGGTGAAGGGAGGGGCAAGGGTGGAGAGACACATTGCATGTACACTGAGCAATCACTTTTATTTACACAATACATAGCTACACATATTCAATGGGCCTGCGACATGAGGAGAATCGAGAGCAAAGTCACAGGTGACAACCGGGTGGTTCGCACTACTGCACGGTGAAGGGAGGGGCAAGGGTGGAGAGACACATTGCATGTACACTGAGCAATCACTTTTATTTACACAATACATAGCTACACATATTCAATGGGCCTGCGACATGAGGAGAATCGAGAGCAAAGTCACAGGTGACACCCGGGTGGTTCGCACGACTGTACGGTGAAGGGAGGGGCAAGGGTGGAGAGACACATTGCATGTACACTGAGCAATCACTTTTATTTACACATTACATAGATACACATATTCAATGGGCCTGCGACATGAGGAGACTCGAGAGAACAGACAATCAAATGACAATCATTTAAACCGTGATGTGTATTTCTCAATGAGCTCTGCTTTAGGTGGACATGGAACAGAGGCAATGTTGGGAGGCAATGCAGTTGTCCCCTGCACAGGTTCGTTCACAACTCCATGTATGTGCCTATCTAGGACATCAACAATAAGTCTCTCAATAAACTCATATTGCATATCCTCAAACACTGGTTTGATCACCCATTGTTTACTTCTTTTAGTGAAGGCCTTATTGTAGCGAAGCGTCCCTAAAGTTCCAGTCGTCCTACTTTGTTGACGGCCAACATTATGGTTATGTGCCAAGACCGCTAGAAGAGTCCGATTTATCATGCCCTCCATGCCAAAATGCAATCGTTTTGACCTGTACTTTAAGCACATATTGTGGAACACCTCCAAATCTCCTGTGTGGCAGAATTCCGTGAGTCCCCTCAAATCTCTTGTTATAGTTTTATCAAATACAATCTTTTCAATGGCTTTGTGAGTGGGTGATGAAGGAATCAACCACTTCTTCTTCCGTGCCTCCTCTGTGGACAAATGGCCATGTTCACAATTGTGGAAATGTTGGTTTGTGGTCCAGCGGTGAACGTGTAGCATTACTGAACGCCATTTTTCCAGTAGAATTTCCAACGACCCTCCACATGTTTTTGAGCTCCACCAAAGATGGTTGCTGATTGACTTGGACCACTGTGAAATACCTTGCGTATCTTTTTTTTTACCTGCAGCCGACATTTTTTTATTGATTGTTTTTGCAAGATGCCAAATGTCAAATTGGTGATTTATATTTTTGTACTCTTCTCTCATTGTCTTGGCAATTGAAACGTGTCTGTCCGTGGCTATCCGGTCGATCACCATTCCCCGCGATTGTAGTTCTTGCAATGATGCTACAAAGCCAACTTTCTCCATGGCCACTGAGGATGTACTTTGTGACACCTGCACGACCACCGAACTCATAATTTTCTTACTTTCCATGTCCTGAAAGTGGTAGGTGCAGTACTTGGCTGAAAATCCTGGGCTGTCGCACTGTCCATCACCGGCTAGCCTGAACCGTTTGCCCGCGAATGTACTATCAATAGACATTTTTTCCATTCTCCAAGCTTCGCTAATGGCTGGAAATAGATAATCGGTTTGGTATTTGTAGAACTGAGTTTTCGCAATGAAATGGATTCCCACAAACTGAAAGAAAGACTCTAACTTTTTAAAACTTGAACCACTAAAAAGTGCAGCCGCTGCACAAAGTAGATTGCCTGCTGGCAGTTGCCCCAGCATGGGTTGTGCAGACCATGAAAAAGGATGATATTTTGTACAGGTGGCATGTATTTTAAGGTTAGTGCCTCGAATTGCACGAGTCACATTAATCAATGGCTCCCCACATACTTCTCCACCAACCGAATGCCCACATTTCAACAGAATAATAATATCAATCAAACAACTATCGAATACAATGAATTTGGCCTCTTTCCTTATACTGTCACTCTGCATCCCAGCTGGTTCGGCCTGTAACGTTGAGGACATGTCACTCACATGAAAGGTAGAATCTCTGATATCGTCTTCCGCTATGTTCAGTGATATTGATGGTGTTTCATTGTCGTCCACTTCATTCTCTTCCATAGCAACATCTGTTCCTTCTCCAGCGATGGGTGAATAAAACAATTTCTTCAACTTTCTCGCGGTCTTAGTTTTTGCGGGTGTGGATTCTGTGAATTGATCTCCGACTGCATCCGAACTACCAGGAGGACATTCACTATCAATGGCTGGTGCTGGTATAGCTCCGTTGTCAATCACTTCATATTCTTCCCATTGGCACGATGCATCTCCAGTCTCAAGTCCCTGCCAAAAGGTTTGACAAGCAACATCTCTCGTTCGCTTCACTGTCTGTGTAGATCTAGTTCGTACACCCACTCGCAACTAGAGGACAGATTGGAAAAGGGATGTTCAGTTTAAACACAACTTACAGTATTGAACTATTAACAGTGAAAAACAACATAATATAGTGACCAGGACACTAACCTTCTTTTGCTTTCTTTTCTTTGAAACTTTCTTGCCTCGAACTTCAACATCAAGACGCTGTTGCTCCGACTCGTGTGTGCATGTCTCCACTTCCTCTTGCGCTGCAACGACTATATTTTCATGATAAGCACATCCATCACGCACTGACGCTCCATCGACTCCCTGAAACATAGAACTTTCAATAGTATGTATAATAATATTGAAAACACAAAATGTACTTGGGGACCAATACCCACGTACATCTCAATAGCAAAACACGAATGAACGCTTTGTGTAGAACATTCAAACGACAATTATTCACGCATTGTTGATCTAGTTAGATGTAACTGTCAAGATCCATACCTCGGGCTCCTCATAGACTTCCATTGATGATATTATTGAAGATGATGCTTCAGTAACTCCCTGAAACGCAGTAATTGCATTAGTATGGTTTTATATTTTGTTAAAAAGAACATACACTTTGTGCAGGCATCAACGGCTCATCTAAATAGACCTGCACAAATGATCAGTTGTCTAAAATAAATAATGGATATCTAAATATGATTCGATTTGCTCGATCGTTGGAAGTGTCACCACCCAGAAATCTGCATCAACTACTAGGGGTGATGTTCTTGTAGAAGAAGCTCCGTCATCTCCCTGAAACATAGTACTTGCGTTAATAAAGAAGGAAGTATAGCGGATGTAATCACGTCATATGATCTCGCTTGATCGAACTGTCAGTATCCATACCTCGAAATGCATAAGAACATCAAGGGACGATGTAACTGCGGTGCACACTTCTGCAAGCTGTTGCGCTGACCCGTAACTGCATGCTCCCCCTTCGTCTTGGAATAATGCTCCATCGACTCCCTGAAACATAGGACTTTCATTAGTAATGAACACAATATTGAAAAAAGAAGACACATAGGAGGGCGACGACAGAAGGACATATCAATGGCTAAAAACAAAAGAAACATTGTGTGTAACAATCACGCTACAAGAATGCAAGATCTGATGATCTCCATCGATGGAACTGTCCGGAAACGTACCTCGAGCATCTGAGTGACATCAACGGTTGTCGTCAATACGTTGGACTCCTCAGCATCTCCCTGAAAGACAGTACTTGCATTATTTTGGATAACAATAATTATAACTAAAAACAAAGACTAGAGGACGAGTACAAGGGTGTACCATTAGGTAAAATAATTACAGGATAAATTAGAACTATTGATTTACATGCCTAAAACAAGTCAGTGGCAGAATAGCCAAGTAAGATTACCCGATAGGCGCTTGAAGTGGCTGATGACTGCAATAACGACACGGATGGAGAATCTTCCGCCTTCATATTGAGTGGATACATAAATGGGGAAATTATTGTTAGCTAATGCTACACACTACCGCAAGGCCAAGAGATAAATACGTAAACTTGACTCACCAGTGGAGGGATGTGGACGAATAGAGTGGGAATAGCGGTTGAGAGCAATTTTCGCCTCGCTCGCGGTGTGTTCTTCTTTATTAGCAATGATGTGGAGTACATGTCTGAGCTAAAGTGCCTGCTGCAGATGCGGTATCGATCACCCCTCTTGTCCGCAAAGACTTCTAGGACTCTACTTTCAAGCTCAAACGGTGGATATCCGCAATATCGGACCCATTCTCTTATCCGATCTATTGTCTTAGGGAAAACATGCATTATAGTACCTTCAGATTTATTATGGGTCTTCGAAGGGCAACCGCCAATGGAACAGGCAGGCATTGTGGAAAGTTCTGAAAAGTAAAGATCAACAATTCTCTATGAATACCAATGTGTTAAAAAATTAAATGACACATAAAAGGTTCAATGCAAGGTTCGTTTTGGTTCTTGGAACTATACACGTTATTCACATGCGGATAAGTATTTGAATAACTTTAAAAAATAGAAAAATAATTTGACTAAACTCAGAACATGTGACTAGTTCCTTGCATGTACTGTCTTGAACGAAAAGAAATTGGACGCAAAATGATTATGGTACATGGCCTTACCTTGACGAACAAACACTTAGATGCAGGGATCAGAGTAGTTTCTTGTCGTAGAACAGGGAGCAGTTCACAGGTTGCAAACTGACGAGTTTCCTCGAAGTGGTCACGGAAGTTCACAGAGACGAAGAGCAGATAACCAGCACCTTCACGGGTTGACTAGCAAAGCGCAAAGAAGTTCTCATTAGAAATATGAAGTGGGTTATAAAGAATTCGAAACAGGGGTGTGTTTGTGAATGAATGACGTGTATATGTCGTGGCATTATGCGGTTTGCAGGGGGCCGTCCAGCGTGAGGGGGGATGCTTGGCAGGAGACACAGGGTCTGGAGGTAGACATGGGAACAACAACCCATGCTCTATAGACCACTTTGAAGTGTACATGGTCTTTGGCACCTCTTGGCCTTTATCGCTCCCTGACAGCTCCACTTGCCAGCACAAGTACCCCGGTGCGAACTGCCTTTGATAGGGCGGGGGGTGGATTGGGGCGGTGGTCGTGCAGACAAGACTCGTTTGCCGCAGGGCCTCACCAAGGAGAGGCCATCTAACTGCATGTAAGAGGCAGGCTGCAGGATCTAGTACATGGAAGGCATGGGGGTGAGTTTATAAATACCTCACCCTCCCAGGAGAATATATGGGTGCAGTTCACCCTGGAGACCCTGGATGCCTAGGCAGTTAGCCAGCAGCAGGCTGGCCTGTGGTGGCAAGGCAGCACGGGCCAGAGGGGGTCATCTCTGTACCCGGTGCCCAAAAGGATGATTTATTATGATCAACCATATTGATTATTTACCGGGTTCAACGGTTATGTGGATTGAAGGTGGGCGGCCAGCGTGAGGGAGGATGCTGGCCGGAGACATGTGGTGTGACAAGACAAGGCACAGGAAGACTATTCAATGGAGACACACTAGATTCATTTAAAAAATCAAAACAACCATTGTTAAAATATATGTTGGGTTTTATTTTAGATCTTAATTTCAATTGAACATAAATAATAAACATCACACATTGTAAAGTTCCGGTTGCAGCACATGCAGGGAAAATCCGCGGTATTGTCCACTGTCGCTGGGGAAATGTTGTCTAATGGCAAGTACCGCACAGGCAGGTATTACTCTCCGAACGCGGTGTCCGAGCCTCCCGTGAAGCCACCAAGTGAAGCAACGATAGGCCACCAGCCTGTACCACCTGTGAAAAACAAAGATGCGAACTGTATTAAAATGACAAAACTTTCTTATCACTGTCGATTCAGGTAAAAAATGTCATTCTGCTTTGAAAAAAATTCTATCTAGAAAATGCACAATATGGAACCAATTTACAAGCGTTCGAATGATATGTAGATGTAATTTTATATGTGGGAGACAACCATGAAATAGTAGTGGCATCACTGACATCACAACCAGAGTATACTTACTCGTTACTCGGATTACGCGGACGAACAGTGCCGCGAAGTTCGTGCATAAGCACCATCATCATCCTCAACACGGTCCGTGAGAGGCAGGCTTCCCTGAACTCTGGCAGCTCGGTGATGCATTGCGGACTTGGTTCGCCTTCCGAAATGTAGGCCAAGCACCCGGAATTTTCACGGCAGCAGCAGTTCTCCTCCTCAGTTGGCATTAGCTCACACCGATTGCACGTGCACCAGGTGGAGACGCCGTCCATGCGACATGGTCCAGGCTCTTCATCCGTTGACTGGTCCTCCCAACTGCCGTCCGAATCCCCATCGTTTTCGCGTGCTTGCCTTTCCAGTAGTTCTTCCTCGGTGTACTCGGGCTCGTACATATACGGCATTATTGTAGCCATTGTGTGGTAAAGAAAGTAAAATAATTTACAGAGATGGTACAGGTGTTCACAAGGCCTAGAAGGGGCGAAGGTAGCTGACCAGAGCACAGAAACGAGTCACAGAATACTCAAAGCAACACAGAGAGAGTAATGGAATCGAAAATCTGCTGCTGTGTGTTGTGAAACGGTGTGTTTATACTTATTGAGGAAAGAGACGTCCTGCCATTTCCATGGCGACACTTCATTAGCTGAAGCGCAGCGATTGTTGACACGAAACGTGCTTTGGCGTTGAGAAATGGGCGGTACGCGTCTGCTGATGTCAGGCTCAGGGGTGGGGGATTTGATTTAGTGTCGCAAAAGCAGGTGAGCCAGGGCGATGGGGGGAAATGATAGGATTATCAGAAAATGGCGGCTGATTTCGAGTGCGATAATGGATGAAAAGTCGGGTAAGGTCCATAGGAAAGTTTTCTACGATCTACCGAGTTATGCTTAAAAACACATGGCCGAACCGTAGGGACAATAAAAAAAAAGTCCCGGAACTTTCCTTTAAATCACTGGATAGAGTATTTTGCTAGTCGTAATCTGACGTAATTCACTATGGGGCCGAGATCAACCTCCATCTGGAGCAAAGCATTGGTGAGCTACACAGCAACATAAACAGATTTTTAAAAAAATGAATTTTTTGCTGTTTGTAGTGGCTAATCGGAGAAAAAACCCAAGATGTCCGCCCCACAAAGCACAGCCACTTTGGCTTGTTTCTTGTAGATTTCAAGCAACAACAAGACTGCACCCTTGCCATGTTTCCCCAAAAAACTTCTAGCACCACCACTGTAACTTAGCGGGCACATGCAGGACTTCTCGACCTGTGTAGACCCCACCACGGTCTCAGAGAAACATATTCCCAGGTAGTCATAGGTTTGAACCTGCTCCAGCCTAGTGATATCTGAGGTGATGCAGAGGTCACGCCTCTTGGTGTTTCTAGGGTGGAAGCTCAATATTTTTATTTTACCTGCCTGGACATTTAGCTAACAAGGTTTGCATAACACCCAAAATTGTTTGGCCGCCTCTGACACTCCTTGAATTTTGTGTCTCTCAATGTGTGGTTATGACGAACTGCAGACATGTTGTCCATATGGAGCCTTCTGGAGTAATGACCCCTGGTTTTGTGAAGCATCACATGGCAAAGGACCTGGCTGTTACATATCTGATTCTGCACTTTTATTTTGTTTCTTTGAGGTACATCTGATGCAAATGGACTGGCCTAAAGAGTTGCCTAAGGGACTGGCCTAACAGCTGAACACCCATGCCAAGCAATGTCATGTCTCAGAGCACCGCACAGCAGAGCTGTGGAATGCTGTGAAGCCTCAGACGTTGCAAAATGTACTTACTTCCCCCTGTTCGGCGAAATGACCTGTTTGTTACCATACGTGCTGTTTAATGGGTGGATAATAGATTCTATTCCATTGTACATGAGGATGAGCCAAGGGTGGGAGGGGCAGAGCAGAATGCAGCCCTCCCATGCACTAGTGTGTGTTTGTATCACAGCGCTTTCACCCCCCCTTCTGGTCTCTTGTGTTCATTTGTGTCCGAGTGCCCTGGTATCGGGAGGGGGGGGAGGGTGCAGGACGACCCTGTAACATATGGTGCCGATCCCTGGTAGCTCCCCTTCCTGATGTGCATGACTGGGGACTACAACAATACAACTGGTAAGTGAAAAAAGTGTTTTTTCACTGTACCTGTTGCACGTTTGACTAGTAGAATTTGGAGACTTTGGGGACTCTAGGAATAAAACGGAGATAGTGCCTCAGAGTGCTGCAGTGATACAGTACAGGGCCGCAAGGGCAACTAAAGAACTGCAATCTGGACAGAGCATTCTTAGGCACCTGTGATACAGTCAGAGCACCTGTTGTGGAGAGTGTATGGTCGATGCTGTAAAGGGCACAGGGTAGTGTGCGAGGTCGGAAGCCTGAGTTAACATGCAGTTGGATAGATTACAGTTTTGGATTACAGTTTCGGAATACAGTTACAGATTACAGTTTCGATTACAATATGGCAGATGCAAGTCCACTGACCAGGCAAAAGGAGGGGGCAGATCTGTCATTTAAATCGGGGTCAAGGCCAGTGCTGGAGAGGTTGAGGTGCATGGTGGGAAATTAGGATGTGGTCCCCCAGTCAGTACAAGTGAAGAAGGAGGTGGGGGTTGCCCAGGAGCAGAAGTTACAAAGAGTACCACAGGGAAGGCACAGGGGCGATAGTGCTGAACCACAAGTGAAGCACAAAGATATCACAAAGGGGATGAAGTTAGAGAGGGATCAGAGACTCTCAGATTTTGCCGTATCTTTCTATCTATCTATCTATCTATCTATCTATCTATCTATCTATCTATCTATCTATCTATCTATCTATCTATCTATCTATCTATCTATCTTATTTTTATATAGCGCTAGATAGCCCAAAGGCCTCAGTAATGCTTATACACATTTTCATGAGGGCCACAGTACGGTGGCTGTTGCCAGACAGGATAATGAGGGTGGTGGAAGGAAATGTGGTGGAAAAGTTAAGATCCACCCAGGGGTGGGCATACATTCTGAGAGAAACGCAGTGCTGGTGAAGGAGTGAAAGCAGTGGGAGGAGGGAGAACACACAGAGGGGCAGGAATGTGTGGTGCTAGCACCAGTGTCTTTGGGTGCTGTGGTGGATGACGCAGAACACTGTGGGGTTGGCTCTATGTATTTCCGAGAAAGGGGAGGAATAGGAAGGAGACACTGGCTGGCTAGGTACTGGGGGAGGCAACTGTGTGCAACAGGGGGAGGGAGGACATTCTGTAAAAAAGTGGTGCAATAACAGATTGGCAAATAGGTGCCTGCCGGGAGAAAGAGGCAGGGTACAGATATTCCCAATGGTTGCAGTGATGGCAGCTACTAGGGGTGCCACCCACATTCTGACACACATAAACGGGTTCCTGACATTATGGTGGGAGACATGCCTAAACAAAGAGGCAAGAAATAAACTGCATTTAAAAAGGAAGGGTGACTGTGCAGTGTGCACCTCAGACTGGGCAGTAAACAAAATGCCAGTGGAAGGAGTAGTGTCAGGCGAATGCATGTCAGAGATTGTCAAATCAGAACAGAATGCTTTTAGGGCATGTGCAGCAGAGAAAGACATTGACAGGCCCACATATAAAGAAGGTGGTCAGTGTCAGCATCACTCAATGGTGTTTGGGGGGGAGAGCACAGTATGGTGAATTACCAACAGTGGTGTTGGCTCTAAGAAGAAAGAAAATAATTCCATCTGAGCGAGAGTGGCCCATGACTCCTGATAATGACCTACAGCCGCAGCCAATGGTATCCATAGAAGAAAAGGAGTGGCATGTGGCGGAGGGCCCACAGCTTGAAGTGGTGAAGATTATCCTACAGAAGATCAAGAAGGAGGGTTAAAGGAAATGTGAGCGGTTCCTGGCTGATCGGAAGAGGATGAACAAATAATGCAGCACGCAATGCAGAAAAAGAGCAAGACAATGGCCCTCATTACGACCCTGGTGGAGGACCATGGTGCAATTTGCACCATGGTCCATGGCGCAAAGCTGCCAACTCCGCCATGGGGGTTGGCGGACTTACCGCCCCATTCCGACCTTGGCGGGGCGGTAAGTCCCCAATCCCCATTTACCCTTCCCCATTCCCATTTATGCCCCATAGGGTATAATGGGAGTGGGGAAGGCGTTAATTACGCCACCGTAAATTACGGTGGCGTAATTAACAACAGGTCCCGTAGCGCCATGGATTTTTCCGCCCGGAAAAACCAGGCGAAAAAAGCACCATGGCGCTACGGGAACTCGTAGTAAGGCGGAAAGGTACGCCATGCATTACGCTGGCGTAAACCCCTTTCCGCCAGGGTCGTAATGAGGGCCAATGTGTTTCAGTGCCCTGCAGAGATGGCCTGGTGGACCATGGCAAAAGAAGTCCGGCAGGAGCACATGGACATGTGTATAGCTCATTGGGAGAAAAAATAGAAAATTAAGCC
Source organism: Ambystoma mexicanum (assembly GCF_040938575.1). Taxonomy (NCBI): domain Eukaryota; kingdom Metazoa; phylum Chordata; class Amphibia; order Caudata; family Ambystomatidae; genus Ambystoma; species Ambystoma mexicanum. The sequence continues at coordinate 610,013,068 of NC_090925.1, read as the reverse complement.
AAAGAAGGAGCAGTTCAAATAGATGGATGTTAAAGGCACACAGTGGGAAGACAGGCTGTCGTTTGTTCTCTATGCACTACTTAGAGAGCGGTCAGTGACCAGGTATTCACCATGCAAGATGCTATTTGGGAAAAATATGACAAGCACTGACAAGTTGCTGCTGACATTAACATCGGGTTCATCTAGGGACTGGTAGATACTAGAGGCTGACTATATACTGGAAAGTAAGAGAAATATTGACTTTGACTGGGACAGTGCACATAAACATGGCAAACACATGAAGGAAGTGGTGCTGAATGTCAGAGTAATAGGGATGATCAGAGCTCGAAAGGGAGGGACATGTAGTTATGACTGTTTTTGTTGTTTTAGGTGAACCACAGATAATGGCTGATGATAGTAGCGGTGTTTATACAATACAGTACAGTGAATGAATGGCTTTAGATGAGTGAAGACATAAATAAATTGTCTTAGTTTGATCATGCCTTTTATTTTTTTGCTTCCTTATTGAGTTTGTATGGATCAGAATAGTTTTATTGCAGTGTGCTTTATGTAGAAGTAGTGCAAGGCTCTGGTCAGCGATTCAAAGATAAAATGAGAAGAAAGGAAAAAACTGGGCACATGTTTCATTTCTGATTCTGCACTTTCTTTTGGTTTCTTTGAGGGACATCTGATGCAAATGGACTGGCCTACAGCCTTGCCTAAGGGACTGGCCTAACAGCTGAACACCCATGCCAAGCGGTGTCACAGAGCAGACCACAGCGCATCTGACCTGTGGAATGCTGTGAGGCCTCAGCCGGGCATGAACAGTCCCTCCTGAGAAGTACATAGTGATGACGCTGCTGGCTCAAATGCCAAGGCTACCAGAGCCTGTCTCGCAGAAACAGCCTGAAGTTGCAAAATGTACTTTCTTCCCCCTGTTGAGCTGAAATGACCTGTTTGTTATGATACATGTTGTTAAATGGTGGATAATAGATTTAGCTATTCCTTTGCACAGAAGGATAAGACAGGGCTGGAGGGCAAGAGCAGATTGCAGCCCTCCTATGCCGTGGTGTGTGTTTGAATTACAGCGCTTTTCACCCCACGTCTGGTCTCTTGTGTATTATTTGTGTCTGAGTGCCGAGTGCCTGGAATGCCTGAGGTGGTGCAGGGCGCTGGATGAGCACTGGTATCAGGGGGAGGATAAGCCTGTGACACAGGCAAGAATCTCAAAAATGTTTATGTACTGAAGTGACACCTGCTGAGACCACAAACCTACAACACAGCAAGCCCTTCACCCACTGATGCTGGCATCAGACTTGAAGACATGACATAGGTGAGAATTGAACATTACGTTCCTTTTGCAGGCATCCCTGTGTTCTAACCACCACACCAATTCAGTGCGCACATCAGACAAAAAGTACCAACAAACTGGAATAGCCTGAAACGATGCACAAGCTTTTAATTGATCACCTCTTCGAGAGCCTCTTTAAAGCCCTCAAATGCAACAGTGAAGGGAAAATGGCCTGATAGATGCTGGCAGAATACCTATTATGCCTACTTTCCTCCTCAGAGTTACCATCCAGGCCCAAATAACCTAAGATATTTCCCTGTTTTTCCTCTGTATCCTGAACCAGGACAGCTGGTGGGTGGAGAAAGCACTGCTCACTGTGGAGGACAGAAACTGAAGCTTTGTGCCATATTAGGCAGCCTCTACTGCGCATGATGGCATCGGACAAACATATAGCTGGCCTTTTATTATTTTTCTCCATTCTCTCTCTTCTCGTTCTGCATTACTTTTTATTTTCTATCTTTCACATCACTATCCTGCTGATACCAATATTCCATCTGTCCCAGCTACTTTATTCTGCGCTGTGCCCTTTTCTCACCTTCTCTCCTTCTTTCAAACTACCTGCCTCATTCCATCCCCTTTTCTCCTTTTCTTTCCCATCAGACTGCTTCTCCAAGCCCTGGCAGATGGGAGGAACCGTTCAGGTTTTGATGCATATGTAAGGATTGGGGATACAGGTACATAGCATGTACAGGGGATATAGATATTTGGTAACATCATGGCGAACAGGTGTTGCCTCCATCCGCAACATCTGCACCATCCGCAACATCTGTACCATCCGCACCATCCGCATCATCCGTGACATCCGCACCATTCATGGCATCTGCACCATCCGTGGCATCCGCACCATCTGCAACATCCTCACCATCCGCAACATATGTACCATCTGCACCTCTGTGACATCCGCGGCATCCGCACCATCCGTGACATCTGCATCATCCGTGGCACCCTCACCATCCATCCCATCCGCACCATCTGTCCCATCCGCACCATCCATCCCATCCGCACCATCCGCACCATCCGTGACATCCGTGACATCCGTACCTTCTGTAACATCTGCACCATCAACTCTATCCATTCATCCATTCTATCCGTTCCCTCCACTCTATCCATTCCATCTACTCCATCCGTTCCATCCACTCCATCCACTCCATCCGTTCCATCCACTCCATCCGTTCCATCCACTCCATCCGTTCCACCCCTCTATCCGTTCTATCCACTCCATCCGTTCGATCCACTCCATCCATTCCATCTGTTTCATCCACTCTATATGTTTCATCCGATCTATCCTTTCCATCCCCTCTATCCGTTCCACCCACTCTATCCGTTCCATCCACTCTATCCATTCCATCCACTCTATCCACTCCATCCACTCTATCCGCTCCATCCGCTCTATCCGTTCCATCCACTCAATCTGTTTCATCTACTCTATCTGTTTCATCCACTCCATCTGCTCCATCCATTCCATCTGTTCCGTCCACTCCATCTGTTTCATCCTCTCTGTCCACTGCGTCTGGTCCACTCATTCCATCTGTTCCGTCCACTCTATCCGTTCCATCCATTCCATCCGCTCCATCTGTTCCATCCACTTAATCCATTGCATCCACTCCATCGGTTCCATCCACTTCATCCGTTCTATCCACTCCATCCGTTTTATCCACTCCATACATTCCATCCACTCCATTCGTTCCATCCACTTCATCTGTTCCATCAACTCCATCCATTCCACCCACTCCATCTGCTCTATCTGTTCCATCTGCTCCATCCTTTCCATCTGTTCCATCTGCTCCATCCGTTCCATCCACTTCATCCGTTCCATCCACTCTATCCGTTCCATACACTCTATCAGTTTCCTCCATTCTATCAGTTCCCTCCACTCTCTCTGTTCCCTCCACTTTAGCTGTTCCCTCCACTCTATCTGTTCTCCCCACTCTATCTGTTCCCTCCACTCTATCCGTTCCGTTCACTCTATCCATTCCCTTCACTCTACCCGTTCCATCCGCTCCGTCTGCTGCATCCACTCTGTCCGTTCAATCTACTCTGTTCATTCCATCCATCCCATCCACTCCATCCATTTAACCCACTCCATGCGTTCCACCCACTCCATGCGTTCCATCTACTCCAGCCGTTCTACCCCGCTCCAGCCGTTCCACCCACTCCAACCATTCCACCAACTCCAACCATTCCACCCGCACTCACATTTCCACCCACTCTATCCGTTCCATCCACTCTATCCGTTCCCTCTATTCTATCCATTCCCTCCACTCTCTCCGTTCCCTCCACTCTAGCCGTTCCCTCCACTCTATCCATTCTCTTCACTCTATTTGTTCCCTCCACTCTATCCGTTCCCTTCACTCTATCCGTTCCATCCACTCCATCCGCTCCATCCACTCCGTCCGCTCCATCTACTCTGTCCATTCCATCTGTTCTGTCCACTCCATCGGTTCTACCCACTCCATGCGTTCCACCCACTCCATGCGTTCCATCCACTCCATGCATTCCATCCACTCCAGCCATTCCACTCGCTCCAGCCGTTCCACCTAATCTGTTCTCCCCACTCTATCTGTTCCCTCCACTCTATCCGTTCCCTTCACTCTATCCATTCCCTTCACTCTACCCGTTCCATCCGCTCCGTCTGCTGCATCCACTCTGTCCGTTCAATCTACTCTGTTCATTCCATCCATTCCATCCACTCCATCCATTTAACCCACTCCATGCGTTCCACCCACTCCATGCGTTCCATCTACTCCAGCCGTTCCACCCCGCTCCAGCCGTTCCACCCACTCCAACCATTCCACCAACTCCAACCATTCCACCCGCACTCACATTTCCACCCACTCTATCCGTTCCATCCACTCTATCCGTTCCCTCTATTCTATCCATTCCCTCCACTCTCTCCGTTCCCTCCACTCTAGCCGTTCCCTCCACTCTATCCATTCTCTTCACTCTATTTGTTCCCTCCACTCTATCCGTTCCCTTCACTCTATCCGTTCCATCCACTCCATCCGCTCCATCCACTCCGTCCGCTCCATCTACTCTGTCCATTCCATCTGTTCCATCCACTCCATCGGTTCTACCCACTCCATGCGTTCCACCCACTCCATGCGTTCCATCCACTCCATGCATTCCATCCACTCCAGCCATTCCACTCGCTCCAGCCGTTCCACCTAATCCATCAGTTCTACCTACTCCATCCATTCCACCCACTCATCCGTTCCACCTAGTCATCTGTTTCACCCGCTCTATGCGTTCAGTCACTTTCATTCGTTCTACCGATTCCATTGGTTTCACCTGCTGCATCCATTTCACCTACTCTGACCATTCTGTCGATTCTACCCACTCCTCTGCTCGCTTATTCTTTGTGATTAACTTACAAGGAAGAGATCCACATATAAACCAATTTTAGTTTAATTGTTATTTTTTTTAAAAAATCATTAGAAAAGGACAAGATTCTGTGCTCAAAAAGTGTCACTAAAGGAACAGCACAGCGAAAGTTAACTATAATTAAATCAACATTTATTGTTCATACAATCAAATGGAAGAAATGAAAAAAGATTGAAAAAAAGGGAAAGAAAGGGAACCAGAAAGCAAGTTCATATACCAAGTTTAACCTGTTTTCAAACACAAATATGTAAAGTAAACATATATATTAAAACATACCTATACATGAAACCAATTCTGAAAATAAACTAAGCCAGTGGAGGAAAACACATTCATGGTTATAGAACAACCAAAGGTGTCAAGGTGTCAACACAATTCCCAAATACATGGTAATTGGGCCATGCAAGCGCTTGAGAAAGCTGTATTTGAAATTTAGACTGAACCTATTTGAAACAAAGGAAATCTTGATCCAAAGAAGATTGATCCACTCTGAAAATACAAATTGCAGATCTTGCAATCATGATGAGGAGAACCTAAAACACCTAGGCCCTCATTAGGACCCTGGCGGAGTGGGTTTCCGCCAGCGCTAATCGCGGCGGACCCGTCCGCCGTACTACGAGTTCCCTTAGCGCCATGGAGGTTTTCTCCGCCTGGTTTTACCGGGCGGAGAAAACCATGGCGCTAAGGGACCTCGTTGTTAATTACGCCGCCGTACTTTACGGCGGCGTAATTAACTCCTTCCCCACTCCCATTATACCCTATGGGGCAAGAATGGGAATGGGGAAGGGTAAAATGGGGATTGGGGATTTACCGCTCCGCCAAGGTCGGCATGGGGTGGTAAATCCGCCAACCCCCATGGCGCTATCGGCGGCTTTCCGCCATGCTCCGCGGTGCATTTAGCACCGCGGATTCCGCCAGGGTCGTAATGAGGGCCCTAGTCCTCTTTTGCCCGTACCTAAGAAATATGAGAACCTTCTTCTTGGGGAAAGAAATGGACGAATGTACGACCTATACTGGTGAAGACTGGTGGTGCCAAATGCACAAGAGTGACTGTAAAAAATTAACTCTAGCACTCATGAGGTATTTAGAAAAGCTACAAATTAAGTTGGAAGTAGAGAAGAGTGCTTCCTGAGAACATGCCTAGAGTTTGTACATACAGCTTAATTTTCTCCTTTCCTTCTTATTTTATTAATGTTAATGTGAGGATTTTATGTAAGTAATCATTGTTGTAGTAGTTGATGTGTCGATTTCAAAAGTTTAACTAAACTGTATGAAATATATATATATATTTTTTTTAAAGTAGCACAGGATATTGTGCGGGTGGATGATTCCAGGGAGGGTGGACATATAGAGGTTGAACAGGAGGGCTGATAGGCATGCATGAGGTTATTTGTTTCCTGTTCTTGAGGAAGGGGGCAATCCATTTGAGCATGGTTCCACGGATTCCCAGTGAGTGGAGGTGGTGAAGTAGGATTGAGTAGTTAACTATGTTGAACGCGGCAGAGAGGTCTAGAAGGATTAGTGCCGCGCATCCTGCAGAGTCAGCAGTGATCTTAAAATCATCCCAGATTGAGGCAAGAGTGGTTTCAGTTTCATGTCGTGGTGGGAACCCTGATTGGGCGGGATCCAGGAGGTTGTTGGATTTCACAAAGGCGTTTAGTTGGGAGTAAGCTGTTCGATCGATGAGTTTTGCAAGGAATCTGGTATTTGAGATGGGGTGGTAGTTTTTGGGGTCGGAAGGGTCAAGGGATTTTCTTTTAGAAGAGATTTGACATGAGCAGTTTTTAAGGTGTCAGGGAAGATTCCAGAGCTGGGAGAGTCGTTTAGAATGGTTCTTGCATCTTCTCCTATGCAGGTGGAAGACAATAGCGGGGAGTCAGAGGGTTTTCGGGCAGAGAGCAGGATGAGAAATTCATCTCTGGAGATTGGTTTGAAGGAGTCGAAAATGGGTGGGGTTGTTGTTGCAGTGGTGGGCGGGGGATTGGAAGAGCGGGTGGATTGTGTGGCTGTGAGAGGAGGGCCAGTTTGTTATTAAAAGAGGCCGTGCTGTCGAGAGCGATGGAGTAGAAATTAAGTAAGAGTGAGTCGCAGAGTGATTGAGAAGGGGGGGAGACTGGGCTGAGGTAAAGGATGGTTTGGCAAACTCAGAAATTATTTTGTGGAGTTCCTTGCTGGGGTTTTACAGTTGTGAATTTGATTGTTGTAATGGTTTTTTATTGCTTTCTGGATTTCAGCTTTATAGTAGCGATGGTGCAAGGCGAAGGTGGATCGACACAGATTGGTTGTTCTTTTCCACCAATTGCATTCTAGGGATTTATTTAACTGTTTCGCAATCTTCAGCTCAGGAATAAACCATTTGGGATGAGCACCAAGGCGTGAGGAGGAGCGTCACGAGTCGAAGCAGTTGATGGTTAAGGGTTCATCTGGGAAGAAGTCAGGGCTAACCGCCATGTGAAGAGGACGCGTCTTGGGTGAGCTCCGTGTGATGTGCCCATGATAAGCTGCTTTTCATGCACCACAGAAGCCGTAGAAACTCGTAAGCTACCATACCCATCGCAGACGACATCAGGAGGCTCCAGACGGAGTGTTGTGACCGAGTGCGCCCCGCAGGTACCAAGACACCTCGCAAAGCGATGCCACGGAGCCTCGCCCAAGATGACGGCTCCCATGCATTAGCCCGCGTAACATTGCACGCGCTAAAACTGAGCTGCGACTCCAGCCCGCTACTTGCCGAGTGGACTGGAGGCCCACGAGCGGTGACAGAGTCCGAGGCGAGGGCGCGCGCTGCCCCGATCTGAGAGCAAAAAAGGCTCATCCATAGATCCGGACCGGCAGAGGATACCTGGCGGAAGAGGCAACACCCGAAGAGCACAAAGAGGCGGAGGGGCAAGGACAGCGCGGTACCCTGCCTGCCGTGTGCGGGACCCGCAGATTCGCCGCCGGGGACCCGCACCGGAGAGGGATGGACAAGCGCCGGAGAAGCTGTGGCAAGCGAGAAACAGAAGAGGTGAGCGGTGGAGGAGAGCACCCCGCGCATTGACCGCGCACCGCAGGCCCCACCGCCTAGGCGCCACTGACCCCCCTCTACAACTTGGGAGCACTGAGGACAAGCGCAGCAAAAACACACGCAGACAGATGAGCGGCCCGCCCCGGACACTGGTAATCGGTGCCCCGTCGAACAGAACACCCAGAGCCCTGGGTCCCAGCACATGTCCACGAAAGGAGCAAGGGCCAAACAGCGCCAAACCACCATGGACACCTACACTGCTGGGGGGCCCACAGGACCTGAAACCACAAATAAGACAACCTCTGAGGCGCTGCCGGATCCCTCTGAGGGGGCAACCGAACCAAGCAACACTCAGATCCTGGAGGCCATCAAAATGTTCCAAACAACAATGGAAAATAAAATCGAAGCAGTGGCCATAGATCTGGCCCTACTAGGACAAGACGTTCGCTCCCTGGCCTGCAGGACCGAAACACTTGAAGTCCAGGTGAGAGAAAACACTGAAGCTAAAACGCAGCTCCTAAAAGATGTGGACGTGCTGCAGCAAAGGGTGAAGAACCTGGATGACAGGGCTGAGGAAGCCGAAGTGCGGGCACGCCAAAACAATATCTGACTCTTGGGCTTTCCGGAGGGAATCGAAGGATCAGACCCCACAAACTACGTAGAGACCCTTTTGCTACAGGAGATAGGGGCTGGAAAACTCTCGCAAGGCTTCACGATCGAAAGAGCCCACCGATTCCTCACCAAAAAACCAACCCCTGGCACCCCGCCTAGACCGATGATAGCAAAAGTGCTTAACTACAGGGACCGTGAGACCATTCTGGCCTACTCCAGATCGGGAGGCCAAATACAGAGAGACTCTGCGAAAATAGCTATCTACACGGACTACACCTTCCAGGTCCAGATGAAGAGGGCACAATTCATATACACAAAAGCCAGACTGAAAAAGGCCGGACTGCGGTACATGCTCCTATATCCGGCAAGACTAAAGGTGATACACAACAACAAAGCCCTTTTGTTTGACACCCTAGCAGAGGCCGGAGAATGGATGGATGGGGAGCAGATCCCGGACGCCGATGAGAAAAGGCGGAGGTTGCGGTGAGTCATAGTACATGGCAGCAAGCAGGACCTTTAACCCACAAAGCACATGAACAAAATGGCCAAAGTTAGGCACTGCTGGAATGATTCCTCAAAGAGTGACACCGAAGACGAACACCCCTCTACCCCCTGAAGTTATCGGGGTATATATACCCGCCCTTAGGGCACCAGAAGACCATGCACGGTCAAACGGAGTGGAAACTGGATAGTCATAATGAGGGAAACCTCGCTGGACCTGTTTTTGGTTTGGGGAGTTTAAAGTTATAGGGGGGGAGTGGGAGTTGGGACTAAATTTGGGGACTTGAAGGGGGAAACACCAAGACGACATGGAGCTCTTACGAACAGTACAGCGAAAGAAAAGCCTTGAGAGATGCCTTGCTCAAATGTTCAGTCACCTGGCACCCATGGCTGACAAAATCAAAATTATGACATGGAATGTCAGAGGCATGAACAGCTTTGTTAAGCAACGCCGCATAGAAGCATATTTAAAAAGATGCAAGGTTGGGATCGCCATTCTCCAAGAGACCCGCCTAAACGCAAAAAAAACTCAAAGCAATCGCCAAGACCTGGCGGGGAACCCTAATAGGATCCTCTTACTCCTCCTATGCCATAAGGGTCCTGATCTGGATCAGCCTGACCATTCCCCTCAAGTTAATAGGCACTAAAACGGACGACGAAGGGAGGATGGCGTTGGCGCATGGCACCATAGAGGGAAAAGAGGTATGTCTAATCAGCACCTACGCACCCAACCATGATGCCACAGTCTTCTTTCGCTCACTATACTCACGGCTTAGCCCTTACAGAGATAGCACCATGATATGGGGGGAGATCACAACTGCACTCTTGATCCCCGTAAGGACAGATCAGATGACAGACATACCCGCCCATCCTCTCCTGCCAAAATACTAACTACACTAATGCATCAGCTCCTACTCCAAGACCTGTGGAGGGAACAGCACCCAGAACAACGGGAATACTCCTTCTACTCCCCACCGCACGCAGTCCACACTAGACTAGATTACATATTCGTGAGCCAAGAGCAACAGGCCATGTTTGGGGACGCACACTATCTGCCCAGGGTGCTATCTGACCATTCTCCGTTGGCAATTACCTGGGAAGTGCTCATGCCCAGCCCCCCATTGCCCACTTGGAGGATCAGGAGCGAGGCCCTGCTCGACTCAGCATTCCGCGAGCACATACAGGAAAGCACAGAGGAGTATTGGCAATCGAACCTGAACAGCGTGAGGCATATAGGCACAGCGTGGGAAGCAGATAAGGTGGTCATGAGGGGGGACATGATTGCAACTGTGGGAGGTGCCCAAAGATCCATCATAGCCTCACTAGAACACACTGAAAGAGAGCTGGGAGATCTGGAAGGGAAGGCTGACTCAACCCCAGAACACTTGCAGAGGGAGATCGAACTTAGACAAACTTGCCTAACTCAATGGGAGGCCCTGGGGAAATTAAGCTACGCTAAACAAACCGAGAGAACCCACACCCTGGGGGATTAACCCGGGAAACTATTAGCCTGGCTTTATAAGAGGGAAACCTCCCGGAAACCTATCTGCCAGATTCGCAAAGACCTCTACTCCAACTCCACATCCCCCACGTACATCGAAATAGACGATGGGGTCATTACGATCTGGGCGCAAAGGGATACTGGACACCGGTAATGACACAGGTGCCGGTAATCCCTTTGCACCCTATTCCAAGGTCCCTTTGCGGTCCCTCCCTTAACGCCTGGTTTTACCAGGCGTTAAGGGTGGGACCCGCAAAGGGATACTGGGGTCAATAACGGTACCACAATTTACGGTACCGTTGTTGACGCCTTCCCCCTTCCCATTGAGCCCTATGGGGGCTCAAATGGGAATGGTGAATGGCTTTTCAAATGGGGACTTACCGGTCCCGGCAAGGTCAGACTGGTCCGGTAAGTCCCCATACGACCAAGTCGGTGACAGTACCGGTATTGGTGCTAGTCATGGCGCTAATAGCGCCATGACTAGCACCAATCACGGAATGAGGGCCGATGTCTTGGACATTATCAAGCTACCCAAACTCGACACGCAGTTGGCAGAAGCCCTTGATGACCCCATCACACTTGACGAGGTGAAGGCAACCATTAGATCCCTGTCGTCCGGGAAGTCCCCGGGCATGGATGGTCTCCCGGGTGAATTCTACAAGACATACGAGGAGACCCTAGCCCCTTTGCTGGCCCAAGTGTTCAACAAGGCTTACGAGATTGGCGACCTCCCAGAAACCATGATGGAAGCCGTTATCATTCCCCTTCTAAAACCTGGGAAGGACTGTGCGGAGTGCGGCTCATACAGGCCCCTCTCCATGTTAAATGTAGATAACAAGATCCTAACGGCCCTGCTAGCGCAGAGATTGCGTAGAGTAATCCCCCTACTGATACATCAGGATCAAACAGGCTACGTGCCTGGGCGCTCCATTACAGAAGACCTGCGCAGGCTGCACCACGTCATATACAGCACCGATAACAAACCCCAGAAATACGCAGTGGCGTCCCTAGATGCTACCAAAGCCTTCAATTCTGTACAGTGGAAATGGCTGTATGCCATCATGATAAAAATGGGGATAGGACCTGCCTTCTTGAAATGGACCCAGCTAGTATACACAAACCCCACTGCGAGGGTACGCACTAACAAAACATATTCCAATAGATGGGCCCTCCATAGGGGCACGAGACAAGAATGCCCGCTATCCCCCATATTATACATCTTGGCCATTGAACCCGTAGCAGCTTACCTACGACAGGAATATTGAGATGGGGGCATAGAGATAGATGGCATAACCCACCTCATCTCAATGTACGCTGACGACATGCTACTACATCTACATAACCCAGAAAACCTACTGCCATATATCCTAGAAACATTTGACGGATTCCACAGATACACAGGGATCCAGATAAACAAGGACAAGTCTTGCCTCTACCCCCTCGCAGCACTGTGCAGCAACGAATATGGACCCCTACGCCCCATCGCCCTTCAATGGAAGACAACCTCCTTCAGATACTTGGGAATCACTATACATCAAACCCCCAGAACCGAACATATTCTCAACACGGTTGGAGCCAAGGATGCCCTAGAGAAATCAATGGACTTCTGGGGGAAACTGCCGCTCTCTGTGGCAGGGAGGGCTGGCCTCCTCAAAATGGTAGCTCTGCCCCAGTTACTACACAATTTCACCAACGTCCCATTCAATATCCCCCTCCCTTCTTCAGCGAAATAAACAAACTTTGCAGACGGTTCCTGTGGCAGGGAGGCAGACACAGAGTGGCGCTGGAGACACTACAGAGACCCTATGAAAGGGGAGGCATGAAAATCCCCAACTTCGAACTATATTACTTGGCAAGTCAGCTGAAGCATGTAGTGAAATGAATGGCGGATGAAACAACAACAGACACCCGACTCTTACAACCAGGCCTGCCTCGGCTTCTACTCAGGGACCTACTCTGGGTCCCGACTGCTACACTGCAAAACAGCCCATACCTGGTTAAGCTAGGGACCCAGCTGTGGAAACGTGCCTGCAAAACCGTGAGAGTAGAAGACCCGTACTCTCCACAAATCCCCATATCAGCAATCATGGCAAACAGACCCTGGGGACAAACAGAAATACATAGCCAATGGGAGCCCCTCGGCGTGGCAACACTAGGGGACCTGGTACAAGAACAAGACATCCTAACGTTCGATGAACTCAACAAGGCCACGGGACTGCCGTCAGGGCAGTTCTTGCTCTATAGAGTTGTGGTGTGGAGTATGGTGGACAGATGGCCAGTAGCCACAAACCTGGTAACAGAGCATGAGGTCATCGAAACCATACTAAATGCAGGCAAAGGGGGTCATGAAACCTCACGACTATACGGGGCACTAACGGAGGCCACGACCAGGAATGAACTCAGAAGCAGGGCGAAGTGGGAGCACGAACTGAGCCTGGAATTTGAAGACAAGGAATGGGAGAAAATAACTCACTATCACAAAAAGATCTCCAGGAACGCACGCCTGCAACTCATCCAGTTTTGCATAACTAATAGAGCATACCTCACGCCAGAAGCGATCTCTAGGTTTAGGGGAGCGGGGATCCAAGGATGCCACAAATGCAACAAACCTAGGGCTGCTATGACTTACATGTTCTGGGGATGTCCAGTGATACAGGAGTTTTGGACACAGGTTGCGGCAAAAGTGGCAGGGGCGGGCATCGACGTGGAGGTGCAGACACCGGCGGCTTGCATCTTGGACAGATACAAACGTAACAGAAAAAACAAGCCTCTAAATAAACTCAAGGACCTAATATACATAACAGCGAAACGATGCATAGCCATGGGATGGAAAAGCCAGAAAAATCCAAGCGTGGCACAGTGGTGGTGTAAGAAGGAGGCATGGCATCCTCATTGCCTATCGGAGCAATCTTGAAGGAAATCAAAGATTGAAAGGGAAAAGACAGTCTATCAGAGGGCCTAATAGAAGCAACGTTAAGCTTACTCCTATTTGCGAATAGTGAGCATCCCAGGGGAGTCAGAACACGTTTCTCGAAACTATTCAAATTAGTACCATCAAAGTTCCCTGAGATGCTATCATTCCAACGGCCAAAGAACAGTGCTCTAAGAGAAGCATAACAAGCAGTTGTCAAAGGTAAAGGATGAATATACCAACCTAGCCCCTTATCCCCATGTTGCGGTAAATGCGAGCAGACCCAACAGTTGGACCTATTAAAAATGGCATGAGTGGCATTCATGATAAGTAACAATGTATTGTTGTGATATCTTTGTCTATGCTGGGAGTCCCTAGGAGACAAAGTATGCAAATGCACAAAGGGAGTAGAAACAGTGGGTACATTTTCCATCAGTAACAAGGTTTCAAATGGATGTACTTATTCCAGGTACCAAAGACCTAAGACAGTTACTATTATAAAACCAATTAACATTATAAAAAGACAGCAATAGGTGTTCTGGGCCCAAGAGATTTGTCCATTTTCCTGGCCGGTCACACGATCATTTAGCAGTCCAGTACGAGCGGTAGTGGTTGCAGGCATTGCAGTCTTCAAACGAAAAACCCCAATGTTATTAGCTGGCGACCACCCGGCTGCGCGACTTCTTAGTCCTTCCACAACCTTAACAGAATACCCTTTTTCAAACAATTACTTGGGCAAAAAGCAAGCCCTTGATGAATTTCCTTTCTTCTTCGAATGCACAGCCGAACCGTGCCGTAAGTCTATTTCCTTGGACGTAATTTTTACCTTGTTATCCCCGGTACTGATTGATCCGAGAACAATGTGTCGTCACTTCCCGTTGGAAGTGGCATATCAAGAGCAAGTGAAGATGCAGGATCCGGAATGACAGTTTATGGAAGCGAAACTTTTGGAGAGTGTGGAGACGAAATGACGGGTTCCCCAAACCTCACGGGCTCAGAGAGATTCTCCGATGCACTCTTGACGCTATTTACTGCTTCAGGATCGTTGGTTGCAGCGTTAGCGAGGGGTTCTGTTTCTTCTGTATCGTGTGGCACTGGGTGAGGAAGTCTCTTGAGATGCGTCGCGTGGATCCAATTTTTTCAGCCTGCGACATGCACTGTCATCTGTGTAACCAGCAGGACCTGGAATGGGCCCCGCCAACGAGGTGCAAGGCAAGAAGAACACTCAGATGCCTTGGTGAGCACCCAATCTCCGGGCCAAATACTGTGGCCCGGGCCCTCGTATCGCACAGGTAAAGCCTCTCGCACCTGGTGATAAATCAAATACAGGTTTTTAGTCAACTGGTTACTGTAATCTGAAAGAAGTACATTTTCAACATTCTTTAAAGATCGACATTTCGGAAGGTTCCAGATATTGGCAGGTCTCCCCATTACCACCTCAAATGGAGAGAGCCCAGTCTTAGTTTGAGGGGTTGTACACATGGCTAGTAACATGATCGGTAAGGCGTCCGGCCATTTTAGTTTGGTGCCGGCACACGTCTTAGCGAGCTTGTTCTTGATGATGCCGTTGTGTCTTTCTACTAGTCTGGCACTCTGAGCGTGTCTGGCCGAATGGAACCGTTTGTCGATCTGTAATGCCACACATATCTGCAAAATTACAGCAGTGACAAAATGTGGACCATCGTCCGACAAGATGACTCTTGGTAGCCCGAACCTAGGAAAATATTCCTTTAACATAGTTTTTGCAGTGGTCATGGCTGTAGCGTCCTTAACAGGGAAAGCCTCGACCCATTTGCTGAAAGCACAGATGACAACTAACACATATTTCAAATTATTACAATGTTCCATTTCAATAAAATCAAAGTGGATGACCTTAAAGGGGACAGAAGGTGGCCTGAAACTTCCCCTTGGTGTTGATGTTCCCTTTCCCACATTGTGCTGTAAGCAGATCATGCAGTCTTGGACAAAGCGCTGAGCTATTTTCAAAATTTTGTCATTCGCCCAAACTTTTTCTAGCATTTTCGTAACCTTCTGGGCACATATATGTGTAGAGCCATTTCCCTTCAGCTATGTCCACCCAACATCCATCATCATCGAGTTTCCCCAAGCCCTCAGCCCACCTCTTGGATTCTTCTAACATGGCATCGGCTTGGATATCCCTTACGGACCCAACCCTTGTCCATTGCATAGGCATTTACAGTCTCCCTTGAAACATACATCTCCGTAAAGAGTTTGGTGGCAGTCTGTTTAGCTATCTGATCAGCGAAAGCATTCCCTTTTCCTATATCATCTATAATCTTTCGATGTTCTGCACATTTCACAACAGCTAACTGAGTAGGGAGCGCAAGCACTGAGAGCAGTTGTACTATTAGGGAGCCATGCTGGATCTTTGTACCATGTGAAGTTAAGAACCCTCTCTCTGACCAAAGTTTCCCAAAGTTGTGAATCACCCCAAAGGCATACTGACTATCAGTATATATGTTTACTGTAAATCATTCGGAAAGTTCACAAGCTCGGGTCAATGCTATAATCTCTGCAGCCTGTGCAGAGTTATGCGTGATTCTCTTGGTTTCCACGACCGTGCTCAATGTAGTGATTGCATAAGCAGCTGTGGATGTACCATCCGGGAGTTTGAAGCAGGAGCAGGTCACAAAACAGCTCCCCTTGTGGATTGTTCAAAGGAGTGTCTTTCAGATCAATTCTACCCTTTGTTTCTTGTTCGGTAGTATACAGACAGTCATGTGACTCTTCATCACTGCAAGCAGTACCTTGCGGGAAAGGTAAGAGTTCAGCCGAATTAAGAACACAACACGTCTTAATTTGTATGTGAGGAGCAAACAAGATCAATTCATATCTCGTCAACCGTGCGGAAGTGAGGTGTTGCATTTGGGTTCTGTTCAGTAGAACATCTACAGAGTGAGGCACCATCAGGGTTAGATCATGGCCTAGGACCATTCCCTCACTCTGTTTTACAGATGCAGCAGCAGCAGCGACAGCTCGCAAACATCTTGGCAAAGCGCATGCTACAGGATCAAGGACGGAAGAAAAGTAACTGCACAGCCTATTCTTCCCTCCATGTTCCTGCATTAATACAGCCAAAGCACATCAATCATATTCATGCAAAAACAACACAAAGGCATTTTCATAATTTGGTGTGCCCAAAACTGGTGCCGAGCACAATGCAGTCTTGAGCAGATCAAATGATTGTGGGTGTTCCGCGTTCCATGGCAATGGCAAAGAAATGCCCTTTTTCATCAAAGCCAACATCAGTTTAATCACTAGTGAGAAGTTTGGGATCCACAACCTACAGTTAGAAGCCATACCTATCAAGGCTCTAACTTCCTTCTGTGTATTTGGGACAGACATGCCAGAAATGTGTTTTATTTGTTCAGGTGTCAATATTCTTCCCTCCTTTGACAGGAGATAGCCTAAATAGGCGACCTCCTGACAACAGTATTGAAACTTTTTAAGCAAAGCTTTGTGACCATGTTTAGCCAGATGAATAAGCAATAACACAGTGCCCTCCTTACAAGCACTCTCAGAGTCTGCAGCTAAAAGCAAGTCATCAACATACTGAAGCACTGTACAAGAAGAGGGCAATTCAAGGGTATCAAGCTGTTCTTTCAAAGACCTACTATAAATGCTAGGACTTTCCGTGTAACCTTGCGGTGCATGTGTAAAGGTGAACGAGCGTCCCCCTAAGGTGAAAGCGAACAAGTATCTACTGTCCTTGTGTATAGGAATACTAAAGAAAGCATTCTCAGATCCACAACACTAAAGTAGCTGAAGCCGGAATCATAGTTAATATTGTCGTCACATCAGGCACAATTGGAAATTGCGGAGCGACGACCTTATTAATAGCACGCAAATAAATTAAGAAACAAAAAGGAATTGCATTATCGCCTTTTTTGTACACGGGCAAAATTGGACTATTGCACAAACTACCTGCAATTTTCTCAATCACCCCTCGATGTACAAAATCGGAAGCAATGCATTTCAAAGCATGCTCGCTCTCAACTGAAATCTTATATTGTGGAATCCGTGGCAGCTTTATTCCATGTTTCAAGACTATTTTAACAGGTTCGATCTGTAAAAACACCAACATCATTGTCGTCAATTGCCCATAAACACTCTGGTACACCACTGAATTCTGGTGGCAAAGGTCTGGTTAAGAATTGAGAGACAGAAAGTTGCTGTGGTGAAATCGTCAAACGCACTCCATCAGAAGAACAATTAATTACTGCATTTAATTGTTTCAACAGATTCAACCCCAGCAAATTCTCTCCACAATTTGAAGTCAAAAGAAATGGACAGAGGTCCATAAAGGAACCCAAAGAAATAGGTACCAGCGAAGAAACCGGACAGACAACTGGTGTGCCACAAAACCCTACAGAAACATTGGTTTGCCCTGACAGTGGAATGTTTGGAACCCGAGAATGATCAATGGAACACTTCTGTGCCCCTGCATATATCAAGAATAGATGTTTCCTATTTCCCACTACCATTTCAACGTAGGGAACTTTCTGATTAACGGGAATAGCCGTAGGTTCCAAACCCTGCTTCGGGCAATCCTAACGAAACAGAATATCATCAAAAGGAAGCTCTTCAGAGAAATATGCAGCAGAAGGATGATCAAATATGTTTCTAGTATCCACACTTGGTTCCTGATTATCCTGCGAAAAAGGCTGCTGTCGATCCTGTGCAAACTGACCTCTACCAGGGCCCCCTACACCCGGGCAACCTCTGGATCGTCGATCCATATTTCCGAATGTGTTATTCGACCTTTGTCGAAGGACGGGGCATTGTACACGCCAATGACCCTCTTGTCGACAATAGGCACACTGGTTAATGTTCACAGGACCCAAGGGCACATTCCCTTGTGGAACATACTGACCTCAAATCTGCAAACTACCCCCTCTAGGGCCTCTAACAATTTGTTGTAACAATACTTTATTCTTCAAATCACCTTTTCTCTTCTCTACTCTTTCCTTTTCATTATTGACACAATTCTCATAGTACTGAGCCATGTGCAGTACTTCTGATTGGGACTTCGCCTGCCAAGCGCTCTCAGAAGACATAATTTGTGACTGGATGTCAGGCAGCAATACACGCACAAATATGTCCACAAATAATCTTTTCCCAGACTCTGTGACTAAGACTTGTGCACTGAAATCCGGGAATACCTGTTCGAACCGATTAAAGAACTCGGTAGCACCCTCAGACTTTCCTTGGACACAGGCCATAAGCTTGTCCCAGATAATCCTCTTTTCGGGAATGATGGTTTTCAATTTAGCAATGATTCTATCAGGCAAGGTTAGTATCACCTGGGGCGGTCTCTCACCAGCTGGCCTTTCTCCATCAAGTCTAATTATGTTAGCCCATGTATCTCCCAACCCTGGTACGTCATCTATAGTCCTAACCTGTTTCCACAAATCTACGGGCAGGAGTACAGGAAATAACAGATCAATATCACCCAAGGTGAAATCCAAGGACTGCAAGACAGACTCTATTTCTTTATAGAATCCTGTCAGATTTTTCCTAATGTCAGGAATAGATTGTCTAATGGTATTCACTTCCTGTCTCGAGAACGGGACGTGAACAAACTGCGATACATAATGTGCAGGAATGTTCACAGCAACAGCATTCGTTGCAGGATTAGCCGCAATCTCAACCTTCGGGACAAATGTTGGAGGAACCTCTCTCATAGTCAAGTGAGAAGTAGGCAACTCTGAATGCTTACTAAGCAACAGAGCCAAGTCGAGCGCTAAAGCAGTCGAAGAAGTGTCAGGTGAAAAAGCTCTCTTATAGATACTCAATAACTCTGTGGGACAACTAATCTTTCTCTTTACACATTCATCCTGCAGGTACTCTATCATTACCTGTATCACTTTCCTCTGCATTTCTGGCGTATACTGACTATATGTGTCATATACCTCAACTGGAGTTATCGACATATCTGAGATCCATCTAATCGCGTCTTTCGTACAAATTCGTGTTTCTTCGTATATCGATTTACGACAAGGAAGGAACCGTTTCTGTACATACACACTATCCTCATCGTCATCCTCATTCTGTAACCTTTCCAACTCCTTTCTTTACTCAAATATCCTCTCAACATGCTCATGTACTTTCTCCACAGTATCTTTTGAAAACGCTAAAGTGTTTTGATCCCTCAACCCTTGTGGGGGATCTGCATTATTTAATTTGCCCCACATCACACATAAGTGTATCCCTAAACCTTCAATAAAAACATTTTTCTCAGGAAAATTGTCCATATTAGAAAGTGTGGAAAAAACATTAGCTCAATCATCTCTCTCCACACAATGCTTAGCCCATGCAATCAAATCACGTTTCTTCTCTAGAGGTACAGTATTGCGAGTGACAACCCTCCACCCCGCACCCTGATCGACTACAAGAGGTGCAGGACCACTTGGAAGAGGGGGAGCAGGTAAATTCAATGGAGGTACTGTTACTGGTGCAATAGGAAGAGTTGGAGGAACAGGTGGAGGAACAACAAGAGGAGCAGGAACAACAGGAACAACAGCAGGAAGAGCAGGAATAATAGCAGGAAGATGCAAAGCGGCAGGAAGAGGAACATACGGAGGTGGCGCAGAGGCACCAGCCCTTCGTTCATTTAACAATTTGTCAATAAATTCATCAGAAACATGAAGATCATTAGAAGGGTAGATTTTCTAAATGCCAAGCGAGAAAGCCTTATCCATATTCCTAGCCGACTCTATCTTCGTCATATAACAACGCTTTTTCGGCGTTCGTCTTATGACAGCGCGCATGTTTTTCCCTACTCTTAAGCTGCTGTAAAGCTTCTTTTTTCCAATTCTGCAAAACATCAAATGCTGCAGGTCTAGCCTTTTTCTTTAATAGAATTGACTCTAAATACTCAATACAAGGGATTTCAAAAATACCATTGATTGGCCACTGAAGTTCGGAGGCATGTCTGGTTTGTCTGTGCCAAATATCATTAAACACTATGTGAAAACATAAAAATTGCTATGAGGCTGGGAAGCCCAAAGGAAACACACCAACACAGGTTACAAAGGACATACAAGTGCTTTATTTAAAAGCTACAACAGTTAATAAAGTCAATTGACAAACGAATAGCTATTCGGCTCTCAGAGTAACGTAACAAACTTCAATGAAGGTTCGATGCATTAGTAGAGAGACCGTACATTGGAATATTCGGGTCTTTTATATGATTTGTCCAGCCCTTGGCCAACCCTCTCGCGGGTTAACCATTCTTGGGATCAGGCCTAGGGTTCCTTGCCAGGTCAATCCTATAATGTATGCATTTGATAAGTTTCGCTGATATATTTGTTCATTTACACATAGGTCAGCAATAGGACAAGGTCTCAGTTCGCGACCCCGACAAGTGGCCTGCAGGCATATTAATTATTCGTGTGTGCGGAGGTCACAACGGCCAGAATCTCATTCAGAATGTCATTCAGCCTCCTTTTTGATGTTCAGGGTGACTTCCACATTACAAGAGAACCTAAAATGGCGGCTAAATCCAAGATGGCGACTTACATTACTTTTCGTTAAGGTCAAGACTTTGCCGCGGAGTCTATTCGCATGATATTTTAGACAACTTGGCATAGGCCAATACACATTCAAATACTGCGATAGGAGGCATAATATCATTTCAATTCCAACAGACCCTCCTTTTGGCCTATGCCAAGTGCTAATATCATTTCTAATACTTTTGCAAGTAACTCCATGTTTTGTCATCCACACATCCCAAATCATTGTCTGTAATATCTATAGCCATTAGGTCGTTCATCAGAACCTCTTGTAACACGAACTCTTTAGATGCTGTATCTGGGGCATATATTCTATGCCCTATTATGCTCACTGCTTGGGTACAACATCCCCCTAGAATTCCACATATACTCGGAAGACATTGAAAACAGCAACAAAGGAATAGCAGGATCCCCAAAATAACTAGAATAACAGAAAGCACCTTCCAACCCCAAGATCGTAAAGAATCCCAGAACCAGGTGCTAATATTCCAATCTCCTACAGGGATATGTACTTCAGAACTAAGAGTATGCAAGTTCTGTATTGCTTTAAAAATTGTCGGCGAGGAATCTGGTACGAAAACACAGCAAGCGGACCCCACTAATTTGCATACTCCACCTCGTTCTGCCAGAATGACATCTAATGCCATCCGATTTTGGAGTGCTACCAATCTTATTGCTTTTTTGTTCTAGTGTCATATTGTAGAGTATGTCCGTGGTCCGGTTGATCGTTCTCTCCAGTACCCTTGCTAATCCCCTAATGTTCTCAGAGTTTGTTATTTGTCCCCAAAAGGGCACAACTGATTTTGCTATATCTCCCAATACTTGCCCAGGGTTATCTCCGTTCTTGTCCCGCCGTGGGCGAGCCTTAGAAACCTCCAATGTACTAGCTACAAATACCCTGGGTAACAGGATTCCTAAATAACAGGTTCCCTGCCAATCCTTGGGCAACCAGGGAAATGATAAACTACCACAAACAAAATAAACAGGCCCCCCTACATACAGAGGCCTGTTTTCTCCAGTCAAATTTGCAATGTTCTTACAACCTTCAAAATCTCCCATTGGCCGAGTGCCATTTCTTTGTACACAAAAGGGGACCGAGTCAGGGCTATGATTTATAGAGTAAGAAGGAGGCACGGCGTCCTTATTGCCTATCGGAGACATTTTAAAGGAAATTAAAGTTTGAAAGGGAAGAGACAGTTTATCAGACGGCCTAATAGAAGCGACATTAGGTTTACTTCTATTTGCAAAAAGCGAGCATCCCAGGGGAGTTAATTCACGTTTCTCAAAATCATTCAGATTAGTTCCATCAAAGTTCCCTGAGATGCTATCATTCCAACGGCCAAAGAATAGTGCTCTAAGAGAGGCATAGCAAGCAGTCGTTAAAGGTAAAGGGTGAATATACCATCCCAGTCCCTTGTTCCCATGTTGCGGTAAATGAGTGCAAATCCAACAATTACTCTTGTTAAAAATGGCATGCGTTGCATTCATTACTATCATTAGAGTGTTATTATGATACTTTTGTCTATGTTGGGAATCTCTAGGGGACAGAGTGGGAAGGTGCACAGAGGGAGTCAAAGCAGTTGGTACAATCTCGGTCGGTAGTAAAGGTTTTAGAGGATAGATTTCTTCAAAGTACCAAAGTCCTACAGCAGTAATTACAAAACTAACAATTATCGTTATCAAAACACAGCAGTACGTTTTCGGGGCCCAGGCACATTGTTCATTGTCCAAGTTGGTCACCCCCTTATTCACAAGTCCAGTGCGGGGAGCAGCAGTGGAGGTGGCAGGCATTGTAGTTCCTCAATCGACGACCCCAATGTTCGTTGCTGGCGACGCTACGGTCGCGCAATTTCTTAGTCCTTCCCAACCCTAGCCAGCAGAATCCCTTTTGTTCAACAGAAACTTTCTTATACAAAAGAAAACTTCCAATCACTTCCCTTTTCCAAATGCACGGAAAACCCGTACCGTAGTTCTATTTTCTTCGTCGAAGGTTGTACCTGCTGGTACCCAAGATTGTTTGATCCGCAAATAAGGCGTCGTCACTTCCTGAGGGAAGCGACGTATCGGAGGCGACGGAAGTCGCAGAGCTTGAAACAATATTTTCCGGAAGTGATTTTTCAAGAGAGTGCGGAGAAGAAATGGACTGTTCCCCAAGCTCCACGGGCTCAGAGAAATTCTCCGACGCACTCACAGCGCTGTTTGCTACTCCAAGATCAGAGACTGTGGCATCAGCGAGGGGTTCTGCTTCTTCTGTAACGTGTGGCGTCGGGTGAGGAACTTTCTTGACATGCGTCGCTTGGATCCAGTGTTTCTTTCCAGCCACCCGCACTGCTGTCCGAGTGACCAACAGCACCTGGTAGGGTCCCTTCCAACGAGGAGCGAGACAGGAAGACCTTTCGTAGGCCTTCACTAGGACCCAACTTCCAGGGTGTATATCGTGTCCTGGGCCCGTGAACCGTACAGGTAAAGCTGAAAACACCTGGTGATAAATGAAATACAGGTTTTTAGTTAACTGGTTACAGTAGTCTACAAGCAATACATGTTCCACCTCTCTCAGGGCTTTAGGTTTTGGGAGACCCCAAATATTAGCAGGTCTCCCCATCACTACCTCAAATGGAGAAAGCCCAGTCTTAGTTTGAGGTGTGGTACGCATAGCCAATAATACAATAGGTAAGGCATCTGGCCATTTCATTTTGGTATCGGCACATGTTTTTGCAAGCTTATTCTTTAAGATACCATTGTGTCTTTCCACCAACCCAGCACTTTGAGGATGTCTAGGTGAGTGAAATCGTTTCTCAATACGTAAGGCTGTGCATATCTGCAAAATTACTGCTGCAACAAAATGAGGACCATTGTCCGACCAAATTACCCTTGGGAGCCCAAATCGAGGAAAGAATTCTTTTACCATAATCTTTGCAGTGGTCATGGCGGCAGCATCTTTAACGGGGAATGCCTCAACCCATTTACTGAAGGCACAAATAATTACAAGAACATATTTCAGATTGTTACACCGTTCCATCTCAATAAAATCAAAGTGAATGACCTCGAAGGGAACAGAAGGGGGCCCAAAGCTTCCACTTGGAGTTACTGTCCTCTTACCCACATTGTGCTGTAAGCAGATCATGCAATTTCGGACATGATGTTTGGCAGTCTCCGGAATTTTGTTATTCACCCAAACTTGTTCTAACATTTTCGTGATCTGCTGAGCACACACATGTGTAGGACCGTGTGCCATCGTAACCATTGCCAGTACGTATGAATCGGGGAGCAACCATTTTCCTTCAGATGTATCCACGCAACACCCATCACCATCTAGTTTCCCCATTCCTTCGGCCCACCTTTTAGATTCTTCTACTGTGGCATCAGTTTGAATATCTCGCACAGACCCAATACCTTCATCCATTATATAAGCATCTTTCATTTCCCTCAAAGCATACATGTCCGTGCTAAGGTCTGTGGCCGTTTGCCTGGCTATCAGGTCCCCAAAAGCGTTCCCTTTTCCCACATCATCTATGACCTTACGATGTGCTGCACATTTCATGATCGCTAACTGCTTAGGGAGTGAGAGTGCCGAGAGTAATTGCACTATCAAGGGGCCATGCTGGATCTTGGTCCCATGTGAGGTCAGGAACCCTCTTTCTGACCAGAGCCTCCCAAAGTTGTGAGCCACCCCAAAGGCGTACTGGCTATCAGTATATATATTTACTATACGCCCTTGGGAGAGTTCACAAGCTCGGGTCAATGCTATAATCTCTGCGGCCTGCGCGGAGTTATGCAAAATTCTCTTAGTTCAACAATTTTACTCAATGTAGTAACTGCATAAGCAGCTGTAGATGTACCATCTGAAAGTTTGAAGCAGGAGCCATCACAAAACAGCTCCCCTTCTGCATTGTCCAAAGGAGTATCTATAAGATCTATCCTGCCCTTCGTTTCTTGTTCAGTGGTATACAGGCAATCATGTAATTCTTCGTCACCGCAAACAGTGTTTTGCGGGAAAGGTAAGAGTTCAGCCGGATTAAGAACACAACACCTCTTAATTTTAATGTGAGGGGCAAACAGAATTAATTCATACTTTGTTACCCGTGCAGAGGTGAAGTGTTGCGTTTGGGTTTTGTTCAATAGGATATCTACAGAGTGAGGTACCATCAAAATCAAATCATGGCCTAGGACCATTCCCTCGCTCTGTTTTACAGACGCGGCAGCAGTAGCGACAGCTCGCAAACATCTTGGCAAAGCGCATGTGACAGGATCAAGGGCGGAGGAGTAGTAGCCGCCCGGCCTATTCTTCCCTCCGTGTTCGTGTGTTAACACAGCCAAAGCACATCCATCACATTCATGCACAAACAATACAAAGGCCTTGACATAATTTGGAGTACCCAGAACCGGTGCAGAGCATAACGCGGTTTGGAGAAGCTCAAATGATCGTTGATGTTCCGATTTCCATGGCAGTGGCAGAGAAATGCCCTTCTTCGTCAAAGCCAACATCGGTTTTATCACTAGCGAAAAGTTTGGGATCCACAACCTACAGTAAGAAGCCATACCTATTAAGGCTCTGACTTCCTTCTGTGTATTTGGAACAGACATGCCAGAAATGTGTTTTATTCTTTCAGGTGTCAATCTCCTCCCCTCCTTTGACAGGAGGTACCCTAATTAGGCGACCTCCTGAAAACAATATTGACATTTTTTGAGCGAAGCTTTATGACCATTTTTTGCTAGATGAACAAGCAACAGTATAGTGCCTTCTTTACAAGCACTTTCAGAGTCTGCAGCCAAAAGCAAATCATCAACATATTGAAGCAGTGTACAAGTAGGTGGCAATTCAAGGGTGTCGAGCTGCTCTTTCAAAGCTCTACTATAAATGCTTGGACTTTCAGTATACCCTTGAGGTGCCCTTGTGAATGTAAATGAGCGTCCCCCCAAGGTGAACGCAAACAAATATCTACTTTCCTTATGTATAGGGATGCTAAAGAAAGAGTTTTTTAAATCCACAACGCTGAAGTGCGTAGCCGTAGTAGGGATCATTGTCAATATCGTCGTCACATCAGGCACGATTGGAAATTGTGGGGCGACAACTCTGTTAATAGCACGGAGATCAATTATGAACCGGTATGGGATTGCATTGTCGCCTTTCTTATATACAGGCAAGATCGGACTATTACACAAACTACCTGTAATCTCCCCGATCACCCCATGATGCAAAAAATCGGAGACAATACATTTCAAAGCACGCTCGCCCTCAACTGATATTTTATACTGCGGAATGCGTGGTAGTTTCACTCCATGTTTCAAAACTATTTTAACGGGCTCAATCTGTAATACCCCGACATCATTGTCGTCAACCGCCCATAAACATTCCGGGACAATGCTAAACTCAGGAGGTAAAGGTCGAATCAGGAACTGAGAATTAGGAAGTTGCTGTGGTGAAACCGTCAGCCATACTCCATCAGAGGAACAATGAATTACTGCATTCAATTTCTTTAACAAATTCAACCCCAGCAAATTCTCTCCACAGTTCGAAGTGAGAAGAAAAGGGCAATGGTCCGTAAAGGGACCCAAAGAAACAGACACCGGTGAAGAAACCGGACAGACAATTGGTATATCAGAAAACCCTACGGAAACATTTGTTTGCCCTGACAGTGGAATGTTTGGAACCCGGGAATGATCAATGGAGCACTTCTGTGCTCCAGTGTCTATCAAAAACTGGTGTTTCCTATTCCCTACTAATAATTCAACGTAGAGGCCTTTCTGATTAACGGGAATAGGTGAAGGTTCCAAACCCTGCTTCGGGCAGTCCTAATGAAATAAAGTATCGTCAGAAGGAAGCTCTTCCGAAAGGAAGGCAGCAGAAGGGTGATCAAATATGTTCCTCGAGTCCACATTCGAGGTCTGATTTTCCCGCGAAAAAGGTTGCTGAGGATCTTGTAAAAACTGACCTCTATCAGGGCCCCCTGCTCCAGGGCGGCCGCTAGGTCGTCTACCCATACTCCCAAACGCACTATTTGACCTTTGTCGAAGGACGGGGCACTGTGCTTGCCAATGACCTTCCTGGCGGCAATAGGCACATTGATTAATATTCACAGGACCCAAAGGAGCATTTCCTTGTGGGACATACTGACCTCTGGTCTGTGTCGTGCCTCCTCTGGGGTTTCTAACATTTTGTTGTAATAATACTTTGGTTTTCAAATCTCCTTTCCTCTTTTCAATTTTTTCCTTCTCATTATTAATACAGTTCTCATAATACTGAGCCATGTGCAAAACCTCAGATTGAGATTTTGCCTGCCAAGCGCTCTCAGAGGACATAATCTGTGACTGGATGTCAGGCAACAATCCACGTACAAATTTGTCCACAAACAACCTTTTCCCAGACTCTGTACCCAAATCCTGTCCATTGAAGTCAGAAAATACCTGCTCGAATCTGTTAAAGAATTCGGTGGCGCCTTCAGTTTTCCCTTGAACACAGGACGTAAGCTTGTCCCAAATAATTCTTTTCTCTGGAATTATAGTTTTTAATTTTGCGACAATTCTATCAGGCAAAGTAAGTATTACCTGTGGTGGTTTCTCACCTGCTGGTCTTTCCCCATTAATCCTAATCATATTAGCCTACGTATCTCCCAACCCTGGCACATCGTCTATTGTCCGAACCTGTTTCCAGACTTCTACGGGTAGGAGTACAGGAAATAGCAAGTCAATATCACTTAAGGTGAACACAGAGGACTGCAAGACGGACTCTATCTCTTTGTAAAACCCCGTCAGGTTTTTCCTGATATCGGGAACTGATTGTCTAATAGTGTTCACTTCCTGTCGTGAAAACGGGACGCGAACGAATTGTGATACATAATGCGCAGGGATATCCACAGCGGGGGCACCAGTCCCAGCGTTTGCGGGAATCTCAACTTTTGGGACAAAGGTCGGAGGAATCTCTCTCATAGGCAACTGAGATATAGGTACCTCCGGCTGCTTACTAAGCAACAGAGCCAGGTCGAGCGCTAAGGCAGCCGAAGAAGTGTCGGGCGAAAAAGCCCTTTTACAAATCCCCAATAATTTTATGGGGCAACTAACCTTCTTTCTCACACATTCTTCTTGCAGGTACTGTACCATTACCTGAATTACCTTTCTTTGCATTTCTACTGTATACTGACTATACGTGTCATATACTTCATCTGGCGGAATCGATGAATCCGAGATCCATCGAATCGCATCTTTGGTACAAATTCGTACTTCCTCAGGTGCCGATCTACGACACGGAAGGAACCGTTTCTGTACACACATACTATCGTCTTCGTCATCCTCATCTCGTGACTTTTCAAAGTCCTTCCTATATTCAAACAATTTTTCGACATGTCCATATACTTTCTGCTCTCTGTCCCTCGAAAGTGCCAAAGCATTCAGATCTCTCACCCCTTGTGGAAGATCCGAATTTTGTAATCTACCCCACATCACACATAAATGAGTCCCCAAACCTTCGATAAAAACATTTTTCTCGGGAAAACTGTTCAAATTAGATAATGTGGAAAAACATCAACTTGATCACATTTCTCCATACAGTGCTTAGCCCATGCAAACAATTCCTGTTTCTTATCTACAGAAACAGTATTACGAGTGACAATTTTTGACCCTGCACCTTGATCAACTTCAGTCAATACGGGACCACTCGGGAGCGGAGGTGCAGGTAAATTTAATAAGGGTGCAACTATCGGTGCAGGAGGAAGGGGCGGTGCGATAGGTGGAGGAACAACAACTAGAGTTATAGGAACAATAGGTTGTACAGGGGGAGCAGGAATAACAGCAGGGACAAAAGCAGGAATGGCCAGAGCGCCCAAAAAGGGATCATACGGAGGTGGCACAGAGGCACCAGGCCTGCGTTCGTTTAACAATTTTTCAATAAATTCTTCAGAAACATGGAAATCTTTAGAGGGGTACATTTTCTGGATTCCGAGTGAAAAAGCCCTATCCATATTTTCAACTGATTCTGAATGTTTTTCTTTATCATATAACAACGCTTTTTCAGCATTTGTTTTATGACAGCGTGCATGTTTATCCCTACTTTTAAGCTGCTGTAATGCTTCTTTTTTCCAATTCTGTAAAACATCAAAGGCTGCAGGTCTAGCCTTCTTTTTTAGCAAGACCGATTCTAGGTATTCAATACGGGGGATCTCAAAACTGCCATTGATTGGCCACTGAAATTCAGAGGCATGTATGGTCTGTCTGTGCCAAATATCATTAAATACTATACTACCAATGCCATAATTACAGTACATAGTACATGCCGGCGACCCCTCCTGTGGTGCCGGGCGGCTAAATTCCAAAGATTGTCGATCGCTGCGGAACAGAGCCCTAAAGCAGCTAAACAATTTCCCAGGCATTTCATAAAAAATTGGTGTTACCTGGTCAATAATTGTGTCTGCAGATACAATACGCCATATACAAATTGTCAGGGTTAAATTAAGAGCCGGGTCACGACTGCACCTGACCAAACCTAAGGAGGACCGTACGGTTTATCAAAGAACTTACCTAACAAATTTTACCTTATGTTTGGTGGTTTCGACAAATCTGCCCGCCTCAAAAAGATGGACCCTCGTCAAGATGCCGTATCAGACCACATGACTATCGTCCAAGGTCGGACTGTGCAGCGCTGCCGAGGTATCGCGTCTCGTTCGGTCGGGCCCGCAGTATCACACCGTCCGATCCCGGTTCGAAAGTCTGCGTCAACCTTCAATGATCCGGCATCAATCTTGAGGGTCCCTATTCGGGTGCCAACTGTGAAAACATAAAAATTGCTATGAGGCTGGGAAGCCCAAAGGAAACACACCAACACAGGTTACAAAGGACATACAAGTGCTTTATTTAAAAGCTACAACAGTTACCAAAGTCAATTGACAAACAAATAGCTATTCGGCTCTCAGAGTAACGTAACGAACTTCAACGAAGGTTCGATGCATTAGTAGAGAGACTGTACATTGGAATATTCGGGTCTTTTATATGATTTGTCCAGCCCTTGGCCAACCCTCTCGCGGGTTAACCATTCTTGGGATCAGGCCTAGGGTTCCTTGCCAGGTCAATCCTATAATGTATGCATTTCATCAGTTTCGCTGATATAGTCGTTCATTTACACATAGGTCAGCAATAGGACAAGGTCTCAGTTCGTGACCCCGACAAGTGGCCTGCAGGCATATTAATTATTCTTGTGTGCGGAGGTCACAACGGCCAGAATCTCATTCAGAATGTCATTCAGCCTCCATTTTGATGTTAAGGGTGACTTCCACATTACAAGAGAACCTAAAATGGCGGCTAAATCCAAGATGGCGGCTTACATTACTTTTCGTTAAGGTCAAGACCTTGCCGCGGAGTCTATTCGCATGATATTTTAGAAAACTTGGCGTAGGCCAATACATATTCAATTACGATAGGAGGCATAATATTATTTCAATTCCAACAACTAAAGTACCAATGCCATGCTTACAGTACATAGTACAAGCCGGCAACCCCTCCTGTGGTGCCGGATGGCTAAATTCCAAAGATTGCATATCACTGCGGAATAATGCCCTGAAGCAGGTAGACAATTTCCCAGGCATATCAAAATATTGGTGTTACCTGGTCAATAATTGTATTTGCAGATACAATGCGCCAAAACAAATTATCAGGCTACTGAAGAATTGGGTCACGACTCACCTGATCAATCCTAAGGAGGTCCGATCGGATTTCAAAATTCTTTTCTAACAAATATTTCCTCGTGTTTTGTGATTTCGACAAAACTGCCCGCCTCGATAAGTGGACCCTCATCAAGATGCCGTCTCGGACCACAAGCTAATTGTCCAGGGATTGGGTCGTGCAGCGCTGCTGAGGTGTTGCATCTCTTTCAGAAGGGGCCCCTTTATTTTGCCACACCGTCCTATCCCGGTCCGATAGCGTGTGTCAACCTTCGACAATCCGGCATCAATCTTGAGGGTCCCTATTCGGGCGCCAACTGTGAAGACAAAGAGAAAATATTGAGGCTGAGTACCCCCAAAAGGAAATACACCGAACACGGCTTACAAATAAACATACAAAGATCTTTATTTTATACTGAACAGTTTCAAAGGACAAAACAACAGATAGCTATCAGCCCTCAGTACAACACACCGAACTCCAGCATGGTTCGGTGTGCTCAGTGAGTGGGACTGTACATTAGAATAGCCGCACCTTATATACCTTTGAAAACATGATGTCCAACCCATTTCACAGTTAATATTTGTTAATACATTACGGATCTAGGGTTTTTGCCGAGTTCACACATCTGTACACTTAGGGTTTGCCTTTAATACATTCGCCAACAAGCCTCAATGGCAACAGCGTACTTTACGATTTCTTATAGAGACCTTCTCAAACATTTATACAATGTAGTTTAAACAAATGTTCTCAGTTCAGTATTTGAATACATTGTTCGTAACATATGCTCGTGGATTAGCTTCATTGGCACAAGTAATCCTTTAAACACAGGTCAACGAAGGACAAGGTCTCAGTTCATGACCCTAACAAGTGGCCTGCAGGCAAGTTACACAATAGTTTATACATAGAGGTCAAGACGGCCATGTTACATTTTCGGAATGACACTGTCCACCATTTTAGCTCACAGGGTGACTTTGCAGAGAGAACCTAAAATGGCGGATTGACCTAAAATGGCGGCTTACATTGATTCTAAGGTCGGGACCTTGCAACACGGATTTCTTCGCAAGTGGCTATCAAGCAGCTTGGCGTAGGCCAATATACATATATTCATCACAATAGGAGGCACGATATAATTTCCCTTTTGACAACACTATCTATCTGAGAAACTGAACGCAGTGAGACAATTAGGGCACACTATCTATTTGTGAAACTCAACACAGTGAAACAATTAGGGCACACTCAATGATATTTTGGTACACTATCAAGACATAAAAGTCAACACAGTGAAACAATTGGGACACACTCAATGATATTTGGGCACACGATCTAGATGTGAAGTAAACACAGTGAAACAATTAGGGCACACTATCTAGATGTGGAACTCAGCACAGTGAAACAATTAGGGTAAACTCAGTAATATTTGGGTACACTATCTAGATGTGAAACTAAACACGGTGAAACAATTAGGGCACACTGTCTAGATGTGGAACTCAACACAGTGAAACTATTGGGACACACTCAATGATATTTGGGCACTCTAGCTAGATGTAGTAACATCTCCTTCTGCAACTTTCTTTAGGGAGTGAACCAGCTGTAGAGTGGCTGGGAAATGGTACACAACATCATTTGTTGTGCTATGCTTGAATTCCTTTTAATTACGGTGTACTAAATTCCTACTATATGGAGCTTTTCTGATTCCAGAAGCAGATATGTGTATGTATATGAACTAGTCGCTGTTAATGATGTATTACACCCATCTGAGAGGAGCTTGCACTTCAGAAGCAATGAACAGTTTTGTTCTATGTGAGTGGTGCTCCCACTGCTGTTAAGCTATTCCTATTCTACGTGGGGGGGGGGGATTGGGTCACTTGGCCCTTGCTGGGCACGTCCTTTGTGATGAGAATTCAGACTAAGACAATACCTATGCGGTTCCTGTTCTGTTAGTGAGTGTAGCTTGCATTTCTGAGGCCCTTCATTCACCTTTTCAGTGTGGGGGTACTTGTGCTGCGGCATGCCATCTAATTTCTTCTCTATGTGAGAGAAACTTCACTGCTGTGACCGACGAATTATCTGTTTAGACCCAAGACATTCCCGTTCCGTGAAGGAAAATAATTATCTCCTGAGAGGTCCATGGCATACCTTTCCTATATTAGGAGTGGAATTTGTACGCCTGAAGCCTATTTTGCAACTGTTCTATCTAAGGGGAGATTCTCCTGTAGAGAGCTATTCCTAATTGGTTTCTTCTACCCATACTTTATCTTGATCTCAGCCACTCCACCTGTTCTACATGGCACAAGCTTTCATTGCTAGATTCAATTTTTCTTCGTGTGAGGGAAGCCAAATTGTCTCCTACTCAAGCTCATTGTTGTGTACACGGAGCGTGAAACAAATGATGCTCCTGTTGTCCCTATTCTTTGCACGCAGGGAAGTTCAGAGTTAGTGATCATTTGTTCTGTTTTTGAAAAGGTGTTTGTTATACTGCACACTGGTTTATTCTGTTAATTGCAAGAGAAACCTGCTTTTCCATCAGGATATGAACCGCTGCCACATGATGATTTCCATGAAGTTGTAACTTGTTGCATGCCTTGGCTGGATGTCATATACATTGTACTGTCTTGTGAATGAGAAAACTCATTTTTACTCCCTTGAAATCACATTCACTCTTAAAGTCTAAAAATGGGGAGTAAAATACTCCTGCCTCAAAATCTTATCTGGAACACTGCCAGGATGTGATACAGGAACTGTTCGCCTTTTAGGGGATCTCAACACAGATTTGCCACTCAAACCGGAATTTCCTGCTTTACGTCTCACAAGAATGCCAAGGGCAGAGCTCGCTAAGAGTGAGCATATGGGCCGGGGTTAGAGGGATTGTAGCCCATGTGCATTAATTGATGCAATTCTGAAATTTTGTTTCAGACCTTATGAACTTGCCAACTCACTTGGTGTGCCTACCAATCCATTGGGACCTTGTGTCAGATGAGAGCAGGATCTCTCCCCCTTCCCTTCCTCAGACACCTCCCTCTCCATCCATCTATGTTCTAAAAAGCCTGGTTCCTGAACAGGTTGCTATAAGTCATTGAAGCTGGCTGCAGATAACATGCAAAATTATTCAAGAATATAGGTAGGATTATACCCACCCACATTACAAGAGCAAGTGTACATGGGTCGGTCAGTGGTGCTTCGAAAATCAGAATTCACTCTGCTTGTTTTGCATTCTATCTGGGCTTCTTCTAGAGAGGAGAAGCCAATGGAGGACTACGACCAGACATTTCCAATAGCCAACTCGAGGGTCCAGCATCATTGATGGTTTGCATCATCTCTCCCCTCTGAGGCCATATCATCCTCGGATATATCAATGAGGTAGTAAAAGCCATTTGCCATAAAACATTTGAAATGATTGAAGACCATGAATATTTGCTTTGTGGCCTGAAGCCTTTATCGGTGGCTATCAAATGAGCATGGAAAATCAGCGAGATCCAGGCTCCCTCAGCTGGGGAACCTTTAGTTCAATAAGTACAGGGTGGTCCTTTAGACTCGTACCACATTTCTCTCAAATCGAATTTTGAACCTTCTTTAGTTCACAAGATCTAGCTTCTGCAATCCCCCCCCCCAAATCCTACCTCTGATGCACAGATGGCTGTACCTCGATGAGAAAGACTCTTTGAATTTTCTCTCAAGAAAACTAAGGCCCAGTTGTTACCTTTGGCTGTCAAAGCAAGGGTGAGCAGGCTTCTAAGGATTCCAAGACAAAGTGCAGCGTCTCCTGTATTGTGGATAGCAATTCTATGTAAGGGTTGTGTCCTCAGAAGGACCTCACTGGTCTCCCGGGGAGTGTTAAAATGGCAGCGGCATTTCAGCAGCCTGTACTCTGTGATGCGATTGCCAAGGTTGTAACCTGGGCTACTCCATCAACCTGCTGCAAGCATTAGTTGTCTTCAAGGAGCTTACAAGGCGAAGGCTCGGTTTGGACAGTAGAAACCTGCTCTAAGTTAGCACTAGAGCCAATTCTTCCATTATTGCATCAGTGCTTGGGACTGTCCCGTAACACTGGAGGAAAAGGCAGGGGACGCAACAAAAAACGAAACGTACTCCCTGTAGTGACTACCGTACTCAAGCCCATATCTGTTCCGCCAAGCATCCCCCCACGTCCCTCCTCTTAATTAGCTTCGTTAGAGTGGTGGCAGGTAATGATTACCCCTGGGTATGGCCAAGCTACACCCCAAAATGTTTCAATACTGCCATCAACCAAGTACTCTCAGAACGTCAGCCAGGCAAGGCTCCTCCCCCAGAGAAAAGTGTGCTTATGGTGTAGCCTCGACCCTCTGTCTTCATGGTGCAAGCATCATGAATGTCCAAACTATCAGGATCTGTTGGTCATAGCCCAGAGGCCATAACATGGGTAAACGGTTATCCCAAGTCACCAGGATAGACCACGACAGTGTGGGACTTTCTGTTTTACACTTCCTCCCTCTGATATTCTCCATGCCCTATCTTTTGCCATAACACACTGACTGCCACCTCCTTCTTACTTTTCTCCCCAATACCCTGTCTCCAGGCCGCATGCCCCACCCGCCTCTTGCTCTCATTCTTCACGCTCTCTTTCCAGCTTCCCTTCCTGCCTCAGCAACTCCTTACACCACCGTTTCCCTCCACTTCTCCCCCACCCACTTTCCTCTTCTCCTTCTGTGGCTCTTCAACTCCGGTGCCTCCATCACGATCAGTTCTTTTCTTCCGCCCTCCCACCTTCCTTTCCTCTTGCCACATCAATCCCCGCTGCCCTCTGCCCTTTGTCTTTTAGATTTTCTTACCTCCCCCGGACATGCCAACCTTTCCAGGGATCCTTCCAGAACCTTCCACACCAGAGGGGTATATGTTATCTAAATTCGATAAGACGACTTCATTTCTCTCCATGTCTGTTCCCGGTGATAGAACCGAGCGACGTTTATGACCCCGAGAGCTGTGCGCGACTGCTGGGGACTGATTACAGGCAGTATAACTGCATTTCTCCGCGCAGATGGCTCCGAGCCATGACTGGAACAGAATCCGGCTGCACGCTGGGCGTGGCGGATGCAAGAGGACGCGAGGGGTTCTGGGAGCCCAGCAGCAGAGTCAGGCCGGATTCAGGGGCAGCTGGGTGCAGCGCACCAGCAGTGACCTGGAAGGGAAAGAGCTTTCTTTTTTTGGGGCAGGGTGCCATTTGTTTGTCTTGGGGTAATGGTTTGCGTTTCTGGGCCTCATTACAAGTTTGCCAGTCCGGAGGTACCGGTAAGCTTGCCGGTACTGTTGTTTCCGTACCAGCAAACTACGAGTTCTGCGAGTGGGTGCCATTCAGCCCGCCAGGTCTGACCTGGCGAACCGAACAGCACCCCCTCGCAGACCTCGACGGATGCACCGTCACCATTCACAAATGGTCCCGTGCATCCGTCCTCCCCATTCCCATTGAGTCCAACGGGACTCATATAGGAATGGGGAGCAATATTTTCCGGCGCCTGGGAATGGGCAATCATTGGATCCGCCGGGGCCGTAATGCTCCGGTAATTGCCCATTCCCAGGCGCCGGAAAAGAAATGATTCCGGCGGCATACCGTCGGTCTCATAATGAGGCCCTGTGTTTGGAAGATGAATGGTTGGGCATTGGAGGACCGCGTAAGCCGCTGAACAGACTGAGGCTGGTGCAGTCTGGGTGCATCACGGCAACCGCCCACCAATTTAGTCTCGTGGCCACTCAGAGAAGGAGATCCACGGTGCTCTCCATCCACCCTTAACTGGAATACTCTTTGACCATCTCTAGAGGATATTGCACCCTGATAAGATCCCACATGGTAGAGAGAGAGTGGGATCCTGCCACGTCACACAGCTGATGAGCTTCAAAGATATTCTGCTAGTTTTGTCCAGAGAGTGTGAAAACTAAGACTCCCTTCGGAGGACTCGCTGGAGTCACTAAATCTTTCACATTAGTTGAAGTGCGATCGGAATTCAAGTCAATGGGCCTCATTACGACCCAGGCGGTAAGTTACCGCCTGGGCCGTGACTTTACCACCATGGCGTAAACTACGTTTACGCCATGGTGGTTGGCGGACTTACCGCCCCATTCCGACCTTGGCGGGGCGGTAAGTCCCCAATCCCCATTTACCATTCCCCATTCCCATTTTTGCCCCATAGGGCATAATGGGAGTGGGGAAGGCGTTAATTACGCCACCGTAAATTACGGTGGCGTAATTAACTCCATGGTCCCTTAGCGCCATGGATTTTAACACCTGCTAAAAGCAGGTGTAAAATCCGCCATGGCGCTAAGTGACCTCGTACTCAGGCGGTAAGGGTCGGCGCTGTTTACGCTGCCGTAAACCCCTTACCGCATGGGTCGTAATGAAGCCCAATGTGTTATGTGCTGTTCTGTTCTGTTGGTTGCTTGTATAGCGCCTTTCATTGCTGTCAGGCTGCCTCAAAGCACATAGGTTGAACATGAGAGTGAGTACAGGAAGAGAGAGAGAGAGAGAAAATGGGAAATTGCAGGAGCCAACATAATGTTTGGTCCTGTCGAGTGTTTGTGTAGGTTTTTACTCAACTTTTAGGTAGTCTCAAAGCACTGATGGTGAAGATGAGAGAGGGAGAGTATGGGAAGTATGAGGAGATAGGGAGGAGCAGAGCATAGTGCTGGGGGTAAAGAAGAGGGAGGTAGGGAAGGGGAAGTATGAGGACATAAGGAGAAGCAGAGGGAATCTCTAAGCAAGAACAGGAAAAGGGAAAGGGCAAGTATGAGGTGATAAGGAGTGGCAGGTTAAGTGCTCATGGTGAGGACGTACGGAATAACAGTGGGAAGTGATGTGGGCGAACAGGAGAGATGGGAGGTGATATTTACGGAGATCAGGAGTAGCAGAGGTAAGCACTGAGGGCGAAGAGGTGAGTGCGAAGGGGAAGTATGAGACGATAAGAAGTAGCCGAGGGCGGTGCTGAGGGTGAAGAGGAGGGAAAGACAGAGAAACACGAGGAGATAATGAGTATCAGAGGGAAGTATTCTCGGTGAAGAGAATAGAGGTACGACGAAGTATGAGGCGATAAGGAGTAGCCAAGGATAGTGCTGAGGATAAGGAGGAGGGAGGAAACGGGAAGTATTAGATGATAATGAGTAGCAGAGGGAAGTGCTGAGCAATAAGAGGAACGAGGACATGGCAGTATGATGCGATAAGGAGTGGCAGGTTAGGTGCTTATGGTGCAAAGTAGAGA
This sequence comes from Ambystoma mexicanum, assembly GCF_040938575.1. NCBI lineage: Eukaryota > Metazoa > Chordata > Amphibia > Caudata > Ambystomatidae > Ambystoma > Ambystoma mexicanum. Next base: position 609,975,425 of record NC_090925.1, on the reverse strand, counting down.
GGAAGGGTAAGTATGAGGACATAAGGAGTAGGAAGTGCTGAGAGTGAAGGGGAGAGAGTGAGTATGTGAGGCGATAAGGAGTAACAGAGGGAGGCACCGAGGGTGAAGAAGAGAGTGGGAAGGGGAGGTCTGAGGGGATGGACATAGGAGAAGGAGTGCTGAGAGTGAATAATAGAGACAAAGAGAAGTATGAGGACATATAGAGTAGCCGGGGGAAGCACTGAGGTTAAAGGAGCAAGTGGGAAGGGGAAGTATGAAGGGATAAAGTGTGACAAATGAACTTCCGGGGGAACCAGTGGCCCAGGGATGAATATCGGTTTCTAAACCATCAATCAGCCCCGCACCTCTAGTACACCAGAACAGATCCGAGCAGATTGGAAGCACAAGCAAATTATAAACCTCCTTATCCAATTTTGGTAACGTGGACGGAATGGCAGGCCTGTCTCTGCAAGGTCCTGGGTCGTTAGTTAGTGGCAACACAGCGATAATACAATTGTTACCCAATGATAAAAGGGACTGCCAAGTCAATGTTGTATACAAATATCTACTTTATTATTATTAAAACAATCAGTTTTAGGACACTACAAAATACAACCCACCCTATAAAGGAACACAGAGGACAGAGAGTTTCAAGAAGGAAAGGGGATGCACGCTGGATACTGACAGGAGGGTCGTCTGTAAAGTAATTCATCGCAATACTTCAACTGTACTTCGGTTCAGCAAAAAGAGAGCAATGGGTCATAAAATATCACTAGGGGCCTTCTGAGAAGGACCAGGGGGACAGAACCACAATGTACCTTGTACTTGTATGATATGATATGACTGGTTATTTATAACGTGCTTAATACCCAGAGGTTTCTATGCACGGACCCGGAGATCGAACCTGTGTTGCTCCGTGTCGTCTTGCTTCCGAGGTGAGCACTTTGCCCCTGAGCTCTCCTCCCGAAACAAGTTCTTTGTGCTCGACAGGATTGGTCGGTGTTAGGGTGCTTTGCAGCTCCTGCGACAGAGTTCAAGATGGGAGACAGCTGTTGGCATCGGGTGACAGGAAGTTCGGCAAGCAAGGCTGGATGGATGAATGAAGGCTGGCCTTCATGGCAGCTGGGGCAGGAATTGTCTTAATGCTGGTTGGTGGGTCTGAAGCACAGGCCGAGGCATCTTGGACAATGTTAGTGATTGCAGTGTGACAACAATCAGCGGTGCAGTTGGTTGCAGATTGAGAGGCTTGACTGGCTCGAAAATGTCCTTTAAGGCAGATGCTGATTGATGCTTCTTGATGCACTCCTCCTAGCTTCTTCACTGGGCTTGTGTTATCCTTTAAGATGGATGGCCCAAACTGAGGAGTGTGTTTCAAGAAATTACATTGTTCTTGGTTTGGTTCAGAGACTCTCTGGCACTTCCCACCTACGAAGCTTGCTTTCAGAGCTTAGCAGGGCATGCTCTGTGCTTGCTGGGTACCAGTTCTGGATCTGCTGGAGGGTCCTCTGGATTCAGTATCTACCCTTGTTCCCTGAGAGATGTTTAGGGGAGGGATTTTGCTTCCCTCTTGGAAATCCTGGCCTTCCTTCACTGGTGGAAGCTGTAAGGTAGACTGTACCTAGAGCCAGGGTCCAATGCTGAGTTCTTCTTGCCACTCCTTGTAAAGACATCAGATGATCTGCCCAAAAGAGGGGCTCACCCTATTTTAAAGCCAAATGGGCCACAGGGATTGGTGTAGGCATATCCTACCTCAATTAACCAATCCTGGGTCCCCACCAACAATCTCCTGTATGCATGAGGTCATAACCAGAGCTCTTTGCAACAGAAAAGGTAAAGGGGTGAAAACATGTAATACTATGTCCCACCCATCTTGCTTTCTGTTGTAGATCAAAGGGTCTCTCTAGTTAATGGAGCTGTGTGTGGTTCCTTAATAAAGCAGCAGGTCTCCCTTCAACCGGCAGTGATAACAGACTTTCTGTCTCCATCAATCCACATACCTTCTGAATGGGGTGCCCCTGCAGGGGTTGCCTACTGTAAATACATAGACCCAGACCTGACAGGTCACTGTCCTTGATACTGAGAGGCTGGAGCTGGCTTCAGGTTGATACAGTGCATAACGAATGTTGTTGGGGTGTTCCTGTCCTTTGTTAGTCCTGCGACCAGGTCTCTTGTAGGCCTGCTTGAATGAACTCTGACAAGTATGCAAAGCTGCCACCAGCAGCAAATACAGAGCAGGGCAGGTCCAGGGAGCCTTTGTTTGTTAATTTGGCTGGGCATGGCAGGGGAAGGCTTTGCCCTGCCACTTCTAAGATGCCTTGATGTACTCTTGGATGTCACATTCCAACTAAATATGACAGGTGGGTGTGGGTGGTGCCTGTAGGCTGTGTCCACCAGAGCACACAGGTCGATGTGTATGTTGTGCGGTGAGCATAGGAATATGTGTGCAGATTAGCCCCACGCATTTTCCTAAGGTTGATCTACCATCATTCAATTTCATTTAAAATTTTAAAAAAGCCCAGTCGAGTGCACAACCACAATGCAGATGGTCGAAATGGTCCAATTCCTCACATAAGGAGTAGGAGTGGGGGGTGGTGAGGATGAGGATGAGGAGGGAAGGAAGGGGAAGTAAGAGGAGGTAAGAATCAGCAGAAGGAAGGGGGACATTATGCTGTTTGCTTAAATAGAACTTTACAATTCTGTAAAAGCCGGACAAGAATGCTGAAGACGAAAAGGCTGTAAGAACGGTGAGCACACAGCAATCTGTTGTAATGGCTAAACAATTCTGACAAACACAGTTCAACCCCATTTTATTTTGTTGAGAAATTGCTTGACACCCATAACGAAATAGGGTTATGGAAAGAAAAGTAAACACTAGGGAAAAGGAAAAGGAGGCAAATTAAGATTGGGTAAATAAAGCAGGAAAGGGGTGGCGGGGCGATGTATTGCAAAGGTATAAGGACCCATTAAAAATACATACAGAAAATGGCAATTTTGAACAGTTTTCCAGAATGAGTAGTTTCTACATTTTATGTCAGGGAGAGCACTATGGTGCAAAAGGGTCTCTGCTGCAGCAGTAGCAAAAAGACCAGACTGCTCGCAATCACCCAGTTTTATTGCAAAGATAATTGGGTAACGATGAGCATGCTTGCATGAGCCATTGGGTGCTGTCAGCAACCTTTTTGTGGTACTTGTGACTTATTGCAGAGAAGGACACTCCTAACCTTCCACTGTGCCCCTCTGGGAATTCCCTGCTTATACAACAAACACATTTCAGCATCTCTCACTTTGCTGCACTTGCCTGCTTATGTTAACAGTGGGCAGTAGAGTGAACCAGTGCCATGCATGAGGCCTCAGCCCAGTGCGAATTACATCTATGTATTCAGGACCCTATGTAAGAGACCCAGCACACTTAGCATGGTTCAGTTATTGCCAACCTCAAATGCTTTTGAGCAATCTCTATAAGAAAGTAGAGCGTGGGTGAATACATGCAGCGCTAGTAGTCTTTAAGGATGGAGACCCTGCTGTTTTAATAAGTTTCTTCATTTTCTTCTGAAGGGTCCCAGGTATATTCTTATTTTGGGGACCATATGAATGTGAGGCTTTCATATCAACCGCTGCGTTGCTTGAGGGCCACAGTCTACTATAGGGAGCAAAACAGGGGGGGTCTGGGAAACTCTCTACCAGCACGAACACACCCCATTGACTTGTTTTTGGGTGGCTGGCCCCTGGGAGAGACTCAACCAAGTCTTTAGCTCACTGGTCTTTTCACAGAGAAGAAATATCCCCACATATCAGTCTTTGTCCTGCCCAGGGGCAGTCCAGCACCGAAATGCTAGGCAATTCTCCTCTGAACAAGAGTACCATAGCAACCCTATACACGTGTTTCAGCCTAGTTGGGCATCATCAGTGAGGTGAAGCTGTGTCTCTCTAAGAGCAGTGAGCAAGGGGTCCACGTCTGGAGTCCCCTGGTAACTTAGGGTGAGACCCAAAGCTAAGTGCTGAGACTCTCACTGCTGTCCAGAGTGCTGAACACTTTTCTACAAGAACAAAGCGGCCGATGGTACCGAGCTGAAGGCTGTGCCAGATTACCGGCGCTGTCCATGGTTAGGAACATCGTCCGTCCATCTGGAACATGGAAGATGGGCCGTGAAGACCATGGTTCCGAAGAGCCTGGCAGAAGAGCTCTGGGTCCAGGGTGCTGAGGACTATGTCAGATAGCCATGGCAGTCCATGCGCTGAACACTAGTGCACAAAGTCCCCTTTTTCACTGTACTGAAATTAAAAGCAGTTGAAGAGGATCCCTGTCCACACTTGTGAGGACACCTACAGTGGCAGGGCACAACAGTCCATGGCGTTGAAGACTGGTGTAGGCCAAAACCCCGCTGTACCTTTTTCTAAAAAGTCTCCAAGCAGAAATGTACTACCACCAATCATGCCATAGTCACTCTCAGATTATAGCATGGGGGCCGAGGGGGTGCAAAAAGGGGGGCAGTGGAAATGGTGACAGTAGGCCCAGATTGCTAAAATCCAAAAGCAGAGGTCAGCACTGCCAACAATCTACAATTGAACAATGAGGTAGTGGGGTCTGTTAATATATACATTCAAAGAAAAAACTTTAGTGAAGGGACAGTTAAGATGATCAGATTCAGCGCAACAAAAACATTGACCTTTAGCAGATATGGGAATTGATGATCATTTTAACTCGGTGTTCCCACAGTGTCCCCCGTTGATGACCCCAGGATCTAAGGATGTGTTATTTATATAGCACTTATGCCTAAGTGTTTTACGTAGAACACATACAATATCGTCCAACCAGGGTTGGTACTCATTTATTGATCTCAATAGGATGAAAGGCTGAATTGGCTTTACCGGGATTCAAACCTGCGACCTACAGATCACACACACACATTGTAGCAGCAATCACTTAACCCACTGAGCTATCTTGCCAGCCTATAATTTTGTTTGACATTGTGAATCCCATCTGTTTTGTATGTGCTCATGGACTTTGCAACAGGGGGGACACCGAGTTAAGATGATCATCACTTCCCACATCTGCTGAATTTCAGGTGTTTTGTTGCTTTAAATCTGATCACCTTAACTGTCCCTTAACTAACATTTCTGCCAATGAATTTCAAGTGTCTTGAAGAGAGGAAAATGAACGTGCCCATCACTGCATCAGCCCACCCCCATTTCAACAGTACAGACATGAATGGTGTATCTCGCTCATAGCATCTATCCCTCACCACCGTTGTATCACCGATGGAAGAAATATTATTCCGTGAGACAACTTTACAGACCCTACCCATATGATGTCACCAAAGCAATACATCTGCAGGTGATGGAAACCCCCAATGAGCTGTAATCATGAAAGAGACTAATGACATCATGGCGGAGGCCAATACACATGTGTGCATTAGACACAAAGCACATATACATTGAAACATGAAGATACATGAACACTAGTTCAAATTGCATTTAGACACAAAGAACATGCTTGCATCGACTAGGTTTGAAGACATATACTCTGTTTGCTTTGCTGAAACACAAGTTGCATGAGAGTACACATAAAATCTTGCCTAATGCAGAACTCAATTAGAATGAGTGGTCATGTAAACCAAGATGGAGGACGCAATCACACTAGGTGAATGGGAGACATCAAGAAGCCAGAAGACAGCAAAGAGAACCTGTCATGATGAGCCAGTGTCGGTGCCGAGCCTGAACAAGCTCAAATAGCAATGCCCACAGTTTGCCAAGGTTATCAAGGAAAGGCAGGTTTGAAACAGCATTGGAAAAGTACAGACAATGGACAGATCCCAGATGATGGACATAACGCTTTCTGAAGGAGCAAGGAATCAAATGTTGTTAGAAGGTCAGGTTCCCATCAGCTCACATCTGATACAGAGAAGAAAGCAGCTCAAACAAGTCTCTAGTGGCCAAGGAGGTAAAGACACCCATAGTAAAAGGGCTAAAATCCTCATAAATTACTTAGTAATTCAAAATGTTGTGCCTACACACGTAACTTGCAGCTGGCAGAGAATGCATATTCATTACAGCCAGCCATAACCAGACAGAGACCTTCATTCCCATCCGTCCCTCTGGGACACAAGATACAATACAGTGTAAAGTTGAAAGCTAAATGTCCTGTATCGGGGCTTTGGGAATCAGGGAATGGTATCTTTAGTGCGACACGCTGCACCTGGGGGCCGTTCTCATCACCTTCAATTGTTGCTCATGTTCTAGTAACAGTCCAGGATACCAAGGCTGAGAAAACCATCCCTGACCAATCACTGTCTGCCCTTAATGCACACCTTAACTCTCGCTCTCTTTATTGCTTCATTCGACAAATGTGCCTTCAGCATACACAATTGATATACATAAATCATCATTATACTCTTTTCCAATTCGTTACATCCCAGATCGGAAAGAGGTAACCCATTTAAAATAAACAAAATAAAACTTTACAGTATATGACAAAAACTGGCTAAAAAGTGTCATGCAATAAAATCCATGTATTAACCGATAATCATAAAATTACTCAAGTATACGATTCCTGCGATACCAGGATCTGTACAGAAATCTTGCCACAAAGTGTACGCCATTAACAATATTGGTTGATTGGCATAAAGTTAAAGCCCCTATAGCGCTATAGCGCTATATACACTGACCTTTTCAAACAATGGCGACACATATTATCCGTCTCATAAAATGCCCTGTCGTTTCTGATTGTGCACCACACGCTGGACACATTTCTGAATTATGATCTTTCCATCCACGGGGGAAATTTGCAACCTTGAGTGTACCAGTCCTAAACACCATAAACAGTTTACGTGCGTATGCTGGTGTTATTAAATCAAGATATTGTTCGGTGACTTGTGTAGTTTTCACAGACAAATAATTCAATCTAACTTTAATGTTCTAAGCATAAGCTTATGATGTGTTCATGCAAGGCCCGTCAAATGGATAATGTCCCCTATTTTTTTTATAGTGCTGGTACATTTCTGTGGATTTTGCTAAACAATCCACATGCCCAGTACACCTAACTGATGCTCTACATGTTTGGGCCACTGTAAAGAGCCCCCCCCCAGGTGATTAAGCAAATAGTTTAGGGCCTCTTGGCAATTTTTTCAGCTCACGGGTAACCTAAAGCCTTACCCAATATAAAACAGGTTTCCAAGCCACCCATGAAGCAATTGGCTCCAAACCACACTCCAGTAACAGCGGAGCATTAGGAAAACTGTTCGGGAGTCTGAACAACATTTTCAAAAACCTGTGCTCCACAGTCCCCAGATTCAAACATGTATTGTATCCCCACAGTTCCGCTCCATAGAGAGAAGCTGAGGCAGTCTGTAATTCATAAATGTTGATTGCTGGGGATGCAGCTCCCTCTCTGTGTTGTACAAAGAATTTCCTCAAACCACCACTATTTTTTTTCAGCACCACCTTTGACTTCTTTAAGTGAGCTGACCATGCCCGGGTATCTGAGAACCTTAATGCCAGGTAATGGTAGTGATAAACTTGTTCAAGGTTGGTCCCATCGACAACAAGGGAGCATACAGAGGGCTTTGTTCTTTACGGCCTGGACACCAGTGTTTTTATCTTATTCTTGTTTAGAGTCAGACCCAGCTGACTACATTTACTGGTGAAACATTCCAGGCAGTGCCTGATCCCCATTGCGGATGTTGACAGCAGCACTGCATCATCAGCAAAAAATAACGCTGGAAGGATGTCTGTGCCAGGTTTTGGGGGATCAACCCTTCCTCCAGGACATTCAACCAACAGTTTCGGGATGCCTTTGTTTATATAGAGGCAACACAGGAGCGGGGCAAAGACACAGCCCTGCCACATGCCCCTGTCAACCCTAAAATGTTTAGTAGTTTCTTCCCCAACCCAGCACCTTACCATGCCTGTGTTATTGGAATATAACTGGGAGACATCTACCACCAGCGACTCAGGGACCACTCTTCCAACAAAACCTGCCATAGCTGGTTTCTTGGAACGGAGTCAAACGTGGCGTGTAGGTCAACAAAAAAGAGCATAGACCCGCATTTTCTCTAGCACTGTATATTTCTGTAAAACAAGCAACAGTCGAAAGCATTGATTGATGGTGCAAGGCCCTTGTTGGAAACCACCCTGGAGGTTGGAAATAAGATTATTTGAGACTACCCAATCCTGTAATTGCTTGAGTACCACCATCACAAAGATTTTTTCCAGGGGCATCACGTAGAGGGATTGGCCTGTAGTTATCAGGCTTATCTCTACCGCCTTTTTTTTTATTTGTTATAGATCGGTACTATTTCTGCACTGCACCATGAGTCAGGGACCTTGTGGATTTTTATCACTGCTGTAAATAAGCTATTATCCGACCCCAAATCTCTGGTTCATTCCTGAACAGGTCAATCAGTACACTGCCTGGTCCAGGTGCTTTTTTGGGCTTTGCAACTTAATATCAAATTCTTTACCTCCGCTAAGGTGACAGTCATAGTAAGTCTAATATAAGTCACAGAACGTCTAATATATGTACCCGTACCTATCACTCTCATGGTACACACACCCATTCATCATATCATCTGTTTACAGTACACTAATATGGCTAAGCAAATCTTCTGGAGGGATCTGACAATGGGGCCAGTTGTTGTTTCCCTTTTATCTGTGATCTGGGTCCAGAAGGCCTTGACATCCCTACTGATTAATACCTCCATAAGATCATCACATTTTGCTTTGTGGTACACCTCTTTTCTCCCTATTTATCCTTTTATAATGTATTCTCTGATAATGTAGCTCCTCTTTATTCACCTTCCCTCATTTGCAAGGCATTGCATTAGATGTTTTTTCTTTTGCAAGCTTTCAATCGTTATCAAACTAATCAGGCTTCCCTATGGCTCCCTTGTTTTAACTTGTTCGTGGGTATTGTAAACAGGGGATACAACCCACTTACCAATTTGTCATATTCAACTAGGACCTCATTGTCACTGGTGTTCCAGTCGCAAATATTCTCAATGCTGGGCAGGCTGATATGGTCCCATTTAACCACGCGTTGTGCATTATCAGTGATGTCAATCAGCATAGCCAATATCGATATATCTTTCTGCTTGCCAGATAATCTCATAGGCAACAGGAGTGGTTTGTGGTCACTTTCATTTCGATCAATGATACTGAAGGCATCCACTAGTTCCCAATCATTCATTAATACTAGGATGAAATAAAGGTGTGTAGAGCAGTTGGACCCGAAAAAGGTGTTAATCTCTAGTCAGTTGCCACTACACCTCCCATTACATGGCCTTAGATTTAAGCCTTGCAAAATTCAGGCTGTATCTAACATGTGCTTATGCACCCTCAGTGGATAATTGGCCTCTTAATTCGAAATGTCTCATACTGATTCTATTTCGTCCCATAGCCCTTCTAATTCTCTCAGTGGTTCGAACTGCAAGTTGAAGTCCCCCCATCTAGAATAAGGAATTTCTCAGGGAATTCTTGCTCTCAACTATCTATTTGCTCCTGCAAGTGTTACGAAAGGTGTACGAGGATGGTCATTATGGCGCTGTTGCCGTTACATGCCTTCAGTTCATAGCATTACTCCCAAGATGGCACCACATTCACATTGTAACAGTCCAGTGCTCCCGCAGTTACTTGTCCTCCCCCGAATCTGGACACAGTATATCTGAAGCCGGAACGGAAGCCGCAGTGCATTGCTACTGCCTATAGTGGTTACGCTCCGTAAGTTATCGTTTAGTCAATACCCGTTACGATCATTCGATATCTTGCTCATTTTCCCTGCTACAGCCGTTTCCTCTTACTAACTTTCTTTTCAACCCCTCCTTCTTCCTATACAAACGCCATCTCTCCGATCGCCGACTACCGGCGTGGAAGTTGATACCCTTGCAGAATCTGCATCAAGTAGCGTTCTCAGACACGTAGGTCTTGTTGCTCACCTTCATCTTCACTTCTCTCCCCTCTTAGAAGGAAGATTGTGTTTTCAACACGTCCCCATTTATTATGATAAAACACAGGTAACCGCATGTACCAGAACTACAAATCCCAGAAGACATTTCTGGGTTCCCACTTCTGTCTCGAGCCGTGCTACACATTGGCTTGGTAGGTGAATACAAAATAGCAACCTCCTCTCCTTTTTCCATCCACGTTCGATACAAACACTTACCTCTTTCCCTTTTTTGTCCCAGAACTCCCTTGGCTCCTTGATCCATCCAGGTTCCCGTCTCCGATGCCCATCGACAACTTCTTCTGCGCACAGGAAAGGTATATCTTCTATCAGATTGGGATACCGGCCGTAGCTTACTACATCGGCAATAATCCTCTTTTCTGTCTTAGTATCACTCAGGCGGAACAATCATCTAGTCTCCACATCCTCGCTCCAGTGGGATCCAGACCACGACCTACAATCTACGCTCACAAGCCACACAGGGTTTTTTCCCCTTCGAGGGTTTCCCTGTGGCGACCTCTTTTTGCTGCGTCTGAGGCGAGGAGAGGGTGACGCAGGTGAATTCTCTATCACTCCAAGCTGATTCCAAAGACAAGGTAGGTCACTCCTTTGTTTCTGTTGTTACTGGATAAGCAGTGAGTGGTTGGCTAGTCCATACGGAAACCTTAGTTAATGTTACAGCAAGAGTGTTAGAGCCCCAAGAGGCTTTGTACCATATGGTCTATTATATATCCAAGAAAGATATGCCCCTCTCGGTTCTTCACAATAACCAGTCAGAGTTCAGGTGAGTTTAAATGTCTCATTTCGGTTACCCACTCTGAACCTGCTGCCACCAGAGTCAATAGTCCCCCTGCATGGCCTCCCACTTGCGCCAGGGTGCAGAATGCCTTAAACCCCTGCACTTCAACTGGTGATAGGGCCCATGTTTCCTTAATGCGTACCCAGGAGGATAGCTCAGCGGCAACGTGCTCGACTTGGAAGCAAGACGACACGAAGCAACACAGGTTCGATCGCCAGGTTCGCGCTTAGAAACCTCTGGGTGCTTAAGCGCGTTATAAATACGCAACTAAGACAAAAAAAATATATATAACGCATCTTAAGAACAAACAATTCCTGTAACAGCGCCTTGATGCCTGCGGGCTGTGTGAGCGCTTTAAAAATGCAAAAATAATAATAAATAATAATAATATCACAGCCACAGCCATTAATCAAGGCAATCCAGTTTGGGTCGTTCAGATGCCTTTCTTTCGCTGCAACATTCTAAGACAGCACCCTCTCACCCCCCGGTAAATATGGGATTCTGGCGCATGGGTAGCAAGGGCAAAAATCCACCTCTTCCATTTCCTCACCTTGTTCTCCTTGGTTGAGCCCACAACTGTGTGTTATTTGCCCATGATTTCTCCCTAGCCATTCACCAGAGGGGGGAAGGGTCTCATTGAGATTGAAGTTCCAGCAGAGACGCGGGCAAATTCTGGCCTCGATTGCAAATAGCCCTTCTATCAGTGACCTGTCTGTCAATGATAGTTGGATGTAGTCATAATGGCCAGTGGGCAGGGTCCCTCTTTCACAAGAGAAGATGTTCTCTCTTATGACAGAAGTGCAGCCCCTAACTTTACGGACCCAGTGCACTTGTTAGTCATCATCTCTTTGTTCTCATATAGACCTGGTCCTAGTTCAGGGACATCGCACATATATACTATCGCCCTATTCCTATCCCCAACTTTTTCTCTATGTATACTGGGCCCTGCTTGTCTTAGGTTAGTTTCGGGGTTGTACCTGCTGTTACCAGGTCTCTGGGATGGATGAGTGGTCACATGTTTGTCAGTGGTGTCTGTGATTGACTTGGCCCACTGGGAATTATTTCCAGTAGGTGTGTTCTTTCCGCCACCAACGCTTCTAAATCTCTTTTATTGTTCGTATTGTTCGTGTCATTCTGGGTATGTTGCGTAGGTCGCCCCTTGACTACTGCATGGGTTGCAGGATTCTCTACCAACTGATTACCAGGTGACAAGACACACTCCTTCTGTGCCTTGTTTAACTGGAGCCCCTGCGTGGTAACAACAGCAGTTAATTTAGTCACCATTTCCCTAAGTGTCCCAACCGCATCCATTAGCTCCTTAAGTTTTTCTCCCGGGCTACAGTTACATCCACATGTTACCACGCCTATTGCTTGTCCATGAGGGGCAACACTCGGCAGATGGTTTGAGTAATTTATTACCCTTATTATACTTCCTTGCTGGCCCTCCCTTGGGCTCATCATAGCCTATATCATATAAGGTTTACTTTGTTAGGGAGGGGGGTCACACACCTCTGGCCTCCAGGTTGCTGGATCCTGCCTCCACACTGCTGACTCCCTCTATCCCCTCAAGGTCCAGCAGTTTGCTGCATTTCTCCTCCCAGGCAGTCAGGGCCAGTGGCTCAACAGTGCCTCCTCCTGTCGCCAGAGGCTCACAGCGGTGTTGAGACAGCATTCACTGCAACCTTATCCTCAGGTCGTTCCACCCCTTGTGGCAGTCCTCACAATCACGGGGGTACATTGACACTTTCTGGGCGATGGTGTTCCAGATTGCTGTCTGCCGCTGGCCACTGGTTTTCCTCTCCCTGTTTCCGTACAGCGCCTCACAGCGGGCCACCATCTCATCTGTGACGACCACAAGCTCCCTCTCACTAAATGCTGTTTTTCTCAGGTGATGGTCAGCCCCCTTGCCTCATAGCCTCCCTTGAGACACATTAGCAGGTTTACAGGACCGGATGGCTGCAGGTTGTGGAGATATTCAATGGATTGTGTTTTTTAAAATGGCTGCTGCAATGCTTACAGTTCTGGCGATGATGCAATTTCCGCCAGTGCTGATAGCGCCGGCTTTACTCAGCGGCAGCGCTATTTAGTGCTGCTACTTTGGCAATAGCCCATATTCCGGCACAAATTACTGCAGAGCAATGATAGCGTTACCATCGGTGTCAGTGGCATATGCACACCAGGTTGTGACACAACACTATTTGCACCTGCCAGTAATTGTGCCCATTTACCACCAAACGTGATGAGGCCCAAAGTGTCAGTGGTTCATTTATACAGTGCAATATTTGATAAGGTGCAGGATGTAAATGCGATCTCTATAAAGTGCTGTTGCATATAAAGTGCAAATGCACGGTACAAATTGTGATACCCAAGGTACGTCAACATGTTTAGGAGAATCTAAAAGGATCTAAAAAGTCCAGAATACAACAGTTAAAATCCAAAGCAAATCACAAAAGATATTTTACCAATGTATCCCATAAAACAATGACATGTACAGTGCAGCAAGACAATAACCTGGTTGCCACCTTAGCAAAATCAGCACGTCACAAATGGACGGTCCAGCGCAAATCTAGCAGCCAAGGGTGGACTGGCCTATAGGGATCTCTGGAGATTTCCAGGAGGGCCTCTGCACCCTGGGCCTCTTTTGTGTGGTATTTCCAAATGTTCTCTTAGGAAAAGCATTGGGCTTGCTGAAAATGTGTCACATGGGGCCACTTTGAAAATCATTTCCAGGGCCTCTTTTAGTTCCCAGTCCATCCCTGCTAACAGCCCAACATAATAAAAAGTTAAAGCAGGATTTGTTAGCCTTAATGTATTCTCTTACAATGCTTAAAATAGCGTTTGATAGCGGTGTGTTAACACAAAGAGAAAGACCCTAGGAACCTAAAAAGCTAGCTATCCTGGATGTGCAGACAAGATAAAAAGAGAAAAGTGTACAGTTTAAAATAAATGCATACACAGAGTACACTCGGAGTACACTTGGTAAAACCAGCCGATAAGCCGTGGAGAGCAGGGGACGCTCGACTGCTTAAGGGGAATCCATAGACCGTCTCCTCCTCACCACTCCTCTCCTCCTCACCACTCCTCTCCTCCTCACCACTCCTCTCCTCCTTACCGCTGCAACCCAAACGATATCCAGGGGAGGTAGAAAACTCGCAGAACACTAGAGTCAGCAGAAGGGCAATAGGTTCAATAGTTAACTAGTCCCTAGAATCAGTAGAACCCGCCAGGCTGTCAATGCTCAAACTGCTCTCAATGTGCCCAGTGCACCCGAGCACTGGCTCAGCATCAGAACAATAAAGAAGTGACTATGTGCAATACTGCACATTTTCCAAAATCGCTGGCTCACAATCACAGTCAATTCCCCTTGTTTTAAAATAGAAAAAAGAAAAGCCCCACTAGCTTGCAGGTTCGTCCACTCCAGTCTGCTTCGCAAATCTCGCCTTTCACTGCAGGAGCGAGCATACACACAACAAAAATTCCTGCGAGTTCAGAAGGCACGGTATACCTACCTGTCTGCCAGCCCTGGACAGCAGGGAACAACGTCGCCCTTTGCCTTGACAGGCTTCGAAGTTATACCGTGTCCCGAGTAACTTCTGCTACAATAGATTTACAGGCCTTCTGATTCACATTGGCTGAAGCCATATCAGGTCACCAGGTTCCAACCCCCACGGCATTGCACAGACTCGGATCCAAAGCTGCAATCAAGTTTTTCATGAATAATGACAGACGCCACCTTACGGTGCTGAACACCTGCAACGCTTCACACTGCAGCCTAGCCCTTATCCGCTCAAGGCCTTTTGAGCAGGAATGAGGAGGGAACACACACAGGACTCAACTTAACAGCGTTACACCCACCACTCAGAGAACACCCCGATGACCCGTTCCCCATGTATATTTTTGTAGGCCGTCCCAGGCGGAGCTGCCTAATATCGCCAGACCAATTAGATCATTAACACCATATAGAATGTTTAGTTGACCATACTACTCACCCAATCCCATCACACCTAGGTTTGTGCAATGCATCATATTTTTGTGATGTTAAATTGGATTAAAACTCAATGGTGAGCCTGTACCAAGATGAGAGAGGATTGGAAATCACCTGATATCCAGTGCTGTCCTTGTTTTATTTGGTTTTTGCTAATAAAACAGTACCCTTGCCACACTACTGGGCCCTTCCATTTTTTGGGCGTGGGATTCCCCCTGCCTGTCTGTTGCATACCCGAGAGGGGGCGCCCTTCCCAATCCCAACATATGGTTGTAGAGGACGGTTCGCCAACGTCCTCAGTGATAATGTCACCTTTTTCCCACCACGAGCTTAAAGGACGGTGTCGCACCCTGTGTGGACGGATTGCCAGTCACGCGTGAAAGCCCAGATTGTCATCAGGAGCCACCTTGAGAAATTCCTGCCTGCTCCCTGTGGGACGCTTTGCAGACCGGAGAAGGCGGAATGGCAGATTGTGGGAAGAGGCACTTCCAAAAGTATTGGCTGACCAACGGATGTAAGTATGAGAATAGTAACCTGGCAAACATAGGGGGAAGGGACATATTGTACATATTGTGGGGAGAAACAGACAAAGAGAGATGAGAGACAGTTTCTCTGGTGCTAGAGCTTTTCTAGAGTTATGGATGGTGGTACCTTGTGACAAATTGCATAAAAAATTAAAACACAGAAAAATAATTCCCTGTGACTAAGTGAGGCATAAAAGAAGGGCTATGTTATGCTCACCTGGCTCCCACAGGGGCGTCGATCGGACCTGGACAGCTGCGACCTCCTCCAACGTGAAGCGTAGTGCAGCGATGACAGACTGGACTGGACCGCCTAACCTCGTCTGCTTGACCCGTAGAAGTATTCTCCTGCAAGTGGAGAAAGGGATTTATCCACCCGTGGATTCTAGTAATGGCACCCCACTGTTCTCCCCACTAATCACCACCGATTCACTTTCAGTAAGCTCACCTTATCTTTGTAAATGATGAGCTCTCCATCCTGCGTGGAATGCAGGGGCGCGTAGATACCGTTACTTCACTGGTTTGAAGGCGTTGGAAGAGTTCCGGATGAATATTTACTCCGAGGTTCCAGCCGATAACACTCTTGTACATTCCTTTCTAGTGTTGCAGCTGGTTCCAAGAGAAGATTGTCTTGTGGCAGCTGATGGTGTTCAGGTAAGAGTCTGTATTACCCAACACTGTCCGGCAAAAGTTGCGTGTGTTTAAATTGCTGGTTTCTCTCTCCTTACAGGTGCGGTGTAAGAAGTTGTGGTTTGTTACAGAATAATGCCTCCGGTTGTTAATCAGGTAAGTCTATGGTGGAGAGGTTGTATTTGTTGGCTTTTTCGGCTCACCTTATGTTTCTTTTGTCCCCTAGTTGGTGGAATTCGGCGGAGAAAATGATGGAGGCTGCGCCAAATCAAAAAATGCTGTGAGGACTGGTGAGTATGGCGCGGCGCTGCAGCTGGTGATGCGGCACGTGTAGAATAATGTCCTTTTCAAGTTCGAAGACGTGATGGATCCGGAATTCAGGTAAGGATTGAAATAATATCTGTTTTCTAATCTTTCCTTCTTCTTTCTTCTATTGCTAGGAGCTCTGGATTCAAGACGGGCGTGGCTGAAGACTGGATGCTGACTGCAGGCACGGTGAGTGTTACGGTGCTGGATGCAGAATAACGCGAAGCATGTGCTGCTGTTCGGGCGTGGTTTAAATAGCCTCCAAAGTAGTTCCAGGTAAGAAGTCCCTAGAACCACACCCGAGTAAAAAATAGTCCCTGTAGTAAAATAGTCCCATCCAGGCCTCACGTTGGCTTGGATTCATTTGCAGCATGGTCTGCATGAGGTAAGTAAAGACTATGAGCCTGGCGCCTATGGCGTCAGGACTGATTACTATTATGAGCCTGGCGCCAAAGGCGCCAGGACTGAACCCAGACAGCCCCCAGCCGGGGCTGCTGGGGTTTTATTAAATATATTGATTCCTGCTCCTGGGGCTGATGGGCTTGATCCGGATGCCTGGGGGTAGGCATCATGACAGGCTATGCCCCAATGGCCTAATAGGGCTGTTATAAGAAGTGATGATTCCCTTGTCATGATATAGACAAGACAATGGCCGTGGAGTTAAAATTGTTTGATTATTGTGTTGTTTTACAAGTGCACTCATATGTTTTATGTATATAGTGGGTGGTGTTGCAGGTAGGTTGTAAATAACAATTTGGCGACTTGATCAGAGAGGTTGATGGCCAAAGAATGGAGAGCCGGCTCAACGTTGTTGAGGTTGTTGAGGTTATCGAGGTTGTGAACTCGAGCTTGTGGAGAAAGGTTGGTTTGACATTAGCATGGGCTCCAGCAGCATGTGGAGGTTTGGATTGGCTTTAAGTGGCAAAGTTTGGAGTAGGGGTGGTGACTGTGGTGCACGCTCCAAATTTGTGTTGGTGAAGCCAGAGAGGCTTGTGGGATGATTTGAGAAGCGTTGAAATGTGGAGAAAATATATTGGTGATTGATGAAGGATTGTGAGAATAGAGTGAGGATATTTGAGGCACAAAGCATAAGCCCATTTTGAGCTCACCTAAGTATCTGCAGTCAAAAGAGAGATGTGCCATCAATGGAGACACTCCCCTAAAGCATATGTGCTAGTCCCATCAGCAATATAAGATCAACATTTGTAAGTATAGTGCAGAATGGACTTGTGAGACAGCGGGCAAGATGATAAAACCTTGGCCCCAGGAGGGCAGGTTTTCTAAACCTGTGCTGCAACACATGACCACATATTTACAAGCCGCAACTAAGGGCAAGAAGTTACATGTCAAACTAGCGGTTCTAGAACTATGGAAGATGTTTGGGGATGAGGTGGAGCAACCACCCAGGAGAGAGTGGATACTTAATCAACATGACATCAGGGGGCGAAGCTCACAGGGCTCTGCGACATCCTCCCCAGAGCATCAACATGCCAAGCAAGGGACAGGGATTCTACCCATTGAAAGAACCAAAAGGAGTGGGAAGGTACACTAATCCTGTGTATGCACCTCCAGCATATAGCAGTGAAGATACAATAAGCAGAGCCAAGTTAAATAATTCAAAGCCACTATCCATGCGCAATGAGTATAAGGAGAGCTGTGAGTTACAGGCGAAGTTTGCAGAGAACGATAGCAAAGGGGCTAAAGTGGAGAAGAGTGAATGGGTGGGAGGACAGATATTGCTTAAACTAGATGGATAGCACAAGACCGACCCTAAAGACAAGGAAAGAGAAGCTAAAGATAAACAGGCTAAAGAGGAGGAAGAAACATGATAGAGGAGAAAGTTAGAGGAAAGAGAATGGGGAAGATCGATGGAAGAAGTGGAGGAAATGAGCAGAAAAAGGAAGGCGGCAGGAGAGAATAAGGAGGGAATTAGAAGAAGCAGAGACGGAGAAAGAAAGGGAAGCAATGAGAAAAAGAAAGGAGGAAAGGGAAAAGCAGAATGAGGCAGAAGAGAGGGCACCAAGAGAAGCAGAGTAAGAGAGGGACAGCCAGATGCAACTGAATAAGGAAAGGAAGACATGGGAGGTTGGAACACTTGTTTGGGAGCATTTTTGCAAGAGCGAGGAAGCAAATGAACAGCAGGAGTGGGAAAGAGAGCGAAGCTGGGAAAGACGAGTAAAGGAAAATGAAGAAATAATAAGAAATCATACACCTCCTGATAAGGATGAGTGAGAGAAATGTGAAGGAGGATTGGAACATTATATCGAAGCAGCATGGATGGTGGGGCTACCTCTAAAGCAACGAGGAACACAGCGGGTTCCCCACAAAGGGAGATCCAGGATCGTTAGAGCTATGAAAGGGCAAAGGGGGAGAATTGTTTTAAAATGACAGAATTTTGAAAGTGAGTAGGCCGATGGGAGTGATGACAGTTGTGGGACAATGGTGTCAGATGAAGAAAGAGAAGCAAGTGAAGATCAGGAAGATGGAGGGAACATACCGGGCCCCTCTAGTGGGACAGCCTTAGAACGGGAGGCAGAATGGTCAGAAGGGGAAGAGGCAGAAGGAGAAAGGCCAGTGTACAATACATACACTAAGCACCTAAATAGCTGTTTTCGTAGCTTAGACGAAGTAAACCCATATGCCCAGAGGTTGAGAGCATTACCAGGGCAGAAGAAGGCGAGCATGAATGGACCAGGTACAGTGACAAAAGGTCCAGACACGCCCAAGAGTTATACAGAGATAACCCAGTATGCCCTGTTAGAAAAGGGGGGAAGATGGCCACAATATATATCATGGCCCCAAATGGATAAAGACAACTAGTTGTCCACAGGGGCAGGGAAATGGATTCACTAGATAGAGAAACTAACAGCAGCGATGACTCTAGCAGTGGGCAACATAAAAAGTGTTCTCTGTGCCATCCTTGGCGAGAGAGCGTACAACATTTGGACATGAGCGGGATATCCTGGGGTGACCGTACAGAACACATCACACGACAGAGCACCATTTAATAATTGCAGGGCAGCCGTATGGCAAGCACTCAGAGTACAGTATCCTGACATGTCAGACATAAGCAGGATTATGAGATGCAAAATGCATGATAAGGAAGAACCCATTGCATACATTCAAGAGATCCAAGAGCGTTGGTGTCTCGCGACTTGTGAATCGTGGGACAAGACAGTGGGCTTATTATATCACATATTAAGTCAGGGGCTACCTGAGTATGTACAAAAACAATTGAAGAAATTAGTCGTCATGGCGACTAATGTGGTTCCATTCACTGACAAATTGCTCCTCACTGTTGAGGAACTCGACCTTACCATGCCATTATTATATTCCCACCACACTCCGGTGAACATTATGGGAAGGGATATGATGAGCAAGCTCAACATGAAAATCTAATTTACTGAACAGGGGATAGTGTGTTCCACTCCAGTGATCCACAACATGAATGCACGAGAAAACTTCTAGTATTCTGTGGTCAGACAGCACATGGTGGGCACCCCTAGATCCTGAGGTGTTTTAGTATGGAGTGAGCCTTATACTAGCATGGCTTCCTGGGATACAAGGAAAAATATTGAGGCTACCCACAGAGATTTTATTCAGACTAGAAATCCCCATGAATGAGGAAGAGGGACAACTGGAAACGGTCATAATCAGGGATGAGAGAGTAGCTCTCCATGGTACAGATAATGAGGGGAAAGCATGACGGGCAGTAAACACCCTAGACGAAGGACACAGACTGAAAGATTTAACAGATGATGAGTTGTTTAGCGACGACTATTCAGACAGTGAAGTGGTGTTACTTATTGGATGAGAATTGAGAACAGAGTAGTGACACAGAGAATGGCACTCATGAAAAAGACACCATCATTTCTTGAAGATGACTTGGCACAGGTGCCAGCTGTCTTGTTGACCAACAGTCCATGTGACATTGGCCTACTGAAAGCAGTAGGGGCTGTCAAGATTAAATTAAAACCAGGAGCAATTGTACCCAGAGTGAAACAATACCCATGCCCAGAGAAGCAGACAAAGGCATTTTTGAACTAATTTCAGTGCTAGTACAACTGGAAATAATGATGCCATGAGAGTCCCCATGTAACACGGCTGTGTACCCAGTGAAGAAGGTGACGGGGGGGGGTTGTGGAGATTTTTTCAGGATTTGCACCCCAAAACAACATTGTTGAGGAAGAATTTCCATGATCTCCCACCCAGTTACCACATTATGCTAACATCCAACGAGAGCCACACATTTCACAGTGATTGACCTATAAAAATATATTCTTCTCAATACACCTTTATGAAGATTCACAAGATTTTACTTGGTTTTCATAAGGAAACCAGTAGTGAAAATATCGTAGACTGCCTCAGGGGTACTGTGAGTCCCCTTTTATATTTAACAGAGTACTTCAGATGGATCGAGGGAACGTACATATGGATAGCACAGTAATTCAGTATGTGGATGACATTTTGAAGTGCAGTGAGACAGAAGAACAGTGCAGGAGTGACTCAGTACAACTGATGACAGTCTTGCCAGACAAGGGATACAAGGTGGACAAAGCAAAATTGCAGTAATGCCAGAAAGAGTGTCTATACATTGGACAGTTTATTTTGCAGGGGGTAGGAAGGCAACTCCAGAAAGAGCAAAAGCAATCACCAAGGCATCATGGCTAACGACAGTAAGGGAGATGCATCAGTTTTTGGTCTTGTGCAATAATTGCAGGGCATGGGTATTTGATTACAGCACATACGTTGGGCCCCTCCTAGGAGGACCTAAATGGGCTCAGAGTGACAACAGCGAGATAACCTGGACAAATGTGAGAACAGAAGCGTTTGACAAACTGAAAATAGCAATACGCCCCACACCAGTCTTAGGGATCCCTGACTACAATGAAGAATTTTACTTATTCTCACACTCCTATGGGGTGGTGACGACAGCAGTACTCACATTGAAAACTAACCTGGTACACCAAACTTTAGCTTACCACAGTGGGATATTAGATCCACTAATGACCCTTGTGATCAAATGTTGGCTGCATCACTCTTTGCATTAGGGAAGTCAGCACATATCACCATGGGCTGCAGAACAACACTGTATGTGGAGCATGCTCTTTTTGCCATTCTTGAGAAACCCAAGAGCACATTTAGGACACAAAGAGCGTCTGGGTAGAAAGAAATTATTTCAAACCCAGCATTAAAGGTAGTGAGGCGCAGAGTAGTGAATCCAGCAACATTCATAGCAGAACAAGTTGAGGAAGCAAACTATGTACACGACTGCTCAAAATACATTGAATACTATGATGGCATATCCCATGTTAGAGAAAATGCCCTCGGGGAGGGGGATATCTTTATAGATGGATCTTCGACAATTTAGTAGACTTCAGGGCAAAGACACACTGGGATGGCAGCAAGATGGATTGGGATCTTTGAGGTAGTGGCAAGCGTGAGATTGGCCTCGGATTTTACAGTGCAAGCAGCAGAGTTAGAAGTGCATATTGTAGCACTCAAATCCCATGAGGATGAGGAAATCACAGTATATTCTGACTCTGCCTATGTGACATCAACAATACATGCAGGACTGTCACAGTGGAAAAGGCAGGGCTTCCAACATGCTGATGGAACACCAGTGCAGGACGCACCCCTATTGGATAAACTCATAGGCACACTACAGTTGCCAGCAGCCATTGCTGTTGTGAATTGCGCAGCCTATATGAGGGGAGGGGACCTAAACTACTGTGGCAACAAAGCCTACACACCACCCAGTAAACACATGCAAGCATGCAACATGAAATTGAAGAAAGATTTTAATTCACTGCCCATCACCCAGATAGTAAAATTACCCGGAAGAGCTCCACCAGAAGAGCAGGAGCTGTGGAGAAGAAGGGGGTGTTCAGTATCCCCCACAAATGCCTCATGGCACTAGGAAAGCACCAGTAAATGGTTAATGCCCCTTACACTACTGCTGACAGCATTAGAGCAACTCCACCACCCAACCCATACCAGTAAGAAGAGTTTTGCAGCACAGATTGCAGAAGACTGGCTCACTCCCAACTTGGCAGAGCATGTTGCTGTCTTTTTTTTTGATTATATGATTTTCCAACAATATACAGCAGGACATAAATTGCGAGTAGTGAGAGGGGCAATACCCTGGTCTACAGGGCCTTTCCAGCATTTGCACATTGATTATGTTGATTTGATTCAAAATTGTAATGGCTACATGTACATGTTAGTAGTCATATACCCATTCTCACGCTGGATCAAAGTCAGTCCGTGCACTCACTCCGACTCCACCTGGGCCATGAAATTCCTCGCACTACAGGTAATCCCATGATGGGGTGTATGCGAAGTCCTCTGGTCCGAAAATGGGCTGCAATTTGTAAATGAAGTCATTGAGCATATCATGACCCTATTGGGGATAGATTGTCCAGCGCTTATCACCCGAAGGCAAATGGGGTTTATGAGCACCACAATAGCGTGCACACTGAAAGAATAGCCAAGCTAAAAATGACACTGAAAAAGGAATGGCTCCACTGTCTACTTCTAGCACTTTTTGCACTAAGAAATCAGCCCGGCTCTGATAACCATTTAACTCCTCATGAGTTGGTGACAGGACTCTGCATGCATATCCCAGTTGCTCCTCCCACTAGAGCAATGACTCAGGGCCAGAATGCTTCTGTTATTTTAGGAACTGAAATGCATGAATAACCCACATTTATGCTGGCAAGTGTTTCTCTTATTTCCCAACGGCTTCGAGCACAGCAGGGGAGGTCAAAGAAGAACGAGGAAGACAACAAATCAACAAATACCCAAGAACTTCTTAAGCCCCCTCCCTTATATCCTGGGGACAGTTTTCTGCTGAAAAGTTTTAAACGGGTGTGGAGCAGGCCTCATTTTAATGGTCCTTTTGCCATTGACAACATTACTCCCACAGCAGTTAAATTAATAAGGAAGAGGTCCAGGTTTCATGTTGGAGACGTCAAATGCTGTACAGGTGAGACTTCACTGCCCTACATCCTAGACAGATCAGCCTAGGAGGAAGACAAAGAATAAAGAGAACAGACCGGTCTATGACAAGAAGTAGATTAGCAATAAAAGAGAGTTAGTATAGGCATATTGTCCTTTCTTACATACAGCTGCCACTGTGCATGAGAGAAATACATTTCAGCGAAAAGACTTTTACCTGCAGTGTTTAAGAAATGAGAAGCAATTTTGACAAAACTTAAGCGCAGACATTAGGAGGCCGATTCATGGAGTTAAAGTGCGCTGAAAATTCCCGCACAAGCGTGAGAATCGCAGCGCAAGTGCGAAAATCACAGCGAAACCCGCGCACAGCGATTCATGGAAGTCTGTGCGCGTGTAAATCCATGGTTGTGCGCTAAAATCCTGCGTGGCGCACACGTCTTCAAACAGCGTGCGCTACGTGCACAGTGAAAGCGCACGTAGCGAAGCACACACAACACACGGCGTAACACACGGAATGGGGAACAACGCGTGAAAATGTGGGCGTCACAGGGAAAGTACAGGAGGCAAATGCGCGGAACGCCCATACGCGCGCCTACAACACGTATTCATGGAATCGAACGGGGCTAACGCATGCACCAAAAAAGACGCGCTAATCCGGAAACACGTACGCCAGCAGGAAACAGGCATACGTGTACCCGCGCAGCATAAAAGTGCACGCAAACAACAAACAAGCTCAGATGCCAAGATGAATATACCGTTCCTCGCAGCAGTGGTCATGGGATACCACAGGGGGAGGAGGAGGATAGTCAGGCCCAGAATTTTTACACCCAGAACCAGCCTTTTTGGGATGCCTGATGACCAGGTGTATGGGAGGTACAGGTTTCCACCTCACATAATACTCGACCTGGTGAGTGAGTGGGAGGATGACCTCACATCACCCACCCTGTGCTCCCAAGCACTGAGCCCCTTGGAAAAGGTGCTCAATGTACTGCACTTCTTGGCCACTGGTTCATTTCAGCGGACAACTGCCATAGTGGGGGGGTCTCACAGGCCACGCAGCCACGCTGCCTGCACCAGGTGTTGGCCATCATGACTGCATGCCCATCAGTCCGCAGGCACATATACCTGCCCAGAACACCTGCAGAAAGGCAAGCTGTCGTCCAGGATTTCTACGGGGTGGCACATTTACCCAAAGTGCTAGGTGCCATTGACTGCACCCATGTGGCTCTACGTCCTCCCAGGGCAACTAAGCACATCCATAGAAACCGCAAGCACTGGCATTCCATCAACGTGCAGGTAGTATGTGATGGTAAGGGAATCATCACCTCAATATATGCCAACTATCCAGGGTCCACCCATGACAGATTCATTTACAGAATGTCAACCCTAAACCGGGACCTAGAAGATGGGCGGCATGGCGATACATGGCTGCTTGGTGAGTATAAATGCCCCTGCACATGCATGCATGTCAGATACTGAGTAATGTCACAACCCCACTAATGATACACATCATCACCTCCCCAGGGGACAGTGCCTACCCACTGAGCACCCAATTCGTAACCCCACCACACCACCCGAGGTAAGATACAACACAGGCCATATTGCAATCTGGGGCATAGTGGAGCGCACATTCGGAGTGCTCAAGTCACGCTTTCGCTCCCTTGACCGCTCTGGTGGGCAGCCCCTAGTAGTGTGCAGGATCATAGTGGCAGCATGTGTCCTGCACAACGTTGCAACACGCCGGGGCCTGCCGGTGGACATGGTGGTGCCCCCACATACCCAACCACAAGCACGGCCGCTGCACATGGGAAGGGAAAGGCAAAGGACCAACGTTATGCCTGGACAAAAGCCCACATAAACATAGGACAAAATGCACAGCCAGTTGGAAAAATGGGCGATGCAGACCCAAGAACTCAAGAAGGACACAACAACAGAGGTCCAATTCCAGTCCAGGCCTCAGAGCCCAGACAGGATTTAAACCTGTCAGCGGTCTTTGAGTCCTTTGACTCGCCGAGGCTCAACAAAAGACAGACATATACCTGCACATCTCCGAAAAATCTGCGGCTCAGCGAAATTTCAACAGCAAAAGAATCCCCACCAAATAAACCAGACATGTTAACGAACTGTCGGCTATCACTATAGCCTTGGCCCCATTCGGCAAATTGTATGAGTCGATAAAAGACAGTGTTCAAGACAACACCGCCATCCTCGCTAACACGGACACGAACATGACATTTATAGAAGGTTTCATAACAGCAACAGAATCCAAAACCAGCAACCAACAGAAAGTCCTGGAAGCGAAAGTGGCAATGCTGGAAAAAATTGTAGATACGCTTCAAGCGGAAATCAGAAATCAGATAAATAATGGCACAAAAAGCATGAATAAAGGACTAACGAGGATGCCACCCAGAGCCAGCCCATTATCTATGAACATAAAAGAAATAGAGGAAAGGGAAACGTCATTACCTATGACCGAACCCTCAACAAACGTTTTTGAAATTGTCAATTCCAGCGGGAGGAGACATACAAATCTAAAAATCAGAATAACACAGAACAAAATTTAAGGAAAGGACCGGTTAAAACCGGGGCCCCATCCACAAGATCTAACATCGATGAAACCAAAACAAACAAAAATCCCCATGTTACAGGGAACTTTGAAAGCACCTCTAAGATTTACCGAAAGGACAGCAGGAACATTAGATAATTCTCTGAAACAAACTACTCAAAAAAAAGAGACCAGCAATTATCCCCAGAAAAACAAAAGGTCTACAAAAAAACAGAGCCCAATTTCTTGAAGGACAACAAAGACTACGGCAAAGTACGCATTTTCAAACTTGAGCAATCTAAGCATACAGAAGGTTACATGGTACTCAACAGAAAAACCGTTCTAAAGATAATAAAGAAAACGGATGCTCTGAAGCAAATGAGGACTGAAGATCTGAAACTTGTTGAACCCTACCACAGAGGAAACTTAGCAAAAACGTACCTCCATGTGAAAGCAAATAGCATCCAAGATATACCTACAGCAGCTTACAAAGAAATCGAACACATAGGCTTTAATTTGTCAGAATTGAGTGATACGAGGCACACTGAAGAAAAAACGGCTACAAAGAAGGCACACTCCCAAAACACCATTACACCTCAAGAACCAATGACCTCTATAGGAGCTCAAGAAGCGGAAAATGGCAAGGGCAAACCAAAAACTATACGACCAAATACAGCAGGGCCGAAGAGTGTACACGCCCTAGACAGTATAGATCCGAAGCAGAGGAAGTGAAGGACTGGGATGACGTAAAAACAAATGGATCAAGTAGTAAGCATCAAACGCGAGGCAGCCACCACAGAGTGTACGATCTCCAAAACAACAACCATGTATTCACCTCCCCGAAGAGGCAAAGCCAGAGGGATGAAAAAACCGGCAATGAAGGATCGCCTTGGGGTAGAGACGAAATTGCCCCCAAAGGTCAGTGGAATTGGTTGAAATCAACTTTAACTTCAAAAAACAAAAAATAGCAACAACTATCGTCCTCAATTTCCAGACACCATGTGAAAACAAAGAGAAAATATTGAGGCTGAGTACCCCCAAAAGGAATACACCGAACACGGGTTACAAAGGAACATACAAAGATCTTTATTTCATACTGAACAGTTTCAAACGACAAAACAACAGATAGCTTTCGGCCCTCAGTACAACACAACGAACTCTAGCATGGTTTGGTGTGCTCAGTAAGTGGGGCTGTATATTACAATAGTCGCACCTTATATACCTTTGAAAACATGATGTCCAACCCTACTGTGGGTTAATACTGGTTAATACATTACGGATCTAGGGTTCGTGCCGAGTTCACACATCTGTACACTTTAGGGTTTGCATTTAATACAATTGCCAACAATCCTCAATGGCAACAGTGTACTTTAGGATTTCTTATAGAGACCTTCTCAAACATCTATACAATGTAGTTTAAACAAATGTTCTCAATTCAGTATTTGAATACATTGTTCGTAATATATGCTCGCGGATTAGCTTCATTGTCACGAGTAATACTTTACACACAGGTCAACGAAGGACAAGGTCTCAGTTCATGACCCTAACAAGTGGCCTGCAGGCAAGTTACACATTAGTTTATACATAAAGGTCAAGACGGTCATGTTACATTTTCGGAATGACACTGTCCACCAGTTTAGCTCACAGGGTGACTTTGCAGAGAGAACCTAAAATGGCGGATTGACCTAAAATGGCGGTTTACATTGATTCTAAGGTCGGGACCTTGCAACACGGATTTCTTCGCAAGTGGCTTACAAGCAGCTTGGCGTAGGCCAATATACATATATTCATCACAATAGGAGGCACGATATAATTTCCCGTTTGACAAACCCTCCTTTTGGCCTATGCCAAGTGCTAAACTACTTCTGATCTTCTTGCAAACAACTCCATATATCATCATCCATGCACCCTGAATCACTGTTGGAAATATCTATTGCCATTAGATCAGTTGCTAAGATTTCTTTTAACACATATTCTTTGGAGTTTTTATCTGGGGCATGTATGTACCTTATGTCCTATTGTACCCATCGCCTGTGCGCAACATCCCTCTAGCATCGAACATATACTTGGTAAACACTGGATACAACAGCAAAGAAACAACAGAATTCCCAAAATGATCAGTAAGACCGACTGCACCTTCCAACCCCAAGATCGCAAGAAGTCCCAGAACCAAGCGCTAAGATCTCAGTTTCCCTCGGGAACATGCACTTTTGAACTAAGGACGTGCAGATTCCGTATTAACTTGAAGATAGTTGGGGAGGAATCTGGCATGAAAACACAGCAAGCGGATGCCACTAATTAATACACTCCACCACGTTCAGCCAGAATGACATCTAATGCCATCCGGTTCAGGAGTGCTACTAACCTCATTGCTTTTGTACTAATGTCATATTGTAGAGTATGTCCGTGGTCAGGTTGATGGTTCTCTCCACTACTCTCGCTAGTCTTCTGATGTCCTCGGAATTCGCTATATTCCCCAAAATGGCACAAATGATTTTGCTACATCTCCCAAGACCTGTGTTGGAGTGTCACCATCCTCGTCCCACCGAGGACGAGCCTTTGAAACCTCTAAAGTACTAGCTATGAACACCCCGGGTAACAGGATCCCTAAATAACTAGTTCCCTGCCAATCCCTGGGTAACCATGGAAATGCTACATTACCGCAAACAAAGTAGACATGTTCGCCTACATACAAAGGTCTGTATGTCGGTCTGCCAAATTCACAACGTTGGCGCAACCTATAAAATCTCCCATTGACTGAGTACCATTCCTCTGTATGCAGAAAGAAACTGAATCGGGGCTATGGTTAACAATGTAGGAAGGAGGCATGGCATCCTTATTGCCTATCAAAGTCATCTTGAAGGAAATTAAAGATTGAAAGGGACGAGACAGTATTTGTATTTGTATTTGTATTTATTTTATTTCTATAGCGCACCTGGCCCAGGGGCAACCGGGCGCATCTCTTAGGTACAACAGGATGAAAGCAGACAGGGCAGTACTTACGAGGTTTACAGGTATGTTACAAAGTTTACAAGCAATATAATAATAAGCAAACAGGGCAGAACTTACAAAGGTTTACAGGTATATTACAGAGTTAACTATCAGTATAATAACAATAAGAAGGCAGGCAGAGTGTATATACAAGGGTGCGTCAAAGTACTAGTTAAGCAGTGAGCCCAGTGTTAAATGTCTTGGGAGGACAGCCAAACTTTGGTAAGGTGTTTGAATCTCAGGAAGGAGGGTTCTGCTCTCAGCTCATTAGGGAGTGAGTTCCATAATTTGGCTGCCATGATGGTGAAGCTGGTTCCACCTGATCTTTGGAGATTGAATCGTGGGATGACAAGGCAGTTGGCTTAGGCCATTCTGCGAGGTCTAGTGGAACTGTGGAGGGCAAATCTGTTAGCCAGGTAACAGGGAGCTTGGTTGTGAAGGCATTTATGGGTAAGAGCCAGAGATTTCAAGGAAATTCGGTGTGGGATGGAGAGCCAGTGAAGGTTACGTCTAGTGTCAGCTATGTGTTGGCGCCTGGGAATGTTAAGGGCCACTCTGAGCGCATTGTTTTGGACAATTTGTAACTTATTTAAGTTACAGCAATTAGTGCCTAGGTAAAGGGCGTTACAGTAATCAACCTTTGATAGTACAAGGGTCCTAGCCAGGGTCACACAATTGGCTGTAGAGAGGAGAGGGCGACAGGCTGTGATAAGCTTACAAGTATAAGCCACTGCGAAAGAGACTGAATTAGTTTGTCTAGTCAAGGATAGGGTCGAGTCAATGTAGATCCCTAGGGCTTTTGTGTCCTTGGCAGTTGGGATAGTGTTCCCATCAATGGTGAAGGACTTGAACGCAGGGTCAAGTTTGGTAAGTTTTTGTGGCGAACCAAGAATGAGGAGCTCTGTCTTTTCATCATTTAGACAGAGTCCGTGTTGAGCCATCCACACTTGGATGACCTGGTAGATGGCATTCATAGCGAGGGAGTCAGTAGTGTAGTCACCTGTGATAGGGATTAGTATCTGGGTGTCGTCGGCGTAATTGGTGTAAGTGACACCCAGATAGTCCAGAATATCGAAAAGGGGTTGGGTGAACACGTTATACAACGTGGGTGAGACACAGGACCCTTGAGGCACGCCACAAGAGACAGGTGCTGGTGGGGCGGCTGCTAGTGGAGAGAACACACGCATTGATCTATTGTCTAAGAAGGAACTAATCCAGGCTGTAGCTTTGTCTGAGAAGTGTGCCACTGATTTGAGGTGGTGACAAAGAATTTCATGATTGACAAGATCAAAGGCCGCCGAGAGGTCCAGAAGAAGTAATATCGCAAGTTTGCCTTTGTCCTTTAGATCTTCGATCTGAGTTTTTAAATCGATAAGGGCAGTTTCAGTGCCATAACGTGGCCGAAACCCCGATTGCCTAAGACCCAGAAGTTTGTTTGATTCAAGGTAATCTTGAATTTGTAAATAAGCAGCTCGGTCGAGGATTTTTAGTAGAAATGGGACAGTAGTGATTGGCCTGTAGTTTGTAGGAATGCTGGGGTCCAAGGCAGGTTTTTTCAGAAGAGGGATAACCCACGCATCCTTTAGGTTGTCAGGTACAATCCCAGAATTAAAGGATGAGTTGATGAGCGTAGTGATGAATGGTGCTAGGTCATGAGCTGCTTCCTTAATAGTGGGCGCAGGACAAAGGTCGCCTTGACAGTTGGATGGTTTAAGGCTAGTGATGATCTTTTCCACTTCGGAAATGGAGAGTGGAGAGAAGCTAAAAGGAGTCAGGGAATCTGGGATGGAGTGGTTGAAGGTAGGTATAAGGTTAGGTTGAGGGTTGGATTGTAGGCTAGTTTGTTTGTTGTTGATTTTAGTTTGGAGAGTGGCAATCTTGCCTAGGAGAGCCTCTTGGATTTTGGTGCACCAAGTGCTATCTTTAGTGCAGGTGTCAGGTGCAGTAACAGGCGTTTCAAGTTCTTTTAGGATTTTGAACAATTCTTTGGTATTGGATTTGGCTTGTTCGATACGTTTATTGTATGTGTCTTTTTTTGCCTGGAGTATGGCTTCCTTGTAATTAAGGGTAGCCAGGAGTTGACACGATTTGTTGGCTGGAGAGTGGTTGCTTTTCCAATGTGATTCCGCAATTTGTTTTTCTTTGCGCAAGGTTCTAAGCTGGGGTGTGGGGCGATGGTGTCTAAGGCTTTTGGCATAGCACGGTTAAACGTGTCAACCAGAGCCGTGGGGTCGGAGCATGTGCGAGCCTGGTCATTGAGAGCAGGGAGGAGGAGTGGGAGGAGTCTGTCGCAAGTGATGTCACGTTTATTACGAGTGGCCATAGCAGGTGAAATGCTAGGAGAGGGGCTGACAGGTTTGGACTGGATGTTGAACATTATTAAGTTGTGGTCAGTCCATGAACACTGTTGGTTGGAGGTGATGTTGATGGGGCAATTGTGGGCGGCTAGCCAGTCAAGGGTTCTGACCTTGGCGTGGGTGGGTTGGTTTATGAACTGTGTGAATCCTGCATTAATAAGCATATTATCAATAGTCATGGCAGCAGTGTCCTTGGGGTCAGAAAGGCCTAGGTTGAAATCCCCCAGTATCGCGGCTTGGGAATTGGTTTTGGTGTTGTGAGTGATGATGTTAAAGAGGTCCTCAGCGAAGGTGGATAACAGGCCAGGTGGCCGGTAAAGTAGATGGAAGGTGATAGAATGGTTAGGGGTAACAGCTAATTTAGCTGTCAGTGCTTCCAAAGCGGAAAAGTGGTGCACGGAAGAGAGGTGGAAGTTTAGAGCATTTTTATGGATAATGGCAATGCCACCACCTTTGGACTGATTAGAGTTACGGTCATGTCTGATAATGTTATAACCAGGAGGGATGGCGGGGGAGAGTAGTGGGCCTGAGGCTGCGTGAAGCCAGGTTTCGGTAATTGCTATGAAGTCGAGGTCGATGATAAGGTCAGCCACTTCTAGGGCGTGAGCCGTGAGTGATCTGGCGTTGATTAACGCACCCTTGATATTGCTCATGTTAGGGAGGTTAGAGAGGGGTGGTGAGGGGTTTGGCGTGGGTGTGGACGGTCTGGAAGTCGGTGGCTGTTTGTTAAAATGCGCCAAGTGCTGGGAGGCGTGAGTGAGTCGCGAGCCAAGTCTGGCATTTCTCAGGGTGATAGAGCATGGTATGTTTGGTAGAGGTCTAGATGCAAAATGTTGGATCCATAGGGCTGGGTTGTTGAGGTAAAGGTTGGTGTGATGAGCGAGGGAGGGCATAGTTATGGTGTGGTACGGATGTGGGTAGTGGAAGGGGGCGGTGGTGTGGTTGGATATGGTCCCCCCAGAGTACCGTATGAGGAAAAGAAAGGTGGGCAGTAATCTTGTGAGTAAGATACTGAGGGTGTACTTGGGCGAATCTGTGGCTATTAGGCTGTTGGTAAGGGGCATTTTGGCCTAATACAGTCTACGAGCAAATGGTCAGATAGTGACCTTGTGGGCTGTTAGCGGCCGTAAGGGCAATACACTCAAGGTAGTCTGTAAGCGACCATAAGGCATAACACAGTTAGAGTGGTCTGTTAGTGACCCTGGGGCACTACACAATCAATGTGGTCTGTTAGCGACCGTAAGGCACAGCACAGTTAGAGTGGTCTGATAGTGACCCAGAAGCATAACACAGTCAACGTGGTCGGTTAATGACCATAAGGCACAATACAGTTAGCGTGGTCTGTTAGCGACCATAAGGCACAATACAGTTAGAGTGGTCTGTTAGCGACCATAAGGCACAACACAATTAGAGTGGTCTGGTAGTGACCCAGAGGCATAACACAGTCAACGTGGTCGGTAAATGACCATTAGGCACAATATAGTTAGCGTGGTCTGTTAGCGACCATAAGGCACAACACAATTAGAGTGGTCTGGTAGTGGCCCTGAGGCATACCACAGTCAATGTGGTCTATTAGTAACCATAAATCTCAATACAATTTAAGTGGTCTGATAGCGGCCATATGGACTGTTAGAGATTATGATGCACCAGCCTATCAAATGAAGTTTGATGGCTCCATGCGACACACAACTGAAAATAGCAGGCTGAGTGATGCGCGCCGCACATTCGCCGGCGGATTCAAGGTAGCATGCGGTGGGGCACTAGGACAGCTAGATTCGCAAATCACAATAGGTACAGGGGAGCAGATTTCAACAGGAGCAATGGGGCAATGGAACATCACGAGTCGAAAATCACATGAGAGTAATAGCAATATGAGAACAGAGGTGTGCATATAGACTACGAGTGCTAAATACTGTAATCAACAACAACATCATGCTTTACAAAGTACTTCCGTGGTGCGCAAGGCGGATTGAGTCTCCAGAGAGTCAGTGGGTTAGGGGTACCACAGGGCACTAGTGATAGAGGTAGGGTATAACAGGTGCGTGGTTCACAATTTTAGATGGGGGGTATGGAGGTAAGCATTCACTTACTTACACGGTGAAGGGCAGGTCGGGCAGCGTTTCTGGCAGACGGTCCGGACGGCTCAGGACCGGCTGGGACAGGCGACAGCCTTACTTTCACGTGGTTGGCTGCTTTCAGAGCAGCTGTACCCAATCGGATGCGCTGAGGCTCAATACGGTATTTTGGAATGATGTGCAGTCTATCAGAGGGCCTAATAGAAGCAACGTTAAGCTTACTCCTATTTGCGAAAAGCGAGCATCCCAGGGGAGTCAGAACACGTTTCTCGAAACTATTCAAATTAGTGCCATCAAAATTCCCTGAGATGCTATCGTTCCAATGGCCAAAGAACAGTGCTCTAAGAGAAGCATAACAAGCAGTTGTCAAAGGTAAAATGTGAATATACCATCCTGTTCATTATTGACACGATTCTCATAGTACTGAGCCATGTGCAGTACTTCTGATTGGGACTTCGCCTGCCAAGCGCTCTCAGAAGACATAATTTGTGACTGGATGTCAGGCAGCAATCCACACACAAATTTGTCCACAAATAATCTTTTCCCAGACTCTGTGCCTAAGTCTTGTCCACTGAAATCCGAGAATACCTGTTCGAACCGATTAAAGAACTTGGTAGCACCCTCGGACTTCCCTTGGACACAGGCCGTAAGCTTGTCCCAGATAATCCTCTTTTCGGGAATTATGGTTTTCAATTTTGCAATGATTCTATCAGGCAAGCTTAGTATCACCTGGGGCGGTCTCTCACCAGCTGGCCTTTCTCCATCAAGTCTAATTATGTTAGCCCATGTATCTCCCAACCCTGGTACGTCATCTATAGTCCTAACCTGTTTCCACAAATCTACGGGCAGGAGTACAGGAAATAACAGATCAATATCACCCAAGGTGAATACTGAGGACTGCAAGACAGACTCTATTTCTTTATAGAATCCTGTCGGATTTTTCCTAATGTCAGGAATAGATTGTCTAATGGTATTCATTTCCTGTCTCGAGAATGGGACGTGAAGAAACTGTGATACATAATGTGCAGGAATGTTCACAGCAACTGCATTCGTTGCAGGATTAGCCGCAATCTCAACCTTCGGGACAAATGTCAGAGGAACCTCTCTCATAGGCAACTGAGAAGTAGGCAACTCCGAACGCTTACTAAGCAACAGAGCCAAGTCGAGCACTAAAGCAGTCGAAGAAGTGTCAAGTGAAAAAGCTCTCTTATAAATACTCAATAACCCTGTGGGACAACTAATCTTTCTCTTTACACATTCATCCTGCAGGTACTCTATCATTACCCGTATCACTTTCCTCTGCATTTCTGGCGTATACTGACTATATGTGTCATATACCTCAACTGGAGTCATCGAAATATCTGAGATCCATCTAATCGTGTCTTTCGTACAAATTCGTACTTCCTCAGATATCGATTTACGACAAGAAAGGAACCATTTCTGTACATACATGCTATCCCCATCGTCATCCTCATTCTGTAATCTTTCCAACTCCTTTCTATACTCAAATATCCTCTCAACATGCTCATGTACTTTCTCCACAGTATCCCTTGAAAACGCTAAAGTGTTTAGATCCCTCAACCCTTGTGGGAGATCTGAATTATTTAATTTGCCCCACATTACACATAAATGAATCCATAAACTTTCAATGAAAACGTATGTGTCAGGAAAATTATCCATATTAGAAAGTGTGGCAAGAACATTAGCTTGATCATCCCTCTCTATACAATGCTTAGCCCATGCAATCAAATTCCGCTTCGTCTCTGGAGGTACAGTATTACGAGTGGCAACCCTTGACCCTGCACCCTGATCGACTACAAGCGGTACAAGACCACTTGGAAGAGGGGGAGCAGGTAAATTCAAAGGAGGTACTGTTACTGGTGCAATAGGAAGAGACGAGGGAGCAGGTGGAAGAACAACAGCTGGAGGAAAAGGGATCACAGGAGGAGCAGGAACAACAGCAGGAAGAGGCAAAACAGCAGGAAGAGGAACATACGGAGGTGGTGCAGTGTCACCAGGCCTTTGCTCATTTAACAATTTGTCCATAAATTCATCGGAAACATGGAGGTCTTTGGAAGGATAGATTTTCTGAATGCCAAGTGAGAAATCCCTATCCATATTCCTAGCTGACTCAGACTGTTTATCTTGGTCATATAACAACGCTTTCTCAGTGTTCCTTTTATGACGGTGCGCATGTTTTTCTCTACTCTTAAGTTGCTGCAACGCTTCTTTTTTCCAATTCTGCCAAACATCGAATGCTGCAGGTCTAGCCTTTTTCTTTAACAAAATTGACCCTAAATACTCAATACGAAAGGATTTCAAAACTACCATTGATTGGCCACTGAAGTTCGGAAGCATGTCTGGTTTGTCTGTGCCAAATATCATTAAACACTATACTACCAATTCCATGCTTACAGTACATAGTACAAGCCGGCGACCGGACGGCTAAATTCCAAAGATTGCCTATCGGTGCGGAATAACGCCCTGAAACAGGTAGACAATTTCCCAGGCATATCAAAATATTGGTGTTACCTGGTCAATAATTGTATTTGCAGATACAATGCGCCAAAACAAATTATCAGGATACTTAAGAATTGGGTCACGACTCACCTGATCAATCCTAAGGAGGTCCGATCGGATTTCAAAATTCTTTTCTAACGAATATTACCTTGTGTTTTGTGATTTCAGCAAAACTGCCAGCCTCGTTAAGTGGACCCTCGTCAAGATGCCGTCTCGGACCACAAGCTAATCGTCCAGGGATCGGGTCGTGCTGTGCTGCTGAGGTGTTGCGTCTCTTTTAGAAGGGGCCCCTTTATTTTGTCACACCGTCCGATCCCGGTCCGATAGCATGTGTCAACCTTCGACAATCCGGCACCAATCTTGAGGGTCCCTATTTTGGCGCCAACTGTGAAAACAAAGAGAAAATATCGAGGCTGAGTACCCCCAAAAGGAAATACACCGAACACGGGTTACAAAGGAACATACAAAGATCTTTATTTTATACTGAACAGTTTCAAAGGACAAAACAACAGATAGCTATCGGCCCTCAGTACAACACAACAAACTCCAGCATGGTTCGGTGTGCTCAGTGAGTGGGGCTGTATATTAGAGTAGTCGCACCTTATATACCTTTGAAAACATGATGTCCAACCCTACTGTGGGTTAATACTGGTTAATACATTACGGATCTAGGGTTCGTGCCGAGTTCACACATCTGTACACTTTAGGGTTTGCCTTTAATACATTCGCCAACAAGCCTCAATGGCAACAGTGTACTTTAGGATTTCTTATAGAGACCTTCTCAAACATCTATACAATGTAGTTTCAACAAATGTTCTCAATTCAGTATTTGAATACATTGTTCGTAACATATGCTCGCGGATTAGCTTCATTGGCACGAGTAATACTTCACACACAGGTCAACGAAGGTCAAGGTCTCAGTTCATGACCCTAACAAGTGGCCTGCAGGCAAGTTACACATTAGTTTATACATAGAGGTCAAGACGGTCATGTTACGTTTTCAGAATGACACTGTCCACCATTTTAGCTCACAGGGTGACTTTGCAGAGAGAACCTAAAATGGCGGATTGACCTAAAATGGCAGTTTACATTGATTCTAAGGTCGGGACCTTGCAACACGATTTCTTCGCAAGTGGCTTACAAGCAGCTTGGCATAGGCCAATATACATATATTCATCACAATAGGAGGCACGATCCTTAGGAAACCTTAACAACTTCTATTCTTTGGGAACCTGGAACACATGAGGGCACATGCACCTAACAACAGCAGGGGATGTTGATCTGGGAAATTTCGACATCCTCTGTTTACAGGAAACTTGGTTGGCTGATAAACCCTTATTGGACAGTTTTACAGTAGAAATATCACCGGCTACAAAAGGCCTTTTTGGTCGCCCGTTGGCAGGGCTCTTGACTGCAGTCAAAATAGGCTTGGGCCTCGGCATAACAAAAACGTAGAAAAAATCCTATGAAATGTTGGTCATTTTGTTGAACTGGAATCGTAAATCAGCCATCCAAGGCACAGCCCGGCAAACGAAGTTGGCGGTCATAAACACATATTGGAACCCACTGCGCACGACAACAAAAACGTTCTGCTCAGACATGGGGAAAACAATAGATGAGATATATGAGACATATGAAAATATTGACATCGTCATATGTGGGGATTTGAACGCAAACTGCTCCAAAGACACAGATGATTCTGCAGTACCATTCCGACCAGGTCCAGCAGTGGAGAGAGGAAGGCTTGGAGAAGATTAACCAACCCAAGAAATGTACACAACATAACATCTCTGTTTTCACACCTAGAAATAATCCCGACTTGGGAAAGAGCAACTTTAAAAACCACTCTGGACTACATCTATGTGATTCACGGCCTTCTTCCTACCATAAAAACCTTTAATGTACAGAGAACTGTTCACAGCGACCATAGCCTCTTGCATTGCATATGGCAAGCTCTGCGACTGCCCAAACAGTCATACAAATATAACATCGCTACAAACAACCTGCAATCAAGGTTTGAACTCACTTCAACAGATGTGAGGAGGATAAATGCAAACTACAATGCAAGGGGAACTTTGGAGACACAAATGGATGAGCCAACCAGACCAAACTATCTCCCTCTTCTGTTGGCACACAGAGTCGCAGTATCGGGTCAAAAAAAAAAAAAAAAGAACAACCAAAACATGTATATGATAAACTGATAGTTGAAAACAGGAAAGTCTTGTGGAAATTAAAGAGACAGGCCTCAAGACAGAACACAGCGAAAGCATGGAGATTGTGGCAAGAAGAAGCCAGAACATACACCCATTGGATAAAACATCGAAGGGCGGACCTATACCAACGTGACTCGGAAAAAATGCTGAAAAGGCTGAACACCAAAAGATCTGGTAATTTTTGGGCTCTGATTAAAACTATGGCCAACGATCCCGAAAACGAGATCTCGAACTCTGTCTCAGAAGCACACTGGATATCACACTTCACGGCTCTCTTTGATTTTCCCAAACCTTCCCAATGCATTATCAACCTGGAATCTCCTACCACATGGGAAGTTAGGACAAATACCAACGATATAGAAAAGCTGATCGCTAAACTCAAAAAGTCGAGAGCACCGGGCCCAGACTGTCTGACCAATATATACCTGAAACAGTTTTCAAAAGACTGGGCCGTTGTGATCAGTAAAATCTTCAATCACTGCGCTGAATCCAGAAGGATCCTAAAAACATGGCTGAGGGCGATTATTGTACCGATCTTCAAGAAAGGAAGAAGAGAAAACCCGGAGAGCAACAGACCTATAGCTCTCCTGGACATCATAGGGAAAATCTTTGCTACAAGCCTGCTGGAACGTTTTAGTAGATGGTCAAAAAATACACCCTGCAACAACCATTTCCAAACAGGCTTCCAGAAAAATGGCAGCACCACCATCAACATCTTGGTATTAAACATCTTAAAGCTCAGAGTTAAAGAAGGCGCGCCGAGAATATACCTAGCCTTCATGGATTTATCAAAAGCTTTTGATAAAATTGACTGAGAGAAACTCTGGACTAAACTGGAGAAATGGGATTGCCCAAAAGAAATTCTGGACCCAATCATCGCCTCCATGCCAACACAAAGATTCAGGTAAAAATAAACAGGCAAGGTATGCTCTCGGAGGAGATAACCGTAAACAGAGGAGTCAAACAGGGGTGTCCCCTGGCCCCGGCATTCTTTATCTCATTTTTAGGCGACTACCAACAGTGGGAATCTAAAATCAGGGCTTTTCCCCCCTAAATAGGGCCAACGCCCATCCCGAGATTGCTATATGCAGATCATGTGATGTTAATTGATCAAACTCAAATTGGCCTGCAAAGAAAACTAGAAAATCTCTCAAGATACATCAAAGAAAACAATCTAGAAATTAACAAAGCAAAAACGAAAATTCTCATTATGGAAAAAGCAGGCAAACAGGTACTGAAAAATCAAAACTGGCACCTTGACAAAACAAAAATTGAAGTGGTAAGAAACATCAAATATTTAGGAGTAATAATCGATGGTTCAGCCCGAGAAAATACAATGTAAGAATTACTCTGGGAAAAAAACTAAACGATTGACATCACAGACCAAACTAGTCAACAACAAGTTTGGAAAATGTTCCCTCCTCCTTTCAATTCAATTTTACAGAACAAAAGTGGTGCCGGCGCTAACTTACAGAATGGACACTTCCTTAAATATGCCCCGAACCATATGGAACAAATTGGAAGGCCACGCCTGGAACGCTGTCTTGGTTTTACTGAAATCTACACAAATGGCAGCAATCAGACGAGAATTGGGCCTTGTCTCTTTGGCAGGCCTAGTGGACCAAAATGCGATGCTATTGTACAGGAAAATCGTAATGGCAGACATCCTTCCTATCTTTAACATCATTGCAGAAGAAGTTAAAAACCGGAAAATGCAAGGCCCTGAACGTATGGGTAGCCAGACAAAAAGAAAACCTGAGTGAGGCGGGATGTTCGGAGGAGGACCTGAGATGCAACCCGCAAAAAGTGAGAAAAAAAAATGGTCCTTAAAGACTGGATCGATACCATCGAGAAGGCAAGTGCAAACAAACTTCTGGCTCACCTTCCGGCTACATTTAATAAAGTTAAAGATCCACTAAACTACTGCATCAAATTTCCAGATAAACCACTACGGACTCTGTTTATGAAAGCAAGACTGAACTTACTACCAACTCGTGAAATTCTGTCAATTAGATCATCATTGGCAGAAAATGGCTGCCGTCTGTGCAGACAACAGGAGTGCCCTGAAACACTAAAGCACCTGGTGCTGGGGTGCCCAGAGACAAAACAAAATCGCTTTACTTACCTCCTGCCACTGCTTGCTGACTCTGCAACGGTGGACATGGACATAGGATGGAACAGACTGATATCTGGTCAAACCAGAAGATGGACCATAGCAGCGGTCAAATCAATAGACCTAGCAATAAAAATGTTAAACAACCGCGTGAACGAAATTAGGGGTAATGCTCTACCATAAATGGGTCTTTAGGTCTGGACTCAAGGGGTCGGCAGTTAATGAAATGCCAAATGGCGAATTAACAGGAGCGAGTGCCGTCAGTACGAAATCTTGTAAAAATCATGTTCTTTTGATTAAATCCAAGTAAATAAAATAAAAAAAAAGAATGAGAACCAGAATGCTCAGGGAGGATATAACCAAGGAGGGACTAATAGGAGAATTCCTCCAGTATGTTGAAATTGTGGAATGACAGGAAATATTGTGCGCATATGTGGGAGCCAGGGGAATGTACAGAATTGATAGTTCTCTAGAGGAGGGACAACTTACCCTGTACCATATATCACAGAGACCAGAGATTGCTTTGCCCAGGATCACACATCTTATCAGACACAAGTGCAGCGAGTACAACAGGTACCACAGAAGGGACAGGTACAAATTAATCCACCACAAGGGCAGTTACAACAAGCCCATATTCAGACACAGCAATTTGCAAACACAGGACATGTTTCGACAACCAGAATAGGAGGTGTCACTGTGGTAGGAGGAAATCCTTTCAAAGGGACGGGGATAAGCCTGCATCCACAATAGGACAGCTCACAGGGTGACTTGATGTGTTCAGTACTATCTGTGACACCAGACCCCTAAGAGGAATCAAGGGTCGATGTGACGATAGGAGGCAAATCCTTTTCTTTTCTTGTAGACATTGGAGCAACTTGTTCGTGTATACGATAGGGAACATATCCAATTTCAGACATTGCCATGAATGTTCAAGGGTTCTCTGGAGCTACGAGTCAAGTTCCTTTTACTGATAAATTACCAGTCTCCATACGAGACTGCAACATGTCCGTTCCCTTGTTATATTCACAACAGACACCGGTTAATATTTTGGGCAGAGATTTAATAACGAAACTTAACATGACAGTTTCCTTTACTGATCAAGGCATAGCGTGCTCCAATCCACGAATACACTATTTAAATGTGGGAGAGTTCATCCTGCCGTTTACAGGGAAAGTGGCTCTGCGAGGCATTCCAGTAGAACCAGAGATTTTTCTATATGGAGTGAGCATTTTACTGACATGGCTACCTGGCCTGGTGGGAAAGATTGTGAGACTAACTGGTGAGTTTCTGTTTAGACCACAAATACCTATGGATGAGGAAGGTGGACAGACTATTCCTATAGAGTTGGAAGGAGCCATAGTATGAAGGGAAATGGCAATTCTCAAAGAGGTTGACGATGAGGGTAGGCCATGGTGAACAGTGATAGCTCTTGAGGAAGGGTATAGATTGATTGACATAACTGATGATGATATTTTCGGGGAAGACTGAAGTGATGTACTGGATAAGGATAGAGAAAAGGGAAGTTCCACAGTGAATGGCAATAATGCGGTAAAGACAAGCATTTTTTCAGGAAGATTTGGAAAATGTGCCAAGTGTTCTTTGCACCACAGGCCCTTATGACATAGGTTTATTGAAGTGGATAGGAGAGGTTAATATAAAGCTTAAGCCAGGAGCAATATGACCTCAAGCAAAACAGTACCCCATGTCTCGAGAAGCTGATGAGGGTATATTTCAGACTATTTTAGCGCCAATGCATCAGGGCATTCTGGTGCCATCGGACTGATTGTGTAATATTGCGGTGTCTCCGATTAAGACATCTAAAGGGGGCTGTGGAGATTTATCAAGGATATGAGACCTCTTAACCAGATTTTAGATGCTGAGTTTCCTTTAGTTCTTAATCCGGTGACAATATTGTGCAGTATCCTGGTGGAAGCCCGATACTTTACGGTGATCAATTTGAAAAAAGTGTTTTTCTCAATCCCATTGCACAAGGACTCACAAGACTTGACTTAATTTACATTTCACCAACAAAGACTGAAGCATGCTAGGCTGTCTCAAAGGTTCTGTGAGTCTCCATCAATCTTTAACATAGTCCTACAGATGGATCTATGTAATATTTATCTCAAAAGCGAGGTGATACAGTACATAGACAATATTTTGATTTACAGCACTACAGAAGATGAGTGCAGACAGGATTCTGTTCAGTTGATGACTATTCTTGCAGAAATGGGATATAAAGTAGACAGGAGATGCAACATTACTGCCAAGAAGAGGTGTTATATATAGGTCAGTTGGTTTCGCATGAAGGAAAGAAAGTGACACCTGAGAGAGCTGAGGCAATTATGAAAACCTCAAAACCAAACACAGTGAGACTGATGCAACAGTTTTTGGGTTTATGGAGCTAGGTTAGAACCTGGGTGTTTGATTATAGAACATATACGAGGCCACTTCTACAAGCATTAAAGAAAGCACGAGTTGGTAAAACAAAACTAGAATGGACTAAAGAAATGGAGGAAGGTTTTGAAGAGTTGAAAAAAACAATTTACACAGCCCCTGTTTTAGGAATTCCCAATCATGCTGTGGAACTTTATTTGTTTTCAAACACAAATGGGACAGTCATCATAGCAGTGCTTATGCAGAGGACCATACTGGGGTACAAACCTGTGGCATATTATAATGGGATTTTAGACCCAGTTATGAGAGGACACTTTGCTTGCAAACAATGTTTGGCAGCTGCTGCATTCGCGATCGAGAAGTCTACAATTATTTTTATGGGCTGCTCTATCACCCTCCACGTGGAGCATGCTCTATTTGCCATTTTAGAGAAAGGGCACATTGACATCCCAAAGAGATTCAGTTTATGAGGTAATGATTTCTATCCAGCAATTAAAACCGTAAAATGTAAAATAGTGATCCCTGCC
The DNA here is from genome assembly GCF_040938575.1 of Ambystoma mexicanum. Classification (NCBI taxonomy): domain Eukaryota; kingdom Metazoa; phylum Chordata; class Amphibia; order Caudata; family Ambystomatidae; genus Ambystoma; species Ambystoma mexicanum. The sequence continues at coordinate 609,932,573 of NC_090925.1, read as the reverse complement.
ACGTGAGCCAGTAGAAGAGGGTGATCATGTACATGACTAAGCTAATTATGTTGAATTGTATGATGAATGACCCTGTGTGAATGAGAAGGCCTTAGCGGGAGGGGAGATTCTCTTTATTGATGGATATTCGAAAATGTATCAGACTAGTGGGGAAAGGCATTCAGGCGCCACAGTGAAAAGACACAGATTAACTGGTGGATTTGAAGTAGTGGCGAGTGCAAGGCTAACGTCTCATTTTTCAGGGTGAGCAGCAGAATTAGTAGCACTTCTTGTCACACTTTAGAAACATGAAGGACAAGAAGTGACAGTGTACAGTGAGTCTGCCTATGTGACGTCAACCACATACGCAGGGTTAGCAAGTTGGAAAAGGAGGGGCTACCGCCACACAGATTGCTCTGCAGTGCAGCATGTATCCTTATTGGATAGGCTCATTGAGGCACTACAACTCCCAGTAGCTCTAGCAGTCATTAAATGCACAGCGCATACTAAGCAAACAGATTTGATCTCTTGCAGGAACAAAGCCGCAGACGAAGAAGTCAAAAGGGTCGCATATTCTCCAGAAATTTTGAGTTTTGATACTGTGAGTATTAAAGAACATTTAGTTACAACAATGTTAGTGCAAGAAGGGATTATTAAATTGTCGATGACCCAATTAATAGAGATTCAAGGAAGTGCACCACAGGAAGAGCAAGAAATATGGAAACAAAGGGGGTGTGCTTTATCCCCCACGGAAGCATTATGGCGACAGGACAGCACTGCAAAGCCAATGATGCCAACAACTTTATTAAAAGTCACGCTTGAACAGCTGCATTACCTCATGCATGTAACTAGAGAAAGTCTGGCTGCTAGAATCGCAGAAGACTGGTTCATTCTTAGGGCCTCATCATGAGTTGGGCGGTATCCCGGCGGTATTACCACTGGGATATCGCTGACCTGGCTAATAGCGTTACCGCCAATCGGTCCAGCGCTATTAGTGCCGTATCAAGGGTTGGGCGGTAATGGGCATTCCCCATTGGGTCCATTGGACCCAATGGGGCATTTTTGGTACAATTAGCAGGCGCTTATAGCGCTGCGCTAATTGCACCCGAAAATGGGTGTTAAGTTGGCAGATTGACTCCCAGCTTAGAGCTGGGGGTAAATGCTGCCAGACCCGTGATTGGGTGGACCTTTAAATGTGGCGGTAATAGCGTTACCACCGAATTTAAGGGCTACTTCCCAACTCGTGATGAGGCCCCTGGTCTGTTGGAACACATTGCACTATTTGTGGTGAACTGCATCGTGTGTCAAAAGTTTACTGCTTGGCATGCACTGAGAATGATTAGAGGGGTAATACCTCGACCGAATGGTAAGTTTCAGCATTTACATATCGACTATGTCGATATGCTGCAGACATGTAATGGATATAGGTATCTATTAGTGGTGGTGTGCCCCTTTTGTAGATGGATCAAGGCAGGTCCATGTACACACCCTGATGCCACTTGCGCAGCAAGGTTTTAGTACATGAGGTGTTTCCGAGGTGGGGTGTGTGTGAGGTGCTAAGATCCGACAATAGGTTGGATTTTGTCAATTAACTATTTGAACAGATAGGGCTTCTAATGAATACAAAGTACAAGTTTTCTTCTGCCTATCACCTGAAAGTGAACTGCTATGTGAGAGACTCAACAGCCTCCGTAAGGAAAGGAATGCCAAGATCAAATTGACTGAAAAAGGAATGGCTGTATTGCCTACCCCATGTCTTATATGCCCTTCAGAATCAGCCAGGATCAGACCACCACTTCACCCTTCATGAGCTAGTTACAGGGCATCAAATGAAAATGCTGCTTACACCGCCATCTAGGAGTAGAAGTGATGCCCAGAGCGTGGCTAAAACGTTAGGTGATGAGATGCATGATTATTTGACATGTATGACCTCTAGTATTTCTTTCATTTCAGATCAAGTCAAGCACCAGAGGGGTCGGTCTAAGAACACAGAAGAAGATAATTTAGCAACCAATCCAAGCAAACTATTACAACCACCTAAGTTGTATGTTAGGGACCTAGTGCTAATTATATTTTTTACCAGGAAATGCCATGAGGCACAGTTTCATGGCCCTTTTATCATTGAGAAAGTATCCCCTTCCACTGCCAAGATACAAGGAAGAAGAGCTTGGCTGCAGCTGGTTGATGTAAAGATTTACAAAGGCGAGACCTTCCTTCCCACCGTTGCCCATCCAGAAGCAAGACAAGAAGAAGAATTTCAGCATGCGCAGACCTGATCGATAACCAAGAAGAAGGACGATAAAACAGCGAGTGATTAATAAATTATTTGGACTGTAATTCAATGGACACTCCTTATAGGTATTTTAGCAGAGAGTGAAAAGACTTGCAGAGAATTCCAGGAATTTTGAAATAAACTTTTAGAAATACATATTAAAGCAGAAGATAATGCATCAGAGATATGCCTAAACGTCAGTTCTCGATCAGAAATTTGAAATGAGATCAGTATCTAGATTAATTTCGTAGAGAATATGTGTTTTAAGTGATCAAACATGTAGTACCTACCGATAGTGATGTTCATCGGCTTGTGCTTGCTGTCTTTGCCTTCATATTTCAGTCTTACCCTGCTCTTGTTAGAAGATACGTTAATATTCATACTTTCTTAGAGGATCCTAAAAATGGCCCAGTGATAAGAAGACTCCTTATTGCTATAATTGAACACATTTTACAGTTGTAAACATAAAGAAACATGATAATTGCATTAGAAATGATTAATGAAGGGAGTGACACAGTTCTAACAAATGCAAGAAACAGTAGGGTAGCGCGAGAGATGGATGGCTATGTTCTTATGCATAATATACGCTTGCATGATTATTCTCTTTGTCTTTCTGTTCCTCATCTTTTACAGTCTCTATCATGTTAGTACTTCTGCTGAAGGAGAAGTCCCTATGGTTCTCCCTAATGTGAAAACTACTTTTGATTTACTCTATGATAACTATATAGATTTTGGGAGACACAAAAGAGACACAGAGGAAGATAGTGAAGAGATAAATACCTATCTAGATAACACAGTTCACCTGGGGAACAACATGTGGTACCCCATGAGAAAGATGGGGGAGAAAGCATCTAAGGAAGGTTGCTATGCCTGCTCCCTCATCCCCCATGCCATGAATATAGTACAAACAATCATTGCCAGAGAGGTTCCAGAGCACGATGCAAAGTACCTCAGTAATCTTGCAACATGTACAACTCGAGGACAATTTCAAGGAAGCTGGGTGACCTTGCGATAGAGATCAAAATGGTAATTTCCATACCAGCATGACTATGTCAAAATGCTACAAATGGAAAAGGAGCCTGGATGGAAGAGCAAGATGCTTGTGTATCCTGCTACAGGACAGGATGAGGTGATCATTGAAGAGATGAAGAGAATGAATTGCCCTGATGTGACAGGAATAGCTGGATCACCTGGATGTTGGGATCAGACTCAACTCTTCATCTATGGACGAGTGAAAAAGGGATGGGAAGAAGGAATGATGTCCTGTGCAGCTCACGTGCTGAAAACAGATTACAAACAAGAGATGCAGAAAGTGAATGATGGGTGCTTAAAGACATGGGCCAAAACGACTGACATGGGTACTAGATGAATCAGGCGAGTAGTTGTAATCCCATTGGTTAATGCGTCACTGTGCTTCTGAAGACATGGACAGAATCACATGGGATATAACAAAGAATGCAAAACCACAATTGACGATCCTAGTATGGGAGTAGGGGCACCCGTCCTTATTGAAGGATATTGGGCTTGTGGATCTATAGCTTACAAAAAGTGGCCCAAGGATTGAGGCAGAGTATGTTCTTTGGTGCTCATCCATGTTCCAGCATTAGTGAGTCCTCAAAGTGACCTGAACATTGCTGAATTTCCAAAAGTGGATGTCCATTTGAAAAAAAAAAGGTCACTTGAACTTCTCCATCGGACAAGAAGAGAGAAATATTTTTCTGCCAAATCAATAACAGCATATGACTCCATTCATGAAGGAACACAGGTTTTTCAGCAAGACTGCCACAATATTTATGACTATATTCATACCTGGGATCCAAACAATAGCAAACTCTAAGTGGCTACAGATCACCGGATGGGAGCTTCTGCAGACAATCAATGCTACCACGAAGGGATTCAACGATATCAAGGAAGAGCTGAGAGCCATACGACTGATGACCCTCCAGAACAGATATATCCTTGATATGATCACAGCGATGGAATGAGGCGTTTGCACCAAAATCAGGCCATCATGTTGCACATTCATACCTTGTCATGATGAGCAAAATGGGACCTTGACAGAAGCCATAACGTTGTTGAAAGACCTGCATACCAAGATGGAATATGAGACAGATGACATTGAAGACGATAGTTGGTTTTCCTCCCTGTTCTCGTGAATTCTGAAGTGGTTGGCAAATATATTCAGGATTTTTGGAGTAATATTGGTATTGGTGATGTTCGGATTCTGTGTAATCAGGATAGCAATTGTCTAATGCAATAAAATGGCAAAGAAGGTGGTAGGAATGAATATCATGATCGATATCGAACCTGAACCTAACACCAAGGAGCTGACTGATGAAGCTGTCAGAAAGTATATAGAGGCCAGCATTGTAGTACCTGAAGGAACAAGGTTCCTGTATCCAAAGAATCATGAGAAGTACGTGGGACGATGGGTCTATTGTACTCCGAATAGACAGTGTAATTAAATGACCTGGAGTGTAGATGAACATGTCAAATCAGCAAGCACCCTGTGGGGGGTGATGAAGATATGGTCTCCAAAGAAACACTTCTTCAAAAGAAAATATCAGAATGTCGTAACGATTGAGGCGGTGGTCGAGGACTCCACCAGAGCGGGAACATAGAAGAGCAGCTGCTTGCCTCTGCAGGAAATCCCGCCCCCTACATCCTATATGTTGAAAGCCTGAGATCATGCCGTGTTTGACACCAGCAGATGTGCCAATACCACAGCGTATATCCGAAAGAAGATACCCATTGAGACCACCCTTTCAAATGTATTCCTGAAGAGACAACGATCTAAGGGAGGAACTTTCTAAAGGAACATGAAAAAGAGAAAAGAAATAAGTCTGTGACATCATAAGAGAGTATGAGCCATGTCTTAGGATACTGGCTGAAGAGGATTACGGATCATACAGAAACTAATGATGAAGTAAAGAATCAAGTGAACTCTTAAACATGAAAAAGAAGATTACACATGCACAAAGTGTTGCAGAGAATCAACCGTTCAATAATTGTACAGATGCTGAAATGCAAGGTAGTCTAAGTCATCATAGAAAATGGCTATACATAGTGAATAGAATGCAGGTGAAGCTTCCACTGTATAGAAGCTGGACATCAGTCTCATGAATTTAGTAATCCAGGACCCATGAAGAAGAAAGGGAGAATTGTGTCGCAGCAACGATAAGCTGAAATCGTGGACCTGCATGGCGAGGTTGTCTGGCTTGGAGTCAAGGCTGAATCAGCGGAGTTCAGCTATCTATTCTAGAAAGGAGCGAATGTACAAAGGATGAATCATCCCTTGTTAAGGTGCAAAGAAAGAACACCAACAGTGGCAAGTTTTATTCATTTAAGACATTTAAAAACTGCAAAATGGACCAAATCATGGTCTCCTGTTACGTGAGCCAAGGATGAAAATAGAGTTGAACTTGGAGTCCTAAAACAATGATAGTGAGTGTCCACACGCCCATGTATTCCCAGAGACAAGGATACTTTGTAAGGCCCAGTTCAAAGAGAATCTTCATGGCAGAAGGCTTCGGTGATGAGAGATGCTGTGCTAATTGGGTGTAGAGGCAGTGTCAGGCCGATCTCCTTGCACCTGAGTCTGGCTTACATGCTGCGAAATGAACCAAATATTCCAGACATGGCATAACCGTGCCAACCAATTGTAGTGGTCCATATAACGAAGGACCTTATAGTTTTAAGAACAATCAGAAACCGTGTACTTGATGTTTTTGAAGATTCCATGTTTTAGAGGTAGTCATATATTGCCCACCTAACAGTGGGCAGCCAATCACAATCCTAGCTCCTATACAATGTGTACTTAGATGTTCCTCTTAATCCGATCCCGATGCCCAGTAGGTTTTTCATTATCTGCCACATAGTATGATGTCACCTTTGAAATGTTTTTAGCATAAAGTCTATGTTGTGGGAAAAAGTTGTTGAGAGAAGTCCAATAATGTTTGTTGTAACTCCCTGTTTTAGATAATTGTTAATAAAACAGTACTTTGCCATCTTCCTGAGTTGGTTTGGTTATTTGGATTCAGAGCTATTCTGTGAACCCATCCATTGCATGCGCATTCCTAAAGGGCCCTAAGCTCAAGTTAGTGTGGCGGATGACTCTGCCAGAGGGGGGAATGAAGAGAGGTAAATGAACATGTCCATCATTGCATTGGCTGTTCCCCCGTTTTGACGGTACAGACATGAACGGTGTACCTCACTCATAGCATCTACCTCCTCACCACCATTGTATCGCTGAGAGATGTTACACCCTGAAACAACCTTATAGACCCTACCCAGATGACATCACTGAATCAGTAAACCTGCAAGCGATCGAACCCCTGAATTAGCTGCAATCATGAAAGAGACAAATTACATCATGGCGTGCATTAAACACAAAGCACATATACATCCAAACATGAACATACCTGAACACTAAGTCAAATTGCACTTAGAAACGAAGAACACGCTTGCATCCACTAGGTTTGAAGACATATACTCTCTTTGATTTGCTGAAACGCAAGTCACATGAGCGTTCACATAAAAGTTCTTGCAGAATGCAATTAGAATGAGTGGCCATGAGGCACGGAAACTGCTCTTCTGAACACCCATGAGGAACCGCTCACATCTCTGGACTCCAACTCTCCAGCTGTTCTCATTCTACTTGATTTCTACTCTGCTTTTGATATGGTCAACCACTCTATCCTCATAAAAAAGGCTCCATGACACCCTAGATATCTTGGAGCGGGCATGGGACTGGCTGACCTCCTTCCTAACTGACTGATCTTCCCAGTTTATCCTGGGCTCTTTCTCCTCCCCCACATCTACCTCCACTTACGGTGTCCCCAGGGCTCCAACTGCTCTCCCTGGCTCTTTAACATCTATTTTGCCCTGCTTTGCACACCTCATCTCCACCTTCTCCTGTAACTTCCAGTGTTACGCAGATGACACACAACTCCTTACTTCCTCTATCATTCCTGACTGCCTATCTGAAATCCAGTCATGGTGCACTTCCAATGATCTCTGCATCAACGCTAGCAAGACAGAGATCCTTCCTATTGGGACTCCTGATCCCTCCTTACCCCCTCACACTGGCCATCTTCTATGGGCTCTCTTCCTTCTCCTTCATCTGAAGCCAGAAACCTGGATGTCATCTTTGACTCCTCTCTTTCCTTTCTCTGCCAAGAAGGACCACTTTCAACTCTACCTCCTCAAAGAAATTGTTCCTTTCCTCACTTTCCATCAGAAGCTCAATGTTGCTAGAGCTGTGGTCCTCTCTAGGCTAGACTATTGCAATAGTTTCGCCCTTAACCTACCCACTTCCTCTCTATGATCCCTCCGGCTAATCCAGAATAGGGCTGCAAGACTTATCCTTAGCCTCAAGCCCAGGGACCGCCTACCTCGAGCCCTAAAAACTCTCCACTGACTCCCGGTTGCTGCAAGCATCCAATTCAAAAACCTCTGCATCATCCATAAGACTTTCTGGGGCCAGGGACCATGCTATCTACAACTTGCTCTCACTAAATTCTCTCCCTCCAGAACTTTACGTTCCTCCAGCACCAACTCTCTGTGCGTCAAGTGCTTCGTGCAACAGCGAGCTGGTGGCCAATCTCTTTCCTAAGCAGGCTCCCTTCTGTGGAACAGCCTCCTTCTTCCTCTTTGTCTTGAGCCAGATCTCCTCAAATTCCAGAAGCTCCTCAAGAATTTCTATTTTCACCTCCACCTTTCCCTCACCCCTCCTCTGCTAAACCCCAGAGTTGTTAGATTGTTGGATAGGGCCCTTATGTATCCTACTGGGCCCTGGCCTCCCACACCCAAATGCCTTCAGCCTCCACCCACTCCCATCATTTGCCTTGGTACCCTCTGGTCTATGCCAGCACTGGTTTGCACTTATTTATTGGCAGCTGACCACTCACCCAGGAGCACACAGCTGCTCACTCTCCCTCCTGGTACACCTTGCACTTATCCCCCAACCCCTCATCCTTTCTCTCTATACACTGGTATATTCTGAATGCTCACAAGGCCTAGTAGATCTGCCTCCATCTTTCATTGTTACATTTGACTTTCAATCCTATATTCCCACCCTGTTGCTCTGTGGGCGCTTTGAGACACCATTTACTACTTGTATAAGTGCCTTACAAATGAACAATAAATAAATAAATTAAAGTAAACCAAGATGGAGGATGCAATCACACTAGGTGAATGGGAGACATTGATAAACTGTAAGACAGCAAAGAGACCCTGTCTTGCTGAGCCAGCAACCGTGCCAAGCCTGAACAAGCTCAGATAGCAATGCACACAGTTTGCTAAGGTTATCGAGAGAAGGCAGGTTTGAACCAGCATTAGAAAAGTACAGACAATGAACATATCCCAAACGATGGACATAACTCTATCTGAAGGAGCAAGGAAACAATTGTTACTGTAATTTCGAGTTCCCATCAGCTCACACCTAAGACAGAGAAGAAAGCAGCTCGAACAAGTCTCTAGAGGCCAAGGAGGTAATGACACACATAGCAAAAGGGCTAAAATCCTCATAAATTACCGAGCAGAGTAATTTGAAATGCAGTCCCTACAAACATGACCTGCCGCTGGCAGAGAATGTCTATTCATTAGAGCCAGACATAGGCAGACAGAGACCTTTAATCCCATCCACCTCTTTGAGATGAAAGATACCATATAGTGTAAAGTTGAAAGCTAAATGTCCTAGCTTGGGGTCTGGGGAATCAGGGAACGGTAACTTTATTGGGACATGCAGCACCTTGGGGCCATTCTGATCACCTTTAATTGTTGCACATGTGCTGGTAACAGACCGGGATGCCAAGGCTGAGAAAGCGATCCCTGCCCAATCGCTGCCCACTCTTAACGCTCACCTTAATGCTGGGAGGGACCCCAATTATTAATATATGTGCATGTCTTCACAGGAGAATAATGGGTTGAAGGGCTATTGGGATGCAAGGCACATGCACTCCTGACACCATCAATGGAAGTGGTGCAGAATGAAAATGATGAGTGTCTTAAGGACTGGACAGAGTATTCAAAATTGCTTACCTGGGTAGAAAACGATGGACCCAACAGTCAGAGAACACCCTGATGACCTGTTCCCCATGTATCTTTTAGTTGGCAGTTCCAGGCGCAGCTTCCTAATATCACCAGACCAATTAGATTATTAACCCTATATAGAATGTATAGTTGATCATTCTACTCACCCAATCCCATCCTACCTACATGTGCATAATGTATAATTTGTTTGTGACATCATATTGGATTAAAACTCAGTGGTGAGCCTGCACCAAGACGAGAGAGAATTGGAAATCACCTGATATCAATTGCTGTCCCTGTTTTATGTGGATTATGTGAATAAAACAGTACCTTTGTCACACTACTGGACTCTTCCATTTTTTTTGTATGTGAGAGTCCCCTGCCTGTCCGCTGGACACACGAGAGGGGGCATCCTCCCCAATCTTGACAGTTTTGTTATACCATTATTTCTTAAAAGGCCACTTGCCAGGGCATTTGGCCGTGGCCATCGTACATGTTCCACCGATAGGTTTCCTTCTGACCCACTAGCCATGGCCTTCTGCTCTGGCCACTGTACATGTTCCACCTATAGGTTTCCTTGGGGCCCACTAGCCATGCCCTTCTCCCCTGGCCAGTGAGAACAGCCTTTTGTCATGCCCACAGTATATTTTAAAACAATAGGTTTCTTTCAAGCCCACTAGCCATGGCCTTTGCCCATGGAAAGTGGCCACAGCCTTTGGCCGTGGCCGCTGCACATGTTGCACAAATAGGTTTCTTTGGGGCCCACTGGCCATCGCCACTAGAACAAAGAACCATTTCCCCCTGCCTAGTAGATGTGATCACAACAGATGTCCCGGATGGGACAAGGTAAGGTTTGGTTGTTTGTATAACGAGACAGACACATATCTGTAAGAGGTAAGAGGCGGTTTGAGGGGGATATAAGGAATGTTGGAGGGACCCTTTGTTTCAGGAGTGTGTACATATCACTGAGTTGGATTTTGTTTTGATTGATTACCTAGTGAAATGTATTATCAAACACAGTGGGATGAACACTCTATTAAGTGTGAAGACATACAATTGAAAAAATATTGAAGTAAGTTTTATTCAGAATAGAGTCACTATTATCAATGAGTATTCTGAATGACTTTTATGAATGATTATTAACGTTCAGATTATGATATATGCCTATATGTTTAGGATATCGAAATTGATTAGGAGAGAAGAACGACCTCACAGTGGAATATAGGAGGTTAGTGATGTTTATTATGAGATATGTTAAACAAATAAGAGATTAGAATGTTTGTTGAATCTGAAATTTTACTAGAGGGTAACCTGAGAAATTGGATTTTCTCATTCTTTTGAACTGAAGAAAATCCTTTTGTTTCAAGACAGCTTGAATATAATAATGTAATTGTGAAATATACAGAGTAGATTGATCTGTGTTAAGTGGTAAAGAATATGGAAGAAAAACTAATTGGAGCATATCCTTGAAACTTGTAATGAATTAAATATAGAGAAAAATGCAGGTGGTCATTAGAAATCGAAAATAATATTTGAGAATTTTCTGGAAGGGCTGATATCCCGAAAGGCATGTACTTTGGATCTTCCTAGTGATCTAAGAGGAATTTGTTTGAATCGTTTAAAGTTGGTACTGATTTTGCCTAGTTGGTACGTCACACACACACACCGGAAGAGAAGGTAATCAGTTCACCACATAATTGAAATAGTTTATAGGAGAGTAGAGAGCACTTCCTTGGTGGTTGTTTTGTCACAACAGATTTCCCCCCAGTTATTTCTTTCCTAAATTTCCATTCCCCCGATAATCCCAGATAAGTACTGCAGTAATGTCATACTAATTACTGCAATAACGCTAGAAAATTTAAAAGTACTCACAGGTGCTCCCCATTTACCTCCTTCCTTTTCTCAAGTTCCCCTACCCACCTGAGTTGATATTTACCTCCCTGGCCCCCTCCCATTACTCCCTTTCTCTCTTTTCTTCGAGTGAGCTTGTCTTCCATTATTACTGTGGTAATCTCATGAGATTGCCCTGAAATTCCCGATATTGTGAAAACATCTGAACTGTAAGTGGCTCCCCAGACCACCCCATACTCATTAGCTTCACATGATGTCCTCTTTACCCCTCGCCACCACAAGCCTGATGCAATGTCAACCTTTCCCCCCCTCCAAATAGCTTTATTTTGTTGCACTTTTTGTTTTCACAATCCCCCAATGCTATTGCGGTAATTACTCGCATCGAGCAAAATAAATTATGGATTTTCATTTCTGAAAAAGCTTTTCCGCTGCAAAGTACCATGGGAGACATAGCTATAATTTTGGGAGAAAGGGGCACACCCTTCCCATCTCATGATTGTTAACTTCCTTCTTCCATTATTGTATCTTGTTGTTATATTGTAAAGCGCTTTGGATTAAAGCGCTACATAAACTTAATAAACATAAACATAAATATTTTAAAAGCTTTTCGATGGAATAACCTCAAACCTGAGAAAAAATGACTTTCCAAATATCAGCCAAATCTGTCATGCAAGTAAAAAGTTCTTAGCTTTAGAATTTTCGGATTTCCTATGGATCTAGTCAATCCCCTTCACTATGGTGCAGGGGCCACTGCACTATGACACATCTAGGTACCATCATACCATTTAGACTGCACTCCTCCAGGAATCGTCTGTAATAAAAGCAGCGTTCACTCTAGTGTAGCAACGTCCTTTATTTCATGTTCTTAAAACAATTGATGAGTGCAGACCAAAAAGTGAACTCCATGTAACGCGTTTCACAACCGTGCGGTTGCTTGTTCACTCCTACATATTAGATTGCCAAACGCACACACATTGGCCACCAAGGTGGTCCCTCCCCCATTTTATGGTATATCTGGATCGATTGAATAACTTCACAGCAGGTAAGGGGAAAGATAACAGCATACAGCGGCAGCAATTATGCACACTCAACGCAAACATACATAGCTATTAAACTTACAACATGCCAGTGCGGGTGTCCTCATTGTGCTCTCCTGGAATAAGACAGGCTCTTACAAAGCATGACTTTGCTCGCTGTCAGAGTTGCACAGCGGGGGGTCGGGCTGCTGCGCTCATCAGGTACATAAACGTGTCTTCAGTGTGCCATTCAGGCTCCACGAAGGGAGGGGGCAGGGATAATACAAAGAAAAGAGGTTTCTGTGCACTTTTTGAGCCATTAATGGAAATTAGAGGAAGATTTTCAAATGATACATTTTCCGTTTTTATAGTCAGGAGAAAGAATCTGGCCAAGTTGGAGAAAGCGATGTGGAGTTGCATAGTTTATCGTAAATGCACGATTGCAACACTGTAAGTAGAAGCAGTACACCTTGGTGTGCTGGCCTGAGACGCTGCTAGGGGGATCTCAGGGGGCTATAGCCCCAATCTTTTGGTTTTAGTCCCAGATAGAAGCTCAGGTGCTACAACCAAAATGCTAGCTAGGCCTGAGTCTCGGCAGTCCTGACATTAGCATAGCCCCTGATCTTTTCCAGACCTAGCAACACCCCTGCTGTTTCTGGAGTGCCCCAGTACTACTTCTGGAAGTGATGTGGAAACTTGATGAGCAGAAGATCCTATGAGAAGCCCCATAACTCCATGCTTGGATATGACAACTCTTCCTTCAGCTCATCAACCGTCATGATAAAAAAAAAAATAGGTTTCTTGTATTTCGCTTCATGCAGGTTTGTAGCATCTGATTACATGACCGGAAATCGAACCTCTGTTGCTCAGTACAGGCGTTGCCCCTGAGCTATCCATCCCGGATTGAAAGAATCGTTTCATGTAATACGGTTATAGTTTTCACCCTTGGTGTTTTGTGTACACAGAAGAGCCGTCAGACAACTGGCCTTTTTTGTGTGACATTAGTAGCGCCTGAGCTCTGGTTCCAGGTCTCTAGTGACCTGGTGTATATGAGGGCAAGCTACATAGATGTGATGATGCTTTCAAGGTTTACCTTTGAGAAGAGTTAGTCGAGAGGTACAAGCTACACCGAATATGATTATTACCACAGGTTATATAGTTATAAGAACATATCTTGCTATTCAGACAGGTAGTGGCTACAAGCATCAGGGGGGAACAGTCAAAACAATTATGTATTTGTACGTTTTTTGTGTAACGTTTAGTATTTAACCATAACACAATACAAGAAAATTATTTTGAAAAACAACTAGCATGTGTCCCACTTCGTTAGGCCGCGAATGTTGGCATATGGTAAAAGATACCTGGGAAATATATGTACTTCCCCAAAATCGGCTATGGACCAGTCTGATACAGTTTTAATACTGGTGTTAACCTCGTGGGTCTAGCAGTGGTGTAAAGTGCCAATAAAAACAGGACGTTAGCTCTAATTCCCACCCATCTGAAAGCACAGTATGATATTCTATATTTTCGCTTTTGGAGACGGAAATAAAAAAAATAAAAAACACTACCTGAGTATTAGTACTCAGGGCAGGTCCAGTATTAATTGTGAGGAAATCCAATGCCACACAGCTCTTCAAAGTCTGGCCTAAATTCAGAGCATCAACAAATGTTCGCTAGGCAGTTGTAAGAATTATGATACTGCAAGTACCTATTTTCTAAAGACAGCAGAGATAATGCGTTAGGCCAATGAGGGGAGCAAACTAGCACATTCACAAACCACAGCAAAGGCCTTCACCAGAATACTCAAGCAGTGGTTCCATTGACTGAAGAGGGGATGCTCACTGCTCCAGTTAAGATCGTTAAGGGGGTAAAGGAGGGTTGTACACTGGCTCCTCTGCTGTATGATATATATATATATATGGCAGATCTACCGGCCCGTTTGTTACCAACTGAAGGCTGTTGTCCGAAGCAAGGAGGACACTCTATCCCATGTATGAGCTACACGGACGACTTAGTCATGTTAAACTATACATATGGCGGAGCTAAAGCCATGTTCATTAGATTGAACAATTATGTGCAAGAAAACAAGTTTAAAATAAACATGGGGAAAACTAAAATATTGGTTGCTTCGTCTAAAAAGGCTAAGCGTCAAAACTTTAATACTCCCTTGGGCAAGGTGGAATATGTTGAGTCCTACCCATATATAGGACTCGACATGAATGGTAGTAAAAACTATAAGAATATAGTCAAAGCCAAGAAAATAAAGGCCCTAAGGATGAAACAGTTGATCCAGAACTTTGCGAGAGAAAAAGCAGGGTTTACGTTTGAGGGGGTCATCATATTTTTACAAACAATGTTTCTGTCCTATGCTGCTCTACGGAAATGGAGGCCCTGGCTATGAGGGATTTGACATGGTTGAATGTTATAGAGGGGCAGTTTTGGAAACAGCCTCTACCTCAGTGCAATATATACGGCTAGAATTAGGCTTCACCTCGCTAAAAGGTGAATTGTTGATGCAGTGAGGTCTATTGCATCTGCAAAATAATTCTAAACCTAAGTGCCAACTGCTTTCCCTACTAGATAACCATGGAAACTGGCGCCAGGCGTGCAGTCAAGATGGGTTCGAGACCCTAGTAACTAACCAATTTAAGACTATTGGATGGAGCCCAGATTACTACAGGGGTACAAAGTGGCAAATTTACACAGTTATACATATGTCTCAGGAGGTACGTATAAATATTTGTAACCACAGAAATACCTGAAGCCATGTTCGAACCTTGCAATTTTGTATTTTTGCCTATTACTGCGCATTAATCAACTGGCAATTTTGGACCACAGCTAGGGATTCCTTTAAAGGCCAGAAGTTGTCGCATCTGTAAGATCCCCGGCATGGTAGAGACCGCTAGACATCTACTGACAGAGTGTGCAGTACTGGGAGTTGAATACATGACAATTTTAGGTCGATTGGTACATTCATATGAGTTTATTAAGGATGAAGCCTTCTGGGGTTACTGCTTTAACACAGATAATCAAAGTGTACACATTGCCCAGTATCATCTATGGGGAGTTATTAAAAAGCGATTATCTGTGGTAACCTAGGTCCAGGGAATTAGGAGAAGATATTTATTAACAGGTAACTGACATGATTGAGGGGTATGCAATCAAATCATTTAAAAGTTTAACAGGAGCTAGCTAATACCTAATTTTCTTAATAATTAAGTAATTTGATATCTAATATTAATTTACAGATCGATTGTTGCCCCTGGTGCTGGGGTAAGTATTTTTTGTCCAAATGGGGCCAACTGTGGCAATGGAACCTGCTGGCCTCCCCTTCCCCCTTCTTAGTTAGACATAAGAGCTTACCCACCTTGGAGCCTGATAAGTGCAACCTGGTTATTGTATATGGACATGTACATATTGTAGATGTAAGCTTTGTTCCATTGATTATGTTCGGCTATGTCATAATGTGCTTTATGTGGTGTTTTATGAGATGTTTTATGAGAGGTTTTTATTAGGATGTATTTTATTACTGGAGGTTTTAGATTGATGTTTTATTAAGTGTAACATTTTGTAAAGTTATTTTGGAACTAAACAAATAAATAAATAATACATAATAATAAACCACAGCAAAGTGGCATTAGCATGACATCTTTTAGCAATTATCAAAAATAATCAACGTTGGTCTTCTCCCCAGTTCACCTCCCTAATATGACTGGTTTCCAGGCAATCAACCAGTCTAGCACCCTTGTCTGAAATTCAGAATTGGAGTAGGAAATAGTGTACAGAAACAGCCATTATTGTAGAGTTTGTAAACTGATGTTCTATTGTGACCAGAGAAGGGACTTTGACATAATTCTGCATCATATGTTGCCATTGGTAGAGCTTGGGTTCTGTGAACTTGTAAAACAGCCAATATGGATTGCATATCAAGTCCTAAATGGTTAACACTTGTGTACGAGTGTGATCAAAATAAAGTGTCTAACAATGTCTGCACATTGGCGACTGTACCTGTGCACAGCCATCTTTACCCTGAGTCTCAGCACCCTTTCTCAGCCCCTTCTCGTCTCAAATTCTGTAAGGCTTTCGTTTATAGCCAGCAGAAGCACTATCTCCAGAAATGAGAAGCAGGACAACCTTCCCTTCCATTCGTTAGGCAGTCTAAAATTTTACATATGGTTCATGGTCATAAACGCTATAATGTTAGGGCACATGTTGTGAAATATGAAATTATCACCACCCCAGTGTGAATTATGTAATAAGTGGTTCAAGCATTCAACCCTTTTAGCAAAGACATATTAGCCAAATTTAAGATTTGTGGTCATTCTTATGTTCACAAAATCCTCTTTGATGTCATAAAAAGCCAAGAACCCTCATTTGTGCTATATGTCTCTTTTCCACTTGCTCATAAGTGTATTTTGAAAGAGTAAAATAGGGGTGCTCTAGACTGTCCAACTTGGAATGACAACCTTCAACGTTTTGATAATGTTCTCTGCTCAGTATGACAGGTGTGTCATTCTTATTCTGACTACAATGTGTACTGGAAGCAAGTATTAGAAATGAACATTGTATCATTTTAAAAAGCACCAGTTAACAATGTTAAAACAGTTAAACAATGATGTTTTTAATGGGTTCCTTTGTCAAGAATACACACCAGTTGGTCTCTCCAAATGTCCGTCAATCCTTCTTTTTTCTGTGAGCACCAAGGTAATGTTTTATTTTGCCCCTGAAAAATGAAGCAAATGAATCATTTCATTCAGGGTCTTTGTAATGTACTGTTTTATTTCTTGTCATAACCCCTGTCCGATCATGGTATGGTATGGTATGGTAACTTGCAAAGTTTTATAATATATAAAGGAAAACAGAACAAATTAATATTTGACGAAAAAGAGTAGTGTCCCACATCTAAATTGACTCATTAGAAAATTATTTTTATTATATAAAAGGACATCATTATTTTAAAAAAACTGTGGTAGAAAATACACAGGTATACGAAAAACCTAAAACCAGGTTTCTTGACAGGACGGTTACATACAATACACACATGAAAACATGAACAAACAACCAATTTACATCAAGACAACGTTTAACATACAGAATTACACATGCAAAATTCATTTATTGCATTTTGAAAATAACCCAACATGTTTCTGTCTGTTGACTCCTATGTGTCTGACATTCATCAGGGGTAGCTCTTCACAGTATTTACAAAAAAACATCCCTTCCAGTCTTTGTGGGTGTAGATCTTAACTTGATCCCAAATGCAATCTATAAAAACATATAGACATATTAAAAAATGTGTGAAGCACACCACTTTTCTGTAAATTTACATCAACATTTCAAAAACAAAGGCACCCTGAATTAATAAAGCACCCTATATATGGTTCCCAATCGGGACCTCTATAGCACCAGGAAGTCTGCTATAAAAAAGTATACTCCTCGTATTCCAAAGCTTCCAATGTAACCAAGTACACTATAACGTCTACAGCCGTAAATTCAGCTGCCTTTTGGTTAATCCTATTTGAATGGATATTTGGTAGAAAACCACACTGTGTAGGAGAAAGAAAAACAGAACACAACACTGTGTCACACTCTAATACACACAGAACACTGAACCATGTGTGTAAGGCGCTAAAACATAACACGCATTGCACATACCTCGCAATAGCAAACAGGCAGAGTGTATTCCAACAGTTGCGCACTCCTTATGGTAAATATACGGATCCTCACAAAATGGGCCCAGTGCCAAGGTCTCTAATTGACTTAACGCGTGTATCCAAAACAAAACCTACAAGTAGAATTCAAACAACAGGAGGAAATACTAAAAATGAGAAGCCAAAAAACCACTTTCTCCAATACCCCGTCCCATTGTAGGATAACAATAGAAGAATCTCATATGGCGACATTGTTCCGTGGTCCATTATGCAGCCCCTCACCAAAATTATTGCGAGTTCTCATCTAGCATACATCTAATATAAAATGCATTTGTGTTTATATACGTATGTTAGCATGGTCTAACACAGTCTACCAAAGTTGGACTATCACACGGCCACATAATACCATAGTCCATTGTGCGTCCCTGTATCAAAGGCACTACGAGTTCACATCTAATGTAAGTTGCATTTATGTTAATATACGTGTGCTAACACGATATCCATACAGTTCTTTAATATAAGTAAGCACATATGTGAAAAGCGTCGTAGTCAACCTAGCCGAAAAACGAATTACGAATTAAGCTTAGAAAGCCTGGTGAACAAATCCCCAGTTCACACACTACCGCGCAAGGGTCAAAATCCACTTTCAAACGCCAGTAAGCCCTGCGCGAGTGTAGCTTGTACCCACAAGGCTGAGCGGAATGTATATCAAACACTAAAAAGGGACTAATGACTATGGTGAAGGTCGTACTTCAGAGATGGCCGAACCAACCCGTGTTGAAAAAAAAAAAAAACAGGACGCCATAAGATCACAGTATGCACGTGAAGAGATGCCATGTAATCACGGTATATACGTAAAGAATTGCCATACATTAGATTCGGACTCCAAAATGGGTGCACAACTATAAGGACCACCACAAACAGACCGCGCCTGTGCTATTTCAAAAAGGGGGGGAGGAAACAGAAAAGAGCATGTAAATAGGGTAAAATAAACCCTAAAAAAAAACGGACAAATTACTTCAGGTGAAATATCGGACAAGGGAATATGGCGCTGTATACAATTACAATTTTCTACTATCAAGCAAAAACATTTGTTCATCAGAATTATACAAGAGCAAATGCACACTATATAATACCCATTTAGACCCAGATGATTGAAAAAAGCATAGGAAAAGCACACAGGGCTGGAAAAAACACAAAACCTTCATCTCTACGTACCCCTGACGTTATGCCATTCCACCTCTTCATTGAGCCCCACCAAATGGCTACGGGTTCTAAAAATCAATTTTTGTTCCAAGGTGACTAATCTTTGATCAACAATTTCTTTATTGGGTCCATTAACCCGCTTGAGAATCACCCACCTTAAATCTTCATGGGTATGGCCTTTCTCTATGAAATGTTTCACCATGGGTGCCTGTAGGGTCTTGGCCTTGATGCAACTCCTATGTTCAGTCATCTGAGTCTTACATTTGCGGTTTGTCTTGCCTATATAGTGCAGACCGCATGGGCAGGTTATCATGTAAACCACATTTGTGCTATTACAATTGCAGAAATCATTAATGTTCCAGCTGTTCTCCAAACCAATATCCACCTCTTTTACAACTGTCGTGAACTGACACATAATACAACTTCCACACCGGTGGTTACCGATAACAGGGGGGAGGCCCCATAAAGTGGTTTGTTTAACCGGCTGTTACTTCTTCTCACTAATGTCATTCCTAATAAGGATGTTTCTCAAGTTTTGGCTTCTCTTAAAAGCAACCAATGGCGTACCCATCTCTTTGTTATATGCTTTCTTCCAGCTCTTATAGAGAGCATTCTTGATTTTATAGGAAAGGTTAGAAAAAGTTTTGACAAAGACCAGTTTGTTGTCTCACTTGTTCTCTTTAGGTATCTGATCTAGCAGCGCCTCACGATTTTTGTTGTACGCCCTCTTCGCTGATTGCTTAACAAGGCTTTTTGGATACCCTCGTGCAATCAATTTGTTGTGAAGGGTATTGGCACTTTCCACATAGTGTTCTTTTAGACTACTATTGCGTTTCAGTCATAAAATTGCCCGAAAGGCAAATTCCGTCTAATGTGTTGGGCGTGATGGCTGGAAAAATGTAGGAGCGCATTACGGTCTGTCACTTTACTGTAGGGTTTTACTCGCAACACCCCTGCTTGGTGGAAAACAGTAATATCAAGAAAATTGATTTCAAAAACTTTAATTTATTGAGTAAAATTCAAAAACCTGTTCTGTTGGTTTAACCAGGTTATGAACTGTTCTGCCAGGGCTCTGTCGCCTTCCCAAATGATGAATATGTCATCAATGTACCGCGACCATTGTCGCAAATTGTTTTTATATGGATTGGTATTGGCATAGATGGTCACATTTTCAAACATTTCAACATATAGGTTGGCCAAATGGGGAGCCATTGCCGCCCCATGGCCGTACCCTCTACCTGTTGATAAAAAATGCCCTCAAACTGAAAAAAATTCTTAGTCAAGGCATATTTGGTACACCACAAGATGAAACTATTGCTCATTGGATGATTGTCTCTACGGCCCAAAAGGGTTTCCTCTACCACCTCAAGGGTGGTATTTTGGGGAATGACGGTGTATAAGGAT
Organism: Ambystoma mexicanum; assembly: GCF_040938575.1. Classification (NCBI taxonomy): domain Eukaryota; kingdom Metazoa; phylum Chordata; class Amphibia; order Caudata; family Ambystomatidae; genus Ambystoma; species Ambystoma mexicanum. Next base: position 609,912,162 of record NC_090925.1, on the reverse strand, counting down.
TGGATGTCTAGACAAATTAGTACATTTTCACCCAGTACAAACCTCACACCTTCTATTTTGTTTATGGCATCAGTAGTATCTTTGATGTAGCTTTTCATCTGCCGGACAAAAGGTCTCAAATAAAAATCGGCAAATTTCGATAGTGGCTCCAGGATGGAATTAACTCCCGAAACTATCGGACGCCCTGGGGTCTAGTTTGGTGCTTGTGATTTTTGGGCAGGATGTAAAAGACAGGAACTCTGCAATTCGTCCTTCTTAGATATTCTGCTTCCTGTTTTCCAATCATGTCATTTTCCAGGGCTGTGGACACCTTTTCAATAATGATTTTAACCATTTCCTCAGTAGGATCTTTTTGTAAGACACGATAGCTGTTCCTATCTTGAAGGAGATTTTTGCACTCTCCTATTTAGTCAGACCTATTTAAAATCACGATAGCTCTGCCTTTATCGGCCTGTCGTATGGTAATGTGATGATTATTAGCCAGTTTTTGCATAAGAGATCTTTGTTCTTTGCTAAAGTTGGAATTAACACCTCTCTCCATGCTTTCCAATTTGGAAATCTCTTCAAGGGTCTTTTTTTCAAAAACAATAGATTCATGGGTATAGGTATGTCCAGGGGCACAAAAAGTGGAAGGATTGCGTAGGCCACTAAAATTGCCACTCTCTGGTAATTCTAGATCTTCAAAAAATTCTTTAAGGTGTAGCTTGCGCATGAATTGTTGGAATTTCCTTCTAAATTCGAAGGGATCATGGTGTTTAGTGATCACGTAATTTAACCTTTTGTTGAGGGTGCGTTCTTCGGAAACACTGAGAACATAGTCAGACAAGTTGACTACCATTGTTTCTGTGTTCTGCTACGTGTCTTGACTTGGTCGGGATTCCAATCGTTTCTTCGCGGGCCCTGTTCTAAAAAAGGCCTACCCTGTCTATGCCGGTTCTGACCTCTAAAACCTCTACCTCTATTGGTGCCCCGATCATTACCCTCACTGGTGCTGGGGCCACTACTCTCATCATCACTTGAACTGTAAGAAGTGCCACAGAACCGGACTCTTCTTTGATTGTTATTGGGGATAAAATTATTGCCAAACTTGTGATTTTCCATAGTGTATGGGAAAATCTTTTCATGACTAAAATTCTGTAAATCCCTTTTCATCCTTTTTATACTCTCAATGGTATTGTCCTTTTAAATTCAGTCATCTCCTTGAGTAAGGTGTCTAATTTGTTTTTAAATACATCTAGGGACAATTCTTTTTGAGATCATCTTGTAATTTATTAAGGTCAATTTCAATCTGTTTTTACATCTCTTGTGCGGTATCTATCATTAATACTAACCAATCATGGCCACACTTATTTGCAATATAGCTCCATTTTACTATGAAATCCTTGTTGTCAAGAAACAGGCGGGGTTCAATTTTAACCACCAAACCCTGAGGTAATGCCTGATTTTTAAGGTACTCCATCATAATAATGCCATGTAATTCTGTTCTTATGGCTCTTTTCTTTCATTGAGATAATTCATCCCATTGGTCGCTGTTTTGCAAAATCTCATTGTCCACAGACGAACCCAAGGACATGACTGAGTCTAGTAATTTCTGGACATAGTCTTCACTATGTGCCAAAGTTTTTTCTGATCCTGACACCATCTCTTGACAATCAAAACAACACCTTTACATACACTGGGTGTGACAACATATACTGATTATTCTATACTCCTACGTGAATCCACCCACAAGAAACAAGTTTACACATCCGAGACCCTATAAGCCTCTAAATATAGTAGCACATATGAGGTCAATACAATGAAAAACATACCCACATAAGGGTCTGTTGCACAACCCTACTGTCTCCACTGTCTGGGGACAACATGACAAAGTTTTATAATATATAAAGGAAAACAGAACAAATTAATATTTGACGAAAAAGAGTAGAGTCCCACATCTAAATTGACTCATTAGAAAATTATTTTTATTATATAAAAGCATATCATTATTTTAAAAAACGGTGGTAAAAAATACACAGGTATACGAAAACCCTTTGTCATGTTGTCCCCAGACACTGGAGACAGTAGGGCTGTGCAACAAACCCTTATGTGGGGACGTTTTTCATTGTATTGACCTCATATGTGCTACTATGGTAACTTGCAAAGCATAACTGTGATGCAAGGGGTTTCCTGGCGCTAAGAGAACAAACAAGAAAGGAGCATTGACAGCAGAATCTCATGAACAAGGAATCACTTCCAAACTACCAGATGCTTAATCCTTTATTGAAAACAGGCATGTTTTTAATTGTTTCCTAAAAGTTGGATAACTTTCGGTAGCCCGCAGCAGCAGTGAGAGGCTATTCCACAGTTTTGGTGCAACAACTGAAAAAGCACGGCTGCCCATTGTACTCTTATTAAAACGAGGGACCATCAAAAATAATCTGTCAGCTGAGAACATTGCTCTGTATTTACAAAGCCTTTCCTGAAGGTACTAAGCACATGTGTCATAGTAGGCCCTGTGTACTATGCATAGGGTCTTACATTTAATTCTGGCATCCACTGGGAGCCATTGCAGTTTATTTTTCAATGGGGAGGCATGAATCAGTCTAGATGAATTCGTTTCAAGCCTTACAGCTGAGACTTGTAAAAACCTGCAGATGCTTAATATGATATTTTGGCTGCACCAATAATGTAGTGTTACAATAATCTATTGTCCCAGAAATTGCCCAAATCAGCGGTGCCCAAAATTCCTGTTATAGGAACAGGATAATTTTCTGTACACTTTTCAATTTCAGATGATCCACACTACATCTCACACTAACCTGAAGTGTCGGGGTAGGGATATTCCAAGATTTGAATACCTAGATTTTTTACAGAAGTAACAAGCTATGGGAGAGGACCAAGTTCTGATATCAGCAGTCCATGGTCCAGAGGCTTTTCGTGTACAGGGGACCAATGATTAAAACTTTGGTCTTGTCCTCATTTAGCTTGTACCAATTCTGTTTCATCCATTAGCCAATTGCAAAAAGACAGTTCCTAATATCTGCTGCAACTGCAATTAGATCATGCTCAATATGGAAAACCATTTGAGTATTGTCTGCGTATGAGTAAAAAGAGCATCCAAATGACTTAATGATGACCATCAATGGTTTTACATATATATTAAGTAGGATAGGCGACAGAGCAGAGCCCTGTGGAACTCCCCATCCTACCAAGACTTCTCCTGCATTGCAAGGAGGCAAGGACACTGGCTGGCAACAGCTATAGAGAAAGGACTGTAGCCATAATACTGCTATGCCTGAGAAACACTCTCTTCAAGGCGTTTGCACATAAGGCCATGATCAATCATTTCAAATGCTGTTGACAGATGTAGTAGTAGCAAAACCACTGTCTTAGACCTGTCAGCATTTCTTGTCAAGTCATCAATAACTGCCACCAGCACTGATTCAGTGCTCATGCCCGGCCGAAATCCTGATTGGCGGGGTTCCAATATATTTTCTTTTTCCAAAAAGTCTCTAGCCCATGGAGTGACAGCTGTTTCCAGTACCTTCATCAAAAATTTGAGAAGGGATATTGGTTGAAAATTGTCTGGAACAGATGGATCTAGTGCTGACGTCTTGAGTAACAAGTGCATGCTTTAATGATATTGGAATGTGACCGGTACTTAGAGATTTGTTTATTTCCTCTGAATACAGATGAGCAAGCTCAACTTGGATATTTTTCTAGATTCCAAGAGGCAAAGGGTCCTGGGGGGAAGTAGAGTGAAGTTTAGAAATAATATCAACAATTTGAGTCAGAGTGACCAGCTGAAAGGCAACCAGGCTCTTTCTTGGATTAGCAGGTGGATCTTCCCTACTAAAAGAGTCTGGTTCACTAGGAGAAAAAGGGGACCTTACAATCGTGTCAGGGATGTTGACAATGTTCTCAATCATTGTAAAACGTTTATAAAAAGATGGTGAATATTACTATATCATAGTGTAAATGTATTGAAAAGCAATGGTGTTTTGTATTGACTTACTCGTTTTCATTTCAATAGAATTGAACATGCCTTTCAAGCATACAGAAACATAAGATGGAATGAGTTGGCTTGAGGCAATGCTGCTTCACTTTAGCCTTGCAAGCAGGTTCCCATGTGGGGAAAGGTAAGATTCCCATGAGATTTGTATTGAACAGCTGGAATTTATAGCATTTGTTTTACTTAAATCATGAAGAATCCATCACATCCTCAGGGCAAAAGGCCTTGTAAACAGGTCATCTGAGGCAAAGAGCATCCCTCAAATTTGGAAACTCTTTGGGGGCGAAAACTATTAGGAAAATACTCTGTGGAGTTAATTTTGGTCCCAGTCATAATTTGATGGTGTTGCCCTGGTCACCTCTGCACTGAGGCATAGCCAGGTCACTGCCACCACATTTTCATTATATACACTGTGGGGTACATATATAAAGAGTAAAAGGCAACATACAGCATGTACGCTGTCTTTTTCCTTTCACATTTTCCCTCTGAAGTGCAAATGAAGTAAAAGCTGCCTGGCATGCTCGTATAACAGGCAGCATTTAATTTTAATTGTGACCGCTGCTTACCATGCTCGCATGATTATAATTAATATTTGCCTTCTTTTTGTTGGTGCAAAAACCAGGTAGTTTTCATACGAAATCATTGGTTTCAAGCCAGCATGAAAATACCATGCTGGATTGAAACCAGTTTGTTTTTGAAGGCATGGGGAAAACGGGAGGCAGAAATGTAACTCCCATTATCTCCTTGCCTTCGGCCTTCAAAAACAATAAAAATTCCCTGTAGCTAATGAAGGTATTAAGACAGTCCGACTGAGTTGCACCTTTTTTAGCAACTCCATTTATGCTATAGGAACTTCCAAAATGAGTTCCTAAATGTTTCAAAATTAAATCAGACCATCGTTCTTCAGGAAATGATCATCTGTTGGCCTAAATCTGATTGTTTTACTCCAGCTAATGTCTTCAACTTTTCACCATGCCTCCCATTTAATAGCCCACATGGCTGTTCTTTTTGTTAAGTAATTTGTATTAAGTATTTATAATAAATGAATACAGAATGTACAGAAGGTAATAATTAGCAATTGAAAACAATTATAAGGCTTGTAAACCAAATAATCCAGGATGAATATATAAATTGGGTTAAAAAATTAAAAGAAAGTAAAGTAGTGCATCAAGGTTACAATAAGTGCAGAACCAGAAAACATCAAATTGGTCCAGGCACTAAAATTTGATTTTAAGAATTCCAACATCTGAATGCCTTTCTTGTATAAATCTGTAATGTACTGTATTTAAGCTTCTGTTCATGATTGTCTATGTCTATCTACCTCTTAAGTAATGTTGCAATGCACCCAGGTACCTGAGGGTTTGGGGCGCTATATAAATAAACAAACAAACAAACAGAATAGATTGAAGCAATACATGAGAGACCAAAACCTAAACGAACTACAGAAACAAAAACAAAAATGACAGGCAAATGGGATCCTACAAGACACAAGACGAGAGGGAAAATCAAACAGAAGTAACTGAAGTGATGTATTAAAAAGAATCTGCTGAGGAGGCATTAAGATATTCAATCAATGGTTTCCATTTTTTATTATATTTATACACATCAAGTAAAGAAGCGGCACAACCTTTTACCATTCTATGAATGAAACAAATTAGATTCCATCAAGTAGCATAAGACTAGCGATCAAAACATGTCCAGTTAAAATATAGCAAATGGAAACCAATAAAAACTAGTAAGTAAAATTACCTGGCAGGAGGGAATATTGGTTAAATCAGAGTCACTATGCGACCCAACAATAAGATTTTCGAGATTAAGTTGAGCAGTAAAACATATATTTTTTTTTAGTGTTATCCTAATCCTTTCACAGAATGAAAATATACATTTACAGTAAAAAATGCGGTGTTTAAAATCAGCAGTACATTCCTTGCAAGACCAGCATGAACTTTTCAGATTGGGAGCAAATCTAGAAACTCATTTAGGAGTATGGTAAGCTCTATTTAAAATAATAAAAAGCAGTGCAAGTTAAATCAATGGCTTTAGATATCTTAAAGACTTGCAGTCATACCTTTTCCACATGGCAACAGAATATTGTTCAGAAAGGTCATTAAGCCATCCATTTTCAATTCCTAATCTCTTATTCCAACGTGTTATCTGTGGACTGCCATATAGTTGTGCTAAGAGAATGAAAACAAATGACCTGTCTTAGAACGCAAATCAATCATTGGCTGAGAGGCTTGCTATCATCATGATTTTAATTACAACAACATTCAAACAAAGGCATGGACTCCAAATCATCCACCATTTAACATTGACATCAAACTAGCATTTAATAATTATATTTTAAGATAACACCAAAAGCATTCTAGTTCTAAACAAGCTGAACAGTGTGATTTATTCAGGAAACTTCTCTCTATCAAATGAATCAAAAATAAATGAGTACAATTTCTAATAAGTAGTAAAATTATTAATATTCTTAGAATTATGAATGAAAATGCTCTACATTCATGTTGAACACCCAGAAATGGGTCTGTAAGGACAAAGTATGGCAATCCATATCTCATTTATGTAGCAGGTTGCTACAGTGAATTATGAACTATAAATTATCTTGCAGTCAACAATAAGAAGCAGGTTGGGTCCCCACCTTTTTTTGGTCACTAGTATAGAAATGCTGATCATCCAATGAAGATTGCAGGTGTGTATTCTGTAGGAGTCTCCAGCTATGAGGCAAGCCAATGTGAAGATCAGGCAAATCACATAGTCTGACATAATCAACATATATGCTGTTATACTGAGCGTCACGCTGGCGCTCTATACCTGTTCTCTGGAGCTCTTGCTTTGATCATGAAACCAGAGTGCCAACACTGGAGTTGAGAAGTTCATGTAGAGCAGGGAGCCAAGCCAACATCCTCCCCTAATTCAGGAACAGGGGTCATTGCTGAGTTTGCTCCCAACGCCACGGGATGCTGCTTCCCTGATTTCCATGGCATTGGAACAGTGCAAGCACTGACAGGGAAGGCCACAGAGAATCTGATGGTGCAAGCAGGCATATGATCACTTGGGTTGAGCCATATGAAATCAGTGAGCACAACCAAAAGTGCTCCACAGGTACACTGGCAGGTGGAGGAGGCAAACTAGGTTGGTACCTGACAATCAGCCAGTTGGGACCCGAAGGTAGACAAAGACTGTCCTGGCAGGCAAGGGGGGATCCCCAGGACAACTGGGAACAGGCAGAATAAGAGGATCAAGGCAGGCAGGCAGAGCCAAGGGACAACAGGAGAGTCGGCTGGCAAGGAAATAAGAGGGAGCAGGAAGGCAAGGGAAGAGGCAGCAGTCAAACAGGGCAAGGCAAAAGATCAGAGCCAAGCAGGGCAATGCTAAACAAGGAACACAAGAAGTGTAAGAGTGCACGAAATGAACTAGCCAGAAACCGCATTGAGATGCGCAGAGCCAACGGTTCCTGAAATAGTGCTGCAGGGCGAAAGTGAAGCTTTGAGGGCAAGAAGAGGAAACCACATAGCCCTCAGTACTGCACATGCATGGAATGATGTACAAGGCCATCCGTGCGTATACAGTGCCGAGATGATGGCGGCTCCCCGATGATTGGAACCCCACAGGGAACCGTTGTGGAAAAAACACCCTCGTGGATACATGTGCCAGGACGGGACCCTGCCAGCCCCTAGTCACTGCACAGGATGACAGGATGGCAGGCAAGTGGTGTGACACTATGCCCCTCCGAGCAAGGACTAGTACCTGCCGAAGAACTCGCAAACCAGGCATGGTGCATGGACATTGGAAACATAACTCCCAGGAGCGGTCACTGGTAACCAGATATGTAAGCACTTCACGTCGGAATCGTGAGTTACAGATCGTATGTAGCTCAAATTCCAGGACACCCTGCAATAAGAGAGGAGGGGGCAAGAACAGAAATGGCCATGGGTATGCTTGTGACCGGGTTTTAGAAGGGATACATAAAAGACTGGATGCACCCGCCGGGCTTTGCGTAATACTAGGTTGAAAGCAACTGAGGACACTCTTTTGATGATCCTAAATGGACTGAAAAACCTGGGGGCCACCTTAGTGGGGAGATTCCTGACTGGAAAATTCTTAGAGGAAAGCCGAACATGGTCTCCCACCTGAAACAAGGGCTCTGGTGTACGTCTCCTGTTTGACTGCACCCTCATGCGGTCCTGCGCGTCTGCCAAGTTCTCCCTGGTCTTTAGATGTTGTTCCTGAATCCAAGACACCATAATTTCAGCAGCCAGAATGGGACTGGGCGGTACTGGCCCTAGAGGAAATAGTTTCGGGTGTTGCCTGGTGGAGCAATAGAAGGGACTCAGGCCAGTAGTTGAATGTACAACGTTTTTATATGCCACTTCTGCCGTATCCATTTGCCTGTACCAATTGTCTTGGGTGGCATTTGTGTAGCATTGCAAATATTGTGCCAGGGTCTGGTTGGTGCGCTCAGATTGCCCGTTGGTTCTGGGATGATCGCCAGAGCTGAATGCCCGCTGGATAACGAAGTGTTTGCACATTTGAATCCAGAATTTGGAAAGAAACTGAGAGCCCCAGTCGGACAGTATCTTCTCGGTTAAGCCATGCAGACAATAGACTTCGTTTAAGAACCCCTTGTGCTGTCTGGGTTGCAGTGGGAACAGAAGCCAGGGGTATGAAGTGTGCCATCTTCTTAAAGCAGTCCACACCACCATGATACAAGTGTGGCTGTCGGATGCACAAAGTTCTATGATGTAATCCATGGCAATAATGTGCCAAGGAAATGGTGCAATTTCAGTGGGTTTTAATAAACCAAATGGACGTTTGCGGCTGGTCTTACTCTGGGCACTGACCAGAGAAGTACTCACATAGTCCCATACTTGATCTGCCCATCCTGGTCACCAAAACTTTTGGGCTATTAATTCATGTTTGGCCTTCACACCACGGTGTCCTCTCATCCTGGCATCATGGAAACTTTGTTGTACCACAGAAGGAAGTGCTGACATCGGTACGTAAAGCCAATCCCGAAAGAACAGCAATCCATTATTTTCAGTAACATCAGGCATTTGTAGAAGATCAGGCTTCCGTGGGTCTGTTGCTGTTTCTTATAGTAAAGTCTGTAGGTAAGGTTGTGCCTGGCACATGAAGTTTTTTGGGTAGAGGACCTGCATTTCGTTATCTTGTATCACTGGTACGGACCCCAAGGAACGTGACAAGGCATTGATTTTCTGTTTCCATTCACAATGGATGTTAAGTGTCATGGGTATCAGGCAGGATGTTGGGGCAAGCTGGGTGGAGGCTTGGCAGGCCTGGTATAGGCACACAAAGAACCCATACCAAATCCCTCCTTTCATTCCTTCCTAGTGTTTGTAGTAACTTCCTGGTTACCACTTCCTGTTGCTAAACAGGAAGTGCATGATAACTCATGAGCTCTCTGGTGTTTGGGCGTTGCTGGCTATATAAGCCATACCCAAGATTCTTCCAGTGATTCGTGTTGCTTACTGTGAGCTGGATCAGCAACAAACTTGCCATGCTCTGGATCAGCCAGCATCTGCTTACCTGCTCCGAATCATCCTGTTTCTGCTTACCTGCTCCGATCATCCTGCTTCTGCTTACCTGCTCCAGATCATCCTGCTTCTGCTTAACTGCTCCGGATCATCCTACTTCGGCTTACCCACTCTGGATCATTCAGCTTCAGCTTACCTGGTTCTTACTCCACACCGGAGCTATCTCCAGTAAGAGGGGACTTCTACACCGGCACCTGTAAGAACAAAGAAGAACAGCGTTAACACGCGCACATCAGTAACGCTGTGCATACTCACCAAATCTTCCCACGATGCTGGAATCCAGGTTAGTTACACGAGCGCACAAACCCCTGTAAGAAAGAAGAGACATTATTCATTGCGCTCGCTCCAATAACGCGGACACTTATTTCAATGCGCTCTCTCTCTCTACGCGGTGCATACTTACCAAAAACCTCTGTGCAGACTTACCTAACCACCAAGTCTCCAGTAGCGCTGAACCCGGACTTGAGGTGCTGATACCACATAATTGCTCCTGCAAGGGAAAGGGAGAGACAATACCAGGCGTGCTCGAATTGAAGGCGCTGCGCAAACCTACCAGCAGCTAGCTTCTCCACGCAGCGCTACTCACCCACAAAAATACCGGCAAACAAAGACAATACAGACAATTTTGGACACTCAACATTCACCGCGTAACGTTCACTTGTGGGAAGGACCTTCTAGCCAGTGAAGAATCTGGCACCTTGAACTCTCAGCCTTGCTGTGAAGGCATAAAACAGTGTTTGGCATCTGGACTCAGCCTACAGACATTGGCACCCATCACATGAGTGAATCGCGCCCCTGCAAATGCAGGATGGAGTGCACACCCTACTAAAGATCAAGGTAAGCCCATAGGAGAACATCATAGCACACAGTAAAGAGAAGGGAAGGGCCCAGGGGAATCGGGTGAATTCAGGTCTGAGTGTACACCTTGTATTTGACAAGTATTCCTCCGGGTGAAACAGGGGAAGTGAAGACTCGGAGTCAAGGGAGGCTCATCCATCGCTCCTGCAGAGACGCAGGTGAGTGTGACAGTAAGTCACTTGGAAGTCGAATTGGTAAAGGAATAAGGCCTAATGGGCTTGTCTGGACATTCAGCATTGCAAGGACCGTAAATGCTGCAAGTTCTTTTTGTCGGTTCGTACCTCCAAGGTAAATCGATCTCCAAGAAGATGATGTCTCCGTTCCTCGTATGTTGCTTTTATGGCTAATAGTTCTTTTTCGATTGCGGAATAGTTCCGTTCACTTGTAGTCAGTTTTTGTGAAAGATAAGCAATATGATGTTCCATTCCCATCTCAGTGTTGGGTTGCAGTAATACCGCTACTATGCCAACATTGGAAGCATCGGTTTCCACAATGAACGGTACTTCTTCATTGGGGTAGTGTAAGATGGGTGCAGTAATGAATGTAGCCTTCAGATCTTGAAAAGCCGTCCGGGCTCCTTCTCCCTAAAGAAAAAGCACCTTGTTACTGGTCAGAGAGGTCAGTATTGAGACTGACCGGGAAAATTGCGAGATAAAGCACCGGTAGAAATTCGCGAACCCCAAAAAATGCTGAAGTGTTTTGCGATTGAGGGGTTGCTTCCATTGTTGAATGGCTTGGACCTTACTCAGATCCATTTGAATTCTGACATTGCTGACAGTGTATCCCAGGAATTCCATTTGTTCCTGGTGAAAGAGACATTCCTCCGGTTTGGTGAATAAATGGTTCTGAGCCAATCTTTGCAGGACTTCGTTTACATGTAATACGTGATCTTGTAGGAAATCCGAAAAAAAACAAAATGTCATCCAAGTCGATCCCTACAGTTAAACTATTAAGATCCGAGAAGATGTTGTCCGTGAAACATTGAAAGATGGCCGGGGAATTACACACGCCGAAGGGCATAACCCAGTATTCATAATGCCCCAGCTGAGCCTTAAAGGCTTTCTTCCATTTGTCTCCTTCTTTTACCCTCACTTGGTGGTAGGCCCCACTTAGGTCCAACTTTGTAGAAAAGCGGGCTGTATGTAGTGACTCCAGAAAATCACGGATTAGAGGTAGTGCATACCTGCCTTTTTGAGTAACGTCATTTAACTGGCGATAGTTGATGCAGGGACACAAAGTCCCCTCCTTCTTCTGTAAGAAGAACAAAGGAAAACCTGCAGGGGATTTGGAAGGTACTATTTACCACTTGTCCAGACAGTCCTCAATGTAATGTTGTACTACCCCTCTCTCCAGTGGTGTGAGTGAGTAGATCTTGTCATGTGGGATGATGGAGTCGGGCAAAAGGTCCACATAAGGTTGTCAAACCCAATAGGTGCTCTCTTGATCCAAGAACAAAGATAGGGCAGAGCATCATTATCCAGACATTTGTAGACCATACTAGAGGTTTTAAATTGTATTCTCTGTGATACGGGAAGCCAATGCAATTTACGACTGGGCTGTAGAAATGTGAGCACTTCGGTCGAGTCCACAGACCTCACAAACTGCCCCATTTTGGATCACTTGCAGCTTCTTTAAAGTTGGTTGTGTGCATTGAAATAATCTGTGCATTCTAAATCAATAACATTGCTTACCTAACCCAAAGTCCAAGACTTACATGTAATGAATAAGAGCCTTCATTCAATTGCATGCACATGTTAGAAACCCACAATCACACACTTACATAAGGGGGAAGAAATTCCATAATTTTCTCATGTTATTCAGGAAACCAAGTTCTTTGTATTATTTGCAAATTTAATTTTGTATTGGAATTTTAAAATGTTGCAGATGTAAATGATATGAACACATTGGCATATAAGCGACAACATTATGGGCCTCATTATAACATAGGCGCTCCTGTAATGAAGGGTGCCGGTACGGGACCGCACCCTTCATTACCGGATGCCCTATTACGAGATTCCATTGCGGGACCCGGAACAGACGTCTGGTAAAACCAGACGTCTGTTCCGGGTCCCTCAAGGGGACAAAAGAGCTAATAACGGGCCCGTTATTAACGGGCCCGTTATTAGCTCCATCCCCATTCCCATTGAGCCCTATGGGGGCTCAAATGGGAATGGGGAATGGTTCTGTGCATGAGGAATTACCGGGTCCTCCAAGGTCGGAATGACCCGGTAATTCCTCATTCACAGACCCTGGTATTGGAGCCCGGTATGGAGGCAGCCATGGCGCTAATAGCACCATGGCTACCTCCATACTCGTAATGAGGCCCTATGACTGCAATGCATATTGCTAGTCAGAATCTATATAAATTAAAATGTAGATGTTCGTGTGTTCAAAATCTTATATCTCCGAAAGTTCTTCACCGATTGCTTTGAAATTTTGACACAACGTTGCATTCGAATAGGCACGCGTTTTATTTATACCTACTATACATAGATGTCACACTTGTGACAGGTAAAAACATGCTTTTTCTGAAAAACAGTGCCATCTGTTGGACATAAAAGCAACACACGCTATACTGAACATTTCACTGCAAAACAGCGCCATCTGTTGGACGTAAAAGCAAAACACACTATTTTTTTACGATTCCATTTCAATGCTGAAATACATGCCGAGGAAGCAGCAGAGCGACCTGTAGCCAGACTTTAGGATGCATGGTTGCGAGCACGGCGATCGCATTCTGCAGCTTCAGATCTGCTTTGTTCTCAACAGAATGAATGCAACAGACTGAGAGTGGCGAAAGACATCAATGAGAAACAGCAGATCAGCATCAAACACGGCTCCGTACTCAGCAATCATGCGATTACAATCGCCTTGCATTCCGGTACAACCCAGCTGATGATTATAGTTTGAGCCGGCATGCTCTGATCGGCACCATGACTGAAGTGTGTCCTTATTGCAAGGCTCTGAAATTTAATGGAGAAACTATAGGAATGTGTTGCGCAGCCGGGAAAATTAAACTGCCTCAACTTTGAGAACCACCAGAGCCATTAAAAACTAACCACAAGCATTGTCAAATTAAACATATTAGAAACGTGCACTTTCTCTTTTCTTTCCTTTCCATTAAACCAGACTGAGCCACAGCAACACGTGGCCAGGAACAGCTAGTTAAATATATAGAGATTTGATGATGTGAATGGATGTTTGTATATGAGAAATAGTGAGCGTCATGTATACAGCTTATTTTCGTTTTATTGCGGACAAGCTGCCTGTGATTGTGTAATATTGTGGTGACTTCCCCTACATAAAGCTTGGGGACCACTTTTAATTGATTTATTTAAACAAATTTGAGTTTTCATCAATCCACCTGTTTCTTGCTCAGAATTGTGGAGTAGGACTGTATACTAGGGAACATTAAATCAGAGGTGCTCACTTGGTGTAGAAGCCATACATTGACAAAACCATATCTTACACCACTTGAATTTACAATTTGCTCCCAATCCCTTATTCTTAAAGCGTTTCTTACTTCCACTCTTTGTGGTTTTATCTTTCTCTGTTGATAGCCATACCCATACTAAATAGGCCATTTTTGATGCCAAAGAAAGTTCAGTTTGATATCTCTGTTCTCGCCAGCTAAATTGCTATGTCCTCAATATGTTATGCTGGATGTTGTATCATGCCGGATATAGGCAAATCAGCTTTTATTCTTCTTAATTATGCTACTACGCCAATAATAAACAAAGAAAGAAAGAGAGTGTGCCAAATCACTGTATTGCCAAACCCCTGTATGTAAAAACAAGGAAATATCGAGGCTGAGTACCACAAAAGGAAATACACCAAACACGGGCTATAAAGATTCACAGATCTTTTATTCTGTGCAGTTTACAAAGAAACATAGATACAGATAGCTATCTGGCTCTCAACACCCCGCAATGAGTACCAGCCCATCAAAGAGAGGAGAGAGGGTGCTGGACATCTAAACATTTGTGTTTTTATACAATTTCAGCAATATCGTCCAGCCCCTCTACATGTTAATAATCTGCAGTCTAGAGTGTGTGCCTAGTTCACATACAGCTTATACAGAAGGATTACATGAGGTTGCATTTCCATCAAGTTACTATGGCAATGTATATTCTTGGATCCTGCAGTAAGCCTTAGTCTATATCCCAACGCAATGTAGTTCAGCCTGTGTCCACGCTTGGCGTTTGCACTTCATTGCACTTCATTGTCGCCAATGTGTATTCGTGGATGAGGCTTGTTAGCACAGACAATGCTGGGACAACAGTTCATACATAGTACAAGGTCTCATTACCTAGTCTAAACAGTCGGCTCTTGGACAGTCAAACCATTAACAGAACTCAAAGGTCGGCAGGCTTGGTTGCAAGTTCGAAACACAGTCCACCATTTTAGAACAGAGAATGTACGAGCAGAAATCAAAATGTCAGCCAATTCTAAAATGGCGGCGAAGTTGATCCAAAATCGGAACTTTGCAACGCGGTTTTCTTCATAGAGAGACTACGCTTAGGCCAATATAAATCAAAAGGAGGCACTAATATGATTTCCGTTTAACAAACCCTCCTTTTGGCCTAAGCCAAGTGCTAAACTAAGAACTAGTCGCTTTGCGAGTAACTCCATGTCTCAATGTCCATACAACCTGAATCACATTCATCAGATATATCAATCGCCATGAGATCTGCGGCAGAAATTTCCTTCATCACAAATTAGTTGGTCATTCTTTCCGGTATGTGTACCTTTGGTCCTAACGTTCCCATAATCTGTGCAAAACATCCCCCTAACATTGAACATATGGCAGGAAGACATTTTATACAGCAACAACAGAACAACAGAATACCCAGAATTATAGGCCGAGAGGAGCTTCCATCCCCAAGACCGTAAGAAGTCCCAGAACCAAGTACTAAGATCCCAATTTTTCTCGGGAACATGTACTTCTGAACTCAGGATGTGCAGATTTTGTATTGCCTTAAAGATGGTTGGTGAGGAATCTGGTGCGAAAATGCAGCAAGCGGACCCCACTAATTTGCATACTCCACCACGCTCAGCCAAGATGACATCTAATACCATCCGGTTCTGTAGCGCCACTCATCTGATTGCTTTCGGCTCTAGAGTCATGTTATAGAGTATGTCAGTGGTCCGGTTGATGGTTTTCTCGAGTACTCTCGCTACTCTTCTGATATCCTCGGAATTCATAATCTGCCCCCAAAAAGGTACAAAGGATTTCGCTACAGCGCTCAGAACTTGTGACAAAGGATCGCCACTCTCGTCCCGCCTAGGACGAGCCCTAGATATTTCAGTGGTACTGGCTAAAAATACCCCAGGTAGCAGAATTCCCAAATTGGATCCCTGCCAATCCCTAGGTAGTCATGGATAAGCTTCATTACCGCAAACGAAGTAGACAGGTTCACCTACATACAAAGATCTGTCCTCACCGGTCAAGTTTGCAACACTAGTGCAACCCTTGAAATCGCCCATTAACTGAGTAGCATTCCTTTGTATGCAGAAAGAAACTGAGTTGGGGCTATGGTTAACAGTGTAAGAAGGTGGCGTGGCATCCCTATTGCCTATAGGAGCCATCTTAAAAGAGATAAAAGATTGAAAACGTCGGGACAGTCTTTCAGAAGGTCTAATAGAAGCAACATTAAGCTTGCTCCTATTTGCGAAGAGTGAGCATCCCAGAGGCGTTAGGACTCGCCTTTCGAACTTGTTCAAATTCGTCCCATCAAAGTTCCCTGAGATGCTATCATTCCATCGGCCAAAGAATAGTGCCCGTAGAGAAGCGTAACACGCAGTAGTTAAAGGCAAAGGATGAATATACCAACCCAACCCTTTTTCCCCATGTTGCAGTAAATGGGACCAAATCCAGCAGTTAGTTCTGTTCAAAATGGCATGAGTTGCGTTCATTATTAACAATAATGTATTATTATGATAGCTTTGTCTATGTTGAGAGTCTCTAGGAGATAGAGTGTGCAGGTGCACAAAAGGTGTAGATACAATAGGAACATTCTCAATAGGCAAGAATGTTTCAAGTGGGCGTACTTCTTCCATGTACCAAAATCCTAAGGCAGCTAATACTATGAAACTGGTTTACACAATTAAAAGAAGACAACACGTCTTGAAAGACCATGTATTTGATTGTCCATTGTCTTTGTTGCCACACACGCAATTGTCTGTACCGCACAAGTAGGGTCGATAACAGGCATTGTTCCTGGAATCTCTTCACCAATAAGTTCCTGCGAAAATCTACATAGTCTGTTTACTGGTGATCTCCTGATCAAGCGTTTTCTTAGTCTTTTCCTATCTCCAGCCACCTACTTTCCTTCAGCGCGGAAAGTGACAAAGGACAAGCTCTGTGATTATTTTCCTTGTGGGCACAGCCGGACCGTGCAGTAATTCTAGCTCCGTGGACGCAGATTGTACCTTGTGACTCCTGGTACCGTGTGATCTGCGAATAGTGCGTCGTTGCTTCTTGATGGAAGTGATGAATTTACAGCAGAAACGGACAATGGTGCAAAAGGATCTGCAGAAGAGTGTGGAGATAAAACAGCAGTTTCCCCAGGCCCCGCGGGCTCAGGGAGTGTCTCCGAAGCACTCTCGGTGCTGCTCAATGCTGGAAGATCGCTGGGAATAGAGCAAGTAAGTTTCTCCTTATCTTCTTTCTCATGTGGAAAAGGGAAAGGTATCCTCTTGACATGTGATGCGTGGATCCAGTGACGCTTCCCTTCTACTCGTACGGTAGTCTGTGTGGCCAAGAGGACCTGAAAGGGCCCTCTCCACCTTGGTGCGAGACAGCATGCTCTCTCAAATGCTTTGGTCAGCACCCAGTTACCAGGTTGGATGCTGTGACCTGGCCCCTCGTATTTGCCTGGGAGGGCTTCTCGCACCTGTTGATGAATCAAATACAAATTTTGAGTTAACCCTCCACGGTATTCAGAAAGAAGTACATGCTCTATATCCCTCAAAGCCCTAGGTTTAGGAAGATTCCAAATGTTAGCTGGCCTACCCATTACCACCTCATACGGGGAGAGCCCAGTCCTAGTCTGTGGGGTTGTTCGCATCGAGAGTAACACTATCGGTAAGGCGTCCGGCCATTTCAAATTGGTGCCAGCACACATTTTAGCGAGTTTGTTCTTTAAAATTCCATTGTGTCGCTCTACCAATCCAGCACTCTGAGTATGTCTGGCTGAATGGAACCGTTTATCGATCTGTAATCCCGCACATATTTGTAGAATTACAGCAGCGATAAAATGAGGACCATTGTCCGACCAGATGACCCTCGGCAAACCAAACATAGGAAAATATTCCTTAAGCATGGTTTACGCCGTTGTCATTTCTGTGGCATCTCTTACAGGGAAGGCTTCAACCCAAATCACAAATAACAACCAGGACATATTTCAGATTATTACAACGCTCCATTTCAATAAAGTCAAAGTGAATCACCTCGAAAGGGACAGAAGGTGGACCCAAACTACCCCTTGGTGTCGATGTACCCTTTCCCATATTGTGCTGTAGACACACTATACAACTCTGGACAAAACGCTCAACAGTTTTCAGGATGTTGACATTTACCAAGACAGTTTCTAACATTTTGCAAATTTTCCTAGCACATATGTGAGTGGGACCATGAGCCATTGAAACCATCATAGTGAGGTACGCGTCTGGCAGCATCCATTTACCCTCCAGGTTATCCACCCAACACCCATCATCATCCAACCTCGCCAAGCCCTCAGCCCGTTGCTTAGTTTCCTCTAGAGTGTCATCGGCTTGGATATTCTTCATAGAATCAATTCCTTTGTCTATAGTACAGATATATGTGGCTTCCCTTGTAGTGTACATATCTGAATAGAGATCAGTAGCAGTTTGTTTGGCTATCTGGTCAGCGAAAGCATTCTCTTTTCCTACATCATCTATGATTTTCTGATGTGCCGCACATTTCATAATTGTTAACTGAGTGGGAAGTGCAAGCGCTGAGAGTAGCTGAACTATCAAGGTGCCATATTGGATCTTTGTTCCATGTGAGGTCAAGAAACCTCGTTCTGCCCAAAGTCTACCGAAGTTGTGAACTACTCGAAAAGCATACTGACTATCAGTATATATGTTTACTCTAAGCCCTTCGGAAAGTTCACAAGCTCGAGTCAATGCAATAATTTCTGTGGCCTGCGCGGAGTTATGCAAAATTCTTTTGGTTTCCACAATCATGCTTAGTGTAGTGATGGCATAAGCAGCAGTGGATGTAGCATCCGGAAGTTTGAAACAAGAGCCATCGCAAAACAGTTCTCCTTGTGGATCGTTCAGAGGTGTATCTTTCAAATCACTCCTGTCTTTAGTTTCTTGCTCTGTGGTATAAAGGCAGTCATGTGACGTTTCGTCACTGCAAGCGATATCTTGCGGAAGAGGTAATAATTCAGCCGGATTCAATACACATCTCTTAATTTTGATATGCGCTGCAAACAAGATTAATTCATATGTCGTTAATCGTGTGGAAGTGAGATGTTGTGTTTGCGTTCTGTTTAATAGAACGTCTACAGAGTGAGGTACTAACAAGGGTAAAGCATGGTATAAGACCATACCCTTGCTCTGTTTTACAGACATAGCAGCAGCAGCGACAGCTCTCAGACATCTCGGCAAAGCACATGCAACAGGATCAAGGGTAGAGGAAAACTAACCGCACGGCCTATTCTTCCCCCCTTGTTCCTGCATTAACACAGCCAAAGCACATCCATCACGTTCATGCACATACAACTCGAATGCCTTTTCATAATTTGGTGTGCCCAAAACCGTTGCTGAACACAGTGCGGTCTTGAGCAAATCAAAAGCTTTCTGGTGTTTCAAGTTCCATGGCAATGGCAAAGAAATGCCCTTCTTTGTCAAAGCCATCATTGGTTTGATCACTAGTGAGAAGTTCGGGATCCACTGTCTACAGTAAGAAGCCATTCCTATCAAGGCTCTGACTTACTTCTGCGTATTTGGGACAGACATGCCGGAAATGATTTTAATCCGTTCAGGCTTCAATCTTCTTCCCTCCTTTGACAGGAGATAGCCTAAACAGGCGTCCTCCTGTCGACAGTATTTAAACTTTTTCAGTGAAGCTTTATGTCCATGTTTTTCTAGGTGAATAAGCAACAACACGGTGCCCTCCTTGCAAGCGCTTTCTGAATGTGCAGCTAAAAGAAGGTCATCAACATATTGAAGCAATGTAGCAGGCAATTCGAGTGCATCAAGCTGCTCTTTCAAAGCCCTACTGTAAATGCTCAGACTCTCCGTGTACCCCTGTGGAGCACGGGTGAATGTAAATGAGCATCCCCCTAGGGTGAACGCGAACAATATCTGCTATCCTTGTGTATAGGAATGCTAAAGAAGGCATTCTTAAGATCTACAACACAAAAATGAGTAGCAGAAGCTGGAATCATCGTTAATATCGTCATTACATCGGGCACAATAGGAAATTGTGGAGCAACAATCTTGTTGATAGCGTGTAAATCAAAAATCAAATGGAAAGGAATTGCATTATCTCCTTTCTTATACACTGGTAAAATCGAACTATTGCACAAACTACCTGCAATTTCTTCAATTACCCCACAGTGTACAAAATCAGAAACTATACATTTCAAAGCTTGCTCACCATCAATCGAAATCTTATACTGTGGAATACGTGGCAACTTTACTCCAAGTTTCAAAATGATTTTAACAGGCTTAATCTGCAAAACACCGACATCATTATCATCAATCACCCATGAACACTCCGGAACGTCACTAAATTCCAACGGCAAAGGTCTAATCAAAAACTGTGAGGCAGAAAATTGCTGTGGTGAAATCGTCAAATGCACTCCATCTGAAGAACAATGAATTACCACATTTAATTCCTTCAACAGATTCAACCCCAACAAATTCTCTCCACAGTTTGATGTAAAAAGAAACGGACAGTGATCCGTGTATGGACCTAGTGAAATCGGTACCGGCAAAGAAACCGGACTAACCACTGGCGTACCAGAAAACCCTACAGAAACGTTAGTTTGTCCTGACAGTGGAATGTCTGGGACCCGTGAATGATCAATGGAACACTTCTGTGCTCCTGTATCTATCATAAATAGATGTTTCCTATTTCCCATTATCATTTAAGGTAGGGACCTTTCTGATTACTGGGAATAGGCGTTGGTTCAAAACCCTGCTTCAGGCAATCCTAGCAAAACAATATATCATCAAAGGGAAGGTCTTCAGAGAGATAAGCAGTAGAAGGATGATCAAAAATATTTCTATTATCCACACTCAGTGTCTGATTGTCTTGCGAAAAAGATTGAGAATTCGGAGAAAACTGGCTTCTACCAGGACCCCCCACCCCAAGACGGCCTCTGGATCGTCTACCCATGATACCAAATGTGTTATTCGACCTCTGCTGGAGGATCGGGCATTGTGCTCGCCAATTACCTTCTTGTCTGCAATAAGCACATTGGTTCGCATGTACAGGACCCAACGGCATATTGCCTTGTGGAACATACTGTCCCCTAATCTGTGTACTACCCCCTCTAGGACCTCTAACAATCTGTTGCAACAACACCTTAGTTTTCAAGTCTCCCTTTTTCTTTTCGATCCTTTCCTTCCCATTATTGACTCGGTTTTCATAATACTGATCCATATGCAACACTTCAGACTGAGACTTAGCTTGCCATGTGCTCTCAGAAGTCATAATATGCGACTGGATGTCAGGTAAAAATCCACGCACATATTTGTCTACAAATAATCGTTTTCCAGACTCTGTGCTTAAATCTTGTCCACTAAAATCAGAAAATACTTGTTCAAACTGATTAAAGAATTCAGTAGCACCCTCATATTTTCCTTGGATACAAGCAGTAAATTTGTCCCAAACAATCCTTCTCTCAGGAATTAAGGCTTTCAGTTTTGTCACTATTGTATCAGGCAAAGTCAGTATCACCTGTGGTGGTCTCTCACCAGCATTCCTTTCTCTATCTTGCCTAGCCATATTATCCCATATGTCCCCTAACCCTGGAACATCATCTACTGTCCTAATCTGTTTCCACAAATCGGCAGGTAGGAGCACAGGAAATAACAAATCTATATCACCCAAAGTGAATACTGACGACTGCAAGACAGATTCTATTTTTTTATAAAAAACATGTCAGATTCTTCCTAATATCTAGGATAGATTGTCTAATGGTATTCACCTCCTGTCTTGAGAATGGGATGTGAACAAACTGTGATACATAATGTGCATCAATGTCATAGGCGGCTACACATGTTGCGGCATTAGCTGGAACCTCAACTTTAGGGACAAATGTCGGAGGAACCTCTCTCATAGGCAACGGAGAAGTAGGCAACTCTGAACGCTTACTGAGCAACAGAGCTAAATCTAGCACTAAAGCAGCTGAAGGAGTGTCAGACGAAAAAGCTCTATTATAAATATTCAATAATTCTGCGGGACAACAAATCTTTCTTTTTATGCATTCATCCTGCAGGTAATCTACCCTAACATGTATCACTTTTCTCTGCATTTCTGGTGTATACTGACTATATGTGTCATATACTTCTATGGGAGATATCAACATGTCTGAAATCCATCTAAGTGCATCTCTTGTGCAAATTCGCGTTTCTTCACTCATTGATTTACAACGAGGAAGGAACCGTTTCTGTACAAACATAGCGCCCAAACTATCACCCTCTATTTCATCATTCTGTAACCTTTCCAACTCCCTTCTATACTCAAAACCCCCTTGACGAGCTCATATACTTTCTCTGCAGTATCTCTTGAATATGCTAAAACATTCAGATCCCTCAACCCTTGTGGGATATCTATATCATTCAGTCTGTTCCACATTACAGATAAATTAATTCCCAGTCCTTTGATAAAAACAGCTTTCTCAGGAAAACCTTCTAGGTTAGAGAGTGGAGCAAGAACATCAGATTGGTCATCTTTCTCCATACACTGTCTAGCCCATGCATTTAGATCTCGCTTTCTTTCTTTAGAAACTGTATTGCGAGTTACAATCTTCTATTCCGCTCCCTTATCAACTACAAGCGGAGCAGAACCACTTGGAAGAGAAAGAGTAGAAAAATCTTGTACAGTAGGAAATGAAGGTGCTATCACTGGTGTCAAAGACAAATCTACCAGACCCATGGCAGCAGGCAAAGGTCGAGGTACAGGTGGAGGAGCAACAATAGGAAGAGGAGCAATAGGTAGTGGCGGAGGAGAAATAAGAGGTGCAGGAATTACTACAGGAGGAGGAACAACAGCAGGAAGAGGTAAATCAACAGGGATAGGTACATACGGAGGTTGTGCAGTGGCACCAGGCCTTAGTTCATTTAAAAGCTTGTCAATCAGTTCATCTGATGCATGAAAATCTTTAGACGGGTATATTTTCTGAATGCCAAGTTGAAAAGCCCTATCCGTATTTCTAACTGACTCTGACTGTTTTTGTTGATCATACAATACTGCTTTCTCAGCGTTCGACATATGTCGACGCGCATGTTTCTCTCTACTTTTAAGCTGCTGCATAGCTTCTTTTTTCCAATTTTGTAATACATGAAATGCTGCAGGTCTAGCTTTTTTCTTTAATAATATAGATTCTAAATATTCTATATGAGAAATCTCAAAGCTACCATTGATTGGCCACTGGAGTTCGGAAGCATGTCTAGTTTGTCTGTGCCAAATATCATTAAACACTATACTACCAATGCCGTACTTACAGTACATAGTACATGCAGGCGATCCCTCATGTGCTGCCGGACGGCCAAATTCCAAAGATTGTCTTTCTCTGTGGAATAATGCCCTAAAACAGGCAGACAATTTCTCAGGCATGTCAGATTACTGGTGTTACTTGGTCAATAATTGTACTTGCGAGGACAATGCGCCAAATCAAATATCAGGATAATTAGGAATTGGGGCACGACTCACCTGATCAAAGAACTAAGGGAGGTCCGATCGGATTACTAAGGACAACAAAGGACCCTCGTGGTTGGTGATTTTGGCAAAACTGCCCACCTCGATATATATGGACCCTCGTCAAGATGCCGTCTCGGACCGCATGCTCACCGTCCAGGGATCGGGTCGTGCAATACTGTTGAGGTGTCGCGTCTCATCCAAGAAGGGGCCCCCTTTCTCACCATCCGATCCCGGTCCGATAGCCGCGTCAACACTTCAACGAGATGGCATCAATCTTGAGGGTCCCTGTTCGGGCGCCATCCTGAAAACAAGGAAATATCGAGGCTGAGTACCACAAAAGGAAATACACCAAATACGGGCTATAAAGATTCACAGATCTTTTATTCTGCGCAGTTTACCAAGAAATATAGTACAGATAGCTATCTGGCTCCCAATACCCCGCAATGAGTACCAGCCCGTCAAAGAGAGGCGAGAGAGTGCTGAACATCTAAACATTTGTGTTTTTATACAATTTCAGAAATATTGTCCAGCCCCTCTACATGTTAATAATCTGCAGTCTAGAGTTCGTGCGTAGTTCACATACAGCTTCTACAATAATATACAGAAGGATTACATGAGTTTTCAGTTCCATCAAGCGACAATGGCGATGTATATTCTTGGATCCTGCAGTAAGCCTTAGTCTATATCCCAACACAATGTAGTTCAGCCTGTGTCCACGCTTGGCGTTTGCACTTCATTGTTGCTGATGTGTATTCGTGGATGAGACTTGTTAGCGCAGACAATGCTGGGACAACAGTTCATACATAGTACAAGGTCTCATTACCTATTCTAACTTGTTGGTTCTTCGACAGTCTAACCATTAACAGAACTCAAAGGTCGAGAGGCTTGGTTGCAAGTTAGAAACACAGTCCACCATTTTAGAACAAAGAATGTATGAACAGAAATCAAAATGGCAGACGATTCTAAAATGGCTGCGAAGTCGATCCAAAATTGGAAATTTGGAACGCGGTTTTCTTCATAGAGCAACTAGGCTTAGGCCAATATAAATCAAAAGAAGGCACTAATATGATTTCTGTTTAACATGCATATAAAGAAAAGTACCTAGCGTCTTGCTCATTTGGGCCATATCTGACATAGGCAGAGATTTTGGTATCTAGAAGCTTAATTTATTGATTCCTCATTGAACTTTAGGTCACTGAATGTTGACTAGAGTTAAGCCGATTGGCAGAGTCCAATTAAGCTCAAAGATTAATGAAAGAATGCGAAAAGCCCATTTTTCTACATCACATTCGAGGCAATAAACACAGAGCAAATATCACTGATCTAAATTTCTGTGCCCCAATCTAAAGCCTCCTTTCATAGATGAAGCAAAATGATTCCCTACCACCTCCGCCTCGAGGTGTGCCAACAGCGGCTTGCTGAAAAGTTTTCTCCGGTGAAGTTTTGCAGAGAGTTCTTGTCCACTGTTTAATATATTAGCGGGTCCGTGGTTGACTGCCATGATTTACAAATGCTTCTGCGTGCATATATGGTATTAATTATCATATAAAAAATGCCCCCCATAATTCGATATTGCTTCTGAATAGGTTTACAGAAAACTGATTGGGGCACAATTTTCAGTAGTTTCTAAGAACTAATCACTTCTAAATGCTAACGCATATAGAAACATCAGTATCAAAGCTTCAGCTTTCCGTGCATTGCATGAACCATGGATGCAATTTTGTATGGCTGAAAGGCTGGGATTGAGCTGGAAGGCCAGACATTCCAAAAGCAATAAAACATCAAATACCTCCATTATCCTTATTGTTAACAAGTAACTAACTGCGGCTCCTGCCATTTATTTTCAGAAACAGCCATTACCCCCGTTTCCATTAACAGCTTATATGTGGCTATAACGTTGTCAATCCCTATCAAATCAAGAATGCCCCCTTTTTATAGGCATTTAGCTTCAGACCGTTCAACCAGTGTTCACTCCTCATAGAGTGACCTGATTTCCAAAATGAAAAACCTTGATGGCCAACAACATAAAAGAAGGACTACCACATTGCAGCCCACCCATTACCGCCCCTCCCCAACACGCCCCCACAACCACCAACCAACTCCATTTCCAGCACTTCTCCTTTGTATAAATGATATATGATCTAAATTGCGCAGTTTTGTCTGTGAATCTTGACATGTTAATCAAAGAAAGCTTTTGCTCTAATTGATGTTATGTGGCTTGCTGGGTCATTATTTCCAAGCCAGTCTCTGTGGCACAGTCAGTAAGCATTGTGGCTCGTACCTGAATGGTTTGGGGTTGGAACCTAGCCTCTAAATTCAAAATTCTGAAAGGGTTGTGAAAATAATTTGAATTATAATTGCTATCACCCGCCCTTTGTCCGGGACAGGGTTTTTAAATTTTAAAAAACTCTCCGGATGGGGGACAGAGGGCCCAATTCCGGGACCGTCCCAGCAAAACCGGGACGTCTGGTCACCCTAACTCCTCATCATGCCAAGTGTGGTTCCCTTTAGCATTAGATAACCTACTGGGTTTGTCCCCATAGAACTATGGAATACACCCATTGACAAAAACATAATAGAGAAGATGCCCTCTGGGTCTCAACATCCATTCAGTACACATTCAGTTTCTTCCATGATCCTGTTCAGTGCACCGTCATCATTTGCCAATATCTTCGGCTGATGAAGGCATACCTTTTCACTGGACAGATCAACTAAAGCGAGCCTCCCTTCATCCACCGGTGTTATCCCTGCAACATCAAAATCAGCTATGAATGGCTCATGAATGAAACAAAAATGGAAATCCATCATGAGCCAAAAATAGCTGATTTTAATGATGCAGGTTTGAACCAGCGCATGAAGTCCGTTCTTTTACATGGGACCCATTTTCTGTATCATTTAGTAACAGCTAAGATAGAATCCCACATACTTCGCTTATTGCCTGAAATACATCTACAGAGCTGAATTGTCCGAGTTTGTTCTGCCATTTAGGTGGCAGAGAGCTTGCTTAATGAAACAATTCTGCAGAAATGACCCACTTTATTGGATGCCTTTTCAAGAACTCCGACTGGGGTTCCACGTATCTCCATTTCACTTTGATAATCTAATGAGGTTATTAGGTCCTTGTTAGTAGTACCATTAAAATCGGTGTCTGTAGAAATGATCGAATTCGAAAATTAGTACTGCAAAATGACCACGAGGTTTTAGGGATTTTGGTGCATTTTTAGTAAAAAATAGATGGCCGGTGGGGAAAGGGTATAGGTTAAGGTAGTGGGAGTGGGCCCGGGTGCGGCGGTCTCCCCCCACAATATTTAAAAAAGGATTCCACCCAAAGAAATGCGGTCATTTTGCAATAGGTATTTTATTTTCGATCATTTCACGGCAATCCATTAAAATCACATACTATAGACCTTGTCAAGCTTTCATTTGTATCACTGGTTGTTATGTTACTATCTGCAAGCGTAAGGTTCACCTTGTGGCAGACTCTCTTGCAGTTTCACTGCCTGAATTACACGATGAAGTAGGTCAACACCCGCCATGGTGGGAGTAGGCCATTGCTTGCTCAGGTTCTGCTTCTACTGTTCCATTCTGCACCCTGGATATGGAGTCGTGGCCCATATCACCGCAGCTCAAGCATTAGGACCCCACCTAGCTGTTCTTGCTGGAAGGCAGAGGTCTCACCTGAAGACTGCCTGAATGGGCACGTTTCTTGAAAGCAACATACCTGGTGATTCTCTACAAAGTATTGTCAGCTAGGATCCGACCTCTTAGAGCTAATATCGCCAAAGTTCCAGGAAAGCAATGCCAACATTTTAGTGGGTGATGCTATCAGTGAAAGCCACTGATCAATCAACAGCCTCCATACGAGTCCTCAAAGTCGAAGCTTCCTGCCAATAACTTATCCCTCAAAATCTTTTGGAAAGTTCTCCATGAAAAACAGAATCAGTATCTACCTCAGACAGACCAGCTATAGTAATGGGATGCTCCTCAATTAAGAGAATACGTTATACTAGGTGAGTGTTGGAAATGAAGCCAAAGGCTGCCCTTCGTGTTAGTATGTTTGTTGACATTGTGGAAATACACAGTGTCCAAGGGTTGCCAGACCCTCGGCTAAACTATTATCATTCAAAATATTAAAAAAACAGCCCATCTATTTTGCCATTATTATTATTATTATTATTTATTATTATTATTATTATTATTATTATTATTATTATTATTATTATTATTATTATTATTACTATTATTATTGTTATTATTATTATCATCAGATGGTCGCTCTTACTCTCTCACCTCACCTTTTAGTCCACGTTCCTCCCATCACATTCTTTCAATCTTGGGCTCGGAAATGCCTAATATTTAAGCAATAATACTAACTTCCTCACAGACTTTTTTTTGTATTTCACGAGCTCTAACTCAGGAACATCACTGAGACATGTTTGTCACGCGTCATATTGGCACTGCTACCTTGCTACACTCTCCACGGCTGATGGGGCATGTTAAGGGGGTTATGCTCATGATCATGAAAGCCCTTCCTGCTGCCACCCATTCTGTTGTGACTATCATTGTCTCTCATTTGTGTACAGCGCTCCTCATTACCGTCTCCATGACCTTTAGCATTATCCTCTCCGAATTTCATCCAGGTCCTCCCAACTCTTTCTTCCCTGACTTGGACCTGATGATTCTTGACTCCCTTCCTACAGAGGTCATCATTGTTCTTTTATGGAACTTCATCCTCTCTAAAAGATCCACCACCCGTAACTTGATCTTGACTCTTTGCTGTCTGACCACTCTCTGGCAGCCCTCCATGATCAACGGATTCATGTTCATGGCAGCTCACACCAAGGCCATACCATCTCTCTCTCTGTCTCCACTTCTGTGTCTGCCATTGGCCTTTCTCTCTGCTTCTCTTCCATGATTGCCAACATTTGAGACACTCAGGGCTGGACTGCGAACTAAAAGAGGCCCTGGAAATAATTACTGGGGACCAAAAGAGGCCCTGGAAATAAAGTTCAAAGTGGCCCCAAATTACACATTTTCAGCAAGCCCAATGCTTTTCCTATGAGAAAATTTGGAAATACCACAGAAAAGAGGCCCAGGGCGCAGAAGCCCACCGGGAAATCTCCAGAGTTCCGTATTGGCCAGTCCACCCCTGGAGACACTGTTACCTCCCTCCTCTCACTCCTCGTCCTCCACAATCTCCACAGTTCTCCCCACTATCCCTCCTGTCCCCTCCGTTTGATTATTTCCCCCACCTTTCCTGCTAAAAGTACACAGGTTCTTCTGAAAGTGAATTCATTGTGTGCCCCTGTAGACTTCTTTGCATGGACAAAAAAGTTAAGACCCTGACACAGATCACCTCCCACTTCCTCCCCTCACTCTTCACCATTTACTGAGAAATAGCACCCTACCAATCTCATTCAAGACTGCCAATATACTATTCATCCCCAAGAAGCCCCTGGTTGACCCATGCAACCCAGAAACCTATCACTATCAGTCTAATTCTTCCCTTAATACTAAATATCCTACAATTTTAGAAACAATGGTTTTTAACTGATTATCCAGACATGGATCCTGAGACGGCTGTGCAGAGCGGCACAAAGTATGCCTTATTACTAATGCCCAGTGAGGTGAAACATATTCGAGGTTGATCCTCATCCATAAGGGGCATTAACTCACAGTTTGGGCTGGACTGCCCCGTTTGGGTTACGACCAAGCCTGATTTACATATGGTGTTTACCATGCTGTATGTTATGGCAGGCTGAAAAGGAACGCCCTGGAGAGTTTCCCAGAGCATTACAAGTGGTTTAAAATTAATTCAAAACCTTGCAATTTTGATGGACTCAATGCTGGATGCTCTCCCTGTATCAGTGGCCACTCTTTAACTCCCTCTTAGCATTCTTTAAATTACTAAGCATGGGACTTGAATGGTTTCCTATGTAAATTAGAATGTGTGTACATATACACACTCCATCACCCATTTCATTGAATCTATTCATAGTCTTCCCCGTGTATATGTCCAAGTGAATCTCCTGTTAGTTCCCGCCTTGCACCAGCGCCCTTCTTATCATTCAACCCTACCCAATTCCCCTCTTGCGTCTGGTCCTTTTCTCTCATTGTCCATCTTCATTGGTATTCCCTCCCCATGCCAAACATATCACAAGTATCCCTGCATTCCAATCTGCCCTTCAACCCTCTCTCCTCTCCCTAGAAGACAGCATGGCCAACACATGCCATTCCCCCCACCCTTGATCTGTTCTCCTCTATGACTCATTATTTAGTGTATTGTATATTTACCTACACGTTTACTTTTCTTTGTTTGAAAATTTTGTATTGAGGAATAGTGGTACACAGTAATATAACAGAAGACATCCTTAACAACAGTGAATTAATACAATTGAGTGCATACTTAGGGTGCATGAAAGAATACAAATTGTAGAAGGGTATATATCTAGCGATCTAAGAATAGATTTTTTTTAAACAAGAGACAAAACTAGGGACATGAGAGACAGACAAGACAGACAGAAACAAGAGGATGGGGGGATGAGACAGGATAATATAATAGTAACAAACTAATATTATGAAATGGGAATGCTGGTAAGTAAACAATCAAGAAACATGCTCTACTTTAATTCATGTGTACGAACTAGAGTTTTTATTAGCCTGTCTAAACTCTTCAAATGTAAGATTGCACAAAATTATACATTCGGTACATTCAAACATGTTTATTGATTGCACATTTGTTCAAAAAATGTTAAAAATTGTTGGGATACCACAAAACTTAGCTTCAAAATACAGTGTGATTTTGATTTCAAATTTCTTTGTTTTCAGAAGCTCATTATTCCAGGATAATTTAGATTTGAATGCTTGTCATTTGTTTAATCACTTCATTCTTGTTGCTATTCAAACTATTACTGCCAATTAGAAAAATCTAGTTTGTGTTCATTATAACATTTGGTGTAACTCGGTATGTAATATTCATAGGTTGGAGGGTTGTATTGCCTCATCACATGCTTATATTTTTAATTATTTATAGTGTCGGACTGTGCTATCCCCAGCATATCACACGTCGATTTTTACTCCCCTCCTCGTGCTGGATCTAACTACCACTGCTGTCCCTTGCAAAGAAGGCTTCTAAGGGATTGTGTTGCTTTTGTTTTTGCTACCCTATACAGTGTATCTAATGTAAGTGTTCATAGTTCATTAGTACCCAGCGAGGGCCAATGAGGTTGTAACATGCGATATGCACCATTACCAGTCCTACAAAGCCTTACCTGCACTTGTTCCGCGTCCCTCGATGTTCCTTCTATTTCCACGTCTGGCTTCCATGGACAGGGAGAAGGGACTACCTGTAGTCCCCTCTTCCCATTTCCTGGTGGCCATTTTCTATGTTTATTTTTTTAAATCACTTTTTAATGGCAGCCATGGAAGTGGAGAAGGGACTACATGTAGTGCCTTATCCCCAGTCCATGATGGCCATCTTATGTATTTAATTGTTTCTTCTTTTCTGAATGGCCGCTATTGAGAGGGAGAAGGGACTAAATATAGTCCATACTCCCCATTCCATGGCAGCAATATGTGTTCAATTTTATTTTTCAGTTGCGAAATGCTGACGGCGTCTCGCAACTTCAAAAAAGGCTTCACTTGGGCCTTTAACTATGGGCCCCAGGGTATTACCTAAAGTGGTAATGCCCTCCCCCTCAGCTCCCAGTTCGGGACTTATTGCTTGAATTAACCTAAGGAAACACAATATATCTTCTGCATTGAGAGACAAGGAAGTCCATAGTTTGGCTACTAACAACTTGTCTTCTACCCCAGAAGGAAGCCATAACTGTAGAACGTGAAGTGTTACATGCACCCAAGTGCCAAAGTTAGAAGGGACCTCTCTTTAATAGGGCAGATGTTTAGTCCTACAGGGAATTAACTAATCGGCCAAACATTTAAGCAATGAGTTGTAACACTAAACCATATTTTTAGGACTGAGAGAAGCACAGACTTCCAGTGGGGCACCATTTTGATCCAAACTGCACAAAGACCCAGAGCTCCCTTAATAGCGGAACCATTCAGGGGATCTGACTTCCCCTGAAAACATGCAAATAAGCAACATAATTGTGCTTGTCCAATATGTAGCAGTGTTTTTATTGAAACATGCACAGTGTTACTGTGTCTCATAGTGCAGTTTTTTATTTGTTTATAATACTTGCTCTTTCAGCATCACTTATTGCATCAGGGTCTAACTTTTCACCTATTTTCATCTTACTTGTTATTGCCAGTCTCTTCGCAATTCTAAGTCCTTCTCAGATTTGCATATATTCCAGTTTTCTCTGCCCGACCTTGGGCTCTTTTGAGGTCTTTTGACAGTTTCTTCATACCCCCCTCATGTTCTAAGGGTCTTTCAGAATTCTTCACCTCCCTTATCCACCAAGGTTCTTGGCACTTTCTAAAACGTTTAATTGCAGTTAGGAAATACTTTCTTTTTGTACCTTTCCCTCTATAGAGTTCTATGTAACACCATTCTTTTTGCTTGTTTGTAAACTCTGTCCTGACTTTTTGAAAGGAAGTAAAGCCCTCAGCTTTACTTACTTTGCCTTTTGCTCATTGTTATGGGGAAATGGACTAGAATCTTAGACTGTAAATACTGAGAGACTTCTTGTCTCTCTTTGCCTAATTCTGATATTTTGACCATTGCACAGATCACCTTCCAGTGAAGTCCAATTAGGATACTTTGTATCCGTATATCTTGTTACCTTTTGAGTTTTTGATTACTGTTTATATGTGCCTAAAACAAGCTGGCGGCAGCAGTGATATTTTACCATTTGTATGATGTTTTACATTTTCTCTTTTGTGTTAACCGTGAATGGCTACTAAAGGTGATTAGCACCCAAAGATGGCAGTGCTATGAGATTTGTCACTTTTTCTTTGGCTATATTGCAGTTTGGACTCCTTTCTGCCCTTTCAGGTCAGGAAATTCCACAGGCAGGCTTGTGACCATTTGTGTGTGTGAGCCATGGGAGGCAGCTGGGACTGTCTTGTCCCATTCCACACTCCCTACTGCCAGAAAGTCTGTTGCTGGGCAGATGTAGAGACCAGTGGTAGTCCATGATTGGACAACCCCTGATTGTTGGAATATTGCAGATCCTTACCATTGGTGTACTTGAACCGGCTTCCAGGTCAAATTCTGCATAAAAGGAGAACTTCTGCAGCCATTCTTCAAATCCACATTGGAGACAATATTTCCACAAAGTAGAACACAACCAGAGGATGACCCCTGTAACTGACCAGCATTAACTCCAGTAATTGGCACAGTGATGTTCTGCTCCTCTGTCTGATCTCACAAGACCCTCTTCATTGCTTTGACCCTTGGACTAGTGGGACCAACAAGTCTCAGCCCCTTGCACGCACAACCTTCAGATGTGTCCTTGGACTGCCTGGTGGACTTACTATCTCCCTCCTGAGCTA
This sequence comes from Ambystoma mexicanum, assembly GCF_040938575.1. Classification (NCBI taxonomy): domain Eukaryota; kingdom Metazoa; phylum Chordata; class Amphibia; order Caudata; family Ambystomatidae; genus Ambystoma; species Ambystoma mexicanum. The sequence goes on along the minus strand of NC_090925.1, from coordinate 609,879,386 downwards.
TCTCACTGCAGCCATTGTCTTGAGTTTGGCCTTAGATCTTGGCAGGGCCTCAGCTTGTGCCATACGTCACCTACTCCTGACTTTTCAGCAACCGAACTTCAAGACCTAGGTGTCATCTTCGACTCCACACTCTCCTTCTCGCCTCACATCTCCGACGTCTCTAGAAAGTTGCACTACCAGCAGCACCTCCTCAGAGGTATCCTTCCTTTCCTCTCCTTCCCCCGGAAGCTCACTTTCTCCAGGGGTCTGGTTCTCTCTAGGCTGGACTATTGCAACAGCCTCTTTCTAAATCTGCCTGCTTCTACTCACCGCCCTCTGCAACTTATCCAGAACAGGACTGCGAGATTTGTCCTTGGCCTCAAGCCCAGGGATCGTATCTCACCAGGACTGAAATCTCTGCACTGGCTCCCAGTGGCTGCAAGGATTAAGTTCAAAACTCTCTGCATCGTCCACAAGGCCTTCTGTGGCCTGGGGCTTCAATACCTTCAACCTTCTCTTCTTAAATACCTTCCTTCTCGAGCTAGCTCTTCGCTCATCTGCCTCCAACTTCCTCAGGGTCAGTCGCTTCTCCAAGCAACGAGTTGGGGGTAGATCTCTTTCCTCCCTCTGGAACAGTCTCCCTGCCTCCCTGAAAATTGAGGAGAATCATCTTAGGTTCCGGAAGCACCTCAAAACCTTTCTCTTTGCTTCTGCTTTTTCTCCTCCTCTCCCCTGCTGACTTCCTGGATGACACCTGATATTGCACTGGTTACCTGGCCACCCTCTGATCTCGGGCCCAGGTCCCCTCCCCCACCAGTCACACTCCTGCACTGCCTTCCTGGCAACCCCCCCGCACTTGGGGACTGTTTCTGTATCCATACAGTCCTACTACCAGCACTTGACACCTGTTGTCTGCACTTACCCTTGCACTTGACACCTTCTGGCCGTACCTTTACCTATTGTTATTTATTCTTATCCCATGTACTGCACTGTCCTCTCCCCCTCCCCCCGCACTTCTCCTCCCTCCCCTTCCCATGCACTTGTGAAATCTGAATGACACCTGGCCTAGTAGGATTGTTGTCTGTCTTCCCTCTGTTCCCCCACCCTTTCCTCGTTTTGCCTTGAAACACTTGTGTATAGGCGCGTTATAAATGCCATATCATATCATATCATATCATATCATATCATATCATATCATATCATATATCATATCATATCATATCATATCATATCAAGAGAGGCTGTGCTGGAGCTACATGTGTGTTTGTTGCTGAAGGATCACTTGATTGTGGTGACCGTTTCTGGAACCTACATTCTCAATCCTGAGCGTTGTTCTAAGGGGGTCTGTCCTGCTGAGGTCTACCTTTGTCTTCATTTTGAACCTCCACTTGGAAGCTGTCCTGATACCGGAAGTAGCCCTTGCACCCACAATTTCTGGTCCTCTTTCTCCCGAACAAAGGACAGTGAATCTTGTCTCCAGTGAATTCTGAGTCACCTGGAAGATTCGGAGGAAGGGGCGGAAGTAAACATATCTATTCCTATCCTCCGCTGTCCTCCATAGGGTAACATTGGGTGCAAAGCACCTTGTCCCCTAACTCCCTCTGGCCTGATCCTGGGTTGTCAAACCTGGTTCCAGGATCCTATGATAGGGATAAATTTGGGAGTAGGATAGAGAGGAAAACTTACCTTATTTTGGGAAAATACTTATTTTACTTTGAAATACTTTGAAAACCTTTTGAACTCTTTTGAAGCACCACCACAGCCCACTGCATCCTTTCAGAAATATCTTCCCTGGAGAAACTGGAACTGGAACGTCTGACTTTTGTGTACTGGGCCCCATACATTGTAATGCTGGACATCCTAAGATAGTGGGAACTGGGGTTGGACTGATTCAGCCTATTTATCTGGCATTTTATTACTTACCTGATGACTACTAGTAAGTGATATTATCTCTGACAGTAAATGTTTATACATATGTGATGTATGGTTTTTGATTGCAATGCGTACCTGTGATTGTCATGTTTTAGTGTTTTTTAAAGGCTTAATAAATATCTTTATTTCTATACATTGACTGTCTAATTTGAATTTTTAAGTGTTGCCCTGTGTGGACTCTCTTTAGCCTTTGACCACTATGACACCTTTCCTGAGACTAGACCTTGACTGCTCATCCACACTACCTTGACTGGGTTATGGCTAACCTCCCAGTGACTTGCCTGTTCAACATAATTATGGTGGCCTCCTAAAGTCTTCACCTCAGGACTGTCTTTACAAATCCATCTTAACAATTTCCCCTTTCAAATTCTGGGCATCCTTCTGACCTCTCATGGCTCCTCTCGGGATCTAGTTACCATATACAACCTCTCAATGCCCCTTTCAGGTTCTAGGCACTTTATCAGGCTTTTCAGAACACCTATCAGGTCAGAGGGGCCTTTCAGGGTTCACAATCCCACTTTTATTCTTGTGGCACTTGTTGTGGCTCTTCGTGCCCTCTCAGACCCTAGACACATTTCAGGGTTCACAAGAGGTTTCCTAAGCATCAGCCTCTATGCTATGCAGCTAGTTATTGGGACTCAGGGATGTATCCTCCTTCTTTGGAAACACTTTCAAAGCCCCTCTAATTTTCTAGATATTTTTCAGTCTTCTTAGCACCCATATGAGACTCTGGGAACTTTTTTAAACTTCTCAATGCCCAACCTAGGTTCCAGGCATATTTATGACTGCTCAACAGCCTTCACAGGCTCTAGGTGCCTTTTGAAAAGTCTCATATTTCTGACTTTTAGAATGTCTCAGAGGTTTTAGGCACCTTGTCATACATCTGAACGCCCCTTTCAGGATCTTTCTGATCATCATAGTTCTCAATGGCTCTCTCAGGCTCTGGTTGCTTTTCAGGGTTCTCAGGATGTTCCTCAATTATTAGCCTATCTTCATATCAGTCAGTTATTAGGAGTCAAGGGGCCTCATTACGACCTGTGAGGAATGGGTTAACATGTTCCGCTAATGGATGCGGACCCGTTAACAACATTCCGCACAATTACGAGGTCCCCTCGCGGGACACGGTAAGGATGCCTGGCAAAACCAGGTGTCGGTACCGGGTCCCGCGAGGGGGCCAGGGAGCTAACAACGGGCCGGTCGTAATCGGCCCGTTGTTAGCTCCCTCTCCCATTCCCATTGAGCCCTATGGGGGCTCAAATGGGAATGGGGAAGGTCCGGGCCCGGGTTCCCTGAGGGAGGAATTACCGGGACCTCTGAACTCGGAATTGCCCGGTAATTCCCCATTCAGGGAACCCGGTAAAGGAGCCCCATTTGGTGGCAGCCATGGAGCTAATAGCTCCATGGCTGCCGCCAAACTCGTAATGAGGCCCAAGGTCTGTCATACTAGCCTCTCAGTACATAATACAATGGGCCTCATTACAGGTCCGCCGGTAACCCTGCCGGTGATACTGACCTGAAAAGAATTACTGGCCCCTGACTATTCCGAGTCCGGTGGCTGGGAAGTCAGGTGTCAGTAACTTTGTTAGTCCCCATTCCCATGGAGTCCATTAGGACTCCATGGGAATGGGGTCACAGGAGCACCGGCACTGTAACAGTGCCTGTGCTTCCATGAGAACTCTGCGAGCGGGTGCCGCCCTGCCCTACCAGCACTGTTGTTTCCGTACCGGCACTATTGTAATGAGGCCCAATGTGTCCTCCTGCTCCAGGCATTGACTCTCCTTTAGCATTCGTGATTTTCTTGTATGCCTCCTCTTGAGCCCTAATTGCAAAGGAGCAATTGCCTCCTTCTGTAAAATTTCTTTGGCTCTATGAGTTTTCTCTCTGCCCCTTTTCCTACCATGCTCTGCTTCCAGGCTTCTGTTCCATACAGGGTGGGGTCAGATGATACAAACCATGTCAGCCATCTTGGACTGTTTAGTTACTCTTTGATGAAGCCAAGACATGGAAGGTTTGGACCTGTATAACTGTTGTATCCTTCTGTCTTTATTTCGATGGGAACAGCTTTTCTGTGTCTGCCTCAAATGAATGGGCTCTCTCTCGTAGATTCAGGTCACGTGTGTAGGGACCACGAAATGGAGCCCCTTTGCTTGCAATTAAGAGGATTTTGACTGTGTCCCTCGCAGGTGCCCTTTCTCCTCTGTTAACTGGAAACTTTCCTTCCCTACTTGTTGGTGGCAAGGCTGCGTTTGTCTGCACTGGAAGCTTTGTCTGCATGCTTCAGTAGAATCAGTCTGTCAGCCTTTCCCTGTATTTGCAGTTCATCTTGCTTTTCCCATTCACTGTAATGTACCTATAGCTTCCTTTTTTATTCGCATGGCCATCCATGTTAGTTGCAATTAAGCGTAGGCAAGCCGTTCATTGTATTCTTAGGAATCTTGCAGTTTCCTCGTACCAAAAGGTATACGTGTGCCAGTCCTCTAACAATGTGAGTCATGAACATTTGCTTCATGTCTATCTGCAGTAAACTAAAGTGTTTGGGCCTCATTAGGACCCAGGCGGTAAGGGGTTTACGGCGGCGTAAACAGCGCCGACCCTTACCGCCTGATTCCGAGGTCCCTTAGCGCCATGGCGGATTTAACACCTGCTTTTAGCAGGTGTTAAAATCCATGGCGCTAAGGGACCATGTTGTTAATTACGCCACCATAATTTACGGTGGCGTAATTAACGCCTTCCCCACTCCCATTATGCCTTATGGGGCAAAAATGGGAATGGGGAAGGGTAAATGGGGATTGGGGACTTACCGCCTCGCCGACCTCAGAATGGGGTGGTAAGTCCGCCAACCACCATGGCGTAAATGTAGTTTACGCCATGGTGGTAAAGGTACGACCCAGGCGGTAACTTACCGCCTGGGTCGTAATGAGGCCCTTTGTGTAGCTTTGTGCAGGATGACTATGTGCGTCATGTCTAACTTAGCTAAGTCATGATGTCAGTCATGACGTCATCTGTGTTACTGTCATCTGGGTATGGACTGAATGGTTGTCTGCGTGAGTGCACTTTTGACACCAGCAATGCATCAACGATGGTGAGGAAGGGCCCAGAAGCGATGTACATCTCTCATTTCTCTGTCGCCGGCTGAGAGTGGGATGGGTGTAATGAGGGCCATGTTTGGTTCTCCCTCTTCATGTTTGTGGAATAAAGAGAAGTGTATAATTATATCTGTGAAGCCGGGTAAGGTAATGGTTTGTTTGTGACCAGCATGTGTTGTGTCAGCCTTTCTGTGGGCAGTGTGCTGGAATGCTTAGGGGACTGAGCATTTTCTGTGTGCATGTTTCTCTGTGTTTTGGCTGTAACAGGTGTACGTGTTTTTATGTTAGTATGTGTGATTTTAGTTTGTTATATGTATACATTTTGTTACTGTTTGATTGCTGTGAAGGTTACAAGTGGGTTGTGTATCTGTGTTCGCTGAGGATGTTGAGCCCGTTAAGGATATGCATGCGTTTGTAAGTGTACTGGGTGGTTTGAAATCCCAGTGTTTTTCAAAGTGGGTGCTTGTGTGTATGCTGGAGGGTTTAGGGGTCTTTCTGTGTGCATATTTCTGTGTGTGTGCACATTCAAGGGCTTGTCTCTGTGTGTGTTTATGTGTGTGCATGTGTGTGCACGTCTGAGTGTGTGTGTTCGCATGCCTGTAATCACAATTAGTTTTTAGGTGTGAGTGCTTAATTTGTGCCGGTGTTTGGCGGTGGCCAACACCGGCACAGTTATTTCGGCACTGCCACTCATTCTGCCCAGGGGATGAAGGCAATGCATTCATCAAAGAAAATTAACATGAAAGTGTTAACTTTCTTTGATGAATGCAATCGCTTGCTGAGGCCATGCTCAGGGTGGGATTGGCCCATCGGCCGTGACGAGCCAAAATCACGCATGGGCCCGTTTTTTAATGCACCATGCTGTCTTGCGCCGACTCAGGGGGGCCTACTCTGATCATGTTTGCTCTGCATGATCACAGTAGGCAGGGCCTGCAGGCATCGAGTCTGCGTGAGACTCCATGGCGGCAGTTGAACTTTGCAAGTGAAGTGTTACTTTTTTACAAAATACTGAGAGCGGTGGCCTGCTCCCAATGTTTTGTAAAAGAGTAACACTTCACTTGCAAGGTTAAGGTTGGGGCCATGGTGCCTCCCTGTCCACTCCATAGCTGCAGACAGTGCTGTGACAGCTCGCTGCAGCAGCGCCCCCGGCATTTCCTGCAACTACTTTTTGGTGTCCACTGCCCAGTCTGTGCCAGAAGACCTGGTGGTGGGTCCGCGCACGTAACGTTAAGGTATGTTGCGCAGTTCGCGCCTTCATGTTTTGTATCTGCATTTTGGTTGCTAGCGTACATGTTTCCTGTGTGCACATGCCCACCCAAAATCCAACTCTGTTGGCTGCCAGAATGCTTGTTTCTCCTACAGTGAAGGGAAGCGCTGGTGTTGCCCTTCATTACTATTTTAAAAAATGCCACCGGGGACCCTTTTTAATTGACTTGTTTCCGCCTCCTGGATGGGCGTAAGAAATAGGTAGTCTTTTCTCGTTGTATTGCACATCATAGGCTCATACGTGGTATTTAATTTGTGTATTGTATGAAATGCATATCACATTAGTGAAATCATAACCATATTTTTCGTAGTGTACTTAGTAAGCAGCTGCATTTGGCAGCGCACTGTTTCCCAACTGCCTGATGAACGGTCTGAAATTGTGCTCCATTTTTAGGTTGGGCTATTAGGTGGTACACCTATAAGTGAAACCATTGTATTAGAGTACAGATAGGGAGAACCGGCATATGAGGAGGCACACACAGCTTGTAGGTGTTGTTTGGTTATTTGCCCACCCATTAACTGCCCAGTGCCCACATGCATCATAATCCCTAAAGCCATTCCCACCCAGTTCCTACCCTTGCTGCCCTAAAACATCACCTCATTGGAACTATTTGTGCTTGCTTTAATGGAGCCTCACCATCAAACTTTGCACTTGAAGCACCTGCCAATTCTTCTTAGAGTTAATGACTTAATTGACGCTGTGGGTGTGCTACTGGTGTAATAAAAATGTGTTAACCAGGTTTGCCTTCAGCCACTTGATTTATAAGCACTATGCATGTCCTTCACTGAAGTCGTGTTAAAAACAAGTAATGGCAAAACTAACAGTTTTGGCTTTTGTATAAGTATTAGGCATTTGCCAGACACTACTATTAGATGCCCTGCCCAGGTATTTGCACCATTTTTCACCTGCTACCATCTATAGCTAGGTAATACCACTACGGCAGTGCCTGGCAGGTGCCTTTCCCATGCCTACACAAAAGCCCAAACTGTTGGCGTTGCCAATGATTTTTACCCATGAGGTTAAGCTGATCTGGCTCTCCGTGACAATGCTAACATGTAAATCGATGGGCCCATATGGAAATTGAGTTCAAAGCAGAAAGAAGATGTTACACAAGCTACTTAGTCAGCAGGGGGAAACACTGGAACACTTGTGGTAGCTAAAATAATTGCAGGTAATTAGGAGGCATAGATTTTATTGGGTTGCTTATGGAGCTGCCAATCAAATGCCCAGATGCTGTATTTCTGTATAACTTCCACCTTTAACTTCTGCGTAACAGCAGAACCTTTATTGTCAGGAGGTGAAGTGTGTATGGTGCCTGTCTTGCTTTTTATGTGCAAGGCGGCACTATTGGTGTTGAGGCAGAAGACAAGAGGGCTATCCTGAACATAACCTCCACTTCAATATGAATAGGAAACCTACATAGAAAAGACATGTAGTGGCCAGTGGCCATATCCTAGGTTATAGCAGGGGATGTTGAGGCGGGGAAGGTGTCTGCCCAGGATCACACATCTTGGCTCACTCAAATAGTTGGATTTCAAGGTCCACAGTTATGTCTTGTAGAGGTTTACTTACAAAAAAACACATTTCTAATTAAAGCCACATGACAGCATGTAATTCCTTATAGCAACATCTTAAGCCAAAAGAATATTGTGGTTTTAATGTTAAACTATAACTCCCAGAATGCAAGTTAATGACAACCTGAAAAATCTAGTTAATCCCACAGTACTTTCAGTGATTTAAAACATGTAATAAAATAAGTTGTGAAATAAACAAAGATAGATATGTATGCTCCTTCCGCATCCATCCCACTACTAGCCTGTGCCAGCAGTTGCTGCAGCGTCAAACATGTGACATGGAGCAGCAGCAGCAATAATTACCGGCTTGACTTAGTCAGAATAGCATAGGATCTAGGTGCCTTTATTTCTGTTATACAGCCCCAGCACCAGGAGGTCTAAACTACAGCAAAATTGGCCTCTGTACCACCTAACTACACACTTGGTAATGCCAATGTGCCATAGGTTCACTATGTATGCCCTCTGGGAACCAAAGGGACACTGTTGGCTAAATGTCCTGACCCATTCCCCCAACTGCGTGGCAAACTAATGCCAGTGAATCTGCTCATTGAAACCACATGTATAGGACTCCAGTCAAAACATCCACTGTTGTTCTTTCTTGGGAAGCATAGCTTAAAAATCTCCTCCGCGTCTTGGAAGTTGGACCTTTTCCAGTATCGTCCATTTGAAATCCTGAGCTCGATGCCCCATTACAACAAAGTGCTCCACCATTGGGGCGGTCAGTTTGCAAGTGCGAAGGCAGAACTTGTGTTCAATTATCCTTTTTTTACTGTCATCCCAACATATGCCAGTGCACATGGGCACGTTATCGGGTATATGAAATCAGGAGAATTGCAGTTGGTATTGCAGTTGGTTCCCGGTTTAGGGAGTATCTTGATGACCGCTTGATCCCTTGGAAATGGACATGGTAACAGATGATACACGAGTGGAATACTTTATTTCATAGAAAGGACAAGTTCACAAATGAAACACTCACAATGTATTAGGGTGCACTGGGGGTTGGGGATACAGACCAGTGCATATAATTAGCAGTTATAATACGGCTGTTGCAATTAACTAGTGGAAAAGCTGAAGCAGAGTCATGCATTTTGTCCCCTGTGAAGGTTACGGGATGCCCTGTGCCTGGGCTAACAAGGACGGTGAGGTCGGTTGTGAAGTAGACCGTATTATTTTCCTGCTCATGAAGAAGATGGTGGAAAGATACATATGTCATTGAAACCGGTCGACCTCTTTTTAAGTGGATATCCTTTTACTAAGTTAGGAAACCAGCACTATTAGGTGTTTCGTGGTGTTTGCTCTTTCGATGCTGGGTGTTTATTATAATTTTGGTATAACAGGTACTAGGCTCACTATTTCGAGCACACTGCAGAGTGGGTGAATAAATATGCAAATCCCCATTGGAATGCTCTATAGTTGAGTGCTGGGACTGGTTGGTCCCAGTTTTGCGGCTATAAGGTGTGTTTAGCAGTATTGTGTAGCTCAACACTTTACTGCATCTACTTCACTAGTTCCTGGATACATTTGGATCAGCAATTGCTCGTGGTAGTTTGGTGGAGGGAGCTCTGGTCTCCTTTTCTTTTAGATAGGCGTTGCACCACCGTTTGGCGAGGGGCAGCTCATGCTTCGAGCGAGCGACAGTAGAGTTCTGCTTAGTGAGGGAGAGTAGTAGTTTATCGTCGGATGATTGATGCGGCCATTCATTGTTTTCCCTCTAGGCACCTCCGTGTGAGATGATCGCGTTATTCTTCTGGTGTCTGAGATGTAAAAGCCTGCATGGTTGCAAGTGAGAAAACGTGTGTTTGTTTTGGGCTGACATGTACCTGCCCACTAGCCTATTGCTTCACTTCCCCCATCTATGGAGTCCCGGAGAAATACTTTTTCTTTCTGTCACTGGGTGCATCCAATAACCTCACGTTGCCTTCCCCAATGGCAGTGCTTCTGCTCTTTAGAATAATTCCTACCCCTCCGAATAGGCCCGCAGTTGGTCCCTACCCATCAGCGGCTCTGCTCTTGGAGCTGTATATGAGTTGCACTACAGCCCCACGCATACCATTTGCCTCACTCTGGACTCTGCTTGAGGTGTACAGGGGGTGCTCTATATCCATACTGCCCTCATCAGTGGCTCTGCTTTTGGAGCTGTAGATGAGATTTTCTAAAGCCCGGTTATACCGTTTCCCCACAATGTGGGCTCAACTAGAGCTGTACAGGAGGTATACTGCATCCCTCTGCGTATTACCACCCTCGTGAATACTCTGCTCTTTTGAGTGGACATGAGATGTACTGTACTACTGCCCGGATACCCTTTCTCTCATTGTATGCGCTGCTTGAGCTGTGCAGGAGGGCCTTCTTTCCCTACCTGTATTACTGAGCTTATCAATTTCTCTGCTTTGGAGCGGTACCCCGGGGGTGCTATCGTGCAGTACACCGCCTCCCTTCATGCCCTGCGTGCTGCTCTGCTTTTGGAGTGAGCAGTACAGACCGGGGTCAGTTGACTCATTTATCACAGGACTTCCCAGACTCCCCGCCGACAGAGGGAGGCCGCACCGACCGTTCCTCATCTTTGATCCCAGCATCCTTCGACGGAAATCTTGCCTGCATGCTATCATTTATCTCAATTTTCTCCCTCCCGCCTCATGCCCAATTTCCGCTCTGTGCCCATGGGTGAATTTTATCTTATGTCCTTGCTGTGATCAGGGCAGACGCGAGGCTGGCTCCCGGTGCCCTGGGGGCGAGAAGCTTATCGCAGCCGTTCTGCTGATCATGAGGCAGACATGGCCCCCAATCCAAGGCATCCTGACAGGGCGATTAGGAGTCAGGGGTGCAAGCTGGATGCAGTCAAATATATTTGTCACCTCTTCTAGAAAGCAGCAGAGAGCTGGCAGAGGGTGCTGTGGCCACACCGAGAAGCGCAACAGCACTGCAAGCACCACGCCGCCTTGCGCTGATTAGAAAGCAGCACTGTCTCATCCGGGAGGTGGGAGCAGTTTGCATGTCCCTGATTTGTGGTCACTGACAGCCCAGGTTTGTCAATACGGACCCTCCTCTAGTTAACAGGCACCATGCGACTAAACAATAAAGGACAGATTGAGAAAAATAAACGGATCGAAAAACTACACAGCTGCCCGTCGTTATATATCAATTCCACATTCCATTTAATGTATTCAGTGCATGTACACTATTTATCAAGTCTTGACACTTATGGCTGCTTGTGTGGGTGTCAAGGGAAGGTTCTCAAGCTGCCACAGTCAGGGTTATTGTGACTGAATGCCATCTATGAGGGTGGAATAGCCTGAACGTTTCTGATTGTTAGTATACAATGATGCAGGTAGCTCTACCTCTGAAAGGGAGGTCTGTTAATCAGAATCCCCTCTTTTATCAGGCTTAAACCTGAAAAGCATAGTGAGAGCATGCAACTCTGCAAAGCCTGTCTGCTGATACCACACAGTAGCTGCCTTGTAGTTTGGCAAAAAGGTAGCACACAGTGACATATGCATTCTTTTCAACAGACTTATAGGACGCGAACTCCAGCAGCCAGGCTTTGCCTTTAACAGTGGGCAATCCTGGATCTAAATTAAATAATGCAATTGTGTGTTACCAGAAGCTGTTGGAATGAAAATCTGAACATAAACCATGTCTGATATAAACATCATGGTCTCTGGGAATCGACAGTTATAAAGGCCAAAACCTATAAGTGTTTTAGTCAGCTTGCTTTAAAGTGAATTTCCTGTTGTGGCCTCCTGTGTATTTACTGCCTGGGACTGAGTTTCTCCCAGAACAGACAAGCAAAAGCATTTGTCATCCCTCGGAAAGGGTTGTCGCATTCCAGGATGACAGGAACTGCCCCGCCGCCCCCCAAGGAGAGGTCCAGTGTTTCAAAGGACATGTTCTGCCAGGCCAAAGGAAATCACACCAGGGTAGTAATTAACATATTCTTTGATGCAGGCAGACAGGAGAAGTGAGTATATTTAGAGTAGCCGGGGAGAAGCATCCGTTCACAGAAATGTCCCACCATCTTGGATTATCCCAGGGCTTCCAAATGTCTGGTATCTCCCCTCACCTTCAGACAAAGCATTCAGAGTATGGCATCACCAGGTTTTAAAAAAAGGTTTTTAAAAGATTGTAAAACAGCAGCCAGGCTTGGACCCCTTGCAGAACAATAGCAGAAAGCCAATTGACTGTATCAAATTGCCTATTTAGGGAGGGTGAGACTACCCTCTCCATTTAATCATCTTTGGCCACTTGACGAAGAAGGATTAAACCTTGAACTTCTTGGGGAATAGTGTCTGCCCCAAAGTTCTCTGTGATATAGGATTATATGAACTATCTCGAAACGGATATTTGGGGTGACCTGTTGGCTGAACAAGGCCTACTATAATCCAAGACCACTGGTACCAAGGAAGCCGTTGATTGGAGATGAGAGAATGCTGCAAGTGCTCCTTAAAACCCTTCCTGGCAGGGAAGTGCAGAACAAAGGATGTACTTTGCTCCTGGAGACTTTGGTTGGGTTCCCCCAACACCCAGAATTCAGGAAAGAGCTCCAGACCTTGTTTCCTGATTCAATCTGCTTAATCAGCTCCGCTCTCTTAGGGCACATTTCACACCGCTGCAAGCATTCGGAGCACCCTTTGACGACTCTACTGATTCTCAGCGCCGACTAGACCCATCACCTGCCCATTCTTAAACCTAATTGTGCCGATCACTGGCAGAGCATCGCACCGCTGGAACGTCTTAAGTGGGTCGACTGTCTTGAGACCCCCAGTCCATTAGGAACAACTGATTGGAAATGTCTCCAATCTGTCCAAAGCTATTAAAAGCACGAGAAGCCTTGACCAATCCTGTTGAGTTCCAAGAACAAGTATTAACAGTATATGAAATGGCCTGGTCCCCTGGGTGCCTTAAAGGGCCCTATTGACTAGTAAGACCCCAATCTCTAACTTTGTGTAGTGACATCTTCAGTGAATTTGACATTGGTGCTGGAATTATTGCCCACAGCACCCCTTTATTCCAAAGTCTGCATTCTCTGTGTTTTCCTTCACAGTGCTGGCTCATTAGTGTTTTGATTTGTTGTGTGTATTTATTTTAGTTTAATTGAAGTATAGTTTAAGTTAGTTGAAGTAAAATGTCCTAGTTGGCCTCTCCGCCCACGGTTCTTGCAAGCTCAGTACCAACATTGTGCTCCTCACTGACCAGCTGGGTGAGGTCTTCCATGCGCTGGATTTGCAGTTATTATTGCTCAAGTGTAGGCTGTTGCTTGAAAGGGCTTAGGGTGTGCGGTGCTTGGGACATGGTTGTGCTGTGCGGCAGTGAGTACAGTGACCTTGCCGTAGACTGACATCACTACGTTGATTAGTATTGAGTATTATTTTACAATAGTACAGATTGATATCAACTATTTTGGGATTTTTATATTTATTGTCTTGTCTTCCCACCAGGGCTCAAGTCGAGGGTACATGCCGGGGGACGGAGTCCACCCACTTTATTCAGATGGTGGACTCATTCCCCCCAGCTAAAATAAAAACCTGGATTGACCTCATTGAAATTATGAATTAAAGACGACCTCGTGGATCAAACCACAGTCGTCAGGTTTGTAGGCCGGACTTGTCTGGCAATACTCCTATTGTTCCTAGACTTAAGTATTAACAGCAGCAAGGTTCATCAAATAATTGTTTGCAATTATTGTCTCCTTTCTTTTATGTTCCTTTCTTCTGTCTGGTACTGTCATCCATTATTGCCATCACATTATTGAGTGCACTAATGTATACATTTTGTAAAGCTCTTTGGTGTCAATCACTATATAAGCAAATAAACAATACACTACAATGTAAGTATCCAATGTCTATAGATCCTTGGATGGGCATTATTTTATTTTACTTCTACAGTACTATTGAACTAACCATTCTTAAAGGCTACGCTGCAGGACCCTAATTTCCTAGAATAATTTAAAATCCAATCCATGAAGTCGAAGGCACCCAATGGATTTTACCATTCTTCCCTTCCTCTGTGCCTTTAATCATGGAGTAACACTAGGCAGAAAAGACCTGTTGCTCACAGTAGATGCAGACCTTTGTTTGTGGCCAGAAATGAACCTGTGACAGATTAATTGTTACCGGGCTTTACTAGTGCCACAGTTAGTTGTAGAAGCACACTGCCAACCATCACTCAATATGAGCTGCCAGGCCTTGTGTGGTGTCATTACAGCACCCAATGTACCCGAAGCCCTATATGCAAGCCCTATTAAACATAACTGGGGAGGAGTGAGCATCTGCAGGGGACAGGAGCCTGAACCCACTTCTTTTGGAGTAATGCTCTGCTTCCTGGCTGTGTTCCAGAATGTCTTTCACCCGTTCGCCTAGGGTGGCATTAAGTATTCAAGCGTAGAACCTCAATTATATAGGTGCACCAGCAACCAATGGGTTAAGGGTAATGAGCAAATCAACCGTTGAAAGGTGGTGGATATAACAAAAACACTGGCACAGCCAAGCATGCTAGCAGAATGGTCACCAGTGATTCTCTCTACTAGTGCTAAATTTGAACAAGATGTCACAAACAAACAAAAGAATGGATATTTGCTGTCACAGCCCACTATCACTAAATACATGGAAGCGTTTGCATCATTGCATCGGAAAAAGGCAAGCACACATCAAAAACGGTGTCACCACGAAATATTCCAGACAATCACTGTAAACCCCAAAATTCAGAATTTGAGATAACCCATTTCACATATATATATATATATATATATATATATATATATATATATATATATATATATATATATATATATATATATATATATATGGGATGGGGTAACTTAACCAAAAATGTGGAGCGGTATGGGGGCACGGGGGTCTCCCCTCGCATATATATGCAGGTAAATGAGTTGAAAGAAAACAAAAATCGGTTTTTTGGGATTCGTTTTATTTTCTCGAAACTATCACATAGATCCCCAACCCCCCACCACCACCAACCCCTCCATATTTTTGGTTAAGTTTGCCCATCCACAAAAACACATCTGATCATTATACGGGCATCTGCTCGATAATATCTGGCTGTAGGCGCCATGCCTGAGTTCCATAACTAGACATGGTGCACATGTTTCATCTGGGAGGCATTGTGGAGAAGTGAGATAGGTCAGCTATCAACTGTTTTCCCCCCCGACTACCACAAGTTAACCATACATTGCCTGGACACGGCAACCATTCATGACACCTTCTGAGAAATCCATGAAAAACGTGAACCACATGTTTGCAAAGTACAGCCAAACCATTGCAGCATCACCTGTTGTCCGGCCTTCACTTTTGGGCAAGGGGGTCATTCCATCACGTATTGGCGATGGAATCTCATTCCTAGGGCCTCATTACGACCCCGGCGCTAAACCATAACTATTAGCACCATGGTCCATGCCAGGGTCCACCATGGTGAATGGCGGAATTACCGCCCCATTCCAAGGTTGGCGAGGTGGTAATTCTCCATTCACCATGGGCCCTTCCCCATTCCCATTTTTGCCCCATAGGGCTCAATGGGAATGGGGAAGGTGCTAAGTACGGTGCCGCAAATTGCTGCACCGTAC
The DNA here is from genome assembly GCF_040938575.1 of Ambystoma mexicanum. NCBI lineage: Eukaryota > Metazoa > Chordata > Amphibia > Caudata > Ambystomatidae > Ambystoma > Ambystoma mexicanum. The sequence goes on along the minus strand of NC_090925.1, from coordinate 609,863,978 downwards.
TTAGCACCAAGGTCCCTTTGCGGCACCCTACTTTAACGGCTGGCAAAACCAGCCGTTAAGGTCGGGTCCCGCAAAGGGACCTCGAAATCAGGCGTTAAGGGTTTAACGGCGCCGACACCTTTTACGGTTCTGTTAAACCCTTAACGCCAGGGTCGTAATGAGGCCCCTAGACTTTAACACATTCTGCAGCAGGTCCACAGTGCTCTCTGATAAAGAACAGTACATGACATTGTCCCACACACTAGCCATCGCTTGAGAAGAAAAGGGCATCTTTTCTAAGTTTACTAGTTTTCCAAATGTGACTGGATGCATCCATATGTACAGAGGGTACAACACAATCTCCAGAGAGCAGACATTTTAGAACAGAAAGATGCTACACAGCATCAAAGACCACCAGGTCAGCAGGGTCAAACAAAAGCGCGTTTGCACTTAATTGACTGGCTGTAGCCACAATAACGAACATTGTGGGGCATTTGCATATCTGCAATCATTGCCGGGTACAAGCATGCGTGGATGTATCTACAGTTGTGGAATAGTGCAAAGTGCAATTCGGACCATTGCCTGTGCAAAGCTCAGTGCACAAATCATAATAAATCCTGAAATGCGTAGTGCAAGTAATGGGCAACTGCCAATGCCCACTCATCAGGCAACATGTCACAGGCAGGGCTTTAGGTGGGCTGGGACAGAGCACCAGCAATCTCCAAGAATAACCTCTGAACCGGGGGTCTGCTAGGACTCCCTTGGTGCTGTAAAGCAAGCACCCGGCACTGGCACAATATTAATTGAGGTAGGACAAGAACCTGCTCAGCACTGTGCATACTTCAAGAACCCTTGGGGCAGAGGATTACTTCACGATCAAGTGATTAACACTAATAATGGAATAGAAAGAATATGTACATGGACAGCAGATACCTGATTCCCAAACAGTGAAGCTATCCACCTCCCCTGCCTTTATCTTGCTGACAGTTCTAATCAGCCTCATTAGTCCAATTTCTATGGTCAAAAGTGTAGTCACGGTTTCAATTGCTTCTTGGTCTGTGTTATCATGCCACAGTATAGCTGGTTTCACAGGGTGAGGGAAGGAATCTAAATGAGAATAGATGACTTATGGTTTGCAGTAATTTTGCTGTTAGGTTGTCATGATACATTAAAGTAGCAGGCAGGCAAGTACACAGTATCTGTTCAGAAGGGTTGCTGGCTTCAATTATTTCACAGATAGGTCGTATAAAAAACTGTGTGTCAATTATTTTGTTCCCAAAATGCTCTTTGATTTTATGCAAAGTAGCTAATATTAGTTCTCTTCATCCCCTCTCCCCTTTCTCATGCGTGACTTTAAGGCCTGCAAAAGATTCATGAGGGCTCAGTGGGGGCATCTTTTGTTGGGTGCATTTAAAGGCCCTAGACAGAAGCACCTCACCAGAACAGCAGCATTTAAACACTGCCACCAAAACCAGCCTTGTTTTGCTTTTATTTCATCTGAATGACACACATTTCTACATTGCAACCAAAAAGGGCACTGTTTTTCTTTTTTTATTGCCCCTGCATGACAAAAAGTTCTTCATTGCAACCTAAAACAGCATTGCTTTACTTTCTTTTCACCTGAATGTCAAGAAGTTATACACTGCAACCAAAAACAGCCCTGCTTTACTGTTATTTCACATGAGTGGCAAGAATTTCAACACTACAAGGAAAAACGGCTTTTGTTTTCCCTTTCACATGAACAGCAGCACTTTAAACACTTCAACGAAAAACGTCTTGGCTTTTTCTTGGCGTTCATGTCATATTAATGAACCATGGGAAAAGGGGGCCTACCTATCATTATCAATGGACTAACAGCAAAGGTTAACTTACTCAAAAAGGAGAAATCAATCAAATAATCCTATGACCTGCAAGACAGGATTTTAAACCTTAGAAGCAAAAAACCTGCACATGTGTGAAAAGAAAAACAGCTTTAAAAAGCCACAGTGAAAAGATTGCACTGCTCATGCAGAAAATGTCAAGGAAATATGATGAAACTCCAGTCACTGTTGCAGAGCCACTTACTGCCGGAAAAACCAGTTTGGGCTGAGGCAGGAGCTTCAAATGACAAATCCCCACTTCCTGCTGAATATCACACGTATCCTATAACCATCCTGCCATAAAATGTGATGCTGCTGAGGGAGTCATTATTCCCTGCTCTGCCACAGACGAAGGCAGGAGCTCAGAGATTTCAAAGGAGGCAAGGTGTAGCTAGAACCTGACCAGGAGGTGTGAGAACCCACACCACTTCTAAGAGACTTATAAAAAAACTGTGGTTACAGGCTGAGCCCAGGGAGACAGATGGCTGTGGGGGGGATACAGCGGCCCTCGCCCAGGTGGAACAAAACACTCCCAAGTTACATTAAAAGACTGTTTTCATTTTAGGCGTTTTTGTAGCAATCAGACTAAGAATCAGTGTCATTTTATGCTAGTTTCTGGCTGATCTGAACATGTGACAAGTATGACAGTTGATGAAAAGATGGAAGATGAAATTAGGAACATGCTTGATCATTTGCAGAGTCATAACTGTTATACATTTTATGAAAAGGACAAACATGTGCCAAAGGGCCATACTACCACATACGGAGTTGGCGATCAGCTTACCTAATTACCTGTGAACAACTGAAACAACATATCTATTTCATATGGCTAGGGCTAGTATAAGTATGAAGTTATGAGACATAACTGGTTTTTGCCGAAAAGTGATCATGAGAGCAAAGGATTTTAATAAATGCAAAAAGACAGATGGTGCTCTCTTCCCTTGAACCAATCATGACTGGGGATGGAGAGACAGTGAGAAACTGTCCAATCCTGGTGGCAGGTATAATTACAGGTTACTCCTCCTAGATTGTAAAGTTAGTGATGTCATTTGTGTTATATAAGGGGGGCTGTACTAGGTCAGGGGGAGACATCAAAATCCGGGAGGCAGGGGAAGGAGGATGGAGAGAAGGCTGCTGAACCTTACCATATTTGAGAGTGCAGTGACCAGACCCCTTGTCCTAGCTGTCCAGATTGTCCTGATATCCAGCTGGCTGTCCTGAATCCTAAACCAAGGATTGCTTTGTAAGTAGCATATACCCCATCCCTAAATTGCACAAGCCCTTCATTTTTGTAGCATTGCATCCATTATTTCCCCCATTTATAACCCCTTTGGAAACCCCATTGAAACCCCCACATTGCCAATGTAATTCAGTCACCTTCCCATAGAAGAATATATTATTTGCCTGTGTATGTTAGCATATCTCTTTAAAAACCTCTCAATTGTCTGCTTCCCTATTTGAAATCCATGGTGCAAGATTGTTGCTATTCGAAACCAACCATCTTGTCCCTGGTGTTGTATTTAATTATTATAGTCGTTAAAGTGTTGCAGCAAAAGAATTAGTCTCCTTGTAACTAAAAATCAAATTTGTGCGTGTATTGTGTGCATTACCCAACAAATTCATAGTTGCATCTGTCCTATTAAAACCCCAAACCGTTGTTCCATTGAGAGTGATCCCTTTTGCCTAGAAGTCTACCTGTTATGTGCCTCTGTCCTTGTCATTGAAAATTGATTTTCCTATTGTGAGCTAAACCCTTTCCCTGAGCTGCATATCATTGTAAACCCAGTGTAAATGAATTTCCGTTTGCCACTGTATTTTTCCCTTTTGCATTTGCTTCCTCCCAAAACAAATTTTCCCACTTCATTTCTACTTTGCCCTGGTGTTCTCATTAGTATTCTATACACTTTCCCTATCTCCAAAAGTGTAAGCAATTCAAATTTCCTTTCATTCTGTCCCTTAGCAGTTGTGAGTAAGAATCAAAATCCCATTGCCATTTTGCTCCAAAAACGGGTTTTCACTTTCTTTGCTGTCTTCCCATCTGGGGGTGGTGGGCTTTACCCCAAATCCGATTTCTCTCTGTATTCTTACTGCTTGCCACTGCCTTCCATTCAAAAGAATCAAGTTTAATTGATGTTTGGGGGTGAGTATTGCAGGGGGGAGTCTAAACGATGGTGCTATCACCTTCAACCTGATGGTATTTTCCTGTTTTGTCATTAAAACAAAAGCAAGTGTAAGAGTCTATTTCAACCTGATCGTATTTCCATGTTTTTCATTATAACAAAAGTGAGTGTAACAGCCCATTTCCCCTTGGTCACTCTAGATAGGATATTGCATTTGCTTTTGCCACAATTTTGGTTGCTGCTGTATATTGATTTTTTTCCTTTTTTCATTAAATAATGCATTAATAAATATCTAATTGATACACACCGGCATGGTTCCTAGTCCATTGTGGCACAAAGTGTTGGTGGAGTACGGGTGCGAGATGGGTTGGAGGCCTATCCAAAAATGAATCAGTGCTTTATTAAAAATAAAAAGCGCTTTATTGTGCGCCACATTCATTGTCGGGGAAGGAGTCCCTGGCTGGAGTGTGTTGAGTAATAAAACCGTGACACTTTTCAAGTGATGTTTGAGGCCCCCCTTCTGAAGCGACCTTGTGGTCTAAATATTATAATGGAGATGTTTCCTAATGCAAAATCCAATGGATGATTTTCCTGGCTTTATCATGGATAGTGCAATACATGAGCCGTCCCACATTAAGCTTCACTATCATCCAAGCATATTGCCTGCCCCTCATCAAAGAGCTGAAAACAGGTTAAAGGGGTCAGTGATTGTTTGGTAAGAATTGGTGTAGTAACACTGTGTGAGACTACACAACACTTATCTTCTTGGTATTATGTAACCCACCTTTTGGTATAGGTCTGTACTACACAAGTTGGTAGTATGACTGAGCAGCCAGGCCTATCTCAAGAGGGGTAAATAACACTTATACCCAATGATTTAGTTATAAATAGTCATTTATTTATTTAACATCCATTTTTAAATAAGCGTTCTTTAAAAATGGCAAGATAAGATAGGTAACAATCAAATATACTTTAAACATACTTTTGAGGATCAGTATAAGTTAGTAGACATCTTTAGAGATGCTTCATACATAATTCCTACACCCTGAGGTGACTTCCTTCACTAGGACCGCAATGGCATTTATATGCTACTAGTTAAACTTTGCAGATTCTGAGGTTTGTAAAAGGGAAAGGTTAAAGGAATGAAAAAGGTTAAGCAATTTGGTTAAGCAATTTCTCTGTACATGTGAGTATACTAAAATCTTCCAATGAAGTCTAGACAATCCTTTCCCAGCAATAACAGTCTAAAACAAATTACCACCTATGAGGGACAGAAATATCAACGTCAATGGACTAGAAGATTCCGCAAGGAGCCAGGCCAGCCGAAGTCCATTGGAGCACAGCCTATGGAGCTTAGGCACTTCTTAGATAAAAGTCTTGGACAAAGTTTAGAGAGTTTGGAAAAACCACGTGTAGGGTCACAGGCTGTTAAGCCTGTGAAAAGCAGAGTTAGAATCATGTCTAAGGGTAAGCCACTGCAAGTCTCAACTGAGAAAAGCAAAACTCAAGACAATGAGGTAAGTACCCCAAGTCTAAACAGTACCTCTGGTTTGAAGAAGAGTGGGTCAGCTGGATTATGTACTGTTGCAGTAATGCAGATCCTGGGTTCCTGAGCATAAGTCATTGGGAGGAGAGGGAGGACGGCTGGAGGACCCCGGCGGCAGCAATTTGGAGTTCGTTGGCAGCTACGGGCTCTTTTAGGATCAGCAGCACTTAGTGATTTCAGCACTCATCAAACAGCACCAACGTGGATCTCGGATACCGGTTGGGCTTCCTTCACTCCTTGAGTCCTGCACTCTGGTGAGGGGACTTGAGCTCTGGTCGTCCTGCTTCGGGAGGGTCCCTAGGAGACTCCTGGAGCTTCTGGCTGGATTGCAGATGTTGCACTCGACTATGGATTTCTCGACCACTGGCACTCGGTTCTTGCAGCAGCAAAGAAGGTCAGCCAATCAGGGAAGATGGTCCAGTGGAGTTTGTCTCGGGGTTAGTTGGTCTCACTAACCCAAGTGAAGACGTCATCCCTTACGTAGCTTCTCTTGTTGATCAGAAAAAATAATTTCAGCACAGCAGCAGGGCTTCACCGGGCAATTCAAAGGTCCAGGAGGATGAGCAAGCTTCATTCACGGTTTCTTCGTCAGGTTTTTCTCCCAGTGGTCAACTCTGCCTCCAGTTGCAAAACCCTCACCTTTTAAGCATGTTTCTTCCATTCATGCACAGCCTATGCTGTCAATCACACAGCAGGCTGGCTGTCCTGTAAGGATAGCCAGCCAGCCAATCAGGGCTGGTTTCATTCAGGCATTCCTAGTGACAAAGGACAGGGGAGTTTCGGGAACCTCCCTCACATCCTGCCCTTCCAGACACAATGGAGCCAGAGGTAGGCTTCAAGGTTGTAGCCCGCCAAAGGCAACATGAACAAAGAGCTCAAACCTGGTAAAACCCACGAAAGACCTCACCAACAGAAAATGGCAAAAAAAGACCAGGGCCATTTCGACAGATATGGTCACCCATGGGTGCTATACTGTAACTGAGGACTCAGCCTGCGGTAGAAAAGCACAATGGTAGGAAATTAATCCACTACCACCAGCCATTTAAAGTAGTGAGGGTAACATACAAAAATGTTACATGAGAATGTAGGATAAGGGGCTACTAGGTGACTCCCAGTACTCTTCATAAGATGGGGTGTGCTGGACCTACAAAGAGAAAAGGTAAGTAAAGTCAATTTCACTTTACTAATCTTGGGAACGGTAGTTCACACAAGAAAAGGTATTTAAACCATAGGCAAAATCTAAATGGTTTCTGTGTGACACTGCAGTGAAGGTGCTGTGTGTCAACATACAACAAATAGATGCCCATGGAGTTTGTCAGACTCCAAAAACAGTAAAAACACATAATCCAAATCCTGTCAAAACACATGAGAGAGTGAGCAAAAGGTATCACTCATTCCAGGGTTAAAATTAAAAAGTCCTAAATTCCAACAAAAGAGCTGGGGGTCTCTAAGGCTGAAGGGAATTAGCACAGAAATGAGAATTCTCTCTAACAAGGATAACACCTTTTAAAGAGGTCTGTCTTTGGTCGGCAAAAGCACATACAAAGTGACACAGCCTTTTGTATGAGGAGACCACTGCCTGAGTATACAATCAGGGCCCGATTCTCAACAAGGTGTTAATGACCAGAAAAGTCATATAAATGACATTTTTGGTAATTAACACCTTTTCTGAAGTATGCACATTTTACAGAGGGTGCACAGAAAGCATCATTTTTGGAACCTCTGCTCTGGTTGTAATGATTGGCTGCAAACCAACTAGCAGCCGTCATTTTTGCAAAAGGTTTCTTTGCACGGCTAGTCTGGTGGCACTCCTCCACAATAGCGAAAGGCTGAAATTGGTGCAGCTATATGGTACCTTTTTGATGGTGGTCTGTATGGCTGCTGTGGAAGAGTGACACCATAGAGCCTGTCAGAAAGGTTGATTTATTTTGTACGCTCTGGAACACACTCAGCAGCATCTTTACTCTTCAGACAGTGCACCAGAAACGTGACATTAATTATTGAGGTCAGGAAACATCACTTTCTCTGCTTATATACTGCCACCCATTGACTGTGCATAGCCATGCTAATCGCTACGGCCATTCCCACCCAGTTCCAATCCTTCCCTGCTCAAAAAACTTCCTTGCAATCATCAGGAGGTGTTCTCAGCAGCACTTTAGTTAAATCGCTATAACCATGCAATTTAACGAAAATGCTGTCGAGACGTGCAATCCCCCCTTTTCTCAGAAAAGGGGCCGATTGCAGACAGTGCACTGTCGTGCACTGCGCTGACGCTCTAGCCCAGTTCAGAATAAGCATGATACCTGGGCGTCAGGAAATGGCAACGTGAACCATGCTGTTTAGCATGCTCACTGCACCTCGTTGAGAATCGGGCCCAACGATAACACCTTTTAAAGAGGTCTGTCTTGGTCAGCAAAAGCACATAAAATGTGACACAGCATTTAGTATGTGGAGACCGCTGCCTGCATATACAATCAGTCTGTCATTGTGGCTTCATAGTGTGACCAAGTCTCAGTTAAAGCAATGGAGCCAGGGGGTTTTATAGCAGCAGATTATCACAGGCAGGGAGCCAACAGGGGATTCTAAACACTAAATGAGCATTCAAGAAAAGAGCCCTGGGTCGATTCTTTTTACAAAATGAAGGTGATTTACTCATTGATTGAATTGCTTATTCACTGATTGAGAAAATAATTTATTTACAGTCAATTTATTTAGAAATAGAAATAGTGAGCTTAACTGACAGTATGCACACATGGCCGTCAATTCACCGAAATGCCAGGGGTAGAGGACGTGACATCACAGATCTGATGACATCACAAAAAGTGATGTCACTTGACCTTTAACCTAGATGGCTTCATTCCCTCTTTAACCCTAGTGACATCGCCGGAAGTGGATTGTGGACATAAAAAAGTGCATACATGTAAACATTTTAAAATACCAAATAGTTACTAAAGCAGACAATATTTTAGATACCAACCACATCTTAAAAAGAGTGCTGCCTTCATATGCCTTGAATGGGGTCATTATATGACAGGCGTTAGACCCAATAGAACAACATAGGCAGAGGTACTGCCATAGATATGCTACTTCAGCACTGTATGGCTAGTTACTTCCATAGTATGCCAATTATAGCTGCATGTCGGGTATTGTCATTATATGAAAAGTAGAGCCCCTACATTGCCAGTTGCTGCAATAATACAGTATCCAAAAATCGCATAGATGCAAGTCACTACGATGCACAGGAACATTAATGTTTTAATTAATGGTGATGATTTGTTATTTATATGAGGCTTTCACCAAACCACTGTACATAGCACATATTTACATACAATTATCATCCCATCCAAAGTTGGTACTCCTTTATAAATCTTGGAAGAAGGAAAGGCTGAGTTGGCCTTGACAGGATTAGAACCTGTGACCTGCAAATCACACACAGATTGCGGCAGTGAGCGCTCAACCCTCAAGCTGAGCTATCTTAGCGCTTTGTCATTAAAAATGCAATGCCACCATAATAAAACATGTCAAACCTGGATGCACAATGTAGGCCACAAACATAGTAACACTTATCATGTTTGCTGTAGGCTAGATGATGACACAGATGACATGCCACAGTAAGACAAACCTACACTGCTGTACCAAATACCAACACAATATACAATGCCATAGTAAGGAATGGCTGCATCCAAATGCCAGTCTAGTCAGCACACTTACCATGATTGATTTGTCAGAGATGCCCAGCACAAAATGTCAAGCTACATTAAGAAAATGTTAGACTAGCTGCACCAAAATGCTGGTCTAGACACGCATCAACGTGTATGATGCTTAGTTTATTATAGATGCCCTGTAAAAATGTCATGCCACAGTAAGAAATGAGTTGCCTGGCTGAACTAAAATGCCAGTGTATTCACTAATAACACATATCATGGCTGCTTCATCAGGGATGCCCATTATGTTTTAGCACACATCCCTCCTGCCCCACTATCTCCACACATCCCCTCTCCCTTCTACTCTCCCACAACCCCCGAAATAAGAGTGAACCAAACATCTATAATACAATGAAATAAGTAAAGCAGTACAATTGTATTTTTGTCAGGAGAGTGAACCAAACATATATCATAACAAACTGCTCGGCTGGGACTCACACCCAGTGAGAGGCAAAAAACTGGAATCCTATAGGCTAGAAAAGCTCAACAGTCCAACAAGAGGAAAACTGAGAAGAACTCTAGGGCAAAGGAGCAGAACCCTAGCCTGGAAATCTTATACCTTTGACAAGTGTTTATTTCATCAATTTTTACTACCCGAACAACCCCCGGACCTATTATACCATTTAAGTGGAGCGGGGGACACTCCCGCAACCCCCGCTCCCCTTAAATGGTATGATGGGCACACTGTTACTGGGTAAAACGGCTGCAAAGATTTTTTTACCGCAAGATTTTTGCCGCGATTATATTACCTGATACCTCTTGGAGGTTCTCCTGGAATGCCTTGTAACCCACCAAGTAAAAGCAGGGGCAAGATACCAGGAAGGTATGGCCAGGGTAGTAGCAGCCCAACTGAGACCTATCCTTCCCCATGGTATCTTACAGCCATATAGAGAAGGGAAGACTTGGGAGAGAAGGGAAGACTTGGAAAACTTATTCCTAAACTTTGAGCGACTTGCCAAACAAGTTCAGTTGGGTAATGAATTAAAAACCTGTTATCTGGCACCCCTACTGAAAGGAGACTTACAGACGTCCTATCAGACCCTTAATCCCTTTGGACATACTTTCTTTGATGAAGTTAAACAAGGGGTATTGCTCAGAGTGGGCCAAACTGAAAACTTCTATAGAAATAAATTAAGAGAGCTTGATCTGATTCCCAGTGAACACCCAGTATAATTAGGGAGCATAATACAAAACACCTTGTCATTATGGCTGGGGACCCCCCCAACTCCCCACCAGGAGGTAGTAGAGCCTATTCTGTTAGAAAAATTCCCAAATAGTCTACCTCGTCCTCTAGAGACCAATTTTGAAAATGAACAAGCCCACATTAAATATTGCTATAGAAACTGCCAAACATCATGCAGAGACTAATCAAAGCCTTTGGCTTTTGCATAAAACAGATGAGGGGAAAAGGGATGTCAAATTAGGCCCACACAACTTGTTCATCCTGAACTGAAAACACAGACTAAGGAGAAAATAAATGAAACTATAATAAGAACCAGTGAGACAGAGCTGATGGAGTCTGAGAAAGAAGAAAATAAATCCCTAGTAACAAAAGATAAGGGGGTTATGAAACCTGACAAAACCCAAGTCTTTACAAGTTCCCCAATCACTTGTTTCTCATGTGGTGAAAAGGGCCATCTAGCCAAAATATGCACCACAAATCAGAGGGAAGAACCTATGGAAGTAGGTTGGATGACCGTGGAGGAATATGAATTTCCTCCTGAAAACGAAGACACAATTGAGACTAACTGTTTCTGTTATTCAGAACCCTTTAAAAGTCATGAACCTGTTAAATTAAACAACCACTCTGTGTATGCCCTAGTTGACTCAGGAAGTAAACAGACTGCCATCCGACCTGAGCTTATCTCAGTTACAGACCTAAAAATGGGAAAACCAATTAGGGTTAGGTGTATTCATGGTGAACAAGAGATGTTCTGGAAGAACCCAGTCTCAATTACTAAACAAGATAAAGAGGTCATCATGAACTGGGCCATTATACCTAGTCTCACAGAAGAAGTTATTGGTGGAACAAATTTCCCCAAATTTTGGACAAATTATAGCTAACCTAAACCATGCTGTCAGAAAATATTCACCTGTAGATTTCTGGGAAGAAATAAAGGGGGATTAATCCTTACCCACCTGGGATTGGGAAACACAATGAAAAGAAAACGCCAAGATAACACCTCCCTTTTACAAAAGACAAGGGTTAACCCTTCAGCATAAGCCAGAACGGAAGGGGAAGGGTATGTGATGAATATGCGGATGTCATCCTTCTTCCCTAGGGAGAGACCTTTCCCACGAAACATACTTGAGGGCACCGCAAGTTCCTGTGATCTGCTTGCAAGGCAGGGCAATCAACCGAGTGGAAAGGGATGCCTGCGAAACTGCTACAGTCCCAGCCATTTACCAGGGAGCTACTGGAGCCTCAAAGAGTAACACAGGGAAACGCTGTTGCTTGTCAAGAGGAGGAAAACAGGTATGCAGTTTTACCAGGAGGCATTGGAGGTCCAGGGAAGCTAGAGAGTGACTGTAAACATAGGAGAAGTAGAGTTCAGGACCATGAAAAGACATTGTGAGTCTGGGACACGTCCCCACAAGAATCATATGTTCCAAGTTGGGGACCCTGGGTAACCCCAAAAGCAGAGAATCCTATGTGCGGCAAGAAAGTGAAATGAACAGATATGATAACAAATTGTGGGTCTGCGACCTGCACCCATTTAACAATCCGAGAGCAAACAAGATAAGAGGACCAGGTGGTTGGCAGGGAAGTCAACCAAACACTTATAGTACGTAGAGAATAAGTAAAGTAGAGGAATCCTATGTTTGGCAGGAGAGTGAAGCAAACATATATCATAAACAACTGGGAGCCTAGCACTCACAACCATGTGAGAGGCAAAAGTAGTCAAGGACATAGGAATTGGGAAACTGGAATCCTATATCTTATAAAAGCTCAACAGCCGAAAAGGTGGGAAACTGAGAAGAACTATAGGGGCAGGTAGCAGAACCCTAGCCTGGGAATCTTATACTTTTGAACATTGTTTATTTCATCAATTTTTAGTACCTAAAGGTCTGGGAACTTTTCGGTTGATTGAAACCACAAAGTACAACATTAAGAAGAAACTATCTTTACACAGTAACTGTAGATTGTTAGTGTTAGGGTTAGAAATAGATTTTTAGACACAACCGTGAATGACTCTTTAATTGTGAAATTCCTTACAATTTCACTAGTTTCCTTCGAGGTAGGGAAACCCCTCTTAGCTTCAGGGATAGAGAGGCATTTTTCCAACCTTTTCTTATTTATTAAAAGTTTATATCCAGACACATGCCTCCATTGTGTCCGAGACTTACTTCTGCACACTTACAACACAAATAAACGCACACACAGACACACACCCTTGCATGCACGAACGCACTCACATTTACCACAAAAAAAACACTTTCTTACCTTTTTCCAAATCCGCTGTTACTTCGAGGCAGTCTTCTGCAGGCAGGTCTCTCTGGCTGCTATGCTCCACATATGCAAGGGGTTCATGTCATGCACAGAGCATAGAAGCCAGAGCCTTCCATGTCCTGTGGAGTTTGGGGCCTCGGACCAGTGACATACTTTCTTTTTGAAGACCTTCTGACTTCAAAAATAAATTATGCCCATTATGGAAAACCGTAAAGGAAATCATTTCTTTCTGAAGTCAGAGTGACCTAAAAAAGAAATTAATGTAAAGAGGGCTCTATTTTGTATTTGTTGCGATTTGGTTCAACATGTAAACCTTTCACAATTTCACAATTCATTTCATTGAAACATTTTTAAACAGAGATAAAAATGTCATGTAATAGCAAAAAAGAAACTCAGAAATCGGTTAGCAACTTTAATAAGATGCATTTTCATAGGCTAATAATCACAATAATTAAAATAAGCACTAAAGTGAGTTATGGAGTTCTTCACGGTATCTTTTGGCTACTCTTTACTCCTATTTGAACCCCCCTGCCCCCCAGAAAAACCACATTTACAAACTTTGGAGCTTCTAATTTCCACAAAATGTGTGATCCCTCTAGTACTTTGTACCACAGATATTTAGGGGTAACTGTTTTGAATTCACCTAGGAGCCTCCCGAAACATTGAAGTCTAAGATTTTTTAATGTATTACACACCACCAGTAGTACACGGTATAGGATTTCCATTGTGTTTGGAGTATTGAACATCTAGCATAATCTCAGGCATCGTTCATTTACTATGGGCCTCATTACGACTATTGTGGAATGGGTTAACGGGTGCCGCTAATGGTGGCGGAGCCGTTAAACCCATTCCGCAATATTACGAGGTTCTCTCGCGGGACCCGATGTGGACATCTGGTTTTACCAGACGTCCAGAGCGGGTCCCGCGAGGGGACCAGGGAGCTAACCATGGGCCGGTCATAATAGGCCCATTGTTAGCTCCCGCACCCATTGAGTCATATGAGGGCTCAAATGGGAATGGGGAAGGACCGGGCCCGGGTTCCCTGTAGGATGAATTACCTGGCCCTCCAAACTCTGAATGGCCCGGTAATTCCCCATTCAGGGAACCTGGACCCAGACTCGATTTTGGAGGCAGCCATGCCCTTTTCAAGGGCATGGCTGCCTCCAAAGTCGTAATGAGGCCCTATATGTTTCAATGTGGCGATTCCATTCTTACTGTTACAACCACTACTCAGAGTTTGTAAAGACAGGGACCACTTAGAACTAGATTCGATCCAGTTGCTATTTAAAAGTAGCATGCGATATTTTTTTTGCATATCCCAATATCAGGATTTTTATTTTGTTTATATTGATTGTAAGGTCATGATTTGTAGCATGCTCTTGTTTCCTCTGTAGGCTGACCGGGGTCTGCTCCGATAATGCAAGATCATCCGTGTGGAGGAGCCAACTAACTTTACTACCTCCTAACTGTGGGGCAAATGATTGAGCTTTTATAAGGGCCTGCCCTAAATCAGATATAAATTGAACAGTATGGGGAGGGGGGACAAGACACAACCATGCTTTAATCCTCTAGTAGCGTGTAATAGAACTTATAAGGAACCTTCTTGGTATAGGGGGTCATTCCGAGGTGGGCGATAAGGGGTTACCGGTACCGGTAAGGATGCCGGTGCCAGTAACCCCTTACCGCCCTATTCCGAGTTTCCCTAGCGGGACCCGCTGAAAACATCTGGTCAGACCAGACATCCTTAGTGGGTCCCGTTAGGGGACCAGGGAGCAAATAACGGGCCCGCTATTTGCAGGCCCGTTATTAGCGCCTTGCCCATTCCCATTGAGCCCTATGGGGGCTCGAATGGGAATGGGGAATGGTATTCGGCATGGGGACTTACCGGGTCCGCATAGGTCAGAATGTCCCGGTAAGTCCCCATTCCGCCAACCCGGACCCGGTCCCGAAGTTGGAGGCAGCCATGGTGCTATTAGCACCATGGCTGCCTCCAAACTCGGAGTGACCCCCATAGTCTTATTTGGATTGCTGTATCAGAGTAGAGGGCCTTGATCATATGGACCAGAAAATGTGGACACCCCCATGTACTAATGTTTGCCCTAGTCGTGTTCGATTTACAGGTATCCAGTCACAATGTAGCATGCACAAATCTATTAGTGAAAATGTCGTTGGGAAAATACCTTTGCAGTGAAAAAGTTGTCAAATAATGCAGCTGAAAGTAGCCAAAAATGTAGTGCTGTTAGGACAGAGGTATTCAAACTGTGAGGCGCAGCCACCACATGGGGGCACAGCTGCAACCCTGGGGGCAGGTGGGAGCAGAGCCCAGCATTTTGATATTGGAGGAAATGAGTAGGGGCGGCTCACATGGTCAGACAGGAGCATACAACTGTCTCAGGCACCAATGAAAAAGTGGCCGGCAGCAGTTTCAAATGGATATTCATTCCTTTAGTCACAGACTGTTTGAATAGTACCCAAGGGGGGGGTTTGTTAAGATGTAAGCACATTGTGATATTTAAAGAATATTTATTCAGCAACAATGGTCAAAACTACTAGCTGCATAGTGAAGTATCTCATCAAACTGGCCCACATTGGCCAAAAAAGTGGCCCATTTTGATTGGCCCACACTAGCCTTTTGCATTTTTGGTACGGGCATTGCCTTGCATAGCTCATTGGAAATGCTGGTTGGGGCACTGCTTGTCTGTATGTGGGAGGGGGAGCTCCTGCGCCTCATCTCACATATGTACAGAGCAGCCTGGAGCGGGGCATTTCAGCACCCACGTGCAGGCCCCTGCTGAGGGTACTTTAATTTTCTTTTGTTTTTAATGTAAATATGTGTATGGATAAGTGTTATGAGTGAGTATTTGCTGATGGGTGCTCGTGTGAATGATAGAGTGATTGCTGTGTGAAAGTGTGTGTATGTGTGTGTTTGTTTTGGTCCGTTGAGCTGATTTTGGCAAGTGCGGAGTAGAGGGGGGAAGGAGGGTTGTGCAACAAAGGCATTCTTAAAATGCCTTTGTTGCAAAACCCCCCTACCCACGTGCCAAAATCAGCTCTCCTTCCAAGGTGCTGTGGAGCCCAGGGGACAGGGATGGTATTTTTTTACTGGATATCTGTCATAGATGTCCAGTTAAAAATACCATGCCTGCCTCCTGGGCCCCCCAGCGCCAATTGCAAATGGTTTGGCTTTTTACCCATTTTTTTAAGTATGCTCTACAATGCAACATTGTAACCCATTATTTACAAAATATTCACAGGTTGAAAACCCCCTTGATTGGTCTGTTGAAAATATTTATGCCCCTCCACTTAAAATATTCACCAGCCACCACTGGCTCTAAGACTATGGTGGGAGCAGGGCGGTGGAGCCCAGGGACTGTGGTGGGAGCAGGATGAGTGGGAGCCATGAGATGGGCGGGAGCCATGGGATAGTGGTGGGAGCAAGGTTTGGAGAGTCGAGGGTCTGTTGTGGACTGGGGTGGGGAGAGCCCAGAGACTGGGCTGGGAGTGGATTGAGGGAGTCTAGAGACTGTTATGGGAGCAGGTGGGGGAGACCAGAGACTATTCTGGGAGTGGACTTATGGTGACGGCATGCAATAGTTCCTATACTTTTCGACTTACTCTCCATTTGGCATTTTTTGGGGAGCCCGGCCTCCCATATTTTGCTTGAGGGGGCCAGGCCTAAAAGGTTTGAAAGCCAATGTGCTAGGGTAATAGGGTTAAGAGGGTTTAGTGGGCTTGTGATTGCCTGGTTTAGGGTTAGGAGAGAGATTTGGGTAAGGATAGGGGTTAGATTAAAGAAGTCAGGGTTTCATTAGTCATTAGGGTAGATTATGTGTCAGAGTTAGTGTTAGGGTAAGGGTTATTGTAAGGCTAGCGCTAATAGAGTAATTGTTTAGGTAAGCGTAAAAGAAAGGATTTGGAAGGTTGGAGATGGCTGGTTATGGTGGTATAGGATAACGTTTAGGATAAAACTAGTGGTTAGGATAAAATAATTATTAGGATAAGGGGTAGAGTTGCAGTTAGGGCAAGGCTAGTATTTGAGCAAGGGTTTGGATGACTGCAAGGACTATGTACTTTGTTGCAAGCTGGTGATAGGGTTGGAGATAGGTTTACTGTTCATTTTCTATTTATTTTGCATTGAGTAACATGCAAATAAAATGCTTTAGCGCACTGAAGGCTTAGTGCTCTGTAAGAGTGCAGGGTGGAATAAGGGTTGTAATCACAGTTAGTGGAAGGTTTAGGAATGGAGTTGTTTCCCCGGACAATGTTTAAAACAAATGTACGTATGGTATAATTGTTCGAATTTGGGCTGCACTAACATTTCATACATCCCAAAATGTCGAACAGTTATATCATACTGTCCCATTATACAGGGGAATCAGGGGTTACGGGGTGTGCCCTGCTCCACTTGTTCCCTCTAAAGGGATTGAGGGTTGCGGGGGTGTCAAGCGCTTTCGTTAAATCTAAAGCTGTCGGGGGAAAAATAAAGTGTAAAAGAAAATAATATTAAAAAGGACCCTGCAGCGCCAGTTCCCATCCACATAAGTGAAGGGAACTGGCATCGCAGGGAGACAGGGGAGTCGGCGGCACACTTCTTTGGAGTCTCTGGGCGCTTAGAAACCTCTGTGTATTAATTGTGATGCAAATAACCAGTTATCATATAACAGTAAGCAGGGTGAGCAGTTAAGGGGATGTGGGGAAATCTAATGTGTGTGATTACAATGCAGCATGCTTTTCGAATTCAACATTTTTGAATTCGTAATTTTGCACTCCTGTGTAATCACATACATTCAATGGAGTTAGTGTGATTGTGGAGGTTTTGTTAGGGGGCTGCGTCATATTTATGGTTACAGCCTTGTACTTTTGTCCATTTAAAAATAGCTTTTTTTGGTGACCTTATCACTAGCAACATTTTCACACTTTAGATTGCTTGTATTGAATGACTACATTTTTTTAAAACAGCTTTTTGCTGACTACATTTTCACATGACTACATTTTCCTTGGGACATTTTCACATTGAACCTGTATACACTATCAAAAGCCATGGCACGATCCATGAAAGCTACACAGATCACCATGTTTTTGTTTAAGGCTCTCTGCTTGATTAGATTCAATATGAATCCATTAAGTGGGGTCCCTGCTCCATTAACAAGACCTGATTGAAACATATCAAGCTTTCCAGATTCCACTGCCCAATTACAAAGCTGACGTTCTGCCAAGGAAGCCAACAGTTTACTTGGTAAGGACTATGGGACGGTAATACTGCAGATTTAGTCTACCCCACTTCTTGAATATTGACACTATTGTTGACAATTTCTATGAGGAAGGAATGATATGTGTGACCAGTAGATGCTTACAGATGGCTGAGAGAATCTGTGCCCATAGATTAGGGGTATGCTTCAGTCTTGCATTTTAGACACCATCTGGCCCAAGGGCATGCCATTTTTTACTTCTTACGATTAAGCTGTAAATATCCTTATTATTAAAGTATAGCGGCAGAGACGCCATGTCTGATATCTCATGTTTACTCCCTTTTTGGGTTTTGGCTGAGGATATTGTGGTAAAAAAGGATACCCAGGTGGTTTCCGGAATCAGGTTAATTTGTAGGGAAGTTTGCATGTTTGCATAAGCATTGATCATTTTCCAAAAATCAGCTGGATTTGTATTGGCCAGTGCTTCCAGTATATCCTCTGAATCTTTCTGGATTAGAACATTTATATAGTGATGCAGCCAATTTTTATATTGTTGTATTAGAGCTCTACAGGCAGATAGATTTTCTTTCAGACCTGGTGGGCCCAATGCGCGTAACTTTGCGCCAGGTTTTCTTTTCTGTGACTGGACGTTTCTGTCAAAAACAGGTTTTCTTTTTAAATGAAGTTTTAGGACCTTGCAACTCCTCATAAAAGACTAGCATCTTCTCTGTATAGTTATGAGAACCAAAATAAGAATCCAAATTGATATTTCTCGTAGCTGCTTCCACCCAAATATTAAACTTAATAGTGTTTCTTTCGTTGCAGGAGAATCTAAGGTTCAATAGGCAAATAGACCTCAATGTTTTCTGACCTTTCACAGACCATGATAGTGTCAGTGGTAGATGGTCACTACAATTAGTGTCCTTAATCCCTAAAGACATGCAGTGCAAATAAACCTCTTCTGTAACAGAAATATAGTCAATCAATGCTTTTTATTGTCTCAGAGACCACGTGTGTGTTTCGCTGGTATGTCCCGGCTGATATTACCGTAAGCTGGGAGAAACCCCAAGTCTGCATTAGCGAGAGCGACACTATTCCTCGTTTAGTGGATGTTCCTTTGGTTATAATGGGTTTTGATAGGTTAGAATTAGGGATCTCACAAGTGATGTTAAAATTGCCAGAGATAATGATGCTATTCGAGCTATGCACGCTCTGCCATGTATCTAAAATGTCCTCTATGGCATCTAGCACAGTCTCTTGTGTAATGCTAGCTGGATTGCACTAGATGTCAATAATTAAGGAGTGTTGTATATGAGGGTAGCGCTTCTAATCCCAATTGAGTTCAATTGCCTGAATGAAAAGGCCGGGTAGTCCCATATGTTTGCCAAAGCTCAGGCCATAACAAAGGTCAGCCATAAGTCCTGCTGATGGTCGCCCTTTGGGGACCTTTAATTGTAAGGTTAAGAAATAGAGAATACCCTGAGAATTTATGTTTTTACTAACCAATTTCTTGCAACAAAAAAAAAGAAATCAGAACATTTAAGATTAAAATTCCCCTCTTGGAATAAATTGGAGAAACCTCTCATATTCCCGGACACCAGCCAGATAGAACAATGAGTTACATGAGAAGTTAGCTAAGCATTTGCTGTGATCTTAGTTGGAATGGCTCTAGCCAACCGTGACCAAATCTCCTGCTCAACCCAATAGTCAATTTATTGAGCTGGACTTTCATTTTAGTTGGGACACGCAATTTGAATACATATTTTCTCATGCAGCTGAATGTTTTTAATTATAAACAATCTTTTATTGCTTGCAAAGTACCCACCCTCGTTCTTTCGGATACTTCCATTAGGTCATATCCACACGGTAATATGTTTTCTGTGGCTTTCAATAACAACTGAGTTATTAATTTAGAGCTAATATGTAATAAAACACGATCCAATATATGGTATAATAAATTCTACTTGCTCAATGTCGTTAGAGTTGATCCCATTCAGGCATTTAATGGAGCTAAAAAGTGACAACACGTTAGATCTATTGAGAATTATAGGTTCATTAACTATTGGACGTCTTTCTGATGGATGTCGATAGGAGAACTTTGCTTGATCGGATGGGAAGAAATGGGATACTAGAGGTGACTTTGAGACAAGTTGGATACTAGCATACACTCTTTGCTTTTGGTTTCTCGCTGCTTCTGTAACCAGGGGTCGGAGAAGCAGTGCCAGGGGGTCCCACAGAAGTTGTGTGCTGGAAAAATTCACTGTAAAATCACAGTGAATAAACTGGGGCACAGCAACAGGCAATATATTGCAATCACTTCTCTCAATTTACAGAATATTCCAATTCAATTCAATAACTCAAAAAGATGCAGTCTTTCAATTTTTCAATAAATCAAATTTGTGTATTATTGAACACCATACACAAGTTGAATTAATTATGTACATTAAATAAATTCGTTTGAACAAAGTAGTTTCTTTCAAACATAATCTGTGGTAAATAAATGTGCTCATTTGTGTATACAACATTTCCAATAACCATATGGAATTGTCAACATTCCTAAACAAGTCCCAATATTTGACACAAGTTGTAGGATGTTAATGTTATTGTAGTGCCCTCTTCTTAACTACGTGTTTCGGGCATTTAACTCCCTTCTTCAGGTTTTGAATATTGGGTGACTGTCCTTTCTAATTCACCTGCAATTTAATTATAAAGAAAAACTTAGATAAGTATTTAGGAGTTTATGTCATCGAATTCAATTACCAAAGAACATTCAGGTTCTATATAGCACTAACCTTTATGTCGGACTTGGAGTGTAGTCCGGATCTGAGTTTTCAGATTGATAAGCTAATCCCTAAAAAATATATGTATAGGTATCAAATGTCAATCAAACGAAATAGAAAGTGTAGCTCAGGGGGAGCAAGCGCCAGATCATAGCGCTGGGTCCCCCTGTAGCCACACAAGTTTCATTAGGTCTTATTCCTAGTCACAGAAAAACATCTATGCTTACCTAAAAAATACGTGATGGTTGTAACACTATACGAGTCAACGACAAGTAACCAGTCAGTTCACGTCATCTGGACAAGTTATGGCGGTGCTGTCCTGCAAACAATATGTTGAGCGTATAATTAGGTCAAAACTAAAGCTGAACAATACCCACTATATTCCTTGTTCATAATGCGGCTGCCTACCTGTGGTGACTGGTTAAATTCTGCATACGTTGTATCCGAAGCCTTTTCAATTGACAGTCGATAACCCGCTAACAAGCGTGTTGACAGTCAGATTTCTGTTAAATAATCAAAACAATGATTCAGATGTGTGTTTATCCTATAGATAATAACTCTAATGCTGCAATGTCCCTACGGCGGATTGACCTGAAATCCTGTCTGCAATCTCCACACTGCTCGAAAAGCCCTTCCTCCATCAAACTTTCTCTGCTATCACGGGTGATTTAACGTGAGATCACTAGCTCCTATTAGTCCTTCTATTGTGTTCATGGTGCCTCCACCGCGGGCGCCATTTTAGATTGGCCTAAGTCGCTATTGTAGATGGTAAATAAATCTTGTTCTGTATTAGAGCTCAATGACTAACGCTCGAATATCTTGTATTCAATATGTTCTTTTTGTCCTAATCACAAAGTCAGTCATGCGACTGATGATCGCTATTTGGTACAGTATATGGCAAATAAATTGTTTTAATAGCTCCTTTGTTTTTGTACTGATATCTCTGACATTGATACGATGTCTGGATACTAGTGCATGTTACTGTTCATTTAAAACTTTGTCCTATATCACAACAATGCACGTTGTGTCCCTCTGTGCAATGCATTAAGTTATACTCTCCAGGATACTGATTGTGGGTAACTCAGTGTTGAATACATGACATAAAAAGTCACTCCTTCATTTGATAGATAATCAGAACTTAAACATAAATAGACCTTGTACAGATAAGTGAACAATGCCATCATAGTTGTTTCAAAATTAGAATCACATTTCATATAAACAAGTTTCTAACCAACTCACATTGATTGTCACATTTTACACAATACATTTCATAAAAAACAATTCAAATCCCACTCACGATTCATTCCCCGAGGATACATAGTGTCCAATTTTTTGATCCAATAGATCTCTCTCTGCTGTAACAGTTTTATAAGGTTACCACCCCTTCTGGGAAGTTTGACAGATTCAAGAATGACAAATTTCATTTGTGCAATAGTGTCTTTCTGCAATAAAATGTTGCGCAACAGGTGATTTTATGGAGAGATTCCTGATATTTGACTTATGTTCCCCCCATCTAACTTTGGCTTTCCTGCTGGTAAGTCCCACATAATATATGCCACAGGGGCATTTTATGCCATATATCACATTTTCTGTGTCACAAGTTGAAGTATGCAATAACGGGATTTTTTTGCCATTGTGTGGATGGTATATAAAGTCTACTTTCAATACATTATTGCAACAATTGCAATTGTTACATGTAAGTGTACCTTTATGTATCTTTATCATATGTTTTTTTTTGTAAAATCAGATTTGATTAGGAAATCTTTCAACGACCTGCTTTTGCTGTAAGCAAACAGTGGAGGCTTTGGAAATAGTTTCTTTAATGTCGGGTCCAATGCTAATACTTCCCAATTTTTCTTAATGATATTTTTGATTTTTGATTTTACCACTCTGTTGGGAATACGTGGTAACATATACCATCTCTTCTTCTTTAGATTTGACTTTTGGTTTTAATGCCTCTGATCTGGGAATATCTCTCACTGTCAAGTAATGTTCAGACTAAACTTGTTCACTGTATTCTCTCTTGATGAATTTACCTTTCAATTCACTTGATTTAGTGACAAATTCTTCTTCTTCAGATGTAATCCTCTTATATCGTAAGAATTGACTCAGAAGTATCCTCATAATAGTTTACCCTGGATGAAAACTTGTTGTGGAATCAGAAAAAATACAATATTACGGCTGTTACACCGAGCAAGGGAAAATACACCGACACAGGCTTATAAAGATTCCCAGATTCTTATTACAAAACTGAACAGTATTCAACAAAGTACACAAATAGCTATTTGGCCTTCAATACATCACAGATACCACCACCAGGGTTCAATATGAGCAGTGACAGAATTTC
Source organism: Ambystoma mexicanum (assembly GCF_040938575.1). Taxonomy (NCBI): domain Eukaryota; kingdom Metazoa; phylum Chordata; class Amphibia; order Caudata; family Ambystomatidae; genus Ambystoma; species Ambystoma mexicanum. The sequence goes on along the minus strand of NC_090925.1, from coordinate 609,841,003 downwards.
CTAGCTGGCTGGGCTAGGGTCACGCTAGGTTCACTTTCCTAATTTACATATCTCGTGCATGCGGTTTACTTTTCAATACATTTACTAACACACTCCATTATTCTTTAATTTAACATTTACACTCTATACATGCTGGTTTAATACAGACCAAACAAATGTTTTACTTATTATATTTTGGGATAGCATTACTGTCCTTATACATTTGTAGTTTAACTTTGTTAATTTAAGTGAACCCCTGCTCCCGAGGTCAACAAAGGACAAGGTCTGCATGACCCTAACATATAGCCTGAGGGCAGGTTGGACATTAACTCCCCTACACAGGTTGGAGAGGTTAAGGCAAGAACAAGGACACACGAGATTGCCATTTTAGATTACAGGGTGACTTTGTATAAAACCCCAAAATGGCGGTTTCTAACCTAAAATGGAGGCTTGATTCAAGATGGCGGCTTACATCAATTTCTAAGGTCAAGACCTTGCTGTAGAGAGTAATTTGCGTACAATTTTAAGCAACTTGGCGTAGGCCAATATACATACAAATCGTTTGTAATAAGAGGCATAATTTAATATCTGGTTTGACAAACCCTCCTTTTGGCCTATTGCAAGTGCTAACACTACTTCTGATTTGCTTGCAAGTAACTCCATACGTCATCGTCCATACACCCCGAATCATTGTCGGACATATCTATTGCCATTAGGTCTGATACCAGAGTTTCTTTCAACACATAGGGCCTCATTACACGGAAGGCGGTAATGGTTAACGGCCACCGTTAATGGTAACGGTGACCGTTAACCATTACCGCCTTACTATGAGGTCCCTTAGCGGGTTGGTGCTTTAAATGCCTGCTTTTTGCAGGCGTTAAAAACCAACCCGCTAAGGGACCTTGGTGCTAATTACGCCACCGCAAAATTGCAGTGCCGTAATTAGCTCCTTCCCCATTCCCATTATGCCCTATGGGGCAAAAATGGGAATGGGGAAGGGCAATGGTGGAAGGGAAAATTACCGCCCCGCCAACCTTGGAATAAGGCGGTAATTCCCCTTTCCACCAAGGCAGTGCCGGTAATTTACCGGCATGGTCCAGGGTGCTAATAGCACCCTGGATTACCGCCTTCCGTGTAATGAGGCCCATACTCTTTGGAGAGCTCCTTTGGGGCGTATATTTTATTTCCTAATACACTTGTTGCTTGCGCGCAACATCCCCCTAATACTGAGCATATACCAGGGAGACACTGTATACAACAACAAAGAAACAGAAAACTTCCCAAGATAATTAGCAGGGCAGAGAACAACTTCCATCCCCATGACCGTAGGAGGTCCCAAAACCATGTACCAAGTTCCCAGTTTCCCTCAGGAACATGTACTTCCACTTCTGAACTAAGAACATGTAGATTTTGGATCGCCCTAAAGATCGTTGGAGAGGAGTCTGGAAGGTAAACGCAGCAAGCGGACCCCACTAATTTACATACTCCTTCTTGCTCTGCCAGGATGACATCTAATGCCATCCGGTTCTGAAGAGCCACTAATCTTATCGCTCTCTGCTCTAACGTCATATTATAGAGTATGTCAGTGGTCCGATTGATGGTTCTCTCCAATACTCTCGCTAGTCCCCTAATATCTTCTGAATTCGTAATTTGCCCAAAAAATGGCACAAAGGATTTCATAATAGCTCCTAGAGTTTGCACTGGAGTATCCCCTTTTACACCTCGTCGTGGACGAGTCTTTGAAATTTCTGTAGTACTGGCAATAAATACCCCAGGTAATAGAATCCCTAAATAACAGGTTCCTTGCCAATCCCTGGGCAACCATGGAAATGCCACATTACCGCACACAAAATAGACAGGTTCGCCTACGTACAGAGGTCTGTTTTCACTAGTCAAATTCGCAACGTTGGCACACTTTCTAAAACTACCCATTGACCGTGTTCCATTCCTCTGTATGCAGAAGGATACTGAATCGGGGCTATGATTAACAGAATAAGATGGAGGCGTGGCATCCTTGTTGCCTATAGGAGCCATTTTGAAAGAGATTAAAGACTGAAAAGGATTAGACAATCTATCAGAGGGCCTAACAGAAGCAATGTTTGGCTTACTTCTATTTGCAAAAAGCGAGCATCCCAGGGGCATCAACAGATTTTTTTCAAAACTATTTAAATTTGTACCATCAAAGTTCCCTGAGATGTGTCATTCCATCGACCAAAAACAGTGCTCTAAGAGAAGCGTAACAGGCAGTTGTCAGAGGCAAAGGGTAAATATACCAACCTAGCCCCTTATCTCCATGTTGCAGTAGATGTGTACAGATCCAGCAATTGGTCTTGTTAAAATTTGCATGAGTGGCATTCATTATTAACAAAAGGGTATTATTCTGATAATTCCTTCTATGCAAAGAATCTCTAGGGGACAAAGTATGCAATTGCACAGAAGGAGTGGGAATCACAGATACATTTTCAATAGGTAAAAAGTCCACAGATATGCTTCTTCCAGATACCATAACCCAAACCCAAAAGTCATTACAAATCCAGTAATTATCACGAGAAGGCAACAATACACTTTGGGGGGTCCCCTTACATACTTGAGCATTGTCTCTGCTAGTCACATTTTTATCTAAAAGTTCAGTACGAGTGGTAGAGGGTGCAGGCATCGTAGTCTTCAATCGAAAAAACACCAATTGTTTGTTTGCTGGTGACTCCAGTCGCGCGTCTTCTTAATGTCTTTCCCACAACCCTTAGCCAACAGAATCTTCCCGTACAATCGGGCCAAAAGGCAAGCCCTCAAATGATTTTCTCAATCGCACAGTCAGACCATGCTGTACGTTTACTTCCTTGGGCGCAAATTATATTTTGCAGTTTCTGGTGGGAACAAAGTGTCGTCACTTCCTCCTGGAAGTGGCGAACGGACGGAAAAGGGATCAAGAAAGGATTGATCCGGAAGTTCCACTGTTGGGGTGTGTGGAGACAAGATGGCCGTTGTGTCCGGCCCTGCGGATTCTGAAACGGTTTCCGATTCTCCCTTGTTGGTTGTTGCTGTTTCAGGCACACTAGTTACAGCAGTGGGAAGGGATTCTGTGTCTTCTGTATCGTGAGGCACGGGCTGTGGGATCCGTTTGGTGTGCGTCGCATGGATCCAGTGTTTACGACCCGCTACCCGTACGGCAGCCTGGGTGACCAGCAGGACTTGGTAGGGACCCCTCCACCGAGGTGCAAGGCAAGACGACCTCTCAAAAACCTTTGTGAGGATCCAGTCCCCCGGTCGTAGACTGTGACCAGGACTCTCGTAGTGCACAGGTAATGCCTCTCGCACCTGGTGATAAATTGAAAACAGATTTTTAGTCAACTGGTTGCAGTAGTCTGAAAGAAGCACAATTTCTATATCCCGTAGTGATCGACATTTTGGCATACCCCAAATATTAGCAGGTCTCCCCATTACCACCTCAAAGGGAGAGAGCCCAGTCTTAGTTTGAGGGGTTGTTCTCATCGATAGTAACACAATCGGTAAGGCGTCCGGCCATTTTAGCTTGGTGCCAGCACACGTCTTAGTGAGTTTGTTCTTTATAATGCCGTTGTGCCTTTCCACTAATCCGGCACTCTGGGCATGTCTAGCTGAATGGAACCGCTTGTCAATCTGTAATCCTTTGCAAATTTGTAGGATTACAGTGGCAATAAAGTGTGGCCCATTATCAGACCAGATGACTCTCGGCAGCCCGAACCTAGGAAAAAACTCTTCCGACAGAGTTTTTGCCTTGGTTATGGCAGTTGCATCCCTAACCGGGAAGGCCTCAACCCACTTACTAAAGGCACAAATAACAACCAATACATATTTAAGATTGTTACACCGTTCCATTTCAATAAAATCAAAGTGAATAACCTCAAACGGGACGGAAGGTGGAGCGAAACTTCCTCTAGGAGTCGAGGTACCTTTTCCTACAAGCAAACCATGCAGTCCTGGACAAAACGCTCCGCAGTTTTGAAAATCTTATCATTGGCCCATACACTGTGTAGCATTTTTGTTAATTTCCGCGCACACACATGTGTCGGACCATGAGCCATAATAACCATCATTGTAATGTAGGCGTCAGGGAGTAACCATTTCCCTTCAACATTGTCTACCCAACACCCATCATCATCCAATCTCCCTGCACCCTCGATCCATCTCTTAGTTTCCTCTATGGTAGCATCTGCTTGAATATCTTTTACAGCATCAATACTTTCACCAAAAGTGCAAACATTTACAATTTCTTTTACAGTGTACATTTCTGAACTGAAATCAGTGGCAGTTTGTTTAGCTATCTGATCGGCGAAGGCATTCCCTTTTCCTACATCATCTGTAACTTTTTGATGTGCTGAACATTTATGATAGCTAACTGAACAGGGAGTGCAAGTGCTGAAAGCAATCGCACTATTAAAGTGCCGTGCTGGATTTTTGTTCCGTGCGAGGTCAAGAAACCTTGTTCTTTCCAAAGTCTAACAAAATTGTGGGCCACCCCAAAGGCATACTGACTGTGAGTATATATGTTCGCTGTACGCCCTTCAGAAAGCTCACAAGCTCGAGTTAACGCTATAATTTCTGCGGCCTGCGCAGAGTAATGCATAATTCTTTTCGTTTCCACAACCGTGCTTAAAGTAGTGACAGCAAAAGCAGCCGTGGATGTAACGTCTGGAAGTTTAAAACAAGAGCTATCACAAAATAGCTCTCCTTGAGGGCTATTCAAAGGCGTGTCTTTCAAATCGATTCTGCCTTTAGTCTCTTGTTCTGTCATATAAAGGCAATCGTGTGATGTATCGTCATCATCAACAGTATTTTGTGAGACAGGTAAAAGTTCAGCCGGATTTAATACGCAACACCTCTGAATTTGAATGTGGGGGGCAAACAAGTTCAGTTCATATCTTGTCAATCGTGCAGAAGTGAGGTGTTGCGTTTGAGTTCTATTCAATAGAATATCTACAGAGTGAGGTACCATTAGGGTTAACGCATGACCCAGGACGATTCCCTCACTCTGTTTTACAGACGCAGCAGCAGCAACAGCGTGCAAACATCTTGGCAAAGCGCATGCTACAGGATCAAGGGCGGAGGAATAGTAGCCGCACGGCCTATTCTTCCCTCCATGTTCCTGCGTTAACACAGCCAAAGCACATCCATCACGTTCATGCACAAACAATACAAAGGCCTTATCACAATTCGGAGTTCCTAAAACAGGCGCTGAACACAGTGCGGATTTGAGCAAATCGAATGCTGTCTGGTGTTCCAAGGTCCATGGCAATGGCAAAGAAATGCCCTTCTTTGTCAAAGCCAGCATTGGTTTAATCGTTAATGAAAAATTAGGGATCCACAATCTACAATAAGAAGCCATACCTATCAAGGCTCTAACTTCCTTTTGAGTATTTGGGACAGACATACCAGAAATGGTCTTTATTCGTTCAGGTGTCAACCGTCTTCCCTCCTTTGACAGGAGATAGCCTAAATAGGCGACCTCCTGGCAACAATATTGGAATTTCTTAAGTGAAGCTTTGTGGCCATGTTTTGCTAGATGACAAAGCAATAACACGGTGCCTTTTTTTACAGGCACTCTCAGAATCAGCAGCCAAGAGGAGGTCATCTACGTACTGCAGTAACGTGCAAGTAGTAGGCAACTCGAGGGTATCAAGCTGCTCTTTCAATGCCCTACTATAAATACTTGGACTGTCAGTGTACCCTTGTGGTGCACGGGTGAATGTAAACGAGCGTCCACCTAAGGTAAACGCAAACAAATACCTGCTATCCTTGTGTATGGGAATACTGAAAAATGCGTTTTTACGATCAACAACGCTAAAATGAGTGGCAGAAGCCGGAATCATAGTTAGTATCGTTGTAACATAAGGTACAATAGGAAATTGAGGAGCCACAATGTTGTTAATAGCATGTAAATCAATTATAAAATGAAAGGGAATCGCATTATCACCTTTTTTGTATACTGGCAAAATAGGGCTGTTACACATGCTACCCGTAATCTCCTCAATTACTCCACGATGTACAAAATCAGAAACTATACATTTCAAAGCCTGTTCGCCTTCAACTGAAATCTTATATTGCGGGATGAGAGGCAATTTTACTCCATGTTTCAAAATAATTTTAACAGGTTCAATTTGGAGAATGCCCACATCATTATCATCAATTGCCCATAAGCATTCTGGAACATTACTAAATTCTGGCAGTAAATGTCGAGTCAAAAACTGAGAGGCGAATGATTGCTGAGGTGAAATTGTTAGCCGAATTTCATCCGGAGAACAATGAATTACTGTGTGTAATGCCTTCAATAAATTTAGCCCCAGCAAGTTCTTCCCACAGTTTGTGGTAAGTAGAAATGGACACTGTTCCGGGAAGGGACCCAGTGTTATCGGTACCGGCAAAGAGACCGGACAAACTACAGGTGTGCCTGAAAACCCTACGGAAACGTTGGATTGCCCTGACAGGGGAATATTTGGAACCCGCGAATGATCAACGGAACATTTCTGTGCTCCCGTATCTACTAAAAATAGATGCTTCCTATTTCCCACTGCCATCTCAACGTAGGGGCCTTTCTGATTAACGGGAATAGGCGTAGGTTCCAAATCCTGCTTCGGGCAATCCTAGCGGAACAGGATATTATCAAAAGGAAGCTCTTCGGAGAGGTACGCGGCCGAAGGGTGATCAAAAATGTTTCTATTATCCACATTTGAAACTTGCATATCTTGTGAAGGAAGTTGCTGTGATTCTGGTGTAAACTGACCTCTGCCAGGGCCCCCTGCACCTGGGCGACCTCTGGATCGTCTACTCATGTTCCCAAATGACCTTTGCTGTAAGGCCAGACATTGTGTGCGCCAGTGGCCTTCCTGCCGACAATAGGCACATTGGTTAATGGTTACGGGGGCCAAGGGCGCACTTCCCTGTGGAATGTACTGACCTCTAAATTGATTACCCACTCTAGGGTTTCTAACAACCTGCTGCAATAAAACTTTAGTTTTCAAGTCACCCTTTTTTTCTCAAGTTTCTCTTTTTCAGTATATACACGATTTTCATAGTACTGAGCCATATTCAATACTTCTGATTGGGACTTTGCCTGCCAAGCGCTTTCAGAGGACATAATCTGTAACTGGATGTCAGGCAGCAATCCACGTACAAATTTGTCGACAAACAACCTTTTCCCTGACTCTGTGCCCAAGTCTTGTCCACTGAAATCCGAGAATACCTGCTCGAACCGATTGAAAAAATCGGTAGCACCCTCAGACTTTCCTTGGACACAGGCCGTAAGCTTGTCCCAAATGATTCTTTTTTCTGGAACCATAGTTTTCAATTTTACAATAATTCTATCAGGCAAGGTTAATATCATTTGAGGTGGTCGTTCGCCAGCTGGTCTTTCTCTGTCTAGCCTAGTCATGTTATCCCATGTATCTCCCAATCCAGGTATGTCATCTATAGTCCTAATCTGCTTCCACAAATCAACTGGCAGGAGTTTGGGAAATAATAGGTCAATATCACTTAAAGTGAATACCGACGACTGTGAGACCGACTCTATTTCTTTATAGAATCCGGTCTGTTTTTTCTTATATCAGGAATAGATTGCTTTATGGTGTTCACTTCCTGTCTTGAAAACGGGACGTGAACAAACTGTGAAACATAATGTGCAGGAATTTCTCCGGCTACTATACCTCGTGCAGCATCAGCCGCAATCTCAACTTTTAGGACAAATGTCGGAGGGACCCCTCTCATAGGCAACTGAGAAGTAGGCAGCTCAGAACACTTACTAAGCAAAAGAGCCAAATCAAGCGCTAAGGCAGTCGAAGAAGTATCAATCGAAAAAGCTCTCTTATAAACACTCAACAATTCTGCCGGACAACAAATCTTTCTTGGCCTGGGTGCGTGTATTTCAGGGGTGCGCGTGAAGTTCCATATGCGATTGGCCTGGGTACATGTATTTCAGGGGTGCGCATGAAGTCTCACATGCGATTGACCTGGGTACATGTATTTCAGGGGTGCGCGTGAAGTTCCACACGCAATTGGCCTGGGTACGTGTATTTCAGGGGTGCGAGTGAAGTTTCACGCGCGATTGGCCTGGGTACGTGTATTTCAGGGGTGCGCGCAAAGTTTCACACGCGCTAGGCCTTGGTCGAGTGGGGTACGTGTAAATCTGGGGTTTGCGGGAAGTTTCACACGCGATTGGCCTGGGTACGTGTATTTCAGGGGTGCGCGTGAAGTTCCACATGCGATTGGCCTGGGTATGTGTATTTCAGGGGTGCGCGTGAAGTTTCACACGCGATAAGCCGTGGTCGAGCGGGGTACGTTTAAATCTGGGGTTCGCAGGAAGTTTCACATGCGATAGGCCTTGGTCGAGCGGGGTACGTGTAAATCTGGGCTTCGCGGGAAGTTTCACACGCGATTGGCCTGGGTACGTGTATTTCAGGGGTGCGTGTGAAGTCTCACACGCGATTGGCCTGGGTACGTGTATTTCAGGGGTGCGCGTGAAGTTTCACACGCGCTAGGCCTCGGTCGAGTGGGGTACGTGTAAATCTGGGGTTTGCGGGAAGTTTCACATGCGATTGGCCTGGGTACGTGTATTTCAGGGATGCGCGTGAAGTTGGCCTGGGTACGTGTATTTCAGGGGTGCGCGTGAAGTTTCACATGCGATTGGCCTGGGTACGTGTATTTCAGGGGTGCGCGTGAAGTTTCACACGCGCTAGCCCTTGGTCGAGCGGGGTACGTGCAATCTGGGGTTCGCGGGAAATTTCACACGCAATTGGCCTGGGTACGTGTATTTCAGGGGTGCGCATGAAGTTTCACACGCGATTGGCCTGGGTACATGTATTTCAGGGGTGCGCGTGAAGTTTCACACGTGATAGGCCTTGGTCGAGCGGGGTACGTGTAAATCTGGGGTTCGCGGGAAGTTTCACATGCGATTGGCCTGGGTACGTGTATTTCAGGGGTTCGCGTGAAGTCTCACACGCGATTGGCCTGGGTACGTGTATTTCAGGGGTGCGCGTGAAGTCTCACACGCGATTGGCCTGGGTACATGTATTTCAGGGGTGCGCGTGAAGTTCCACACGCAATTGGCCTGGGTACGTGTATTTCAGGGGTGCGCGTGAAATTTCACACGCGATTGGCTTGGGTACGTCTATTTCAGGGGTGCGCGTGAAGTTTCACATGCGCTAGGCCTTGGTCGAGTGGGGTACGTGTAAATCTGGAGTTTGCGGGAAGTTTCACATGCGATTGGCCTGGGTACGTGTATTTCAGGGGTGCGCGTGAAGTTCCACATGCGATTGGCCTGGGTACGTGTATTTCAGGGGTGTGCGTGAAGTTTCACATGCTTTTGGCCTGGGTACGTGTATTTCAGGGGTGCGCGTGAAGTTTCACATGCGATTGGCCTGGGTACGTGTATTTCAAGGGTCCGTGTGAAGTTTCACACGCGATAGGCCTTGGTCGAGCGGGGTACGTGTAAATCTGGGGTTCGCGGGAAGTTTCACACACAATTGGCCTGGGTACGTGTATTTCAGGGGTGCGCGTGAAGTTTCACACGCGATTGGCCTGGGTACGTGTATTTCAGGGGTGCGCGTGAAGTTTCACACGCGCTAGGCCTTGGTCGAGCGGGGTACGTGTAAATCTGGGGTTCGCGGGAAGTTTCACACGCAATTGGCCTGGGTACGTGTATTTCAGGGGTGCGCATGAAGTTTCACACGCAATTGGCCTGGGTACATGTATTTCAGGGGTGCGCGTGAAGTTTCACACGTGATAGGCCTTGGTCGAGCGGGGTACGTGTAAATCTGGGGTGCGCGGTAAGTTTCACACGCGATTGGCCTGGGTACATGCATTTCAGGGGTGCGCGTGAAGTTTCACACGCGATTGGCCTGGGCACGTGTATTTCAGGGGTGCGCGTGAAGTTTCACACGCGATTGGGCCTGGGCGAGTGGGGTACGACTCACTCTCTGCCTTGCATGTAGAAGAACGCATAACCAACACCCACCTGCTGTGAAGTAATAGCGTGTGAACCCCAACGCCTGGAAATCACACGCACCGCACCCCACGAAAAGCATGTACAGGCCAGTGCGTGATACGTCACAGACACGCTTACGCGCTAAGGGCCTTTCCTCGTATTACACACTGACGTGCAAGAATTTCACGTGCCAAATCACTCCGTATCAAGCTGGCCACGCGAAAACACACGGAAGACCACGCTCCTGCCCAAAAGGCCGAATTACTGCCCCCCAGAGCCCCGAGCAGCCTCCCACGAGCCATCTGCTGCTGCCTGCCTGCCTGCTGCCATCGTGCCCTGCCATTTTGTGCCTGCACATCTGCCATCTGCAGGGGTCCAGTTGTTGTGTCCACCTCTGCTGGAACAGAAGACACCCGACTGGTATACCATCGCTCCACAGCCCAGCCCCAGGACCCAGTTGCCCACCCACGCCTGCCTCGGGGGTCGCCATGTCAGGGCAAACACCATCTGAGACCACTGGCGAGCCCCAGCCAGAGTGGCAGAGGGCCACCATCTTCAGTCAGAAGGAAGTTGGTGTCCTGGTGGAGCTTGTCCTGGGGCATTATGATGCCCTCTTCGGATCATCACGCGCCAACAAGGAAGGACGGGACGGGATCTGGGACGACTTTGTGGTTGCCATCAATGTGGAGGGGGTGGTAACCCGCAACATCAAGCAAGTCAAGAAGCGCTGGGAGGATTTGAGGTCCAGGACCCTCTTAAAGGCCCGGCGCCTCGCGGAGGGGGGCCGGGCCGCATGAGTACCATCCAGCTGAGGGTCCTGGAATGCGTACGCCCAGCGCTCCACACCCAGATCCTTGAGAGGCAGACCCGTCTGGAGTTGAGCAGTAAGTGGCCAGGCATTGCTGTGTGAGACAGGGCATCTTGCAGTGTGCTGGTTGTCTGATACTTGCCTGTATGTGTTACATAGGCCATGTACGTATGTGTGTGTGCAGGGACATCATGGTCATGCATGTGAGACCAGTAATGTGTGAACCACATGGTTGGTGCATGTGTTTAAATGCAGCATGGGGAGCTCTATGCGGAATGGACACATGAGAGCATGCCAGTCTCTGTTCCTGGACATAGATGGGGGTGAGGGATGGGTGCTGATGCCATGTACATGTATGATGTCCATGTCTGTGTGTCTAACCTGCGTGTCTATGACATGTGAATGCCATGGATGCATGACACATGTCTGTGACAATGTTCAGATTCACTGATGCAGCCTAGCCATCCTTGTATCCACTGTGTCTGGGGTGTACGAGGCCAGATGGATGAAACTACGGTGAAGTGTGTGCATTTGATAGGCATGACCCATGATGCATGTGAGTTTCAAACCAACATTGTATGTTTCAAGAGTCCCTTGGACATGTATGCTAATGTCCATAGCATGTGCCATGCCTGTTACTGCATGTGTTTTGGAGGGACATGATGGAAGTGATGTTTGACAGTGCCACTCATCTGCTATTGCTTCCTGTCTAGGGGACCATTGTACAGTACCCTGACGCTTGTGTTCTATGTCTCCCTCTAGACAGCGTTAAGTGAAGAAGAGGGCGGAGACGGCGCTGTGGAGCAAAGCGGCGGGGATGCCCCCACGGCTGCAGCAGAAGGGGTGGGAGAGCACCCACAGGGGCTTGTAATGGCGGGAGATGGTGTGGAGCCATCCAGGTTGGTGGTTTCCACAGAGGAGGAGGAGGCCGCTACTGAGCTGCACATGGGGCCAGGTGGGGGTGGTACCACTGGTGCAAGTGGTGCAGTCCAGGGGCAGGGGCAGGAGGCAGCACAGGTCGCCGTGGAGGGGCCTGTGCATGTCACTGTCCCTGACACTGTGACTGCACCACCATGCACCAGCAGGGATGCCCCATCCCAGGCCCGTCCGCAGGTAGGGGGGGTGTCCATGTCATCTGACACTCCTCTACCTGCGGACGAGGGGACCCCTGGCCGCATGGAGAAGGTCCTGATTGGTGTTGCGTTGCGCATGGGTGTCATTCGTGATGACGTGCGTGCTTTCCGGGGGGAGCACGCACGTCATCACGAAGAGCAGCATGCCAACGTGGCCCAGTTGGGAGCGACCATGGTCGGGGGTTTTGTACATGTGTCAGCCACTCTGGCGACCCTCTCCTCCTCTGTGGAGGCTATGCGCCAGTCGTTCTCCATGCCACCAGGGACCCCTGTGGACCTGCCCCGACCAACGCAGCCAGCTCGGTGGGGCTCCCATCCCTGCCACAGTCGGGAGTCGGAGGTCCAGCAGGGGTGGACACACCAGCAACTGGACCCCAGCAGATGGAGAATGTGCCGGCATCATCGGGCAGGGCACGTGCACGACGGCGTCGGTGGATTCCATCAGCTTGGATGCTGTCGTGCTGCCAGAGGCAGTTGTGTCGGAGGCGGCGGCAGGCTCGACGTGGGAGGCATCATGGCTCGGGTCCATCTACATCAGAGGGGCAGGCATCGGCCGGAGGGCAGGAGAACCCTGGAATGGGAGTGTCTTCCGTGTGGCAGTTGTTGGGCCAGCAGATAGGTGCGGAGCCGCGGCGGGCGGAGGAGGAACGGCTCACAATGGTCAGGGAGGAGAACTCCATGCGCAGGGCGCTGAGACGGGCTGAGTGCCTCGAGGGTATTCGCAGGGAGTTGGAGCTGGACACCGCATTATATCTGCGAGACCTCGGAGCCAGTGAACATGCCCACCTCCAAGCCATTGATCAGGAGTTCGATGATGCCTTGGCCCATGACATCAACTAGTGAGCCGTTGGGCTTGCCCGCCGCCATTGTATATAGTTCATTAGTGTTAAGTTTCCGTTCTTTTTTTCTTTCCTTTGGGGCACATGGACTATGCCCCACATTTTTGTACATAGGCTTTTTTTGTAGGTTTCCTTTGGACAGTTGGGCTCATGAACCCAGGATTTCATCCTTGTAAAAAGTTGGAGTGTGCATTTGTCGGCTTTTTCTTTTTTGACTTTTCCATGGAGCAATGGATTTTACTTTTTATTTTCCCTTGGATTTGATTTTTTGAACTGTGACTTTGGGCAACATTTCTTTTTGGATTTCTTTTGCTTATGTTTTCTTGATTTTCATAATTTATCGGACATGGACCATTTCTTTTGTTATTCCCATTGTTGTGTGTTTATTTTGATTTACGTTCATGTTATCTTTAATATATATTTTTTTATACTTCCATTTGTGGTATCATCTCATTGGTTTCATGCATGTCATGATATGTGTTTTGACATTCACTTGCACCCATTGTGTGTGTGTGATGGACATGTGTTCATTTACATACTTGCCATTGGGGTTGTATCATGTAATTTGCATTTCTATGTGGGTGGATGCAATACTTGGGTGGGTCTTTGGCATGTGGAGGCTGGCCATAAGGGCCAGGGATCTAGATTGTGATGACGTGTTGGCTGGGGGACATGTGTCGGGGCCTGCTGGCAGGTGGCCCGCACTGCTGGGGGGTGGGGGTGCAAGGGGACATGAGTGGGGCCTGCTGGCAGGTGCCCCTCAGTGCTTGGGAGTGCGGGTGCAAGGGGACATGAGTGGGGGCCTGCTGGCAGGTGCCCTGCACTGCTGTGGGGTGGGAGTGCAAGGGGGTAATGCGTTGGTGATCACTAGTGCAAGGTGACATGTGGCTTGGCTGGGGGGACATGCCCATGGTGGATGGGCTGCCTGCGGGACATGACCAGGGGTGCAGGATAGTCCCCTGTGGTGTGGTCTGCCTGCAGGGGCCGTGGAGGGTGTAGAGGGAACACCTGGGAGGACCCACACTGCCAATTCACGTATAGGACTCCCCTGCACCCCCGAAATACACATACCCCACTTGCACAGGGCCTATCGCGTGTGAAACTTGCCCGCACCCCAGTAATACACGTACCCTGATGAAATCGCTTGTGGAACTTCCCGCGCACCCCTGTAATACACGTACACTGCTGGAATCGCATGTTAAACTTCCCCGCACCCCAGAAATACACGTACCCTGCTGAAATCGCGTGTGGAACTTCCCGCGCACCCATGTAATACACGTACCCTGCTGGAATCGCGTGTTAAACTTCCCCGCACCCCAGAAATACACATACCCTAAAGAAATCGCGTGTAGAACTTCCCGCGCACCCCTGTAATACACGTACCCTGATGAAATCGCAAGTGTAACTTCCCACGCACCCCTGTAATACACGTACCCTGCTGGAATTGCGTGTTGAACTTCCCCGCACCCCAGAAATACACGTACTCTGATGAAATTGCGTGTGGAACTTCCCGCGCACCCCTGTAATACACGTACCCTGCTGAAATCGCGTGTGGAACTTCCCGCGCACCCCTGTAATACAAGTACCCTGCTGAAATCGCAAGTGGAACTTCCCTCGCACCCCAGTAATACACGTACCCTGCTGAAATCGCGTGTTAAACTTCCCCGCACCCCAGAAATACATGTACCCTGATGAAATTGCGTGTGGAACTTCCAGCGCACCCCTGTAATACACGTACCCTGCTGGAATCGCGTGTTAAACTTCACCGCACCCCAGAAATACACGTACCCTGAAGAAATCGCGTTTGGAACTTCCCGCGCACCCCTGTAATACACGTACCCTGCTGAAATCGCGTGTGGAACTTCCCTGCACCCCAGAAATACACGTACCCTGCTGAAATCGCGTGTGGAACTTCCCGCGCACCCCAGTAATACACGTTCCCTGCTCGGCATTTGCTGTTTGCCAGGCCTGTATACTGGTCCAGAGTTAGCGCAGCCCTTTGTGCTGAATTGGGAATTTTGATGGCTTTTCCTTGCGCGTGGGCGTTCTTGGGGGCGTAACTGGCGCTGCTGCAGGGTCGCTGCTCCACTCTGCGCCACGGCTGGTTTTGGAGTCTAAAATCCATGAATACGCTGTGCGCGGATATCGATTTTAGCGCACGCGGCTGGCGCAGACATTCGCACGTGCACACTGTGTGCCAGCTGTGTGCGGCACTTTTGTGCGAAATTCTATGAATTACCCTGATAGTGTCCAATTTTTCGATCCAATAGATCTCTCTCTGCTGTAACAGTTTTATAAGGTTACCACCCCTTCTGGGAAGTTTGACAGATTCAAGAATGACACATTTCATTTGTGCAATAGTGTGTCTTTCTGCAATAATATGTTGCGCAACAGGTGATTTTATGGAGAGATTCTTCGTCTAAACAGACAAGCAGAAAACCTTCACCCAAACAATGTTTTGATTAAAAAAACAAGTACATACATCCAAGACTCTACATACTTTTTGCAACATCTGAACTCAATACCATTTGACTCCCAAAACATTTGCTTTACAATTGACGTTAAGAGTTTGTATACGTCAATCCCACACGATCTGGGTAATGAAGCAGTGGAATGGATACTTCTTAAAGCAGAGGAGATAAGAGCACAACAAGAATTCATAGTGGCACAGCTGGAATTCATTAGCCACAATTCGTACTTTAGATACAAAGATAATTACTACCTACAGGTGGCTGGCACAGCTATGGGGGCCACTATGGCCCCTTTGTACGCAATCTCATTCATGCACAAATTTGAAACCGTATATGTTTTACTTAACCAACGGTGGCAACAACATCTAGGTATCTGGATAAGATACATTGATGATATTTTTGGGATATGGAAAGGCAGTGAACCAGAACTACTTGAATTCTTTGATTACCTGAACATTAAAGACACAAGAATACAGTTTACACATGAATACTCTCATGAAAGTATACACTTCCTGGATGTACAAAATCAGAATAACCAAAACAGGATACCAGACCACCATCTTTCGAAAACCTACAGATAGGAATAATCTACTCCAATGACTAATCTTTCACCAACCAAGCCTCATCAAAAATGTACCATATAGCCAGATGCTTCGTGTGAAAAGACTAGTGAGTGACCCTGTAGAGTACGAAAAAGAAGTCAAAGAAATGGGCAAGAAATTTCTGGACCGTGTATACTTGAAAGAAGAAGTGACAGCAGCAGAAATACGCATAGCAACTCAGAAAAGGGAAGATCTATTGAGAACTAAAACCACGAAGGATGATGAACCCCCCCCTAGTATTTGTATCCAAGTACTCAAGACAGAGTAACCGCATTAAAACTATCATTAAAAAACACTGGAACACAGTCACCTGCGACCAACGGGTAGAACATTTATTCAAAGAGGTCCATACATTTGCTTATCAACGGAGCCATAATCTGAACGATAAACTTGTAAAGACCAGACCAGCACAAAGGAAGAAAGCCACTAAGAGAATAGGTACTTTTCCTTGCCTAAATTGTAGCAATTGCGGCTACATCATGAAAGGTGATTCTTTGAAACATCCGTATACAGGAGAAAATATAAAACTAAAAAGCTTTGGAACATGTGACTCCCAAAACGTGATATACACCATAAAATGTCCCTCTGGCTTGCATTATGTCGGACAAACTGTAAGAACGGCTAAAATAAGATGGAACGAACACAGATTCTGCATACGTAACAACAACAAAACTTCGGCTGTGGCAAGACATTGGCATGACAAAAAACATAACTTGGCACAGATTCGATTCGCTATCCTAGAAATTGTGGAAAAGAGAGATCCACATGAAAACTTTCAGAAAACAATGGATCAACGAGAAACTTTCTGGATAGATCGTATGATTTCCCTGATTCCTAAAGCAATGAACAAGGAGATTAACTTCATGTGTTTTTTGTAATCAAGAATTCCTGATTCTGTATGAACACCCACAGCAGCCACCATAATGGACAACCAGGTCTGGAGTCCAGACATTGGTAGATGGGACGGACATAATTTGACACTTGGAATGGCATTTATTTCTAATTTAACTAACACCATGTGCTAGATTGTCTAAAACATTGTTTTGGGTGAAGGTTTCTGCTTGTCTGTTTAGACGAAAAATCTTACGTGACTCTTTAGTGTAAACGCTACATTTTTATTTTTATATTTACACTTGTGCCTGTTGAATCAAGACCTATCATTTGAAACCTGTAAATGAAGAACATAAATACAACACATTCTAAGCTAATGATAGTTGGCTTTGTACATAACCAGTATGCCTTTGCTAGTAGACCCCAAAGAGGTAGGTATACCTTGTTATCCGCGATAATGAGAAATTTAGAACAGCACGAATAATACAACACGTATAACACTCATTTTACAGATCCCTACAATCACGCTACAATGCACTCGCAGTCACAGTAACAGACCGAAACTAATGTTAATCACACGAGAACGGCGCTGACAGCTTGGCTACACAAAGCGTTTCAGGAGTTGTCATGGAGACACCCCCGCACCAGGGTAAACACCCAGGGGTGTGGCGCGAGGCATACGTGCTCCGGCATTCCTGACGGACCACGGCGCCTCGCCACCGTCTCGAAGGAAACGTTTAAATAGAACTAAGAGGCATGCGCAAGCATGTCTCTCTGCAGAAGGCAGAACAACGCAGGAACTGAAGGTAAGCGTCGGAGAACATTCGCCGCTTTGATCTATACAATCGCAAAAGACATGTTAGAACGGCTGTCTAATAGCTTGTTTCTTTCACAGAGACACGATTGACATATGCGTTTCGCCACGCATCTGCAACACACGTGGCTGTAGCCGTGAGTGTTGCAAAACGAATTAGATGAATAAAAGCCTTTGGGGCTTATTATATTTGACAGAGATAGCGCATTGAAAGCGATCAGGTAGAACACTTTTCTGTCCTTAAACCGTGTATATAGAGTTTGTAACGCTGATACTAAATGGCAATTTCTGTTTTTCATTCATTTTTTCTGGCGTACCAATTGAATACTCGTGGGACAAACAAAATGGTATGTGTGAATTTGTTTATGTATTGTATATAAACCATTTAACGTACTTGTATTGACAAATGTATTACTATGCTCAGCTTGATGATGTAATCAAGAGCCTATATACAGCCCTGATGAAGGTTCTTACCGAAATGCATTGGCTAAATGTATATTGATGGCAAAATATGATCGCCCAACAGATTACATTAAGAATAAATCTTATTACAAAAACAGTAATGTGAATAAAACATTCCTGGCCAAAACTGCACGGATTTAACTGATGCTTTCATTTTATTAGAACATTGGACATAAATATACAATTCTGGGAACTTGCAGCCCTCTCTAGGGGCCAACTGTGAAGCACCAGTTATAATAAGGCAAAGTTGCCTTGTTTTCGTTTTTTTGTGGTTTATCGCAGCCCTTGTGCCATAGGACCAGTTTAAACTGGCAGCTCCAGGTTAAAATTATTGAAAACTAACTGAGAGATTTACACATTGAATAGAAGTGAGTAAACATTGTGGTGCCCACCACTCCGGTATTTTTTGAAAAATACACAAACCATAGTAAGGTATGCACACACATATGTAACATTTATATATATTTGTGTGTATACTTTACGGTTTGGGTACTTTTGAAGCCATCTTAAAAAAAAAATTCTGTATTTATAAAGATGGCTTGAAAAGTACAAAATTCAAGCCCAAGGTGCCTTTGTCCATCGGCAAATCTTTATAAAAGATGGATTGAATTGTGTACTTTTCAAGCCATCATTTATAAACCTCGAAATATGTTAAGGAATCCCCAGGTTCGGCGAGGCTTAAAGACACCTTACTGACCTGGGTTGGGGGTGGGGAAACAAAGGGACAGTAACTTCCTCTGATAACACCTCACGCAAGGGGTCACCAGAGGAATTTACAGTGACTGACGTTGGTGCCAGCCAGCCACAGCAAGGCTGTGGCTGGCTGGCACTTCTGTCAGCTTGCCTGACTTAATGGCAGGTGCATCTCCTGTCGTGGCTACGGCTGCGACCATGGCAGGATAATGTGTCCTGCCAATGTTGTGGTGGGAGCGGAGCCCGACCCTGGTTCGACCCAGCCCACTTAAAGCACTGCTCCCATACCTGCCTAACCTCTGGGTTTAGCACAGAGACTCTGGGTTTTTAACCTCTTCTCTGGGTATCTGGGGGAGAGCGGGGAGTCTCTGGGTTTTCCGGGGTCCCCTCATGTCTCCTCGTACCATCGCTAGAACTGGCTATGGAATACGAAGCAAAGCAAGCAAGGAGTGCAGGTTTGGTACACGAGTGACTAGAAACGTCTTGCAAGCGCCCTGAGCGCTGTGGGCCGGTTGCTGCTTGGGCCGCACATGGTAGGCAGCTGAGGATACCATGAAGGAGGGTGAGCGGGAGGGGGCGATGACTCTCAGCAATAGGGCAATCTTTCCCAGAATAGACGTACCTTTTCGTTACAGTCCTGCTTCGAAAACCTACTGTGGGGAAATGCACCAGAAAACACTGCAGAACTAGTTACACAATATATATAGCTAGGAAACACAGCTCAGTGTATTATGTTGCAATCATCATGTTAAACATATGACCATGCTATTTGAATTAAAATGAACATTTGTTGAAATGGATCGTAGTAAATTCGGAATATTTCTATTAATAATGTCCGTGATTTAAGACAGGTTAAAAATATGTCCACTGTCATTTTAAAATTAAAGTTTCACTTTAGCTCTGTGTGCCGCAACAGTAACGTCCACATTACTACCACCTCACAAAAGTGTGGACATTGTCTTGCGAATGTGTGGGTGAGGTCTTGCGGTGTGGTAGATCTCATTTTGGAACAGATTTTGCGATTACACTAGAAGTTTATGAATATTTAATGAATTGAGGGTCCTATACCTGGTATAGCTGATTCTTGGTTAAATAGTGAACATGTAAAAGCAGATTCAGTGGCTAAGTAAAGGTACCAGTAGTCATCACAATATGGCCACAGTATTACATTAGAGACGAGTTTGCGATCACGTGGGATGTTGGATACATCTTCTGCATCACGTGATGGTGATGCAGTAATTCATAATGCCAACACGGGACAGGAGGCCAATGCAGCAGCAGTAGTTCCCCTGTTCCCATGCCGAGCATTAATTAATTAGAAGTTAAGTAACCTAGATCTAACAGTCACATAAACATAACAGGAGCCATTCCAATATGGCTACGGTACTACATTAAATACGAGCTCATGATCACGTGTGATGCCGGACACGTTCTCTGCATCACGTGACGGTGACACAATAATTTAAAATGCTGACACGGGACGGGAGGCTGTTTCAGCAGCTGTCTCCCTGTTCCTGTGTCGAGCTTTTACAAATTTAAAGCAAGGTAAGCAATTGAATACTCATTACACAAGTAAGAGTGTTATCTAGACACAAGCATAGCAAACTTCTATAACATTTTGTAATTTCCGTGTTGGGTCTCCAGATAACAGAGTTGAGAGAGGGACTGGCCTGATGCCTAGAACCGGGTTAATAGCCCACATTTAGGAGTACAACCTTTTGGAAACCGGTTAGTGGTACCATTATACTAACATTAGTAAAGTGCTTAGTTGCATGCTATATTCATATTGTAAGGTATTTGCAGAATATAAGAGACTGTATTTACATGTCTTTTAGCTCTTCGTACATCACTGAGTAAATGAACGGACCGGTCAGTGCAAGAGTAGACAGGTCAGTACTCTGCCTGTAATGATCATGAGAACTGACATTTGAGTGATATAATAATTGCTAAGCACATATAACAATTGCACCTGAAGAAGGAACATTAAATCCCGAAACGTGCAGTGCAGTGTCAAGACAAAGCACCCCATTAAGAAAGGTGCATTTTGCTGATGTGGCACAGCTTGGATTTGACACAGAACTGTTATCTTTATTAATCCATAAACCTACAATGTGGGTCAAAGTACGTTAGGACCAATATCGAATTGTGAGTTTGATGACATCTCTTCCGCATAATGAAGTGAGGTGAGTTACAGTTTTTATAAACAGAAATTTTGATTTAGTGAGGAAGATATAAATAATTATGTATAAATCAATTTTGTTTATTAATATAATGAAAATATATTTTTTTGTTTATTGAAAATAAATTGTCTAATGACATATAGGAAGGGGTTATTGCAGTCCTCGAGTGAGTGGCTGCGTTTTTCATCAGTGTATCTGATGAATTGTGTTTGCTTCTTGTTTGTTCCCTCTGTGGCGAGGGTTGAACCCAGGGCACCTTAAGTTGGAGTAACATCACAACCATCTAAACTGAGGTTCGAAAAACATAGTAATAGTAGTGCACCCTAGCTAAACCCCTATGGTCCCTGATACAAGAACATATACAGGCAAGATCCTACCCAGATAGAGGCCCTGAAGAAGTTGTGATGGCGGTCCCTGATATAAGAACATATACAGACACAATCATACCCAAATAGAGGCACTAAAGAAGTTGTAATGGCAGTCCCTGGTACAGGAACATATACAGGCAGGATCAAGATAGAGTCACTGAAGAAATTGTAATGGCAGTCCCTGGTACAGGAACATACACAGGCAGGATTCTACCCAGAAAGAGGCACTGAAAAGTTGTGATGTCGGTCCTTGGTACAGTAACATTTACAGGCAGGATCCTACCCAGATAGAGGCACTGAAGTAGTTGTGAGGGCAGTCCCTGATGCAAGAATATTTACAGGCAGGATCCTACTCAGGTAGGCACTGAAGAAATTGTAATGGCGGTCCCTGGTACAGGAACATAAACAGGCAGGGCCCGACCTAGATAGAGGCATTGAAGGAGTTGTAATGGCGGTCCCTGGTGCAGGAACATATACAGGCAAGATCCTACTGAGATAGAGGCACTGAAGAAGTTGTGATGGCAGTCCCTGGTACAGGAACATATGCAGGCAGGATCCAGATAGAGTCACTGAAGAAATTGCAATGACAGTCCCTGGTACAGGACCATAAACAGGCAGACTCCTATTTTTTTTTTTTTTTTTTTTTTTGATTTAATTGTATGAGACAATTTTTACAAAGTAGAAAAAGAGACAAAATCTCCACATTAACTATTCCAGAGTTCCCACGATCGTTCTTTGTCCTGAGCCCCAACATCTCGTGATTCCCTGAGGGGCTCCATCAGATCGATCTTTTTTCGGTTTGAATTCAGATTCCGAATCAGAGTGAGGTTCAGCTACCCCCCAGAAGAAATCGAGGTAAGGACGCCCAACTAGTAGACCTGCCCACTCATACCTTCCCCGTCAGCAAAGTAGTTCAATTTCTCGGAAGAAGCCCACCACCGCAATCACCCAAGTGGTCTTCTCCCCACTTAATAGCCGGCACCACCATTCCTCTTCATCATAGATGTGTAGGTTTTTAAACAAATGTCCCAGGTGTCTCATGCGGGGGCCCGTGACTCCTAGGCAGTTTAACAGGAGGTGTCTTATGGTTTCTGGCGTCGCTGACTTTCTACAGAATCTGCAGGCGTCGTCCGAAACCAATTTTCTTCGGGATAGGACTTCCCTTGTGTGGAGAATGTTCAGGCGGATTCTTAAGAAGTTCACCCTGAGGTTTGAGTCCGGCCCTTTTAACAAGTAGGACTTGAGTTCGTTCACTTTTGTCAGCTGTGGAGGCAGATCTGTAAACAGCTTCGATGCGGCTGCTTTTTCCAATGTGTCGATCCAGTCTTGATGTAATAGACGCAGTTTAAACTTAGAAGGATTGTAGATTAGTTCGTTTTTAGAGCTTCCAGCGCCCTCTAGCATTGAGTCGATCTTTGCCACCCATTTTGTTAGCATTTTGCATGAGCCCGACTGAATTTCATGTTGAATTTCTTGCATGATCAGAGGGGGGCTTGGAAGTAAAGACTTTCGAAATAGCATGGCTTCGTTGCGGGCTACTATGGAGACCAGCGATTGTAGAGAGAGTTCCCTTCTTATTAACACCATTGGTAGCGAGTCAGGAAGGTTGAGAACCTTTCTCCAATAAAATCCTTCCAGTTTTGACCAAAAGGATGTTGGAAGATTTGGTAGAGCTTCTGCCCCGTAGGTAAGAGTTGGAATCACTTTAGACTTGTAAAAAGTCACCACTGGCGCCATAGTGAATTTTCCATATTTTTTCAGTACTGCCCGAGATTGTGAGATGAGCAGTCTCGCTTTGGACATGATGGTCTCCTGCATCACTGTTTCATTACTGTTCTTGTTGATGGTAACGCCCAGATATTTGAAGCTGTCCACCAATTCAATTTTGGTGTTATTTACCGCCCATGTGAATTTCTCCAGCTTCCTTTCGTTTCCGCTTAAGATCATGATCTTTGTCTTTTCCAAGTTCATCAAGAGGTTGTTTTCTTTTAAATAGGAGTCGAGGTTATTTATCTGCCTCTGAAGGCCGATCGGGGTTACATCAAAGAGTATTATGTCGTCCGCGTATAGTAGGCGTGAGATTTTACTGGATCCCAATGTTGGGGGGAACATCCGGACTCTAGGTTCATACTCTTTGAAATCGGCCGTGTATGCATTATACAGAGCAGGGGCTAAGGGACAACCCTGCTTTACTCCTCTTTCCGTACTCATCCAAGAGGATAAAAGGCCTTGGTTGTTCAGTCGAACACATATTGTGGTTTCCGTGTATAAGGCCTTTATGGGCTCCAGTATCCTTGGGGGACAGGCGTGAAGTTGTAATTTTGCCCAAAGACGTTTCCTGTCTACCCGATCAAAAGCCTGCACCAGGTCGATGAAAGCCATATATATCTTCGGGCTGCCCTCGAACACTTTGGCTTTGAGTGTGCTTACCGCCAAGATGTTTACCGCAGTTCCGACGTTTTTCACGAAACCCGCCTGGAATGGGTCCGACAGGCCAGTCGCGGAAATCCAGTTGTTGAAATTATCCAGGATTAGGGCACCAAAGAGCTTTCCTATCGAGTCCAGTAAAGCCATAGGGCGGTAGTGTGAAGGATTATCTTTTGCTCCCTTTTTAAAGATGGGGACCAGAATCGCTTGTCTCCATGATGATGGGATGGTCGAGAGGCTGACACAGTTTGAGAAAATCTCCTTGATGAAAAGTGCCCAGAATTCCATTTTGTTTTTTATATCGAAGTTGGTTATTCCGTCGGGGCCTGCCGCTCTGGACCCATTAAGCTGTGTTATTTTTCCTTTGATTGTATTCAGGTCCAGGGGAATTTCCCACCGGTCCCCAGAACAAGGAGCCTTGCTCTCTTTTTCCTTGTCTAGGACTCCGTAAAGTTTTTCAAAGTGGGATAGCCATGTGTTTTCACCAATTGAATTTTGCAGTGCCTGGTTCACTGATTTGGAGTTTCCCTTAATCAGTGACCAGAAATCGCGTGCCTTATGGCCACAGATGGCACGCAGCATGTTTTCCGCGTCAGCCTGGGACCTGGTTGCTTTTGTTGACTTCACCCAGGCTTTGTAGGTTTTTGCTGCCTTAATCGCTTCAGCCTTCTTACTTGGGGACGTTGTTTTTGCGGCCTCCCGTTGCAATTTTCTGACCGCCTTTCTTCGGACAACTAGCTGTTCATTGTAGGTGTGGAGCGGGGCTTTAGTTTCATGCTTCAACTCTCCTTTTTTCCGGTGGTACACTGTCAGAAGGGGCAGGTATTCGATCCGACCTTCTGGGCGCAGGTGGCCAACCAGCATCCGTGCCTTGTATTGGGTGGTTATTTTGGCAATAGTTATTTCTGACAGTCTCAGCCTTGTCCCGCTCTGATTTACTACCAGGTTCTGAGCGTCGTAAACCGCCTCTCTTCTCCAAGATAGCCACGAGAAGGTGAGCAAGTTATGGTCGCTATGCTGCGTCCTGATGATTGTAAAAGATGAGAAACGTGGTAGTAGGCTCCTCGAAATCTGGATGTAATCTATTATTGCCTCTTGATTCTCTCTCTCCCAAGTTGGAGTGGCTTTGAGATTATTCACGTCTTTTGGCTTGAGGATGTGCATCTCTCTTGCGTTTAGAAGGCTGTGCCACATGTTGTTTCTACTATGGATCACTTTGGAGTGAAGGGTTAGATCAGTATTCAGATCTCCAGCAATAATCACATCGCTTGAGGTAGATGTTATCAGAAAATCATCTATTAACGTCTCGATTTGAGTGAGGAAATAGTCGTTGGTCACTCGCTTTGGGTTCCAATAAGCATTGATCAAGAGGATCTCTGTGCTGTGATTAGACTCTAGGGAACCTTCCGTCCTTTCCCACTCCAAGAGCGTCGCCAGAATGAATTCCGAAGCCAAAAGTGTCTTTGACAGAGATAGGCCGGAGCCCACTCTTATGGCGGTAATAAGGCCTGATCTCGGTCTGCCCCTCTCGCTTCTTTGAGCCGGTGAATGTGCCAGTTGGAAACCGTCCAGCGTGGGAGGCTCGATTAGCCATGTTTCCTGCAGACATAGGGCGTCGAAACTCCCAAAGTTGACGTCTGATGTGACAGTTAGATGGGCAAATCCTCTGGTGTTCCACGATCCCAGTTTCAACGATACTTCCAGGGGTTCCTTGGGCGCCACTGCTTTCCCGAGGGGGCCACTAGAGGGACCCTCTGGTGGCTATTTCCTTCTGACTTGGGGTTTCGGGGAGTACCTACTGTATCTTGTTCCCTCCACAACAGGGTCGATTTTTCCAGATAGGTTTCTCCCGTGCTTCAATATCGCATCTGTTTGTTCAATGCGTTGGAATATTCTGTGAGTTGCGTTGCGTGTCGAGTGCGATCCCGGTAAGAGCTCCCTTTCCGAACTCACTCTCCTATTCACGTCCCGTTGCGTGTTCTGAGCGTTGGATTCACGCCGAGACCGGCTTTCAACATATTTACCGAGAGCTTGTTCCCCGATAGGGAACTTGTGCGGCAGAGTGCCTCGATCAGGTTCCTGCTGACTTGATCGATAGTGAGACCGCTCCTGCGGGGGCACAGACGATGTATTACCCTCCCCCGCGTGTGCCAAGTCGAAGCCAAGATTGTGCAAATTGTCTCTTGCTTTCCAAATTTGATCTTGAATATAATTCGATCCAATGTGTAGGAACGAGCTGTCTGTTCTTCCGTTAGGGTTCGGTTCCAAGATTTTTATGTCTTTTGTGACGTCGATATGAGGCAGCCGGCTCTCCTGGAACAGTTTGAATAGAGCTTTGCGGTTCAGTGTCCACCTGTCCAGTCTTGCGTGTGTTCTTTGCAGAATAAAAGTTCTTGTTGTCATTTTCCTTTGTCTAGGCGAAGGCGAGCGGTTAGCACGGATGGCTCCACCGGCCTGCCGACCTGTTGATCTCGACAGAGCATGAACCCTGGATCTATAGTGGGCGTTAGGTTTGTCCATTGCTGTATTCCGGTCCTTTTTTCTGTCGTTTTGTGCCCAAGGGTTTATCTCCCCTGGGGTGCGCGATCTTTGCTGAGGGTCTCGGGGGTGTGCTTCACCTGGATTTCTTCCCTGATGTCCCTTAACTCGCAGTTGGCCCAGTTTCCTACTTTCTCTTTTTTGTGACAAGGAAGTTTTTTCCACCGCATGCGGCGAGGTCGAAGGAGAATCAAGGAGCAGGGCCTTTGATTTCGGTTCGTCTGCTTCTCTGTTATTGCGACTTTCAGGTTTTTTTCTTTTTTGGTTCAGCGCTTGCAGAATTTCTGCTTCTGAGTCCTCGATCGTGTATGTACTCATATTCATTAGGTCTAATGAGTTCCAAGAATCCTCTCGCGACCTCTCTGGGCTCCGTGGGTCCTGCCGTGTCTTGTCCGCGGGTTTTAATTTGAAAACTTGGCGATTTTGTGTTGGTGGGGTCGGGTTTTCTAGGTTACCTTGGCCTCTACTTTCTGTTTTATCTTTTTGTGCGGGCTGTTGAGGGAGCTTGTGTTTTAAGGCCTTTTTGCCCTTACTAACCAGTTCACTTTGGCCTTTGTGTTGAAATATTTCGAAGGTAGATGGGATTTTCACTTTGGAGAAATCTATTGGTTTTACAACTGGTTGAATAGCTGCACTTTCAGGGATGGTGAGAGCCACTGATCCATTTTTCCTTCATGGCCTGTCGGTTGATTCATTCGAAGACTGACACCCCTTTGTGCGGAGTTCCGTCTGTGTTGCACCAGTCATCAAAGATGGGGGTCCATCAGAGGCCCTACTGCCCACCTCTATCTCCCGACCCAACCCGAGTCCTTGAGTCGTCTCATGGGGTTTTCTCAAGCTAGATTGTTCGGTCGGTTGTAACCCCCGAACATTTCTTAGCCTGTTTTCAGGACTCGGTTGGTCGGAGGTTGACTGGACCGTTGACAAGGGTTTGCTCCCCGCACTCGTACCTTCCACATCTTGGCCTTTGAGCTGTTGAAAAGCGGTAATGAACCCCTCTAGGAAATTCAATTTGGTGTGCATGTGAGCGATCAGGGTAGTTTGATCTTTTAAGGTGTCGCTAATGGCTTCATATAGTTTTCCGAATGGAGCCAACGCGATGGTTACTGTAGCTAGGATGGTTGTGAGGTCCTCTTTTTGCGAGGGAGTTTCGGTCGCTTGGTTAGAAGGGGGTTCGCCTTGGTGTCTGTGAGGCATCAATGGGCCCCGATCTTTAGTGAGGATCGAACTTTTCTCGTGCGGGGGGCCCTCTCCGCTGATGTGTGGATCCAAACTGGGCTCCTGAAATCGAGGGTTAAGGGGGGTGGTCACTTTGGGAGGCGCGGGGAGGCCAATGGCCAGAGCCTGGGGCAAATGTATCTCCCCCGCTAGGGTTCCTGCTAACCCCCTTCCCTCTATTTGCTTGTAAGTTCCAGCGCCATTTACAGGTTGTAGTGAGTCCCACCCTGTTATAGCTTTTGAACCCGTGTATATTAAGTTGCGGCTCCCACTCTCTTGGGCGGTTAAGTGTGGAGCAGTATTCGCCGCTTTCTCCAGCAGAGCAGGCGTCTTAACGGGAAAATTCGAGGTTGTGGGGAGCAAGGCTCTTTCTTCAACTATGGCCAAAAGCTCTGCATCTGATACGTCTTGGTATCCTTCACCCTCCATTCGTGTTTTTTTCCCAAAAAACTCTTTCAGGGTTGCCATGCAGTGAGGGATAGGATGTTTTTTGCCCCCCACCTGACCTCTTTTGTATGGTGGTTTGGCCCTCACCGTCCTACGTGAGGACATCTTGTGGGAGCCGCCCGAAAGTTTCGGCAAATTGTTCAGATTCTCGTTAGTATTAGCAGTTGCAACAACCGCATCTGGTAGGGGCTGGGGGGGGATATTAGAAGAAAATGAAGGTGTTTTCGCAGAGCTGGAGCTGGGCTTTGGAGTTTCCAACCGAGAAAGGGGAGTGGTAACTTGTCCATCCCCCTCTTCCAGAGCAGACCCTACGATCTCCAATCCCATGGGTTCGTTTCTTCCCTCCTCACCAGCAAGTTCGAACTGCAGTTGGGGGGACGAAAGTAGGGCATCTAGTCCCGGAGGTGTTCGTAAATCCTCCGCTGCCGCCGCTCCCTCTGTATTGTGTATCATGATTACTACTGACTCCCCTGGGAGCGAAAACGGGATTGAGTCTGCCCGGGGTATTTTACTATTGCCCGTACGCGTCACTTGCTCCATCGAGGGGTCCAGAATACGGGACGGTGTTAAGCTTTCCCCCCCCTCCGAGGCCCGTATAGGGGTCATAGGCTGCTCGGGCGGGGTCGCTTGCGCACCCGTGTCATACAGAGGGGTCAGCTCCAGGTTTCTCTGGCTTCCCCACCCCACTTCTGGGCTTTTGACCTCCATAAAGGGTAAAGGTGGGGGGAGTGTGTGGGTAGACGTGGGACATGTCATTGTTAAAATGGCCTCTTGAGGGATCGATTGATCAAGTTCAGCAATTGGCACCGTCAAGGACGGTGTGCTATCTAGACCCAAGGATTCGATCGGGGGGAACATAAAGTCACTTACTTCGTTCAGCTCGGCTGGGCGAGTTGTGTTTACCTGTATCACTTTGCCCGCGTGTTTAATGCGGGAAATCCGTTGTAGCCTCTGAGTAGCCAACTGCTCCACGCTCTCAGGCGAGGTTACATGGTCCTTGCTATGAGTCGGCGGCTGGCGAGGTTTGCCGTTTCTCAGCAGGCGCTTTTCTTCCAGTCCAGGTTTCAGCTTTCCAGGTTCGTCCAGGGCTGCCATCCGCCGAGCCTGAAGAGCCGTGAAATTTTTGTAGAAGAGCGACTCAGCGTAGAGTCCGCACGCTGGCGCGCCGGCCCGCGGACTGCTGACTGCCCTTGTCAGTCCCTTCGCGGTCCGCTTCGCTGAAGACTGAGGGTAAGTAGAAAGGAGGGCTCGGGACACGCCTCTGAGCACACGCCTCCAACGATGAAACTGGAAAAGATACTCGAACACCAGCACAGCGTGCTGGTACTGCTGACTGCCCTTGTCAGTCCCTTCGCGGTCCGCTTCGCGGAAGACTGAGGGTAAGTAGAAAGGAGGGCTCGGGACACGCCTCTGAGCACACGCCTCCAACGATGAAACTGGAAAAGATACTCGAACACCAGCACAGCGTGCTGGTACTGCTGACTGCCCTTGTCAGTCCCTTCGCGGTCCGCTTCGCGGAAGACTGAGGGTAAGTAGAAAGGAGGGCTCGGGACACGCCTCTGAGCACACGCCTCCAACGATGAAACTGGAAAAGATACTCGAACACCAGCACAGCGTGCTGGTACTGCTGACTGCCCTTGTCAGTCCCTTCGCGGTCCGCTTCGCGGAAGACTGAGGGTAAGTAGAAAGGAGGGCTCGGGACACGCCTCTGAGCACACGCCTCCAACGATGAAACTGGAAAAGATACTCGAACACCAGCACAGCGTGCTGGTACTGCTGACTGCCCTTGTCAGTCCCTTCGCGGTCCGCTTCGCGGAAGACTGAGGGTAAGTAGAAAGGAGGGCTCGGGACACGCCTCTGAGCACACGCCTCCAACGATGAAACTGGAAAAGATACTCGAACACCAGCACAGCGTGCTGGTACTGCTGACTGCCCTTGTCAGTCCCTTCAGGCAGACTCCTATCTAGATAGAGGCACTCAAGTAGTTGTAGTGGCAGTTCCTAATTGTTTAAGACTCAAATTTGACTAAAGAGGGTCTGCAACGCTAATGTTACAAGATTTATCAGCAGCATTCAATGCTGTGAAGCACACCACTGTCCTCTTTAGACTGGAGCAGACAGGAGTTGTAGGAATGCCCCTTCCTGGTGCAACGCCTTCTTCTCTCAGTGCTCCAAATTAATTGCCATGCCTCTGTTGATGTCTTAACACAGCTTCTGGCTTGTGGTGTTCCCAAGGTTGAGCCTTATTTGGCCCTTTTTTAACATTCACATGCACTATCCTCAGTACATAGCATTTCATATTTTAAGCGTTGGGCTTCACACATCATTAGGCAGTATTTCCTTTGTAAATACTGTCAAATTGAAATTCTGTTATGGCAAGCATGGGATAACCAAAGAGTCCACATGGGTTTGAGTATCCCACGGCAGTAAGTTAGCAAGTTTGAAATGCTGAAAAGCCTCTAAACCTTTGAGGAAGTAAGGGTGGCTGAGAAATGCCATGGGCCAAGTAGTGACCTTGAACTTCCAAACCAGGTACCATTATATTGGGGGGGCATAGCAGTGGATTGGGACAGCAACAGTGATAGCTTTTCCTACCATTTTCCCCAAGGGGAGGGTTGTGTGGTGTCCCAAATATCCTGTGTTTCACTAAAGTCCCGAGTCTCTGCCAGTTCCTGGGGTAGCCTCACAGTGGCCAACCCGGTTGCTAGAAAGCTCTGCCTGGAAGAAAGGAGGGCAGCCGTACTGAAGCATAAGCAGAGGTATGATGCCCAGGAACAGAGGGAGATGGCAGGCCGAGCAGAACAGACAAATGCAGAGAGATCTGTGGATGCCAGGACTGTGCAAGCTGGAGCTTGAGAAGAAAAAGGAGAACCATAGAGCCTCTTTTGATGGCAAAGTAAGTGTTTCAAGTCATGGCATCCAAGGAAAGCGTAGGCACCCTATCCCCAAGGACTTAACCATCCCAGCCATATGAGTTGGAGCCATATATTTTTACTGGCTTCAGGTACCAGCCACATGCTCCAGGAGGTGGAAGAAGGGTTTTGGGATGCTGCTCTGCTAGGTCACTTTGCAACAAAGAGCATTGTTGTTTTCATCCAGTTGGATAATGAGGAGAGGCCCATTTATTCCAAAATGAAACCCGCCGTCTTCAGGTTTTTCAAAACCACAGCGCAATATAGGAGTCGTTTTTAGAGAACTCACCAAAAGGGCAGCCAAACTTCAAAGGGGTTTAGCCATTTGTCTCTAAGGTAACTGAGTGGGTGGGTGACTAAAACCTTGTTGTCACATTTGAGGGAATGTATAATTTTGTAGCACACAAGCATATTCTTAAACATTGTGAGGCTGAGTTACACCAGCATTTATTAGGCAAGCGTATCATAGACGTTAGGGAGCTTGCAAAGGCTGCTGAATTAAATGTGAGTGCTTGTGTCCATAAAAGGTCTCAGGCGAGCACACTCAAAGCGAATAAATGTCTTTTGACAAAATTAAACAAAACGCGGGTAAGGATAAAGGTTTTAGCCATTTTTCCAGGAAAGGCTGGCACAAATCCTAGCCACATGGCTCGTCAGCTTCCACAAAAAGACGAGTGATGGTACCTCTAATAATGGGGCACCAACACCCCAATGCATGTTTTCTGTGTTGAAGCTTGATACAAAAAAGGGAGACCTGTCCTTTAAGGAAAGACCCACACAGGTAACTGTACATGCTGGTCTCATGGATGTGGCCATAATCAATGAGGGCATCCTTGGGGAATGTTTCCTAGTCATTCTGAATGGGAAAGGTTCCAGGTCCCCTGAGGAGACACAGATTCCTGAAAACACTCAGATATTTTGGGAGAATGTCTTCATCATTAGGAACAATGCTTGCACACAGCTTGACACTGCTGCTAGTGATACAGCTGTCAGGTGACAGTGGTAGCAAGAACAGCAGACCATTAAAGGCCCAAATTGCAGTGTCTGACAGTTTGGTGGCCTCAGTAAATACCCAACGGCAATGCTAGAGTTTAGGTGGCGAGGTAAGACCTTCATGCACCCTGTGGCAGTTCAAAGACTCCATTTCAATAGCATGTCTGTTGGATAATGACCTTCCAGACTCAGAAATAATTGCTGTTGTGAATAGAGTGAGGGCTCTGGAAACAGCCAGAGAAGAAGCACATGTGGCCTTGGGTCTGAGGATTTTCCTTTTGGAGAGTGTGAACGACCAGACACCATGGTATCTCCTCATCCAGATCCTAAATCCACTGAGGCACTGGCTCCTGTGGGAGCAGGCCCAGTGGCCACTGAAGTGCCTACTGTTGTAGCACAGAACTCAGTGATCTCAAGGATGCCCAATGATGTAGAAAAGGAACCTGAGATGGAGGAGCAGTAGCTTCAAACCTCAGGGGCCTACAAGAATTGAGTTATGTTTTCTCAGCTGGAAGCACAAGTCAGGCAGACATTTGCTGGGTGTAGAGAGATTGCCCAACTATGGCAGGTCTGTGAAAGCAGGCTGAGGAGTAGGCTCAGGATGAGGCCCCTTGGTTGCTCAGGGCACAGTGGGAGAATAGTCTTCTATACAGTGAGCCCAAGAATTCTGAGGCAGAGTGCAACTTCAGATTGGTTGTTCCTGAGTGTCACAGAAGGTCCCTATTGGAATTGGCCATGACATTCCATTAGCAGGCTATGTAGTAGTGATCAAGACATCTGACAGCTTATCTGCTCATTTTTACTGGCCTTAGATGGGAATACAAATCATGGAATTTGTACACTCCTTCCACACTTGCAAAGCTTCTCGTGAGTCAAGTGGGGGTGACAAAGGCCCCCTTAATCCCACCTATACAAGTTGGGTGGCCTTTGAGAGGATAGGGATGGATAAATTGGGTCTTTTGGATCCGCAAACTATTTCAGGGATCAGGTACATTTTGCTAGTGTTCGATCATGCCTCACAGAATCTTGAAGCAGTCCTGCTCAGGAAAATAAAATCTCCTGCGGTTGTGAAGGTTGTGATAGGGATATTCAATTATGTGTGGTTCCCTCCAAAAATAATTTCTGACAGGGTCTCCAATTTTATATCTTGGTGGATGAATGTGATATAGGAGGAGTGCAGACTTACACGTTCTCTTTAGCTTTCCATCCCCCGATCAACAGGCTTGTGGATTGATTCAACAAGCCTGTTAAAACCATTAAAGGTGGCTAGGAAGAGCTCCTGATGAGAAAGTGGCATTCCTCCTGCAAGGCCTTCTGTTCGCCTTCAGAGAGGTGCCTCAGAATGGAGTAGGGTTCAGTCCCTATAAGCTTCTGTTTGGCTATCCTGTCAGGGGTCGCCTAAGTCTGGTGAGAGACGAATGGAAGGGTAACCCCCACATTCTTTTCCATGAAATATTGGATTATGTGCTTGGGTTTGGATCCGGAATAGCCAAGTACATGGAACAGACTCAAATTAATCTAAAGCATGTCAGAATCTATGAAACACTAGCATAACCAGAAGTTCCCAATGACAGAATAGACATTCGGACAGATGATCTGGGTAGTGAAACCTGCCAAACCCAGTGCACTGCAGGACAAGTGGAATGGACCCTAAGTGGTTTTGGAAAACGTCCGTGAGGTTATCTACCTCATTGATACAATGGTCACTAGGTAAATGCATTGGGTTTTTATGTCAACTGTCTTAAACTACGGTACAGCAGGCATGACTTTGTGTTGGCTCTGGTGACAGAGGGTAAGTATGAAGAGGAGGTGGATACCCTCCCAGCCACAGATGAGTCTCTAGCCAGGGTATACTTCTCTATTGACCTGACTGAACAGTAATTGCAAGACTGCAAGTGGCTGCTGGGCCAGTTTGCATGTTTGTTCTCACTGCCTCCAGGTCACAAAGACTGGTGCATTCATGACATTAACACGGTAGACAGTGAACCTGTGAAAAGCAGAATTGTGAGGTCTACAAAGAACTCAATTCTGTAAGCAAGGCAGATGCAAACTCCATATCACATGCAAAAGAAATAATTGGCAAGGTGAGCACTGCCAAGTACATGAGTACCTTTGTCCTCACGGCCGGGTACCGGCATGTTGACCTAACAGTGCATAGGTCAGCAATTTCCATGCCAGAAGGGCACTGTCAGTTCACTTTTATGCCCTTTGGGTTAGATAATGTCCCTGCCACCTTTCAGAAGATGGCAAATTAATTCTTGGAAAGAATCAGCAACGCCTTTTAGATGATGTTTCAGTATTCAGTCACATCTTGGAAGACCATCAATCCCATCTGAAACATGTGCTTCAAACATGGATTCTGGATTGACTATCAGAGCTTCAAAATGCCAGACAGCAAAGGGTAAAGTGACTTACCTAAGACACGCAGAGATTGGCAGTAACAAACAGCCTCTTTAGGCAAAAGTGCAAGTGGTCCAGGATTGGAGCATCTGTAGTATCACTATAATCATGGGAGAGCATAACGTGACCTCACTGGGTATGGGGTTGTTATCTTTTCTTTAAAGGGGTTGGGACCATTGCCCTTCCCTTGAATTATTTGCTATCCAAGAAAATGCCAAATGAAGTCGCTTGGACTCTTGCCCGCCAAACAGATTTTTAGAAACTGAAAGATGTATTGTGCAGGGCCCCAGTTCTAAAGATTCCTATTATGGGCATGAATTTATTATCCACACAGACACCTGCACATTTGGAACTGGAGCTGTTTTAGCACAGCTAAACTCAGGGGTACAAAAGCCCCTTGCCTACATTATCAAGCGACTGACAATAATCGAGACAAAATGGGCCAGAATTTAAAAAGGGGCATTGCTGTGGTTTATGCATTTTGCAAGTAGAAACACTACACTTTTGGATCACACTTTACTGTCCAAAGAGACCTCCGGCTGCTCAGGTGTATAATGGCTATCCAGCAGCAGAGTATAAAGTTAGGCCATATCCTTATAAGAGTTGCATTTGGACATACAGCACAAACCTGGATTTCACCAATCCGACGAAGATGGGCTCAGTAAATACTTTCACATTGTTATTGACTCCATTCCTTAGTAGGGTGGTGCTCTAACATTTTTGACTGGGGCGTGTGACAAAATACCATCTATGAGGGTGTACAGTTTCTGGCCAATTTTGATCCACACAACTCACCAACAAAAAAGAATGCTGCCATCCTGGACGGCAGTAGGTATGGAGCTCTCATGTATGCTGATGATACGGCCCTGATTGATCATACCCCAGCGGTCTCCAAAAAAGCCTACAATATGCACACAGTTATTTGGTTAAACATGGTTTGGAACTACACTTATCAAAGACCAAAATAGTGTTTTTTGGCAGGGGCTCTCCAACAGAAACCTGGCAAATCAACAATACTAAAATCTAAACATGTGATACAAATAATTATCTTGGTTTATTGTTTGCAAATAATGGCAGCTGACTCCTGCATATAAGAAGGGTGGAAGTTTTAAGAGCCTTCTACGATTCTCTTATCATTTATGGGCACACGATTGGACAAGTGCCTTCAGGTAATAAAGACAAAGGTGCATACATAAATTTTGTGTGGTAATGAGATCCGGGGATCAAATGATTGTTCATGCCTTGATACTATCCAAATGTTATGTTATTGACATTTATCAAGAGCACGTACACCCAAGGGTATCATGGCGCTAAGAGAGCGGGAGGGAGATGGACAAAGCAGACAGAGAGCAGGACACTATTTAAACAGCAAAGTTTTCAGATTCTGCCAGAAGGTGCGATGGCCGATAGTCTCACGCAGGGGGAGAGGCAGATTATTCCATCCCTTAGCGGCTGCTACCGAGAAAGAGCGGCCACCTTTACGGGCGAGTCTGAAACGGGGCACCATCAATTGACAGGTCCCTTGAGAGCGGAGGGCGCAAGTGGGTTGGTAGCGAGGAAATTTAGCCCACAGGTATTCGGCTCCAATACCATAGTAGGCCCTGTATACCATGCACATCGATTTAAACATAATTCGCTGGGCAACTGGAAGCCAATGTAGCTGCCGCAGCAATGGAGTCATGTGTCACCAAAAGGAGGATGGAGAATGGATCTGGCAGCAGCATTCTGCAGAAGCTGTAGCCGTCCTGTCATGCGCCAGATAGAGCGAATTGCAATAATCAATTCTTACACAAAATCAATTCTTACACATTTTGGGCCTTCCCCATGTACTCCAGGGGACGTGCTTGGATAAGAACTGGGAGTCTAAAGTATATAATTACTGGGAACACAAAGTTTCTTGGAGTTTTTTTTATTAGAGCACATCTGGAAAAATTGGACAGTTGGTGAGATAGTGACATCTACAGGATATAATGCACGTTCATTTATAAAACAAGGCTTTGTTCTAATGAAGAGTTGGGGCCCTGGACAACTCTCACATCTTAATAACCTGGAGAAAAAAGTATATCCTCAAGTCAAAGGAGGTGCAGATGAAGCAGTGGGTCACGATGAGTAGATTGGCTAAACTCACCTCACTGTGATTTAGTTCTCTCTTGCACATTGGATTGGCTTCGTCCCGGTTGGTGCTCTGTTGCATTACATTTTATTTGCCTCGTTGATTTACTTTCCTTTAAAGGACTGGAACCACTCCAGTCCTGGCATGTGACTGGATTCTGTTTTATATATATATATTTTCTTTATGTATTGCCACTTTATTTGTTTTAATTCTAATTATGTTAATTTAATTTTTCTAATGAACATTTTCTTTCCTTGTAGCCGACCTGTGGGCGGAAGGTGCCTGGCCTCATCCTAAGCTGGTGTGAACGCTCAGCGCATTTCGGGTCATGATGCCTGACCTGCCTGACTTCCACGCTTGGACGTGGAGTCTTTCTTTTAGCTTTGACTCAGCTGGTTGCTGATTGGCTGTTTGCAACACTATGAGCCCATATCCTCAAGCACAGTCAAGAAAACGCAGCGGCGACGTGCCTCACATGCCAAAGTCATGCTTAAGTCTCACTCATCTGGGCCCATCCGGGCCTCAGACAGGAAATGGACCCTTCCCTTAGCTTCTAATCTTAGAACCTTAAAATATGAGCGATCTAAACTGCTGCAGTAGTCCCCTCACGACCTTAAACTCCCTGCAAGTTTTTGTCGCACCCAGCCTCCCTCTCTAGATGTTTTTCAGTCCACCAGTCGTTAATCAGGTAAACTGTTTATTATTTAACGCTCATTCTCTGGTGGCGCACTCCTGTGACTGCCATGATATCCTAACTGTGTATATAACGAGTAGTGTGTGTGCACACCTTCATTATGGGCAAATGTAATCACATAGTTATAACTGTGAAGATAATTTGGGTGCATAGGAGGTGCCACAACCTTGACATGAGGTTGGAAACATAAGCAACAGAAAAAAGTATCCAACATATCAGATACTCCTGTCCCCTGCACCCCATTTTGCTGAATAAATGAGCCGCATTTTGGAAGAGGAGTTTATAGTGTCTTGGACCACATATCATACAACAATTTCATTAATATAATCCAAATGATTCATTAACTTCAATAACAATCCAGTTTGTTAAAATTATGTTTCTTTATGTTCATCGGTATCGGCACATGGCGTTTTGGGATTTCAATCTCTTCATCAGGTGCAAATTCACAATTCTACAAAATAATTTACAGTCCATCAATACCATATGTGGACATCTTCATAAATAGTACACATTCAAAATATCAGAAAACATGAAAAAACTCCAGGACTCAGCGCCAGTGTAGATTACGCGTTTCGGCTCCCACGAGCCTTTATCAAATCAGGGCCAGTAGCAGAAAAGTCCGTACGAACATTGTCTGAAACAGTTATAGGGAAAAATCCCAAGGTAGATATTTGTTCTGCTACTGGCCCTGATTTGATAAAGGCTTGTGGGAGCCGAAACGCGTAATCGAGTAGAGGGCTCGCACATAAGATTGTGCAAACAGATTGTGCCACTAAATAATCCAACTCTACACTGGCGCTGAGTCCTGGAGTTTTTTCATGTTTTCTGTTATTTGTGTGGACGGTATGGGCTTAGTATCCGTCCAAATCCAGTGACCTGCGACTATTTGGATGACAACAATATCCTAACTAATGCTTTTTCAATAATCAATTTACATAAGGGATTGGAAGGAGTCGCCTGCTGGAGCAACTTCAAACCAAATAAGCCCCATTTTTCACATTCAAAATATATTATGCAATAGATATCATTTCTTCAGCAGGTAAGTATATAACTGAATTCAGTAAACATATGGAAGGCCATAGACCATCTCTTATATTGTCATCAGTAGTCTTTTGGTAGTCAACACTACATGTAAAGAGATCCATAGTGGAAGTCACTGCCAGTTCAAGGAAGATACAGGATAGATACCCAACTTGAGAAGGGTGAACATACAGTATTTGCAGAAGTTACTTATGTCATCTAGCGTGCCTTACTGTGTTACACATAATGGAGTTATTAGGTGCTAACTCAGGATACAGCAAGAGAGTTTTAGAAAAAGTACTGATGTTTCCTAAAAAGTAACTGAAATTGTAAGAAGCACTATTTTATTGTGTGCTATGTCTCACGTGGTTCAGAAACCTGTGTTTAGTCTCTAAAAAGTAAAAGGAAAATATGTGTAATGAGTCCTGCACACTATTTGAACATTGGATATTAAGCATCAACACATGATAGGTCTCCAGGAGAACATGTTACCGCTATTTAAAAGGTGAATCCCAGGACCACATGGGGGATGCCGGTGAGACGTTTACTACCTTCGAAGAAAGATTTTAAAAAAAGGGCAGAGGATAAGGAAATGGGCTATATTTATCATGATGGCATCAAAATGCAAGTTATTTAGCAAATGCAGGAAGAATATTAAGAGCTAGTACTCCAATGGAATCCTCACCGCTTCCAAATGAGCAGCGTTTGGTGGAGCCAGTCATCGCGGTAGGCAGTGAGCCTAAATCGTGCTTTATGTTTGTGTCATTGCTGTGGTGCTCACCGCAAAAATAAAAGATGGACACCAAATAGAGGGTGTCTATTCGATCCAATTTACATGGTTGCCATGGTAGCCATAGTAAACAAACTGTTGTGTGTAACTCACAAATGAGGGTCAGAGTGCTTCTCATCTGATCAGCTGAAGAAATAAATAACTAACATGGAACCGCTATATTGGAAAAATGTGTAATAATAATGTGGCAATCAGAGTACATGTGAATACATTGGAATGGCAGTATTTAGTTTAATGAAATAGAGCGGACAATAAAGATGGCCGCCAATTCTATGTTATGAGAAAACCTATGGAGGCTCATGGGAAATGTAGTGTGAGCTACAATGCCCAGTAGGTAGATGCTAGAAATGAAAATTGTAAAGTCAAAGCGAAAGTGGCATCAAATAAGATAAAGACAAACATAACACTAGATAACAATAGTGATAATCAAATTTTGGCAAGCCTATTTAACAATGTTTATATTTAACAAGGAATGACCACACAATCTCACTGGTTATTATATCTCATAGAAACATATGGCACAATTTAGACAGGTCCCGTTTACAGTTGTTATTCTATACATCACATGTTTCTAATAATCATAGACTCCCAGTATTAATGGTCTTGATGTGTCATGATTGGATGTGTTAACAAGTGGTATACATAAGTAGATTCTCATTGCAATCATTTCAGAACAGAAAGTTTTAATATATGCAATTTGTACAATTTTTTATACATTAACAGATCACAATGCTTCAAAAGTCCACTCAAGTGGGACACATTAGTACATTCTGATGTAAAAGTGGTCAGGCTTTTAAGGGCAAATAGAAGAAACATACAGAGAATAGGTGGACTATCCCATCCATCCACTTCAAAAGGAAGTTCAAATCTAATATCGCAACTTAGTGCTGCTTTCACAAATTTGCAGACATTATTAATACATTTAAAGTCATATACATTCTTCAAAAGGGCCATGGCTTATCTACAAATCCTAATAGCTTTGTTCTTAAAATGTGGTTTGAGCCAAGATCTTTGTAAATCAATACACCCCAACAGCATGTCCACAGGAGCAATACTTGAAAACCCCCAGCCACTTTTTTCATGCATTCAAAGGAAGAACATCAAGCCTGATCATTAACATTATTCCAATGTGCTCAGGAGATCTTAACATGCTCAGGAGATCTTAACGTGCTCAGGAGATCTTAACGTGGCTATATCAGCAATACAGACATGTGTTATGCATCATGGCACGACAAGTGGACCCCTACACTTGCCGAGCTGGGGAGTTTTCCGATTCCTTGATGGTTTCTTCCTTGTCCGTGGCCCCTACCGTCCTCAGTGGCTTCACAGGGCACTCTTTAAGGAAATGACCTGACCTTCCACAGTACAGACATAACTGCTGATGTCTCCTTGTATCTCTTTCCGCTTTAGTCAAGGGGGATCTGACCCCCCCGTTTTGCATTGGTTCTCCTGAACCTTCCGTTGTTCGGGCAGTATTGTCCTTTGAACGCACATACATAGGGCGAGGGTCCGGTCTGGTTCGATCTGCTCTTCGGTCCTGCAACCTATGCTCCAACCTATGATGCCACAGTCACAAGCGTGGAGGTTCTGGTGTCTATTGGTTGTTTCTCTTGGTGATAACATGTGTGGGCGCAAGTCTCAGGGAAGGCCAATTCTTTTGCTCGCCAATCGATTCGAGGATTGTGAGCTACCAACCATGGCATTCCCAAAATCAAACGGAACTGTGGTGCCTTAATGAGGTCGAAAACGATAGATTCTTGGTGTCCATCCTGGCACAGAAGGGTAAAAGATGCAGTGCATTGGGATACTGGACCAGAAGGTATTTCCGTGCCGTCCACAGTGGTAACAGTGTCGGTGGTTGATTTAGGATGTAACGGAAGCCCCATCATTGCCACAAGATCCTGGTCGATGTAATTCCCAATGGCTCCACTGTCTATGTACGCTCTTACTGCGTGCATCCGAGATGGTTGTTGGTGATTGATCAAGACCACAGATAGTGCAAAATGGGAGGTCTGTAGTTCACTTTCTTCGCTCGACAAGTGGACCCCTACACTTGCCGAGCTGGGGAGTTTTCCGATTCCTTGATGGTATCTTCCTTGTCCGTGGCCCCTACCGTCCTCCTCAGTGGCTTCACAGGGCACTGTTTAAGGAAATGACCTGACCTTCCACAGTACAGACATAGCTGCTGCTGTCTCCTTGTATCCTTTTCCGCTTTAGTCAAGGGGGATTTGACCCCCCCATTTTGCATTGGTTCTCCTGAACCTTCCGTTGTTCGGGCAGTATTGTCCTTTGAACGCACATACATAGGGCGAGGGTCCGGTCTGGTTCGATCTGCTCTTCGGTCCTGCAACCTATGATCCAGTTGAGCAACAAGGTCAATGAATTCTGAGCAGTCTTTCGTGGGGTTCACTACTTGTGCGAGAACATTCTTGAGCTC
This sequence comes from Ambystoma mexicanum, assembly GCF_040938575.1. Lineage (NCBI taxonomy): Eukaryota > Metazoa > Chordata > Amphibia > Caudata > Ambystomatidae > Ambystoma > Ambystoma mexicanum. The sequence goes on along the minus strand of NC_090925.1, from coordinate 609,799,883 downwards.
CCCCCGCAGCCCCCAATGAAATAACGCGGTTCTCTTCTCCACTGGCCATTCTGCTTCAACTACAAGTCTATTAAACATGGCTATGTATGTTAATAGGTCTTGATTCCCTTGGCATAGGGACAGAAGTTTGTTGTCTAATGCCTGCCCATGAGTACGACGGGCGAACAGCTTTTCCATCTCCTGCTGAAAGCCCCTGAAGTCATGCAGCAAAGGATTGTCTTGGGCCACAAAGGGTACAGACCAGTCCACGGCGCTACCACTCAGGTAGGATAGCACAAAAGCGACCCATGATTGGTCATTCGGAAAGGCCCCTGGCCTACAAAGGAAGTGCAGGCAGCACTGGTTCATGAACGTTGCAAACCTCTTGGGATCCCCCGTAAATCGTTTGGGCGAGGCCAAGGGAACTGCCCCAGGAAGGGTTATCTGAACGGGATTGGCTGATGGTGCTGGCATCGAGGGCACTCTTCCCGGCAATGGTGCATGCCCTGCATGTGACTGGAGAAGTTGCCGGCTTAAATCATCAGTGCGTTCTTTGGCTACCATCAGCTCTCTCCTCAGGGTGTTGGTCTCCTGCCTGGCTGCATGTACTTCGGAACGTAGCTGCCCCAACATGTGGGCTAACTGATCGGTTTCTGACGTTTCCATGACGCCCAGGTGGATTTTGATGTGAGGCTTTGTGTTCTGTAATGCTCACCTGGTATCCACGGGGACGTCACTCAGCCTGTTCTGACCTCTTACGACCTCAAACCCTTCCCTGGAGGCTATTCGACTGGAGACTGGGACTGAAACACAGGATTGGCAGAGCTTAACTCCCTATTGTCTCTGTGTGCTTGAACCCCTTCTTCGCTGGGGTCCAACCCTTCCCTTTGATCCAAAGCTCACCTTGTTTTCTTGGATAGTGTGCTCTCCATCCTGCTTTTAGCGCAGGGGTGCGTTGATTGATGCGGGCTCGTTGCTGCCTATTTACTTCACTGGCAAGAGTCCGACAGGTAAGTATAATGAGTCTTTTGAACAGTTCTCTAACTTCATTCCTTTCCTTCCTTAGATGATGGCCAGCGTCTGGGGATGGTGGCGTGCTGCTGAGATGAGTAGCGCTGAAGGTGAGTGAGAGCGCGATGCTCCCCTTTCGTATTTGTATTGAACTGAGTTCTTTTTCTGTGTCTTTTAGGTGCCGGGACGTTTTCAGCATGGATGCCGGTTATGAAGAACAAATGCGGTGAGTAAGCGCGGTATGCGGCACCTCTAGATGTTTCCACGCTAACCTGGAGTGTCTTTTCCCTCTTGCAGATGGATGAGAAGTTCCGGAGACAGAGTTCCCCCAGAGCGGCTGGGATTCAGGTAAGCGTTTGAAGCTCGTACAGTATTAAAAAATAAGCAAAGATTTGCAGAATGCTTACTAATGCCTTTTTTCTGTTCTTTTCCCTTTTCCTTAGGAAGCGGCATGCCGGGATGGGAATGACACCACCGATTGCCACAGAACAGAATGAGCGATGAATGATGGGCAGAAGCGCTACAAGGTAAGGCTGTTCCTAACGGTGTTCTTGTTCTTGCAGGAGCTGAGCGCAGAAGAAAGATGCAGGCCTACTGGAGACGATCCGAACACGGTGAGTGTCACGCTGCAGGTGCAGAAAACACAAAGCATGTTTCTCAGCCTGGGCGTGGCTTAAATAGTCTCTGGGTATCCCAGGTGTCTCTGGGCTGAACCACACCCAAAAGACTAGACTGCGCATGCAGCTCTGGGAACCTAAATATGTGGGGGCATCCATCTTGTCCCCATCAATGCACTACAAGTCCAATCCCCAATGTTATCCTATGGGAGCGAGTGAGTCTGGTGCCACAAGCGCCAAGTCTGACTCCAAGTGGGTCTTTGGAGGGATGGAGAGGCCCTTGAGGGCCATGTACATGATCGTGGCCTGGCTCCAGCCTGACATCTTGGAGGGCTGGGTACATGAGGGGCAGGAATCATGACAGCGGGTGCATTGGATCGGCTAAGATCAAGACAGATCACAATTTGTGTATCATCTGCATATGTGTAACACCCAGATCCATGTGAGATGATAAGCTTAGCAAGAGGTTGTACATAGACGCTAAAGAGAATGAAGGAGCGAACCAACCCATGGGGTCACCACAAAATGACAGGGATAGAAGCTGACTTCAAAGAGGGGAGAGAGAGAGAGAGAGACTGAGAATGGTCCAAAAGGAATGAGCAAACCAAGAAAGAACATGACCGCGACACCCGTCCAGGACAGCCAGCCGAGCAGGATGGTGTGGTCAATAGTATTGAATGCTGCTGACAAATCTAAAAGAATCAGAGCACCCACACCACCACTGTCGGCACTCTGGAATCAACCATTGATACAAGTACTGACTCGGTACACGGGCCAGGACGAAATTCGTATTGGAATGAATCAAAAAAGGGGTTTGTTCAAGAAAAGAAGAGAGAATGGGAGTGATAAGACCTTCAAGTAATTTCATGGTAAACAGGAGCAGTGAAATAGGTCAATAGTTAGTGGGAAGAGAGGAGTCCAGTGAGGGTTTTCTAACCCCTTAAGTACCAGGTTATTATGCAAGTCTATGCGAAAAGGACAAGCATACTCGTCCTTGTCACTTAAGGGCAAAGGGATCACCAGATGTGTAAGCAAATGTGAGATGCAACGCGAGGGTACAGATTGATTGACTGCAGATATTAGAACTGGAGCCAGACCGGTAAACATAGATTTAAGAACAGAGATAGGAATACGATCAAGAAGTGACGCAGCAGTGATGCAGCATTGAGACGGTTAACAGACAAAAGAATGTCAGTGGCAGTAAAAACCAGAAAATGATACTAGACTCAGGAAGGCTGCGCACATTGAGGAGTATGTTGGAGACCAGCCTGATTGGCAGCAATATTGTGATGAATAATCCCAATTTTGTAAATGAAGAAAGAGGACAGAGAGCCTGTGAAGGTGGAATAGAACTGGGCAGGGCAGACAGGAAGAATGGGGCTGCACTACTTTAAGTTAAAAATATTGCTGGCATTCACTTGTTCTCAAAGTCGTTATCCCTAATAATAAAATGGTCTTGTTGCTTGCCTCTAACTGCTACTCTTGTGTCTGCCCAAGAGTTTGAAGTATTTCAAAATTGGTGTGGTTATCTTTTGTCAAAGTGCCTGAATGACAGTTTTAAAATTCCAATGATAACTCCCAAAATATCCTGACAATCAATTTTTCAGAAAGAAAAACATATTTTTATTCCTAAAACTTAGTATTCAATACTATTTTATCCAAGGTTTAAGTGCTATAAAAAATGAGCACTAGAGTCTTGAAACATCAGACTCTTCCAAATGCAACGCCGTTAAAGCAACGTTTTCAATTTCAAAAACTTCAATTCTCAATCATTAAAGTTTCTGTCTTTGGTCTCAAATAGTTTTGGTGCTTGTCCTCTGAATTCTATTTAGGGCAACTTCACAATTCAATTGAATTCATGTCTTTATAGTTTCAGACAGTTCTTCATTCAATCATTAGAATCTCTGTATTTAGCCTCAAATATTGTAGGTGCTTGTCTTCAAATAATGTTGGTGCTTATCCTCTGTTCTTCCTTCAATTATTAGAATTTCTGTATTTAGCCTCAAATATTGTAGGTGCTTGTCTTCAAATAATGTTGGTGCTTATCCTCAGTTCTTCCTTCAATTATTAGAATCTCTGTATTTAGCCTCAAATATTGTAGGTGCTTATCTTCAAATAATGTTGGTGCTTATCCTCAGTTCTTCATTCAATCATTAAAATCTCTGTATATAGCCACAAATATGTTTGATGCTCAACCTCAAATAATGTTGGTGCTTATCCTCAGTTCTTCATTCAATCATTAGAATCTCTGTATATAGCCTCAAATATGTTTGGTGCTCATCCTCAAATAATGTTGGTGCTTATCCTCAGTTCTTCATTCAATCATTAGAATCTCTGTATATAGCCTCAAATATGTTTGGTGCTCAACCTCAAATAATGTTGGTGCTTATCCTCAGTTCTTCATTCAATCATTAGAATCTCTGTATATAGCCTCAAATATGTTTGGTGCTCAACCTCAAATAATGTTGGTGCTTATCCTCAGTTCTTCATTCAATCATTAGAATCTCTGTATATAGCCTCAAATATGTTTGGTGCTCAACCTCAAATAATGTTGGTGCTTATCCTCAGTTCTTCATTCAATCATTAGAATCTCTGTATATAGCCTCAAATATGTTTGGTGCTCATCCTCAAATAATGTTGGTGCTTATCCTCAGTTCTTCATTCAATTATTAGAATCTCTGTATTTAGCCTCAAATAATTGTGGTGCTTATTGTCAACAAATGTTCTGCCACCTGCTGGTGGATCATCAGGAGGAATTATCTTCTTATTTTCATCTATTAACATAAACAGTATCCAAGAATATATGCATTAAAATGTGGAGGATAATTCACTCATTTCATTTTATTGTTTGAGTCTCCTCTTGTCATTAATAAAATCAAATTGATATTAGAAATACTTTCACTTATCTAGCCTGATCTTGCAGTTAGCTTGCCTTTTATTTTATCTGGTATATCCGATCCTGCGGTTAACTTTCTATGTGTTCTGGCTGGTAAAAGTAGTTGAGTTTCTAAGGGCAAATAGAAGAAATATACAGAGAAGTGTGGATTTTACCTAATGATGTTCTTGGTCTCTAAGGCTCATTCTTCTTGCTATCAGAATGCAACTGCAAAAGAAAATAAATATATGGTAAACATTTTCTGTTGCACCTTCCTCGCTCTAGAATGCTCTCCCTTATGCTATTCATTCTATTGAAAACCACCTCATCTTCCGTTGTCAACTGAAATCATTTCTCTTTTAGATCATGGTGCTGACTTTCCCTTGCCACTGTGTAATTTACTTTCTGAGTGCCATGATGCTTTTGGCCAACTGATGCGCTTTATAAGCGATAACATAACATATGCCCGTCTTGCTGATATCGCCACGTTAAGATCTCCTGAGCATGTTAAGATCTTGTGAGCTCATAGGAATACTGTTAATGATCAGACTTGATGTCTTCCTTTGAATGCACGAAAAAAAGTGGCTGGGGGTTTGCAAGTTTTGCTCCTGTGGACATGCTGTTGGGGTATATTGATTTAAGAAGATCTTGGCTCAAACCACATTTTAGGAACAAAGCTATTAGGACTTGTAGATAAGCCATTGCCCTTTTGAAGAATGTATATGACTTAAAATGTATTAATAATTTCTGCCAATTTATGAAAGCAGCACTAAGTTGCAATATTAGATTTTCAAATTAAGGTTTTTAATGTATTGAGTGATGATTATGTGCAATAAATGTATATGTATAATGCATACATATAGAAATAGGAATATTATGTATTTTTAAATGTTCTTTTTTAATTTGTCTAAAACAGGTATTGTAAGCTATTGAATCATGCGTGTTTATGGTACATCTATTTGTATTGTTAATGGCTGAAATTAAGTATTCTCCCTCATAGAGCATAAACCAGGATTTCAGTACACCAATGAAGATGCCTCAGTGCATACTTTCACCTTGTTACTAAGCCCAAGCCTTAGAAGAGTGGTACTCAAATATTTGTGGCTGGGGGCATGTGACATAATATCATCTGTGAGTGAGGGTGTACTAGCCTGAACATTTCTATTTTTAACATAAAATGATGCCGGTTTTTCTATCTCAGAATATGTGATCTGCTGAACAGGCTGTACTTTCAAAATGCTTCATAATGAAAAGCATAGTGAAAACATTTTACTGAGTTAAGCCTGTCTACTGACACTTGAGCAGTTGCCTTGCAGTTTTGCAACATGGTAGCTAGAGAGTAACAAGTGCTTTCTTGCAACAGCCTGCTGAAACCCAAAGTTCCAACAGCCGGGGGCTGCTCTTAACACAAGGCAACCCTGTTCCACATTATATGTATAATTAGTACCCCAAGGGCTGGTGGCAGATTAATAGATAAATACAAACCCTATGGGAATATACAATTATACTGGCAAAAACCCTGTTGATGTCATTTTATTGTTAACCTGGTTTGTAGTGATGTTCCTAGGGCTGAATCGACATATTTTGTTTTTTGTACCCCCGTCTGGGGACGCCTTTCACACACAACAACGTATTTGGATTCATCCCTATAATTCCCCATTGTCCTTGATGGGAAGGGCTGTCACCTTCCAAAGAGGACATGCTATCAGGATATGCCCTCAGTGTGTCATCCTGGAGTTGGGAACCAGTGCTTCAAAGTCAAGCCCTGCCATATCAATGGGTAGGTCACCCCAGGTTGTTACTGCTGGAGTCTCTTTATATAAGGCAGACAGGGAAAGCAATACATTTGATTAGCCCAAGAGATAGCTTCACTGTCTACAGACATGACACTCTGGGACTGTCACAACAGCTGGGATTAGACTCTTTCCGAACACTTTGTGTGAATTAATCTGCTGTGGTAAATTGACTATATAAGGGAGTCACACTCCCTCCATCACCTTAATTGAATCATTTTTGGTGATTAGAAAAATAATGTTTCACATAGAACCTTTTCAGGTTAAGTCAGCCCAATGACCTCTGTCATAAATAAAGACTCCAAGGTGGTAAGACCCTCCCCTAACCCATCCCAAAGAACCATTTGGGATGGACTGCTGTTTGGACAAAGCCTGCCTGCAGCCTGAACACTGGTAACCAGGATCCTGCTACCTGGAGGTGGTGGCACCTGAAGGTGCTCTTTGGCAACCTTCTTGACTGGGAGGGGCATAATAAGGACTCACCTTATACTTAGAGACCCATGACAGATTCCCAGTAAAACAGGAAAACGGAAATGGCTGTGGGCTCCGTTTTCTGCCATGAACCATTGGTAAGCTGAATCAGCTGCTTCCAAGTCATCTTGAGCAGCTAAGGGACCTAGGAGTTGCCTTTAGCATGACAGGCTTTTTCAAGCTGTACTGGCACTGACTAAACCCATTGGAATCAAATGGTTAGACCCTTCTCAACACTGACTAACCATGTGGGAGCACCAATTCAACCTGTCTCAGTGCCGACTCGACCCATTCGGAGCACTGACTTCAACCATCTCAACTCCAACTCGACCCAGCTGGGGTTGCTACTTTGAACTATCTTGACGCAGACTTGACCCCTGAAAAGCCAACTCTTCCCTTCTCAACACCATCTTGAAAGCAGGAAAGCACTAAAAATCCCTGCTAAATGCTGTTGAGCCACCCAGAAGTGGATACAGGTACTGATAGTTGCTTTGTTCCACTGGCCTGGTTTTAAGGACATTAGAGACATTTAGGACCCCACTCAAAGAGATAATCATAAACCTGAGCATTGCTACTATTGCCTATCTATCCTTTTCTTCAGAGCCAAAGTAGCCCTTTCAGTCAAAAGTATTTGTATGCTGTGTCTCCTTTTACAGGCGTGCTTTGTTAGCATTTTTATTAGTGTGTTTGTTTTCGTAGTTTAATGAAATACTCCAATTATTTTGTATAGAACCTCGATTATTCATTTAATTTATTTGGGTATGAGAAGGTGTGGAAACAGAGAAATAATATGAGGCCGGGAAGCCCAAAAAGAAACACACCAACACAGGTTACAAAGAACATACAAGTGCTTTATTTAAAAGCTACAACAGTTACCAAAGTCAATTGACAAACGGATAGCTATTCGGCTCTCAGAGTAACATAACGAACTTCAACGAGGGTTCGATACGTTAGTGAGAGAGCGCGCACATTGGAATACTTGGGTCTTTTATATAATTTGTCCAGCCCTTGGCCAACCCTCTCGTGTGTTAACCATTCTGTGAGCCGGGCCTATGGGTTCCTTGCCAGGTCAATCCTTTAATATTTGCATTTTGATTAGTTTCACTGATATAGTTGTACATTTACATATAGGTCAACGGCAGGACAAGGTCTCAGTTCGCGACCCCGACAAGTGGCCTGCAGGCATATTAATTATTCATGTGTACGTAGGTCACAACGGCCAGAATATTACTCAGAATGTCATTCGGCCTCCATTTTGATGTTCAGGGTGACTTCCATATAACAAGAGATCCTAAAATGGCGGCTTAATCCAAGATGTCGACTTACATTACTTTCTCTAAGGTCAAGACCTTGCCGTGGAGTTTGTTCGCATACGATGTTTAGACAACTTGGCGTAGGCCAATATACATACAATTGTTGCGATAGGAGGCATAATATTGTTTCAATTCCGACAAACCCTCCTTTTGGCCTATGCCAAGTGCTAATATAATTTCTAATATCTTTGTAAATAACTCCATGCATTGTCGTCCATACATCCTGAATCATTATCTGTAATGTCTATAGCCATTAGGTCGTTCATCAGAACCTCTTGTAACACAAACTCTTTAGATGCTGTATCTGGGGCATACATTTTGTGCCCTACTGTGCTCACTGCTTGAGCACAACATCCCCCTAGCATTGCACATATACTAGGTAGACATTGGAAACAGCAACAAAGGAATAGCAGGATTCCCAAAATAACCAGTATAACAGAAAGCACCTTCCAACCCCAGGATCGTAAAGAATCCCAGAACAAGGCGCTAATATTCCAATCTCCCACAGGAACATGCACTTCAGAACTAAGGATGTGCAAGTTCTGTATTGCTTTGAAAATTGTCGGTGAGGAATCTGGTACGAAAACACAGCAAGCGGACCCCACTAATTTGCATACTCCACCACGTTCTGCCAGGATGACATCTAATGCCATCCGATTTTGGAGTGCTACCAATCTTATTGCTTTTTGCTCTAGTGTCATATTGTAGAGTAAATCCGTGGTCCGATTGATGGTTCTCTCCTGTACCCTTGCTAGCCCCCTAATATTTTCAGAATTTGCTATCTGTCCCTAAAATGGCACAACTGATTTTGCTATATCTCCCAATACTTGCCCAGGGGTATCTCTGTCCTCGTCCCGCCGTGGGCGAGCCTTAGAGACTTCCAATGGACTAGCTATAAATACCCCAGGTAACAGGATTCCTAAATAACAGGTTCCCTGCCAATCCTTGGGCAACCAGGGAAATGCTGTACTACCACAAACGAAATAGACAGGCCCCCCTACATACAGAGGCCTGTTCTACCCGGTCAAATTTACAATGTTTACACAACCTTCAAAATCTCCCATTGGCCGAGTGCCATTTCTTTGTACACAAAAGGGGACTGAATCGGGGCTATGATTAATAGAGTAGGAAGGAGGCACAGCGTCCTTATTGCCTATCGGAGCCATTTTAAAAGAAATTAGAGTTTGAAAAGGAAGAGATAGTTTATCAGATGACCTAATAGAAGCAACATTAGGTTTACTTCTATTTGCAAAAAGCGAGCATCCCAGGGGAGTCAATTCATGTTTCTCAAAATCATTTAAATTAGTTCCATCAAAGTTCCCTCAGATGCTATCATTCCATCGGCCAAAGAATAGTGCTCTAAGAGAGGCATAGCAAGCAGTCGTTAAAGGTAAAGGGTGGATATACCATCCTAGCCCCTTGTTCCCATGTTGCGGTAAATGGGTGCAAATCCAGCAATTACTCTTATTAAAGATGGCATGCGTTGAATTCATTATTATCATTAAAGTGTTATTATGGTACTTTTGTCTATGCTGGAGTCTCTAGGTGACAGAGAATGAAGGTGTACAGAGCGAGTCAAAGCAGTAGGTACAATCTCAATTGGCAGTAGAGGTTTTAGAGGGTACATTTATTTCTCCAAAGTCCCACAGCAGTAACTATACAAATTCCAATTATTATTAACACAACACAGCAATACGTTTTCGGGGCCCAGGCACATTGTTCGTTGTCCGAGTTGGTCACCCCCTTATTTACAAGTCCAATGCGAGCAGCAGCGGTGGAGGTGGCAGGCATCGTAGTTTCTCAATCGACGACCCCAATGTTCGTTGCTGGCGACACTACGGTCGCGCGACTTCTTAGTCCTTCCCCTACCCTAGCCAGCAGAAGCCCTTTTTTCCTTTTTTTCAAAAAACTTTCCTTTTGCAAGAGAAAAACCCTCAATGACTTCTTCTTTCCAGATGCACAGGTAAAACCCATGCCGTAGTGCTATTGTCTTAGTCGAAGGTCGTACCTGGTGGTACCCGGTACTGTTTGATCCCGAAATAAGGTAACGTCACTTCCTGAGGGAAGCAACGTATCGGAGGCGACGGAAGTCGCGGAACTTGAAACAATGTTTTCCGGAAGTGATCTTTTCAAAGAGTGCGGAGACGAAATGGACTGTTCCCCAAGCTCCACGGGCTCAGAGAAATTCTCCAACACACTCACAACGCTGTTTGCTATTCCAGGATCAGAGATTGTAGCATCAGCGAGGGGTTCTGCTTCTTCTATAACGTGTGGCATCGGGTGAGGAAGTTTCTTGACACGCGTAGCGTGGATCCAATGCTTCTTTCCAGCCACCTGCACTGCTGTTTGGGTGACCAACAGCACCTGGTAGGGTCCCCGCCAGCGAGGCGCGAGACAGGAAGACCTTTCTTAGGCCTTCACCAGGACCCAACTTCCAGGCTGAATATCGTGACCTGGGCCCGTATACCGTACGGGTAAAGCTGATTGGACCTGATGATAAATGAGATACAGATTTTTAGTCAACTGGTTACAGTAGTCTACAAGCAACCTCCTTCAGGGTTTTGGGCTTCGGAAGGCCCCAAATGTTAGCAGGTCTCCCCATCACTACCTCAAATGGAGAGAGCCCAGTCTTAGTTTGAGGTGTGGTACGCATGGCTAACAATACAATAGGTAAGGCATCTGGCCATTACAATGTGGTGCCGGCACATGTTTTTGCAAGCTTATTCTTTAGGATACTGTTATGTCTCTCTACCAACCCAGCACTTTGAGGATGTCTAGCCGAGTGAAATCGCTTTTCAATGTGTAACGCTGTGCATATCTGCAAAATTACTGCTGCAACAAAATGGGGACCGCTGTCCGACAAAATTACCCTAGGTAGCCCAAATCGTGGAAAGAATTCCTTTACCATAGTCTTTGCAGTGGTCATGGCAGTAGCATCCTTAACGGGGAAATCCTCAACCCATTTACTAAAGGCACAAATAATCACAAGAACATATTTTAGATTGTTACACCGTTCCATCTCAATAAAATCAAAGTGGATGACCTCGAAGGGAACAGAAGGGGGCCCAAAGATACCCCTTGAAGTTACTGTCCACTTCCCCACATTATGCTGTAAGCAAATCATACAATTCTGAACATGTCGCTGTGCAATCTTCAAAATGTTATCATTCACCCAGACTTGTTCTAATATTTTCGTGATCTGTTGAGCACACACATGCGTAGGACCGTGTGCCATCGTAACCATTGCAGCACATATGAATCAGGAAGCAACCATTTCCCTTCAGATGTATCCACCCAACACCCATCGTCATCCAGTTTCCCCATCTCTTCGGCCCACCTTTTAGATTCTTCTATTGTGGCATCAGTTTGGATATCTCGCACAGACCCGATACCCTCATCCATTACATAGGCATCTTTTGTTTCCCTTAGAGCATACATGTCTGCGCTAAGGTCTGTGGCCGTTTGCCTGGCTATCTGGTCAGCGAAAGCGTTCCCTTTTCCCACATCATCTATGACCTTACGATGTGCTGCACATTTCATGATCACTAACTGCCTAGGGAGTGAGAGTGCCGAGAGCAATTGCACTATCAGGGGACCATGCTGAATCTTGGTCCCATGTGAGGTTAGGAACCCTCTTTCCGATCAGAGCCTCCCAAAGTTGTGAGCCACCCCAAAGGCATACTGGCTATCAGTATATATGTTTACTGTATGCCCTTCAGAGAGTTCACAAGCTCGGGTCAACGCTATAATCTCTGCGGCCTGCGCGGAGTTATGCGGAATTCTCTTAGTTTCAACAACCGTACTCAACGTAGTAACTGCGTAGGCAGCTGTAGATGTACCATCTGGGAATTTGAAGCAGGAGCATCACAAAAAAGCTCCCCTTCCGCATTGCCCAAAGGAGTATCTATAAGGTCTATCCTGCCCTTCGTTTCCTGTTCAGTAGTATACAGGCAGTCATGTAATTCTTCGTCACCGCAAACAGTATTTTGCAGGAAAGGGAAGAGTTCAGCTGGATTAAGAACACAACACATCTTAATTTGAATGTGAGGGGCAAACAGAATTAATTCATACCTTGTCAGCCGTGCAGAGGTGAGGTGTGCCGTTTGGGTTTTATTCAATAGGTCATCTACAGAGTCGGGTACCATCAAAATTAAATCATGGCCTAGGACCATTCCCTCACTCTGTTGTACCGATGCAACAGCAGCAGCGACAGCTCGCAAACATCTTGGAAAAGCGCATGTGACAGGATCAAGGGCAGAAGAGTAGTAGCCGCACGGCCTATTCTTCCCTCCCTGTTCCTGTGTTAACACAGCCAAAACACATCCATCACATTCATACACAAACAACACAAAGGCCTTGTCATAATGTGGAGTACCCAGAACCGGTGCAGAGCATAACACAGTTTTGAGAAGCTCAAATGATCGTTGATGTTCCGATTTCCATGGCAGCGGCAAAGAAATGCCCTTCTTCGTCAAAGCCAACATCGGTTTTTTCACTAGTGAAAAGTTTGGGATCCACAACCTACAGTAAGAAGCCATACCTATTAAGGCTCTGACTTCCTTCTGTGTATTTGGAACAGACATGCCAGAAATGTGTTTTATTCTTTCAGGTGTCAATCTTCTCCCCTCCTTTGACAGGAGGTAGCCTAAATAGGTGACCTCCTGACAACAATATTGAAATTTTTTGAGCAAAGCTTTATGACCGTTTTCAGCCAGATGAATAAGCGACAATACAGTGCCTTCTTTACAAGCACTTTCAGAATCTGCAGCTAAAAGTAAGTCATCGACATACTGAAGCAATGTACAAGTAGGTGGCAATTCAAGGGTATCAAGCTGCTCTTTCAAAGCCCTACTATAAATGTTTGGACTTTCAGTATACCCTTGAGGTGCACGAGTAAATGTGAACAAATGCCCTCCCAAGGTGAACGTGAACAAATATCTACTCTCCTTGTGTATAGGAATACTAAAGAAAGCATTCTTTAGATCCACAACACTAAAGTGCGTAGCTGTAGCAGGGATCATTGTTAGTATCGTTGTTACATCAGGCACAATTGGAAATTGTGGGGCGACAACTTTGTTAATAGCACGTAGATCAATTATGAAACGGTATGGGATTGCATTGTCGCCTTTCTTGTATACAGGTAAAATCGGGCTGTTACATAAACTACCTGCAATCTCTTCAATCACTCCTCGATGCACAAAATCGGAGACAATGCACTTCAGAGCACGCTCGCCTTCAACTGATATTTTATATTGCGGAATGCGTGGTAGTTTACCTCCATGCTTCAAAACTATTTTAACGGGCTCAATCTGTTGCACCCCGACATCATTGTCGTCAACTGCCCATAAACATTCCGGAACAACACTAAACTCAGGAGGCAATGGTCGAGTCAAAAACTGAGAATTGGGAAGTTGCTGTGGTGAAACCGTCAGTCGCACTCCGTCAGAGGAACAATGAATTACTGCATTCAATTTCTTCAATAAATTTAACCCCAGCAAATTCTCTCCACAGTTCGAAGTCAGGAGGAAGGGACAATGGTCCGCGAAGGGACCCAAACAAACAGGCACCGGCGAAGAAACCGGGCAAGCAATTGGTATGCCAGAAAACCCTACAGAAACATTTGTTTGCCCTGACAGTGGAATGTTTGGAACCCGGGAATGATCAATGGAGCACTTCTGTGCTCCAGTGTCTATCAAAAACTGATGTTTCCTACTTCCCACTAACAATTCAACATAGGGACCTTTCTGATTAACGGGAATAGGAGAAGGTTCCAAACCCTGCTTCGGGCAGTCCTAATGAAATAAAATGTCGTCGGAAGGAAGCTCTTCAGAAACGTAGGCAGCAGAAGGGTGATCAAATATGTTTCTTGTGTCCACACTCGAAGTCTGATTTTCCCGTGAAAAGGTTGCTGAGGATCTTGCGAAAACTGACCTCTATCAGGGCCCCCCGCTCCAGGGCGACCTCTAGGTCGTCTACCCATACTCCCAAATGCATTGTTTGACCTTTGTCGAAGGACGGGGCACTGTGCTCGCCAATGACCTTCCTGGCGGCAATAGGCACATTGATTAACATTCGCAGGACCCAAAGGAGCGTTTCCTTTTGGGACATACTGACCTCTGGTCTGTGAAGTACCCCCTCTGGGATTTCTAACGATTTGTTGTAACAATACTTTAGTCTTCAAATCTCCTTTCCGCTTCTCTATTTTTCCCTTTTCATTATTAACACGGTTCTCATAATACTGAGCCATGTGCAAAACTTCAGATTGGGATTTCGCCTGCCAAGCGCTCTCAGAGGACATAATCTGTGACTGGATGTCGGGCAACAATCCACGTACAAATTTGTCCACAAACAACCTTTTCCCAGACTCTGTGCCGAAGTCCTGTCCACTGAAATCAGAGAATACCTGTTCGAATCTATTAAAGCACTCGGTGGCACCTTCAGTTTTCCCTTGAACACAGGCCGTAAGCTTGTCCCAAATAATTCTTTTCTCAGGAATAATGGTTTTCAATTTTGTGACAATTCTATCAGGCAAAGTAAGTATTACCTGAGGTGGTTTCTCACCAGCTGGTCTTTCCCCATCAAACCTAGTCATGTTAGCCCACGTATCTCCCAACCCTGGCACATCGTCTATTGTTCGAACCTGCTTCCACAAATCTACGGGCAGGAGTACAGGGAATAGCAAGTCAATATCACTTAAGGTGAACACAGAGGACTGCAAAATGGACTCTATCTCTTTGTAGAATCCTGTCGGGTTTTTCCTAATATCGGGAATTGATTGTCTAATAGTGTTCACTTCCTGTCGTGAAAACGGGACGTGAACAAATTGCGATACATAATGTGCAGGGATGTCCACAGCGGGTGCACCAGTCCCAACGTTAGCAGGAATCTCAACCTTTGGGACAAATGTCGGAGGAACCTCTCTCATAGGCAACTGAGATATAGGTAACTCTGACCGCTTACTAAGCAACAGAGCCAGGTCGAGTGCTAAGGCAGCTGAAGAAGTGTCGGGCGAAAAAGCCCTCTTACAAATACCCAATAACTCTATAGGACAACTAACCTTCTTCCTTACACATTCATCCTGCAGGTACTGTACCATTACCTGAATCACCTTCCTCTGCATTTCTACTGTATACTGACTATACATGTCATATACTTCATCCAGCGGTATCGATGAATCCGAGATCCATCGAATCGCATCTTTGGTACAAATTCGTACTTCCTCAGATGCCGATCTACGACACGGAAGGAACCGTTTCTGCACACACATACTGTCGTCTTCACCATTCTCATCCTGTAATTTCTCAAAGTCCCTCCTATACTCAAACAATCTCTCAACATGACCACATACTTTCTCCTGTGTCCCTCGAAAGCGCTAAAGTATTTAGATCCCTCACCCCTTGTGGGAGATCCGTATTATGTAATCTACCCCATATTACACATAAATGAGTCCCCAAACCTTTGATAAAAACATTTTTCTCGGGAAAATTGCCCGTATTTGATAATGTGGAAAAAACGTTAGCTTGATCACCTCTCTCCATACAGTGTTTAGCCCATGCAAATAATTCCAGTTTCTTGTCTGCAGAAACGGTATTTCGAGTGACAATCTTTGACCCCGCACCCCGATCAACTTCAGTCAATACAGAACCACTCGGGAGCGGAGGTGTGGGCAAATTCAATGAGGGTACAACTATCGGCGCATGAGGAAGGGGTGGTAGGATAGGTGGAGGAACAACAACCGGAGGAATAGGAACAGTAGGTTGTACAGGGGGAACAGGAATAACAGCTGGAATAACAGCAGGGATGGGCAGAGCACCAGGGAGAGGATCATAGGGAGGTGGTCCAGAGGCACCAAGCCTGCGTTCGTTTAACAATGTTTCAATAAATTCTTCAGAAGCATGGAAATCTTTAGAGGGATACATTTTCTGGATACCGAGTGAGAAAGCCCTATCCATATTTTTGACTGACTCCGAATGTTTTTCCTTATCATATAACAACGCCTTTTTCGGCATTTGCTTTATGATGGCGTGCATGTTTATCCCTACTTTTAAGCTGCTGCAACGCTTCTTTTTTCCAATTCTGCAAAACATCAAATGCTGCAGGTCTGGCCTTCTTTTTTAGCAAGACCGATTCTAGGTATTCAATACGGGGGATCTCGAAACTACCATTGATTGGCCACTGAAATTCAGAGGCATGTCTGGTTTGTCTGTGACAAATATCATTAAATATTATACTTCCAATGCCATACTTACAGCACATAGTACATGCCGGCGACCCCTCCTGTGGTGCCGGGCGGCTAAATTCCAAAGATTGTCAATCGCTGCGGAACAAAGCCCTAAGGCAGCTAGACAATTTCCCAGGCATTTCATAAAAAATTGGTGTTACCTGGTCAATAATTGTGTCTGCAGATACAATACGCCAAATTCAAATTGTCAGGGTTAAATTAAGAGTCGGGTCACGACTACACCTGACCAAACCTAAGGAGGACCATACGGTTTACCAAAGAACTTACCTAACGAATTTTACCTTGTGTTTGGTGGTTTCGACAAATCTGCCCGCCTCAAAAATGGACCCTCGTCAAGATGCCGTGTCAGACCACACGACTATCGTTCAAGGATCGGATCGTGCAGCGCTGCCGAGGTATTGCGTCTCGTTCGGTCGGGCCCGCAGTATCACACCATCCGATCCCGGTTCGATAGTCTGTGTCAACATTCAATGATCCGGCATCAATCTTGAGGGTCCCTGTTCGGGAGCCAACTGTGGAAACAGAGAAATAATATGAGGCCGGGAAGCCCAGAAAGAAACACACCAACACAGGTTACAAAGAACATACAAGTGCTTTATTTAAAAGCTACAACAGTTACCAAAGTCAATTGACAAACGGATAGCTATTCGGCTCTCAGAGTAACATAACGAACTTCAACGAGGGTTCGATACGTTAGTGAGAGAGAGCGCACATTGGAATACTTGGGTCTTTTATACAATGTGTCCAGCCCTTGGCCAACCCTCTCGTGGGTTAACCATTCTGTGAGCCGGGCCTATGGGTTCCTTGCCAGGTCAATCCTTTAATATTTGCATTTTGATTAGTTTCACTGATATAGTTGTACGTTTACATATAGGTCAACGGTAGGACAAGGTCTCAGTTCGTGACCCCGACAAGTGGCTTGCAGGCATATTAATTATTCATGTGTACGGAGGTCACAACGGCCAGAATCTTACTCAGAATGTCATTCGGCCTCCATTTTGATGTTCAGGGTGACTTCCATATAACAAGAGAACCTAAAATGGCGGCTTAATCCAAGATGGCGACTTACATTACTTTCTCTAAGGTCAAGACCTTGCCGTGGAGTTTTTTCGCATACAATGTTTAGACAACTTGGCGTAGGCCAATATACATACAATTGTTGCGATAGGAGGCATAATATTGTTTCAATTCCGACAAAGGCTTCTGTTGTTTTGATGCTTCTTTGCTAGCTCACATCCCCCCTGGAGAGCATAGACTTCCCTTAGCCCACATTAATAAAAGAAGCAGGTTGTGCCTGTTCCACCTTTATGATTGGGATCAGTGCTGGTTAAGTAGTAGTGTGGAGCTGAGTGGGAGCTGAGAAACCAACACTCATCCCTGTGCTCCTTCAGAGCAGTCATCATTTTGTCACAGTGGCAAACTGGGCCTGGTGAGACGGGTCATTTTTGAATCACAGAGAGTTGTAAAACATGAGTAAAAACGTCCCTAGAAGCTTTGCGCATATTTTAACACAATTTACCACTCCAGAGGATTTTGCAGTTTTTTTGTAGGCAGAACTAGTTATATTTTGATCTCCGCCTGTTAAAAAGTAGTTCAATAAAAACACCATTTGATTTTGAGGCGGCCATTAATGCAGAGGATTCCTATGGAATCGGCCAGCTTCTAGCACATGCTAATAGCTGGCAGATTCTCCGGGAATCCACTTCATACGTTTATGGTGGGAGACATTTACGTTTGTTTGTGGCACAAAGTGTAAATAATGCATGTACATCCAGGTTTGCCTGGATTTGCATTCATTATTTATTATTTTGCAATTCAAAGTGCAATCAATAAAAAGTGTTAGTGGGAGCTTAACATAAAGCCGCAAAGGATGTAGAGTAGCTAAAATACAAAGCAGAAGAGAAGAACAATCAAAAGAAAAAAGAATCGGTGAAAGTTAGAACTATGGGGAGCATGCAAGACAAACTACCATGGATGACATGATAGCTTGTTGACTGTGTGAATGTGACCAGACATTGTAGCCATTTACATACAAGCACATTATAACCATTTACTCCTACACAGAAACCCAACATCCCTATAGGGCAGGAGGGCAAATGGTTGTTTCTGTGTGCGGGAGGCACCTACTCTATGGAACACAGATCGAAAATGTCCGATAGTGCAGGGGAAGGTCTAAAGGGGATCTATGGCAGGGTTCAAAATAAATGCTGGTTTGGGTCTTGGAGTCAGTGACTAGGACAAGAAAAACGAAATTGAAGTTGGAAATACAGGAGAGAGGAAGCAAAGGGCATGAGAAGGAAAACGATGGAACAAGCAGGACACAGAGCTAGACATCAGAGCTATCTCAGACTCTAGAACTACCAGTAACTTAATGGGAACCTTACACTACACTTTGGAACCAATACACAAAATAACTATATACATTGATAGTAATTCAGGGCCAAACTCGGGTATATGAAACAGCCGTGAGAAAATAAAATGCCATCAGAATTTCTGGAAATGAGGTATGAAATTTGTAATCACAAAGGGGACAATGGCCCTCATTACAACACCGGCGCTAAACCATGGCGCTATTAGCACCGTGGTTGGTACTGGTGTTGTAACGAGTCCGCCAAGGTGAAATGGGGAAATACCGCCCCATTCCAAGGTTGGTGGGGCGGTATTTCCCCATTTCCCCATTTCCCCATGGCCCTTCCCCATTCCCATTTTTGCCCCATAGGGCTCAATGGGAATGGGGAAGGCGGCAATTACGGTACCACAAATTGCAGTACCGTAATTGCCTGCGAGGTCCCTTTGCGGGTCCCTACTTTAACGGCTGGTCCAGACCAGCCGTTCAGGTCGGGTCCCACAAAGGGACCTCGTAGTAAGGCACTAAGTGGTTAACGGCGCCGCAGCCTTTTACGGCGCCGTTAACCACTTAGCACCAGGGTCGTAATGACCCCCAATGATTCTGTTAGAATACCTCAAACCTTGAAACATAAACGTGGTGCTGCATCGGGGGGTTGGACCACATAGCGATCAACCGCAAACAAACCAGGCTTGAAGCTACACACAGAGAGATTACACATAAGGTTGTAGGCTGTACAGAGGGAGCTAGCAAGCTAGGCTTCAGACTGCAACCAGGGAGTGCAGCTGTTTTCCGTAGTTAGCAACAAGGCTCTGGGAGGAATGGCATCTGTGGAGAACACATAATCAGTGGGCTTAGGAAGGCTTAGGAAGGCAGGTTTACAGGTTAAGGCAGCCAGGACTGAAATCTCTGCATTGGCTCCCAGTGGCTGCGAGGATTAAGTTCAAAACCCTCTGCATTGTTAACAGGGCCTTTTGGGATTTGGGGCCTCAATACCTCCAACTTGCTCTTCATAAATATCTTCCTTCTCGAGCTCTTTGCTCATCTGCATCAAACTCCCTCAGTGTCAGCTGCTTCTCCAAGCAACGAGTTGGTGGTAGATCTCTCTCCTTGGCTGGTGCCTCCCTCTGGAACAGCCTCCCTGCCTCCCTTAAACCTGAGGAGAACCATCTCTGGTTCTGGAAGCAACTCAAAACCTTTCTTGTTGTTTGTGCTTTCTCTCCTCCTCTCCTCTGCTGACCTCCTGGCTGAAACTGGTACTGCACTGGCTACCCGGACAACCTTCTCATCCCAGGCCCAGTTCCCTCTCCTGCCAGCGTCACACACCTGCACTGCCCATCTGGCAACCCCCGCACTCTGGGACTGTTCTGTATCCCTACAGTCCCCCCACCAGACCTTGATAGCTGATGTCCGCACTTACCCTTGCACTTGCCACATGCTGGCCGCTATTTTATTTATTGTTATTATCTATACCCATGTACTGCACTTTCCTTTCCTCCCTTCCCACGCACTTGCGCGAACTGAATCACACCTGGGCTAGTAGGATCGTTGTATGTCCCGTTGTTCCCCTCCCTTGCCTTGTCGCGCCTTGAAACACTTGTGTATAGGCGTGTTATAAATGCCATATCATATCAAAACATATCATATCATAAGTGACACAACTGGAAGGTCTCACGGCTCCACCTCCTATATGCAGTCTGTTCATGGTTACAGGGGAGTAAGACAAGGTTGCAAAAACTAAAACGGATCACAGACTAGAGTCTAGTACTGTAATTTAGCAGGATGATGTAAAGTGCACGAGCACAACAGGCTGAAACCAGAACCAAGCACAGACCTTGGAAACGCCACTGTTTCACGGAGAGGAGGGCTATAAGGACCACAATGCACCATTTTGTCTCTGTAACATCTGGGACTGGATTCTCCAAAGGAGTCAAGAATTTGACCTGGTGGTTTTTCGGATAGTGTCCGGGCAATTGAACAGTTCATGGGCATAACCCGCTGATGGCAGGGACCCTCAGGCACCTTGGCACTACCCCATGTTGGCAAGATGCCAGGATCATGCCAGTTGACCACAAATTAGAACAAATGTGGCTTTTCTGTGCACCATTTGTTCATGGTGGTGAATTTATCAAAGTAAACCAGTATTTCAGTCTACCTTTGTGTATTCCACTTTCTGAACAGCCTAGCATTAGGGTGTTAGTCTTCGGTCAATGACAATTACTTTGGGGACTTAGGAAAATCAGCTTCAAATCAGTGGGCATTCCTGGCCTGGACACTGGTAGGATGGGGAGGCTGCTTTGAAAGTAGCTTCACATGGTAGAAGTTAGAGAACATCCTACGAGATCGCACAATGGGTCTGTGGTGAAGGATATGCCACTATCAGAGCGATACACACTTATTACTCTGTAGAGAGCAGTGCACTTCTTCAAGCTGAGCATTCTTGGCTGGGTGTGAAAGATATGAGTAGCCAAAACTGAAGTGTCTCATAGATGACAACATCTGGTTAATAATCAATGGTCTTGGATGTGTGCACTACTGGTTCAAACAACCTATATTGGTGTGTGTGTGTGCTATGATGGATTTCGTAAAATACTATAGGTTTATAGGATCAATATGTTATACAGTAAGACAAACGCATTATGCATACGATCCAGTACATTAAGCAAGTACGCCAGAAGGCCATACTTACAGTGCAGTAGGTAATGCATGCGAATCCGAATATTATGCATATGAACCTGTACAATATAAAGACAAAACAATATATTTTGCATGGGAACCATTACATTTTGCATTTGCACCAGTGAATTATGCATTCAAATCTGCTTATTGTGCACATAAAAGAAAGCGCTGTAAGACGCAGAGGTTCGGTAGACATAAACCAATTTAATGAGTGACGAAAGCACGTTCTGCTAACAAACTGTTCACATAAAAATATGTCATGCCTTGCACAAACCAATATGCTTGATATATGTATCAATAGATCATGCATTAAAAATGTATTGCTGCTGTAAAATAGTGTAATTGTACAGAAACCAGCAAAGGGCATGCCAACCAGTATAGTTAAAATGAGCCACTACACAGACAGACACATCCACTTTTTTCATACTTAAACTCATATCTTTTTATGCAAATCTGTATGGTCCATTTAAACCACTATGGCCCCAAATCACTGGAGGGGTCGAAGTACTGCTCCCTCCCAGCCTAGTAGCTTTCTGAGGCAGCACAAGACTGGGCCACAGAGGCACAGAGGCAGATCTGTCGAGATACCTGTCTATTGTTGTGCTTCTGACAGGTGGATTTCTTTTAAAGCAAGAAGGGGTGCCTGGCCCACTTTGGGATTCACGGATGATTATCCATCAGTTTGGGGTTGGCCTTGGCAGATCTGCTCTCACACCCCTCCCAGACCTTGCTGAACCCTCAGGGATTCTGCTCACCCTGCGATGCATGTGGTTGGGGTTAACACCACAGTTTTCTTGAAGGACTTGCAGCACAGTGAAAAAGGCCGAACTTCAACTCCCAGCTTCCAGTTGGAGTAACGTTCTTAAAAAACTCACCCCGTAAAAGATGTGATCAAGAGGTACTTTGCTGCATAGTTTCGCATTGTGTGCAGGAGGCAGTGTTGTGATGAGCATAGCCGGTGTGAAGTAGGAACATTCGCTGCCAAAGTGATGGTTGCATTGCCTCAAAATCTGAGGAATGCCTGCAGAGACATCATTTGGGGGTCGCAATAGGTCGCAACTGCTACCCCTGAGGTCTCCCTTGCTACCCCTGTGGTCTCCCTTGCTACCCTTAAAAAATAATACAAAAAATGAATTTAAAAAAACTTTTTTTCTTCTTAAACGGAAGCTCCTGGACTGTGGCCAGTGCCTTCTGGCTCTTTTTTACTGGAGTGGCTGGTTTTCTTGTTCAGGCCTCGGGGGTTCCACAAGTGTAACACTTCGAGCAGTGACCCTAAATAAGAAAGAATAGGAGTAACAAATAATTTGTCTATCTGGAATTCTATAATATAATTGCTAGACTCATTAAAGGTCTATTTCAGGCACACTTTAGGGGCTGAGTCACTGATTTAGTTTGTTCTTAAACACCGCAATTTCACAATGCAGACAAAAACTTCCAAAAAGCATTTACAGTAGATTAAGCATCCATTTCGGTCTATGTATGTTGCTTTTTGCAAGTTGCAGTTATAGCATGTTTTTTTTCTGCCTTTGTCTTTGTTACGATCATCACAAGACATTCCATCATGGTGTCCTCGTTCACTTGACAATATCCTTGTGCTTAAACGCTTGTGTACAATGTAGACATGTTTGACCATAGCAGATGAAGTGTCCCTTGATTTCATTGTGCCACAATTAATGCTTTGTTGTAATTTGTCTATCTTTCCTATCTCCCTGGCATGCTGTTCAGGATGTTTGTTTGCATGTATGAGGTAACAAGTGTCGGTGTATGGGATGCTGTGAGAGTGTGCTGCTTTCCCTGCGCCACTCTAAATTCTTCAATACACAGCTATGAACCCTCCCAATTGTATGTATTTTGCCAACCTCTGAAGCCTGAGAGTATATCCATGCATGCTTGACTTGTGGCCAACTTTGCACCAGACGTGCAGATGAACTGACCTGCTTTTGAATCTCAGTTACCAGTTTAATAGGATCCACTACAGATTGTAATTTGCTTTCTGACTTTGAGAACATTCAGACATGTAATTGCTCATTTTACTATAGCCGCTAAGATAGCTATAGCCGGTAAGATAGCTCAGTGGTTTTAGCGCTTGCTGCTGCGATCTGTGTGTGATCTGCCGGTTGGAATCCCGGCAAGACTAACTTAGCCTTTCATATTTCTGAGGTTTATAAATGAGTATTAACACAGGTTGGATGATATTGCATGTGTATCTGTTCTGTATGAAGCATTGACGCGTAAGTGCTGTATAATAACACATTATGTCTGCTTGCATTCACAGTAGCTTGGTAATATGTGCCTTTACACACTGATATTAATGATAAAAATGGTGATCCATTCTTATGTGAAATGTATATCACATTACAGTGTTATCGTAACCATTTTTTTGTGTGTACTTAGGAACAATGGTATGTGATGCCACTTCCTATTTTGTCAAGGGGTGAAAGGTTATGTTCCATCGCTTCCCGTGATGTCACTTCAGGGTGGGGTCTAATGGCATTACTTCCTGTGACGTCATCAGAGGTCAAGGCTCCTGTGATGTAACTTCCGCTACCTCTGGAATTTTGGTGAAATTACGTTCCTGTGCCTGACCTTTGTGGATGGATATCAAAGCCTCCTTTAGCCAAAGTTTAAATCTACGCCTTTTGTGACTGGGATAAAAAAAAGGAAAAGGCTATAAAGAGACTGGAGAAAAAATGGCATCGGGGACGTATGTGTTATCTCTTTTTCAGCACAGATGGTAAACATGGTAACAGTACCCAGTACTCACCCTGAAAGTGTGGGTTGTCAATCTTCTTCAACACACATTCTAAAGAGCGGCCACAGTGTTAAAGCTCCTGGCACATAACCGCCAATCTTTCCCCTGAAGCTCATGTGCAAAACATAAACCCACAGTGTAAGCAATGCCATGAGCTAATTGCCATGGGATGCACGGGCAAAGGCAACCTTGGCATCTCTGTGAATGCATAACACCGACAACTATTTAAAATGGTGAAGGAGAAACAATACTCACATATTCGTGATGAAAAATGTACAAAACACACAACAATGTCATGATGGAGGATAAAGAGTAAGGCTGACGCTGACAATACACATCCAGAGGCTGCATGAAGTGGAAAGAGTAATGAGGCAGTCATTGCTTGGTAAGGGTCATGTGAGGGTTAGAGGAGTATGAGGGAGTTACTCTCCTCTGCCTTAATAAGACGTTTGATTTTAAGAAAATCCACAAAGCTCATAGGTATGTGGCACGAGGGTACGATGAAACATTATGGGGCCGATTCATGGAACAAACGTGCGCCGAAAATCTTCGCGCAAGCAGGCGCAAGCGGAAAAAAACAGGCGCACGCGATTCATGGAAGTCCCTGCGCGTGTACACCTCGGGATGTGCGCCAAACCCGTGCATGGCGCACAAGTCACTGCAACATCCCGAAAGGCGTGCGCGATGCGCACAGTGAAAGCGCACAACCTCGGCGCATACACCAGAAAGTGGGCGGGACACGGGGCGTAACGCGCGGAATGGGGAACAACGCACGAAAATAAGGGCGTAACTGGGAATGTACTGCAGGGAAGCAGACGGAACGCCCACACGCACTCGAACCACACGTATTCATGGAATCGAATAGGGCAAAGCCACGCACAGCCAAAGACACGCACAAGCTGAAACACGTCCGCCACACGAAGGCAGGCGGTAGAGTCCCAGCGCATCACAAAAGTGGCAACATACAGCAATTGGGCCTGTGCGAGCGGGGTACGTGTATTTCGGGGGTGCGCGGGAAGTTACACACGCGATTGAGCGGGGTACTTGTATTTCGGGGGCGCGCGGGAAGTTACACACGCGATTGAGAGGGGTACGTGTATTTCGGGGGCGCGCAGGAAGTTACACACGCGATTGAGCGGGGTAAGTGTATTTCGGGGGTGCGTGGGAAGTTACACATGCGATTGAGCGGGGTACGTGTATTTCGGGGGCGCACAGGAAGTTACACACGCGATTGAGCGGGGTAGGTGTATTTCGGGGGTTTGCGGGAAGTCACACACGCGATCTCATCAGGGTACGTGTATTTCAGGGTGCAGGGGAAGTATCCCACGCAACATCAGCAGGGTACGTGTATTCCAGGGGTGCGCGGGAAGTTCCACACGCGATCTCATCAGGGTACGTGTATTACAGGGGTGCGCCGGGAGCAGCACACGTGAATTGCACGTGTGGGTCCTCCCAGGTGTTCCCTCTACACCCTCCACGGCCCCTGCAGGTGGCTCACAGCACAGGGGCCTACCCAGCACATGTCCTGCAGGCACCCCATCCACCATGGCCATGCCCACCAGCCAACCCACATGTCAACTTGCACTACTGCCCACCAACGCATGTCCCCCTGCACCCCCAGACACCAGGGGCACCCTCCACCAGGCCCCCACCCATGTCTCCCAGCACCCCCACCACCCAGCAGTGCAGGGGCACCCACCACCAGGCCCCCACCCATGTCTCCCAGCACCCCCACCCCCCAGCAGTGCAGGGGCAGCCTCCACCAGGCCCCCACCCATGTCCAACTCATGTCTCCCACCACCCCCACCCCCCAGCACTGTGGGGCACCTGCCAGCAGGCCCCCACCCATGTCCAACTCATGTGTCCCACCACCCCCACCCCCCAGCACTGTGGGGAACCTGCCAGCAGGCCCCCACCCATGTCCAACTCATGTTCCCCACCACCCCCACCCCCCAGCACTGTGGGGCACCTGCCAGCAGGCCCCCACCCATGTCTCCCACCACCCCCACCCCCCAGCAGTGCAGGGGCAGCCTCCACCAGGCCCCCACCCATGTCTCCCAGCACCCCCACCCCCAGCACTGTGGGGCACCTGCCAGCAGGCCCCCACCCATGTCCAACTCATGTTCCCCACCACCCCCACCCCCCAGCACTGTGGGGCACCCTCCACCAGGCCCCCACCCATGTCTCCCAGCACCCCCACCACCCAGCAGTGCAGGGGCACCCACCACCAGGCCCCCACCCATGTCTCCCACCACCCCCACCCCCCAACAGTGCAGGGGCAGCCTCCACCAGGCCCCCACCCATGTCTCCCAGCACCCCCACCCCCCAGCCACCAGGGGCAGCCTCCACCAGGCCCCCACCCATGTCTCCCAGCACCCCCACCCCCCCAGTCACCAGGGGCAGCCTCCACCAGGCCCCACCCATGTCTCCCAGCACCCCCACCCCCCAGCCACCAGGGGCAGCCTCCACCAGGCCCCCACCCATGTCTCCCACCACCCCCACCCCCAGCACTGTGGGGCACCCACCACCAGGCACCCACCCATGTCTCCCAGCACCCCCACCCCCCAGCAGTGCAGGGGCAGCCTCCACCAGGCCCCCACCCATGTCCAACTCATGTCTCCCAGCACCCCCACCCCACAGCCACCAGGGGCAGCCTCCACCAGGCCCCCACCCATGTCTCCCAGCACCCCCACCCCCCAGCCACCAGGGGCAGCCTCCACCAGGTCCCCACCCATGTCTCCCAGCACCCCCACCCCCCAGCCACCAGGGGCAGCCTCCACCAGCCCCCCACCCATGTCTCCCACCACCCCCACCCCCCCAGTCACCAGGGGCAGCCTCCACCAGGCCCCCACCCATGTCTCCCAGCACCCCCAGCCACCAGGGGCAGCCTCCACCAGGCCCCCACCCATGTCTCCCACCACCCCCACCCCCCAGCCACCAGGGGCAGCCTCCACCAGGCCCCCACCCATGTCTCCCAGCACCCCCACCCCCCAGCAGTGCAGGGGCAGCCTCCACCAGGCCCCCACCCATGTCCAACTCATGTCTCCCACCACCCCCACCCCCCAGCACTGTGGGGCACCTGCCAGCAGGCCCCCACCCATGTCCAACTCATGTTCCCCACCACCCCCACCCCCCAGCACTGTGGGGCACCTGCCAGCAGGCCCCCACCCATGTCCAACTCATGTTCCCCACCACCCCCACCCCCCAGCACTGTGGGACACCTGCCAGCAGGCCCCCACCCATGTCCAACTCATGTTCCCCACCACCCCCAACCCCCAGCACTGTGGGGCTCCTGCCAGCAGGCCCCCACCCATGTCCAACTCATGTTACCCACCACCCCCACCCCCCAGCACTGTGGGGCACCTGCCAGCAGGCCCCCACCCATGTCCAACTCATGTTGCCCACCACCCCCACCCCCCAGCACTGTGGGGCACCTGCCAGCAGGCCCCCACCCATGTCCAATTCATGTTCCCCACCACCCCCACCCCCCAGCACTGTGGGGCACCTGCCAGCAGGCCCCCGCCCATGTCCAACTCATGTTCCCCACCACCCCCACCCCCCAGCACTGTGGGGCACCTGCCAGCAGGCCCCCACCCATGTCCAACTCATGTCTCCCACCACCCCACCCCCCAGCACTGTGGGGCACCTGCCAGCAGGCCCTCACCCATGTCCAACTCATGTTCCCCACCACCCCCACCCCCCAGCACTGTGGGGCACCTGCCAGCAGGCCCCCACCCATGTCCAACTCATGTTCCCCACCACCCCCACCCCCAGCACTGTGGGGCACCCTCCACCAGGCCCCCACCCATGTCCAACTCATGTTCCCCACCACCCCCACCCCCCAGCACTGTGGGGCACCTGCCAGCAGGCCCCCACCCATGTCTCCCACCACCCCCACCCTCCAGCAGTGCAGGGGCAGCCTCCACCAGGCCCCCACCCATTTCTCCCAGCACCCCCACCCCCCAGCACTGTGGGGCACCCTCCACCAGGCCCCCACCCATGTCTCCCAGCACCCCCACCCCCCAGCAGTGCAGGGGCACCCACCACCAGGCCCCCACCCATGTCTCCCACCACTCCCACCCCGCAGCAGTGCAGGGCCAGCCTCCACCAGGCCCCCACCCATGTCTCCCACCACCCCCACCCCCCAGCCACCAAGGGCAGCCTCCACCAGGCCCCCACCCATGTCTCCCACCACCCCCACCTACCCAGTCACCAGGGGCAGCCTCCACCAGGCCCCCACCCATGTCTCCCAGCACCCCCACCCCCAGCCACCAGGGGCAGCCTCCACCAGTCCCCCACCCATGTCTCCCACCACCCCCACCCCCCCAGTCACCAGGGGCAGCCTCCACCAGGCCCCCACCCATGTCTCCCAGCACCCCCACCCCCCAGCACTGTGGGGCACCCTCCACCAGGCCCCCACCCATGTCTCCCACCACCCCCACCCCGGCAGTGCAGGGGCACCCACCACCAGGCCCTCACCCATGTCTCCCAGCACCCCCACCCCCCAGCAGTGCAGGGGCAGCC
This sequence comes from Ambystoma mexicanum, assembly GCF_040938575.1. Taxonomy (NCBI): domain Eukaryota; kingdom Metazoa; phylum Chordata; class Amphibia; order Caudata; family Ambystomatidae; genus Ambystoma; species Ambystoma mexicanum. The sequence goes on along the minus strand of NC_090925.1, from coordinate 609,771,280 downwards.
TCCACCAGGCCCCCACCCATGTCTCCCACAACCCCCACCCCCCAGCCACCAGGGGCAGCCTCCACCAGGCCCCCACCCATGTCTCCCACCACCCCCACCCCCCCAGCACTGTGGGGCACCCACCACCAGGCCCCCACCCATGTCTCCCAGCACCCCCACCCCCCAGCAGTGCAGGGACACCCACCACCAGGCCCCCACCCATGTCTCCCACCACCCCCACCCCCCCAGTCACCAGGGGCAGCCTCCACCAGGCCCCCACCCATTTCTCCCAGCACCCCCACGCCCCAGCCACCAGGGGCAGCCTCCACCAGGCCCCCACCCATGTCTCCCAGCACCCCCACCACCCCAGTCACCAGGGGCAGCCTCCACCAGGCCCCCACCCATGTCTCCCAGCACCCCCACCCCCCAGCACTGTGGGGCACCCTCCACCAGGCCCCCACCCATGTCTCCCACCACCCCCAACCCCCAGCAGTGCAGGGGCACCCACCACCAGACCCCCACCCATGTCTCCCACCACCCCACCCCCCAGCAGTGCAGGGGCAGCCTCCACCAGGCCCCCACCCATGTCTCCCACCCACCCACCCCCCAGACACCAGGGGCAGCCTCCACCAGGCCCCCACCCATGTCTCCCACCACCCCCACCCCCCCCAGTCACCAGGGGCAGCCTCCACCAGGCCCCCACCCATGTCTCCCAGCACCCCCACCCCCCAGCCACAGGGGCAGCCTCCACCAGGCCCCCACCCATGTCTCCCACCACCCCCACCCCCCCAGCACTGTGGGGCACCCACCACCAGGCCCCCACCCATGTCTCCCAGCACCACCACCCCCCAGCAGTGCAGGGGCAGCCTCCACCAGGCCCCCACCCATGTCTCCCACCACCCCCACCCCCCAGCCACCAGGGGCAGCCTCCACCAGGCCCCCACCCATGTCTCCCACCACCCCACCCCCCCAGTCACCAGGGGCAGCCTCCACCAGGCCCCCACCCATGTCTCCCAGCACCCCCACCCCCCAGCTACCAGGGGCAGCCTCCACCAGGCCCCCACCCATGTCTCCCACCACCCCCACCCCCCCAGCACTGTGGGGCACCCACCACCAGGCCCCCACCCATGTCTCCCAGCACCCCCAACCCCCAGCACTGTGGGGCACCTGCCAGCAGGCCCCCACCCATGTCCAACTCATGTTCCCCACCACCCCCACCCCCCAGCACTGTGGGGCACCTGCCAGCAGTCCCCCACCCATGTCCAACTCATGTTCTCCACCACCCCCACCCCCCAGCACTGTGGGGCACCTGCCAGCAGGCCCCCACCCATGTCCAACTCATGTCTCCCACCACCCCCACCCCCCAGCACTGTGGGGCACCTGCCAGCAGGCCCCCACCCATGTCCAACTCATGTTCCCCACCACCCCCACCCAGTGGCGTAACACAAAATGTGGAGGCCCCCCTGCGAGCCATGCTGACGGGGCCCCCCAACTCGGCAACAAATCACGGGTTGCGCCACACTCTGGGCCGGCCTAGACTGTCACGCTTGCACAATACGCATGAACGTGCTGCTGAAGGGGTATGCCGCACACTGCACTAGGAAAAAGATATAAATATGTGTTTTAATGCAATATACAGCACACTTTCTGAGATAAATTGGCTATAAAGCCAGAGTTTTTGCAATTGTTTTGAAGGGTAACACAATCCAATACATGCAAGTCACCAACAGTGCACAGGAACATTAATGCTTCCAACTGGCTGCACAATGTAGACCAGTGTAAACACGTAATAACATTATAGTACAGAATGCCAGGCCACATTTAGACATACCTAGACTGTTTTCAGCAAAATGCCAGTCAAAGCAATAACACTCATCAAGAAGAGAGCACACAATAAAGCATGTGTCTCCATGGCCTCGAACAACACGGCCAAACTCTTTAAAATCTGCAAGGAACTGGTCAATCCTGTTGTGGTCTATACCTCTTCTGTTCCCTCCCATGCCCTCTGTACAGCTCTGGCCTCTCATTTCTCTGCTAAATCTCAGGACAGCCTGTCCTCTATGTCCTTTTCCTCTCTCGGCCCATTTTGGCCATCTCTTCTCTCCTCCTCCTTTTTCCTCTTTCTCTCTGACAACACCTGACAAGGTTTCTAGACAAGTCCGATCTATGAAAGTGTCGTCCAAACAGGTGCTCCGCTGCTCCTCCAGAACCATCAAAGCCCATATTGACACCCTCACTCCAGCCTTGGCCGATTTCTGTAATCACTCTTTCGCCACTGCAATGTTCCCCTCTCCCTTTGAGCACTCCCTTGTGCACCCACTCCTCAAGAAGCAGTCTGCTGATCCTACCTGCTGGAAAACTATCGCTCAATCTCCACCTTTCATGAGCAAACTCTTGCAAAAGCTTGCCATCTCCCAGCTTACTCTCCACACTGAATCTGTTGGTTGTCTCCATGACCATCAGTCTGGCTTCAGAGCTGCCAGAGGCATGGAAACTGCTCTCCTTAACACCTGTGCTGCTCTCTAACCTTGATTCCAGCATTCCTTCTATTCTCATCCTTCATCTTTCCTCTGCTTTCGACAGGGTCAACATCGCCATCCTGATCAATCGACTCTGTGAGAACCTGGGCATCACAGATCAGACCCTAGAGTGACTGACCTACTTCCACTTGGACCGCCACTCCGCTCCCAGGTCGATCGTGGTCCCATTCTCTCCGCCACCTCTCTCTACCTGTGGCATTCCCCAGGGCTCTATCCTCTCACGCTGGTTTTTCAAACTCTACTTGGCCACTTTGGCCTCCCTGATCTCTACCTTATCCTCTAACTTTCAGTGTTGTGCGGATGACTCAGCTTTCCTTCAGGCTCCCCTCATCCTCCTCTCCTCTCTTGCTCATTCCTGACTGTCTATCCACGATTCAGGATTGGTGCGCCTCCAACAATCTCTGCCTTAATGCCAGTAAAACAGAGATCCTTCTCATTGGGACCCTTGCCACTGTGTTTCCTCTCTCACTATAGCAGACCACATTGGGCCCTCTTCCTTTGCCTTCCTGCGAGGCAAAAAACCTTGGTGTCATCTTCAACGCCACACTCTCTTTCTCTCCTAACATCTCGGACATCACCAAGAAGTCCCACTACCAGCTGCTCCTCCTCAAAGGAACTCTTCCCTTTCTCACTCTCCACCAGAAGCTCACTGTCTCTAAGCTGGACTACTGCAACAGCCACTTTCTCAATCTGTCTTCCTCTAGTCTCCGTCATCTACAAATAATCCAGAACAGGACTGCAAGACTTAGCCTTGGCCTCATGCCCTGGGATTGTATTTCTCCAGCCCTGAAATCTCTCCACTGGCTGCAAGGATCAAGTTCAAGAACCTTTGCATTGCCCACAAGGCTTTCTGGGGCCAGTGCCAACACTAAATCCAATGCTCTCTTCCAAAATACCTTCTTTCTCTAACCCTTCACTCAGCTACCTCCAACTCTCTAAGGCTTAGACATTTCTCCAGGCAGAGAGTGGGGGTAGACCTCTCTCCTCTGCTGGTGCCTCCAACTGGAATGGCCTCCCTGCCCCTCTCAAACTTGAGGCGGACAACCCTAAGTTTCAGAAGCAGCTAAAAGCTTTCCTCTTCTCTGCTGCTTTCGCTCTCTCTCCCCCCCTGCTGACCTACCTGACCTACCTGTCTGCTGTACTGACTGGCTGCTTGGCTACCCTCAGAGTCTCTCTGAGTCCAGGCTCTTTCTTGATTGGTCACCCTTGCACTGCCTCCGGGCCTACCATGCACTTAGGGGCTGTAACTGTAACCCTGCAGTCCATTGTTCTCCTTGCACAACCAATAGCTGATCTGCCCTGGCTGCACTTACTGAGAGCATTGCTGCCCTGTTTTCCCCTCCCCTCTCACTTGCACTTCCCTGCTCCTTTTTCCCTTGCACTTCTCGTTCTCACAATGACGCAAGGCCTAGTGAGATCGTTTGTCTTGTCCTCCCTCTATCATCCCTCCCTTGTGTACACTTGTGTACAGGCGCATTATAAATGACTTGAATCACATCATATCATTTTATCACAGATGCCCAAAAAAATATACAATGCCGCAGTAAGAAATGGCTAGACTGGCAGCACCCAAATGCCAATCTAGCCAGGTAATTAAAGTTAGCAGGACTACTTTATCAGAAATGTCCAGTTAAAAGAAAGTCATACCAAACTGAGGAATGACTAGACTGGCTAAATCAAAATGCCTCTCTAGCCACTAATACCACATATCATGCCTGCTTAGCCTGGACATGGACAACCATTATGATTTATCACACAATCCTGCCCCCCCACACATCCACTCTCCCTCCCACCCACCACCCCAACCTCCACAATCAGCTCCTTGGCCCAGAATTACCTCTGCGTCCCTCTTCCTTGTCCCAGAGCTTTCGTATGAGGCTCCTTGCCTCATAGGTAAGTACTGGGATGAGGAACAGTGGGACTAGGAGTGATGAAGATTACAGGTAGCTAAATCAGGCATTACCTCCATGTACCTCTACCTCTTCCCAGTACTTTTGTATGAGGCAGAGTGCCTCAAACACACGTACTGCCTCGTATATAAGTACTGGGACGAGGAAGAATAGGGCTAGGAGTAAGCAAGGCATTAAACACAAGTAGTAGCGCAACACCATTGAGTTGACTGGGCTTCAGCACTACCCCCCCTGACATTTTGGGCTATATTGACTCAACTTGGCTAACCTTTAGAGCAGTTGCCAGACCGAACAGGACACAGATTTTAAACGGCACCTGGTTTTTGCTGTTAACAAGAACCCAGCAATTACCAACGTAAAGCATTTCACTGTTAGTACCTGCATTCAAATGCCACATTGTTTAGGCGATTGAAATCGTGATGTGGGTTTAGTACTTGCATGCCAGGGGAGTGATTGGAAGGGTAGAGAGGGAACAGGAGACTTATAGAAGAGAGTTAACTGCTTGTAACATTGAATCTGCACTAGAATAGTCTCATTAAAATGCGTAAATAATTTGGATGCGCCCACACAAATAAGTTTCCCCCCTCCCCACCGCATGTGAAGTTAGCGCCTCTCCCAACATTTGAAGGGTTAGCCCCCCGAAATGAAGGTTTTCTTGTGCCCCTGTACACAAGCACACACACCATTCACCTTATACACACCCAGTCATCCACACATTTAAGTGTGCACCCTTTCACCATACACTCACACAGGTAGCCACCTATACATTTATGTGTGCACCCTTTCACCATGCAGGCACACCCCCACAGCCACCCATACATTTAAGTGTGCACCCTTTCACCATACACACACAGGCAGCCGGCTATACATTTGAGTGTGCACCCTTTCACCATAGACTCATACACGCACACCTCATGGAGTTGAGGGGGGGCCCTATTACTTAAAAAAGAAATTGGGGCTCATTACGGGTCCAGCGGTAACCGTGCCGGTGCTACCGGCGGGTTGCCGCCAGACCCATAAAAATTTACTATGGCCTGACTTCCCGGTGCCACCGTGCTATTTCAAGTCCGGCGGCTGGGAAATCAGGTGCCGGTAATTTCGTTAAACCCCGGACTCCACGGGAATGGGGACACAGAAGCACCTGCACCATTGTTAACGGTGCCGGTGCTTCCGTGACAGGTCTGCCTACCATGGCTGCTGTGCCCGGCAGGGACAGACCTGTCGGGCACGGCAGCCCCACCAGGCAGACCTGTAATATGCCGGTCCGGAAACAACAGTGCCTGTAAGCTTACCAGCACCGTTGTTTCCGGACCGGCATGGTCAGAATGAGCCCCATTGTTTCTTTTTTAAGTCACTATAACTTCATTAAGAAATTATTTCAGTTAAGGACCGAACCATAATCAAAACAATTTCTTTTTGAAGGCATAGGGTCCCCCCACCCCATGACATGGAGGCCTCCAGCCTAGGGTCTTCCATGTCATGGGGTACGGGGGCCCTCAGACTTCAAAAAGAAAGTTTCTTTTTGTAGTCACTCTGCCTTCATAAAGAAATTATTTCTGTTACAGAAATGTTCTTTATGAATGCAGAGGGAATTTCAAAAGAAACTTTTTTTTTTAAATTTTTTTTTTTTTTTTTTTTTACTGGGGCCCCCTCCCAGCCATGTGCTGGTGGGGCCCCCCACACCGTGGGCCCCCCCGCACCGCGGGGGCTGCGGGGGCCCCTGTTACGCCACTGCCCCCACCCCCCAGCACTGTGGGGCACCTGCCAGCAGGCCCCCACCCATGTCCAACTCATGTTCCCCACCACTCCCACCCCCCAGCACTGTGGGGTACCTGCCAGCAGGCCCCCACCCATGTCCAACTCATGTTCCCCACCACCCCCACCCCCCAGCACTGTGGGGCACCTGCCAGCAGGCCCCCACCCATGTGCAACTCATGTTCCCCAGCCAACATGTCATCACAATCTAGATCCCTGGTCCCTATGGTCAGCCTCCAAATGCAAAACACCCACCCGAGTATTGCATCCACCCACTCATAATTTGCTATTACATCACAGAACACCAATTGCAAGTTCCGAAACAAACACATTTCCCTCACATACACCCAATGGGTGTCAGTGAATCTCAAAACACATATCATGAAATGCATGAAACCAATGAGATACCACACATTGAAGTTCACCAAAAAAAATATGTATTAAAGGAAACATAAATAGAATAAAAAATGAAGAAACAGAAATGTGAATGTACAAAAATTAAAAGAAGCATGTCCGTGAAAAAAAGCAAAACCAAAAATAAAATTCCAAAGTAATGTTGTCCAAAGTCAATGTCCACAAAACAAAATCCAATGGGAAATAAAAAAGAAAGCCATTGCTCCATGTTTAAAAAGTGAAAAAAAAATACAATCCAACAGTGAACTATGTACATGGGAACAAGCCAGGGTCCATTATCCCAACAAAAGAAAGGAAACCTATCTAACTACACTAACTAATAAAATAAACTATATACAAAAATGTGGCCAATGTCCGAAAGGTCCAAATAAAATCAAAACAAAAATGAAACCTAACACTACCTACATAACTATGTACAAGGGCAGCAGGCTAGTCTCACGGCTCACTTGTGGATGTCCCGGGCCAGGGCATCATCGAACTCCTCCTCAATGTCCTGGAGGCGGTCCTCCTCCATGGCCCCGAGGGTCCGCAGGGCCATCGACGTCACCACCTCCAAACCCCTGCGGATTGCCTCGAGGCACTCGGCCCGCCTCAGGGCCCTCCGCATGGAGTTCTCCGCCCTGACCATTGTGAGCCGTGCCTCTTCCGCCCACTGCCGCTCCGCATCTATGGCGTGGCCCAACCGCTGCCACACGGAAGACACTCTCTGTCCTTGGTCCTCCTGCCCTCCGGCCGATGCCTGCCCCTCCGATGTTGAAGGCCCCGAGCCTTCATGGCTCCCACCACGTTGCTGCTGCTGCTGCTGTGCCTCTGTCGTGCACTGCCTCCTGCTGCCTGCACATCCTCCGCCGGCTGGGGTGCAGTCGTAGATGTGGCCACCCCTGCTGGACGTCCGACTCCCAACTGTGGCAGGGATGCCTCCTCCACCAGCCTCGCCGCACCGTCAGAGGCAGCTCCACAGGGCACCCAGGTGACTGATGAGTGGGAAGATGGCACAGAGGACGACTGGCGCGTAGGGGGTCCAGTTGAGGAGGGGGTCGTAGCAAGTCCCATCAGACGGAGGAATCCGGCCTGGGTGACCTGTCCCAGCAGGCTGACGTGGTCAACGAGCCATTCGAGATGACATGCAGTCTCTTCATGAAAAGACTGCAGGTCACCTCGCATGGCCCGTTGACGCAACGCCACAACAGCCAGGACAGGCTCAACCCGGACCTGGATAGCCACGTCCGCAGGCAGAGGAAGGCCAGTTGACGTGAGCTCATCCCCTGCCTGAAAACGTGTCTGGACGTAGGCATCCCTGCTGGTGCAAGATGATGCAGGGACAGGATCAGGGACAGGATTGCACACAGGCACCTCCGCGGCGGCCTGTACTGCCTCCTGTCCCTGGTCCTGCACTGCACCACTACCACCAGTGGGATCCCCACCTCCAGACCCCGTCTCTGGTGCTTGCACGGCCTCCTCCTCCACCAAACCTCCCACCAACCTGGATGACTCCGTGCCATCTTCCCCTGTTGGGCCCTGTGGGGTCCCAGCTGCCCCTTCTGCTGCCGAGGAGTCCAACTCCAACCTCCGCCTCTTGGACCTCCCCCCGGCAGCTGCGGCCTGGGACGCGGCACCGGACTCCTCACTCCCCGACGAGATCACAACATGGGAGGGGAGCCGGGCCTTGCGTCTCCGGCTGGCGGTGGGATCCCCGCCGCTGTGCTCCACAGCACCTTCTCCGCCCTCTTCATCAGTTGACGCTGCAGACAGGGAGAAACAAAACACAGGCATCAGGGCACTGTACAATGGACACATACACACATGACAGTTGTACATGAGTGGCATTGGCAAACCTCAGACATGTCATCACAATCCCCAACACACATGTCATTACAACTCGCACACATGAGCCATACCACAGCCATATCGCAACTGCCACCACCATCCATACACATACAACAGCATGAGCAGCCAAAGGTGAGCCAGACATCACATGCAACACAGGAAGTGCACCACACATGTACACACACCACCACACTTGCATGCATGTGTACACCTCTGCCAAGTGTCGCAGTGTTCAGACGGGCATCCATGTCACATCTGCCAATCAGGCTTCCACATACCGCTGTCACATGCATACATATTGCATCACTGTTGCACCCTTGTCAAATACACACACATGCACATGTACACAGTGCTGATACATGCAGCCAAAAACAACATACATGCGTGACATCACGGACATGTCTACTTACATACACATTCATCCAAACATGTGTGCCCACACAACTGCATTTGGCATGCAAGCCTACACACACAAGCACCATCCATGTCTCACACATTCCAGCCCTCGCATGTGTCAGCCCCACGGCCCTGTACACCCCCACCCATACTCGACCCCATACAAACAGATGTGCATCCTGCACACTACTGAATAATCACCACACGCACTGCTCACAATCAGGATGCATGTACACTCACCGCTCGACTCCAGACGGGTCTGCCTCTCAAGGACCTGGACGTGAAGCGCTGGGGATATGCGTTCCAGGACCCTCATCTGTTCTTCCGACAAGTGGCCCCGGCGCCCCTTGGCATCCGCTGCCTTCAAGAAGCGCCGGGCCTTGTTCAGGGTCCTGGACCTGAAGTCCTCCCAGCGCTTCTTGACATGTTGTAAGTCGCGGACTGCCACCCCCTCTGCGTTGATGGCAGTCACAATGTCAGTCCAGATCCGAGTCCGTCCTTCCTTGTCGGCGCGGGAACTTCCGAAGAGGGCATCATACTGCCCCAGGACTTGCTCCACCAGGACACCATCTTCGGTGGCACTGAAGCTGGTGCCCCTCTGCCTCTCTGGCCAGTTGTTGTCAGTGGTCCCAGATGGTGTTTGCCCGACATGACAACCCCAGAGGCAGGAGTGGGTGGGCAACTGGGTCCTGGGGCTGGGCTGTGGAGCGATGGAATCCCAGTCGGGAGTCTTCGGTTCCAGCAGGGGTGGTCACAGCAACAGCACCCCTGGCTGATGTGCAGGCAGCAAATGGCAGGGCACGTGGGCAGCAGGCAGTCAGGCAGCAGCAGATGGCAGGTGGGAGCATGCTCGGGGCTCTGGGGGGCAGTAGTTCGGCCTTCTGGGCAGGAGCGTGGTCTTCCGTGTGCTTACGCGTGGCCAGCTTGATACGGAGTGATTTGGCACGTGAAAAATCTGCACGTCAGCGTGTAATTCGAGGAAAGGCCTTTAGCGCGTAAGCGCGTCTGCACGCATATGCATTTTCATTGGACAGAAGGCCCCTCAAGCGCAAGCGCCCCTGTGACGTGACGCGTACAGACGTGCATGGGCATTTCAGCGCGCGTGAAAAACTGCACGTCCGCGTGTAATACGAGGAAAGGGCCCATGCGCGTAAGCGCGCGTGGAAAACTGCACGTCCGCGTGTAATACGAGGAAAGGCCCTTAGCGCGTATGCACGGCAGCACGCATATGCGATTTCATTGGACCAAAGGCCCTTAGCGCGTGAGCGCGTCTGTGACGTGACACGCGGGTGTTTCCCTCATTGCACGTGATGACAGAACACACGTGGATTTCCACCAATCACGTGTGAAAGTTCCCGGCACCCCGGAACACACGTACCCAGGCTAATCGCGTGTGGAACTTCCCGCGCACCCCAAAACACACGTACCTAGGCCAATCGCGTGTACGCTCACTCCCCTCAGATCACACGCGATGACACTCGGACCTACAGTCTTACCACGTATCCGAATACGGGAAACCCGCGCACGGCAAAAGACGTGCACAGGCGTCAACGCGTCTGCCCACACAAAGGCAATAAAAGTGCGCGCAAACAACAAACGCGTATATACAGCTACGATGAATGCCCCATTTGTCGCTGCACTGATCGTGGGACACCGCAGGAGGAGGAGAATAGCCAGGGCATGCATTTTCGCACCACGGACAAGCCTTTTTGGGAGCCTGACGACCAGGTCTACGGCAGGTATAGGTTTCCACCCCATATCATCCTAGACCTGGTCAGGGAGTGGGAAGATGACCTCACATCCCCCACCCTTTGCTCCCAAGCATTGAGCCCCTTGGAGAAGCTGCTCAATGTCCTGCATTTTTTGGCCACTGGGTCATTTCAGCGGACCACTGCCATAGTGGGGGGGGTCTCACAGGCCACGCAGTCACGCTGCCTACACCAGGTACTGGCAATCATGACAGCGCGCCCCTCAGTCCGCAGGCACATATACATGCCCAGAACACCCTCAGAAAGGCAGGCCGTTGTCCTGGATTTTTTCAGGGTGGCTCACTTCCCCAAAGTGCTCGGTGCCATAGATTGCACCCATGTGACCCTACGTCCACCTAGGGCCATTGAGCACATCTACCGAAACCGCAAGCACTGGCATTCCATCAATGTACAGGTGGTATGTGATTCAAAGGGAATCATCACCTCTGTCTATGCAAACTACCCTGGCTCCACCCATGACAGTTTCATATATAGAATGTCCGCCCTGAGCCAGGCCCTGGAAGCTGGGCAGCATAAATGCCCTTGCACATGCATGCAAGTCACACACAGACAAATATCCAAACCCTAATAATCTCAACTATTATCACCTCCCCAGGGGACAGTGCCTACCCTCTGAGCAACCACATGATGACGCCAATCCGGAACCCCACCACACCACCCCAGGTAAGATACAACGCCGCCCATATTGCAACCAGGGGCATAATGGAGCGCACGTTCGGAGTGCTCAAGTCACGTTTCCGCTCCCTTGACCGCTCTGGTGGGCAACTACTCTATGCACCACCAGTAGTGTGCAGGATCATTGTGGCAGCATGTGTCCTGCACAATGTTGCAACACGGCAGGGCGTCCCGGTGGACATGGTGGTGCCCCCACATCCACAGGCACAGGCGCTGCCCATGGGAGGGGACAGGGCACGTGGCGAGGAAGCCCGGACCCAGCTTGTGGCCACATTTTTCACCTAAACTTCCACCCCTGCGGAGTGCACACAGGCCTGGCAAATACCAGGTGACAATCGATGATGACAAAGAGACAGTCAACTGTCACAACCCTACCACCCTGAGATAGTTGCCATGGAAGAGCCACATCGTCTGCATCCCTAGCTACTTAAACACAAGCTATCCTGTGTGACCAAAAGTCACACATATGACATATGACATGATATGGGCCATACACAAGTATTCCAAGGCGCAATGAGGCAGGGAGGGGGGAACAAAAGAACACAGAGAACGGTACTACTAGGCCAGGTGTCATTGAGATCGTGCAAGTGCAGGGGTAGAGGGAATGGGAAAAGTGCAAGGGGAAGGGTGGGGGGGAGTCCAGTACAGGGGAAGTAGCCAAAAAAAATAATACATAGGTCGCCTGGTGGCAACTACAAAGGTAAGTGCAGACAAGTGCTGGGATGGGAGGGCTGTAGGGATAGAGAGACAGTACTGCAGTGCAGGGGTTGCCAAGGAGGCAGTGCAAGTGGAGAGTGGCTGGCACAGGGACCGAGGTCGGTGAGAGTGGCCCAGTTGCAGCTCCTGTGCAGTTCCAGTGAAGAATTCTGCAAGGGAGAGGCAGAAAGTAAGCAGAAGCAAAGAGGAAGGTCTTGAGGTGCTTTCAGAACTTCCAGAACTGGAGATGGTTCCCATCAAGTTCAAGTAAGGCCGGAAGTTTGTTCCAGGGGGAGGGCCCTGCTGCGGAGAGAAATCTACCCCCAGCTAGTTGCTCTGAGAAGCGGATGACCCGGACATGCAAGGTGTGCATCACACACACCTGCAAAACGGGCCATGGCCATCACTGTCATGTCACTCAAACCCTCCCAAACATCAACATGACATGGCAAGCAATACCCATACACCAACGCAGTAACGATAAGGTACACATTGCCATGTCCTAAATGTACAGTGGCATCGGACACTGCTGCCTGACCTGGAATCAGATGAAATGACAGACCAACAAAATCTCCCACCCAAAATAAATCATTTCCAAATGCATTACAACAGTCGTAGACGTAACATCACAATGAATGCCTGTCTACATGCACATTATGCATTGCAAAATCAACACTGCAGCTCATGTGTGCAGTGTCCTACTCCTGCATCACACTGCTCAGCGCACAGCACAGTGAACAGCCATTGTGTGTGATGCACACCCTGAGCATCACATCTAAGTGAAAGACCACGTCAAACATCAAATTAGGCATGTACTGGATCCATGATCGGTCACAGAACATGTGCTGTCGGGACACAGTGGGCACCAGAAGGCAAACAGTGTACACGTGGATATGCAAGGGTGGGAGTACATGTAGTGCATCAGAGTGCAAGTGTGTGGTTCTGCAAGGACATGCACTCCACATATGCATGTGCACTCAAGTGACCATCAGTGTTCCCTACACATCACATGTGAACATCCACCATGTGTACACCCCAGCATGTCAAACCACAACTATCCCCTCGCACCTGAAAGGAAAACACAACACATGAACAGGCATTGATCAGCAGAACACAACATGTACATAGGATACCACCATTACTATGTCAGAGTTCCCATCACACTGCAGGGCAAGGCAACTATCAGCAACAACCCCCCCCCCCTCCCTCACAAATGACCATGACCCACTGAACAACTGCACCTGGGTCATGGAGCCTCCAAACCTCAATTCCACCTGGCCACAGGATCACCTTTACCCTTCGTCACCATCTCCCACCTTGTGTGTAAAAAGATGCCTGAACCCTCAGAATCCACACTCATTTCCAAAATCACAAAATCCAAGGCATAAAAACGAACCAGAACACCCTCCAGTAGATGACTTGACGTAGCAGTACCTCACAAAGGCCAAGTACTACCACAATGATGCAACAACCAAGGTAGCACAGCAAAACAATGTCACGACAGGATGTGAGACATGTGTGGTACATGACATAGGATGATGCACCATGAATGGATGTGTACTGTCACAGGTCCCCTGTACAGGTGCGGGAGTGTCACGAAGCAACCACCCCCACCATGTCCCGGGTGCCTGCAAGGTCAAACTCACACAGGCCCCTGAGACCATGGTGGGGAATGAGGTTCAGGGATATGCAGTCGGGACAGGTGTTGACACACTGGATGACTGGAATGAGTGGCAGGAGAGGGGAGGAGGAATGACACATGAAACTAGGGAATGCACGAAAATGTACAACCTGCATGAACACATACACAATCCAAACAAACTTGGACATCATTGTCATGGCCTTCTGTAGTCCAGGCTCAGGAGTGGTACAAACCAACCACCCCCTCTAGGGTTTTGGCGCCTGCAAGTTCGGGGCTTACACAGGCATCCGCAACCCCAGTGGGGAAAGAGGGTCAGGGAACGTTGCTTGGATAGGCACGGGAAGCAGGAACACCGGGTAGAGGGTACAGGTTTCAAAATTGCATAGGATCACGGGTGATTAGGGAGAAAAAAACATACCAAATTGAACCACACATACATCCATGCATCAGTACACTCCCCAGCAAGCCTATGCAGAGCAGTTCGTAAGAAAAACAACAAGACACTTAGCTCTGGTTTTGAGTGCTGGCCTCCTGCCTGCGCACTCTCAGGTCCAGGTACAGGAGCACTGCAATGCTGCAAAGAGAGCCACAGTCAACAACCTGTAAGTGCCAATTACACAAAAACACAACACCAAACATGCCCCATAGCAACATACTACTCTACAAACAGACAATCTGTGCTCAATGCTTCGTACCCATATATAACATCACCCCTGTGACGGGTCATACACAGTCAATGCAGTAAGTCAGCCGCTGGTGGGTGTGTGGCAAATGGAACACCAATGTGTCACAATTCACACAACATGCAATGTTCCCTGGGTAAGCAGACAGACCCATATAGCAAGCCATGACTACAGAGCAAGTTGCGTACCACCATGACCGAAACAAAGTTGCCAGTGCATTTATCATGAAGTACGTGGAAAAGACATGCACTGCACCCGAGTATGTCCCTTGCTGTATGTCCCTGTGAGCTGCCCCTTTCCATGTCTCGGAAGGCTACATGGTTGATACAAGTGCCTCAATGGACCTTGGTGTACCGGAGGGTATGTGCCACTGCCCCTGCATGTGTCCCAGACAACCCTACTATCAACAGCCATCAGTCCACAAACACATCTGAGCTGCATTGTGTGCTTCAGCACCAATATTCGTCTAAGCTCACCCTCAGTGCTGTGACTAAGCCTGCATGTGCAACTCGCCTGGTGCAAGCTTTGCTGTGTCGTGGCCCCCCTGTGATGCTCACCTTGCCTGGAGTTCCTTGGAACATGTCAGCAGTTCTAGGATGTGGGTCTGCAATCACTGTGCCTCTGCTTGTGCACACATGTGCATGTGGGCACCAACAAACGGGTCCAGAATTCCGTCGTCCAATGGGCCATGTATGCTGGCAAAGATGCTCTGGAGGCTCATCCCCCTGCAGAAAGGGCATGAAACACATGATTAATGCTTCAAAGTCATCTGTGTGTGTCTCATCAGGCATCTCATTTCTTGACCATGTCAGAGAGTCACATCACAAATCACACCATCAGTCCGTCTTTCACCTCCAAAGTGTGGAACACTATCTACAGCATGAATTGCTACAAGCACATGTACAGGAAAGATATGAAACATACTACACAATGCATAGCAATCAATGTCCACATTAATCATGACACACCCCATCTAGCAAAAGCTGAACAGTGGACAATGACACCTAAATCATCCCCACTAAGGGTGTCAACACAAGTCACACAGCACCAGACATGCCACAGATATGACAGTCCAAAGCCCTTGTGTAAAATGCTGTAACACCGAACCATCCTTGCGAGCCCATGGATAAGGGTGGCAGGAGTGGCATATGTGAGTCAAGAACCCCAAGCAGCAAACACATACACAAGACAACCATGAAGGGTCCAGCTGGAACAGACAGTGGATGCCTTCAAAAGCCACAAAGCACCGCACCGTCACATGAAAGCACAATAGACTAGCAATTTTAAACTAACTCAACTATTAACTAATTACACTAACTATGGAAAACCTACATTACCTATTTAAACTATCAAACAGAAACTTAACTACCTAAACTAAAAGAAAAATCAAAAATGGCCACATACGACCCGGGGGGAGGGGAGGCACTCAGGAGGGGGGAGGTACAGGGTGCTGCTCAACATCCACATGCGATGATGCTGAGCCAAAAAAAAATCCTCCATGGGCTCAACGCCTGCACAGCACGACCTATGTGGGAGATAGATGGTCGTCCGAGTCTGGCTCATCCTGGAAAGGAGGACGTGGCACAGTAGCCTGGCCACGCCTAGCCGCAGCTTGCCCCTCGTCGGCAGCAAGTCTGCCGGACGGGTGAGCCTGGTTCTGTGTGGCGATGTGACGTAGGTCTGCATGCAGAACCTCACGTGATACACGTGCTTCCTCTTGCAAGGTAGCACGTGTAACACGGAGTTCCTCCTGCAAGGCCTGGCTGGACAACCGCTGCACCTCCTGGCAAGCCTGTAGCTCAGCCGAGATGGTACGCTCATGCTGTGCAAACCTCTCCTCTGCCTGCTGCCTCTGGGACATCATAAGGACACCCAGAGTGGATCTGAGGGAAGCATACTCCTCCCTCAGGGCATCCATGTGCGCCTCTGCATGAGCAGCAATTGCTTGACGCAGAGACGACATTTCAGCCTGGCGTGCTCTGTCTGAGCCCGCCATGCCCAGCCTGAGCGAGCGGGCCGTGGACCGTGCCGCCTGCTGCTGGAGAAGCACCTGCCTAGCAGCGGGGAGCACAGATCGGGCCACACGCTCCATGCTCTCAGCGATGTTCTCCATTGCTGCCCCCTGCCGTTCGGAATTGGCAGTCATGTCTTGCTCCCACTCAGTATACAGCGGTTGCGCGCGGCGACCGCGTTGCCGGGCTTGACCCCTGCGGGACCCAAGGACCGGGGGTCCTCGCTTTGTTGGCACCGCCTGCGGCTGCACGACTACATGCCCCCGTCGACGTGATGTCCCAGGCACATCAGTGACTGGTGTGGAGGGTGACCCTGCGTCCCGATCCACCACGGGCGGAGGAACCAAGACTGTCTGATCCCTCAGTGCAGGTGTCGCAGACAGAGGAGTGTCCACATCAGAATCACTGACCCCTGACACATGGACTTCCTGCTCATCCAACTCAACATGGACGTCAGAGTCGTCATCAAGGCTGGACTCATAGGCAGCCAGAGACAAGATGGACTGCAGCACTTGGGGGTTTTCGTGGCCTACCACCCCATGACCCCCACTAGTGCCGGGTTGATGTGGTGTTATCAACCCTGTGTCTGGCATGACAACACCATCCTCCGCCTCCATTGCGTCATCACCTGAAAAATAGAGAGAAAAAGGTCAATACACATGTCAGAAGCACACGACACACACACACACCGAAAGCAAAGGCATCCGGCAGACATGTGACAAACAACATATGACCTGGCATGCATGCTGGGTCTACTTTGAATAGCTTCTGTGATCAGACCTGTTGAAAGGTGGCAGTTTCCATGGAAGTGGGTCTATGCAGTGCAGAAAATGTGTACGCCACTCACTACCTACATGTACAAGCACTACATGGTGTGTGCCAGGAAATGTGAAGGCAGTGCAATGTCAAATTCAGACATCACGTGCATTGTGCATTCAATGTGTACCATGTCTAGAAGCCAAGCACCCCTCCACCCCAGTACCAAAGCAGGGATGCCTAGCATGGTATCAAAAGGCTGACCATACACCTGTGTATTGACAGGCAGTGTTGACTGGCATCAACAGCTTAATGTGATTCAAATTACAACACTGCAAATGATGCTGGGACAGTGGGCAGGACACATGATGAAAACTCCGGAGGCCGCCCACGTGTGAAGAAGACACAAGAGTTATACAGATTCATTGGCCATTGAACAGGCTGAGGCCTGTGAGCCACACAGATTGTCAGGGCCTAAACATGTGTGCAACGCAGGACTGAGCCACAGTTGACATGGGGAGGCCGATGAGATGGCAGGCAATGTATGTAACCAAGGACTCATATTACAGTGATCATCCAGTCAAGGACACATAGGGGCATGCGTGCAATGCACAGGGAGCATGAATGGGCACTCATGTCCCTGCGGGACATCTGACCCATGCACAGTACAAGTGAGATACCCTGCATCGAGTACTAAGGCTGTACCACACGGCATATGTCTGGCAGTTTCTACGCTGGAAGTTAGCATCTACACAGGACACATGAACAAGAAACTACACATTGGCAAGATTGGAGCAGACCAGTGCAAAGGTGGAACTGGAGTGCAGAGTGGCGGAGGAGGGGCAAGGGAGCATGCCCACATGGAGTCCCGCATGCAGGCAGAGGAGACATGCATGACGGTAGCATTGCATTACTTACACATCAGAACCATGTACACGTCACATGTAGCAGCAATCATGCACACCATTTCCCACAAGTGAAACACACACGTCCTCAACAAACACGCATCAACACTCACTGGACTGGGCATCAAAGTCCAGCATCTCTCCCACTCCTTCGGCCAATTCAGGTGGTATGAACTCCGCAACGAGAGCCTCATGCGGAGTGAGTTCTTTCTCCTCTGGTGCAGGCCCACCGCCAGTCACCAGAGTCAAGTTGTAATTTGAGGCACGCTTGGCCTTAGTGCTGCGCTTGATGTCATTCCAACGCTTTTTGCACTCCTGCGTCGTGCGCACCTCATGGCCGAATGAACTGACATGTTCCGCAACATGCTTCCAGTGGGTGTCACGTTGGGCAGCCGTAGTCTGACTATTGGCACCCACTAGCATGTCACGGCTGTGGCCCCGCACGTAGTCCACGAGGAAGTCCAGTTTCTGCTTGCAGAAAGGCTTCTTCCTCGACGTGCAGGAGGTCATGGCTGTGTGTGGGGTCCCAGCCTGTGCTGCAGGTGCAACCTTCCTCCTCTTGGACTGTGGCGCAGACCCTGGCTGGCTAATGCCGCCCTGACCAGTATGGCCAGTGGGTTCGGTGGATTGAGCCAAGGGAGTGGCAGGTGGAGGGATGACCAAAGGCCTGACTTGTGTCAGTGGCAGCTGGGTGCCCACTAATGGACCCTGCGCAGCAACATCAGCTGTGGCAGGGTCATTGACCGCAATGGTCCTGGTTGGCAGACTCCCAACCGGGGTGCTGTTGGGTGCATCTGCCCCTGCACTTGCCAACACCCGGCTGTTCGGGGCAGCAGATGACATGACTGCCCCAGGGACACGTGTCTTGGTCTGAGCAGCCCGGCCTGCCCCTATGGTTTCCCCCCTGGCCTGTTGGAGATCTACCAAGGGCTCTTCAAGTGCCAACGCAGCCTGCGCTGGCAGACCCTGAGCCTGGGTGGCGGTGTCCACAGCTGCACCTGCAGCTACCACTACCCTTGGGCCCGTGGCAGTCGATGGAACGGACTGCCGGGTCATATGGGTGCCAGTGCCAGATGCAGGAGCTGCATCCCCCGGAACCACAGGGGGTGGTGGCATGGCTGCACCGACACATGGCACAACATTGTGCTCAAGTGGTGCACCCCTGCCTCTTCCCCCTCTGCGGCTGCCCTGGACACCCTGCAGTCCCCCTGCTCCCTGGTCACCACGGCCACGTCCCCGACCACGCCCGCCACGAGGAGTACGCCCAGATGAGGCGCCTCTCACCTTTGGTGGCCTCCCAACCATGGCACAGATGTAGTAGTGCTGGCACAGATGGAGTGGTGCCAATGGGAGGTGTACACCACAATTGACCTGGGCAATTGGGGTGAAGGGGGTGGGAAGCAAGATGTTAACAGCCCCCCTGCACCTGCAAGGCTGTATGTGACCCCGGTGATGTGGTGACAGGTCACGCAACGCTCAGGCACCCCAAAACTGCAGTAAAACCGTGCACGCAACCCTGCAGCCTACGTGCGTGGATTCAACCTCCCGCAGTACACGGTGGCACCCAGTAACACGAATAACGCGTACGCGTGGGACACGCAGGCTACTATGACATCGAAAATGGGTGCGATACACAGGGGCACCCGCAGTGGGAAAAAAAGTGTGTGCGACTCACCGTCTGACTAGCGCGATGCAGAAAAACACGCGTAGCCAATACCCCCACCAAAAGAAGAGATACGTCCTTGATAGCTGTGAAGTTGTGATGGCGCGCGAAACAACAGGAAGCAGCAACACATGTCGGTCTCCACGAAAGGCACATACAGCGAACTGCTGGGCCCGCTCACCTTTAACCCGTGCTGAGGGAAACGCACGCGCACATCACGTCACTTACGCGCATGGGCCCTTTCCTCGTATTACACGCGGACGTGCAGTTTTTCACGCGCGCTTACGCGCATGGGCCCTTTCCTCGTATTACACGCAGACGTGCAGTTTTTCGCGTGCGCTTACGCGCATGGGCCCTTTCCTCGTATTGCACGCGGACGTGCAGTCTTCCACTCGCGCTTTACGCGCATGGGCCCTTTCCTCGTATTACACGCGGACATGCAGTTTTTCACGCGCGCTGAAATGCCCATGCACGTCTGTACGCGTCACGTCACAGGGGCGCTTGCGCTTGAGGGTCCTTCTGTCCAATGAAAATGCGTATGCGTGCAGACGCGCTTACGCGCTAAGGGCCTTTCCTCGAATTACACGCTGACGTGCAGATTTTTCACGTGCCAAATCACTCCGTATCAAGCTGGCCACGCATAAGCACACGGAAGACCACGCTCCTGCCCAGAAGGCCGAACTACTGCCCCCCATAGCCCCGAGCATGCTCCCACCTGCCATCTGCTGCTGCCTGACTGCCTGCTGCCCACGTGCCCTGCCATTTGCTGCCTGCATATCAGCCAGGGGTGCTGTTGCTGTGACCACCCCTGCTGGAACCGAAGACTCCCGACTGGGATTCCATCGCTCCACAGCCCAGCCCCAGGACCCAGTTGCCCACCCACTCCTGCCTCTGGGGTTGTCATGTCGGGGCAAACACCATCTGGGACCACTGACAACCCCCGGCCAGAGAGGCAGAGGGGCACCAGCTTCAGTGCCACCGAAGTTGGTGTCCTGGTGGAGCAAGTCCTGGGGCAGTATGATGCCCTCTTCGGAAGTTCCCGCGCCGACAAGGAAGGACGGACTCGGATCTGGACTGACATCGTGACTGCCATCAACGCGGAGGGGGTGGCAGTCCGCGACTTACAACATGTCAAGAAGCGCTGGGAGGACTTCAGGTCCAGGACCCTGAACAAGGCCCAGCGCCTCTTGAAGGCAGCGGATGCCAAGGGGCGAATGGGCCACTTGTCGGAAGAACAGATGAGGGTCCTGGAACGCATATCCCCAGTGCTCCACGTCAAGGTCCTTGAGAGGCAGACCCGTCTGGAGTCGAGCGGTGAGTGTACGTGCATCCTGATTGTGAGCAGTGCGTGTGGTGATTATTCAGTAGTGTGCAGGTTGCACATCTGTTTGTATGGGGTCGAGTATGGGTGGGGGTGTACAGGGCCGTGGGGCTGACACATGCGTGGGCTGAAATGCGTGAGACATGGATGGTGCTTGTGTGTGTAGGCTTGCATGCCAAATGCAGTTGTGTGGGCGCACATGTTTGGATGGATGAATGTGTATGTAAGTAGACATGTCCGTGATGTCACGCATGTATGTTGTTTTTGGCTGCATGTATCAGCACTGTGTACATGTGCATGTGTGTGCATTTGACAAGGGTGCAACAGTGATGCAACATGTATGCATGTGACAGCGGTATGTGGAAGCCTGATTGGCAGATGTGACATGGATGCCCGTCTGAACACTGCGACACTTGGCAGAGGTGTACACATGCATGCAAGTGTGGTGGTGTGTGTACATGTGTGGTGCACTTCCTGTGTTGCATGTGATGTCTGGCTCACCTTTGGCTGCTCATGCTGTTGTATGTGTATGGATGGTGGTGGCAGTTGTGATATGGCTGTGGTATGGCTCATGTGTGCGAGTTGTAATGACATGTGTGTTGGGGATTGTGATGACATGTCTGAGGTTTACCAATGCCACTCATGTACAACTGTCATGTGTGTATGTGTCCATTGTACAGTGCCCTGATGCCTGTGTTTTGTTTCTCCCTGTCTGCAGCGTCAACTGATGAAGAGGGCGGAGAAGGTGCTGTGGAGCACAGCAGCGGGGATCCCACCGCCAGCCGGAGACGCAAGGCCCGGCTCCCCTCCCATGTTGTGATCTCGTCGGGGAGTGAGGAGTCCGGTGCCGCGTCCCAGGCCGCAGCTGCCGGGGGGAGGTCCAAGAGGCGGAGGTTGGAGTTGGACTCCTCGGCAGCAGAAGGGGCAGCTGGGACCCCACAGGGCCCAACAGGGGAAGATGGCATGGAGTCATCCAGGTTGGTGGGGGGTTTGGTGGAGGAGGAGGCCGTGCAAGCACCAGAGACGGGGTCTGGAGGTGGGGATCCCACTGGTGCTAGTGGTGCAGTGCAGGACCAGGGACAGGAGGCAGCACAGGCCGCTGCGGAGGTGCCTGTGTGCAATCCTGTCCCTGATCCTGTCCTTGCATCATCTTGCACCAGCAGGGATGCCTACGTCCAGACCCGTTTTCAGGCAGGGGATGAGCTCACGTCAACTGGCCTTCCTCTGCCTGCGGACATGGCTATCCAGGTCCGGGTTGAGCCTGTCCTGGCTGGTGTGGCGTTGCGTCAACGGGCCATGCGAGGTGACCTGCAGTCTTTTCATGAAGAGACTGCACGTCATCTCGAATGGCTCGTTGACCATGTCAGCCTGCTGGGACAGGTCACCCAGGCCGGATTCCTCAGTCTGATAGGGCTTGCTACGACCCCCTCCTCAACTGGACCCCCTACGCGCCAGTCGTCCTCTGCGCCATCTTCCCACCCATCAGTCACCTGGGTGCCCTGTGGAGCTATTAGCAAACAAAGGGGCAGTTTCTAATAGTTGACAGGGTATTGCCCTGTGGAGCTGCCTCTGACGGTGCGGCCAGGCTGGTGGAGGAGGCATCCCTGCCACAGTCGGGAGTCGGACGTCCAGCAGGGGTGGCCACATCTATGACTGCACCCCAGCCGGCGGAGGATGTGCAGGCAGCAGGAGGCAGTGCACGGGCAGAGGCACAGCAGCAGCAGCAACGTGGTGGGAGCCATGAAGGCTCGGGGCCTTCAACATCGGAGGGGCAGGCATCGGCCGGAGGGCAGGAGGACCCAGGACAGAGAGTGTCTTCCGTGTGGCAGCGGTTGGGCCACGCCATAGATGCGGAGCGGCAGCGGGCGGAAGAGGCACGGCTCACAATGGTCAGGGCGGAGAACTCCATGCGGAGGGCCCTGAGGCGGGCCGAGTGCCTCGAGGCAATCCGCAGGGGTTTGGAGGTGGAGACGTAGACGGCCCTGCGGACCCTCGGGGCCATGGAGGAGGACCGCCTCCGGGACATTGAGGAGGAGTTCGATGATGCCCTGGCCCGGGACATCCACAAGTGAGCCGTGAAACTAGCCCGCTGCCCTTGTACATAGTTATGTAGGTAGTGTTAGGTTTCATTTTTGTTTTGATTTTATTTGGACCTTTCGGACATTGGCCACATTTTTGTATATAGTTTATTTTATTAGTTAGTGTAGTTAGATATGTTTCCTTTCTTTTGTTGGGATAATGGACCCTGGCTTGTTCCCATGTACATAGTTCACTGTTGGATTGTATTTTTTTTTCACTTTTTAACCATGGAGCAATGGCTTTCTTTTTTATTTCCCATTGGATTTTGTTTTGTGGACATTGACTTTGGACAACATTACTTTGGAATTTTATTTTTGGTTTTGCTTTTTTTCACGGACATGCTTCTTTTAATTTTTGTACATTCACATTTCTGTTTCTTCATTTTTTATTCTATTTATGTTTCCTTTAATATATATTTTTTTTTGGTGAACTTCAATGTGTGGTATCTCATTGGTTTCATGCATTTCATGATATGTGTTTTGAGATTCACTGACACCCATTGGGTGTATGTGAGGGAAATGTGCTTGTTTCGGAACTTGCAATTGGTGTTCTGTGATGTAATTGCAAATTATGAGTGGGTGGATGCAATACTCGGGTGGGTGTTTTGCATTTGGAGGCTGACCATAGGCACCAGGGATCTAGATTGTGATGACATGTTGGCTGGGGAACATGAGTTGCACATGGGTTGGGGCCTGCTGGCAGGTGCCCCACAGTGCTGGGGGGTGGGGGTGGTGGGGAACATGAGTTGGACATGGTGGGGGCCTGCTGGCAGGTGCCCCACAGTGCTGGGGGGTGGGGGTGGTGGGGAACATGAGTTGGACATGGGTGGGAGCCTGCTGGCAGGTGCCCCACAGTGCTGGGGGGTGGGGGTGCTGGGGAACATGAGTTGGACATGGGTGGGGGCCTGCTGGCAGGTGCCCCACAGTGCTGGGGGGTGGGGGTGCTGGGAGACATGGGTGGGGTCCTGGTGGAGGCTGCCCCTGGTGGCTGGGGGATGGGGTGCTGGGAGACATGGGTGGGGCCTGGTGGAGGCTGCCCCTGGTGACTGGGGGGGTGGGGGTGGTGGGAGACATGGGTGGGGGCCTGGTGGAGGCTGCCCCTCGTGGCTGGGGGGTGTGGGTGCTGGGAGACATGGGTGGGGGCCTGCTGGAGGCTGCCCCTGGTGGCTGGGGGGTGGGGGTGCTGGGAGACATGGGTGGGGGCCTGGTGGAGGCTGCCCCTGGTGACTGGGGGGGTGGGGGTGGTGGGAGACATGGGTGGGGGCCTGGTGGTGGGTGCCCCTGGTGGCTGGGGGGTGGGGGTGCTGGGAGACATGGGCAGGGGCCTGGTGGAGGCTGCCCCTGGTGGCTGGGGGGTGGGGGTGCTGGGAGACATGGGCGGGGGCCTGGTGGAGGCTGCCCCTGGTGACTGGGGGGTGGGGGTGGTGGGAGACATGGGTGGGGGCCTGGTGGAGGCTGCCCCTGGTGGCTGGGGGTTGTGGGTGCTGGGAGACATGGGTGGGGGCCTGGTGGAGGCTGCCCCTGGTGGCTGGGGGGTGGGGGTGCTGGGAGACATGGGTGGGGGCCTGGTGGAGGCTGCCCCTGGTGACTGGGGGGGTGGGGGTGGTGGGAGACATGGGTGGGGGCCTGGTGGTGGGTGCCCCTGGTGGCTGGGGGGTGGGGGTGCTGGGAGACATGGGTGGGGGCCTGGTGGTGGGTGCCCCTGCACTGCTGGTGGGTGGGGGTGGTGGGAGACATGGGTGGGGGCCTGGTGGAGGTTGCCCCACAGTGCTGGGGGGTGGGAGTGGTGGGGAACATGAGTTGGACATGGGTGGGGGCCTGCTGGCAGGTGCCCCACAGTGCTGGGGGGTGGGGGTGGTGGGAGACATGAGTTGGACATGGGTGGGGGCCTGCCGGCAGGTGCCCCACAGTGCTGGGGGGTGGGGGGGTGGGGAACATGAGTTGGACATGGGTGGGGGCCTGCTGGCAGGTGCCCCACAGTGCTGGGGGGTGGGGGTGGTGGGAGACATGAGTTGGACATGGGTGGGGGCCTGCTGGCAGGTGCCCCACAGTGCTGGGGGGTGGGGGTGGTGGGGAACATGAGTTGGACATGGGTGGGGGCCTGCTGGCAGGTGCCCCACAGTGCTGGGGGGTGGGGGTGGTGGGGAACATGAGTTGGACATGGGTGGGGGCCTGCTGGCAGGTGCCCCACAGTGCTGGGGGTGGGGGTGCTGGGAGACATGGGTGGGGGCCTGGTGGAGGCTGCCCCTGCACTGCTGGGGGGTGGGGGTGGTGGGAGACATGGGTGGGGGCCTGCTGGCAGGTGCCCCACAGTGCTGGGGGGTGGGGGTGGTGGGGAACATGAGTTGGACATGGGTGGGTGCCTGCTGGCAGGTTCCCCACAGTGCTGGGGGGTGGGGGTGGTGGGACACATGAGTTGGACATGGGTGGGGGCCTGCTGGCAGGTGCCCCACAGTGCTGGGGGGTGGGGGTGGTGGGAGACATGAGTTGGACATGGGTGGGGGCCTGGTGGAGGCTGCCCCTGCACTGCTGGGGGGTGGGGGTGCTGGGAGACATGGGTGGGGGCCTGGTGGTGGGTGCCCCTGCACTGCTGGGTGGTGGGGGTGCTGGGAGACATGGGTGGGGGCCTGGTGGAGGGTGCCCCTGGTGTCTGGGGGTGCAGGGGGACATGCGTTGGTGGGCAATAGTGCAAGTTGACATGTGGGTTGGCTGGGGGTCATGGCCATGGTGGATGGTGTGCCTGCAGGACATGTGCAGGGTAGGCCCCTGTGGTGTGAGCCACCTGCAGGGGCCGTGGAGGGTGTAGAGGGAACACCTGGGAGGACCCACACGTGCAATTCACGTGTGGTGCTCCCCGCGCACCCCTGTAATACACGTACCCTGATGGAATCGCGTGTGGAACTTCCCGCGCACCCCCGAAATGCGCGTACCCTGCTCGCACGGGCCCAATCGCGTGTGGAACTTCCCGCGCACCCCTGGAATACACGTACCCTGATGGAATCGCGTGTGGAACTTCCAGCGCACCCCTGGAATACACGTACCCTGCTGATGTCGCGTGTGAAACTTCCCCCGCACCACGGAATACACGTACCCTGATGAGATCGCGTGTGGAACTTCCCGCGCACCCCTGAAATACACGTGCCCTGCTGATGTCGCGTGTGAAACTTCCCCCGCACCCCAAAATACACGTACCATGATGAAATTGCGTGTGGAATTTCCCGCGCACCCCTGAAATACACGTACCCTGCTGAAATCGCGTGTGGCACTTCCCGCGCACCCCTGAGATACGCGTACCCCCAATCGCGTGTGGAAATTCCCGCGCACCCCTGAAATACACGTACCCTGCTGAAATCGCGTGTGGCACTTCCCGCGCACCCCTGAGATACACGTACCCTGCTCGCACGGGCCCAATCGCGTGTGGAAATTCCCGCGCACCCCTGAAATACACGTACCCTGCTGAAATCGCGTGTTGCACTTCCCGCGCACCCCTGAGATACGCGTACCCTGCGGAAATCGCGTGTGGAACTTCCTGCGCACCCCTGAAATACGCGTACCCTGCTCGCACGGGGCCAATCGCGTGAGGTACTTCCCGCGCACCCCAGTGATACACGTAGCCCGCTTGCCCTGCTGGTACAGGGTTAGCGCAGCCCTTTGCGCTGGATTGGGTATATTGATGGCTTTTCCCTGCGCGAGAGGTGTTCTTGGGGGCGTAACTGGCGCTGCTGCAGGGTCGCTGCGCCACTGTGCGCCACGGCTGGTTTTGGTGGCTGGAATCCATGAATACGCTGTGCGCGGAAATGGATTTTAGCGCACGTGGCTGGTGCAGGGATTCGCACGCGCACACTGTGCGCCAGCCACGTGCGCCACTTGTGCGCTGAATTCTATGAATTACCCCCTATGTGTTTCAAAACCTATTACGTCGCAGTTTATTCACCTTTTTAGAAATAATTATTTGTCACCGTTTTTGATTAGTTTTAACAGATTTCTTTGAACTTACTATGGAACATGTTTTTCTGTACATTTGAACACATCACTCTTTTTTCACACCCGAAACAGCTGTATAATGGGAACAGCGCATCACGACATTGACTCTCTTACTCCCAATTTGATGCAGCCAATACAGCTGTGCATGCCTTTTTGCCAGGCATCTCATTATCATTTACTGGGGACCCTCATGTTTTAAAATGTATGTTCTGTCCACTGTGTCAACAACAATCCCGCTTTCAGGTACATATGTGGTAAGGGAAGCACCATAGCCAGAGCACTGCCGGCCTCCTGCTTAGCACCGTTGCTTGGGGAGTGAGTAAGCCGCCTGGAAGTTAGGATCTGAGTGCTTTCGTATAACTCATTTTTTAAAAGCGAGCAATTCGTACATTATAATGGAGTCTTAACAAGAAACTGCTACTATTAAAACAGTAGCCCACACAATTGCTTCATACGTGCTTAAAAGCTGAGGCGCGGCATCACACAGGCCTTGGGTTGCCTGGCAGAATTGATCAACAAACAATGTATTCTTGCCTCCTGTGAAAGTCAGGCCCGGGTTTTTTCCGTAATTGTCAACCAACGCACTTTTCTTTTTGTTTGGTGTAGGAGTCAGCCAATGCATTTTTCAAGGCATAATTGATCGGAGACCATGTCAGGCAAAAACCGCAATAATCTTTTTACAAAAGGAAATTCTGCCTTAAAGACTCTGTTAAAAAAAGGCAGAACACGTTTTTTTTCAAAAGAGAGCGGTTCACAGAAAGAAAAAGCACACATGCAATTACATAAAAATTACATTTTTACAAAAAGTCCATTACGGTACAGACATTAAATAATATTTCTTTGTATACCTTTCCAATAGCCATCTCATAAGTGACACCCACTCTGGTGCAAATAGAGAATGAAGTAAAAAAACAACATCTGTGACAACATCCAAACCACATTCAAACAAAAAAGGGGAGGGGGACCACACTGATGTAATACCCTACATGATATTAAAAAATGAACATAAACAATGCACTGTCATTTCATTTACACACAGATGGACGTGAGCCTGATTTTTTAAATGTCCAAAGCACTTGTTCAAAAAGAATATGTTTTGCACAATTTTCTTATAATCCATGGCAGCCTACAATATCCATATGAAAGCCTGGAAATAATCTTCTTATTACAGGCTAGTTGTTCCATCACAGCTATTTGCTTCAGATGCTTGGAATTGACTCTGTTGCTTCATTTGGGTTGCTTTATCTTTAAAATAATAAAAATCATTTTAAAAAAGAAAATGACATCATCCTGCTTTGTAGTCAGTTGTTTCGCTTCATTTGTGACATCACAATGCCTGCTGCTAGTACCAGCAAAGGTCAGATTTCCACCTGTCACTGCTGCAGTTCATTAAAGCGGTTATAATCTTGTTGCTTGTTAAATAGTTTTCTGTGGCACTTTACAGTGATAACTTGCAAAGGAACTGTACGGAGTAGTATGTTTAATTTGTGCACTGCTGAAGTTTAGCACATATGAGAAAGAATCTGCATGCTATTATTTATCTTAGAGTACAACTTGACAACGTTTTTTCAATACATTTTATTTAAATGTTTAAACTATTTTTCTGCAACAGATTCTACATTGAATTTGTGGATCAGTGAATGGAAGACCTCTTACATTAGATTAGGCAAGCAGCTAGTAATTAAAAGGAATGCCAGTGTGTGGAAATGTATTATAACTAATAACATATCCCCAACCATATGTACAAAGGACATTGCAAGTCATCTCAGAGTTCTCTGACCTTATAAAGAAACTTGGCCGTTGGCCTAGTTACTCTCTTTGGTCACGGACCTCCTCTGTGACTTGCAATTTCCTTATAACGTATGGTAGAGGGTACTTTATCCCATATATTTTAAACAGGAAGTGAATCAGTCATGTTTCCACACTGTGGGACATTTGCTTATGCCCTGTGGACTTCAGGGTTAACAGTAGTGATACTGTCATCCAGATGAGTACTATGTATACTCCAATGAAGATTTATATCCCATTTCTATAGTTTAGCCATGAAGTAGTTCTATAAGGAGTGCATGTATTACAATGTTGTGCTTACATTTGGTGAGGCCTTAATACTTTTGCCTTTTTTAACGTTTAATGTGGGCACATTGGGGATTTTTTAGAACTCTTAAATTGGCAAGAGAGAGTACAGTGTTAATTGCCTCAGTGGAAGGTGCTCTCATTATTTTCATCTTCCCTGCATGCAGAGACTAACCTCTACCACAGAGGCTGCCTTAATGCCAACCTGCGGCTGTGGGAGGACTCGTGGCAGTGAATGCTGTTCCCAACACAAGGCTCGGGAGGGAGTTAGAGCTCTGCAATTATTGCATAAGAAACCAATACCTCTGAGCTCCTGACAGGCTCACTGTTGAAGAGCAATATAGTTTTGAGCCTACCACTTGTGTATATGATAAAAATAGAAATTACCAATATATTCCCCACAAAATGTTATCATTAAACCAGCAAGTATTTACACTTGCAATATAGTATCTTTTATATTCATTAATTGAGATCCATTAAGAATGCTCCCGGTTTCTTGTTTAGAATGTGTTAACATTTATTCTCTCGTAGAGATAATATATGAGCATTAAAAATAGTGCAGTCAAGCAATATATGGTCCCAGCATGAGCAATATAGTAATTGACTAGAATCCCAGCATCCTACTCTTCTATTTACCTCTAAAATGTTGAAGCTACCAATAGGCAAAGCACGTGTAGCCATTGTGGCACAGTAAAACTTAAAACCATACACTCGTGGTGCTGTCAGGATTGGTGAACCAGGAGACATGTGAGGTAATTCACATCAACTCCTGAATAGCCCAATAAGTGGAAAGGGTTAACAACTCTGTGAAAATGCCAGGGCTTCTAATGGCAGTTAACTAAGAACAGCATATAACCAAGCTCAAGCCATGACAAGAATACAAGAATAACATTTGAAATCCTCTTGCAATGAATTACTCTTTTGTAACCTCTGTGCTTTGATGGAGCTACTTATCCTGGCCATAGAAATATGAGGGGCAGCACAGGCCGATGCGGGCCCTGTGCCAAAACCTTGTATCATGGTAAACTCAGCGTTTCACTGGCACAGACGGGGTTGAAAGGGTACCTAACAAAAAAGACATCATGTTGTCTATTAATGGTATAACCTTGGAAAATAAAAATACATGTCACAATAATGGGTACAAATGGTGTATTTTAGCTCCCATACCATTCCAACAGTTAAACAATTATAATTTGGAAATCTAAGGAACGTGCCATGTTTCAAGCCCATCAGCAGTTTTCTGTTTCATGGTGAAGGTATCTGAACGCTGTTTGGTTCTTACCAACGCAGTTCAACCATGTAAGTTGTTTTTGCCTAATTATTGAGAGAAGCATTACAAATCCGAATTTTGAAAAAATGCCAGTGTCAGGTTTTGGGCCAATGAGCAGTTTGCTGTCTTGTCCCATGAATTCAATTAGCTGCTTGCTTTCTCTTACATAGGCACTCACAATCTTGTGTAATCATCGGTGTCCTCCAAACGCTGTCCCTGTCTGGCTTCTTCAGTGACCTAGCCTCCAGCTCCTTCTGTAGTTTGTGTTTGCAGGTGTCTTATTCAAATGGTTATAAAGGTATAAGCCCACCTCTTCCTGCTTATCTGGATCACCCTTGCTTCCTTGCTAGCAAATCCTCACTAGTGTGCATCATTTACCTACCTTTAGTTTCAGTCAGCTGGACCTAAATGTGAGCTTAGTGTCCCATTGGAATATGTTTATATTGATAAAATGTCCTCCGAAATGCTTCCCAAGAACAGTGCAGTCCCATTTCTGGCTACTGTCATGGACCTAAACACGAGGTCAGTTGCCCGTTGGAATAACATTTGATTTGCAATTTGGTTTCATTTAGAAATTCAGATTAGAAGGTGCAAATCCTTTCATTATACTTGCAGCCAATTAGCATCTGCTTCGTATGACTGACATTCATGACTATAGTTCACACAAGGGGAGGCCTTTCAACAAAGGAAAGACCAGGGTGGGCAGCATGAGGTTGGAGAACAGTAGGATGTGTTTTTCCACTGGTACAATTATAACATACTCTTGGTCACAGTATGTATTATTTGCAGCAAAAAATGGCTTTTAATGAATTAGCCTAAACAATGAATGAACCCCGCCAGAGCCCTGGAGAAACCAGGTCAACAGCAGGGGAGTAACAAATGTAATAGTTAAACTCCACTAAGACGAACATATATACCATTACACATGGGTTTTTCTCAGTGAGCGCTTCGCTTTGTAGCCGCTATTTATTTTTGCTTTTTTAAAATAAATATTTTGTTAAGAATTAATCTTTTTCATATATATTAAAACATGATTACAGGGCACCACAAACACTTACATTGCTAAATACATTGTGAAACAGTAAATATAGATACATAGAATACAGAAAATCCTGTTGCAAACAGACACGGTGTGGAAACTTCAGTCCAGTCAGTTAGTACATACATGATGTTTATCATGTGAGCAACCCATAGAGCTAACGAAAATGTAGTTAGAACAAAATGCATGTGTTTCTAACTGTAATGGATTACAATCATTGGCAAAAACCCAGTTCATAATGGTGCTCCGGATGCAAATGTGACCAATCCATAGTCACAAAAATGAACAAGGACCAATCCAAGGTCGACGTCGGAAAGTCATTTCCTGATGGCGTGGTATGGACTTTGGAAGGGGCAATAAGCTCCTGGCCCAAGACGTTTCGGCATACAGTGGAGGCTGCCTTCTTCTGGAACTAGGAATGAGTCTCTGGTAGAGGGTCCCTAGTGTGGGAGTGTGCTTTTCTTTTTTCTTGATTTATCAGTTCTTTATTTTCATTGGCAATGCTATTTACCACTTGATATTTCCTCTCATGTTCAGGCCATTTCGTCATGTTATCTCTGAGAAGATGTTGCTAGACTGTCTCTGTGGTCTATGTTGATCCTTATTAGCAATGTCCTATAGGAATGCTCGGACACGTTTCATACCAGTGGCCACCATACAATACATACAATCTCAGGTTTGCCTAATCGTTCCAAAACCCCACCCCCTCCTGCCTTGCTCAGGGGCACATGTGTGGCACAGTCACTGCTGTTCTGTCAACATATCCAAACCAGAGGCAATTTGAAAAAGCAAAGCGCACCAGTATCTGCATGCTATGAGCACAACCATAAGGGGACAGGCTTTGACAAATCACAACTACTTGGTGTTGGATGTTTGCATCCCAAATAGAGAAAGGTAGCGTACCTGAGAGATGTAAATCTACACATGTCAGTACAGTGCCCGATGATCCATTAATGAAGTCTCATACTGTGCAAAACCAAGTAAAGCCCCCGCATGCCAACTCTGCAAAAACATAGAAATTAGCATCCTATGAAAAGCACTGACACGACACAGAAACATATACCTTTTAATAGGAGAGTGATTCCACCCTGATACCCATAATTCAAATGTAAGTACTTATATCAAGGTATTTATACATACCCGAGCAACTGATGCACTGAATGGAAGCACAGATCGTCTACCCAAAGACAACCATGGCAAGAAAAGAGATGATGCTCTCCTCTGTGTACAGGCCAGTTTGGGGACATTAAGACTACTAGTATTAAAAGGAAAACAGTTTAAAACGAGAATTCCAAATAAAAGAGCAGCTACCAAGACAAATAATGCCCTCTTAATCAATCATGATGAGGAAATGGTACTTTCTCTTAATGAAACACGAACAACCACACTATACTATAGTAGTAAACACTTTCAACATACAGTTTGTCTCTCCCTTTGTCTTTGTCTCTCTGTCTCTCTTTTTCTCACATGCACACACTCCTTCCCAACTGCACAGAATGTCTATTATACACTGCATATGTAAAATGACTATGCAATGCCATGTCCATGACAGTGACTTATAATGTTGTATTTCATATCTGCTCCAAGGGCGTCCCTAGATTTGGAGGGCTTGGAACGAGAACATTTTTGGGAGAAAACATTACAAAGAAAGGATCTAGACAGAGGGCTTTGCATGGAGAATGCCCCTGAATTTGGGCACACGGGATAAACTTGCGGATGATGCAGCCTTGCTGGAGGTGTCTATAAAAGCAAATGGCACCAGGCAATCTGACTGGATACTTTGGGAGTCAGCCAAAGGCCCCAAAGCCTGCATAGTCACCACCGGCCCTCCTTGTACTTGCGGACGAGGATCATGTGCAAAGAGTAATGAAGCCAGAAGTGCCATCTTTTTATGAACACCACCCATCTTTTAATAGATTATGGGGGCCGGCCTGCACAATTTATACAGCTGGGTGAAGCTCAGGTGCACTTGCAAGTGCCACCTCTTTTGCTTGGCTATTGAACGAGGGTCGTGAAATGACAACTAGAATGGCTGGGAGCATAGCTTAGGAGCAACATAATTGTCTTGGAAGCAAGACAATGCAGAGCAACACAGGTTCACATCCTGAATGTTCTCTGGTAAGTTGTGCGCTGCAAAATATTAATGAATTAATTCACGATTATGGATGTGAGTTAAATTGTCATAGATTTCTGTCCAGATTATACAAATTCAATCTCAGAAATTCTCATTTTACAACCTCTAGAGGTGGCAGAGACGTGTATCCATATACAAATACTTCTATTCATCTTAGATGTTTGTTTAGAAAAGGTAGCGCCTAGAATGTCCAGATGAGCCTATTCATGTGTATCAATTGGTAAAGTATCTTAATCGCCATACTCAATATGGGATTGCCCAGAAAGATGACCTTATTTGTTAAGGTTCCTCTGGCAGGAAGAATATATATCAGGCTCCACATCACCTTTCTACAGATGAATATTACATTTTAAAATAATCTTGCTTGCATCATCAGTTTGAATGCTTCACTTCTACTGTTGCAAGCTCATTTCACTGATTACATCGCGTTCAGTTGGTAGTTCCAATGATGGATTGCCTGTATTCCTAAAAGTCAAAGTAAGGTTTGCCTTATTATTCCTCTTTCCATTTAATATTTGTCCTATTTCTCATAGAAATAAGGTCCGGGAAATCTCACTCACCTATAAAACCATTCTGACAGATTAAGACGCATTTGATAATGGCGTTTAGAAACGAAAATGTTTGTATGATGATGTATGAGTTTTGGTTTTTAAGTGGATATCTGCTTTTGTACCGTGAGGTTGTGTTTATTGAAGTTATACAGTGATTTTGGTGTAGATTTTGTTTATAGTATCATGTACAGAGTATGACTAAACCCACATATGACATTGTGTCCCGTTGGCTTGAATTGAATAGCGGAAATGCTGTTCTACATTAGAGTAGGTTCCAAGGCTTTGCCTTGAGATCTGGTGATCATTTACTGGCTAAATCTGTGCTGAATTATAGCCGGTAGCACTATAATGTGTTTTGGCATTACGTGTGGTTTTTATATAATATAAAATGACCATTGACAGATATATGCTGTGTTGTCTTCATTGTGTGCAGGCCATGCAGAACATGTCACATTTTCTGTTGAACGAGACAATAACTTTACAATAACACCTGAATGGTGGACGTCCTTGTGAGGCCATCTCATTGTCTGCACACTGCAGAAGGGTCTGCAGGTAGAGGAGGAGGAGCGACCGAGGCAGGGCACAGGGTGCAGTGAACTCCAAGGAACACAAGGCCGGTCACAGACAGAAATATCCCTTCTGATCAGCCTCTCCTCACAAGTAATATAGCATGAAGTGTAGCGGTGCAGCAGAGGTCCAGGCAGGTTATCGGTGGCAGACAAGCATGAAAATAGAGGCAATATTCAGGTTGATTGACCACTCTAGAATTCAATGGTTAGCTTGTGTCTTCGTTATCAAATGAGCTATTAAAGACAGTCTTCCCACTCCCACCCAATCACACGTCCCTACGTGCCTGTGTGCTTGGTAATATCTTTTCTGGGTGCACTTCACCTTTTCTTCCGAGTGTGAGACAAATAGCTGATCACATCAGACATTTCAACCATTCAGAGCCATTTCTTTATTTATCTAGTGTACCCACAAGAAAGGTTTTCGCAGATTGGTGCTGAAGTTAGAAACAGCTATTTCAGTCATTTGATGGTATATTTTAGAATAGTTATTAGTACCCAGCGGGAGAGGAGTAGTGGCTTCCGAGCCAATCAGGATGCTCAGAACAGGGGCTTTACGGCATGTTAAAACCCCTTCTCTGAGCCTCATCGGAAGCGGTAGGCCGCCATCTTCCCCACCGGGAACCAGGTAAGTGTGCATCCCGCGTTCCTTTTCTCCCCCATCCCCAATCCCTAGTCACAATTTCCAGGTTAACGTTAAAACTAACTAGCTGGCCCAGGGCATTACCTGGCTGGGT
The DNA here is from genome assembly GCF_040938575.1 of Ambystoma mexicanum. NCBI lineage: Eukaryota > Metazoa > Chordata > Amphibia > Caudata > Ambystomatidae > Ambystoma > Ambystoma mexicanum. The sequence goes on along the minus strand of NC_090925.1, from coordinate 609,735,905 downwards.
AAAGCCCCCGCCCATCTGGGTTTGTTGTTCAAGTAAAACTATAACGTTTGTCACAAGTTCCGGTGGCCCTGTAGCTGTTCCCGCCAAATAGTAGCAACAGAAAAATAACTAGGGTGACCAGACGTCCGGGTTTTCCCGGGACAGTCCGGGGAAATCACTTGACGTCCCGGGGTCCCGGGAGTTTTTTATTTGGCTACGGTCCCTTTTTTTTGCCGGGCCCCAATTTTGAAATCCCGAAATCAGGTCCCGGCGCAACTCTTCCTGTGCTAATGGGGGCGTGAAATGCTTTTGACGCCCCCATTTCCCCTCTCCGGTGCTCTCCTCCAATGAGAGGAGTTGCCTGTACATGGCCGGTCCCGGGTTTTTGTTTTTAAAATCTGGTCACCCTACAAATAACAGTAACGGCTCCTAAAGATAATCCACTAGGGAGCGGGCTCAGCGAGAGGGACATGGAGTGTGCTCGCCACATAAATAAGCACGATTTTCCAGGTATAAAGCACAGCCATTAAGGCGTGGTTTGAATAGTCACGTGCTCCTGGCTGATGCTTTTTTCAATCCAAGTAGATCACAATGGCTTATCAGGTAGCTGTCAATCCATAGCACTATGTTACATCATTCATCTGATGGCATTTGTTGCTGGGCTTGGAATGCACACCCATGGAAGTGAAAGGACATGTGAGGCACTGAGAGCTAATGCAGAAAAGATGCGAGAAGGAGTGACAGAAATGTCATTTAGTGTCAAGACGGTGAGAGCCCAAAATTCTTTTGCTGACAAGTGGTCCGTCACTAATATGTTAAGTTTAAGGTATTCAGAGAGAGTGCATACTTGTGCAAAGTCATTTCAGAAATGATTATGTGGTGCTTAAAACAATAAAATAACTCGAGATGCCACCTCCTTTTTAAATATTTTCTGTGAATGGTTTTAATGGCATAGGGCTTCATCACAAGTTGGACGGTATCCTGGCGTAAACCCGCCGGGATATCGGCCAATGCAAATTGTGTTACTGCACCTTAGTCTGGCGCTGTTAGCGGGGGGGAATAGTGAGTTGTGCGGCAGTAGCACCAAAAAAGGGCAGAAATTAACAAGATTTACCTCCAGCTGAAAGCTGGAGGCAAATCTCCGACTTTCCACCGAAACTCGATATTGGGCAGATTGGTAATGTGTCGTTAATAGCATTACCCCCACATTTTTACCGCTCCACCCAAACGATGATGAGGCCCATAATCTTTAGTTGTGGTTCCTTTAGAAACAGGGTAAATTCCCAGAGTGATCATTTAACATACACGATAAGTGGATTGGGGTGAAGCAGCGTGCACTCGACAAGCCATTTTTGCATCAGCAGAAGAAATATAGCAATAGAGTGCGCTGTTCTTTTGTGAGCATCCATGTTGATGGCTGCCCCCTATGGACAAGCGGCCTTCTTTTCCTTCTCTAATCCACGTGCCGCGTGCCACATAATGGCGCTTATTTTCCAAGTACCTGGAGTGTAAATAAAGGTCCTAAAGACAATAGTCTAGTCTGGAAATTTTAAATAAAATGTTAATTGCGTGCCAGGGTCAAGCAACTTTTGCACGTGTGTGCTGTGTGGTCTTCTGCACGCAAGTTTAAACATGTGCAAGGCGGAGGGGAGTAAACTGTAAAAGTGAGGGAAACTCAGTTTTTGCTTTTTCATTTTCCCCATCTTTCTTGCAAAAAATATAATGCTGCCTGCAAACACGCATATTGCAGACAGAGTTTATTAATGGATTCCTGTGGAATCCGCCTGGTTTTGACCAAGTGCAAAACCTAGGTGGATTCAATAGTAATCCATTCATTTCACACCTGCATGAAAATCTCATGCAGGGGTGAAATTAAATGCACTGACGAGACGGACAAGGAGTACATGGAAGAGACCTTATTTTCTCTCTGTGCGCCTCCTCCACTTTCTCACTGCATCGAAATGGGGCAGAGAGATAAATCAAGGCGTAAAAAGCATTGTGCCGTGCTATAAAACCTCCTTATTTACTCCTCGCCCCCATTTGAAATGAGGCTGCGGGTTATGTTATGATTGGTTTAACACCTTTATGTATATGCGCTGTGTCATATTCCTCGTTCCTGAAGGTCAAAAAGGAAGACAGAACAGAAGTTATGTTTCGGTCTCCCTTTTTGCCTTCGCCATCCCCCCAAAAACGTTTTTTTTTACTCCAGCCAACATTTTCTAGTTGGCGTAAAGCGAATGGATTCGTATGGAATCCACCTGCATGTTTTTAACACCATCAAGGTAGGCAGATTCAATAGGAATCCATTGTAATATCTGCCTGCCATGTGTTAATGACACACAGCGTTTACTAAATTTGCAATGTACAAAAGAGAGGTGTAGAGGTGCTCCCATTGACATTTTACACCTCGCTTTTCACTTTGCAGAGTAAATGAAAACATTGCCCGTAGTGGATCTGGTTGTACTTAAGTGCAAATGCAACAGGACAACTATGGGCAATTTACACCCGAGAGGAAAATGCCCTTCAATGGATGTAAATGTCTTAGGTACTGTTCCACAGTATTAAACCATTGTCTAGTATGTACTGCATTGGGTTTTTCCACCATGGAATTTTGTCTGCATTCATAGTTTTGTAAATGCATCATGCAGGCAATATTGCATGCAGTCCCAATATGTAATCAGGGTCGATGTTTGAAACGGGTATCATGTGGCTCCAGGGCTTGACATAAATGAATGGCGTAAAAAAGCCCCATTTTCATTCATTTGTATTAATGTACAATTCTGCCGCCCCTTCCTCTCCAACATACAAGTCACCAATATTTGTACCAGCATGCATTTTCATGCTGGCGGAAATGCAGGGATTCCTATGGAGTAGAGGGGAAAATACATAGAACTTGATATGTCAGTAATGCTATGGTCCCTTTTCTGAAGATGGCGTCTTTGCTGGGTTTTCCTGCCACAGCCCCATTTCAACACGAGGTGGCAATGCTTCCCGGCATGCCACAGCCCACCTTTTCAATCAATTTTCTGAGAGGGGTGTTGGATGTTGTGTTGCCCTATGTGCATCAACACATATCTCTCCCCACCTCCTAGACAACCAGGCATGCTGCAAAACCTAGCTTCCCTAACGTGCTGGAGGCCAGGAATTGCACTCACATTGACACACAGCCCACACAATGCAGCATGTGTTCTGACACCCGAAGCAACAGCACACAATGGGCCTCATTCCGAGTAGGGTGGTAAGGGTTAACGGTCACCGGTAACGAGACTGGTGCCGTTAAACCCTTTCCGCCCTACTACGAGTTCCCTTTGCGGGTCCATCCTTACTGTCTGCTTTTAGCAGGCGTTAAGGACGTGACCCGCAAAGGGACTTTAGTGCTAATAACGGTACCGTAATTTATTAGCGCCTTCCCCATTCCCATTGAGCCCTATTGGGGCTCAATGGGAATGGGGAAGGGCCCTGGTGAATGGGGAATTACTGGTCCCTCCAACCTTGGAATGGACCGGTAATTACTTCATTCACCAGGGCGGAGTCGGAATAATTTTGGAGGCAGCCATGCCGCAAATAGCGGCGTGGTTACCTCCAAAGTCGGAATGAGGCCCAATGCATGTGCTTAAGTATCACTTGCACTCTTTTAAGTATAATTGTCCTGCAGGTAGACGTTTATTTTCTTTTGAAAGTCATAATAGTTTAATATTCTTATAGAAGGTTTTACCAAATATATTTTCCATATGAAAAGAAACCGATAGACACATTTCACGCTAAATTGGTGAATTTGAGGTAATTAAAAAACAAAAGTTAACAATAGTTCAAACCAAAAATCTTTAAATATAATTTGTTGTATGGCCACATTTAAAACAAGTAGGACTTGTAATTGTTGGCAAACTATGAAGCACTGTTGACACATATGTATGTACTCTCCTAAGCTAGATACACTCAGTCACTCTAAGTAGCACAAACTATACAGCTTGTGGGTGCCATAATACGATTTCACAACTACTGTATTGTTTAGGATATGGCACGAGCTGAATACTAGGAAAAGCTATATTGCCTTGCATGTCTTAGTTGCAGTGTTTCTCTTGATAGTGAACTGGGAGTGGATAATATTCTGCCCAGTTGTCTATTTCTCTTAAGTGTTGTATTATTTCTCTGTGATATATCTTAATGGACTGCTTATTTATTTTATTTTAGTTTAGTTGTATTTATTGTTCGCTTGTTAGGTGCTTATACAGGAAGTAAATACTGTTTCAAAGCCTTTTCACATACACAGATGGAAGTGCATATCCATGGGCTCCTTCTAAATCTGAATTGTATTGTTTTATTTAAGGCACCTGTAGAATGTACAGACGACATATGACGGAAGCCTCTGCATCACCCACTGCAGCACCTGACTCGTCTGCTCAAAGCAAGGTGCTTTGGTGCTCGGTGAGACACTCTACAACAGTGGAGTCGTTTTCTAAAAATGCTGCGGGGGCATGACATCTAAATGAAAGGGGCCTCTGCCAAATGAGTGGGACAAAAGTGTGTGCCACAAAGGTGGTGGGGGGACAAACACGCTTGCCCCCCTAAAATGCAACAAGGTATGAAATAAACCACTCAACTCTCACCCTGTAACTACTTCCCACTTGTATCCCCTACCACCCTGACCTTGATGTTCACTGATGGTGAAAGAGGAAAGCATGGGTACATGGTTCAGGGTGTCCACCAATGTCACTATGGCTTGTGCCACATGCCCAAAAACCTCATGTAGAGGTGGAGCCAAGTACCCACACCCAAAGCTCCTCCCCCATGCTGCCTATATGTTGGGAGCCAGAGTGTGCGACACATGCATTACCAGTGAGACTACCTATATAAAAAGAGAATCCTGGAAGTAAGATTCCCATTGAGAAAGCCATACATGCATACAAGACAATATGATGGCCATTGGAATGAAATCCCGGAAGAAGTGTGACAACTGAGCAAAAGAGATGACTGGTGATGTCATGACAAATAGAGATGACGCACACAGAAGAGATGCAGAGATGAGAAAACTTAGACATTCTATAGGTCTAAGGAGGAGGTGTTAAAGATGAGCAACATTTCTGGCTTGAAATGAAGATGCTCATGCTACAGAATAAATAAAGAAGATATCAAGTCATTTTATAATTGTACTGATGCAGTAACACAAGTAGACAACGCCAAGGTATATACATAGGAAATGTAAGGACTGTGGCTGATTCCACAATGCACTTTAGCAGATCTGGATTCCGTGAGCAGAAAGACTTTTTCATTGTGTTGCAGTTAGAAATCAAAAACTTAACCATGGAGGTGAATCAAAGAAAGGTTTGGTTGGATCAACACCAAGAGGTCAGGGACACCGTGGGTCTGGATGTGCCTAAACAATTACAGAACGTGTGAAAAGAACAAAGCTTCTATCTTAAGCAAGGGGCGAGAACATTGAAGACGTCAGAGGTTCATCAAATAATAATATTTTAAATACAGTAAGACCCAAACACATGGGGGGTCATTACAGGTTTGGAGGTAGCCATGGCGCTATTCGCACCATGGCTGCCTCCAAACCCGGGTCCGGTCTGGCTGAATGGGGACCAACTGGGTCATTCCGACCTTGGAGAACCCTGTAAATCCCCATTCGGTAAACCATTCCCCATTCCCATTTGAGCCCCCATAGGCCTCAATGGGAATGGGGAAGGCACTAATAACGGGCCCGTAAATTGCGGGCCCGTTATTAGCTCCAAGGTCCCTTAACGGGACCCGCACAGAACGGCTGGTCAGACCAGCCGTTCCTGCTGGGACCCGCTAAGGGACCTTGGAATAGGGCGATAAGGTTTTACTGACACCAGCATCCTTACCAGTGCCCGTAAACCCTTACTGCCCAACTCATAATGACCCCCATGGTCTACAGTCACATGGTCAGATGAAAATAGACACTATGATGAGCTGTATCAAAACTATTCTCCAGCACAGAGCACATTTTCAAGGCCGAGTTCAAAGCCTTAATTGACTAGTAGACTGCAAGTGTGATGATGGATGCCAGGGCTAAATTGGTGGGAAGCTATGGTTATGACCAGCCCACCAGCACCTTTGTGGCAGCCTGCATGCTGCTTGCATAGGTGGAATATTACAGAGGGGTACCAGGGTGCCAAACAATTGTAGAGGGACATGTAATAGAGAGCCCTATAGTTTGTATAACCAATGGGACATCATGTATTTCATGATGTTTATAGAACCTGCACTAGAGGAGGGCTTAGTTGCTCCACCTGATGTTAGACACCCAATCACTTTCCCTAACAAGTATGGAATATTTGCCTAGATGTTCCCTGTAAGCCTATCACCATCCCAAATAGGTTTTTGTAGTTTGCAACACAGTTTGACGTCAATGATGATGAGTTTTTAGTACATGAGCTGCTTTTTTATGTGTTGCATTGAGTGTGAAGATCGAGCGACGTGTCTATGTTCTTGTAACTCCCTGTTTTATATAATTGATATTAAAACAGATGCATTTTGCCAACTTCCTGAGTCAGTTTTTATTATTGATGTTTGAGTAATATTCTGCATCTCCATCTGTCTCTAAGTATTGCTGCCTCATTTTAAAGGACTGGGTCGGACACCCCAGTTCACGTGCTAGCAGAGATGATGGTTAAAAATCTGTCGATCTAGTAAGCTTTGGGGTCCTGGAAATATCGGACGTCCTCCACCATTTAACTGGAAGAACGTGAGGCTCCCTGTAGATAGCAGCCTTTAGTTTAAAAAAAAACTTGCAAGTACAGGTAGGTAGGATCCTTCATTTTCAAGCGAAATCCCTTCCCTACATCTACAGGAAGCTGAGCGGACTGAATGCTGAAGCGGCTGGTTTGAGGAGGAGATGCACCCGAGGGTCAGAAGTCAGAAATGTGAATGGTGAGTATGCTCAGTGAGGTGGCAAATTAAATGAGCACTGAGTGGGGAAGAGTGATAACGGGCAAGTGTAACGGAGGGTTGGTTGGGGTATTTTATTATTTATTTAAAGACAAGGAGCGTCATAGTGTGAGACGATGAGCATCACAGATTAAGGTATATAGACGAGGGGCAATCTATATAGTAAGCCCAGAGACCTACGTCAAGGACGTTTAGAAGGAGCTTGTCCTAAAGTCCAAGTAGACATATATAGGCTACGAACGACCATGGTGTCGTTAAAAATGACAGCTCATACTCCATTGGAGTCATTTTAGTGGCAGAAACAGTCACGAGAAGCATTGTCGGAGATATATGTGGGCCGGCCAATTTGTCCGTTTTTCTGTATAGTATATATGATGTATGTGACAAAGAAATGAAATATTGAGAAACAAGGAAGAGATAGACTGTGGTGGAAAAAAGTGAGATTTTAAATGTAATTAGTTAACTGATGATGTTCAGTGAATAAGTAGATTGAAGTAAAACGTGATATAGATGCTTGGAGCTGCGACAATTGGTACACGCTCATATTGTATTATTTTTCTGGAAAGCATTTTTCATTTTTGCGAAATAACAGTAAGTAGTGACAGTGAATTGTGACTAAGTCATAATGGAGGATATTACTCTGCTAATACACTTGTGCAGACAGCTGCCAAAACACGAACCCATGCTAAAACAGTACAATGCAGAATGGGTTATGGGTACGGCAGATAAAATGTTCATGCCATGGTCACAAGGGGGAATGCTGTCCAAAGCGGACTTGCACAAATGATGACATATTTGCATGCAGCATACACGGGCAAAATGTTACAAAAAAGGTTAGCGAGCTTAGAGCTCTGGAAGATGTAACAGGAGGAACGGGAAGACCCGCCTCCTGAGGACTGGATGCTTAACAAGTGTAAAGAGGGGGGTGAAGAGCCTTCTGCTCTCCCATACCACCCCTGAAGTAAATGCCGATAGTACAAAAGATGAAGGATTATATCCTTTGAGAGAGCTCAAGGCTGTGACAGGGTATTGTAACTCAGCGTATAACTCGCTTGCATGTAGCAGCGACGAGAGTCCTGAAAAAACTCCAAAAAGAGATGTGATTCTTAAAGTCCCACGGGACAAGGAAAGAAGTGATCGATCAGGCATGTCCCTAGACATAGAGAAAGAAATAAAAAGATGGAAAGGAGAGAAGGATAAAGCTGACGAGGTAGCGCTCATACAAAATGAATGGATGGGTGGTCAAATATTGCTCAAACTTGATGGAAAAGAACATCGAGGAATTAAGGCAAAAGGATGATCAGGATGAGCAAGATAGAAAAGATGAAGAAAGAGAGAAATCATTGAAAGAGGACGAGGCTAAAAGAAAGAGTAGACAGAGACTTGAATTACTCTATCAACATGAGCAGTTGAAAAAACAAGAAAGCGCAACGGAGCAAAGGAAGTATGATAAAAGACAAAGAGCAATTGAAGAACGAGATAAGCTAGAAAAGAAAAAGGAGGAAGAGGAAGAACAGAAGCTAAAGGATAGAATGATGCAAAGATGAAGAGATGAAGAAGTGTGTAGGGCAAATGAGAGAAGAGAGGTGAAAAGACAGGAAGAGGAAAGGGTAAGAGAGGAAGCAAGACAACAAACAGAGATTGATGGGGAAATAGAACTTAAGAAAAGACAAAGGACACGCCACATTGGTCGCATAGAGAAAGAGTTAATGGAACCTAATCCAGTAGTAGAACAGGAAGAGATAGAAGAATTCTTCCAGACACATGAACCAATGCCAGGTCCGTCTAGAGCAAATCTAGAAGATGATTTTGACATAAAAAGCATGGGGGACAAAATCGATAAGGTCTATCATGAGATGAGGACCAAAAGTGAATCAGAAGGAAAGAGAAAAAAACTATTGATTGGAAAGTACACAGTCGCAAGGCAAAGAAGGACTTTTGTTCAGTCTCGAGCATAGAGCTTTGACGTTGGACAGGCTGACTCTGAATAGAGATGAGACAGAGGGAAGTCATACAAGTTGGGGACTGGATATGTCAGATGAAGGCAGAGAAACCTTCCGTGGGGAGGAAAGCACCAGTGCATGTGGTCCAGAAGGGTGTTCTCCAAAAGACAGGGAAGTAAGATAGTCACATCTAGACCTACCTAAATCTCAGGCGTCAGAACCTCTGGCATGGATAGATCGACCTAAAGGACGGTTCCATAGTGTGAGGGGGGATTCACCATCTTTGTGAGCAGATTAAGGTCATTAACAGGAAGAAGACGGCGTGGAACCATTGTCCCTGCTATGGACAGGCAGACGATGGGGGATGAATGCGAATTTGGGATCTCGCAATTCCCATTGTTAGAGAAAGGAGGGGTCAGACCACAATATATACCATGGCCCCAAATGGATAAGGATAATTTAAGGTGTAAACTCCCGAGTTTGATGTCGGGGGCTGGAAAACGGATCTATGAATTAGAGAAAATGACTGGAGGAAACACATTATCTATAGGGGACATTAAGGGTCTTCTAGTAGCTATACTTGGGGAGAGAGCTGATGACATTTGGTCGAGCGCAGGATATACAGGTGTCACTGCTCAGAATACTGCTCATGATGGAGAGCAGTTTAATAACTGTAAAGCAGCGGTTTGGAAAGCTTTTTGAGTAAAATATCCAGATATGCCGGATATGGGTGCTATAATGGCACGTAAGATGCAGGAAGGAGAGGATCCGTAGATTTATATTCAAAATTTCCAAGAGCAATGGAGCTTGGAAACATGTGAGCCATGGGTGAAATCTATACCTGTTTTCTATCATATAGTATGTCAAGAGTTGCCAGACGAGGTACAGAGACAGCTCAAGAAATTGGTGGATATGGAGGCAAAACCTTGGACAGAGATACAGTTGACGATAGCGCATCATTGCCATTTGTTACAAGAGAAAAGCCAAAAGAAAGAAGAAGGTAGGAAGCTTGAGGAGGCTAAATTGGTACAGAGAAAGTTATCCAAGTATACTATAGAAGCGGTAATGTAAACTAGTGGAGAAGGGCACAGATCGCAGCAAACAGTAGGTATGCCGCAGGTGAACAACCAACGGCAGTTCGATCAAGGAGGGAATGGATTTGTACCACGAGGTAGAGGAAACTTCTGCAGAAGAGGAGGTTTGCAGAACAATCAAGGGAACATTCAGAATAACCAAGGTGGGTTTCAGCCTATACAGAACAATAATCAAGGCATGCAGGGAGGACAAATGAAAAGGCTCCCTCCTGGATGTTGGACACGTGAAATAACAGGGCATATAGCACAAACATGTGGGAGCCAAGGATATGTACAAAATAGGCAGTTCTCAATAGGAGGGACCGCTTATCCACCTGCATATGGCACACAAAATAGGGATGGGTTTGCCCAAGATCAAATAGTGTATCAAGCTCAAGCGCTGAGATTACAACAGACTTTGCAACCACAGCAAGCACCATTGAGTCCGCCACAAGGGTAGTCACAGCATGCACCCATGCAGATACAACAGAACGAAAACACAGGACAGTAATTGACTCCTAGGATAGGGGGTGTCACTGTCGAGGGAGGGAATCCTTTCACAGGTACAGGAATAAGCATGTACCTGCAATAGGACAGCTCACTGGGACATTTGATGTGTTCAGTACTATCAGTACGCCAAATCCTCAAGAGTAACCAAGGGTTGACATTATGATAGGAGGCCGATATTTTTCTTTTTTGGTAGACACGGGTGCAACTCGCTCATGTATACGGGAGGGAAAATTGTTATTCTCAGGCAATTGCATGAATGCTCAAGGTTTCACAAGAGCTACAAGTAGAGTTCCTTTTACTGAAGTATACCAGTCTCTATAGGAGAATGTGACATGTCTGTGCCATAGTTGTATTCAAAGCAGACAGCAGTTAATATACTTGCTCGACATTTAATGACAAAGCTGAATATGGCGATTTTGTTTACTGATGAAGGCATAGTGTGTTAAATGCCAGGAATACATTATTTAAATGTGAGTGAATTCATTATGCCATTTACAGGGCAAGTAGCCATATGAGGGGTACCGTTAGAACCAGAAGTGTTTCATTATGGGGTACGCATTCTGCTAGCATGGCTGCCTGGGTTTGTAGGTCAGTCCATGAGGATACCTGATGAGTTTCTCTTTAGTTCAGAGATCCCTATGGACGAGGAGGGGGGACAGATTTTTCCATTAGAACTGCAAGCAGCTGTAGTAAAAGGGGTTTTGGCTATGCTTACAGGATTTGATGACAATGGCAGATCATGGAGCACAGTAATCGCTATTGGAGAAGGTTACAGATTAACTGGCGTCACCGATGAGGACATGTTTAAAGATGATGCATCTGAGGATGAAGTGGTGTTCAACATGAGCATTGCATATTGGGTTGGGTCAGAAAAACACGAGATCCCGCAGAGAATGGTGATAGTGAGACAGCATCCTGCATTTTCTGATGAAGACATGGCGAAAGTGCCAGTTTCTTTATGGACTACGGGCACCTATGACGTAGGCCTATTTAACGGGATTGGAGAAGTTAAGATTAAACTAAAGCCAGGAGCAATTGTACCTCGAGGGCGACAGTATCCCATCTCTCGAGAGGCAGACAAGGGTATTTTCAAGACAATATCCGCCATGATGGATCAAGGCATTTTAGTGATGTCAGAGTCCCCATGCAATACTGCAGTGTATCCTGTAAAAAAATCAAAGGGGGGGTTGTGGTGTGTAATTCAGGACATGCATCTGATTAACCAGATTGTAGAGGCCGAGTTTTCTCTAGTTCTTAATCCAGCGACAATTTTATGTAGTATCCCTGTTGAGGCACAATATTTCACTGTGATGAACTTGAAAAATGCGTTTTTCTAAATCCCATTGCATAAATATTCTCAAGATCTGACCTCATTTACGTTCAGACAGACTAAGTTAAAAAGCACAAGATTACCTCAGGAGTACTGTGAGTCCCCAATGATTTTCAATAGAGTCCTGCAGATAGACTTAAGCAATATTGATTTGCCAAGTACCATATTGCAATATGTAGATGACATTTTAATCTGCAGCATATCAGAAGAAGAGTGCAGACGTGATTCAGTTCAGCTAATGGCTATTTTATCTGTGAAAGGATATAAAGAGGACAAAGAAAAATGACAGTATTGCCAAAAAGAAGTGTTATACATAGGCCAGTTAATTTCACATGAAGGAAAGAAAGTTACACCTGAAAGGGCTGAGGCCATTTTGAAGACAGCGAAACCACACATGGTAAAGCATATGCAGCAATTTTTGGGATTATGCAATTATGTGAGGGCAGGGTATTTGATTATAGTTCATACACAAGGTCATTGTTGCAAGCCCTGAAAAATACTCAAGTATGTTAGGAAAAGATTGTATGGACTGAGGAAATGGAGTAAGGGTTTGATGAGATGAAAAACGCAATTTGCACAGCTCCAGTTTTAGGGATCCTGAATTATTCAGATGAATTCTTTTTATTTTTGCACACGCATGGAACAGTTATGATGGCAGTACTCACACAGAGAACTACATTGGGGTATAAGCCTTTAGCATGTTACAGTGGGATTGTGTGCCCAGTAATGAGGGCTCACTTCCCCTGCATACAATCTTTGGCAGCCGCTGCATTCGCTATTGAGAAATCTGCCAGCATAGTAATGGGGTGTTCCATGACGATGTTAGTTGAACATGCACTATTGGCAGTTTTGAAAAAACCTAAAGGTACACTGATGCCTCAAAGAGCTTCTGTTTATGAGGTGGTCATATCGAATCCGGCAACGAAAACAATCAGATGTAAAATGGTGAATCCTGCCACGTTTGTAGCTGAACCACTGGCAGAAGACGAGCATGTACATGATTGCTTGAATTATGAGGAATTCTATGACAAGATTCTGAGAGTGAAAGAAAATGTTCTGGCAGCTGGGGAGATCCTCTTTATTGATGGGTCGTCGCAGATCTATCAAACTGATGGGCAAAGATATTCAGGTGCCGCTGTGGTAAGGCACATGGCTAATGGGGAATTCGAAGTAATGATAAGTGCACACCTACAGTCTCACCTCTCAGCCCAAGCTGCAGAATTACTGGTGCTGATTGTCATGCTTGAGAAATACGCAGACCAGGAAGTAACCATGTACAGTGACTTCGCCTATGTGATGTTGACAGTACATGCAGGGTTAGCACGTTGGAAAAAGAAGGGCTACCTCTGAGCAGACAGCACTCCAGTGCAGCATGCCACCTTGTTGGACAGACTTGTTAAAACACTAGAGCTCCCAGTAGCCATCGCAATCGTTAAGTGTGCAGTGCACACTAAGAGAAGAAACTTTATTTCACGCGGAAACCAAGCCACAGACAACGAAACAAAAAGAATTGCATATTCACAAAATATTATGAGCTTTGATTCGCCTGATGTGAATGAAAGAATAGTCGTGATGATGACAATAAATGAAAGTTTCAATAACTTGTCAAAGACACAATTAATGGAAGTTCAAGGTGAAGCACCACAGGATGAGAAAGATCTGTGGACACTGAGGGGGTGTTCTTTATTACCTTGGGAGGCATTGTGATGACAGGAAATCACTGGTAAACCAGTGATGCCTGTAGCCTTATTAAGGGTGGCATTGGAACAGCTACACTACCCTGTGCATGTCACTAGGGAATGCCTTGCAGCAGCTATTGCAGAAGAATGGTTTGTACCAAATTTGTTAGAACATGTTGCATTTTATTTAGTAAATTGCATTGTATGTCAAAGGTTTACTGCTGGGCACATGCTGCAAACAGTCAGAGGAGTCATACCTCAACCTAATGGTCCTTTTCAGCATTTACATATTGAGTATGTTGACATGCTGCAAGTCTGTAATGGCTATAGATATATGATAGTGGTAGTGTGCCCCTTCTCAAGGTGGGTGGAAGCTGGCCCATGCACACATCCAGATGCTACTTGCGCTGCAAAGTTCCTAGTACAAGAACTATTTCCTAGATGGGGAATATGTGAAGTATTAAGATCAGATAATGTCCCACATTTTGTGAATGAAGTATCCGAGCAGATCAGCTTATTGCTCAGTATAAAGCATACATTTTCTTCGGCTTATCACCCACAAGACAACATGATTTGTGAAAGGCCTGCTTAAAGAGAAGATAGCCAAGCTTAACTTAACATCAACAAAAGGATGGCTGCATTACCTGCCTCTTGCATCTTATGTGTTGAGGAATCAACCAGCCTCTGACCATTATCTTAGGCCCTATGAACTAGTAACATGGTGGCGAATGAGAAAGCCTATGACTCCTCCATCCAGGACTAGAAGCAATGCCCAGATAACAGCAGAATTGTTAGGAGATGAGCTACATGTGTATTTAACATGTATGACTACAAGTATTTCTGACCAAGTCAAGCGAAAGGGGTGTCGGTCTCAGAACACAGATGCAACCGGATCAAACGAACTTCTACAGCCAAGACTTTTTTCCTGGAGATCAGGTTTTGATCCGGAACTATGTCCGCAAATGGGATCAACCCAGGTTTAATGGTCCCTTCATTGTCGAAGACGTTACTCCATCAGCAGTCAAGGTGTTAGGAAGACGTGCTTAGATATTCCTGGGAGACGTGCAGATCTACACCACTGAGACCACTGCACCCCCTCCCCATTCGGAAGCAAGCAACAGAGAAGTAGTTCAGCATGTGCAGTCTAGACCCAATGACAAGGAAGAAGGATGCAGAGACTGTCCAGTAGACAAATAAAGAGTTCATTGGACTGTGGTTCGTTAGAGACACTCTTTTTAGCTGCTAAACAAGGAGTGAAATAAAAAGCTATTGTTCTTGAGCCACAGGAGCTTTTTGACATTGGACTGAGACATATTGAAGTCTTGAAGGGAAAAGAAATGCCAGACCTAGAGTTAATCTTTGACATTTGGAAAAGGGAGCAGTTCCCTGATTCCTTTCTCACCAGGTTTCTCTTTGGAAGTGCCCATGGTGGTGCCTAATGGCAACATTCATCGGATCATTCTTACTGCTGTTTTCCTCTTCATTCTTCGTGCATATCCTAATCTGGTTGGGAGAACTACTGATGTTTACGTATTTTTGCAAGATCCTAAAAATGGTCCATTCATGAGGAGAATGCTTGCAGCCATTATAGAGCAAATCCTCCAACTGCCTGAGTAACGTATGGAAAAGGCAGATACCTTTGTCTGACAACAACGCTCATAGACTAATGGTCTTTTATTTCTTGATTGTGGAATTCCGGCACCTTGTTGGATGTCAAACCAACACTTGTATATTCCTGAGAGACCCTAGGAATCAACCAGCGATCAATCATTTGCTACATGATATAATTGAGCAAGTTTTTCTATTGTCAGAGACAACACAGGCAGCATCCTGATGAGCTTATCGAATGAGGACATCCATAACCTGCTGACTTAGGTCTTCCACTATTTGCTAGAAGCACATCCTCATTTGGTTTGGCGAAAAGACAAATCTTTTGAATTCACCAGGAACCCTATCAACCGTACAGCAATCAGCCAGTTGCTCGTGGAGCTTGTGGAGCAGATACACCAAATTGCCAGAATATTTTATGAGATTGCTCAATAAAAGTTTGGTTTTTCCTTCCTTAAAAGTAAAAGTAGAAAATGGTCAACATTGATAGAAACAATAATGTGGTAAACAACGAGAGACCACCATGATGTGCAAGAGGCTATTGTTGTATGGACTTACTGTTGTTGGACTTACCGGTACATCATTCAGACACGCATTATGTTCATTATCATTCTACTTTCTCACACAGTACGAACTGTCTATTATGTAGATCCAAACAAGGCAGTAGTTCGTGTATATCTTCCTATGCAGCAGGAGGGTACAGAAGTGACAATTGTAAGGCAACCAAGTGATTGCCCGATTGCCCTACTCCAGTGGTGCATACGAAAGCACCTAGTTCTGTAACAGATACATTTGGGCTTCCCTTTGGGGGGGCGGTCATCTTTGCAAGTTTTTCATGATTCTTGGTTACCTCCGTATTATGCCAATAGGAAGAGACCTTATGCGAATGTTCCTACTCCAGTAGCACATGTAAAAACACTGACTGTAATGAAGAATGTCCCTATGATTCCCCCAGTGGGAAGGAATTATGCAGATATACTTCATGAGATGATTATAGAAGCTCATGAGTCGAGATGGAGTCCTAAGAGAAGTACAAGGGAGGATGATCACGAGCGGAATGATTATCTAGACAGCACAGCTCATTTGGGAAACAATATGCGGTATCAGCATATGAAAGAGTTAGGAGAGAGTACATCTAAAGAGAGTTGCTACATTTGTGCTCTCATGCCTTATGCTATGACTGCAGCTCAAACTTTCCTTGTTAGAGAAATCCCAGAGAGTGAGACCAGATGTATTATTCACCTTGCAGCATGCATGACAAGAGGCCAGTTTCAAAGGAGTTGGGCTGCTCTGCGTGGGGGAGGAGGGAGGGTGAAATGGTTGTTTTCCATTCCAGGATGATTATATCAAGACTACATAAATGGAAATGGAATCTAAATGGAAAAACAAAATGCTTGTGTATCCTGCTGCAGGACAAGATGAAGTAATCATTAGAGAAATTAAGATGTTGAACGCAAAATCATATTATACCCTCTAGATCGTATCAGCCTAGGCCAAGTCGCTCTGTGAGGAAATCCGTGTTGCAAGGTCCTGACCTCAGATCTGTGTTAGCCGCCATTTTAGGTTCATCCGCCATTTTAGATTCTCACTCTAAAGTCACCCTGTGTTCTAAGATGGTGGACAGTGTTGTTTTGAATGTAACATGGCTGTCTTGACCTCTGGGTACAAGTTAATGTGTAAAGTGCCCGCAGGCCAAATGTTAGGGTCATGTAGTGAGATCTTTTCCTTCGTTGACCTGTGTATAGAGGATTTTCTGTACCAACGAAACAAATCCATGAACATATATTGTGCACAATACTGTTCGAGCATCCAATGTGAACACTTGTTTAACTATATTGTATAAATGTGCACGAAGGATCAATATGAAATCCAAAGACACACTGTTGCTATTACAACTTGTTTGCAAATGTATTAAGGATAACCCCTAAATGTATAGATGCATAAATTAGGAACGAACTCGGCACGAACCCTAGATCCGAGATTCATTAACTTACAAGTGGGTTGGACATCATGTTTTGGATTGTATAAAAGGTGCAACTATTCTGATATAAAGTCCCACTCACTGCACACACTGAACAGGGCTGGTATTCGCTGTGTTGTACTGAGGGTCTGATAGCTATCTGTTGCTTTGTCCCTTGAAACTGTTCAGTTGTAGAATAAAGATCTGTGTATCTTTTGAACCCGCGTTTGGTGTATTTCCTTTTGGGGTACTCAGCCCCGATATCTTCTTTTTGCTTTCACAAAGAGACTGAATGGTTCTGAGAAGGAGGAAATTGCTTGGATGCCTGGATGCTGGGAACGAGCTCAGCTGTTAATCTATGGAAAAGTGAAATATAGGAAACAACGGGAAGAAGGGCTGGTGTCGTGCACAGCTCACCTGTTAAAAGACAAATATATACGAGAAGTACAGAAAATAGACAATGAATGTTCTAAGTATGCCAAAGGACTAAAGTGCGTTGACGATGAAGCAGGTCCACTAATAAAAATCCCGTTGATAAATGCGACAGTGTGCTTCCAGAGAAAAGGGAAAAGGCACATGGGAACTAATTTAGGGTGCAAAACCACTGCCGATGTCTCCAAGATGGGAGCAGGAACCGCAGTGATAATGGATCACAACTGGGCTTGTGGATCCAGAGATCACATGAAGCTGCTCAAGGATTCGGGAGGATTGTGTTCTATAGTGAATGTTCATGTTCCAGCATTGGTGATTCCTAAAAGTGACCTGAACATTGGCGAGTTTCCAAAAGCAGATGCTCACCTGAGAAAGAAGAGATCTGCTGAAATCTTGAATCAAATGAAGAGAGAAAACTATTTCTCAGCCAAGTCGATAGAAGCCTTGATTCTATTCCATATGAACACAGATTGTTTAGTAAGACTTCATTGATATTCACGATAATCTTCATGCCTAGGATCCAGACAGATGCAAACGCGATCAAAGAGGAGCTGAGAGCCATTCAACTGATGACTCTTCAGAATTGATATGTCCTGGACATGATCACAGCCATGGATGGAGGTGTTTGCAGCAAAATTGGAGAATCATGTTGCACGTTCATGCCTGCTCATGAGGACGAGAATGGCACCGTGACAGTAGGCCATAGAAATGCAGACAAAGTTACACATCCAGATGATAGACAAAATGGAAGACATTTCTGATGAGAGTTGGTTTGGATCACTCTTTTTGTGGGTTCCCCAATGGATGGCTGACATATTCATGTTTGTTGGAGCCCTGATAGTAATGTTAATGCTTAGATTTGGTGTGATTAGGATAATAATCTCACAATGCAGGAAGACTACAAATAAAGCTGTGGGAATGAAGATCATGACTGATGTTGAATGGATGGAAGACTAAAGAGCTAACAGACAAAGAGATCAGAGAGTATGTGAAAACAAGTGACCATGCACCCGAAAGAACAAAGTTCCTATACCCAAAGAACCACAAGAAGTATGTGGGAAAATGGATTTACTGCAGTCCCTGTGGGCAATGCATGCTCATGTCTTGGAATAAGGATGAGCATGTGAAATCAGTAGGATGCCTGATAGTATGTCTAGATGTGAAGACTGATGAGAGAGTGGTCGATGAATCGTCCAGAGGGGGGAGTGTAGAGGTGGAGCCAAGTACCCCCACCCAAAGCTCTTGCCTTATGCTGCCTATATGTTGGGAGCCAGAGTGTGAGACACATGCATTACCTGTCAGAATACCTATACCAAAGAGAATCCTGAAAGTATGATTTCCATTGAGGAAGCCATACATGCACACAGGACAATATGATGGCCATTTGAATGAAATCCCAGAAGAAGCGTGAAATCTGAGTAACAGAGAAGACCGGTGACATCATGAAGAATAGAGCTGACACACACAGAACAGATGCAGAGATGAGAAAACGTAGACATTCTATAGGTCTAAGGAGGAGGTATTAAAGATGAGCAACATTTCGGGTTCAAAATGAAGATGCTCATGCCACAGAATAAATAAAGAAGATATCAAGTCATTTTATAATTGTACAGATGCAGTGATGCAAGTTGACAAAGTATTCTTAAACGATAGCTATGTAGTGAATATATTGCGGCAATGCGCCAACGTATATACATAGGAAATGTAAGGACTATGGATGATTCCACAATGCACTTTAGCAGAGCTGGATCCCGTGAGCAGAAAGACTTTTTCAGTGTGTCACAGTTAGAAATCGAAAACCTAACCATGGAGGTGAATCAAAAAAAGGTTTGGTTGGATCAACACCAAGAAATCAAGGCCACCGTGGTCCTGGATGTGTGTACAAACAATAACAGAATGTGTGAAAAGAACAAACCTTCTGTCTAAAGCGAGGGGCAAGAACATTGAAGATGTCAGAGGTTCATCAAATGATAGTATTTTAAATACAGTAAGACAAAAAAATATGGTCTACAGTCACATGCTCAGATGAAAATAGACACTATGATGAGCTGTATCGAAACTAAGTATGCTATACTCCCTCGTATTCTCCAGCACAGAGAACATTTTCAAGGCCGAGTTCAAAGCCTTAATTGACTAGTAGACTGCAAGTGTGATGATGGATGCCAGGGCTAAATTGGTGGGAAGCTATGGTTATGACTAGCCCACCAGTACCTGTGTGCCAACCTGTGTGCTGCTTGCATATGTGGAATATTACAGAGGGGTACAAGGGTGCCAAACAATTGTAGAGTGACATGTAATAGAGAGCCCTCTAGTTTGTGTAACCAATGGCTCATCCTTTATTTGATGACGTTCGTAGAACCTGCACTATAGGAGGGCTTAGTTGCTTCTCCTACTCTTAGACACCCAACACCTTCCCTGACAAGAATGGAACATATACCTAGATGTTCCCTGTAAGCCTATCACCATTCCAAATAGGTTTTTGTAGTTTGCAACGCAGATT
The DNA here is from genome assembly GCF_040938575.1 of Ambystoma mexicanum. Classification (NCBI taxonomy): domain Eukaryota; kingdom Metazoa; phylum Chordata; class Amphibia; order Caudata; family Ambystomatidae; genus Ambystoma; species Ambystoma mexicanum. The sequence goes on along the minus strand of NC_090925.1, from coordinate 609,715,976 downwards.
GACGTCAATGAGTACATGAGCTGCTTTTTTATGTGGGGCATGAGTGTGAAGATCGAGCGGACGCGTTGATGTTCGTTGTAACTCCCTGTTTTACATAAATGATATTAAAACAGATGCATTTTGCCAACTTCCTAAATCAGTTTTGATTATTGATGTTTGGGTAATATTCTGCATCTCCATCTGTCTCTAAGTATTGCTGCCTCATCTTAAAGGGGTGGGTCAGACACCCCAGTTCACTCTTGTAGAACATGTGCGTGTGGACTCCCTCAAAACGATCCCCTTATGCCATGTAGCAGGAGAGTCTGGATATTCAATGACAATACCAGGACGCCTACATAGGCACACCCAACACAATATAGGGCAATTGGTATCCTCAAAGAAACGATTTGGTGCATGCACCAAACAGGTGAGGCCCTGCAATACAGCCCTGAAAAGGGGCCTGAAACTGTTGCCCTCTCTCTGCTCTACGCTCTGCAGCATGGGAATCAGGAGTTGCATGCCCATGCCAGCATGGGACAATGTTCTGGAGGACAGTGAGGATGATGATGAAGGCATCATCCACCAGCGCAGCCAGATGCCTGTGATGGCAGAGTCACGTGATCGTATATCATGGACATTTTCTTTGAGGACATGGATCCCAGTGTGGCAACAGGACTGAAGAGACAGGATGTAATTATATGAGTTTATATTTTCCCTTGTTCATCTCCCATCACATTTATATGAAAACATCCAAAAAACCTCCTTTGATTTATTTTTAGTATGAAAACATCTGAGCTACACCATTATTATATGCTACATTTTCGAATTGCCCACATTGCCACTCCATCTTTTACCCAACACCCATGATGCACCCACAGACACCTGTCCCCCACTCTATCAAAACTCCCCTAACACAAGCATACCCCACCTCGCAATCCACAACCTCAGGGTACCCGAAAATCCCTTTCTTTGTTTGATTGCCATTTTGTGTGGACGTTGGAGTGCTGGACACCCCCATAGGCCGTTGTTAACAGAGGACTTCATAGGCCACTAGGAGGAAGACCTACCAGTGGATTTTGCGCTTGGGTCCCCCAGCAGTACCTGCATCCGCTGGATGCTAGTGTGTCCAAGGCACCTCCCAGTAAAAGACATTATTAGGAATCCCCCCTGAGTGCCCCTGTATGAGTCAACCCTATGACATGTTAGACACTACCTGCCAATTCATTTCACTATCCAGGGTCTGATACTGGCTCCTAGTCATGCTCTCCATGCCACTTGCCATATTCTCAACAGCATGATCAACATGCTCCAAGATCACCACTTGTTGCCTAGAAAAAGATTTCTGGGGGTATTGCGGCCCTCAACTGCCTAAACCTAGCACAGGATGCCATTATGTGTCTCAGCTGAGGTTTTGGAGATGGTGTTCTTCTTTTTCGGCATGTTTTCCATCCCCTGGTGTGTCACCTTCCATTGCATTCTCATCCTTAGGGACAATGAAAAAGTACAGATCATCACCATAATCATCATCATCATTATCATCATAACCACCACCACATTCATCATCATTATAAAGGGCACCACCATCATCATTATCATAAGGTGTCATCATCATCACAGGGGCCCAGAATAAGGTCACATCATCATCATCCTCATCATCACCACCACCACCATCATCATCATGAAGATGTTGGTGATGATGTTACATCATTCTGGGCCCCTAGCAACAACTTGTCCCATTGCTACACTCAAGGATGTTGCCTGGTTTGTCAACCCCACAGTGGCAATTTCCTCAAGGTTCAGGAGTGCAACAACTTCATCCAACAGCTTTTGTGATTCCTGGCTGGCAGTGGAGCGTAATGGATCCTGGTCCTTTGCCCAGGTACCACTAACAAATGCCTCGATTGTGCGCTATGGCAATGTCAAACTTCACATGACCTTTTTACCAGCTGCATCATCAACAGCTGTTTGTGGTGGTATTGTTGGTGGTGGTGAAGTTGGCTGCACAGGAACTGCAGGCCACTGGTGTGCAATTGATGCCAGTGCCACAATCCTTCAAGTCCTCCTGGTTGCAGCCCTCTTCTTTCACATCACCATTTAGTGATATCTAGCATATGTGCAGGATACAATGAGAAGACAGTAGCTGTGGAGAAATGCAAGCAGCGTGCACTGCACTAAATGCCACTTGGAGAGTCCATTGCCTTCCAAGGCACATATGGGTGGTGTTGTACAAAGAGCCCAGCAAATGTTGATCTACTTGTGAGATACATGATGATTTCTAGAGGAGGGCACGACATGAGGGATGTTTATTGAAGGATAATCAAATGTACCGCATTGGAACAACCATGCAGGTCTTCATGGGCCAATGTTGGCAATAGATAGGTATGGTGCTCTCCACATGGCTTGTGATTATATGAACACTTGAGGGCCAACCCTTCTGTGATACACTAATTATGGTAATTCGTTGTAAATGTACTCACATCCAGCTGTGCTCTGTCCTGCTCTAACATCTGATGCTATTTAACAAGTGTATGGAGGATTGGAATCCTCAGAGTAACAGTTTCCTGATTACTGTTTTTGGTTCTTGGAGATAGGTTGTGGTTTCTGGTAATATTTGTTTGTGTTTATGATGGGAGACTTTGTGGTGTATGGCAAACCTAATGGAGGGAACAAACAGACCTGGACCAATGTTCCCTGCAGGCCGATGTCTCTGTCCAATTCAGGACCCATGGCTGGATGCCCTTCAATGCAGATGTGTCAATGGATGAAGTTACTTCAGTACTTCAGAAAACAGTGATGCTGGAGCTTGACCTTGATTTTGGAACAAAGCTCATTTTAGGTGGGTGTGCACCAGGTTTGCAGGTACAACAAGGGAGTTATAAACGTGTACTTGAGAGCCTTGCGGTTGAGAGCTGGGTTTTTGGTGTGGTGCGGGCAGGGGATGATTGTTTTGTGGTATTGGAATTGGCTGAAGTCTGCTCAGGCTCCTATATGCTAGTCTTTGGCAGCATCACAGTGGATGTCTTCCGGGATAGAGCTACACATTTGAAGGTTAAGGTTACTTGGGTCCAGTGAGTAGGTCACCCTACCAGTCTGGGGAGCATTCAGCCCCCACTAGGCTTTGGGGTCCCATACTGATACCCTCTGGCCATTGTTTCTAAAGTGGATCTCCTAGGTTATCTTCTTTGAGAGCCCAGCTTCAATGATATGGCTAGGCACCTGTGACTGGTCATGACGCAAATCAGCAGGTTCTCCTTTGAGGAGAAATGTCGTATTCATTCAGCAAATGGGCAGAAGAAGGCTTCATAGGTTAAAGGGGTCTGGAGCCACACGCACACTGCTTGGAGGGAGGTGGGCATGTTTAAAGGTAAAATTGGCTTGAAAAAAGGAGGGGATCTCTTCCAGTTCCTACACATGAAGGGATCCCTAGGATGGAATTCTTGATCCGACCTCCACCCTCAAAGCCAGGCATGGATTTATTTTAGGGAGGGGATATTTTTCCTATGCAATCCCTCTGGGACAAACTTGGGCCCAAACTCCAGTTCTGTAAATAACATTCCGCAATAGTTGGAGACACTCACTTCTGGATGTCTAGGCCTTTACAGTGCTGTCTTCTCGCTTTAGATTCTTAGCTATAGTGGGCGACCTCCAGAATGGCTCCAGACCCTCTACTCTTTTTGAAAATGCAGCATGGAGGATGCTTCAGCCCACCAATGGCAACAATCTGCACCATTAAAACAGGGATTATATGTCTAATCATGGACAGCAAACTACCCTACATCTGCCCAGCAACAGACATTTACAGGTAGAAATGTGAAATGGGACCAGACAGTCCCTATACCAGTTTAAACCAGTTCTAGAAACACAATCAATTGGGAACCAAAACTTTTCTATGCGATAATGGCTAGTATTTCCTTATACACAAAGTCACAGAGAAACCCAGACAATGTGGCCGTCCCCCAATACGACTCAATAGTGAAATAGACACTTTGAAAAGCTAGGTATCAATCAGCACACAAATCTCAATTTCTCCAATAATACAGTCCATTAATTAGTTTTAAATTCAATCCGCTGATTTATATTTAGTTTCTTGAGACAACACGTGTTTCAAGCTTATCACTCTTCCTCAGGGCTCTTAACACCTAAATCAATAATTTCCATACTATAATGATTACATTTCTCTAGTATGTTTTCACAAGCAATGCTCAGTTCCAGATGCTAAAACAGCCCCATACTTAATCATTAGCTCGCCTTATCTCCCCGATTTGTATATGCCTGTAAGCATTAACTCTCATTCACCACACGGGAAAGCCTGATAACTCTCCGGACATATTAGCTGCTCCTGCAATATGGAGCTGCCGGACTCTCATAGTCAGCGTATTCACTAAACCAGTCACACAATGCACTTACCCTGAATCTAAGGCTGGACCCTACAAAAGTGCATTCCCTTGTTTTGTGGTTTCCTGCATGAGAGATCAGGGAGACGGCTAAAAAGCAAGATGGCCAAAGGACAGTTCCTGAAACATGAAGAACAAGCATTTTCGGTATTTGGTACTCAAAAGAACATTAATAAGGAAAAGGCTGTAAAACATGGTTCATTGCCACCAGCTTGTTCTTGGCACATTGCAAAGGCATTACAAATCTTGCCAGACAAATAGAAAAAGGACCACAGAGTCCCTGTAACACACCGCTGAGGGTGGTTTGTGTCATATCATAAAAACACAGGAAAATACAAATGGGAGAAAAACTCACAATGCATTGGCAGTATTAGGGAGGGACCAGTGCCTCCAGAACAAGTAATTTAAGCAGTTGGATGATGCTAAAAATATATAACTCACTGCAAAAAGAAGCCAGGATACAAACAACATTGACAGATATGCTATGGGCTCTATTGAAATCAAAGGATGGAAAGTTGCAAAAAGGAATAATTTCCATAACAACGCGCTTTCAACATAATGATTTGGCCTGTGAGTGTGGTCTGATGAAAATAAGAGGCATTTCATGACACGCGGCAATGTCAAACCGCCAGACGTGCCAGGAAATTATCAAGTAACAATATGGTCAGAAAGCCACCATAAGTCAGTACAAGGAGGGAAAACAATTGATGAGCATGAATATAATCAGGCCCAGAACATTGGATGTCAGATAGGGCCTCATTACACGGACGGCGGTGGACCTTGGTCCATGCCGGTAAAATACCGGCACCGCCTTGGTGGAAAGGGGAATTACTGCCCTATTCCAAGGTTGGTAGGGCAGTAATTCCCCCTTCCCCCATTGCCCTTCCCCATTCCCGTTTAAGCCCCATAGGGCATAATGGGAATGGGCAAGGTGCTAATTACGGCACCGCAAATTGCGGTACCGTAATTAGCTCCCTGGTCCCTTTGCGGGTTGGTTTTTAACGCCTGCAAGAAGCAAGCGTTAAATTCTCCAACCCGCAAAGGGACCTCGTAGTAAGGCGGTAAGGGTTTACCGGTACCGGTAAAATACCGGTACCGGTAAACCCTTACCGCCTACCGTGTAATGAGGCCCAGAGACTGGACCTTACACTATCCTTCAAAAGATATATGAGGTCAACCATAAACCCTGAGTAAAACTCTGTTAGCATTGCTTTATCTTCAGGAAAAAAAGAAAAGACTGGACACCATTTTGGTGTCTCTACTTCAACGCCTTAAACCTGTGCAGAGGTTATTGCCACACTCCGGCATCTGCACACTATGAAGCCTATGTGTAGTCTCTGACATTTTCCTAGGATGCTACATTAATTTGCGTTTACTTTGTAGTTGTCATATGCCATTGTGAATTAAAGCCCTGGCTATAGCAGTTATTAAGGAGGCATAGATTTCAATTTTTTTAATTTAATTATTGTAACAACATCAACACAAAATAAAGATTAGAACCACAGCATGTCATCTAACAGCGGAGTATAACATCAAATCGACCTTAAAGCCATGAGCACAAAAACATAGAATTTTTTGAGGATGAAATTTCACTTTTCACTCATACTGTCCTATTTAAATCATTTTTGGGATGTAATGGGGATGCTTGATGTTGCTCCTTCCTCCCCCAGCCCACACCCCCACCAAGCGTTCCCTCATTGTTTTGAAACGGACTCTTGATTTAGTCAAGTGAGATATGTTTTAGGAAGATTAACCATGACAGATGTTTTTGGAACAAAACCTTAGCTGGGAGTTATTATTATACACTAATTATCACGTTAGGAATGTAATTTTACCATTTATACCACAACATCTCACACCAGGTATCATAACATGGGTGGCGTATTCCTCAAGCCTGACGTGTTGAGTGGTTGCATGAGAGCATTTTGTGATTATCTTTTTCTAAACTGCAAATCAGAGATGTCATTTCACCAAAATGCTACGGGTGGCGGAAGTGACATCACATGACAACCCGATGACACCACAAGAAGTGATGACATTTGATCCCACCCCCAAAGATATCACAGGAAGTGGTTTAATGTCATTTGACCCTTGAACCAAAATGACATCACAGGAAGTGGTATCAAATAGCATCATCCCTCAGTACACTAAAGAAAATATGGTTACGATATCACAGTAATATGACATACATCTCATACAAGAATGGATCTTCGTATGTAGTGGTATTATAAGTCTCTCAAGGCCCATGTTAGCAGGGGAAGTGTATGAACCCACATCCCCTCTTTCTGTGGATCTGCCCCCTGTTATTTCTACATGACTACTGAACGAAATCACATTCTGAGGGGACAGGGGCGGATAGGCGGGTATAGGGATTGGAGAAAGCCAGGATAGAAGGGGAGAGGGAGAATATTTCACCACAGAACATATATTCTTATGGCTGATGGCATCCACAGTCTTCAATGATTTTGGAATTTACCATCAGCGTTTTTTTCTGATTTGACAAGTTACCTTGAGGATTACCTCTCAGTAGTGTTGTAATGTATTGTTTGTGGCTGTTTCACAGATTACATAATTCCTGCAAACAACTGCACAACATCTCTGATATTCATCGCCTTTAGAACCTAGAGCTAAGTTTAAAATGGGTTTGATTAGTGTCTTGGCAAATATTGTTTCCTGATCATCTTCCTGTAGCTCTTTAAAGTGCTTGAATAACTCAAGAGAAATCAAACATTAAGTTCTGATTTCTATACATGACTTGTATCACTCTCTCAAAGTTTTGAACAAGTATAATTTTTCAGTTTCATGTAAACATCCTACCACATAAGGTTTGTAGATGTTTAGTGTGTTACAAAACCTAAATACCAACATTGAAAACCTGATAGGGAGAAATGGGATATGAGGAGGGTTTGGTTATTTGCCCACCCTTTGACTGCCCCTGGCCATTCCAATCTCTATGGCCATTCGAGTCAGTTCCTGGCGCTCCCTGCCCAAAACACCTCCTCCTGGGAACTCTTTGAGCTCGCTTTAATCAAGCCTTACCATCAAGAATTGCACTCAAAAGCCTGCAAGTGTTCTTTCAAAGCAGTCTGCTGAGAGCTAATTACTTAAATGGAGTTGTAAACCCACTTCTGGTTTAATACAAATGCAACCAGGTCTGCCTTCAGCCACTGGACTTGTAAGCCCTATGCCTGTCCTTCACCGAAGTCATGTTAAAAACAAGCGTTGGCAAAGCCAACCATTTTGGCTTATGTATAAGTATTAGGCATTTTCTAGATACAGCCATTAGATGCCCAGGCACTCATACCATTTTGCACCTGCTGCCACCAATGGCCAGTTAATACCAATATGGCTGTACCCGGCAAGTGCCTTTCACAAGCCTGCACAAAAGCACAAACTGTTGGCATTGCCAATGCAGGTTGCATATCTGGTACGGTGTATCTGCATGGGGGTATATAACTTAACTTGTCAGGTTTACATAGTCGCTTTGTTTCATCACTTTGATATCAAGAACATTAACTGGGTCTTCCAAATGATACCCACATTTCATTTGTAGCTCCCTTGAGTTTCTGCTGACCAAATGCATTACATTGCCTTAGGTGACACTTTGCAGACTATGTGAGTGTTTATTTAAGTCTCTTATACTTTTCTCTTTTAGATGAATTTCATATAGAGTTTTGGGTAACTTATCTTAATAATTGTTGATTTGTATATGACACTTCATTTCGAAATTGATGCCGCTTCTAACCACTGTAAGTGAAGCACTGCAGGCAGCCTGCTCTGCTTGATGTGCCTCTTCTTAGGAGAGGAGACCCAGGGTTGCACTTGCACAACAACATCTGCACCCCTGACCCTCACAAACCTTTCATGGCCAATGCACGCCTGACAATGACGACATGGGTGTATGTTTTATTTATTTATTTTATTTTATTTATTTGCCTTTTTAAAGTGCTCACACAGCCGGGGGCATTGAGGCGCTGTTAACAAAATATGTCTTAGCTGTGTATTTATAACACGCTTAGTACCCAGAGGTTTCTAAGTGCGGACCCGGGAATCGAACCTGTGTTGCTTCATGTCATCTTGTTTCCAAGGCGAGGATGTTGCCGCTGAGCTATCCTCCCTGGACAGCGTTGTTAAGCGTTGTAGGCAGCATGCTCTGCTTGATGTCCCTCTTCCTAGGAGAGGAGACCCTTCATCGCACTCGCACTAAAATGCACACACCTCTGACCCTCCTAAAACTTACATGGCCTGTCCAGGCCTGACAACGACACAGGTGTATGTTAAGTGCTTCAGCCAGCCTTCTCTGATCAATGTCCCTCTTCCTAGGAGAGGAGACCCACGGTTGCACTCACACTACGGCTGCATCCTTGACCCTCCCAAAACGTACATGATAAAAATGATTGATGCTCCGCAAAAATCACGCTGATGTTCCCTGAAGCCTTCTTCTTTCTTCACATGTGGGCTGCTTCTAGACAATGTGGACACAAAAAGTCCCTGCTGCCTGCGTGCCATGGGGATACAAAAATTAGTAAGGTTTTGCCCATGTTGTAGCAAGATGAATCCTGTAGAGCCTCAGAGCAGAAAAGGGTGATTGCGTGCGACTAGGCAGTGTTGCAAAGTTTGTTTTCTTGTTAATCAGATGTCAAATTCCAAGAAGAAGGGAAGGGCAGAGGGTGGTAAAGGCCTGACACGACAGATACAAAATAGTCATGAACAGCAGAAGTGAATTCCCGAAGAGTGCCCAGGAGATGAGAGAAGGGCGTAATGACTGTGCAGTTTTAGGCTTATCAGCTCACCCCAGGAGTGTGTTTACGAGGAACTCTTCTGCACGAAGGAGGGATGGGGGGAAGAAGATTACGTGACTAACTGCTATGCTTATGTAAACTCCTTCTTTGTGCACGTGCTAGAGATTGTAACCAATGATATTTGAAAATGTATATAAACCATGCAGACCTAATGCTTATCAGCTCACTTCTGCGCAGTCTTTTGAATGTGCAGGAAGTCATGCCCATTCGCGAATGCTGAAATTGAATAAATGGATGACTTGACCAACTGTCTGAGTCTTTTTTTGGAGTGGGGTCCCCTTTGACAGAAGTGGGGTGAGCGAAAGTGTACCTCCATTTACTGGCGACCACGAAGGGACCCAAGGGTGTGGCAGCCCTCACTGGGTGAAGCCTTCCAGGGCGAGGCTGGAGGAATAATGGTATTGGGGCCCCAACGAATGAAGAAGCACCATTGACTGCACAAACGTGTTACCCTTCCTCCGCCAGCCCCGCCGGAGGACAGGACAGCAGGCTGCCGCCCTTTGGGTCCAGCAGACTTCGAGGCGAAGACCCCACAAGAAGTGAGTGCAGGTAGGAGAAACGGTTGTTAAAGCCGTTGGGACAAGAGTATCAGTTTTATGGTACGTATTAATGATGAGGTCTGTTGTGAAGACTGAAAGGAAGGCTGGATGTTTGATGTAAAGGTGCAGATGTAGAAGTTACAAGTGAAACAAAAGTCATGGGGAATTTGTTGTTAAGTTTAAGGATTTCAATCAGGTAACACGCCTTTTATTTTGTATTTGTATTTTGTTTTTTTATATAGTGCGCCTGGCCAAAGGCATCTGGGAGCATGTCATAAAATACATGTTATAGAAAGGTAGTTTACATACATGCCATAAATGAAAGTACATTGCAGTGAGGTAGGTTTACAGGCATCTGAAGGTGAAAGTACAGAAAGTTATGTACAGGCATGATAGGTATTGTACAGGTACTGTGATATGTGAGTAGGCTAATGATACAATGACGTTTATCAGTTACATACAAGTGGATCCAAGGTAAAGTCCCAATGTGGTTCAGTCATAAGAAGCCACAGGGTACAGCGACAGGATGTCTCAAATGTGTACCTTGTCTCAAATGTGTGAAACCTTGGTCTCGGCCTAGTATGTAGCGCACAACTAGGATGCCTTTCTCTTTATTTTTATGCGGATTCAATTTCAGATGGTACACAACTCGTATTACACCCCTTTTTCAAATACCCCGGATCGCAATGGACCGTGAACCAGGCTGGTTGCTGAAAAAAAACCAATATTTATTTATTTTAAAAAATTAATAATTCAAAGAAATCATGCAGTTTTTATGTGGGGCAGCAATCACCAATGGGGTGATATTTACAATGAAAATGGAAGCAATGCTAAGACCTTCTCCTGGAACATAAATGAAGCACAAGTGAAAAGGAGCACTTTTTGAATTAGGATAGATAGCACCCAAGTTAAGATTCCCCCATGCAATGTTCCCTAAACCCACAAGTAATCAAATTCTCAGTGGATAGAAAGAAGCAGCAGGTAGTCAGGAATAGGAGGCACTAAACAGAATCATACAATAAGAGGCAAAACCCTTTGCAAAGGTCTAAAATGGCACTCGAATTTTACAAATAATTACTTAATGTGTGGTCAAAATTATGATATACATATGTCTCATCACAATAGCAGGTATGTTGTATCACTGGCAACCACAAGGCAAGGATCAGCAAAAGGCATACAATTTGAAAACAAGTGGAAAGTCTGGAACATGCTGCAGTTAAATGACACTTTGGAAAACTTGCAATTTACCTAATTCCCGTTTAAAAATGACACAAACGAATCTGAGGAAAACGGGTGAAATACTTGAATTCTTAATGCGGTTTTTGGGCTGGGGGATGGATGTATATCGCAGGGATGGTATACAGGTGGAAATAGATCTCTAGCTGGTGGTTTGAGGGAGATTTGGAAGGTGGAGTGAGGTTTGTTTGGGGGAGGGTGTAGCAGTAAAGAAGTGAGGGGCAGTTTTAAGTTGAAGGACTGGTTTTACTTGGATTGGATTTGGTGGCTGTGAGGGCAGGGGCACCACCTGTGAATATCATGGTGCGCTGCAGTTGTGGCCCTTCGTGCGGTCGGTCCCTTTTCCTTTGGGGAGAATTGATTTGTTTGGTAAAAATATCGTTAATGACTTATGATTTATGCAGAACAAAAGGAAAATAGGAAAGTGGCCCTGGCACTGGGAGATTCAGCGGCAGGGTGCACAGAGAATTCTAGCAGTTTCAGTGGGTTTCCGGGGTGGGGATGGGATTGTTTGGAGAAGTGGAACAAAGACACACGGATCAGGATGGGGTAAACTGTGTGTTGTGGGGTGTGGGATGCTCGCAGTCTCCGCTTGGGGTTTGGGAATTTTGGAGCAGTCAGCAGGGTTTGGTCACTGTACTGCTCGGGTCGCCGGGTGGCGGACTCTCTTGGTGGAGAGGCGGCTGGGCAATTCGGGACACTGGAGGGCACAGGTAGTGGACAAGCCGGTCTGGTCTCAGGATGCTAAGGTACCACAGCCTGCCCCCCTTTCTTTTAATGGGATTTTGTTTTTAGTGAGATTTTCTTAAACTAGGCCTTTGCTGGAGTAGAGTCAGCTATGCTTTGGCCTAGTAGTGAAATCTGGTCAGCTTTGTTGTTGCTGTAGTGAGCTTATTTTACACAACAGTCTGTAGGAGGCAAATGTCTTCATGAAATTGACATGTGCACAGAAAGCTATGACTTTCTTTCAAGCAGTGATTTTTGACATTTTGTAGCACAATTTAAGCGTTTCTCGTGTAGCTGAAGGAAAGCCTTTGTTGATCTTCTCAGGTTTGGCTGGCACAGCCTGTCTTTCAGAAATAAGGCTCTTTTCTGATGGAGCACAGTGTGAATATGGCTGGACATGACAGGGTTTTTATAAAGGTGGTGTGATGAAGGACAGGGACAAATGGCATCAGAGCGGCATTATTTTGACTGTGAAATATTACCTTTTTCAATGGGAATTTTGGGCTTGCAGTGGAGCGGCGCTGTTTTTTTTCGCTCCCATTTTTTTTTGCACATGTAAGGACACCCTGGCAAGCCTTCTCAATGTGCCCTCCTTGTTCCATCCTGCCCAATATGCACTTGGCCAGGTGGTGCAGCCATTTTTTGTCATTGCAAAATGCAGTTTTGGGGTGAGGCAATGGTGCTTACAGGAGCCAGTGAAGCCATTTTGCTGGTTCTGCTGAAGTGCAGCTTGGTGATGTGAGGAAGGACTGCTGAGTTGGTAAATGCTACCAACAGGGACATACTCGGTCCAGTACATAGATGATATATGGGAAGCAACTGTTATGGTACTGTTTCACCTGGTAAAACATAATCACAAAGTGCCTTTAGCAAAAATGCAATATGTACAGCAACGAGTTGACTATTTGGGCTATGTTTTGTCAAAAGAAGGGCAGTCATTGTCAACAGAAAGAGTAGCGTTGATTCGGGCTATGCCAATTCCCAGAACATGAAAGGTGTTGGGAATGTTGTCATACTGTAGGCGCTAGGATACCAGAGTTCTCAGTAATAGCTAAACCACTGTTAAAAACATTGAAGGATGTGAAACACCATGTACCCTTCGAATGGAACAAAGAGATGGAAGAGGGGTACGTGGCGTTGAAGAGCGCCTTGTGTAACGCACCAGATATGGGGACACCCTATTATGAGAAAATGTTTTATTTATTTATGGATGAGGTGAATGGGTGTTCTGTGTCTGTATTAACCCAAGAACAAGGTGGGAGGAAAGGACCATGTGCCTACTTCTCAACTGGATTGAATGCAGTTGCCCGAGGATTACCGCCATGTATGAGGGCGGTAGCAGCGGCACTTGGACAATATATTTGTGAAACTGAAGGAGGGGAATTGGGTGTGGGGGAGCAGGTAGTAAGAATCCAGGAAGATGCAACAGAGGAAGAAAGGAAAACCTGGCACTCGGATGAAAATATAAGACAACTGGAGAGTGGGGCATGGGCAAATGTGAACACAAGGAGTTGGTTGTTACCAGATGCATACCTCCCTGTTGTAGTAAGCGTGGCACATGGACCAACACATGTAAATGTTAGAACACTGAAAGTGTGCCAAAAACTGTCTGGGAGAACAAAATAATTGGTCCCTATTGCAGGCAATGGGCAAAGCAGGGCAAAATCTGTGTAATGTACAATGTTGGAAAGGGTGTGCCGGCCCCTGAAGGGCACTGTAAACTGCCCACACAACCCTTTGAAGTGGTGTATATGGATTTTAAACATCTGGAACCTGTAAACAAGTTTGCTCACTGCTTGGTAATGATGGGTGCCTCAACTGCAAAGTGTATATTGAACCATTGGGTACCGCTGTATACGGTCCGTACCTCTCTATGGTCAGATAATGGGTCGCATTTCATGCAAGGCATTGGGGATTGGTCAAAGATTCCATGTCATGTTTCACCCCCAGTCAGCAGGAATTATTGAGGGTACCATAAAACATTTAAGAACAAATTTGTAAAGGCATGTGCAGAAACAGGTTGGAAGTGGCCTGATGCCTTGCCCCTGGCATTCCTGAGCATGAGAGCTTTGCCCAAACGCACCCATGGACTGAACAACCAAAAAGATTGTCTTAACAAACCTGGCCAGCGTTGCAACAACATTGTATTGCATTGACTAACAGGCTTCTTTCTATACAAACGCAGGTGAAAAATGCGGCCCCAGTACCACCAATTGGGCCAGGCCTTGATGTGAAACCCGGGGACTGGGTGGTAATTAAAGCCTTTGACAGAATTAGCGGCCTGCAGCAGCGCTGAAAAGGACCCTACCAGGTGTTGCTGACAATGCAGACAGCACTGAAAGTTGACGGCAAACCACACTGGTTCCATGCAAGTCATGTGAAGAAAGCTGCTGCTATAGAACCATTGCAATCAACTGGGGTACAAACGAGCCTGTTTGGAATCATCCCAGACCCCTCTCCAAATGGATGTCCTCAGGTACAACCCGAGATCATGGAAAGTATATGTGCCAGGCAACGAATAAGGACTGTGAATTGAACTTTGATTGTTGGAGAGACACAAACTCTTTTGTCGGTCAGAGCAGTGCACAGCTTTGCTGAAGACAACCAGCAGTTGCTTGAAGGGCCTCTGGCATCCCTCCTGGACAAGGCACAACGAGGCGTGGGACAGATCGGTGAAAGGGCTGCTGGTGCGCCCTGTACATTTAGGGTACAAAGACACTGGAGCTTTAAATAGGGTTGGGAAAGTAAGCTGTAAGAGTGAGAGGCTGCTCACTAGGGTAGAACGCTAGGCGCTAGGACCCAGGCAAGCCACGGAACATAACCTGCAAGTGTCAGCATAAGCTCAGGTAAGGTGGCAGAAGCAATGATAAGTGAGATGGAACTGCAGGATTTAGCTCTGCCTGCCCACTCACAAGGATGGATGAAGGTGGACAAATATGGGTGTACAAGGAAGGAAAAGACTGTTTTATGTATGGCAGGTGGTAACAGGGCTGTGTATTTTTTATGGTATCTGGAACACCCTTCAATGTATGAATTTAAGAATATGTTTCCCGTGGTAAACTCCTCAAATGATAGCAATATCAATTATGTATACAGTAGAGACAGGCATGAGCATGATGGTCATGAAGATGAAGAGTATAGTGGGAATGCACATATATACGCTTAATGAATGCAACACAGAAGGCGTTGAATTTGTCAAATTGTTGGATATGTAGTCATGTTCCCCGCCATGCAGGAGATGGAATACCTATGTATGCTTTTGGGGTACCAGAAGTTGACAGGTGTATTTTGCTTTGGATGAGGGTTCTCTCACTAGACAAGTATATGCCAAATACTTCTAGGTGCATTACAATGGAATGGCCAGACATATCAGCATATAGTTCATAATATGAAACAGGAGGTAGTAACCTACTCTTTAAGATACTTGTAGGTCAGGCAAGGGTAGGGAAATTACCTCCAACCCCCTTGATGGTAACCAGAGAGTACTCAAGGAAGAACATTTGTTTGAAGGGAATGAAAGGAGAAACTATTTTGGGATGTAGTATAATATACAATCTTTCTAGGTATGGTAGGGGTATAGGTGAGATTGAAGGGTACGCTTATGTTTGTAATAAAAAGGTTTTATCTATGGCTTCCCAGGAACTTTTCGGGAACATGTTATTTTGCCAGGATAATACCTGCTGCTATGATCTATACCCCAAAAGAAATGTATGCTAAAGACAGGTATAAGATAGAGATAAGGAAAGGGCTTGACCAATCAGACACTGATCTGGATATATTTATTGACATAGTAAAGGCAATGCCACTCCCTGTAGGAATATTCCGGAACTCCCAAGAGGTACGCAGACTAAGTAGGGCAGTGGAGACCACGATTAGTGAAACAGCTGATATACTCACCAATATTACATATGAGATGAAGGCCATACAGTTAGTTGCATTACAGAATAGGTACGTGTTGGATGTGTTGACAGCAAAAAGGGGCAGAGTTTTCTACTATGGTGCGTTCCCAATGTTGCATGTATATTCCCGATGCAAGTGAGGGAGTGTTGTCCGGGATATCCAGGTTACATAAGATAGCCGAGACAATCCACTATGAGGAGGGGGTCGGAGATAGTTGGTGGGTGAAGTTACTGAAACATCTTGGCTGGAAGTTGCTAACCCCAATACTGGTAGTGATAGGATTAGCCCTGGTTTGCTGCCTGTGCATACAATGTTCTCCAATGCTTATTGGAGGTTATACCAGCCCGCAAGGTACAGGATACCCCCTCTAATCAGGAAAAGGAGCTTTGCGGATAATGTGGTTGAAGGAAATGGAGGATTTGAATGAGATTGACGTATAATCTTGCTCAACATGAGCAAAAGGGGCAAATTGGGGATACAAAAATTAGTAAGGTTTTGCCCATGTTGTAGCAAGATGAATCCTGTAGAGCCTCAGAGCAGAAAAGGGTGATTGCGTGCGACTAGGCAGTGTTGCAAAGTTTTTTTTCTTGTTAATCAGATGTCAAATTCCAAGAAGAAGGGAAGGGCAGAGGGTGGTAAAGGCCTGACATGACAGATACAAAATAGTCATGAACAAGAGAAGTGAATTCCCGAAGAGTGCCCCTGAGATGAGAGAAGGGTGTAATGACTGTGCAGTTTTAGGCTTATCAGCTCACCCCAGGAGTGTGTTTACGAGGAACTCCTCTGCACGAAGGAGGGATGAGGGGGGGGAGGAAGATTACGTGACTAACTGCTATGCTTATGTAAACTCCTTCTTTGTGCACGTGCTAGAGATTGTAACCAATGATATTTGAAAATGTATATAAACCATGCAGACCTAATGCTTATCAGCTCACTTCTGCGCAGTCTTTTGAATGTGCAGGAAGTCATGCCCATTCGCGAATGCTGAAATTGAATAAATGGATGACTTGACCAACCGTCTGAGTCTTTTTTTTGGAGTGGGGTCCCCTTTGACAGAAGTGGGTTGAGCGAAAGTGTGCCCCCAGCCATGCATGCCTCTTTTTGGATTATGCATGCCCCAATTAGCATTATTACTGGAGGATGGGATGAGGGGGCCAGGGGCCGCAATGGATTGGCATGGGGTCGCAGGCTATTGACCAGGGTTTACAGCTTCGATCCCTAGTGACCCCCAAATGACGTCCATGCTCCCAATGCGCGTCAACCCTCACGCAGTGGGAGTTGCAAAAGGATCTCTCCTGCTTCTTATATCCATCTTTCCCTCCAGCCCCGCCCCCCAATCTCCCAGCTGACCTTATCTGGGGGACACCCTGGAATCCCTGCAACTCCCCCTCCACTTATATGTTCACTCTCTTCCACTTACCTGGCGGTTTTCCCCACTCCCTGATTCACCCCTTCCAACTCCTTCCTTACCACTCCTGCTGGGACACTTCAAGTTTTGCTAAATTAACATTTTGAACTTGTTTTGTATGTAACATTCGCTGTGCAAAATATAGGACCGAGATTTTCTTAAACATTGCGTGTGCAGCCGGGTTAGTTAGAGTCCAACATATCCAAAATTATAACTTCATCCATCCTCTCTATTCAGAGGTAAGTGGTTGTCCGGGCACCTGTTTCAAGAGGGATGGCGAGCCTGATGATAGAAAACCCATGTTCTGTCAATGTATCATGTCAATGACCCTTGAACAACACAATGGCAGACCTACTCTGGTACAGGTGTCTCTGCAAGTAATTAAGGGGCCACACCTCCACCTTTCGCAAAAATGTAACTCAGGACAAGCCATTATTTCACCATGTCCCACTCACCCACATTTCTCTCCAGTTCTCCAGTTTTGGCTCAAGCTGCAGAAGGGTTACTCAGTGTGATATCGAAAGATGCCTGTTGTTTTCACCCCAGGCATCTGGAAGGAATTGAGTGGCACCTACGTACCTGTCCTGCACTCAAGGCTCTCAGCTTGCCTTGGGTGGAGCAACGTATACACATCTGACTAGGAAACTGCATTCATGGCATGAGGGCTGCATTATAACAGATGTCTGCATTTTGTAGAATCAGAACCCCCAAGGATATAGCAGCCTTGACAGGAAAGTGGAACTATTGCAGAACACATCTTTATGTTTTGCGGTTCTCATGCTTCATCCTGTGGGATGTATTAACCCACTTATGCTCTGCCCTGTGGCATCACTGTGTGCTGATGGTGCCAGAATCATCAAAATGGCTGCAAAACCCCTAATCGCGCAAAAACCTATGGAAATTGCTCCTTACAACACGAAAAGAAGGCTGCCAAATCTACCATGCATGTTGTCAGTGGTGGAACGGAGACCTCACTGCTGAAACATGTCACTGGGCTTTACAAAAAGTAAAAATGGAGACTGCATGAAAAGCAGTGTTTTGCTGAAAGGAATCCAGAATCTTGTTTTCAAATCTTTTCCTTGGTTGCTGAAAATACAGAATGCCAGTCCAAAACTCCATCAAACATCCAATATTCTTGCTGGGTGTTACTAGTCACTTCATTCAAGACATCATTATGAACATACAATGTCATGAAACGCGGAATTTGTCATCAAAACATTCACAGCAAATGTGCCTGCCTGTGAAATCTGTCAAAATCTGGGCGCAGTACCAGCGGCCGCCTGTATGACAGCTGTCAGTAGATCGCATCATAAGGATTTAAACTTGTACCATTGAAATCTAATGTCTGAAAACTAAGTGACCTGTTATTGAGAGTAACCTAGGTTGTAACTATTTATATCCCATGGTTTAGAAGCTGGAATAAGTGTTCTAGCTGATTGTTTGAAAATTGCAAGTTTGTTTTAAACCAAGAAAACAAAATGTAACAAAATGACATTGAATTTAAGCTGCCTCAAAGCCACCCAAGCAGTATGCTAGCTTTCCCCCATGAAGGCCAGGAAATCACACCTCTGTGAGGATTGAATCAGGGGAGGAGATCTTGGATTGCAGGGGAAGAGGACAATGGACTTCCTCTGGCTGAAAGGATATGCAGAGTGTGAAGAGTCATAAACGGCCTCTCCCAGAAGGAAGGGGGCGGAGATTGCTTCTGAGCTGCCAGAAGGAGAAGGAGGTGGGGACAAACCACCATTTGCTGTTTAACAAAGGCAAAAGTACATTTTGAAAATGACTGATAAATTACTGTGTAAAATTGTGAAAAATATCTCAACAACAGATTTGTTAATGTGATTTCTGGATGGACGGTTTAAGAGATGCCAGAACTCTGTGAGATGTTCTGGGAAGTAGTAGCAGAAAATATTATTTTACACCAAATGTATTTATGCCAAAAGCACGAAACTTCATACTCTTATGCCCATATGCAATGCGCACAATTGTACAAATATTTGGATAAACTAGATATTGTGTTCCGGCCAAAAAGGGCAGAATTCTGTCAAAAGCAGACACAGGATCCGACAGCGACGAGGTTTGGAAGAGTATCTGCCACACAAAATATGTGATTTATATATGTTATTGTTATAAAGATTGCACACATGTAGATATGTATTATACCAAAAGTAGATTTTACGTTCAAAGGGACATGGGTAGGATTCTCTGGCTCATAAACCCACATCATCATGGTGACACCCTGGTTTCTCCTCCAATTAAGGGAGAGAAGAGACTTTAGCCACTCGCCTGCGTAAGGGGCGCGCTTAGGAGAATCCAGCACACACACCATTTATCACATGCATAAAAAGAGACAGCTGAGGACTTAGAAAGACACATAGATTCACCCACTATCCTGATTGCTGGCCGAGCACCCTGAAAGAGAACCATCTATTTTCCTTGCTCCTGGCTCCAGAAACTTGGCAAGCAGAAAGGCCCATTCCATTAGTGGAACCATTTTCAACTAGGCCTCGAATTTCAAGAACCAGAAACAATCCCACCAAATCCAAGGGGAACAAAAGAAACAGCCAGGCTGTGCTGTAACTGCTTTCCTGCCAGAAGAATCCTTACCAGAACCAAAAGATCCAATCCAGTTGTGCTGTGCTGTGACCAGAGAACCATTGCAGACCAGATCCAGTCCTGTGCCGAGCTGTGACCAGAACCATTGCAGATCCAGTCCAATCCGATGTGCCCAGCAGCCTGTCCCAGAACCATAATTCCTGACCAGAATCCCTAACCAGAGTCCCTGAGGTTCCGTTTGAAACCCAGATAGTGATTATCTATAAATAGGACTGTGTCACTAGCATATGTACTGTCCATAGTAATCCCCTATCCAAATCCATCCTATCTTGTCTTCAGAACCTGCATTGTGAGAAATCTTTTTGAATTGCCTGAACTCTCTATTTTATCCATTCTATCTTCCTTTTGGACTAGTATTGTTAAAAATATCTTTGCGCTGATATATTTCATCTGAAGAAGGCAAGCTCCTCGGCAGGCAATTACCCAGATCCAGTGGCTGTGCTCCTGTGTGGTATTTGCTTCTTCATAGTCATCCCCTAGTATAAGAAATACCATTTGTCTTTTATAAGCGTTTCCCTGTTTTTCCATTCGTGCGCCTGTCTCAGAAAAACAACCTCCACTAAAACGTCCATAACTTTCTAAATGTTACTGCTAGAAACGACATTTCAACTTCTGCTTGTAGCTCACATCCACAGCTTTCCAGAGAAGCAAATACCCATCTCAAATCCATATAGTTTTCCCGCGATTACGATTACCGCACATGGAAAAGTTTGCCACAAATTTTGTTTTAGGAAATTTCTATCACGTGTAAAACAGCTTTTCATTGCACCCGACCTCAGTTTTAAGTTTTCACATTTCTTATTAGTGTCAAATCTTTCTAGTGTTTGTCTGCAACTACCTAAAGTTGCTCCCATTAGAATTTAAACCATTTCAGCAATTTAAGCCATATTTAGTGTTTTACCCAATCCATTCTCAGGTAACTTTAAAACCATTTTGACAGTTTGCCAATCAATTCTGTTTCTCTCTCGTGTTGCTGGTGGGAAATTGGTGGGACATTGGGATTGATATTTTGTTGGAATTCTGCATTCCTGAATACCTGCTCTCTCTCCTTCTATCTTTTTATATTGCAGATTGGGGGGTTGAGGGGTGTGCAGGGGGAAATAGTAACCACATTACCATTTGATTGAACACACACACACAAAAGTATTAATTCTGTGCTGCATTGTTTTTGCTCGTTTTTACTCCTTGTGATTAAAGAGATTGCTTAGTGTTACCTCACCCCATTGGTGACTATTGTATAACCATTAAAAGTGTGATTATTTTGTGAACTGCATAAATAAATATTTTAACTTTGCAAACCAGTCTGATTCCTGGTTAAGTGTGACGGGTTGGCTCCAAGAGAGGGGCATGATATGAGTGGTACATCGTTCAGAATAAAAGAACTTTTAGACACATCACTTTTGACATCACTTACAATCCAGATATGTTAGGTTGCTCCTAAACATACAGGATTCCATTGCTGATGTCGCTGTTGCTTATCCCAATTGAAAACAAGATGCTTCTAAAGGAGAGATTTCATTTAAATGTGTGGCACTTGGGAACAGTGGAATTGTGGGAATTGAGATTGATTTGACTTTTAGATGAATAAAGTGCAGTGGGATGGGTAAAGTAATAAGCTGGCGGGCTTCATTAGAGGCATATCGGAAGGATGAACAATGGCCCATTTCAAGAGTACAATCAGAATCATATGGATGGTCTATATCATGCGAAAATACCAGCAGTTGCAAACCCCAAAGCAGACCTTTGCCATCTTCATCTGCACACCTTCGCATTGATCCGCAAATCTACATGTCCAGCCCCTTTCTATTGGTGGCCCCACCATATGGGACCCAATTCACAAAGATTTAGACTGGAGAGATTCAGGATAAACCCTAAGCATCAAAGACTTGCTCTTATGCATACTTTATCCACAAAGTCAACAGCTGGGGCAAATCTGGAGCTGCCTGGAGCACATTTGAGATGCTCATGTGTGAATGTGAGTCAACATGATTCGCTCTAGTTTAGGATTTGTGAGTCCGGTGTAAGGTAGCAGCAGCATGTCTGAAATGATCACGTGGATTTCCTGATTTCCTTCATTGCAATCAAAGCTTTGTGAATCAGGCTCATAATAAAAAATGTGACATGCACTATCATCCTTTAAATCAAGGAAATGGGGTGGGTGCAAAAGCTACACATCAAATGCCACCTTGTTTTTATCTTTTTTTGCATTTATTTGCAGTGCACATAACCCGTAGGTATCTAGGCGCTAGTTTCATTGTGGAAGGGAAGGTTATTTATAACACGCTCGTTTTTTTTGGGGGGGGGGTTTCAAGCAAGGGTCCGTGATTCGAACCTATTTGCTCAGCACGTCTTGCTTTCGAGACCTGCGCGTTGCCACAGAGCTATCCTCCCATCCCATATGTGAGGCTGCTGGTCTCCTGTTGTTGCAATGCTCACTTTTTGATGCGCAGTACTGTTTGTTATCATCTTTGTTTTTTTGTGGATAGCATCGACTGCAGTGAATGCCTTGATTATTAACAGTACAGATGAGCACTTCCGCATCTGAAAGCTGACATTCCACCCAAAATCATGCTTTAGCCCACTGTGCAATAACTTAGTGGGCAACCCCACATCATTCAAAATGAGACACAATTCTGACTGTCCCTAGTCATGAGGGTATCCAGACATGAACCCTGCACTCTCTGTGCCTAGAGATATACCGCTTCGCCTCACTGATGATGCCCAACAAGGCAGAAACAGGTGTCTGGGGCTGCTGCTGGCGCGTGTGTTCGGAAGTGATTTGCCTAGCATTTTGGTGCAGGACTGTCTTTGTGGGCGGGCCAAATTAATATGCAAGTTAATTCTTCTCTACTGGTAATGCAAAGTGGGCTATAAAGTGATAGAAGACCCTCTTCAATGGGCACCCTCCAACACAAAAGTCTTTTAAAGATGTATTCATCCTCAGTAGAAGGGCTCTCACATTTTTGGCTAATTTTGAAAGACTTGGCGAGTGGAGTAGAAGCACAGGTCATGGAAAAGGGGGAGAGACAGATGATGGAAAAAAACTAAAGGGTGCACAGGGACAATGGGGACACAGAGGCGGTGAGCAAGGCGAGTGGGGTGCAGGGTGGTAGGTCGGAGATGAGTCAATGGGCGTCTGGATGTTGTCCTCTTAAATTAAGATGGCAGCCTCAGGTCAGAGTGCAGGCGGTGAAGAAAGGCACTTTCTAAAACAGAGGAAGTAGGAGAATGTAGGTAGAGAGATACACAATCGTTCCTCCACAATGGAATCCACACAAAATAGCCTCGCGGTACTCTTGTTCAGGGATGAATTGCCTAGCATTCTGGTTCTGAAATGTCCTTGTGGGTGGGTCAGCCTGATATGCAAATGGCTATTTCTTCACTGTTAAGGCAAAGTGGGCCCTCCTGAGGTGGCACCTTGCCACAGAATAGACTCTTTAAGTAGTGTTAGCCACTTGATTTATTGCATGAAAGCAAAGTGCAAATCTAATGGGTTTAGGGTTTACTCTGCTAGACCATGTAGAACTTTATATATGGTAATACATCTACTTCCAAGTAGACCCTGATTGCATAGCTTTCATGAAGCTAAACGTTAGATTTCAATTCCAAAAATGATGTTTCTTTGTAAGAATACAATATTCGGCACTGGACCGATCATCTACTGCTGCTAAATAATAATATTTGGAATGGCCAGTAGTTCTTCCTGCGATATATATATACATACAATTAATACAATGATATGATATCAAGCTGTGATGTTGAACACGTATGAAGAGGAGGAACATGTTTGCCTATACAAATATGAAACATGCTGGCTTTGGCAAGGCTTGCTTTACTTTATTTGTCTCAGGTTAGCATTGTGTGTCCATTACTTTTTAGCTGCCATTATTGATGGGGTAGAGTTTGGGTAGTAATATTTTACTATTGGCATTCCATGATAGAAATAATATATGGCTGTGACTGTTGTTGAGCTGGACAGTATTCACCCAAAAAGTGACAATGCCATTAAAAGACATTAAAGGTGTCCATGAATTAATATGTGTGTCATATTTTCAGTAGTCTGCCTGATTAAATCTGATTTAACCTGAAGAAACGCATCGAATTTGCAAATAAATTATTGATTGAATTCATAGTCGCTGTTCAGTCCCCTTTGAATGAGTAAGTAAAGCGTAAGTCTGAGTTATTGTGCTTAACTTATTATTTATCACTTCAGATCATTGATAAGGCGCAACGTCTTCCACCGGAGGGCACCTCAGAATAAAAAATGAGGGCAAATACAAAGAGGAAGATCTGAACAGGAACCAACATTCAGTAAACGTGCATAAAAACAAATAGTGCTCGCTGCTAGTTTGAATGGTGGTGACAGCAAAAAGGAAATAATGACAGAACTGCCCCTGTAAGAACATACCTGGGAAGACTTTGCACCAGCAATGTCAAAACGGGCCTTTGTAAGAACACACCGTGATTGCTTTGCCCCAACAATGACAGCAAATGCCCACAGAAGAACACAGTTGGGATGGCTTTGACCCAACAATGCATATGTTCCCCTTTAAGGAGACAGATGTAATTGTTTTGGCCCAACAATGCATTCACACCTGTAAGAATACAGCTGTGACAGCTTTACTCTAGCATGCCAGCATTTGCCACGGTAAGTGCACACCTGTGATGGCTTTGCCGCTGAGTGCCAGTTTTTGTCACTCTAACAAAACAACTGTGAGGATTTTGCTCTAGCATGCCAGTATTTGCCCCTGTAAGGACACACCTTGGATTGCTTTGACCAAACAATGCCAGTATTTGCTCCTGTAAGAACACACCAGTGATGGCTTTGCCCAAACATGTCATTATTTTATTTTTTCCTGTAAGTACACACTTGTGAAGGCTTTGCCCCAGAATTCCAATGTCTGTCGATGTTTGGACACAAAAGTGATGGCTTCCCCTCAACATGCCCTTATTTGCCTCAGTACAAAAATATCTGTGATGACTTTGCCCCAGCAATGCCAGTATTTTCCCTTGAATGAACACAGCTGTGATGAATTTTCCCCAGCAATGCCAGTGTTTTCCCTTGTAAGAACACACTTGTGATGGACTTTCCCAACAATGGCAGTATCTTCCCCTATAAGACATCACCTATGATGGTTTTTCCCCAGAATGCTAATATGTTGACTCTCTCTTTCCTTCTTAAGCTTAGATCGGTGACAGCATCTTGTTGGCACCTTCTTTGTCTTTTGCATCAGATTTGACAATTTCCCTAGTTCTCATGTTGGGTATCAGCTTCTTGTGCTCTGATTCTTTCCGACCATAATTATTATACATTTCTATACTCCATTCCACATGCAACCCAGCTGAAACAACTGAGTGTTATATCCACACCCATTTCTTTCTATTCTGGAACTTCTTTATCATATAGTTAAGTGTTCTGACTATCACAGCGGTTTGATGTACATTCTGGCAGTTACAAGTCATGAGCTCACTTTTTTCACTTATTCTCACAGTTATGTGTCCTATGCTGTGACATGGTATGGGGATTGCCCTTGTAAAATGAGAACTGGAACCCCTCTGAACATGGGGTAGGCAGATTACCAGGGCAAACGCCAGAACTGATCCTAGCCCAGATGTAGGGTCAGGGAGTTGGGGGGACTCCAGTCCCTGTACCCCCTGAGCATTTCTGGTATGCTGAAAATGTTGGAATCACTGTCTGTCGCACTGTGCCTTCTTGCCTCTTGTCTGGCCAGAGTTCTTTCTTAATATGTCAGACTCCAGTTTGTCAGCAGCAAAGCACACTGGGCATGGAACCAGGATTGTTGAACACGAGTCTCACTCCTCTGACACCATCCAGACAACCGGCAAGAACATCAACTTCCAGCTGCTGCAGGATGGGGATGCATGCAATTCTCAATAGCATGGATGAATTGCGTTTGGGTGAGGCCAGAAGGAGATTTGATGAACTGAGAGACCAGGTGGAGGGCAGAAATTGAAGTGGACTGCTGACGAATTGTTGGAGGTATTGGAAGAGAGCCAGGTAAGCTATTGTGTGTGAGAGAGAGTGCGATCACGAGTGGGAGAGCTCAGTGATTGGGGTGAGAGAGGTGTGGCAGGGTGAGTGGTAGTAGAGAGACAGAGGGAGTAGACAGACATTAAAGGTGAGATTGGTACAGAGAGATGCAGTGAAAGAGAGAGCGGAAGGGGTGAGTGAAAGTCTGAGAGGACAGGTTTAAATGGGAAGGCTGGAGCAGTAAAAGAAAGATAGGGAGAGAGAGAGAACGGGAGAATGGAGGACAGTGAGAAAGATCGGAGGGACAGAGAGGCGGCGAGAGACAGGTGACTGGTGGGAGTAGTAGGAGATAGAGAGAGATGGGAGGAGAGTTATGAGATCAGAGGAACAGGGAGGCAGAGAGACAGGAGGGAAAAGTAAGTAGAAAAGAAGAACGGAAGAGAGTGAGAAAGATCAGAGTGACAGAGAAGCAGAGAGAGAGAGACAGCTCAGAGCAGTAAGAGAGAAAGAGAAAGGAGAGTGTGGAAGATTGGAGCTACAATGAGGTGGAGAGAGACAGGGGGAGTGATATGACAGATATAGAGTCAGAGAGAGAGACAGAGAGAGAGAGGGAGAGAGAGAGAGAGAAGAGAAGAATGAGGAAGAACAGAGGGGGAGAGAGAGTGAGAGGAGGAGGTATGAGGAGAAAATTATAGAGGAGCAGAGGCAAGAGCAGCGGGGAAAGCAGAGGAAGAGGATGGCAAGAAATAGAGAGAGAAAGTCAGAAAGAGAGACAGGGAGAGTGAGAGAGAGAGAAGGTAGAGAGAGAGAGGGAGAGAGAGAGAGGGCACATCTTGCACATCATAACTTGTGGTATCTGTAGAGAAATGAGTCCTTAGAAAACCCTGGAAGCAGTAAGATGTGTAAGGTTACGGCCTTTAAGCCCTCACTGTAGTCCAGAGTACAACCAGATAGTAGGGGTTACCCGTCACTAGTCTTGCCTTACAAACGGCTGGGGAACAGGGAAGGCTGGGCTAGGGTGGAGGGCACCAACAGAAAAATTATTAAAGTTGACGATACAAATGGTGAAGTACATAACTGAATCCTTCAATTCTTGAGCCCCTTTATGACAAGCAGTGACATCCTGGGATTGTTCAGGCCCTGATAGAGAGGCCACCCACTGCCTAGATAGATGGTAAGAATCGTCATTAATTACTAAAACAGTCTGACTATCTACGAGGGCTACTCCTAGAGCCACTGCATGTGATCTATGTGGGGATGAGGAAGTGGTAGTTCCACCATGAGAGAAGGCCCTAATAAACACTGCTTTCCACCTATGGAAGAATCTCTCGGAAGTCTGGTCTAAAGCCCAAACACTCTGTAGATGTTGAAGAAGGAGTCATAAATGGAGAATGATGGGGCGAAGTTAAAGGCATGCTGTTTAACATGGGAAATAACGCACATGTGATCAAACCACGGCAACGGATTGAGCAGCTAGTCTGTGAGAAGATCCCAGCCAGAGATATGTAAGAGTGGAGGACCTAGACAATATGGAGAGAGTAGAAGCCTGTTTGGATAGATGACTGAGACACAAGGTGAAAGACACACCCAGAGGGAAGGCCTGGCGTTTCTCACATTTTCAGCGGCCCAATGAGTAGATCCCCTGCTGGAACAAGCTCAGAAGAACCTGGCGTCAGAAGAAAAAAGTAAAACCCTAATGAATTCTGATTTCATAGAGTGAAGAGGACTCCTCCAAAGGGTTGCTGTAAATCCAAAGGCAGATGTGTCAATTACTATCAACTACTGGAACTCAGGTCCTCTCAGAAAGTTCTGTTGGACCAAGCTCACACGCACCTTACCACAGGGCGCATATAGCTGGAGGTGACACAAATGCATGTGTTGAGTTGATCCTACGGACCTGGAGTCAAATAAAGAACGCGTGCACTATCTGCCTCATATTACAAAGGACATCAATGCACAATGTACCAAGGACACTGGATTGATATGGACATTATAGGCCCTCTTGAACCATCTCAAGCACAGAACTAGTGGATTCTGGTCATCATGGACTATGCCACTCACTACCACAAGAGCTTCATTTTGAGGAGTAGCACAACAGAAGCTATCCTAAAAGTACTGTTTGATTTTTTTTACCCGGGTGGGATTCCCTCAAATGATCTTGACCGATAAAGAAGGAGGGTTATAAAGATTAATGGGCAAAATCCTATGCCTCACATCAATGATTTGGTCAAAACCTTGGTCTGCAACATTTTCATCTCCACCCTGGATCTCACCTAATGTTACTGGCAAGTGCCCCTGGACACTCAGGCCAGGAACAAATGACTTTTCCTCCACTGATGGGGTCTTTCAGTTCACAGACTTGCGCTTTGGGTTACATTGGGCACCAGCCACCTTTGAGTGGCTCATGGATTGATTCTTACTGGCAAGTGCCCCTGGACACTCAGGCCAGGAACAAATGTCTTTTCCTCCACTGATGGGGTCTTTCAGTTCACAGACTTGCGCTTTGGGTTACATTGGGCACCAGCCACCTTTGAGTGGCTCATGGATTGATTCTAAGAACCGTGCTGAGGATTTGCTGCAATCCACGTCCACAATCCCCTTTTTTATGCTTGAAAGCACACATAACATATTTATATTGTATTTTATTTGCATTCATTATTTCAGTTAAATGATTCCACACATGTGTCCCTAGCTGGGCTCAGGGTTTGGTATTAAACTATGCCTAAACAGAGTTTGGTAAATACATTGAGAGTATAGATATGTGCTGGCCCTCTGGGTTGGGTTTGTTTCTTCAACAATGCCCGCAGCAATAGGACATACCAATGGTAACCAATATCACTGCAATATGAAGTGCTCATGAGTGGAGTTGAGAATGATTCGCTTTTTCGTAACATAACAGAGAATGCCAGTAAGGGCATGGTGGCTGTCCTATAGGCTGTCTGGAAAGCATGTTTATCGTTGTAAATAATTTGCAAGATATGGGTCTGTTTGATTATATCAGATTGTTTTTGTATTTGTGGGAACAGCAGTGGTCAAAACATTGGGGACCTTAGGTCCAGTTAAAAGGTATGTCAGAACTCAGAGATTTACTTGGTAATCAGTCAGTAAATAATGTATATTTTACTTTGAGGAGTCAGTATGAAAAGCATGTTCTGTGTAAGTTCATGATTGGTTGAGATGTAGCTATAATTAGCTTCAAAGAGTTATTTGTCTTCAAAGAAATACACGCCAGCTATAAATTCCAACCATAATTTTCGACCAACAGTCAATACTTGGCATTTTCTGGAAATCTTAATATCCCATACCTTTCAATTGATAATCCAATCCCATTCATAACCGGCCCAGGGACTAGTAGATGGGAGCCAATATTCCATGAATGGGCCCATATGCAGGACAATTGCACTGAGAGTGTTTACTCCGCCAACCAGACCCTTTTCAGATGTTTGCTATGACCATAGGTCAGAGGATACTCCTGAATTATTTGTATGGGCTCTTGGATAAGATTGATGTGTAATGTCATCACCGATAGTTCTTAGTTGAGTATTCAGAAAGCTTGCATCTCTAAGCTGACAAAGGGCCTCATTACACGGAAGGCGGTAAGGGTTAACGGTCACCGGTAGTGGTACCGGTGACCGTTAACCCTTACCGCCTTACTATGAGGTCCCTTTGCAGGTTGGTACTTTAACGCCTGCTTTTTCGCAGGCGTTAAAAACCAACCCGCAAAGGGACCAGGGTGCTAAATATGGTACCGCAATTTGCGGTACCGTAATTAGCACCTTCCCCATTCCCATTATGCCCTATGTGGCAAAAATGGGAATGGGGAAGGGCAATGGGGGAAGGGGGAATTACCGCCCCGCCAACCTTGGAATACAATGCCTACCGTGTAATGAGGCCCAGAGTCTCTTCCGATTCACTGTCCAGAAGAAGCGATTTAAGAAATTACGTCTTTTCGCAAGTTCTGAGTAACAGGGCTCAATTCACTTATGATCAACAGTTCTGACATGCTTGCACATACGAGTTTTCAGCCCTCTGAGTTCATGAAAAATGGCCTTTTCCAACTTTTTCATCATGTACATGTGGTTTGTAAACATTTCAGGCCAAAACTGTAGGAACATCAACATCCCAGATATGCCCTTCTACATCTGTCTTTCTGTTCGATTGTATGACTTTCTGCTGTACTAAAAGATGCCCCTTTTGTGCAACGTGGGAAATGGCATGTTATTGGAAAACTCGATGAAGGAAGGACACATGTGATAATTCCTAGAAGCAGCTAGGATTGTCCAACTGTCTGGCAGATGAATTTTCCTATTTGGTGACACTGCTGTTCTCCTAATGTAGTGAGGTTGTTAAAGTATGCAGTGCTTGAAGTATGATAAACTATGTTGGGACGGTGTGCTGGAAAGATAGGAGATTGGAAGAACCTCACGTTGTGAAATGTAGAGAGTGTCAATGCATAGTCTTTCAACAGTATTATCATTATTATCATTATGGACTAAGGGGGTGTCCATACATCAGTTAGGTCCCTGTTCATCTTCTGGCATACAGTATCCAGGTGCAGCTGCCAGACAGTGTAAAATAAATCACCTAGATTGGTGACATTAGCAGGGAATTTAAACATTCTCATTTTACATTACTGACTGAAACCCAGACATTTTTGGTATTTCTCCTCATGACCTGAAAAATAGAAGTATTAGCACAACATACTCTCAAACGAGTCATGTGTGATGGCCTCGGCCATTCATTTCCTTGCACATGGGACACAACAATCTGAGGGCTAGTAGCAACAATAGGGACTGTAAATAAATATTGCCCAGTTGCCTTTGCCATTGTTTTGGGTGGAGCTTCCTGTTCAATGGGGACCAAGTTTGGAGGGTCATCCCACTGAGGAGGTACCTGTCTGAATGTACAAGGAGCTGCTCCAGGGAGAAAATCTAATGATTTTCCGTCACACAATCTGATGGGCCACAGGTGCCTCCTTGCCAGATCACAACAGAGCAGTGTCTCCACCATCGCCACTCCCTGATCTGTTTGGTAGTAACCATATCAGCATTCTCAGGTTCTCTGCATTGTCTGTTCCTTATAGTCTCTGAGCCAAACATATACGTTTTGTGTGTTAAAATCATCTTACATCATACTTTAACAGCCATTAATACAGCTGGTCACTAATCAGAAGAAGTAGCTGCAGCATCCATGGATTTCCTGATCATTTGTAGTGGCAGACATTAATCCACTCAGCATATTCTGGCACTAGGCTGAGGAGATCGTAGTCAATAAAGCTTGTATAGCCCCCTCCACCTGGTGGCCATTGAGATGTTGCATTGATATGCCTTGACAAAAACAAAGCCTCTAGGTTTCAATCAATACCACAATTGTTTTGTCTCCTTCCAGAGCGCTTATTTGATCAGTGAATGAATAGGTTTGATGTTTTTGATAAAAGTCTGTCATACCATAAAATGGCATCTTATGTCAATTATATAATTACCCTAGCTAAAGGAAGTGGGTTGATTGAGGCAGGTACCTTGGCCAGCCCATCAAAATGTAATGTACCCAGTTCTCTGAACACTTCTCATCCTCATCAAAGCACGGGGCCATCAGGCCATTTTTAGGTTACATTGATCCCAGAGTTTTGATATCCTATTCTTCAGAACAATGTTTTGTCTTTCAGTTACCCCTGACACATTCTGGAGGTAGAAGTAGTGGGGTTTCTGCTAAAGCTGAAGAGTGGAGCAAAGTTCTTTCACAAATGCCCTGTTAAGTTTGTTACTCTGTCACTGTTCACTGTAACAGGCACACCACATCATGGGCCAAAGTCTGTAAGTCTGCCTCAGCCATTTATATATCCTCCTTCCTGAAAGGATAGCCTTTAGCTACGGTGAAGATAGATCCACCAACACCAGAACATACACTTAGCCTTGGAATTTTGGAATCTGGGTCAAATCTACCTGCACATTATGAAAGGGGTTGCACAGTGTGGGGTGTGCCCATGTCCCTGTTTTGATAGTCTTACCAACATTGTGTATTTGGCTGGTGACATAATAGAACTGCCCGTAATGATGTTACACCACAGAGGAAATGCTGTCTAATGCCAATTGTTTCATGGCCAACATCATTCCCCATCTCTCACGTTCGCCACACCATGATCACATGAGACCGGTAATCTAACAGTGCCCTCAGGTAATTTAAATAACCATTTGCAGAGTACCAAATGTTATCAGAATATAAGGAAGAGCCTGCCATAGCACCTTCTTGGAGGGAAGCAAAGGGATGTTGCTGCACTTCAATTTGTGACAATAAATGTACAGCCTGAGAGTTTTTGCGTCAGGACAGTTTGCTGCAACTTTGATGAGAGCATTTTCCCTGGTGATGATGTCTCAGGGTGGTCGGTGAGCAGTACATTTAACCATGACAACTTCTTTTGCTAACATAACAACATCTAAAGGAACAATACATTCCAGTCTGTTTTTAATCAGCAAACCTGCAGCTGTTAAAAATCCCCCTTTCCAAACAATACCAATGACATACCTGGTGTCTGATGGTTAGTGATTTACCTTCATACAATTGACACGCTTTAATTAGGGCAAATAATTTGACAATTTAACAGAATATACCTCGGGACACACTTTTCAAAATACCTTTTGAAGAAGACAATGCATATCCATTGGCCAATGTATTATTTTTGTCTCGTAGACAGGACCCATCAATAGGAACAGTGAGTTCAGAACTCACAGTAATAGAATAATGTGCTTCACCATGTGCATGACTCAGGAGTCATGAGAATTGATTAATAGCAAGTCATTGTTTTAGAGTATTTTTTGCATTATTCGGTCAAATCAGTTCATATTTTCTATGACAGGACACATTTTCAGTTTTTGTTTCCAACAATAACGCTGTTACTGCTTGAGGGACTGCAGCAATAAGGGGGCAAACAGAGCCAACCATTCTGATAACTGAATCACTAGTGCATTCATGACAATAGAAGATAACGGGTTACTTGTAATCTGGGAAAGTTACTTTGGTGTCTGGAAATTGCATGTTTATTACCTGTAAACGCTGCCTCTGCCTCAGAAGATCATTGAGGAGGTTCAGGTGTATCTAAACATGTAATGTTCTGAAAAGCCTTATGGAGGGCAGCATATTTGAGGCATCACTACCGGCAATACCCTACATGCACAGGAAAGAACGTATCTGTGTAACAGTGGTAAATATTAGGCTTTTCAGAATAATAACAATATCATAGATTTTATGTAGAATGTATCAATAATGTTTTGGGGCTAGCGTGAAGGGCTGTTGGTACAA
The DNA here is from genome assembly GCF_040938575.1 of Ambystoma mexicanum. NCBI lineage: Eukaryota > Metazoa > Chordata > Amphibia > Caudata > Ambystomatidae > Ambystoma > Ambystoma mexicanum. The sequence continues at coordinate 609,683,085 of NC_090925.1, read as the reverse complement.
GGACATCTAACACATTCTATGGTTTAGGGCTTACCAGAATCTGCTAGCCACGCAGCTGCCCCTGCAATCTCCAAACTTTAGGTCTTAGTGCAATTGGACATCACTGAAACCTACTCCACATTCTATAACACAATGGGCCTCATTACGAGGCTACCGGTCCGGTAACAACGGTACCGGTATGCTTGTCGGTACCTTTGTTACTGGACCGGCAAACTCCGAGTTGTGCCGCTGGTTCCTTTCATTCCGTCAGGCACTGCCTGGCGGAATGAAAGGCACCCGCAAGCACAGCGAGCCTGTAGCACCGGTACCGTAATGAACAGTGCCGGTGCTACAGGCATCCCCATTCCCATTTGAGCCCTATAAGGCACTGGCGAAAGGGCAATTACCAGGTCTGGTGGGGCCGGAATACCCTGGTAATTGCCCATTTGCGGGTGCCGGATTTTCTTGCCGGTATGGAGGTAGCCTTGCCGATAAAACCGGCAAGGCTACCTCCAACCTTGTAATGAGGCCCAAATGATTTGGAATTGTACTTGGATCTCGCTCTCTCTGTGTTTTTCTTTTTTGTGTCTCTTTCATGGCTCTGTAATAAATATTTTCATTAAATAACCATAACCCATAATCGATCATGGAATTTCTTTTTCCAGACAGCAGCAACGGGAGTGTCTCTTAAATAGAGAGCACCTGCAGAGATATCATGAACCAAATAATGTACATTTCTTGACAAAACTATCATTTATGTTTGGAGGCTGTGGGCCCCTTCTTGAGTGATCAGTAAACATACCAAAAAAATCCTGTTTACATGTTTCATAAGAAGGTGATGTTAAAAGGAGATTATCAACATACTGCACAGAGGTTGAATTACATCTAGAAATGTCTTTAAAATGACAGCAAATAGTGTATGGCTTCCAGTGCGGTCTTGTAGGTGTGTTTAATTAAACTGTAAACCTAGATAGGTAAACACAAGCAAATGAAGAAATTCAGGGTCTATAGAGATAGAAAAGAATGCACAGCAAAGATCGACAACAGGACAATAGGAAAGGTGGAGTATGAAAGGGAATAGTTGAGGAATTTGGTACTGGGGGAAGGCAGGCAACAATACAGAATGTACTGCTCTGAGTTACTGATCAAATTGATATGTATCTTTATCTGGTCTCTTCACAGGAAGGACAGGGGTATTGCAGGGACAAGTGCTTAGTACAACTAAACTGTGCTTCTCCAATGAAACAAGAAGCATTGCAAACACTATTGAAGCTTCAGGCATAATGGGCCCTGGGGTACTTTCAAGAGGATACAAACAGGTTCTCCATTGTGTATTTGATCAATTTCCTTACCATGATGTGTCCATAAATGGCCGGGAGCTTCAGAGACTAACATAACAGGATATTTGCTTAGCGACCCATTGATGGGGATTGGTGGTAAGATTGGTCCTTTCGATAATGTAGCAAATCAAATATTTGCATTTTCAAAGGGACAGTCTAGAAAACACACCATCTGGGACACAGGGATTTAAGTTACATTGCATGTTATGTCCAAATGAATTGACAGGAGAAGAGGGGCTCTGCCCATGTTGATCTGATGTCAAACTCAGAGATTCAGAAATAGGAGTAGATATAGGGGGCACACAGGCAGCTTTGAAATATTGACAGCTCCAATGGCCAAAGAGGAAAGGGGTGCAGGTGGAAAATCTTTATACTGGAAGGCTTCAGTGTTTGTAAGGCATGACGTATGTGGTCTATTCCCTCAATCAAAAATTCTAGAAGAGGGACTTCTTGATTAACATATATTAGCACATGGAGATCATTATTGACCTCTTATCACCCATTCAGAATGTTTAGAGTACATTCAATACCTACTAGTATCAAAAGCAGAGAGGGATTCAACAATGCAATGTCCAGACAAGTTTTCTTTCAACAAGACACTTTGTCTCTAAGATACTTTTTTTTTGCTGCAATATCCTATTTAACACATGAAAGAGAAAGCTAGAACATGTGAAAATACTTTTGCTTTCTTATAGAAAAACCGTTTGTTACACAGCACCAAATGCATGCTCATTTCATACCAGGATCAGTTCAACCAAGTGTGCAATTGAAAGGTGTAATTCATGAGGACAACCATGTTATGTCAATACTACAAAATAAAACCACATTTAATTTACTAAATCAGTTGCTATTTACTTTGTCCGGTATTAAAGTAATGTTTTTTATTTCACCACCAAAGCACCAAATCATGTTTTGCTAAAAACACAATGTGCTAATAATCTTACAGATGTTGGGAGGGGTCATTATCACTTAGGATAATGAACCTTCCCCAACATATGTCCCTCGTATTCGCCTCAGGCCATAACTTGATGGCGGGTCATTATCCCACCCTCAGTCTATAAGGCTATATTAAAGGGTAGATGACACCATCACATTCTCAGAGGCTGTTCTCATATGAGTTTCTAAAGTCCGGGGCAACTGTCACCTTTCACAAGAAAGGTGGTACACCAGGCTTTGGGAATGAGAGAAAGGTGGAAGAATTTGCGAGGGTCTATCAGGGCATTCACATGTCCAATATCCTTCTTGTTTACAGTAATTACAAGCACTATTAATTCCTGGGACTGCTTTTTGAAAACCATGTATGCCTCCTCTTCCACTGCCATCTGCCGTGTCCAGTTCCCCTTGCTGCGCTCATGTCTACATCTGCATCCCTACCTCTGTCTCTTCCCTGAAAGCTTTGCCATTGTAGAGCCCTTAACTTTGTTTCATTGCTGTTGTTCTTTTGAGCTTGCCGTGCCAGGCACTGATTAGCAGCTATCACTAATTCTGAAAGTGGCTTTATTTGCTGTATTAGAAAAAAAAAAACCCATTGCTGTTGTAATTTTGTTTGTAGTCCATGAACATACACTGCACCAGCCACCTCCTGTGTGATCTCTGGGGGTTGCTGATGCGTGCGTGTTTTGCAAAGACTACTTCCAAGTGATCCAAATAATTGCCCGGCGATTCGCCCTTATTTTGTTTAGAGTTGTCAATGATTGGCCAATCAGCTTTTCATGGAGAAACTTAAATTATATCTGACTTGAACTAAATCTGTACCTGTGCCCTGTGTCTTAGGTGGGCCAGTCACTGTGTTCTGGGAAGTGCGGATGCACCTTTGCCATCAGGATTACTAGCATTCTCGAATTAATTTCCACCCAGGATGCATTATCACACTGTATAAAGGTCTGCAACTATTCTATACATTTCTCTGATTGATCTCTAGAATCTTTCAATAGACCTATAAGATCTCCTTTTGTCCAATGAAAATGCACTGTCACTAATTCGCCATCCCTGTCTCCTGTGAGCTCTGGTAGCTGTTTTAAAGGGGCTTGAAAGTGAGGGATTAGGAGGCATATACAACTCCCATCATAGTATGAAGACAGTTGAAGACCAAGCACTCCAGGGTATCGGAATAGTGGAAGAGTGAAGAACAGATAGTTGGCTGAGACTGGTATGGTACAGTGAGTGGTTATTAAGGATGGGTAGAGTGATAGCTGGGACGATCCCTTTTGGGAAAGAGAGGTTAAAGAGGAAACAGTGAAGGGAGGTTGGCTTTTAAGGTCTTTGATAGTTTGCACAGTGAACATATCCATGGAGGCAAAGGGCACATTGGCTGTCTTAGGAATCAGGGCTAATTCAGTAGCAGAGGTTGGGGAAAAAGAACAAAGGAGGATGGAGTATATGTGAGTGGGGGTGAGAAGGAAGGGCAGAAAGGAGAGAAGGTTAGTGAGCTTGTGAAGAATCTAACAGAAGCCATTGGGTGAGACGTAGGGTTGAGGGAAGCTTAGCCTGAAAGATGTAGGAGAGTGTGTGGGGGAGAGAGCAGAGAGAGGAGATTAGATTAACTAAAAAGGTGGACATATCTGCAGCCTATGGAGTAGTGATGGCATGGAGCTCTTTGTTGTAGAAGATCTGTAGTGGAGCTGGGAGGATTCACATCATTCCTGCAGATATAGGCGCGTGTCCATTTTGAAGCAGCAAATGTCCAGAGCTATTCAGGGCTGTGGGCTGGGAGCAGATCAGTTAAAGTCAGTAAAGCGAGCTGGGTAGTGATTTTCGAAAGGGGAATCTGAGAGCCAAGTTGAAGCCATTGAACGACTGTTCAATAGTGGATCCCTGGCATTATACACATTTAGGAGGGATAATCTGACCTCTGCGATGTTTGGAGCCACTGAGTACACCGTAAATGTGCAATTAGCTATGTAAGAGTTGGGAGGGAGAAGAGGTGGAGGGAGAACCAAGATTCTGAAATGTTGGAGGGAGAGGTCAGTCAGGGAGAAGCCAATAATGGGAGCCAAGTGACAGGTCCAGGTCGAGGAAGATGAAGTTGAGTGGAACAGGGATCAGTTGCGTATGAGACAATGAGAGGGTAGGGGCAAGCAGTGTGGTGGCAGTGTGTTCATAATAGTGTGGGAGAAAGTGAGATGGCAGAGGTTAGGCTGAGGGATATGTCCTGTTTAGCAGGAGTTTTAGTACTTCACCTTGCCTGGACAGTTGAGGGGAGAGAAGGAATGTAGCAGAGTCAACGGGCCTCATTACAATAGTGGTGGTAAGGCAACAACGGTGCCGGTAGTGCTATCAGTGCCATTGTTACCATGCTGCCAAATTACGAGTCTGCTTGCGGGTGCCACTCTGCACGCCTGGTCAGACCAGGCGTGCAGAGCGGCACCTGCGAGCACAACTGGTTGGTAGCAACAGTACCGTTATGAACGGTACAGCTGCTACCATCCTCCCCCTACCCATTGAGCCCTGTGGGGGCTCAAATGGTAATGGGGACGCACCGGATCCGAGTCCCGCGAAAGGGGAATTACTGGGTCCGCTGAGGTTGGAATGGCCTTGTCATTCCCGTTTCGCGGGACCCGGAGCCGGACCCGAGTTTGGGGGTACCCATGCCGGTATAAATGGCATGTCTACCTCCAACTTCGTAATGAAGCCCAATTTAACTGACAGCAAGCATCACAGTGCTATGGGGGACAGGCCAGGTTTCAGTGAGTGCCCAATGATTGCAAACAAGGTGTGTGGGAGTTGACCTGGCAGGAAAGATGTGTGACCAGCAGGCAACAAAGGCCGTTCTTAATACCTACTATGCTGGATGTTATTTTGTATATATCACGTGATTTGCTTATTGTTTTGCTCGATTTATCGAAACAGCATTCTGATGCACCTCAATGCTATGTTCACACAAAATGAGAAACAACAAATAAACAAATAAACAAATGCAATAAATGGAAATGGCACAGACTGGCCCAGGTGGCTTGGCTGAGGCCTCTGGTCATGTGGGTACTGGAAGCAATTGATCTCCAAATCGCTTGATTCTAAGATGGCTGACTGACCAAGTCCAACGCACATGTAGACCTGCTTCTGTGTTATCTGGCAGTTCTGCTTCATGTGTCCAACATGTGCATAACACAAAAAGAAGGGGGCTCCTGTAAAATGTAGTGCATGCATCCTGGAATTTGTGCCACGCGGATGCATGCAGTATTTTGGCTTATTTGAGGGGCTCTGAGTAGTGGGGGGGGGGGCTCCCCTATGCAACAGGTGCTGCAGGGGTTGCTAGTATGGCCTGATATGCACCTGTCTCTGTGTGACGGATTACCATTTAGCAAGTTCGAAAAGCCCTGGATGTTTTGTAATTTCAAAAACACAAACACATTCCTTAAGTTGAATATTGTAGACCCGATTGGCAGCGGAATAGGCAAGCACACATACTTGTTACATCTTAGTCATTGTAAATATTTGTCATTAAACCATGTTACACTAGTATGACAACTTACACAAATATTGTATTCATCACTCTAAATTACAAAATTATTTTAAAACAGATTCCAATTTAGATTCAATCCTAGTTGTACAAATATTGTGGAACAAACATCAATAGTGTTCAACACATATTAGCTGTAATTTCTATTATCATTCCACCTTTTCATTAAAGCTTAACATTCACATTCTACTCTGAATGTCCACATTCTCTCCCGATCTTCATTCATAACCCAACATGTTTCACTCCTTCACTCTCACAATTTAAGATTAATTATCCTGGAGTTTCTTCAGGGGTACACTATTATTTGTTTCCACTCTTATATGACATGTTTTTAATACATCTTGTCATGGATTCGATATGAAATGTCTTTTCTTTATCCTCTCTATATGACAACAGTTGTTTCGTGTTTCATGTAGCTCAACTTCTGGCTTTCATGTCCAACTCCCAATTTTACCTTTAGGTCCAAGTGCAAACTTTCAAATGTGAGATTCAAACAGCTCTCCCGTCTTGAAAATCGTTTCTTAACTGTCTTCTAGTTGTCACTAGTTCCTGGTGTTTTATTCAGTTTGCTCTCACCTTGCCTAAGTATTAAGATGACTCAATCAGCACAATCTTCGTAAAAATGCTGCTTCAACTTCACGGCTAAGAGTCCATGTTGTTCATGTGTCCTTGCTATGTAGATATATGTTATCCCGGGCTTCTACCCTCCTACTTGGGTGGCTCTCTCTATTGATTCTTCATGTCATTGCCGTCTTCCCTGTACGTCACACTCGTAGTGTTGTTCTCTAGCTGTCTGCTACCCTTTTAGTCCGTATTGTCCAGATTTCACTGGCATCTCTTGGAGCAGGTACACTGTTGTGTTCACGACATTTTTGTAATTTCACCTCTAAAAGGGTCATCTGCTACTCAGAATCCCCTTTTATTAACTCCATGCCAAAGGTATAGGGTGTAGCTGGGTTCTGCTACATCAGTATCCTGATTTTCAGTGTCTGCTTTACCAGTGACACAGAACAGGTTTAGAGGTCACAGTTGCGGATTTTACAGCTGCAGTGACAGCCATGTTTCTGCAGCACAGGGTCAGCATTTAAGATATGGCCCCAGTACCAAAACTATGGTGATCATAAGTAGCCCATGATGGTGGCAGGTTAAACTCTAAAATAAAGCTATGCCTGCATTGAGGAATGGTGCATGGCGCTACTTATAATCATTGCAGCCACATTCAATTTAATGTGACACAATGGTACATAAGGTGCTATATAAATGCAAAGTAACATAACATAACATAACATGTGTCAGCTCCTGTGAGCCAGCTCCACCTATGGAAGGTGATGTGCATTCAGGCCAGTCAGGCTGAGCCTGCCAAATGAAAGGTCAGGAAACTTGATGTCCATGCCTCTTCTTTGAGCTCTTTGTGAGGGTAGGTAACACCTTCTGCCGGAGCCAGACACAGACCAGGCAGCGGTCCTGGGCCTAGGAATCAAAGGAGCACACCCATTCAAATGGAGTAGCCTCACACCTAGGTGCTGCATTTCCAAAAGCCGTTGGTCCTAGTGAGAAAGGAAGGGGGCGGGGATAGAATAGTCAGTAGGGCTCTGTACAGTGCAGGAAGACATCCACCATTTTGTTTCTATGTACACCTCTCCCTCCTTTCTGTCCCTTCCACTTTCTCTGGAGCAAAGCACTTTGGGTGTGATGTCAGAAGCACAAAGTCCACTATTTTCAAGATCATGAATTGGAAGAAGGGGGTCTCCCACTACTTCTTTGATTGACTCTAGAACAAAGTCTGAGAAGTATTCACTGGACCTATTTTGGGAGATTTGTACTTTGCAAAGCCCTCAACCTCTGAGGTGAAGAAGGAGCAGTAAAAGGCAGAGGAAAACTTTGCCCCTACCCACTCCCATTGCAAATTGGGGGCACGCTTGCTGTGGACCAGGGCCTGCCACTCTGTGCCAGAATCTCCCAAGGCTGTGAGGGCAGACCATGAAAGGACTCATCCTATCCTTGAGCCCCTGGAGTGGGTCTCACAGCATCTAGAGGACCAGCTAAGGCTCCCTGTTCTGCTGCACCAAACCAGTCAAACTGTTGTTGAACAGTGTTCACTGCTCATCAAACAAGAAAGATGCTAGGCTTGAATAAACCACTCATCATTGGGTCCCGACTTGAACGATTGGAGCGTCAATTGTCGACTCAAACCAGGGATTACACCACAACTTGACCTGACTCACCTTTGAACTTCTGCTTCGCCAAAACACACACCAGAGCAACAGGATCACCGTCCGCTGAGTCCAACCGCTGTCACGTCACTCATCGACCCTTCCCGGCGGTTACAACACAACTCAACCTTGCTCCTCTTCAAAGAGATCCTGAAGAGAGCCCTGACCTGCTTCGATGAATGCTGCACCCAAACAGCACATGAGCAACTGCATTTGAACCTGCTGGATGCTCGCTTGCTGCTTGAACACAGACGATCCAACATACAACTAAGCTTGATTCACTTGCATCCCTGCTCAAACCCGGGTTCGACACTGTCGTACCACCAAGATCTGCAAACAGGGACTATGCACTATTAATTGCTCTCTTGGTCCAGTTCTGTGCCCCAGAGGCTTGTTAGGTCACTCATTCCCTTTTTGCACCCAAGAAACATATCCTTTTTAAAGAACATCATGTTTTTTACTTGCCTTATACCTCTGATTTATTACCCAGAGTGCTGCATTGTGCTATCTTTGCTTATTCTCTGTGTTTTCCTCAGGGGTGGATTTTGTCTAGTGTTTTTCCATTTAGTTGTGTTGCAGATGGTGTGTTTTATTAAAGTATGTCTATTTTTATAGAAATTTGATTGGACATTCCCTTTATTTTGGACTGTTATGCTTTGCTGTTTGGGTCACTACTGAATCAATTTCCCACCCCTCCCTCGGCCCACATAACCACTAAAGGTGAAGGAGGTATTTCATCTCTTAACTGTTGCTATTTTACCTTTATGAATGTGGTGGCTCTTGGTTTGTAGAAGTGTGAAGGCTGAGAGGGCTTTTTAGCCTCTACTCATCCGTGTGCTGCTGCAGGACAGAATCCAATTCATCACATTCTGTTTATTCCATCAGTCACGTGTAATATGTGCACTGACCCACGTGAAACTTATCAAAGGAAGAGTCCATGTCAGGCTGGAGGAGCTGCCACATGAGTGCTAATACTGAAGACGTGCATGGCTGTGGGAGACATGACCCTGCTGTACTGCCTCAGCACAGTAGTAGAGTGCCTTGCTTTGGGAGAGTGAAGACTGCACAGCTATTGAGTTTCTAAGTCATAGCCCTGTAGATGTGTTTTCCAGCCCTAGAATTGCAATTGAGAAAGGAATCACCCATCCCATTGGAGGGATATGTTCTCACACTGGTGTTTGCACCAGAAGAGCTATAGCAGGCTCCATTTCGACTCAAGTAAACATTGATTGTGCTGGGCAATCAGTCCTTGGGAGACAATCCCTGAAGAGGACTCTGAAAGCATTGTACCCCAACCGAGGGAAGCCATATCACATTTGGGAAGAGCCGCTCTCTGTCTTTAACTGCATATTCTTTAGCGCATCCCCAGAAAAAATGCCTGTGATCTCAGAAAGAGCTACCATGGTTCTGAAAAACGCTGCAGGAAGAGCCATCAGACTGTTAGTGGCCAGGAACAGTACTCCAGGATTCCCAAAGCCTTCTTGAAAGCTTATCAGAAATGACTGTTAAAGAGAAGAGATATTGTTGCTTTTCAAAAAACTGGGTATAGAACCTTGGCAGTGGTAGGCTGTTACAAAGACTTGACAACTCACAACACTACAGCAATACAAGATACCCATGTTCCCGTGGACTAGGGCGGGCGTTTCATGGGCAGAGCGCCCAAGCCTGGAATATCCTGCCAATCAGGTTACGTAAAACCGAGGATCATTATCTTTTTCGCAAACAGCTAAAAACCATCCTGTTTAGCTAAGACTGTCTTAGCATCTTCACCTTCCTCTGTCTTCCTCTGTCTTTTGGCGCCTGGATGCCCACGGCTTTGGCGCCTTACAAATTCAAATAACATAGCATAACATAACATAACATAACATGTTTGAGCCTGATCCACAGCCCCCATATTTGGCCTTATCTTCTGAGAACGCCACACTGTCTGCCCCAGCTGCCAGACTTTGTTGCAGTCCTGCTGGAAGCCCATTGAGATGCCTAGAGCCCACTGGCAGTTAAACATGTCTACACACAACTGCAGTCTCCACATCCATAAAACAGTGCACAACAGTGGCGAGATTCTCTGTTAATAGCCAGCCACATGCTCATTGGGTGGTGCTTTAACTGGTCTGATGCTGGGACATTATGACATTGAAGTCAAGGGTGGATCGGCATATGATTTTGGTAAGTGTGGTGCGGAAGGTGGTGCAGCGCGTGAGTAGTGTCTCTGACTGTCATTTGCTCTCGGGTTTCCTTCTGGCTTGCAGTGATAACCTTGGGCTAAACACATAACTTGATGGAAAGAAGCCAGGAACGAATTCTTCCATTGGCATCTTTTGTGGGCAGTGACCACCATTTCAGGGTAATGGATGGTCAACGTTCTGTTTTTCCTGTTTCACTCACTCTGGTGGCATCTGGTTTTGCTGCAGTTAGGGTCAGTTTGTGCAAGAGCTGAGTAAGCCGAGGAGTCCTGTTAGACGTTGGGTCAGCTGAGGATCCACGGGAGTGGTGCTTGCTGATGATGACGTCATATTCAGACCTTCTGATCGAGTCCAATAACGATATGGCCTCCCATTCCGTTGCTATCAGAGGAGGCACAAATGACTCCCTGCAAAGAAGCACAGGAATGTGGCGATTGCACAGAGTTGTGGACACCACAAAAAGGCGCAATGTGTCTCAAAGATCAGCATGCTGTTACAGGAAGGGGGAAGGGTCATGAATCCGAAGTGAACAAAACCTCGTCTCTGACTATGGTGGCAGCTGGAGGTCTCTGGCCCTGTCTGCTGTTGGGAGCCCAGGTACTCAGCTGCTCTGCTGTCACAGCAGCAAGATCACTTCTCTGACTGGGGCTGGTGAGCAGGGGAGGGAACATCCATTGAGGTTTTGTCTCATCTGGTCCTGCCCAGAAAGCGTATGTGGACATCAAGTCTTGGTCTCATTCTAGAAGGTTGACGGGACACAATTCTACTAGGTGCCAGGCAGCGGTTAGTCGTCAAAGGATCTCGGAGGGGTTTTCAGGTTCTTCCACAGGAGTCCACACCGTGTCTTTAGGTCAGCTTTCTCTTCCAAAGCACAAGAACTAACTGGAGCAGACCATTTCAAGGAAGGAGCGTACGGGCCCACAACTCACAAATTAAAGTTTTGGCAGCCTCTCAAAATATTTAGAGGCTACCCTGTCAGTGGTGGTTACAGCATTGACTCTTCACGGGCCTTTCCAGAGGGCAAAGGCCAGGCTGTGTGTTTGCTTTGGAAGTCTGGCTAGACAGCCATACTCGACAGAACTCTTCCTGGCTTTGCCTTCAGTAGGTGAGACATGACCATCTTGTCTCACCATCAATGCTCAGCTTGAGGAAAAAGAGGGCAGATATTTAAAGGTGTGGCCACTTGGCACTGACTCAGAATACAGCTGTGCTGTACTCCCTTGCAACTTTAGGAGTACCACCAATCAGCAGGTATCATCGACAGCTTGTTAGGCAAAGCTACTTGCCTGGGGAAAGCTAGGGAACATGACGTAACCCCCAGTGGCGTGTCCAGGGAGTAGCATGGGGTGGCACATGCTACCCCTGGAATCTGATTGGCCACCCCATTATCCTAAACTATGATCATTATGTGTGTGTGTGTGTGTGTGTGTGTGTGTGTGTTCGCTCTTACTTCAGGCCACCCCTGCATAGGTCAGTGCCCCGCTTAGGCCATCCCAGTCAAAAGAACCTGGACACGCTTTGGCAACCCCTTAGGACCTGAGGTCTTTATGGGCATACATTGGAGACTGCACCACTCTTTATTTCAGTGAATTAGAGCGTTTCATGGAAAAGTCATATAGCTGGAGTGCAATCACGTAGGAATTAAAAGCAATGCAGGGTCTGTGCTCGTGGACTTCCTTTCGCACACACCCTGCACGTCTCTTCGCCCCATCCTAGATTTCATTGTGGTGAGAGTAAGGGGATGTCCCATGGCCAGGCTTACCCCCCTACCCCCACTGCCAATTCATAAGTAAGATATGCACACACACACAAACATAGCCATCAAAATAATTGTAAATACACTACAACTAGCATTGGATTTAAAATAGGCTGCAACTAGTGAGTTATTAATGTTATTGGGTCATATTAATAGGGGTGAATCCCCCCTTATATGAGTGACCCTTCTTTAACCTGCTGCCAAGAAGATGACCACTCAAAGAGATACAGCAGGACTTTTTTTATTTTTTTATTGTGCAGTTAGTCACATAAAAGGACCTTTGACACATTTGTCGTCTTAGAATTTTGTTAACAAATCTTTACTATAAAAAAAAGAAAAACATATATAAAAGCAGGAAATGCATAAGATGAAAAAAGAAGAAAAAGAAGAAATGCATAAAAGAAAAAGATTCCATACCAACATTCTTTACAAAACTTTTTAGTTACAAAGACATTTTTATCAAATTCAATTCATTTACAAGTTTTAACAATGGGATTGACACCGCTATCTCTTTTCCGGCTGAAACCCTATGCCAAACAATCCTGAGTGGAAATCCAATCTATAGTATGAACAATATAGGAGAATTATTTTTCTCTAAGTGCCAGAGCGGAGGAACATGATATCAACAGATGTTTCATGTCCTGGACGAACCCTTCACCACACAAGGTACATTCGCCAGCAGAGCATTCTAATTTTTGCCAGATTCGTTGCGTCTCGTTTGTTTTAATCAAATTTAAGCGAAAACGCAATAACTCTGCAAATCAAGCGGGATTAGGGAATCTTCTAATATAAGGAAGAACATACTTACCGGATCTTTCACATAAGGTGACATTTTTAGTGTTCTTCAAATTAATTAATGAAGCTGTAGTTTTTATTCAGTCGGCACCCATGAGAGCACGCCCCACCTTGTCGGGATTTTCTATTAAGGTCTTACTAGTGCAAGGAATTTAACACTTCGGAGACAAGTCCCCGGTTCTTGATTACATCCAGCGTCTTCTGCACAGGCCTACCTCAGGTTCAGTGTTAATTTCTTAATAAATAATATTGGGTTTGTTCAACGGGTTAAAGCATCATAGGTGACACAATAGGATCTTACTGACCTATCTCAGTTCTGCTTCGTTGGACAGGTCAAACCATACCTAGGGCACAGTAGGAGTTTACAGATCCCAGATAATAGTGCTACTTGACCTTTTAGTTTCGGTAGCTCACTTTGTCTTATCCTGGTAGATGGACTAATAGCTTATGACTCCAGAGAAGTTGGTTACAGCAGGTGCCTCAACTGGTACCGTCCATTTCCCCTCTCTGGCTGCGACAAATGAACTCACATTAGTTCCTTCTAGGGGAGGAAAACCATAGTTTTTGCTTGAGCCGTCATCACAAAGATCTTGCCAGCACACAGCAGACACTCAAATATGGAGGGTGGCAGGAGGCCAGGGCCGGCCTTAGGGGAGGGGCGCCCAGGCGACAAGGCCAACCTGCCCTGCCATTAGTCCCCCACCACACCATCTTGGGGGAGTCTTTCAAGGACTCCTCCGAGCTGGCATGGTGGAAGAATGCGCAGTGTTTAATGCGCTCTGCTCGTGGGAGCGGAGCGCATTTAATAGCAAAAGGGAGCTGATGCAAAGCATCAGCACCTATTGAAAAATGCGGGGCGCCCTTCCCCCCTCGTGACCAGGGGCACACTTGAGGAAGGGGGTACAATTTTGTTTTGCCGCGTAGGGCGCTAGAGCCACCAAGGCCGGCCCTGTATGAGGAGATGACATCATTAAACCAGGGCAACCGACATAACTATGCCGTTCATGTCCAATCTACTATGGCCCTGTGTGGGGATGTCTGGATGACATGCCGTTTGGTGCTCCCAAACCCCACAAGTCATAACAACCTAGAGGCCTCCATCCAGAGGTCATGCCAGCACTACACCCTTTGGTCTCTTGTTTCCTTGTCCCTCCAACCACTTCATGCTACTTGTTTTGCCACGGCTCTTCCTTTTCTATCGCCGAGACCTCTCATGTTAATGTGTACTTTATAAATGCAACTCACTCACTCACTCACTCGCTCACTCACTCGCTCACTCACTCGCTCACTCTTCTCTCCACTCCTGCTACACAGTCCTGTAATCTTCTCCCCTATGTATTTCTCTTTCTGTAGTCCCCCGTCATAGACACCTACTCGGGAGTAAAAGGGGCACTTTCCCCTGTTCTCCTTGAATGATGGCGGCAGAAGTGTGATTTTGCCCCTGTGCAAAAAAACAAAAAAACTAAATGCTCATCTAAATTAGTGGGGCTGGCAGGGCTTCTGGCTCCTCTCCTCTTGGGCTCTGGCTTCTTCGAGAATTAGCAAGTGCTTTTCACTTCACAGTGCGAAGACAACCTCCCTGTGGCCTCAGCCTTGATTAGGGGGATCCGGTGGACGATAGGTCACAGATATGGGAGAAGTAGAGAATCCTAAATCAGAATGCTGCAAAGACAGCTCAGCAGGTTTGGGTACTGCTTCTGAGATGCTGTATGTTTAGACCTGCCTGTAAAAGCTATAGCGTGTTTCCAATTCCGGATACTAAATGCGTTGTAAAATGTGTTGGATAAAGTGAGGATGGGCTCCTTTGCTTCTGTTGGTATGGTAATTTCTGCCGCAGTAGCAAAAATATATGATCTAATTTTCATTTGCACTCACCCTTCCACTATCTGTACTCTCCCTGTCTCTTTGCCCCATATACCTGGATCTCCCCATCACACTTCTTTCCTTGCACCTTTCACATATATATTGATGTTTTTGCTTCTTGCTCTGTCCCCCTCCCACCTCCCTTAAGACAGCGCACCTCCTCCTCTATTCACATCACTCTGATCTGGCATTACTTCCAGAACTCTCTGTGCTCATTTGAATAGAGATACTCGGCTTATCTGTTGGCATTTCATTCGCGGGGACTTCTTAACCTTGGCCGACAAGACATTAGCAATCCTTCCGCGACTGCTGGAAGATCCGCGCCAGATAGCAAAGTAGTGCACGCGGCTGCAGGGTACTGTCTGCTGACAAGGGCGTAGACACGGAGTACTGAGGGAAAAATATACACTTGTGTGTGTGCAACGGGTATGGAAAGGGGTGAAAATGCAGAAGTGGACCTGAGCACAACCTCGGTCTGTCAGTCTGTACAGATAGGTTTGCATATGACATGAAGCTAACTACAGTGTAAATATCACATTGGAGCAGGCAGGAATCTATATACGTGTGGTGTTGTGTCCTGGTGGTGTGCAGTGCTTTAAATGGAAAATAAGAAGTGCAGGTACTCACAAGCTAAGAAGCCGGACAGACGAGTGGAGCACTTTTTTCGACGGTCGCTTTGGTGCACCACCTTCGGCAGAAGTCCCTTTAAGGAACACCCTGTTGTTTGTGAGATTAAATGATGTGCCAAGGAGTACACACTGATGAAGCGGTGCATCTGAGATCCTTTCACACAAAGTTCCAATTCGTTGTTATGCATTTTAAGAAAGTTTGAATATCTATAGTAAATTAGTCTTTCTTTTTTTGCGTATCAAATTAGCAGCTATCATAGCTGTAAACGAA
The DNA here is from genome assembly GCF_040938575.1 of Ambystoma mexicanum. Classification (NCBI taxonomy): domain Eukaryota; kingdom Metazoa; phylum Chordata; class Amphibia; order Caudata; family Ambystomatidae; genus Ambystoma; species Ambystoma mexicanum. The sequence continues at coordinate 609,667,597 of NC_090925.1, read as the reverse complement.
GCTTTAGAAGGGGAGTTTTATTATTGCTCACTTTCATTACCTAATAAGAAATTGTGTAGTTGACTAGAGCTGTGTGTGACTTTTCAGTTGAAAACGTTCCCTCACAACTCCAGTTACTTAAACATTTACATATTAGATTAGGCACTGCTAATAACAAAGAAACATCTTAAAAAAGTAATTTCCCAGGCTTTCCGAACCCATCCCTGCTCCATCAAAGGACACCAACGGTATGATAATGTTTATTTGTATAGCCCCTACACAAGAAAAGTGTTTCAAAGCGCTCAAGGAGTGGGGGGGAGCAAGGGGAGAACATCAACAGTCATTCACATCCGTTGCGTTTCTGAACGATACAAGTCTGCCCAGGCAGAGTAAGTGCATAAATACATTTAACAGGGTAGATAAAAGCAAATAGGTCTGACAACAATTCTGCAGTTTTTTCAAGAGCGTAGGGCGCAGCCATGCAGGAGGGGAGCCAAGGAAAAAAAATGATAGACGATCTTCAGGCAATGGTACATTCTGATCGTGTAAGCGCAAAAGTGCATGGTACCAGGTGAAGCCCACTTAGCGAAAAAGTGTTCCAACGCATGTTATGTTATGTTATGTTATGTTATTTTGCATTTATATAGCGCCTTATATACCATTGGTATGGTCTGAAGGCGCTGGTAGGTTGAACGCCCTTGGGAACTGAAGTTCGGGTCAGTAGAGAGAGTAGAGAGAGTCCAAAAAAGTGCGTGTGCGCATCAGGTATGTGTGCAGCAGGTGCGGAATTCACAAGTGGTAGCTGCTTCTTAGCGGTAGGTGTGGTGGTTGAGAAATCAGGAGTATGTGTTCGCTCTGGTCGGCTTTATCCAGATCGAGTGTGGCTGCGTTAGGCCTGAGGAGAACGCCTGGCTGGGGGGTGCGAAACCAGCAATGTTGGGGAGTGAGCGGGAGATGTTGATATGAGAACAGGTATACCGAATGGTGTCATAGTATCTCTGTGTTCTAGTTGAGTGGTGGTGTAAGGGAGAGAGTAAGCGTGGGGTGTGGTATGAAGTATTCCCTGCATTCCAAAGCATATTATGTACGTCACACAATTCCGTGTGGACAGGTCCGTTCTATGCATTTTTGTTCATTTCAGGCATTCAAGATTGTCCTACACCTTCATGTCTGCTCGACATATTCACGCACTCTGGTTCACCTTGCATGCTCTAGTCTATTCTTCATTCTCCAGTGTGCCTCACGCATGCTCTCGTGTGTTCCATACGTATGCACTCCTGTCCTTCTTGCGCATGCAATCCAGTCTACCCCGCGCACGTACTTCTGTCTGCCTATGCACTCATCCGCTCTGTATACTCATCCGCTCTGTATATCCATCCGTTCAGTACGCTCATTTGATCTACACACTCATCCGGTCTACACACTCATCCGGTATACACACTGATCCGCTCAACATACTATTCATCAGCTCTACGCACTCATCCATTCAGCATACTGCTCCGTTCAGCATACTCATCCGCTCTACAAATCCATCCGCTCCATGTGTTCATCCGCTCCACACCTTCATCTGCTCCGTACACTGATCCGCTCCACACACTCATCAGTACCACATACATGCATCCACTCCATATACACTCATTCGCTCCACATACACTCATTAGTTCCATACACACTCATCCGTTCCACACACTCATCTGCTCCACATACACTTGTCCGCTTCACGCATTCGTCTGCTCCACACATTCGTCCGCTCCACACACTCGTCTGCTCCACACACTCGTCCGCTCCACACACTCGTCTGCTCCACACATTCGTCCAGTCCACACACTCGTCCAATCTACACACTCGTCCAGTCCACACACTCGTCCAGTCTACACACTAGTTCAGTCCACAACACTCATCTGGTCCACCCACTCATCGGCACAACATACTACTCGTCCGGTTGACAATACTACTCGTCTGCTCTGCGTGTCCATCCGTGTTCATCCATCCGTTCCACACACTCATCCGCTCTATGTATTTATCCGCTCCACACACTCATCTGTTCCATACACTCATGCGCACCACACATTAATCCGCTTCACACACTCGTCCAGTCCACATATTCATCCGCAGCAAACACTCATCCGCTCCACACACTCATCCGCTCCACACACTCATCCGCGCTACAGACTCACCTTTTCCGCACAATCATCCGCTCCACCAACTCATCCGCTCCACACATACGGCCGCTCCACGCACTCGTCCGCTCTACGTACTTGTCCGTTCCACAACACTCATCCACTCTCCACACTTATCCGCTCTCCACACTCATCCGCTCTCCACACTCAGTCGCTCTCCACACTCATCCGCTCTCCGTTCGTCCGTTCAGAATAGTCATCAGTTCTACGCCCTCCTGCGTTCTGTTCGCTTCTCTGTATTTGCGTACTCGTTAACTCTACACGTACTCATCAACTCTATACGCTCGACCGCTCTACACACACAACCATTCTACATACTCATTGGCTTTAGTTTGTTCATCTATTTCATCCGGTCTCCGTACTCATTTGATCTTTCTAGTCGTCTGTTCTTCCACTCATGCACGCTTCCACTTAGTGTATTCATCTGTTCTATACGCTTCATCCATTCTAACTATTTCATTTATGTCATTCACTATGTTCCCTCCTCATTCGTTATGTCCATTTCATTGGTTCAGATCTCCTTAGTTTCTCAATGATTTATTCCTATTATCCGCTTCACTGTTTTGATCTACTTTACTCGTTTAGCTCTGTCTGTCTTTCTAGTTTACATTAGAGTTTATTTAGCTGTCATTTCTCGCCTCAGGTTGATCGATCGGTCGGTATTATTGTGATGATGTTAGTTTGGAAGCCGGTTGGTTTTAGGGGAAGAGCCAGGTTTTCAGTAGTTTGCGGAAGGATGTTAAGTCCACAGTTTGGCGGATGTGGGGTGGGAGCGAGTTCCACAGGGTTGGAGCTAGGGCTGAGAAAGATGATGCGCCTAACCTGACTGAGTTTGTCTTAGGAATTACTAGGAGGCCGGCTGAGCTTGATCTTAGGGTGCGAGTGGGATGATAAGGTATTAGTTTGTCGTGAAGATATTGAGGTCCAGTTTTATGCAGTGCTCAATGGGAGAGGCATAAGGGTTTGAAAGCCACCCTATGGGCTACTGGAAGCCAGTGCAGTGTCTTAAGGGCTGGGGATACGTGGTCTCTTGGACCAAGCGCAAGTAGCATTTTGGCCGCCGCGTTTTGTGCTCTTTGGAGTTTATCAGTTGTTAGGCATGGATTCCGAGGTATAGGGGGTTTCCGTAGTCCAGTCTGGATATAACGATTGATTGGACCGCAGAGACTCTGTTGGGGAATGAGAGGTATGGAAAGATGTGCCTAAGGGTTTGAAGGTGGTAGTGGCAGGCCTTTGAGTGTTAGGTCGGAGTCCAGGGTGCATCCAAGATTTTTCACTGTGTTGGAGGGTGTCGGTGAGTTGCCCATGGCGGGGGGCCAGGGTAGTGGGTGCGGAAGAAGATCAGAGTTGCCGCAAACCATGATTTCTGTTTTGGAGGGGTTTAACAAGAGGTGGCTTTGGGTCATCCAGAGTTCAATGTTAACGAGGCAGGATGCCAGGTCAGGTCGGGAGTTGGGGTTCGAGTTCAGGAATTTTAGGATTAGTTGAGTGTTGTCAGCGTAGTTGTAACATAGGATGTTGTGTGAACGAATTATTGGTGGGAGGGTGATCAGGTAGAGATTGAACAGGAGGGCGGATAGACATGCTCCTTGAGGGACTCCCGTGTCGACTGGTTGAGCTTGGGAGGTAAAGCTGGAGAGTGTCGTTATTTGGTGCCTGTCTTTGAGGAATGAGGCTATCCATTTAAGAGCGGTTCCACGAATTCCTAGGGAGTGGAGGCGGTCTAGGAGCATTGAGTGATTGATCGTGTCAAAGGCAGCGGATAGGTCGAGGAGGATTAGTGCAGCGCTTCCCGCGGAGTCTGCTGTCATTTTAAGGTCGTCCCAGATCGAGGTTAGGGTGGTTTCGGTTCCGTGACGTGTTCTGAAACCTGATTGGGCGGGGTCTAGGAGATTGTTGGCTTCGACAAAGGCATTTAGTTGAGAGTAGACGGTTCGGTCAATGAGTTTGGCAAGGAACCTGGTGTTTGAGATTGGGCGGTAGTTTTTGGGCTCGAGAGGGTCGAGCGAAGGTTTTTTTATTAGAGGTTTGACGTGTACCATTTTGAATGCTTCGGGAAAGATACCGGAAGAAAGGGAGGCATTTATGATAGATCTTGCGTGTTCTCCTTCGCAGGTGGAGGCAAACATTTCTTTAAGGGTTGTGGCTGGGCAAGGGTCCAGTGGTGATCCAGATGGTTTGCGGGCAGATAGAAGTTTGAGGAATTGTTCTGGTGATATTGGACTAAAGGATTCGAACGTTGGTTGCGTAGAGGTCTCAGCTGAAGGGCTGGCGGGTACGGGCGGCGGATTGTCAAGTGGCTGTAAGAGAGCCAGTTTGGTGTTTAGAGTTTTTGTCCTTTCAATAGCCATGGTGTAAAAGTGGAGGGAGAGTGAGTCACACAGTGATTGTGACGGGGTCGGGACGGTTGTATTACAAGCTGGATTGGTGAATTCAGAGATGATTTTGTGGAGTTCTTTGCTTGGATTTTTGCAGTTTAGGATTCGGGTGTTGTAGTGGGCTTTTTTTGCTTTCCGGATTTCGGCCTTGTACCGATACAAGTCTCGGGCCAAGGTAGTCCTGTTCTCGTGGGTTTTCTCTTTCTGCCAATTGCGTTCTAGGTATTTGTAATGTCATTTAGTGGTCTTCAACTCAGGAGTGAACTATCTGGGGAAAGGGCCACGGCGGGATGATGGTTTGCACGGGGGGGTGAGTCGCGTCAGAGATGCGTTGAGCCATGTGTCAAAGGCCTCAGGTGTTAGTTGGTTGTTGGGACGGCAGGTAAGTGGTGGAGATTGGAGGAGTGCCTGGGCTAGGTCCGGGGTGATTATTCATTTTTTCCAGCATTTGCGTAGGTTTGGAGGTTCAGATGCGAGTACGGGAAGGGGGCCGTGTGAGTGGATGGCGAACAAATGAAGTGATCGGACCAGATGATAGGGGTGGGGGGCTTTAAATGAATCAGGGTGTTGGAGCTAAAGATGGCATCAAGAGTGTGTCCTTTAAAATGAGTCGGGCCGTTTATGTGGGGTTGGAGATTAATTGCATCTAGACCGTCAACCAGGGCGTGTGTCATAGGGTTGGTAGGGATGTCGAGCCATATGTTGAAGTCTCCAAGAAGGGTGAGGTTGGGATGGTTTAGTTGGAGAGAGGCGATAGAGTCGCAACGGTTGTTTGCAAAATGTCTATCGTAGCCAGGGGGCCTGTAGATTATTAGGAAGCTGTGTGAGAGCGACGGGGAGAGGGATAGTTTAATAAGGAGGGATTCGCAGAATGGAATGGAGGGTTGATTGTCCATGATTGAGGCGCGGAAGAGAGATTTGAAGACGAATGCTACCCCCCCTCCTCTGGACGGACGGTTCAGTGGGATGAGACAGTAGTCAGGGGGAAAGGCTTCATTAGCGATTGGGCCGAAGTCATCAGAGAACCAGGTTTCAGTGATGAAAACTAGGTCTGGTTTGACAGAGGCGAGGAGGTCAAAGATGTAATGTCTGCTTTTTGCTACAGATCGAGCGTTAAATAGGATACAGTTCACATCTGCATGCAGGGCTGGTTTTGGTGCTGGAGCGGGATGGGGCGGTGGGGGAGAGAGTGGAGGGAGAGGGGTAAGGTTGGTGATGCTAGGGAAAAGTGGGCGAGCAGAAAAATGTGCAGGCTTCGGGCGGGGTTGAGTGGCTGCGTGTGATAGGATGATCGGGTTTGGGGTGCGGGATTTGAGGATGGGGAGTGGGCGGTTTGGAGTTTCAGTTGCAGTCGAGGAGAAATCGAGGGAGAGGGGTTTCAGGAAGGGAGAGGCCACGGGGGAAGGAGGAGATTGTGGGAGAGAGGTGTTGGGTCGAGACAGGGGAGGCGAGGAGAGCCGAGAGGTTGAGGGGGATCAGGAACGTTTCCTCTTTAGTTTCTTTGCTGCAACTGGTGTGTGAGAGAGGGTAGGGGGGTCGGAGGGGGAGAGGGAAGCGGCTTTGGTTCTTGCTAGGGCTAGACGCGCAGTTATTAGGGAGGGGAAAGGGTGCGGTTGGGGGGAAGGTGGCAGGGGTATGAGGGCAAGGCGGGGGGTGGGTGATTGCAGGGTGGGGTGTGCCAGGTATGATAGCGAGAGGAGTGGGTATGGGCAATGCTGGCGGTTCGGCGGTGGGGATCAGGGGATGAGTGGTCTTAGGGTGAGTGGCTCACCATCGTGCCCCCCTGGCTTGGTGTTTGGAGAGGGTAATGGCCGGGATTGCGGTGGAGGGTGGGGTGATATGGGAGGGGGGCGGGAGGGAAGGCAGATCGGAGAGTGGAGGTGGTCCACCGGACTCTGGTGGAGTGGGTGCGCTCATGATTGGTGCGAGCTTTGGGTTGATTTAGGAGGGTTTCTGATTGTAGTTGTAAGATCGGTGATTCACGCTTTTAGGCACAATTCCAGGTTCAAATGGTCAACGACTATTCGGTGCTTTCTAGATACAATTGTAGACAGAGATGTGTGCTCAGAGCACAGTAGATGCATGTTTATCTCTTCTTTTGATCTGCAGGGTCGGCCCTGAAGGAGATGTTATGGACACTGCGGGTGGGGGAGAGAGGATGAGGGAAGGGCGCTGCTTTCCCCAGCAGAGGCTGCAGAAGCTTAGTTGTGATAAAGTGAAATGAAAAGCGTTCCTTTTCATCTTGCAGCATAGATTGTTGGGTACCAGAGAAGTGCATGTACTCAAATGCTGAAAAAGAAGAAGTGCAGGTACTGAGTGCCTGGTAGGACTGGACCATTCAAAGCACTGGTGGAGGGTATACACAGGTGCAGATATTGCATGAAAGTAGAGGAATATATCAAAACAGACGTACCTATCACAGGGAACTACAGCAGCATTAAACTAAATTATGTGAACATAAGGAATGGAACTACAAGGAATAATAGAGATGTGCGTGTATGTCATGAAACTGCAAAATATTCCCAAAAAAGTGCATATTTGACATGGAAGGTCAGAAATGTACAAACATGTCTGTACGTATACTATAGAAATACAGAAACATTTCTACAAATTACAGGGCAATGCTGAAAATTCAGCGAGCGGTATCACATATTCTCATGTATCTCACAGCCTGTGAGATCTCTCACGGGCTCTGGCATTTCGCGTAGGCAAAAGAGGTCTCACAAATGCATGTAAAACTATAAGAACCTTGCGCGTGTTCGGGGGCAATTTTATTTTGCACTTGACATGTCACACAGGCTTTCCGAAGTCTTTTGAGCGCGGACACGTCTCACGGACAGTGACATGTTGCAAATGTTGTGGATCGGCCTGAGGGGAGGGCGGGCCGGGCAGCCGCCTGGGGCGCCATGCCCCCCAGGGCACTACTAGCCCCCCACTAAACCAGGTTGGGGAGTCTTTTAAGGGCTCACCGAGCTGGCGTAGTGGGAGAAGGTGTGGCAGGCACCCTTTTGTTACTAAATGTGCCCGCTGTGGCTCACCCCCTGCCCACTTCTCGACCAGGGGCGCGCGCGGGCGCCAATTCGCCCAGGCCGCTGCTGCCCCTAAGGCCGGCCCTGATCATTAGCATAATTTGAGATGTCTCACAGACTCTGGAATACACATATCCTTTCAAGATCTCCCATTTCCGGAGAGGCCGCAGATGCTCTGGGATCCCTTGTAGGCCCCGATGCGGCCCATAAACACCGAGTTGTGGTCGGAATGCAATGAAAATGGCCAGAAATCCATTGAAAAGTGGAGATGGCACTCCCCTGACGATCCCCTGAGCTGCCATGAGTGTGTGATCATGAGGTAGTGAGGGAGTAATGGTGAGTAATGGCGAGTAATGGGGAAAGGGGACCAGGAGAAAGACTTGCCATGCAGGGGCAGGAAAGAAACATAATGGAGGGGTAGAGAGGAAAGAGGTGTGGAGAAAGGGCAGGGAGATGACAAGGTGCGCACGGTGGAAGGGAAGAAAGAAAAGTATGTGAGAGTGAAGTAACAAGGAGAGAACTAACATTTCAGAGCGATAGAGCAAAACAGTGACGAGAATGAGGGAGAAAGAACACGCAAAAAGAGAATGCGAGAGAGTGTGTAAAGCGAGGGAGAGGACAGGAAAGGATAATAAGAGATAGCTTGGTAGAGGAATAGAAAATGCAGAGTGAGGAAAAAGAGGAGAGAGAGAGAGAAGGACAGAGAGACAGATAGAGAGAGAGAGAGAGAGAGAGAGAGAGAGAGAGAAGCCCTTCATGGTTAGTCATTATGTGACCCTCCAGATGTTTTGGATTACAACTCCCATTAGCCCTAGCCAGCGGTGAAGAATTGTGGGTGACACGCTCGGAAACATCTGGAGGGCCACAAAATACATGCCCATGAGTGCCAGGGCCATGTTAAGGAATGTTGGGACCCAGGGCACATACTCCTTTGCCACTCAAACAAATGAAATGAAGGGTTCTAGAATCTCTGTATTTCCCCTTCATCACAATCACCACCCTTAGCTCCATATGTTGCCCCGCAGCACTCCAAATAAGCATAGGTACTCGCATCATTTGCCCTCACCCCGGCATCCTTTCTGGAATCAAATAATACATATGTGGCATTAGAAGGGACAGCAGTCCAGTCCATGACCAGGGTACCTGTGTTCTGGCATAGGTAGAGGACACTTTTTAACAGTAGCAGAAACGAGGAGGGGGTAGCATGCAGAGCTATTACCAGTAGTCATATGACAATGGTACACATACCCCATCATAGACCGAGGACTCAGTTTAGCAGCCTCATAGAAAGTAAAAGTGCTCAAGCATGGAGACCGAGTAGATACAAGGTACACAGGCCATTGCATATATAGTGATTATAAATTAGAAGCTACCAGAGAAGTGCACACATCCTAACACAGACATTAGAAGAGAGACATAGCTTTCAAGTGATATTGCTATTAGTCAGAAAAGAAAGAAATTACTATGACCATTATTTATTACATGCAATGCAACACACTGTAGCCAGTTAAACCATGCATGAGACTTTTTTGAAGAGCATACCCTAAGAAATAACACACTCCTATGGACTGAGAATTTAGAAATATTTAGTGACTGGACATTTTGACAGTTTAGGCACTATGAGATTAAATGGAAGGACTTGGATCACACTCTTTGGAAAAGGGGTGAAACTGGACTTTGAGTCAGATCTGCAATTTCTGCACTTGACTAGATTGTTTGCCAGTTCTTATCATAGAGTACATGTGGGTGTTGACTTTCATGAACTAAAATAATAATGTTTTTAGAACTGACTTGGAAAGCACACAAATCACATAACAACCGAACGTGATCATATTTAAAATCTACACTTTACAGAAGTATATTATACAAAAGCAGAATTAGTCCACATTCAGTTTCTCCGTCATCATACCAAGCATATAAGTACCAAAATGTGAATCCATGTGAGCTTAAAATATTTCATCTGGGTTTTTCTATTGTATTTTAAAGCTTTAAATACACCCAACAAAAAGACTTGCAGACTGTTATGTATGATGCACAGAAGTACCTTTGAAATTACAGTAAAACAAGATTTTTTTTGTGCCAAATATGCAGATCTGAGAATATGCTGGCCAGAGGACAGTGACATTTGTTTTGCTCTATTCTGTCTAGGACCCCTTCCACTCAAATGGCCTACATAAAGACAAAGGTCAGGCAATGGGCTGAACAGATCCACAGATATATGAGAAAGCAAACCTCTTTGCAATAGACAGCACTTTACTATACAGTGAGAGAAGATGTCCAGGAGCACTGCACCATCCTCTGCCAAAGCCAAGATATGAGCTTCAAGGCTTTGGTTCCACATTCCACATATAGCTCACTAACCAAAAAACAAAACTTTCTACAGACTTATCTCGCTCAAAACGAACACAACCACCTCTCGCACCGCAAGCTGCATGCACTTCACCACACCGATGCAACACATAAACCACACCAACAGCACACGAGGACTGACATCGCTCTGATACTCGCACCAAAAGCTCAGCACACGGTGTATACCGAGTTGAAGCTGCCAACAGAACTCCACTCCTCTCAATATCCTACTCCCTCTTCACCCTACTAACCCATTTCATCTTCTCATTTGCAGATCCGCCAGAGCACCTGGGGACCAACTCTGTTGGTGACGATGCGCGGTACAAATATCTTTAACATTTGACATTCTAATCTCCCGATTAACACGTTATGCACTTCAGTAAGGGGAAGGGGATTACAGTTTTAACAACCTTCACTTTGAGGATCCAAGCTCAAGATCTGCACCATACTGTTACTATGCCACTTTATTTTTTATAGCCAGTGATATCTGGTTTCAGTACGTTGTTTTGTAGCACAATGGCTGTTTCTCTCACAAAAGCACATATACATGCACGTTTTTCAACCTTGGACATTGGAAGGTTGAGTCAGCCTCTCTGGAATCGGGGCTGTGATGTGGCATCTGAACACAAATCTCTGCAACAAGTGCTTAACATGCTGAGCTATCTTCTGAACAATCGTGGCATTCAGATGTATCAAAAGGCATTTCAACATATGAAATTGCACGTGATCAATGTGTTCCACACTCCAGAGTTGAATGCTATAGGGTTTGTACTATAGTGAACGTATAAACTGTGTGGACTATGTTGGTCATAACAGAATGCACTTGTCAGTAACAGCCAGGCATCAGGTTAAGATTTTCAGCAGGACACAATAAAATATCCTGATGTGTATTATTTATTTTTTGTACCATAGGGGCACTGACTTGATGGAATTAGGCCGTCATGTGTTCCCTCCTCCCTCACCCTGCCCCTCCCTAAGGTGGGGGCCTGGGCAACCTGGCCCTTTTTCCATCACATAAATATGTCTCTGAGGATTGCAAATGCAAAAGAGGGAGAGAGAACAAAATTAGAGAAGATTTTGTTTAAGAGAGAAGTGAGAAAATGGAGTGAGGGAAAAGAACAACAGAGAAGGCATAGGGAAAGAGATGAGGTTAGAAATATAGAGGTAGACGAATGAATGAAAGATAGTGAATGAAAAGAAAAATAGACTGATAGAGGTTAACACATAGAGATCAAGTGCCAAGCGAGCACAAGAGTGCAAATAGAAACACAGAACACACAGGGGAGAAAACTGAGGGAGGTTAGAAAGCAAGAGTGAGTAAGACATGTGTTTAAGTAGGGTGGATTTAGCCAGTACTAAGTCTGGGCATGGTCCAAAAAATGGCTTCAAGCTAGGGCTCTGCTGGGGCTCTCTGACCTACTATCTTCCACACTAAAACTCAATGGAAAGCCGCGCAATGAATCAACTTCCGAGGAACCAGTGGCCAGAGATGAATATTGGTTTCTAAACCATCAATCACCCACACCTCAAGTACACCAGAAGAGATCCAAACAGATTGGAAACACAAGCAAATTATAAACCTCCTTGTTGAATTTGGTAACTTGGACGGAACAGCAGGCTTTTCTCCGTAAGGTTGTGGATCGCTGCTTAGTTGCAACACAATGAAAATACAATTATTACCCAAAGATAAAGGGGACTGTCCAGTCAAGGTTGTATTAAAATATCTACTTTAATATTATCACAACAGACAGTTCTAGCAACACTACGAAATACAACTCACCCTGTAAAGAAATGCAAAGGACATAAAGTTTCAAAGAAGGAAAAGGGATGCACTCTGGGTAATGACAGGAGGGTAGTCGGTATGGTAAATAATTGCAACAGTTCAAGAATACTTGGCTTCGGCACAAAGCGAGCACTGGGTCTTAAAATGTCTCTGGGGTCCTTTCTGTAGGTTTTTTTGGTGCTCAACATAGTCGAGTCAGCTTCTGTATGCTTTGCAGGCTTCTCCGACAGAGTTCAAGAAGGAAGTCAGCTGCAGGTATCAGGCGGCAAGACGGTTCGGCGAGCGAAGTTGGACGAACCGCTGCAGGCTGGCCTAAATGGTGGCTTAGGGTCAGGAATAGTGTCTCAGTGCGGGTCGGCTATTTTTCAGCACTAGTCGAGGCATCTTGGATGTCTTTAAGCGACTGTGGTGTAAAAACGGTCAGCATTGCAATAATTTGCAGCTCGAGGAACTCGACTGACTCAAAAAATGTCCTTTTAGGTAGACGTTGGTAGATACTCGTTGAGGCACTTTTCCTAGCTTCTTCACTGGGCTTGTTTTGTCCTTTAAAATGGACGGCCCAAAGCTGAGGAGGGTGTTGCAGGCAACTGCCTTGTCCTTGTTTTCAGGTTTAGAGACCTTCTGGCACTTCCGACCTAGCAGGCTTGCTGCTGAGGCTAGCAGAGCACACTTTGCGCTGGCTGTTTACCAGTTCTGGAGCGGCCAGAGGGTCCTCTGGATTTGGGATCTCCCTCTGTTCGCTTTGAGATGTTTAGGAGAGTGATCTTGCTTCCCTTTTTGCAGATACTGGCCTTTCTTCACTGGCAGAAGATGTAAGGCAGACTGTGCCTTCAGTCATGGTCCAATGATGAGTTCTTCTTGCTACTCCTTGCAAAGTCTTCAGATGATCTCCCAAAAGAGTTGCTCAGTCCTCTTTTGAAGCCTAATTGGCCACTGTGGTTGGTGTAGGCTAAGCCGGTTCACAGTGATTTTACCCCCAAAAAATGTTTATGGATTCTTTTACCCCAAAAAATCCATTGAAAAAGTCACTGATTTTTTAATGTTTTTTTTGGGGTTCAAATTAACAAGTGGGGGGGTCCTGGGAGTGCCTCTGCCAGGCATTAGTCCTAGTTACGAGAGACTTACCCAGAGTCTTCAGCACAAACCCCTGTTGTCCTACGTTTTGAACCCTGCCCCAAACCCCTCCCCACCTGTTTTAAACTCTTACCCCCATATATATATATATATATTTAGTGTGGAGCTTTTTCGATGGATTTATTTCGGTTGAACAATCCATTGAAAACACATGTTTGGTAAAATCACTGGAAACCGGCTAAGTCTACCTTAATGAACCAATCCTGGGTCCCCACTAAAAATTGGGGTGGATTACTATAAACACACAGTCCCAGACATGACAGTTCACTGTCATCGATACTGAGGGTGGGAGCTGGCTCCAGGCTGACACAGTTGCATATGAAAGGTTGTTGGGGTTAACTTCTGCAGCCAGGCCCCATGTGGGTCTGTTTAAATTACCCTCTAATTGGTATACAAATCGCTGTCACCAGTTGCAGGGCCCAACAAAAAAGCAGGGAGAATCCACAGAGCCTTAGTTAGTTAATCAGGCTGGCCATGGCAGGGGGAAGGTTTGATTCTCCCCTTTCTGGAGTTGCATGGTGTACTCTTGATGTCATATCCCAACTAAATATGACAGGGGTACTGTGCCTTAGGCTGTGTGCACCCAGATTACACAGGTCTATGCAAATTTCATGCAGTGAGCATAGGAAAATGTGTGCAGACTAGCCCCCCAGATTTTCCAGAGTTCGGTCTACCATCATTAGATTTAATCAAACATTTCAAAAAAGCCCAGGTGAGCACACACCCAATGTGTGGATGGTCGAATTGCTCACAAGTCGACGACACAGCTCTTCCCCAGTAGATGCCACTATCACCCATGTTTTCAATCACATCAGTTTCAGACATGTGGGAGTTAGACTATTTTGTTTTGTAACACTCTGAAGGGGAAATATGCAGAATATATTGCTTGGTTTTATATTATATGACATTTTTATAAGATTGATTTACTGAAATTAATTAGTACATAAGAATCGTACATAAGAATCGTGCATTTCCTTCAAAAGAACTGACGAGTGGCAACTGCATTTACCTATTTTGATTAGATTTTATATTCGAATAATTTCAAAATAGATGTTGCCCTCGCATGCCAGGTATGAAATGTTCAGGCATTAGTTAATCCGCTGGCTTAGTTATAGACCACATCTCTTTTCAAGGTACCTTAGCACTTGCAATTCCTGAAGGCAAGCCAGACACTTCTCAGGCCCCACAGACAAATATTGTTTTGCAACTGGCTCCGACACTTCTCCATTTCCTATCCCACCTTCAAGCGCTGAAGTAATCTGGGGTAAAGAGGAGAGAGAGAGGGGAGGGGAGGGATGAGAAAGAAAAGGAGAGAGAGATAGAGAGAGGGAGAGAGAGTGGGATGAGGCGAGGGGTACAGAAAGAGGAAGGCGAGAAAGGGAAAAGGCGTTGAAGTGCCCATTAGGAAAGACAGGGCAGGAGAGCGGGAAAGATATAAGAAAGACTGGGGCTAAGAGAGATGAGAAGCTGGGTAAAGGGGCATGGAACGATCTTGAGGGGACGACGTAAGAAGGAAGAATTAATGGTAAGAAAGAGAAGTGTGAATTAGAGGAGGGCCTTATTTACTCCGTGGGTCCAGGACTGCGCACAATAAATTAATAAATAAAATAAGAGTTGGAGCCCACAGAGGAGATACAATAAGAGAACGGAGGGATACATACCAAGCGGCTGTGTATGCCTTTCGCGCTCGTCCCTCGCGGGAGGGCGTGAGCAGAACTGGTGGCGCCAAGGCACTGCGCGGAATGAGCAGGTGACCCGAGATGAGGCGATTGGACATTTTCAAACAGACAGTGATGAATTAGGCCCTTTCCAGAATCCGAGAAAAGAGCGGCAGCACGAGTCAGACTGAACTCCCAGGGAACAGGGAAGGGCAAAGGGAACATCAGCATTCACTGGAAGGGGTTGAGTGGTTGAGGCTGGGGAGTGTGGGGTGCGAAAGAACAGGCGACTAGCGGAGGTGGAGCAGTGGAAATGGGAGAGAGAGAGGAAGTGGAAAGAGGCGGGGTGGGGAAGATGAGCGGCGACTTGGATGAGGGGAAGAGGTAACATGAGAGGAATTTGTGAGGCCGGGGGCAGAGGACAGCACATGAGGTGACAAGCGGGATCATGAAGACGAAGGTGGGGAGAGACGACAGGGAGAAAGCGGGCGGACCGAGGCTGCGGGAAGAGGGCATGCGTGGGCACACGAGGCAAGAGAGCAGCGATCAGAGGAAAGTCAGAAATGCTGACAGACAGAGGCATGCGGTGTTGGCAGAGCTCAAGTCCTAAAAAGTAAAGTGGAGGGTACTGTGACGTACGCAATATCCTAAAGGGACATATGCAGAGTTCAATCGTCTTGTCTTTCACAATTGAAGAGAGTGCACAGGACAAATATGCGTTTCCCGAAAGAGCAGATTTCTAATAGCGTTAGTGGCTAAATATAATAGGTGTGCACCTTTTATACCTAAGAATCTGTAACAAAACATGTCCTCTATAACAGGATGTCAATATGAGACGTTCTACAGCATGCTAATCATAGGATCTTGTAGACTAGCAGGTAAACGTTTGGCCTCACTGCCGTAAAACCTGGCTTTGAATCCTGACGCAGGACTGTTTGCCTCAAGCGGGTGTAGCAACGTGTTTTTTGTTTGTTTTACTTCCAAGAAAACACACACGGGCGGACCCAGTCCACCTGTGTGTTCCTTTGAATTGTGCCCTGGGTGTTGAGGAGAAGGGGGCGTAGGTGAACCGGAGAGAAGGCCAAAGAGCTGGATGATATTAATATTGTCCATATTACTTTTACTCTACCTCTTCACAGACATAATAAACACGATTTCTGTTTAGGCACTTCTCCTAAAGAAAGCTTCTTCTTCCAACATTATGTAACTGGACAAGAGGGACCTTCTCCCGATCACACATATGTAATACCCAAGCTCGTGACCCGGCCAAACCCTCTACGAGGGTGAATAGGAAAGAAAGGCTGAGACGACGAAGAGTAGCACTTTGAGTAATGAAGATTGCGATAAGTAATCTAGACATTAGCGCCTCATCCCTCTTTCTCATCTCAGCCTACCCAAACAAGATGTAGCGTGCCGTGACTGGAAAACTGTGGGAACGGAATAAAAACGCCACACTGAGTCAATGCACACCTGTGAATTTATTCCCTAGGTGCCAGCCGCTCAACCTACTTGCGCACTCTCGGGACTGCCGATCAAAAGGTGGTTGCTTCCCCACAGAGAGAAAACGGTAGTGTCTAACAAAAGTGACAGGGGTAGCCGAAGTGGTGACCCGGCAAACGTCAGAAATTGAAAGAACTTGTAAGACCACCCTATGAGGTGGCAAACCAGCTGGTTGAAATAACCTGAACACAACCAGTAGGCGAAACACCCCCCAGTTTGTAGGCCATAGGGATTGCTTAATCCAATTGCCAACTGTCCCCACAGAAAGTTTTTTGCCTGCATGACCAGCCCCAACCATAACCAAGAGAGAGTCACAAGCTCTAAGGAGAGACATCTTTTCCAAGTACTTTCTTACTCACTGGCTTACATTCAATGGACTCAGGGCGGCCTCAGTGCCTACAGTCCCCTCTTCCAGAAGGTTAGGAAGGACCAAGTCCTCATTGACATGGAACAATGAGATGACCTTCGGGAGAAACTCTGGGAAAGGACGCAGGACCATACGCTGGGGCGGGAAGTGAATGTGAGGACTAACACATAGGAGGGAACACAGTTCTCCCAAATGTCTAGTTGAGGCAATGGGCATTAATAATACTGTTATAAGAGTATGACACCCCAAAGATATCTCAGCTGAAAGCTTGAAGGGTACAGAGCAAAGAGAGTTAGGAACCACAGGGAGATCTCAGGGTGAGCAAGGAGGCCTAAATGGGGGCTGGGACAGTGTCAACTTCTTAACCTGTTTTGTATGTAATGTGCCTCTCACCTTCCTTCCTGCAATTCCCTCTACCTCTTCTTTCATGTTTCAGCACTTGCACATTCAAAATCGTCTCTCGACCTAGTCAGAACGCTTTGTTTTGTTTTCTTCCCTTTTACTCCCTTCCTTCACTTCCCCTCCTCCCCCTCTACCCTGGTCTCATACTATTGCACTTGCACATTCCGAATGTTCCAAGAGCTTTTAAGAATGTTTTATTTTTATTTTATACCTTTTTTCCCCTCAATCCTATTCCCCCCTTTGCCTTGATGCGCCTTGAAACACAATGGGCCTCATTCCGAGACTGGCACAAAGGGATTACCGGCACCGGTAAGGACACCAGTGCCGGTAATCCCTTTGCGTCCTATTCCAAGGTCCCTTTGCGGGTCCCGCTAAGGCCACCTGAGTTTTCTTGGTTTTTATTTGAAGACAGTTGGGGACTTAGTGGCCCAATTTTAACAATGGTAATTCATTTACCCCGGTTTTTTGCATTAGGAGGTTAACTAACCCCGAGCATCTTGGGTCTGAGTTTACAAGAAAATTGAAGTTTGCTCCCCATTTATGAAATAACAGTAGCATACTGAGGGAGCTCAGAGATTGTGTTTTTTAACAATGTTGTTTGTCTATGTTTTTAAGCATTATTTAATGTTTTAAATCATGGTGTTGTTGCTTTATATGTTGTAGCACTGACAAAGCCTTTGAATAAATCTACTAATCCTGAAGAAGACATTGACCAATGGTTCTGTAAAATCTGGCCAATTGATGTCAAGTCGAAACTATACAAAAGAAAATCCAATGATGAGAGGAATACTACTAGAATAATCTTGGATACTTATAGTTGATACATAATGGTGGACTGTCAAAGTAGGAATATTACTACTGTAAAAGTTATTTAGAATGTCTCTATACAAACTAGATTTGATTGTGAAGACGAATGGTAGAATGGCGTGTTAGTGATATACACATAGGAGAAATGTCTACACAAAAATACGCTATTTGCACAATAAAACATGTTCACAAAAATATATGTTGATTGGAAATGAATTGTTGTCTTATAATTGTTCAAAAATGATGTATTTTATGAAATTGTAACAGAATAAAATGATATATTTTTAATAAGAACACACTCTCTGGTCCTCAGCATGCGCTTTCTGAAACGCATTATTGTTAGCACATAGCATGTCTCTGGTTTTCCAATTAACCCGGTGCTCCACGAACCAGTTCCAGACATAATCTGAATCAGTGAGTAAGTTGGTGCTGGACAACGGTGAGGATGGCAAGATGCACAGCCATCATCTCTGCCACTTGACTACTACGGGGACCAATTTTGTACCCAGTGGAGGATTCTGGGGCATCATTCACCCATGCATTCCCCACGTTGGCCACTAGTTCCTTTTCCCCGTTGTTGTCAACATGGTAGGAGCGCCCATCCACATAGACAGTGGGCATTCCCTCACACTTGTCTTCTTCATAGACTTTGTGTGGGGAATTGAGGTACGCCTACATGTTGTCCTTGATTTTAAGACTTTCGTCCTCAAGACGTTTTCTCTGGCACAATCATACAAGTCAGCCAGACCTTGCGCAAGGGGACTCTTCTTGTTTTGGCCATATCTGACCTCCACAGGAAAGCCTTGCATGGACAGAATCCAGGAAGTAATTCAGGAATTACTCACATTTCTGGCATGGATTCTGTCACTTTGAAGATATTACAGAGGCTGGTGTGGAGTCTACACTATGATGTGCTCCCCCTGGATGAACGGGTGATAAATCTTCAATGCCCACACCGTTGCCAGCAGTGCCTTCTCACACTGGTTGAATTTTTCCTTCACAGAGGATAAAGTCTTACTCGCATAGGAGATGACTTTATTGACCTTGTCATCCTTTTGGCATAATGCTGCTGTCAAGCATGTATTTGAGAACCCTGTCTCCAAGAATAACTCCTTGTTTTTGACAGGGTAAGCTAGGCAAGGAGCTTGTGAGAGGCTACTTTTGAGTTGTCTTACTGCCTCGGCTTGTTCTGGACCCCACTCCCACTTGACCCCCCCCTTCAACAGATGGATCAGAGGTCTTGTGATCTCTGCGTAATCCTCAATGAACTTTCTATTGTAATTAGTTAGTCCAAGGAGGCTCCTTAGCTCATGCAGAGTTGTGGAGTCTTTTAGTTTCAGGAGTGCTTCCACTTTCTTTTCCCGGGGACAGAGACCCTCAGAAGTTATCTCATGCCCCAAGAAATTGACACAGGTCGCACACCACTTTGCCTTTGGAAAGATAGTTTTGCTCAGGCAGCCCTCAACTATGTCAGAACATAACAGATCACCACTATGTGTTCCTCCACAGTTGAGCTTTTGATCAGAACATCATCTACATAGGCCTGGTTACCCCTTTCACCCAAGTCGGCATTGCCTTATGCAAGAAGATATTAAATTAATTGCCGGAGTTGATGTATCCGAAGAGAGTCCAGATCCAGGTGTACTGCTGCCCCCGAAGGTAAAGGCCAGCTTTCATTGTTCCTCCCTACTGACAGGTATGGTCCAGTACCCATTGGTCAGGTCAATGGCAGCGTATACCTTTGACCCTTGGATCTGGGCTAGTCCTTGGTCAATGTAGGGAAGAGGCCATCGGGAAGTGTGGACCCATTTGTTCAGCTCCCTTAGGTCAGCACAGAGTCTCCACTGGCCGTTTGGTTTCAAAATCCCCGGCACCGGATTATTGAAGGTGCTGTGGACTGGTTGAATTATCCCACGGGACACAAGGTTTTTAATTGTTTCTGTGAGGGACTCCATGGATGCGAGAGGCAAGCAGTATTGCTTCACAAACACTGGAGTCACACCAGAGTCCGTGGGAATTGCTGTTGTATGGATTTCGCTGAGACCACAGTCATATGAGTCCACCGCAAAGAGATCCTGAAAATCTAAGAAAACAAGTTTCAACTTTAGCTTTTGCTCCAGAGTCTCATAGGCATCAGCTAGGTTTATTCTCTCCTCAGCCATTTGCCTGAAGCCTGGTCTCTCTCAGCGGCCTCCTCCAGCTGGGTGGTGAAGTCCCTGGTTAAAGTATTGACTTGGACTGATGGCTTCAGGTGGGGAAAGCAGTCCTGGTGGACTTGAAAGATCACCTCATCCCTCCTGAAGTCACAGGTCACCTCTTTCTTACCATAAGGGCAGGAAGAGTACACCAGCAAATTCCTCCCAATACCGGGTGAAGATCCTGTCTGGTGTTGTGTCATTATCGCTATAACTGTCAAAACAGTCATTAGGGATTGGTCCTATCAGTTCATTACCTAAATATATGGAAAGATATCGGTCATCAACCGCCATTCAATAATGGTGCCTGCACCCAGAGTGATACTCCTAAGGTTGCTGTTATCCACAACTATTTGAATGGTGTCGTGTTCTGTATTGACTAATGGTGTTGGGTTTAAACCCATCCCTTGCTGTTGGAGATGGGCGTTGAGGTGAACATATGCATCAGTATTTTGCAGTTTCTGTCCTCTCTTAATTTTTACTTTAAGTGGGAATAGTCAGGTCCGTTCTGGGATGGTGACTTCCTCTCCAAACTGAACTTCAACTGCATATGGCAGCAGTTGAGCCGACCACAATGCTTTCTCTGGATCATCAAAGTCCATGGGATTACCCGCTAATCGGGACCAGGCTTTGAAGTTTATCAGGTCCAAACAAATGGCAAAGCGGTTGAGAATGTCACTGCCTAAATAAAATGCTTGCACGACCCAACAATTATGGACTATGCTCTTATTACCTATGGAAATGTTGAGCATACACCTGCTAGGCAGGAGATGTTTAGAATTGTGTGTTTCCAGGTCTATTTCCCATTTGTCTATCAATCTAAATGTGGGAATTGCTGGATATTTTGGGAGTTTTCGGGACATGGCTTCGCTGATGAAGCTTTTACCATTGTTCATGCACACTCGGGCGAGAACAGGGTCCTTCCCCTCATTAAACTGAATAGGGATGAACAACTGGTCTCCAATATTTTGAATGTAAGCCAAGCTTTGAGCTGTTTTCTTATCATTTTGGACTGGAGACTGGAGACTAGAAGGAAGGTTGATTTTCAAAAATAGAGAGGACTTTCCATCACTGGTCTGTTGTCCTACTGCAATTCTGTCACGTCAGGGATTTTTTTGTTTTGAAAGTAGAACTTAATTTGGTCAGGTTTTTGTTCAACCATGTGGCATGTGCCATTTAAACTAACATGGTTGACACTATGTTTTAATTTTATTGGTCGGTTAGTCTGGGTCCAGAGGACCTTGTTTACACAATCTATTAGGGAAGACAATCCACGCAGGATGTCATTCCCCAGTAAACATGGTGTGCCCTCTGGAGTCACAACTATGACGGGGTGTTTCACCTTGTGTTGTCCAATTTTAATTTCCAAATCTGCAGTCCCCTCGACAGGAATTTCATTCCCATCGAAGTTCTGAAGTTGTCCAGGAAGAGGGCTGAGAGGGAGTTGGTATCTCTCCCCCCTTCCTGAATTCAGATGATCAAAGTCCCTCTTTGACAGAAGGGTGGCTTGGGATCCAGTGTCCACCAGTGCCAAAATTACATTGCCCTTGTATTTGTAACGGGGCATAAAATCTCCCCTCCTTCTGCTCAAGGGGGAAAAAATAATGTGCATTTTGGGCCAATTGGTGGGGTAATTTCTTGACTCTTGATTCTGACACAGGGGTAGTTTGAGCAGGATTCGGTGTGGGAGCTTGGGAATCTGTAAGAAAAATATGGCAGTTGGATATTAGGGGAGTTTTGGGCTCCCTTGGTTCTGATTCTGCCCTCCCTTTTGGAGGCAGTCCCCAGAGTATTTTTGGGCAGAGTGGTTTTCCAAGCAATCATTCTGGGGTTCAATGATGGGCGGTCCTAACTCAGTCCCCACATGTCTCGAGTCTTGATTAGGATCTCTTGGGACCCATTTTTCATTGGGAGGAGTTTCCCCATCCCTGAAGGAGAAGATCCCTTTACCAGATCCCACTAAGGACCCATCTCCTTCAAACTGGAGGACACTAACCTCCTCCACAAAATGAGTCTTTTTAGGTCCTTTATTTCTCCTACCTGCCCTCTGTTCCTTAGGTTGCAGACTTTTGGGGCAGGAGATTTTGATTCTGATTCCTGGGTTTCCAGAGGCTTTTCACAAGTGGGGAAGGAAGCTTCCTCTAAGGCTTTATACCCCCCCTTCACCCTGGGCCCCCTCCTTTGGAACCGGTGGGTTGTCGGGGTTCTGTCCCCGTCATTGCTCTGGAGTACCAGACCCTTGATTTGTGGACTTCTGAGCCGCCATGTTCATCTGAGGGTTCTGCTGAACCCTCAACATGTGACCCAGATGCTGTAACAAGTTCTGGACCTGGCGCTCCAGTTGGGACACCCGCTCTGGCTGGTATGGGGGTCTCTGGTCCATCCTAGGTGGATCACGGAGAGGGTAACGGTCCATTCTCCCATAGTATCCTTGGTTGGGACAGTTCTGGTAACCCTCCACCCTTGGCCTCCCCTCTCCCGGATTGGGCTGTCTAGGCTCAGGAAAGTGGGGAAAGAAAGTAGGGTTGTTTTGTGAAGTTTGGCGGGTACTGTGGAAAGAACCCGACATTTGGGGGATTACTGCCCTCCTGGGAAAAGTTAGGAGGGAAGTTTCCTGGGTTGGTAGCTACCTGGTTGGATCCCCCCTTTGGGCTGGGGGAGTCCACACATACTCCAGGATGGGTTTGTTGCCCTTGTAACGGGGCTTATATAATCAGGGGAGTTAGGGGTCCCATTAGTGGTATTACCTTACTGACTACCTGTTTGGGATTGGCCCGAAGGCCTTCTGCTTCTTTGGTTAGAAGATGGATTCTGTACAGGAATATTTTTAGGACCCCATCTCCAGATCTAAAATGGGGGCAACCTTCACCTCTGCCACCTTAGCAGCAGCAAGGGTGTTGGCCGGTTTGGGGTTTTTACTTGTATTTGTATTCTGTACCAGTTTCTGCACTTCATAAATATGGGTCGCCTGTTCAATGACCCAGTCTAGTGATCCCTTCTCGTGAAAGTACCTCACCAGCTGGGTCATGATGTATTGCGCAAAGGCACGTTTTAGTTCTTGCACAAATTCTTGTGGGGCCTGGTCTTCTCCACACTGCAGATTGTAGGCTGCCTTGCGGGCCTCTTGGGGGTTCCTATGTACTGAATCATGTTTTAAGCCGGCCTTCCTATAGGTGGACTATCTTGAGTGGTTCTGATCCTCCAGCCCTGCAAAGAACCTGGAGTACTCAGGGGAAAATGTCCATTCGACATATTGGATGCAAATCTGTCTATCTTTCAGATGGAAAGTATCCATCATCTGCTTGTATAACTCAAGGTGCTCCCAGACTGTGTTAAGCGGCTTCACTTCAACACTTCAGCTAAGTCAATGCCTAGTCTGGGATGCTGAGGGAAACCCTTATTGATATATTTTTAGGTCCAGTTCATGTACTCTGGATGACAACCCTTATATAACACCCCTCTCTTAGAATCCCCTTGACCCCACTGAGCCAAGAAGTAGGTCGGTTTTGCAAATTTAAAAGGTTTATTTGAGAAATATAACAATATGTATCTATCACACTTTTATAATAAATTAATATCGGATATCACACTTAAAATATGACAGTGATCAACAATGGATAATGTTCTACTGGTAAACTGATTTGGTTACTTAGAAGTAGTATAGAGGATGAGGTAGCTGAAATGCTTTATGGTTTCAAGGAAATGCAAGGTGGAATAAATGCAGTACAGAAAATAAACTGATATGGTTTCACAAGAGATAATATGTTCACTTTTCCCCTGGTGGCAATTCATCCCCCCCTATATGCAAGGCAAGGAGATGGAAGTAACACACACAGTCTTCAGGAATACAATCAAATACAATACGGAATCCAGTTCCGCCCCAGCAAGCTTAGAGGAAACAGGTAGAAGTTTGAAACACAGGCCCAAAATGCTTTTAAATGTGATGACAGTGGATGGGAAAATGTGCTAACTGATTTTAATTCCCTCTAGAGGTTCAGGGTGAGTGAGAGATGCTTGTTGGTATTAGTTCAGGCTCACTTTAGCAATGCTCTATGAGTTATTACCAGGTTGCAAACGGATTTTAACAAAGGAAAGAATGGAGCTGCTATTTTGACAAGTGGAGAAATTGAGCCAAAATAGCAAATCGCGGTAAATTTCGCGAGTGCTTAAATCGCGTTTGCGGAAAAAGTATAGGGAGTAGGAAGTCGGTTCTAGGTTCGTTGGAAAGCCTAGAATCACAGCTTTAAAATGAAAGTTAGTTCCTTGGACAAACGGTTCCGGAGATACAGACGATTTTGTGAAGGTAGTTTTTCAGAAATGAATCACAGTTTCAGAATGACAGTTGACAGCTTTCAGCTTTAAAATGACAGGTGGCAGTTGTGCAGCTTTAGAATGACAGATGACAGCTTTCTAAGAGGCAGTTCTAATTAAGTTAAAATAGTTTGGATTAGATTATTTTAACTAAGAGATTGGGTTCTGCACAGTTCTGGCGGATAATCACTCCTAATTTTGAAATGAATGGGCCTCGTCACAGATCTGGTCAACTGGGCTGGACTTCAGGCGGTTCTGCTCACAGCGCCTGGGTCAGCTCTGCTCTGCTGGTCTAGCCTCTCTGGATACAGCGGCCTCTGGTTCTGGATACTGCTCTGATTTCCGGTCCGGATCAAGTGGATTCTGGATGTAACACTGCTTTCTGGGTACTGGCAAAAGTTCTTGGCAAATAATTCAGACAGCTCGCCCGGCTGTGGAATAGTTTGTAAAAGATTTTGAGGCCTGCTGATAAATACTTTTGCTTGCAGTGGGCCTTCTTGGTTCAAAGTTCTGTAGTCTCTGGTTAGCTTGGAAGTCTAAGTGTTGGATCTCTGGATGTGAAGTTGTCGGTCAGCACGCTCCGTAGCAAATGGAATTGAATCTCTCTACCTGTCCAAGCAGTCTATTTTTATGTGTTTTGGAAGTGGGTGTGTGCGTAGCATCACTAAGCCTGTCCCTCTATTGATTTGATAGGTCAATAGATTCTTTGGTCCCTGATTTGGGAAGGGATAGTGTGTCAGAGTGATGTCATTTTTATGACCTACAGAAATGACACTCCCCTGGTCAATGTGCACACAAATCTATTTCTGATCCAAATACATATTTCCCAGGTACACAAGTGGTTGACATTACATGTACATATTACACATTGCTTCCGGTAGTCTCTGTCCCGACTCTGGCGTTCCTAGGAGCTTGCATTCAAAAATGGCAACTTATTTTCTATTTTAGTGGGTTTTGCAACATGGGATTTTCATCAAAAATTATACAAAGGTACATTTCCCTTCCACATATATATGTCTCTAGCTTAAATACAGTGTCTACAATATTCATAATTAGCGGGGTTTTGCCCCAGAACATGGTACAAATTGGAGTTTGGACTCAAATCGTGAGGGCATTTTCCATACTAAGACTCTCAAAGTTGTACATTCCTTTCATTTGGTTACAATAAGTTATCACTGTTTCTATAAAATATATATTTGTTGCAATTCAACTCCCCAAAGTGTTTGGGTCCGCCTCCAGATGTCTGGGTGGGTCAGTGATCACATGTCTCTCCTTGCTGGCAGAGGGCTGTTGACAGGAAACACTCAAAATTAACATACCCCATTCAACTGAAAGGGGCTATTGTCTCTCTCCTCCAGGCTGAAGGGGAAACCCCCTCCCTCTCACTCAGAAGGGCCATGTGATATCCTGCCTCCTGTTGTGAGTCTCTGGGGTGTTAAGAGTTCTCAGCCTCTTGGCCTCTGTGAACAGCAGGTGGCTAAGATTTTTTTAATTAACCCACAGGCTTTGAAGTCCAGTTGACTCAGGTCCCTTTGTCAGCCAGTTCTCCTGTCAGAGTTTAGACCGCTAGCGCCGCCTTGTGGAATTTGTCAGTACTGCATCCATTTTTGAGTTGTCTTGAATTTGACAGGAGATTTTTGCTATTATTTTGATAGGCATCCTTACATTAGAGTGGTTATGTGGAACACCCCACAAGAAGGTTGTATCTTTGGAGTGGTCTTGTGCCAACTGCGCAGTTCTCCTGGACTCTGGGATGGAATGATGGGCGGCGACAGCTCATCCCCACATCTACCCAGTCTATTGATTCAGCATGGGTCAAAACCCTTCACAAACCCCCCCGCCCGACTACGCTTTGATTAAAGTCGAGGGGAAGTCAGGTGCAAAGGATGTTTTGAGCCCTTGCGCTGTTATGTCCACATTATCTTCTTGCAATTCTGTAGCTGGCACATTTCAGCATCTTTTCCTCCACCCAGTTGGATCAATCAGTTCTCCTTGCTGGTCCTGATGGGAGGATTGGGCGGTACCCCGGCCCCCTCGGATCTTCGCTCCCAGTACCCAGGTCACCTTCCGTGGTCAGTCTCCGGGTTTTCTTTCTCCTAGGACGACAAAGCAAAGCGGCAATACACATTCCTAGACCTTTTTCCACCACTATTAATGGTGTGGCGAACATATACATTTTATAAATCAGAAGATATGAACATATACATTTTCTTTTTTAAATTAGGAGTCAAGAACATATATATATATACAAGAATCACAGAATTTTATATGCTATATGTGGAATATTTTAGGGTTGTGTAACGCTTACCTGGCTCCCA
Organism: Ambystoma mexicanum; assembly: GCF_040938575.1. NCBI lineage: Eukaryota > Metazoa > Chordata > Amphibia > Caudata > Ambystomatidae > Ambystoma > Ambystoma mexicanum. The sequence continues at coordinate 609,641,207 of NC_090925.1, read as the reverse complement.
CGGAGGCGCTGGTCTGATCTGGGTTGCTGTGGCCTCTTCAAGCGTGATGCGCAGAATTCAGACCACCGACTGAACAGGACCACCAAATCTTGCTTGTCTGGCCCGTAGGAATATCCTTCTGCAGAGGAGAAAGGGGATTAACTGTCTGCTGAATAGTGTGCTTGCTCACCCCTTTCCCCCTTCGTTCTTCTCTGACTTCCTCCAAAACCCCCGGTTTAAGCTCACCTTATGGTTTGGAAGGATGAACTCTCCATCCTGCTTCTGGTGCAGGGACGCGCGTCCGTCCAGTTACTTCACTGGTTTTCAGAATGGCGCTGGCAAATCCACTTGACTTTTCTGAGCGATACGCCGTAAGTATGAAGATGCAAAAGTTCAAGTGTGAGCCTCCTTTTATGTTGTTTTTTCTGTCCTTTATTTCAGGTGCAGAACAAAGGCGATGCGTTGAGGGGTTAAATTGCCGGTGGTAAAATCAGGTGAGTTAGTGATGAGGGCGACCCCTCTAAATGTCTTTATAATTCCCCAGTAATGTCTTTTGTCCTTTCCCCATAGGGGCCGGGGTGCGGTACCTGCCAGATATGCGGCGCCGACCCGAGATGTGGAATGGTTCACCAAGAAAAGCCGTTAAGTAATATGGCTGAAAATTCAGCTTTCCTCTTGTGTTCCCTTGCTCACCTTTTGTCTCTTCTTCTCTCCCCTAGGTGCAGAGATGTGGCGACCGGTGCTGAGACCCGCGATGGTGCCGGGCGGCGTCTCAGGAACAGGTGAGTGAAGCGCGGCGCTGCAGCGAGCAACGCAGTGCTTTTAAATGGAAGTCTTCCTTCAAGAATGCTGGCATGAAGATTCCGGATGCAGGTAAGAAGGTTGATTAAGTTTCTTGGTTTTCACCTTTCTCTTCTCTTATTCCCTTACAGGTGTTCCAGGTTCGAGGCGGGGGCGTGGCTGGGGTCCAGGTGCAGGAGCAGACACGGTGAGCGTTCAGCTGCTGGGATGCAGAACAACGCGAAGCACGTGTGGCTGTCCGGGCGTGGCTTAAATAGCCTTGGAAGAAGTTCCAGGTGAGTTTTGTTTCACAGCCCCACCCAAGTAACAAAATAGTTCCTTCAGAAAAAGAGTCCCTCCTAAGCCTCATTTGGCTTGGTTCTTCATGCAGCATGGTCTGCATCAGGTGAGTGTGCAGAATGGTCTGCTTCAGGTAAGTGCACCAAACACTTCCCCTTATGAGCCTGATGTTCAACATGAGCCTGGCGCCAACGGCACCAGGACAGAGTCCAAAGAGCCCCTATAAAGGGCCGCTGGGCTTTTACCCGGGGGCGTGATGCCTGCTCCCGGGGGTGCTGGGCCTGGCCTGGTGCTCCGGGGTTAGGCATCATGACAGCACTTCCCCCCAAGGCCCCTCCCAAGGTCGTTTCCCCAGGAGGTTTTGGTTTGTTCGGGAAATTCCGATGGAACCTTTTTACTAGCCGAGGTGCATGTACGTGGTCGCTGGGTTCCCAAGATCTTTCCTGAGGCTTGTACCCCTTCCAATCAATTAGGTAGAAAAGTTTTGATTTTGAGATCTTAGAGTCCAAAATATTCTGCACCTCAAATTCAGGCTCCCCATCTATCTGGATTGGTTCTGGTGGCTTTATTAATCTGGTTCCTGGTTGCACTGGTTTCAAAAGCGACACATGAAAAACGGGGTGAATCCGCATGTTAGCTGGTAGGTCTAGCTTGACTGCCACTGGGTTAATTATAGCTTTTATCGAGTAAGGGCCTAAATACCTTGGATTAAAATTCTGAGGTTCCTTGAGCGATAAGTGTTTGATAGCCAACCATACTTGATCCCCTATTTGGTATGGAGGCGCCTCCTTTCGATGCAGATCCGCATTCTTTTTGTATTTCCCTTTCGCATGTTGTAAGTGTGCAGTAGCATCCTTGAAGGCTTCAGTAATCGTAGAATGCAAATGGTCCACTGCGGGCATTTCGAGGCTCAAAGGTGAGTCCAAGTCTGAAGTACGAGGGTGATGTCCATATAGGGTATAAAAGGGGCTCTGGCCAGTTCCAGAGTGTATCAAGTTATTGTATGCATATTCAGCCACCCATAAAATATCCTTCCAATTACCCTCCGATTGGTGCAACATACATCGTAGATATTGTTCAAGGGTCTGGTTTGTTCTCTCCGTCTGACCATCGGTCTGTGGGTGGTGGCTGGTTGAGAGTCTTACGTCGATTTGTGCCAGTTGACAACACTTTTCACCGAACTAGGTGATGGCCATTTGAGGATGGCATCCACTTTCCGTGAGTCCATTCGGACACCTTTAGGTGTCAGGATGAATCCAAGAAACTCAACCTCGGTGGTATGGAAAACGCATTTTTCCAGCTTTGCAAACAGTTTGTGCTGGCGCAATTTCTGAAGGACGGCCCTGACATGTTTTCTGTGATCTGATTCCGAAGAGGAGTACACCAGAATGTCATCGATATACACGACAACACAGACATCGATGAGTTCCCGAAGGACATCGTTCATGAAGAATTGGAAGGCAGCAGGCGCGTTGCACAACCTGAAAGGCATCACCTGGTATTCGAATAGTCCATATTTTGTACGGAAGGCCGTTTTCCATTCGTCGCCTTCTTTTACTCGTACCAGATGATAAGCCCCCCGGAGATCTAACTTGGTGTACATGCAAGCGTCCTTCACCTGGTCAAGGAGTTCAGGGATCAAAGGCAGAGGGTAACGATTTTTAACAGTTATCTGGTTCAATGCGTGGTAATCGATACAAGTTCTAAGGTCGCCTTCTTTTTTTGGCACGAAGAACAAAGCCGAGGATGCCGGAGACTTTGACGGGCGAATGAAACCATTGGCTAGGTATTGATCTAAATATTGTCTCAAATGCAGGCTCTGGCTCATTAAGGGCATAAATCCTGCTACAAGAGGGTTGTGCACCGGGCACCAGATCGATTTGGCAATCGTACGATCTGTGAGGAGGTAACGTGTTGGCCTGTTCCTTTTGGAAGACGTCCTGAAAGTCTTGGTATTCCGGAGGTAGTTGCTTGGAGACAGAGGTTACTGATGCTAGACTGATCTTCAGATTTTCTGGGTAGCAGGTTCGTGCACACTCCGGAAAGGTTATTCTCTTCGCTCGCCAATCAATTTGAGGATTATGTGTCTCTAACCAAGGGATTCCGAGAATAACCTGAAACTGTGGAGCCTTGATTACATCAAACACAACTGCCTCCCGATGGCCGTCCTGACCTACAAGTGTGACCTCAGCTGTGGAATGTGTTACCGGTCCCGAGGCAATTTCAGTTCCATCGACTGTGGTGATGACATCTTTGCTGGTTTTAGGATGCAGGGGGAGGTTAATCCTGGAGACCAATTCACGATCCACGTAGTTTCCTATTGCCCCACTATCGATGTATGCCTTTATTGCATGCAACCGCTTAGGCTGTTCCGGATCTACGAGGACCATTGGCACAGTGAAATGCGAGGTCTGAGAGTTCAATTTCAAGCTCGGCAAGCGGACCCCTACGCTTGTCGGGTGGGGTCATTTCCCGATACAGAGGTTTCATGGATTTTATCAGCGGCTCCTACCACCTTCCTGGGCGGTCTTGCCGGGCAATCTCATAGAAAGTGTCCAGAGGATCCACAATAAAGACATAAGTGCATCTGCCGTCTTCTTTCATGTTCCTTTTGAGTTAAAGGTCCTTTAACTCCTCTGATTTACATTGGCTCAGAGGCTTCAGCCCCCTTCAGGTTAGCGTGGGTCTTGACTAACACCCGGGTCTCAAACTTGGACAGATCTGCTTTTCTGTTTTGCAGTCTGTGATCCAATTGGACCACTAAGTCTATATATTCTAAGCATTCTTGGGGCAGATTTACAACTTGGGCCAGGACATCTTTAAGTTCTCCGCGTAGACCTCAATAAAATAACGTGATTCTTTTATCGTCTGGCCACCCAGTTTCCACAATTAGTCTATTAAAGGTTGCAATGTAGGAAAGGAGGTCTTGATTGCCCTGTCGCAGAGATAGAAGTTCGTCATCTAGAGCCTGCCCCTGGGAGTGACGAGCAAATAACCTTTCCATGCTTGCTTGAAATCCTTGAAAATCACGAAGAATCGGGTCATCTTGAGTTACCAGTGGAACTGACCAATCGGCAGCACTGCCGCTGAGATATGACAATACAAAGGCTACCTTGGTCTGGTCATTAGGGAAGGCCCCAGGTCGGCACAGGAAATGCAAACGACACTGATTCATGAATACGGTGAATCGTTTGGGGTCCCCAGCAAAGCGTTCGGGTGGGGCCAGCGGCATGTTTCCAGGTAGATTAATCTGCACCGGGTTACTGGAAAGCACAGGAGCGGGGTTCCCTCCGGAACCGGGTAGAGGAGTTTGCCCAGCTTGACCTTGCAAAAGCTGTCTAGCCAGGTCATCAGCTCTTTCCTTTGTTACAATCACTTCCCTCCTGAGAGCATTAATCTCTTGACGAGCGGCGTGTACTTCGGCCCGTAATTCCCCCAGTAGTTGGGCCAACTGGTCAGTCTCAGAAATGTCCATAGCGCCTGGGTGGGAATTTGTAGGGGCTTTGCGTTCTGTAACGCTCACCTGGCTCCCACGGAGGCGCTGGTCTGGTCTAGGTTGCTGTGGCCTCTTCAAGCGTGATGTGCAGAATTCAGACCACCGACTGAACAGGACCACCAAATCTTGCTTGTCTGGCCCGTAGGAATATCCTTCTGCAGATGAGAAAGGGGATTAACTGTCTGCTGAATAGTGTGCCTGCTCACCCCTTTCCCCCTTTGTTCTTCTCTGACTTCCTCCAAAACCCCCGGTTTAAGCTCACCTTATGGTTTGGAAGGATGAACTCTCCATTCTGCTTCTGGTGCAGGGGCGAGCGTCCGTCCAGTTACTTCACTGGTTTTCAGAATGGCGCTGGCAAATCCACTTGACTTTTCTGAGCGATACGCCGTAAGTATGAAGATTCAAAAGTTCAAGTGTGAGCCTCCTTTTATGTTGTTTTTTCTGTCCTTTATTTCAGGTGCAGAACAAAGGCGATGCATTGAGGGGTTAAATTGCCGGTGGTAAAATCAGGTGAGTTAGTGATGAGGACGACCCCTCTAAATGTCTTTATAATTCCCCAGTAATGTCTTTTTTCCTTTCCCCATAGGGGCCTGGGTGCGGTACCTGCCAGAGATGCGGCGCTGACCCGAGATGTGGAATGGTTCACCAAGAAAAGCCGGTAAGTAATATGGCTGAAAATTCGGCTTTCCTCTTGTGTTCCCTTGCTCACCTTTTGTCTCTTCTTCCCTCCCCTAGGTGCAGAGATGTGCCGACAGGTGCTGAGAGCCGCAATAGAGCCGGGCGGCGTCTCGGTAACAGGTGAGTGAAGCGCGGCGCTGCAGCGAGCAATGCAGTGCTTTTAAATGGAAGTCTTCCTTCAGGAATGCTTGCGTGAAGATTCCGGATGCAGGTAAGAAGGTTGAATAAGTTCTTGGTTTTCACCTTTCTCTTCTCTTATTCCCTTACGGGTGTTCCAGGTTCGAGGCGGGCGTGGCTGGGGTCCAGGTGCAGGAGCAGACACGGTGAGCGTTCAGCTGCTGGGATGCAGAACAACGCGAAGCACGTGTGGCTGTCCGGGCGTGGCTTAAATAGCCTTGGAAGAAGATCCAGGTGATTATTCTTCCACAGCCCCACCCAAGTAACAAAATAGTTCCTTCAGAAAAAGAGTCCCTCCTAAGCCTCATTTGGCTTGGTTCCTCATGCAGCATGGTCTGCAACAGGTGAGTGTGAAGCCTGGTCTGCTTCAGGTAAGTGCACCAAACACTTCCCCTTATGAGCCTAGCGCCTATGGCGCCAGGACTGATGTCCAACATGAGCCTGGCGCCAACGGTGCCAGGACAGAGTCCAAAGAGCCCCTATAAAGGGCTGCTGGTCTTTTACCCGGGGGTGTGATGCCTGCTCCCGGGGGTGCTGGGCCTGGCCTGGTGCTCCGGGGGTAGGCATCATGACAGGTTGGAACTGAATTACTCTGGAGCGGCCCCCTCTGGGATTCCAGAGGATTCCTCTAGTTGTTGCAGAGTGTGCCTAGGATGGCAACACTTTAGCTGATTAATATGGACCCACTTGTCTTCCCCTTCCGCCAGACTACCTTTGGGGATGCGGATCTTGTACGCTACAGGCGAGATCTTGTCTATAATTTCAAACGGTCCCTTCCATGTAGGCAAAAATGTGCGCTGTTTGGCCTGGTTCCTTCGGAAATTGTATAGATAGACCCGGTCCCCCACAGTATATTCCTTCCTGGTGGTCTTCAGGTCTTAGTGGGTTTTCATGCTATCAGCTGATCTTTCTAGATTCCGCTGAGCATAGGCAAAAGCATGCTGAAGGTGTTTCCTTAAATTCTCCACATACTGATGAGTTGTGGAGGCATTTATCAGTGTCTGCTCTTGGGTCCTGTAGAGCAGATGCTGGGGAAGCACCATCTTGCGTCCGGTCATCAACTCAAATGGTGACATTTTAGTTGCAGATGAAGGGGTAGATCTGATGGCCATTAGGACCAGAGGTAATCGGATATCTCAACTTGGCCCAGAATCTGCCACAATTTTTTTAATATGCTCACAATGGTTCAGTTGTATCTCTCTACTGCTCCAGAAGAAGCTGGCCTGTAACCAATGTGTAGCTTCCTTTTAACCCCCAGTATCTCCCACATCTTTGTCATTACTTCACTGGTGAAGTGGCTACCTCTGTCTGACTCAATCCTTTGAGGTAGACCAAAATGGTAAAAGATGTGGTTAATCATCAGGACAGCTGCTATTTCTGCCTTGCAGTTTGGGGCCGGGAGACATTCCACCCACTTGGTAAACAAGCATGTAACGGTCAACATGTACTTGTTTCCTCTAGCCGAGCGAATTACAGGGCCTACAAAGTCGATTTGCAAATCTGACCATGGCAGTGTAATCCCCCTCTTTTGGAGAGGCGCACGGTGTGTGAGGGATGATGGCTGAAATTGTGCACACACAAGACAACCCTTCAAATATTGGTTCAGGTCCTGGCCCATGTGTGGCCAGTATGCAACCTCTCTTAAGATTTCAAGTGTTGTGTGAAACCCCCTATGACCGGCGGTGGCCGCATCATGGGCGTGACTTAACATCAGGCTTCGGAATGAGGTAGGGACCACCCACTGATCATGGCCAGCTTGGGATTTCCTTACCAACAAACCGTCTTGGATTCGGAACATTTTTGGACATTTCATCAACACTCTTAGGTCCTCTTTCCCAAAGTAATCGGTATCCCTCAGGGGAAAGTTCTCAGGGTACTCAAGGTGTTGGTAAAACTTACCAATGATTGGATCCCCCTTCTGAGCTGTAATCAAATCAGCATCAGGGGTCTCCTTACTCCATTGGGCAGTTGAAAGATCATTGTGAGCATTTGTCTGGGACCTAGTGATCGCAGTGACCTGGATTTCCCCCAACAGGGACTCTATTTCGATTAGATCCCCTTGGATGGCCCCGGTTTTGGCCAGCTGATCAGCTAAGTCATTTCCAGTTGTGTCTGGTCCCTCTACTTTGGAATGACCCTTGATCTTTTTCCAGTAGATGGTCATCCCATTTGATGTGACCAGATCATCAATATTTTGGATTAACTTCCCATGTTTCAGGGGTTTGTTATTAGCACATAACATGCCTCTGGTTTTCCAGTTAACCAGGTGCTCCACGAACCCGTTCCATACATAATCCGGATCTGTGATTATGACCAGTTCGTGGAGTTGATGTTGGACAGCAGTGAGGATGGCCTGATGCACAGTCATCAATTTTGCCACCTGACTACTTCGGGGACCAATTTTGTATCCAGCGTAGGGTTCTGGGGACTCATTCACCCATGCATTCCGTACACCGGCCACCAGTTCTTTCTCCCCGTTTTTGTCAACATGGTACGAGCATCCATCCACATAGACAGTGGGCATTCCCTCACACTTGTCTTCTTCAAAGACGTTGTGTGGGGAATTGAGGTATGCCTCCATGTTGTCCTTGATTTTTAGACTTTCGTCCTCGAGACAGTTTTCTCTGGCACAATCATGCAAGTCAGCCAGACGTTGCGCGAGGGGACTCTTCTTGTTTTGCCCATATCTGACCTCCACAGGAAAGCCTTGCATTGACAGAATCCAGGAAGTAATTCGGGAATTACTCACATTTCCGGCCCGGATTCTGTCACTTTGGAGATATTGCAGAGGCTGATGTGGAGTCTTCACTATGATGTGTTCCCCCTGGATGAACGGGCGGTAATTCTTCAATGCCCACACCGTTGCCAGGAGTGCCTTCTCACAATCGTTGAATTTTTCCTCCACAGAGGATAAAGTTTTGCTCGCATAGGAGATTACTTTATTGACCTTGTCATGCTTTTGGTATAATACTGCTGTCAAGCAGGTATTAGAGAACCCTGTCTCCAGGAAGAACTCCTTGTTTCTGACAGGGTAAGCTAGGCAAGGCGCTTGTGAGAGGCTTCTTTTGAGTTGTCTTACTGCCTCGGATTGTTCTGGACCCCATTCCCACTTGACCCACCCCTTCAAAAGATGAATCAGGGGTCTGGTGATCTCTGCGTAGCCCTCAATGATTTTTCTGCTGTAATTAGTTAGTCCAAGATGGCTCCTTAGTTCCCGCAGAGTTGTGGGGTCTTTCAGTTTCTGAAGTGCTTCCACTTTCTTTTCTTGGGGACAGAGACCCTGAGGAGTAATCTCATGCCCCAATAAATTAACACGGGTTCTACACCACTGTGCTTTCTGGAAGGAATGTTTTGCTCCGGCGGCCCTCAACTGTGTCAGAACATAACGGATCTCCGCTATGTGTTCTTCCACAGATGAACTTTTCATGAGGACATCATCTATATAAGCCAGGTTACCCCTCGCACCCAGGTCGGGAATGGCCTTATGTAGGAAAATGTTGAATTCATTGCCGGAGTTGAGGTATCCAAAGGGAGTCCGGGTCCATGTGTACTGCTGGCCCCCAAAGGTAAAAGCCAGTTTGTATTGGTCCTCCCTACTGACAGGCACAGTCCAGTATCCATTGGTCAGGTCTATTGCTGTGAATACCTGTGACCCCTGAATCTGGGCCTGCCCTTGGGCAATGTAGGGCAGAGGCCATCGGGAAGTATGGACCCGTTTGTTGAGCTCCCTAAGGTCGGCGCAGAGTCTCCACTGGCCATTTGGCTTCAATATTCCCAGCACCGGATTATTGAAGGTGCTGTGTACTGGACGGATTATTCCCCGGGACTCAAGGTTCTTAATTATTTCAGTAAGGGACTCCATGCATGCGAGAGGCAAACGATATTGCTTCACAAACACTGGAGTCATTCCAGGGTCCGTGGGAATTGTTGTTGTGTGGATTTCGGTGCGACCACAGTCATATGAGTCTACCGCAAAGAGATCTTGGAAATCCAAGAAAACTTGTTTCAACTTTTGCTTCTGTTCCAGAGTCACACAGGCATCAGCTAGGTTGACTCTCTCTTCCACCATCTGCCTGAAGCCTGGAAAGACTTCTGGTTTGGCTATCTCAGCGGCCTCCTCCAGCTGGGTGGAGAAGTCCCTGGTCAGAGTGCTGATTTGGACTGGAGGCTTCAGGTGGGAAAGGCAGCCCTCATGGACATGGAAAATCACCTCATCCCTCCTGAAGTCACAAGTCACATCTTCCTTACCATAAGGGCAAGAAGTGTACACCAGGAAGTTCCCCCTATGCCGGGTGAAAATCCTGTCTGGTGTTGTGTTGTCATCACTGTCACTGTCAAAACAGTCCTTGGGGATTGGTCCTAACAGTTCATTTCCTAGATCAATGGAAAAATGTCGGTCATCAACCGCCATTCCAATAATGGTGCCTGCGGCTAGAGTAATACTCTTTAAGTCACTGTTATCCACCTCTATTGGAATGGTGTCATGTTCTATGTTGACTAATGAGTTGGGTTTACCCCCAACCCTTGCTGTTGGAGATAAGCATTTAGATGTATGTAAGCATCAGGGTTTTTCAATTTGTGTCCTCTTTTAACTTTCACTTCCAGGGAGAATTGTCGGGTCCTTTCTGGGATGGTGACTTCCTCTTTAATCTGAATTTCAACTGCATAAGGTAGCAATTGAGCTGACCTAAATGCTTTTTCTGGATCATCAAAGCCCATGGGATTATCCGCTAATCGGGACCAAGCTTTGAAGTTTATTAGGTCCAAACTAATGGCAAAGCGATTGAGAATGTCACTGCCTAAGTAAAAGGCGGCAGTGACATCTCGCACGACCCAACAATTATGGACTATGCTCTTGTTGCCAATGAAGATTTTGAGCATACACCTGCTTGGCAGGAGATGTTTGGAATTAGGTGCTTCCAGGTCCATTTCCTATTTGTCTATCAGTTTGAATGTGGGAATGGCTGGATCTTTTGGGAGTTGGCGGAACATGGCTTCACTGATGAAGCTCTTACCGTTGTTCACACACACTCGAGCGAGAACAGAGTACTTCCCATCATTTAACTGAACAGGGATGAACAACTGCTCTCCAATTTGCTGAATATCAGCCAGGCTCTGAGCTGATTTCACATATTTCTGGACTATAGGAGTAGGAATGTCTGAATTAGTATAAAATGTCAGAGTGTTTCCTTCCAGTGTGGAGTACCACTTTAAAATGGAAGGAAGGTTGATTTTCAGAAATAGAGAGGACCCCCCATCACCAGTCTGTTGTCCGACTGCTATTACTGCCACGTCTGGAATTTGGTTGTTCTGGAAGTTAAATTCTACTTGGTCAGATTTCTGTTCAACCATGTGGCAGGTGCCGTTTAAACTAACATGGTTGACACTCTGTTTTAATTTTATTGGTCGGCTAGTCTGGGTCCAGAGGAGCTTGTTTACGCAATCTATTAGGGGTGACAACCTTCTCAGGAGGTCATTCCTTAGTAAACAAGGGGTGCCCTCTGGAGTCACTACTATGACCGGGTGTTTCACCTTGTGTCGCCCAATTTTAATGTCCAAGTCTGCAGTCCCTTCGACGGGAATTTCCTTCCCGTCAAAGTTCTGCAGTTGTCCAGGAAGGAAGGTGAGAGGAATACGATAATTCTCTCCCCTTCCTAAATTCAGTTCATCAAAAGCCCTTCTGGACAGAAGGGTAGCTTGGGATCCAGTGTCCACCAGTGCCGAAATTGTACCCTGCCCCCGTACTTGTACCGGGGCATAATATCTTCCCTCCTTCTCCTCAAGGTGGCACAGATAATGCACATTTTTGGACAACTGGTGGGCTAACTTTCTAGTTTTGGACATTGCTAGCGAAGAGATTTGGGTAGATTTCTGTGGAGAGCCTGGGGAATCTGAAAGAAAAAGTTGGCAACTGGAAATGGTTTCGGGTTCTGGGCCGCCCCCCCCTTTTGGAGGCAGCCATCAGGATGGGTTTGACCCATGGGATTTTGGTATTGTCGGTTCTGGGATGAGATGATGGGCGGCGGTAGCTCAGTCTCCACATCTCCCCAGTCTGAATTGGCATCCCTTTGGACCCATTTTTCCTTGGGAGGAGTTCCCCCATCTCTGAAGGAGAAGATCCTTTTCCCAGGATCTTCTGAGGATCCCTCTCCCTCAAATTGGAAAACCTGTACCTCCTCCACAAAGTGGGTCTGTTTGGGTCCTTTGTTTCTCCTACCCCCCCCTCAGCTCCTTGGGAGGCAGGCTTTCAGGGCAGGAGATTTTGTTTCCGGTTCCTGGTTTTCCAGGGGCTGTTTACAAGTTGGGAAGGAAGCTTCCTCCAAGGCTTTACACCCCACTTCCCCTTGTGCCTCCTCCCTGGGAACCGGTGGGTTATCGGGGTGCTGCCCCCGTCATTGTTCTGGAGCACCAGGCCCAGAGTTTGGGGCATTCTGCGGTGGCATGCTCATCTGAGGGTTCTGTTGAGCCCTCAGTATGTGACCCAGATCCCGTGCCATATTCTGGACCTGGCGCTCAAGTTGTGAAACCCGCTCAGGCGATACGGGGCTCTATTTTCTCCCCTGGGATGATCCCGGGAAGGGTAGCTATCCCTTCTCTGGTAATACCCCGGATTGGGAAGATTTGGGTACCCCTCCACCCTTGGCCTCCCCTCTCCCAGATTAGGTTGTCTGGGCTCAGGGAAGTGGGGAAAGAAGGATGGATGGTTTTGGGGCTGGAAATTGGGTGGATACCTGGGGAAAAAGGTCTGCCCAGGATTTGGTGAATTTCTGACCTCCTGGGGGACGTTAGGAGGGATGCGCCCTGGGTCAGGTGCTTGGCTGGATCCCCCCCTTGGGCTGGAGGAGTCCACACATTACCCAGGATGGGTCGGTTTCCCTTGTAGCGGGGAGTTACATAATCAGGGGAGTGAGGGACCCCATTTGTGGGACTACCTCCTCGACTCCCTGTCTGTGACTGGCCCGAGGGCCTTCTGGGCTGTGAATTATTTGGTGCAGGAAGGTTTTTAGGCCCCCCCATCTCCAAATCTAAAACGGGGCAACCTTTACCTCTGCCACCTTAGCAGCAGCAGGGGTGCTGTTAGTTTGGGGTTTTTCTGCGCATTATTTTTATTTTCGATGGGCTTCTGCACCTCATAGATCCGGGTAGCCTGTTCAATGACCCAGTCTAAAGATCTTTTCTCATGAAAATCTCTCACGAGCTGGGTCATTATGTATTTGGGTAAGGCATGGAAAAACATATTGATAAATTCTCTGCTATCCGTGCGCACCCTTCTGGTGGTCTGCGCAAAAGCACGCTTTAATTCTTGCACAAACTCTTGTGGGGCCTGATCCTCCCCACATTGCAAATTGTAGGCTGCCTTGCAAGCCTCTTGAGGATTTCTGTGCACAGAAAAATGTTTCAAGATGGCCACCCTGTATGTGGACCACCTTGAATGGTTTTGATCCTCCAGCCCTGCAAAGAAACTCGAGTATTCTGGTGAGAAGGTCCATTTGACGTACTGGATGCAGCTACTGCTGTCCTTCAAATGGAAAGTCTCCATCATTTGCTCATAGAGCTCCAAGTGTTCCCAAACAGAATACTTGGCGTTCTTATGATAAGGCGTGATGACACTCCGTATTGCCTTTATTTGTTTCAATGGGTCCTTAAGCAAGGCCCTTTTTGCCTTATTTTTGGTTCGGGTCACCTTGGTCCATTCATCCTCTGACTCCGAAGCACTGCTCCCAGAGGTGCCCGTCTGATCTTCCAGGTTTTCCCGGATTCTGCGAGCCTGGGAATAGCTGGCAGAATGTGGGGACCTGGTCTCCTGTGTCCTGTGACGCTCAGAGGAGTCTTCAGATCCCTCCTTGCTACCAGGATTTGCTGGGTACCCCCCCCACTGACCTAACTGGGCAGAGGTTTTCAGGATGCCCTTAGTGGGCCTACTCTCCTGGGGTTCCCCACTAAATTGCACTGTGCTTGGGTGCCCATACCCGGATGCCCGCCCCTCCATTCCTGGGAGGTACTGGCCTATGAGCCCCATACTTCTAGCTGGATAGTAATCTGCCATCCCCGTGGCCCTGGGCTCATGTGCGCGAGGGGACATGGGGGTGGCAGAGTCCAGGGACTGGGAGAGATGAAGGCCTCTGGTACTAGGGCTCCTGAGGTTATGCTCAGGAGTTTCTCTTTCCATGCGAACCTCATCTCTATCCGCCCCTGTTCCCTGTTGCAATGCAAGAGCCTGCACTTTCAGTTCCTCAGTTAAGGCCTTACTAGACTCTATCAGTCTCTCCTGCATCGCTACCTGTTGCTGGAGCCTATCATTGTGCTGGCAGAGAGCCTCATTCTCTCTCTGTGCCTCCTGATTGGTCCTGGAGTACTGTGCCAGTCTCTGCTGCAGGAGGGTTACCTCCCGAGTCCCATCCCTACTGGCCTGCTCCTTTCTTGCCAGAGCTTCCTCCACCCTCCTGGTGTGCTCTAACAAGTTCTGGTGTTCTTTTTGGAGGTCACCCAGTCCCTGGAGGGCCAGGTGATTTTCTTCCATTTTCCTTTTTAAGTGACAGACTTCCTGGCCTAAGGTATCCCTTTCCTGACTAAGAGCCTGCATCTGTGCCGCCAGGTCGTCCCTTTGATTTGGAAGGCACCAGCTTTCTGGCGCTCCTGGTCAAACTCTGCCTGGGTATCCAGGTCTTTCAAAATCAGTTTATTGCTCTCTGCCTTCTCCCTATCTAGGTGGCTTTGCAGGGTGACTACCTGCTCAGCACATGCCCTATTGAAGTCTAACTGTTGCTCCAGCTTTTTCTGGCTCTGCAGTAGGGAGTCCAAACCTTCTTGGTACTCCTTCTGCAAGGCCAGAAATCTGGTATCCTCGTCAGCCTTTTCCTGTTGCAGCACATCCATATCCTCCTTTATTTTAGTGATGTACTGTCTGCTGTCCTTTTCTGACTCCTGGCTCCTGAGCAGCCTCTGCTCAGAAGAGTCCAGATCAGATTGGGCCTTCTCTAATGCCATCTGGTGCCTATTTGCCAGATCTTGGCCTTCAGCACATTTGTCCTGCATGGCTCCCATATATAGGTACAAATATGCCGCTATCCTGGCAATCTTATTATGTTCATCTTTGGCTTAAGGAGCCATATATAGTTCACTCAGGGCCAGACCCTGATCTCTCCATATATTTGACCCTGTTTCAGTGACCTGTTGCACGATTGCCTGCAACCAGACCGTTTGGTCATGATGAGTCCATTCACCTCTCACAAATAGCTTATGTAAGAAGTGCTCTCTGGCTATTTTGATTTCTACCAGTGTCGTCATTCTGGAATTTGAGTTCCTTCCTGATTTACAGAAGTTTGTATTATATTTTTGCAAAACAGACCGTTTCCTTAGAGCGTTCCTTTGAGGAGTGCTTTACAGCGTAACACAGCGTGGTGATCCTACCGGATGTATGTCTCCTGTCAGTTAGCAAACTGTATTAATCTGCACAAGTGATAGATCTAACCCAGAATCTCTGGCTATGAGCCCCCACTTTGTTAAGCGGCTTCACTTCAACACTACAGCTAAGTCAATGCCTAGTTTGGGATGCTGAGGGAAACCCTTATTGATATATTTTTAGGTCCAGTTCATGTACTCTGGATGACAAACCTTATATAACACCCCTCTCTTAGAATCCCCCTGACCCCACTGAGCCAAGAAGTAGGTGGGTTTTGCAAAATTTAAAAGGTTTATTTGAGAAATATAACAATATATATCTATCACACTTTTATAATAAATTTATATCGGATATCACACTTAAAATATGACAGTGATCAACAATGGATAATGTTCTACTGGTAAACTGATTTGGTTACTTAGAAGTAGTATAGAGGATGAGGTAGCTGAAATGCTTTATGGTTTCAAGGAAATGCAAGGTGGAATAAATGCAGTACAGAAAATAAACTGATATGGTTTCACAAGAGATAATATGTTCACTTTTCCCCTGGTGGCAATTCACCCCCCCCCCCCCTATATGCAAGGCAAGGAGATGGAAGTAACACACACAGTCTTCAGGAATACAATCAAATACAATACGGAATTCAGTTCCCCCCCAGCAAGCTTAGAGGAAACAGGTAGAAGTTTGAAACACAGGCCCAAAATGCTTTTAAATGTGATGGCAATGGATGGGAAAATGTGCTAACTGATTTTAATTCCCTCCAGAGGTTCAGGGTGAGTGAGAGATGCTTGTTGGTATTAGTTCAGGCTCACTTTATCAATGCTCTATGAGTTATTACCAGGTTGCAAACGGATTTTAACAAAGGAAAGAATGGAGCTGCTATTTTGACAAGTGGAGAAATTGAACCAAAATCGAAAATCGCGGTAAATTTTGCGAATGCGTAAATCGCGATTGCGGAAAAAGTATAGGGAGTAGGAAGTCGGTTCTAGGTTCGTTGGAAAGCCTAGAATCACAGCTTTAAAATGAAAGTTAGTTCCTAGGACAAACGGTTCCGGAGATACAGACTATTTTGTGAAGGTAGTTTTTCAGAAATGAATCACAGTTTCAGAATGACAGTTGACAGCTTTCAGCTTTAAAATGACAGGTGGCAGTTGTGCAGCTTTAGAATGACAGATGACAGCTTTCTAGGAGGCAGTTCTAATTAAGTTAAAATAGTTTGGATTAGATTATTTTAACTAAGAGATTGGGTTCTGCACAGTTCTGGCGGATACTCACTCCTAATTTTGAAATGAATGGGCGTCGTCACGGATCTGGTCAACTGGGCTGGACTTCGGGTGGTTCTGCTCACAGCGTCTGGGTCAGCTCTGCTCTGCTGGTCTAGCCTCTCTGGATACAGCGGCCTCTGGTTCTGGATACTGCTCTGCTTTCCGGTCTGGATCAACTGGATTCTGGATGTAACACTGCTTTCTGGGTACTGGCAAAAGTTCTTGGCAAATAATTCAGACAGCTCGCCCGGCTGTGGAATAGTTTGCAAAAGATTTTGAGGCCTGCTGACAAATACGTTTGCTTGCAGTGGGCCTTCTTGGTTCAAAGTTCTGTAGTCTCTGGTTAGCTTGGAAGTCTAAGTGTTGGATCTCTGGATGTGAAGTCGTCGGTCAGCATGCTCCGCAGCAAATGGAATTGAATCTCTCTACCTGTCCAAGCAGTCTCTTTTTATGTGTTTTGGAAGTGGGTGTGTGCGTAGCATCACTAAGCATGCCCCTCTCTTGATTTGATAGGTCAATAGATTCTTTGGTCCCTGATTTGGGAAGGGATAGTGTGTCAGAGTGATGTCATTTTTATGACCTACAGAAATGACACTCCCCTGGTCAATGTGCACACAAATCTATTTCTGATCCAAATACATATTTCCCAGGTACACAAGTGGTTGACATTACATGTACATATTACACATTGCTTCCGGTAGTCTCTGTCCCAACTCTGGCGTTTCTAGGAGCTTGCATTCAAAAATGGCAACTAATTTTCAATTTTAGTGGGTTTTGCAACATGGGATTTTCATCAAAAATTATACAAAGGTACATTTCCCTTCCACATATATCCCAGTAACTTTCCATGTCTCTAGCTTAAATACAGTGTCTACAATATTCATAATTAGCGGGGTTTTGCCCCAGAACATGGTACAAATTGGAGTTTGGACTCAAATTGTGAGGGCATTTTCCATACTAAGACTCTCAAAGTTGTACATTCCTGTCATTTGGTTACAATAAGTTATCACTGTTTCTATAAAATATATATTTGTTGCAATTCAACTCCCCAAAGTGTTTGGGTCCGCCTCCAGAAGTCTGAGTGGGTCAGTGATCGCATGTCTCTCCTTGCTGGCAGAGGGCTGTTGACAGGAAACACTCAAAATTAACATACCCCATTCAATTGAAAGGGGCTATTGTCTCTCTCCTCCAGGCTGAAGGGGAAACCCCCTCCCTCTCACTCAGAAGGGCCATGTGATATCCTGCCTCCTGTTGTGAGTCTCTGGGGTGTTAAGAGTTCTCAGCCTCTTGGCCTCTGGGAACAGCAGGTGGCTAAGATTGTTTTAATTAACCCACAGGCTTTGAAGTCCAGTTGACTCAGGTCCCTTTGTCAGCCAGTTCTCCTGTCAGAGTTTAGACCGCTAGCGCCGCCTTGTGGAATTTGTCGGTACTGCATCCATTTTTGAGTTGTCTTGAATTTGACAGGAGATTTTTGCTATTATTTTGATAGGCATCCTTACATTAGAGTGGTTATGTGGAACCCCCCACAAGAAGGTTGTATCTTTGGAGTGGTCTTGTGCCAACTGCGCAGTTCTCCTGGACTCTGGGATGGAATGATGGGCGGCGGCAGCTCATCCCCACATCTACCCAGTCTATTGATTCAGCATGGGTCAAAACCCTTCACAACTGAATACTTGGCATTTTTGTGATAGGGAGTTATGATGCTCCTAATGTCCTTGATCTCTTTCAGAGGATCTTTTAGTAGAGCCCTCTTAATTTTGTTGGCCTTTCATCCTCTGAGTCAGAGGCACTGCTACAGGAGGTGGCTATCTGATCCTCTAGGCTCTCCCTGATTCTGTGAGCTTGAGAATGGCTTGCAGAATGTGGGTCCTAGTTTCTTGATGCCCGTGGTGCTCAGAAGAGTCTTCTGACTCTCCCTTGCTCCCAGGATTGGCTGAGTACCCCCCCAACCCCCACTGCCCTAGCTGGAAACAGGTCTTTAAGATACTCTTTGTGGGCTTGCTTTCCTGGAGTTCCCCACCAAATTTTAGTAACTGGTCCTTTGGTAGGCAGTATTTTTGAGGATCCAGTTCCCTGATTCTCCCCTCACTGGTGTCTTCATGATCAAAGAGGCTAGCCCTAATATTTGGGAATCTGTACAGAGACACCCGTCCATCCATTTCTGGGAGGCGCTGATCTGTCAGTCCCATGTTGCCAATTCTGCTGAAGTCTACCATCCCCATGGCCCTTAGTTCATATGAACAGGAACTCCCGTCCCCTGCACACCAATTGGTATTGGAAATAAATTCCAAACAATATTTAGACAATTGTACCTCTGTGCTTCCTGCCTTGTCTCAAAATACTGGGCCGATTTCTGCTGCAGGATACTCGCCTCCTGAGTTTTAGCATCATTGGCCTGGTCGTTTTTTTCTAGAGCATCCTCCACCCGCCTGGTGTGCTCTAGTAGCTTCTCATATTCGGTTTTAAATTCACTACGCTCCTCGAGGGCCAGCCTTCTTTCTTCTTACTTAGTTTTTAATTGGCTGACTTCCTGACCTAAGGCATCCCTCTCCTGACTTAGAGTGCCCCTCTGTGCAGCCAGGTCATCCGTCTGTTTTTTAAATGCGCTGGACCTCAGGCACTCCTCATTAAATTCTGCTTGAGATTCTAAGTCTTCAATAATTAATTTATTATTTTCCTCTTTCAAGGATTCTATGTGGTTCTGTAAGGTGACTATCTGTTCTGCGCAGACTCTATTATAATTTAATTGATGCGCCAGTTTCTGTTGACTCTGTTGTAAAGAGTCAACCCTTTCCTGACACTCATTTTGCAGTGTCTGTAATGTGGTATCTTGCTCTGCCTTCTCTTGATGAAGGAGGGCCAGACCTTCCTTTAATTTTGCCAAGTGCTGCGTAGCTTCTGTCTCTGGTTCTTGGCTCTTCTGGAGCCTTTGCTCTGCAGAGTCCAGATTAGTTTGGATTTTCTCTAGTGTTTCCACTTGTTTCTTTAACAGAACTATGTTTTCTGCATGCTTTTCCTGTATTATTCCTTTGTGGAGGTACAGGTAGGCCGCTATTTTGGCAATTTTACACTGCTCCTCTTTTATTTTTGGGGCCATATACAGTTCACTAAGTGCTTGGTGTAATGGGCCCTTCTCCTGCCATTTATCTAGATCTATGGCAGCGACCTGTTCTTTGATTTCCTGCAGCCATATCTGCTCATTCTGTTCGGGCCACTCACCCCTGACAAACAGTTTTTACAGGAGGTGTTCCCTAACCATATTAATCTCTTCTGGGATCGCATTTTGGAAATATCAATTTCCTTATGACTTATTTCAGGGTTAATTTACTTTTACAAACAGGCCCAGTATTTATTTTAAGAGGTGCTTGTACAGTGTAGCACAGTACACCAACCCAGCAAGGTGTATGTACTCTGCAGGTTAGTATGCTGTGTTAGACTACCAAGGGTGGTATCACGAACTCAGAATCACAGCACGAGCCCCCAAAATCTGTTAAGATTTTCAATCAGGCACACACCCGGGTCTCGCCTAGCACGTAGTGCGCAATGAAATACTTATTTATTAGGTCTATAGGGTCAATATTCTGATTGATATACCACTCACATCATACCCATCTCAAAATACCTCCCCAGGTCACACTGGACCAGGAATCAGGCTAGTTGGTAAAAGTAAATATTTATTTATTTATTTAAAATTCAAATCACACATAAGATTTAATATATGTATATGGGGTTGCAATCACCAAGCGGTTACAATACAATTAAAAAAAATAAGTAAAGCAATTGAATTCACTTATAGTAATGTAAAATAGAAAACACAGGAAAAAGAACAGTTTTGGTTTGTGAAAAGATAGGGTTTAGGTTAACATTTCCCCCTGCAACGTTCTTAAGGCACAAATGTGCAATCCTACACAGATGTCAGTAAGCAGCAGGTATTCAGGAATGAAAAACAATGTCTAGAGTTTGAATGCAATCTTCCCTCCCCAAACAAGAGAGAATAGCACTTTTGGAGAGTGACACTTTTAAAATGACAGGTGAAAATGACTTTGTGAAACAATACAAAGTGGGCAAAAATGCTTAAATGGATATGAATTCCTATGGGAGCAACACTAAACAGGTCCTAACAAACATGAGCTGCAAGGTAAACAGCAGTACACACTTTAGATCAAGATGTGAGTTAAGAAACACTTTGAATGAGAAAAAGACATGTGGGAAACTTTTGAAAATGTAAATTTGCAGTAAAATTTCACTATGTGATTTTTGATAAAAACGGGTGTTAGGCAGAATTATATGCAGTACCCTTTGGGAACACCACACAAAATTAACACTACAAGTGACAGTAGCAATTCACCATTGGTACAAGTCTGTACTACACAGTAAAGTGGTAGCGATCGCTGAGCAGCCATATTTATCTCAAGAGCAAGTGAGCAGTATCAATATTTACACAAAGGACTGTAATTACTATGATTCAAACAAACACTTACTCAAGATTTCAGAGTAAACGATTATACATTTATTTACACATCAGTGTTATACCATCTCACTAAAGTAAAGCAGTTTAAAAATCACACTATTAATACACCCCACAACTCCCAATAAATTCCAGACAAGTTAAGCTCACAAAATGAAGTGGGAGGAAAATGGCACTCCAGAAATTTGAAAGGGAGGAAAAGACAAAGTTAATAGAAATTGAACCACACCAACAGGTAAGTACTCAGGGCAATTTGTGCAAGAGGAACTACAGTGATAGAATCAGGTAGAAAAGGCTTAGGGCCAAAGTCAATAGGACAAAAGTATTTTGCTCAAGATCACACGGTTCAGGGTGGTTCATGGTAAACTTTGTGCCACGGGTTCCCGGCGAGGTTGGTTGGCAGAAAAGTTAGTTCGAAGAGAAGGACAAGCCCTGGGATTGGAGAAAGATGTCAAACACTTTCACTGTGGCTGAACGAAACGAACAACCGGATTTGCACAGTACCTTAAAACGGAGAGGAAGCTGTAGCTGAGGCGGACGTTCCGGGTAGTTCCAGCAGGCTCATGGTTCCTGAAGTGACTGTCGGACTGACACGAAATAGGAAGATTGGAGGGTCCTGAACCACCCAGGGAAAAAACCAGCAGCAGAGCAAAGCAACAACTAAAAGATGCGCTCCTTAAAACCCAAGCAAGGTCTGACCTTCCTGGTTATCCGGCCCACTGTAGCTCTGTACAGTGAATTTGACCAGAGGAGGGGGTCCTGGCTTGAAGTTTGGGCAAACTGGTTGGTCCCACCAGCTCAAGGGAAGAAGATTCATGGAGGATCTTCACTGTCGTTGGAGTTCATGGATTTGGACCTGCATCAGGTCTTCACTGGGCTGTTCAGTCATGGTAGGGGTCTTCTTCCATCAGCTTCTCATCGGTTCTTTCATTGCAGTGGTGACTCTGCTTTTCCATTCCCAGAGACCTGATTTTTATGCAGTTTTACCCTATTCACACAGCCTGGCTGTCAATCACACAGCAGGGGGTCTATCCTGGCAAGGACACTCACCCCGCCAATCAAACAGGAGTGTGACATGGGTTAAAACCCCTCCCTCACATCCTGCCTACCCAGATTTTCAGGCGCCTTAAGGAGGGCTTCTGTGCAGAAGCCCGCAAAAAGACGGTGAACAAAGGAACCAAACCTGGTTTGGCGCGCAGAGTAAAACACGAGAAAGACTTTAACAAAAAGAAATGACGTATAAACCCAGCCGGACCCGAAATAAAATATATTTGGTCAAGCAGGTTTAGGTTCAAGGCTACTAAAATAGCCTAAAACAATACCAGAGTTATAATAAAATAACCGTGGTAGAAAGATTAGGGTAGTTACCACTGCCACCAGCCAAGTCTTGATGAAAAGGGAGCGAAACAGTGCTCCAAGAGAAACAGACAAAAAAGGATAAGAATTAACCTTTTCCATTACTCCATGTAAAATGGGGTGTACTGGGTCTGTAGTTTAAAGAGACTACATAAAGTTAATGGCAACTTTACATGTTTCTGGGAGACTGTAGTCAGTCCCAGAAAAATGGAGTCGATGGAAGCCTAAAGGACAACCCTGTGTCACTGCACTGAAGGTGCTGTGTAACACACTGAATAAATGATGCTCATGGAGTTGGTGAGGCTCCAGAGCCCAAGATCATACAAATGGTAAAAGCACACACAGCAAAACACATGTAAGAGTGGGAAAAAGGCTCACACTCTTACCAGGTGAAAAAAATAAACCCTACAAATCCAGCAAAGCTGCTGAGGGACTCAGTAGGTAAGGGAAATTAGCCATTTATGAGAATTCTTCATAACAACGGGTCAAATACACTGTTCCACAGTTTTTGGTTGTGGATGTAGCTAAGGGTTTTAGGTGTAACTGAGAGTTGAAATTACATTTCTATCTATACAATTGAAGAAGTTATAGAAGTTTTAGTGAGAGGTCTTTTTTTAAAAAATAGAACAGAGAAAAGCAGAAATTTGGTTTAAAAAAAATGACAGATTGGTTTTATTACACTATATTAATGACTATGAAAAAAATAATGCCACCCGTGAATCTCCACAGTTACGCACGGCCGCTTGTAATTCTTCACGTGTGATCCGTTCTGTATGGGAACTACTTTATTTAAAATCAAATCATTAATGGGTTATGGTTTAATGACACAAAATGGGAAAAAGCAGCACAAGAATGGTTCTGACAATATTAGAGGTTCTGAAGTTAAAGATGGGATAGGTTGAGATTAGGATAAGGCAAGGCAATATACTATGGATTACTATTCTTCCTGTTGATACTTACAGTCCACTGTAATTAAGATTGGACTGTCAGGGTTCTGGTCATTGGATCGGGTCTATCGGCAGTAGGGCATTTCTGGAGGGATCGGTCAGCTGGGCGGTTCTGGTCAATGGGACTGGCACCTCAACTGGATTTGGAATGGATTGGCTCTTCTGCTCACTGGACACGGCAGATTAGCGTTATGGTGAGTTTCAGCAGGCAAGCGTGAATGGTAGCAAGCCAGACTGGATCAGAATTAATTTCCCTTAAGTTTCGGATGGATGGATTTGGGCCTAGCTAAAAAGAGTTCAGCAATGCTGAGGCCCGGATTCGGCAAAGAAGTCTGGAATCAGCTGCACGATCAAGAGTTCTGGAACAAAGCGCTGCGCAGAAATCAGGATGTGGTCAGGAAGCAGTGTGTATGTGTGGTGAAGTTCCTATATTTATGCTACCAAGTGACATCACAAAGTTTATGGTGTGGCCAGAATTTCAAACCATCCCCCATGGCTGTGAGTGGTCAAAGGCACTTGCCTTGCTCTGGTTGGCAGTCAGAAAGAGCTGTCATCGTTACGATGTGATTTTGGGAACATTGATTTTGACCAAAACCTAACTTTTGCATAAATATACATTTCTAAAATTATGGCCGCCAATAAAATCGGACATATACATTACATATTTGATGGGTTATCTTTACTTTCAATTCCCATCTCTGTGAAAGCTGTCTTTGTCATTCTGTGGAATTTTATCAATTTTAATCATAACAGTTTGGATTAATTATTTCAAATTCATAACATATCTAGGCGATTATCACTAGAACATGGGTATACAATATGAGACTTGCAGCATGAAAAGTTTTGCTACAGTTAGGGTTTTCCTGTAACTTTGGTCCCTTAGGTAGTACAGGGTTCATTAATGTCTTCAAAGCAAGTGCCTATAATTACATTAACATCTACCAATTTTTAGATGTGTCCTCCTTCAGGTTGCAAAGTTAAAGAGTTTCAAACGTAATCACAAATAAGTATTTAAACACCACATTTTTCTGGGCAGTTTTTTTCTTTGTAACTTTCCTTTCAACCGGCAACAGCTGTCACATTCCTTTGATCAGGGAGGTGTGTCCTCTTCCTAGAGAGGGAAGCTTCCTTGTAGAGATCAGTAGGCAGCCTGCCATTGTCCTTGGCTCAGCCTGAGATGAAAGTCTGATGAGCTTTTTGTTGGCGATATGCAGGAACCTCCAGCATCCATTAAGGCTTCCTGTAGCAAGGGAGTGTCAACTGAAGTGCCATCTTTCCCAGGCTGGGCAGTGTCAAGTCAGAATTAAGTATTTACTTAACTCCAAACTGGGTTACTTTAAAATCCACCTTAAGGTCTTTCATTTAACACATATAAAAATAAGCATAGTTTATAAGGGATATGGACATTTGCAGAATTAAACCCCTCACAAACATGCTGTTAAATAGGTGAATTTTGCAATTTCTTCAGGGAAAAGAAACACTTTTAAGCTGGGTTTTTACATCTAATTTTCTTATGCAGCACACACATTCAACTCAGCATTATTCTGTCTTTGAGTGCTGGAAATTGTCTGTATTCTGGAAGTAAGTATTCAGCTTATGCTTGGAGTCTTCGCTGCAGAGCTGAAATTGATATGTTGCCACATTTATCCGCATTTTTCCCGTGTAACTGAAACAAATTGTTGCTGGACTGGTGTCTCATAAAATACATTTCTTAGCTGCTGTAAGTCAGCGAGGCCCGGTTTCTTCTGACTGCAATGGATGATCTGTGGTTTCAGCACAATTTTCATTTCAATAGTTCACTTGGAAAATGACTGAATTTAGTGTCAAAACAACTGCATCTTCACTGACATTTTCGGTGTTTAGCCCTCTTCTGTGGCCTTGCTTCATGTGACACGTGACAGCACCCACTGGCATTCTCCTGCAGTGAGTTCTGTTTTGACACCAGCTTTGGCATGGGTAAAATATCCCACATACCTTAGAGTAGATTGATAGATATATTTGCATTGTCTAGGGTTTGTGGGTTCACTTCCTGGAGTCTTGACCTGAGAAGACTTTTTCTAACTTACCATACAACTGTGTTGAGCTATATTGTATCTCGTCATACAGTAGATTCGCATTGACATTCATTATAAATGATTTATGTCTATTGTAAGTTGATTTGATCCAGTGTTCATTTAACATATTTTCACTGTTCATAGTTAATGTTAATGCATTCTCTCCATTTCTATATTCCCTAGTTTGGACCTTCACCTTTTCATTACCTAACGGCTCTGTATTTGTAGGTTTGTGGCGTGACACGCCAAGCATCAATACCGGAGTTAAGGCTTGGACTTGTCTCTTCATGTGGCAAGGGAACGTGAAGCAGGGGTTCGATCTGTCTCTCCTTGCAAGTGTCAGCTGAGGTGGTGGAGAGGGTTGAGTGACATGGACCCTCGTGCCATTCTCCCATAGCCACTCTCTCAGCTTGCTCTTCATTGTAAAAGAGGTGGTGAGGACAGGGAAAGGTGTGAGGGGAGGGAGAGATGTGGTGAAAGGCAGGGAGAGATTGAGGATGTGTGAGAGAATGTCAGGTTAAGAATGAAGGTATTGCCCTACCCCTTCCTCTTTCCATATTTGCTTCTGAGTGTGTGTTGTCATTCTTCCACTGTAAGTCTTAGCCCATCTAATGGATATTATCTATTCGATAACATTGAATATGATCTTTTTGGAAGTTATAATCTGGACCATAATATGTTTTCCTTTACTTTTGTTACAAGCTACAGGAATCTTGGTGTAATCAATGTATGTATTCCTTATTCTGCTGGTATGTTTATGAAAACTACTAATACAAATTATTGAATAAAAAAAAGAATGAAGGCTTTGGTAGAGAGTAGGTGAGATGAGTATGGAGATGAAGGCATGAGAGAGAAATGAAGGGAGAGAAGACGCAGGGAGGGAAAGAGGCTGAAAAGAGGGCGAAAGTCGCATAGAAGAGTGAAGCATGTACTGAGAAGAGAGAAAGGGAGGCTTAGAAACAGGAAAGAGTAACACTAGTGTTCTCATCAGTTGTTTCATTTGTCAAAGTGTTATGCGTACAAGCACTGGACTATCAGCACTGTATCCTCACCTATGACAGTTGGAAGGTGTCCCCTGCAGCAGCAGGCCCTTGGGTTGTCTGTAGCAGGAGTCTTCTAGTTGGTGCTTTAAGTAGGCTGAAAAGGCTCTGCCCGCCAAAAACCAGAGTTACAAATGGCTAGTGTGGTCTATGTAATTAGCGGTGTGGCCTGAAACATCTGGCAAGAATCCGTCAGATGAGATGTGTGTGTGTGTGTAATCTGCAAGTCAAAGGTTAACAATGCCAGAGTCTTAACTGAAGGGATATATGCGTCTGCTGGAGAGATGTGCGTGTGACCTGAAGATGTTGATGTATTTGTGGTGAAACACAGATGCGTATATCCAGATGCACTTTCCCACTCCCTTTGCCCATTTGCACGAATAAGGGGACCTTTCTGCCCGTTTGAATGTGCACCCCAAATTCACAAATGAGCGGCACATTGAAATGCGCATAAAGGAGTCATACCCCTCCCTCTGGCCCCCACCCGCTCTTTTCGTTTTCATCACTTTCTGAGAATCTGGCCCTTTATGTTCAAACAGAGCCTCAAATACACACTGGAACCACATGTGAAAATGTAAGCACAGAAAGGCTTTTTTTCACGACAGTTGTCAGTGGCCAAGAACTATACTTCATGAAGGTATTCAGAGCTATCAAACTGACCCACATGAGGTGTGAGTAGCCTGGCCAGTCCCCCATATGTACATATACATTTCTTGCCTGCCATTAGATGTACTTTTGCTTCATTGTAAATGCTGGACTACAAGTTCCAGAATACCATGTACAAACATCAGACTGGAATGGATGAGCAACTCTCTCCCGACGTGGAACAGATTGAGGGCTCTGGGAACTTCAGGCCTCACTGCCCTGCACTGAGCCCGTAGCTGCACATCAGCCAGTTTTCAAGGCTCTTCGTTTGATCACAATGATCAGTCTTTTATTCCTTTAAGCTCTCCACTTTTCGAATCCGACTCAGAGATTCTGAGATTTGCAGTGCCCCGATGGTATACAAGCCGGTTTGGTATAAAATACGATGTAGGCTTCGGGACTGTTTTTTAGCCAAAAAAGTGCTGGACAATCCAGATCCAGTTAAATCTGAAATTAAAGTCTGGTATAAATGAGCAAAAATGATATGTATGCATCCAGCCACCATTGAAGCGTCGCTGCGAGACGAACGCGAAGGGGGACCTGGATTTATCTCTTAATAGAGGCCCTCCGTTGTCGAAACAAATTGCGAACGGAAGGCTCCAGCGGACCATTGAAATGTGGACCGCCACTGCCCCGTTGAATGTAAATACGGCATTTTGATTACATCGTGTATGCCGTACAACATTGCATTCATTGACACTGTTGGCAGTTAGAAGCGGTGATTTCTCTTCTCTCAACACCAGACAGGGTGGTAATACACCAGGAAGTTTAACACACCCCTTACCATGAAAAGTAAGGAATAACTCACTGGGCAAAATAGTGATGCCGAATAATGAAAATTGACTCCCACACGAGAAGACAAGCTACGCATGTAGCAGGCAGTATATGCTGATCACATGACTGCTCCCGTGTGTGTATATTGGATCATATATTGAATAAAATTGACAGCGTCCTAAAGAAGGGGGCAGACTCCACACTCTACATCAAGATACATCAGTTGTGGTGTATGCCTCTCCCCTGAAACCCAAGTCGGTGTAGACGTGCCATGATAAACGATAGGATGTCATGCTGTTTCTAAATCACTTTGATACTAACATCACAGTTGCTGGAATTGATACTCTGAAAGATCTACTTATTGAAATGAGACATTTTCAATACATCCTTGTAAAATGCACAAGGCTGATGCTTTGATCCAAACTGTGAAGCTCTCTGAGAAAATATTGATTTGTCTGTATATCTGTGACCTGTTTATTAGTTAACCATTGTTGTACTGGCTCTACAGATGGTAGTTTTAACTATTTGATTATGAATTAAAACTTGTTGTATTTTTGCTAACACTCATGTTCATGTGATCATTGCAGCCAATTGTAAATAAGTATCACTTACAGGAACTATCACCCATTTGACAGTGTATAGGGAAGTTGGGTAGCAAGCAGTGTTTTTTGCTCATGTATATGGTTTAGAGATAGAGCATTGGCAGAAGATGCAAAACAATTGCAATCCCTGCCTTCCTTTACAATAAAACTGCAATCCCTGCCTTCGATTAGAATAAAACTGCCTCCCCTTACAATAAAACTGCAATCCTGCCTTCCCTTACAATAAAACTGCAATCCCTACCTTCCCTTACAATAAAACTGCAATCCTGCCTTCCCTTACAATAAAACTGCAATCCCTGTCTTCCCTTACAATTTATGCAGATTTTAAGGGGAGCCTCTTTTCCACTGGCCCAATTCACGGTCTCAACTCTCTGGATGGGAGAAGATTATTAATTATGACCAGGCTAAATTTGTTACCACTGGCCAAATGAACTACTTGGTTAAAAGCCTCACCAAAATGTCATTGTGATATGGTTTTGAATGAAGATTTTGCACATGCTATTCTGATTTGCCCAACCTTTAGAATGGAGAGGGTGAGGTGGTTAAAAACTCACTTTTTAGTGCACAACAGCAGAACTTGTAAGGACGCGATGGCTCTAATTTTGAATTATTCTGACCCTGTTTCTTTTCAACCTAATCAAATATTTAGGGCAGGCGTTAACGGTGTTAGGGCCCAAGGACTAAATCCAGTAGTGGTGGCTTGACACATCGTGATGCAATTGAGTCTTTCTGAAAATATACGCCTCAAGAGTACAAAAGGACAGATTGAGGTGAGTATTGCCCGAAAATATTGGTACACGCTGGTACTCAGACAGCTGGCTGCAAGAAAAATTTCCACTTACAAGGGGAGGAAGCCTGGTATACTGCTGTCTAATTGAGATTAGCAGTGTATACTTTGTCTATATCCGGGAGGATAAGAGTCAGTGTATATGGAGACAAAGTTAAAACACAGGTACTAGAGGTGCCAAGCCTTAGCACTCTTAGTAAAACGACATGAGGGACCAAATGTAGTTAAAAGGATATGTCAAATTTTTAATAACGAAAACATCGTAAATTTTTAAAACGTTCAATTGAATTAATTGGTCAGGATTACAAAAACGTATTATTAATATCACTTCTAATGTATAAGACCACACAACAATAGGAAATGCGTAACGGGCTTAGATACCCAGTTTACAAAGATGTTATTCACAAAATACGACCACTATGGGTACTTATTATCTACATAGTTTGGTACCCATCCAGAAATGGATCGATGTGTCATGAGTTAAAATCCCTGTTTAAGGTCCAGAGATAAGTCTTGACATGTTTCTGTTCCGTATGACAAGGTGTGGAACATTCGTCAGGAGGTAAGTATTTTACAGTATGGCCTATCTGACAGGAGGAGTAATACACAATACAATTATAGTATCAACGCACCTGTGGGAGACAAAAAACAATCATCAAAGGGTTAGCTTCTAAAGAACTCAGTCCTTTGGGGTGCTCGTAAAAATGAGCTCGGCAGCAATCAAGGATAAAGTTACCTATCATGGTGCGGGTGGGCGCTCTCTACTTAGATTAGTAGGTACAGGGAGGCGAACATCGCTACCCTATGAGAGAAGTGAAAAAACGTATTTCAGCTAGAGAAACAGCTTCAATCTCACAAAGCTCATTAGTACATATAGTGCAACAGCAATTACAGGGGTTGAATTATAGGCACGCAGCTCGTATTGTATGGGGGTAGGAGACCCAGTAAAGCGAAAGAGAGGTAAAGTCCAGCGAACCTAGAAAACGGGTGTCTTGGTTCCCGATAATTACTTATAAACATTTAACCTCACTCGAGAGGTGGAGGGGCTCCGCATCTGGACTAAGCCCGGGTGGTACACATTATACTACACTAAGTCAGAAAGTGCAGGGTGTGCAGAGTGGCTCCCCATGGAGAAGGACTACCGCAGTGACTTAAAGTGGAGCTCTATCGTGCAGAGAAGTGAAGGGCACAGCATTGGTTTATTACCTGCAGTGGTCGGGGATGGTGAAACCTCGCGGTCCGCACTAATGCAGGGAGATACAAACAGAGCGAATTCTCTAAGGATCCGGCGCGTTTACTCAAGGACAGAGTAGAACAAATGAGCGGACCCCGCAAACCGTTAATCTATGTAAAGAGAACCCCATAACACTTACCACAGGCGGGAGTGAGAAGTGTCCCGATCTATCGCGCACGGAGGAGCCTGTAGTGAGTGTTCAGTGGCTACCCAGAGCGGCCGGTGCTACCTGGTAGTCTAGGCAACCATGAGAAGTCCTCCAACTATGTCGGAACCACCGAACGGTACCGTGAATAGGGGAAGAGCAGCGGCCATCTTGGAGTGGAGAGGTAAAACTAGAAACATGGGGCTGCAAAAGACCCTTGATGTACCAGCGATACTGATAAGTAGAGGGAACAGATATAACCTGCAAACTCGGGTGACAAGGTAAAAGACACCCAGCTGCTGGACCTTAGAAATGATAAGTGTATTGAGCCTAAATAAATAAATACAACCAGAATCAGCATAAATGATCTGTGGGGGTAAAAGGCAGTATGTTACACAAATATTAGAAACATACTATTGTTGGGTGACAGAAGGCTATTAGATGTTGTACCAGTCAATCGACTCGTTGAGCCCCGTCTCATCACTGTGAAGGGTAAAGATCATCTTTTGCTCCATTTTCAATAGTTTCTTTTCCCGTGTTGTATTATTCGTTCCCTTCAGGGCCAAAAGGACCGTCCATGTGAAGTCCTCATATTTATGTTTCAGAAGATTGAAGTGTTTCACCAAAGGGGCATTTTCAGTTCTGTTTTTCAAACAGCTCCGGTGTTCCATGATGCGTGTTTTGACTTTTCTCACTGTTTTCCCAACATAATGCAAACCACATATACATGTAATCATATACACCACGTAATCAGTATTACAATTGGTGAGACTCTTTTGGGTCCAGAGCTTAGATAGGCCAACATCAACTTCTTTCGTTCTAGTTGTTAATTTGCAAACTCCACATGTACCGCAGGGGTAATGCCCGGTGGCATCAGGGAGACCCCATAATGTGGTCAATTTGGGTTCCATGGTGTTAACTGATTTTAGTCTACTGTTACTAACTCTGTTGCCAATGGTGGTACTTTTTTGTAAGCAAACACTGGTGTGGAGAGAGGTAAAGTAGTGGTCCTGAAAATTTTCCAGTTTTTCTTAATGATGTTGGTGATTTCCAAGCTCCGGTCCGTAAAGGTAGTCACACAGACAATGCGATCATCTTTAGGTTTAGTTGGTTTGGGTTCAAGTAGGGCTTCTCGATTGTTGTTGAATGCCCTTTTGGCTGATTTTTTAATTAACTTTTTAGGATAACCTCTTTGTCTGAGTTTTTTGCTAAGTATGGAGGCTTCCATTTCATAGGTTTCTTTATCAGAGCTATTCCTTTTGAGACGGAGGAATTGACCAAAAGGGAGATTGTCACGTAGATGTTTAATGTGATGGCTAGAATAATCCAAAAGGGAGTTTTTGTCTGTGGGTTTATGAAATGGTTTTATTTTCAGTACTCCCCTTTGGTTATAGACAGTGAGATCCAAAAAATCAGTCGACTCATTACTTGAAGTCATAATGAATTTTAAATGGGGATTAAGACTATTCAGCCATGTGAAAAAGTTATTGGCCTCAACCTGTGTGCCCTTCCAGAGTACTAGAATGTCATCAATATAACGACTCCATTTCGTGATGTTACTGTTGAAAGGATTATCGTCGTTATAGATGTGTTTTATCTCGAAGGTTTCCACAGGAGAAGGTACTTCCACAGGCAACAAAACCCCTAACAGGAGGGGCAGAGGTCAACCTACAAGACGACAAAGCAATGGAGGAAGAAGACAAAATCGGGGCAGTTTTTTATACCAGGCCCAGAACGAAAACAATTGGGACGACGGATCAAAACAAATGCGAAGCGGGAATCGCTTCTGATTAATCTATCGAACTACATACCTACTGAAATGGAACAACAAGTCCTTAATAAAGGACTGGGATATGTAATGACGAAAGAACACGACCCTTTCGAATTCCGAATTGAGTTCAAAATATTAATGAGAAAAATCCATCTAAAAGAATTCTTCTGTTCTCAGGACAACGCCATCGATGGAGGACCTCCCAACTGTACTGGACTACGTAACCCCTCCACATTTTATCCTCCACCACAGAGCTTCTCTCCAGAATCACTCGTGTTTGAAAAGAAAGTCATTTCGGATGTTATAGCTATGGAGAAGGATCACCAGAGAGCATTCCACAACCTTTCAAACCAAGAACGACAAGCCCTCGATTCTCTGTCCAATAACCCTACGATCATCATCAAGAAGGCGGATAAAGGAGGAGGCATTCTCATCCTGAACCGTATCGACTATATTGATGAATGTGAAAAATAATTAGGCAACATCTCTTACTATCGTCCATTAACTCAAGATCCCACACCAGAATTATTGCGATTTATAACTGATAAAGTGGGCAAGGCTAGAGACCAAGAATGGATTTCGAAACAAGAAGCTGATTTCCTCATCAACAAAAAACCTACGATTCTGACATTCTACACTCTGCCCAAGGTTCATAAAACCCTTCTGAACCCCCCTGGGGCCCCATAGTAGCGGGTATTGACTCAATCTTAGAACCACTCTCCATTTTTGCTGATCACTATCTGAAAGGACATGTTCATAAAATGCGATCCTACCTCAAGGATTCTAGAGATGTCAAAAATAGTTATGAGAATTTGGACTTTGACTCTACCAAAAATCTACTCATAGTACTCTGGAAGGGCACACAGGTTGAGGCCAATAACTTTTTCACATGGCTGAATAGTCGTAATCCCCATTTAAAATTCACTATGACTTCAAGTAATGAGTCGACTGATTTTTTGGATCTCACTATCTATAACCAAAGGGGAGTACTGAAAATAAAACCATTTCATAAACCCACAGACAAAAACTCCCTTTTGGATTATTCTAGCCATCACATTAAACATCTACGCGACAATCTCCCTTTTGGTCAAATCCTCCGTCTCAAAAGGAATAGCTCTGATAAAGAAACCTATGAAATGGAAGCCTCCATACTTAGCAAAAAACTCAGACAACGAGGTTATCCTAAAAAGTTAATTAAAAAATCAGCCAAAAGGGCATTCAACAACAATCGAGAAGCCCTACTTGAACCCAAACCAACTAAACCTAAAGATGATCGCATTGTCTGTGTGACTACCTTTACGGACCGGAGCTTGGAAATCACCAACATCATTAAGAAAAACTGGAAAACTTTCAGGACCACTACTTTACCTCTCTCCATACCAGTGTTTGCTTACAAAAAAAGTACCACCATTGGCAACAGAGTTAGTAACAGTAGACTAAAATCAGTTAACACCATGGAACCCAAATTGACCACATTATGGGGTCTCCCTGATGCCACCGGGCATTACCCCTGCGGTACATGTGGAGTTTGCAAATTAACAACTAGAACGAAAGAAGTTGATGTTGGCCTATCTAAGCTCTGGACCCAAAAGAGTCTCACCAATTGTAATACTGATTACGTGGTGTATATGATTACATATATATGTGGTTTGCATTATGTTGGGAAAACAGTGAGAAAAGTCAAAACACGCTTCATGGAACACCGGAGCTGTTTGAAAAACAGAACTGAAAATGCCCCTTTGGTGAAACACTTCAATCTTCTGAAACATAAATATGAGGACTTCACATGGACGGTCCTTTTGGCCCTGAAGGGAACGAATAATACAACACGGGAAAAGAAACTATTGAAAATGGAGCAAAAGATGATCTTTACCCTTCACAGTGATGAGACGGGGCTCAACGAGTCGATTGACTGGTACAACATCTAATAGCCTTCTGTCACCCAACAATAGTATGTTTCTAATATTTGTGTAACATACTGCCTTTTACCCCCACAGATCATTTATGCTGATTCTGGTTGTATTTATTTATTTAGGCTCAATACACTTATCATTTCTAAGGTCCAGCAGCTGGGTGTCTTTTACCTTGTCACCCGAGTTTGCAGGTTATATCTGTTCCCTCTACTTATCAGTATCGCTGGTACATCAAGGGTCTTTTGCAGCCCCATGTTTCTAGTTTTACCTCTCCACTCCAAGATGGCCGCTGCTCTTCCCCTATTCACGGTACCGTTCGGTGGTTCCGACATAGTTGGAGGACTTCTCACGGTTGCCTAGACTACCAGGTATCACCGGCCGCTCTGGGTAGCCACTGAACACTCACTACAGGCTCCTCTGTGCGCGATAGATCGGGACACTTCTCACTCCCGCCTGTGGTAAGTGTTATGGGGTTCTCTTTACATAGATTAACGGTTTGCGGGGACCGCTCATTTGTTCTACTCTGTCCTTGAGTAAACGCGCCGGATCCTTACAGAATTCGCTCTGTTTGTATCTCCCTGCATTAGTGCGGACCGCGAGTTTTCACCATCCCCGACCACTGCAGGTAATAAACAAATGCTGTGCCCTTCACTTCTCTGCACGATAGAGCTCCACTTTAAGTCACCGCGGTAGTCCTTCTCCATGGGGACCCACTCTGCACACCCTGCACTTTCTGACTTAGTGCAGTATAATGTGTGCCACCCGGGCTTAGTCCAGATGCGGAGCCCCTCCACCTCTCGAGTGAGGTTAAATGTTTATAAGTAATTATCGGGAACCAAGACACCCGTTTTCTAGGTTCGCTGGACTTTACCTCTCTTTCGCTTTACTGGGTCTCCTACCCCCATACAATACGAGCTGCGTGCCTATAATTCAACCCCTGTAATTGCTGTTGCACTATATGTACTAATGAGCTTTGTGAGATTGAAGCTGTTTCTCTAGCTGAAATACGTTTTTTCACTTCTCTCATAGGGTAGCGATGTTCGCCTCCCTGTACCTACTAATCTAAGTAGAGAGCGCCCACCCGCACCATGATAGGTAACTTTATCCTTGATTGCTGCCGAGCTCATTTTTACGAGCACCCCAAAGGACTGAGTTCTTTAGAAGCTAACCCTTTGATGATTGTTTTTTGTCTCCCACAGGTGCGTTGATACTATAATTGTATTGTGTATTACTCCTCTTGTCAAATCGGCCATACTGTAAAATACTTACCTCCTGACGAATGTTCCACACCTTGTCATATGGAACAGAAACATGTCGAGACTTATCTCTGGACCTTAAACAGGGATTTTAACTCATGACACATCGATCCATTTCTGGATGGGTACCAAACTATATAGATAATAAGTACCCATATTGGTCGTATTTTGTGAATAACATCTTTGTAAACTGGGTATCTAAGCCCGTTACGCATTTCCTATTGTTGTGTCATCTTATACATTAGAAGTGATATTAATAATACGTTTTTGTAATCCTGACCAATTAATTAAATTGAACGTTTTAAAAATGTACGATGTTTTCGTTATTAAAAATTTGACATATCCTTTTAACTACATTTGGTCCCTCATGTCGTTTTACTAAGAGTGCTAAGGCTTGGCACCTCTAGTACCTGTGTTTTAACTTTGTCTCCATATACACTGCAAGAAAAATTTACCAATTATTAACATTTGGCTTAAGGCAATGTAATCTCAAAACAAGGGGAAGAACTGATACTTACAAGCAAGAAAATCAGAATGGGACTGAATAGTTCCAAGCTAGATTGGTGAGTATCCTGAAACAAGAAAGGTAACTGTTACCAGGAGGAAAGAAGAGTAAGAAAAAGGAAGAACTAAACTGTATGTGCTTACCAAGTGAGTGTTCTGGGTAGAAACAGCAGATGTAGTTTTGGGAAGGAAGTGGTAGTCCTGGAAACACAATGCGCTGTTTCCTATTCCCGCCGGCACAAGGACGCCTAAGGAGTCTATGGATACTTCCGCCGTTGCGCTAATGTCCTTTGATCCTTGCACCGTTGCGCTAATGTCCTTTGATCCTTGCCCCGATGCGCGAAAGCCCTTTCTGTTCCTTAGAATCTTTGGGCGGTAAGAGAATGAAGAAGTAGCACTGATTGTAGTTGGAGCAGTCTAAGAGACTTAGGTCTTGGCAACAGGTAAGACGTGAGGAATGAGACAAGGCAGTCCGTGGATGTTCTGAGGTAGGAATAATCAGGTAAAACGTGAGGAATAAGGCGAATGCAGTCCGAGGCCATTCTGGGTCTAGCAAAGAGCAGGCAAGACTTGTGGGATGAGGCGAATGCAGTCCGTGGCCGTTCTGGGTCTGGCAATGAGCGGGTAAGACTCGAGGGATGAGGCGAATGCAGTCCGTGGCCGTTCCAGGTCTGGCAATGAGCGGGTAAAACTTGAGGGATGAGACAAATGCAGTCCATGGCCGTTCCGGGTCTGGCAATGAGCAGGTAAGACGAAGGCAATGACAAGAACAAGGCAGGAAAGTCACAAAGAAAACCAGGGATTCAAGGAGCCAGAAGACAAGGTAACAAGATGCATAGTTCAGGAAGTTTACAAATTCAGAAGCACCGCCATGGGCAGGGGTGGGGCTTAAATACTGGTCAGCTGACTGCACGCATAACACAGCGTGGTAGGCCTGAACAACTACGTGAATGCAAAGGGCGCCAGCGTCTCCAAGGCAACCCATAGCGTTTCCTGAAAGGGAGCGGGGAAAGAGACGAACCGTGATTCTGAGGAGCAAAAGAGAGTCCCGCTTTAGAGTGAAAACTGGTAGCTCTACTGTGGATTCTGGAATGTTTAATCTTATGCGGGACCGATCTATGATCAGACGAAGAGACATCTAATGGAACCCTGAGAAACGGTGAGAATATTCAAATAAGTCCGGGTGCGGAATGACGGTTTAGAACATGATTTTAAAAGTTAGGTTTTAGGGAATTTGTTGACGTTGGTTTATTTGGATTTGAATCATGATTGTACATTTTACTTGATTGTAAATTGTTATACAATTGCGTGAATATGTACTGATTCAATGTATTCATTGTTAATGGAGGAATCCGAATAAACTTGAACTTGAACATAGAATCTGACCTTTCAGTGTTTACTTGTCCTAGAATCTGGTCTTACTCTCCTAATTGGACTTCCTTGAATCTATACATAATGTGCTAACTGGGAATACTAGAATTTGGGTTTATGATGCTAACGTGGCATACTGGAATCTTACCTTACTCCAGTAACAGGGCATTCTGGAATAGAGCAGTACTGTTCTTGCTAACTAAGCACCATGCCAATCCATATATTGAAAGCTAGCCCCACTGTATACTAACTGGACAAATGGAAGTTGGTACTGCCATGCTAAGTGGGCATAGAAATATTTGGTTTTGCAGTGCTAACATGGAATAACAGAACCTGGCACACAACGTGGTTGCATATACCCGTTTTGAAAACATATTAAATGTTTCCATTTTTGATTTAAGACTGGTAACCTTTTTAAACAACGTGCAACCCAACATAGAAGTAGAAATCCAATTCTCAAAATCAGTAAACTCCAAAAGAAGTCTTGGTAACTAATTTATTGAGCTTAGAACTTACTTTACATGAATGATCTACAAAATGGACTGTCCTTTGTTCTCACATGAAACCCTACTTTCTTTAAGGAACAATGTTCTCATACTAGATTAATTCATAGAATGACATTAAAATGTGTTTATGCCAAAATGGGAAAGGACACCATTCAAGAGAAGTTGGAAGAAGAATTCTTAGAGCTTTGACCAAAACGTTATTTTAATGCTGTCATGCAAAAAATCAGTGTTAGGCTACTTTCCAAAGAAAAGTCTTTAATATTTATAACATGTAAGATATGCATCTTCAGTTAGGAACTTAAATAGGAGCAAAATACAACAATTTGAAATTGTTGACAGAAAATGGGCAGATAACAATTAAACCAGCCAATAAAAAATGGAACTATTGTTAATATGGACACAACTCATCAGATTCAAAAATGTTTAAGACAATTTAATGATTCATCAGCATGTATGTTACTTAGATAGATCCTACACAGAAGATTATAAAGTTGATCAAAACTGTATTGAATAACTCTGAGATGGAAGAGAAGAAAGTATGTGCAAAACAACTACAGGGTTTTTATTGACTCCACAGCTATTGCAAACAGAGTTCTTTACTGCTTTATAGTCTTCTTTAAATGCACAAATCATGAATAATACTCTAGGTTAAACCATCATACCAGAAACGAATTGCTTCGTTAAACCTTTATCACAACACATTGATAAGATTATACAACCATTATTATATAACACAGACAAATATTTGGAAGCGTGAGGAATTCATGGTGCCACAGTAAAGACAGACACAAGTGACACAGTTCAAGGGTGTTTATTAAACTGGGTACACAGGTTGTAAAAACGCCCAATCTAAACCTAAAGTTATGATGGGAGCAAGCTATGACCATCAAATGAACAATTAGGCAGTCCTAGTGGTGTCTTGTCAAATAAAAAGGGCCAATACGAAAAAAAAAAAAAAGATTGCCAGTCCTTACTACTAAATACACAATATTGTGGGATATGATTCATAGAAAGAAAGAAGTGCTCACAAATAATGTCAGGCGGTGGTAGCCAGGGGTCTCCCTTCCCACATTTTGAGCATGGGACAAGGCTGGAATCCTGAGCACAGCACACTCTCGGGCTTTTCCAGCAAGAGATGACAGTTCCGTTCTCAGCTATCAGGACCTTTGGTGGTGAAGTCTCTTTTCTACCGAAAAGTCTCTTGCCTATGAGGGTCTGATGCGTTCAAAAATAATAAACAAAGGTTCTTTTCCATTTCTACTTAGGGTGATGCTTTTCCACCCCTGGGTCCTCCTCTTCTGGGTTCAGATCCCTCTCGAACGTCAGCCTCCCTCTGTCGGGTTCACTACAGCTTTTCACAAAAACACTTTCACCTGCTACATTTACAAGTCTTAATGTCTTTTTAAACAAGGCACTGTGGACATCCCTCTGTCGCGTTCACTCTTGTCATCACTATGTTCTTTAGGGAATCATGCTTCACCCCTTCCTGTCGGCATCCCTCTGTCTGGTTCCCTCCTGCCAACCATACAATTCCTACTTCTTTTTCACTAAGCAGGATTCGTCTCCCTTAGCTTTTCAATGGTTTGTCGGTCAAAGACTTTCGACTGTACAGAGGATTTTGCTAGACCCCTGTATGACGCCTTCAATCCTTTTTGCGTGCAGCTCTCCCAAAGCTTTCTGGTATCAGTAGTTTTAACCAAATGTGGGCCCAACCAGAGTTTCTCGAGTGAACACCCACATGGTGCAGACCCTTCTGTAGCTGGTTTTCCCTTAATGTTAAAGTAATTTGAACTTCCCTTAATTTGCTACTTTGAAGCTTTTGTTCAACTCAGTTCGGTTTCTTATCTCCCCTCGACTCACTGGCTGTGATGAACCACTTGGCCTTTCTTCTATCTGGAGTCAAGGATGGTACCACGGTAGCAGGCATCTCTCTCTGTCCTGCCTATCAGCGTAGGCATGCTCTGTGTACCGTTGACATCTGCCGCAACACACGCTGCCTATTGTTCACGGTCTTACGATTCCTTTGATGGAGGTTTTGTGGCTCTAGGTCGGACAGGGCAAGGTCACTCCCCTCCTTGTCGCCCCTTCAATTCTCACCACTTTTATCCTCATCTTGAATTGCTGTACCGGGATAGCTCTTTTATTGCGCGGTCTGCTTTGCTCGTCTTGTGCTCTCGTGCTCCACCTTTTTTCCCTGTGGGGAAGGGAAAGGGCCTTCAGGTGTGTGTGATTCTGGACAATTGCCTGGCTTTGCCTGACCCTTGAACTGGGATATGTTAGGTAAATGGCTCTGGTGTTAGTCCATGTTCTTTTATGTTGTGAGAAAGTGTTGATGTTGGAAAAGGTGGGGCAGTGTTTCTGAATATCCTACGTGGTAGGTTGGGGAATAGGTTTTGGAAGAAGGGGGATACCGCATCTCATCCATCGGTGTCCCACTTCCACTCCCAGAGGAACCCCCATCCAGGTGATCCTCCCTCACTGGGCCACCCCCAGGAACTGGATCCAATAGCAATGGCCGTGTCCTGGCCACCTGAATGACAGATCCCCTGGGACTATTTAGGGAGACACCTTCAGGTTTCTCACATACCCTTCCTCCATGCGATGTAGCCACATTTGTTTCACAGGGGAACCGGGAAAGAAAATCAACATTTGCCTGGTCTTTTCCTTTTCAATGTTCCACAGTGAAACAATAGAGTTGTAGGTCTAGAAACCATTGCATGACCCGAAGGTTGGAGTCTTTGAGTTGGCTAATCCACACTAGGGGTGAGTGGTCTGTAACTAGGGTGATCTTTCGTCCTAATAGGTAGTATCTCAGATGGATAATGTTCCACTTGGTGGCTAGGCCTTATAGTTCTACCACAGAGTCATTTTGTTCAAGTGGGAACAACTTGCGACTGTTGTATTGTTAAACGGGATATCATATTATTCCACCTTTATTGTATATATTGGCCTAAGCCCAGTCGCTCTGCCAAGAAATCCCCATTGCAAGGTTCCGACCTTAGATCGACCTAGCTGCCATTTTGGGAACATCCGCCAATTTGATTTCCACCTCAAAGTCACTCTGTATTCTAAAATGGTGGACAGTGTTCTCCTGCTCATAACGTTAGCTGTCCTGACCTTTACACAGGTTAATGCCTAAACTGCCTGTAGGTTAAATGTTTGGGTCGTGTAATAAGACCATGTTTGACATGAAGATCAAAGGATTACTCGCGCCAACAAGTTTGATCCACGGGCGTACATTGAATACAATGTTGTTTAAATACTGAATGTGAGCACTTGTTGAACTACATTGTATAAAACATGTACCAAGGCTTAATGTCCAATTCTAAGATACACTGTTGCCATTGTGACTTCTTGTTTTATAAACTAGATGTAATCCACATGCATATAGTAGGACTTACTAGGGGCGAACTCGGCACAAACCCTAGTCTGAAAATAATTAACCTGCAGAGGGGGTGCTCATTGCGGTTGAGAATTGTATAAAAGATGAGGATATGTAGATGTCCAGTACCTCTCACTTCTCACACCGAAAGGGCTGGTATTTGTTGTGATGTACTGAGGGCCAGATAGCTATCTGATGCTTTGTTCCTTTGTAGCCTGTACAGTTATTTGAATAAAGATCTGAGAATATTTATAAGCCTGTGTTTGGTGTATTTCCTTTTGTGGTACTCAGCCTCAATATTTCTCTTTTTGCTTTTACAGATGGTGCCCGGATAGGGACCCTCAAGATTGATGCCTGCTCAGTGAAGTTTGATGCGGCTATCGCACCAGGATTGGACAGTGTATAAGGGGGCCCCTTTCTTGGATGAGACGCGACATCTCAGCAGCGCTGCACGACCCGATCCCTGGACGGTGAGCCGGCAGTCCGAGTCGGCATCTTAACGATGGTCCATATATCGAGGCGGGCAGATTTGCCGAAATCACCAACCACGAGGCACCTTAGTTAAAAAAATGTGTATTCTGATCGGACCTCCTTAGGATTTGATCAGGTGAGTCGTGACCCGATTCTTAAGTATCCTGATGATTTGTTTTGGTGCATTGCACTCGCGAGTACAATTATTGACCAGGTAACACCAGTATTCTGATATGCCTACCTGCTTCAGGGCGTTATTCCGCAGTGACAGACAATCTTTGCAATTTGGCCGACCGGCGCCAATGGAGGGGTCGCAGGCGTGTACTATGTACTGTAAGCACGGCATTGGTAGTATAGTATTTAACGATATTTGGCACAGACAAACTAGACGTGCTTCCAAACTTTAGTGGCCAATCCCTCATATTGAATACTTAGAATCTATATTACTGAAGAAAAAGGCTAGACCTGCAGCATTTGATGTATTACAAAATTGGAAGAAAGAAGCTATGCAGCAGCTTAGGAGTAGAGAAAAGCATGTGTGCCGTCATATGACGAACGCCGAAAAAGCGTAGTTATATGACCAGAGTATACAGTCTGAGTCAGTTAGGAATATGGATAGGGATTTCTCACTTGTTATCCAGAAAATGTATCCTTCGAAAGACTTATCTGATGAACTTATCGATAAACTATTAAACGAACGAAGGCCTGGTGTCACTGCGCCACCTCCGTATGTTCCTCTTCCTGCTGTCATTCCTCCTCTCGTTGCTCCTCCTATTGCTCCTCTTAATGTTCCTCTTCCTCCCGTTGTTCCTCCCCTTGTCGCCGCTCCTCCACCTGCTCCTCCACCCTTTGCTACTGTTACAGTTCCGATGGGCTTGCCTGCCGCGCTAGCAATAGTACTTCTGTATCCGGATGTTCAAAATGTGCCTACTCTCCCTCTTCCGAGTGGTTCTACACCATTTGTAGTAGATCAGGGAGTGGGATCGAGGGTTGTAACTCGTAATACTGTCTCTTCAGAGAAAAAGCGTGAGTTAACTAACTGCGTGGGCTAAGCATTGCA
Source organism: Ambystoma mexicanum (assembly GCF_040938575.1). Lineage (NCBI taxonomy): Eukaryota > Metazoa > Chordata > Amphibia > Caudata > Ambystomatidae > Ambystoma > Ambystoma mexicanum. Next base: position 609,598,843 of record NC_090925.1, on the reverse strand, counting down.
TGGAGAAGGATGACCAAGCTGATATTCTTGCCACACTTCATAATTTAGACAATTTTCCTGAGAAAAACGTTTTTATTGAGGGATTAGGAATTCATTTATGTGTAATGTGGAACAGACTAAGTGATACAGATCTCCCACAGGGGTTAAGGGATCTGAATACTTTAGCGTTTTCTAGAGATACTGCTGAGAAGGTACAAGAGCATGTTGAGAGGGTTTTTGGGTATAGAAAGGAATTGGAAGGGCTAAAGAATGAAGATGTAGATGGTGATAGCTTGGATGGTATGTTCGTACAGAAACGGTTTTCTCCTTGTCGAAAATCGATAACTGAGGAAACATGAATTTGTACGAAAGATGCGATTAGGTGGATCTCAGATACATCGATAGCTCCCGTTGAAGTATATGACATGTATAGTCAGTATTCAACAGAAATGCAGAGGAAAGTGATACAGGTAATGGTAGAGTACCTACAGGATGAGTGCGTAAAAAGAAAGATGTGTTGTCCCGCAGAGTTATTGAGTATTTATAAGAGGGCTTTTTCGTTTGACACTTCTTCAGCTGCTTTAGCGCTCGATTTAGCTCTGTTGCTTAGTAAGCATTCAGAGTTGCCTACTTCTCAGTTGCCAATGAGAGAGGTCCCTCTGACATTTGTCCCAAAAGAAGAGATTCCGGCTAATGCTGTAGCAGGTACTGCTGCTCGAGAAACTCCTGCACATTATGTGTCGCAGTTCGTTCACGTCCCGTTCTCAAGACAGGAAGTGAACACCATTAAACAGTCTATTCCCGATATTAGAAAGAATCCGACAGGGTTCTACAAAGAAATAGAGTCTGTTTTACAATCCTCAGTATTCACCTTAAGTGATATTGATCTGTTGTTTCCCGTACTCCTGCCCGTTGATTTGTGGAAACAGATTAGGACTATATACGATGTACCAGGGTTAGGAGATTCATGGGATACTATGGGTAGACTCGATAGAGAAAGACCAGCTGGTGAGAGACCACCACAGGTAATACTAACTTTACCTGATAGAAGAGTTACAAAATTGAAGACTATAATTCCTGAAAGAAGGATAATTTGGGACAAGCTTACGCCCTGTGTCCAAGGGAAATCTGAGGGTGCTACCAAGTTTTTCAATCGGTTCAAACAAGTATTTTCAGATTACAGTGGCCAGGACTTAAGTACAGAGTCTGGGAAAAGGTTATTTGTGGACAAATTTGTACGTGGCTTGCTCCCTGACATCCAGGCACAGATCATGTCCTCCTAGAGCGCTTGGCAAGCAAAGTCTCAGTCAGAAGTATTGCACATGGCTCAATACTATGAGAATCCTGTCAATAACAAAAAGGAAAGAGTTGAAAAGAGAGAAGGTGACTTAAAGACAAAAGTACTATTGCTGCAAATTGTTAGAGGCCATAGAGGGGGTAATTCACAATTTAGAGGTCAGTACGTTCCACAAGGAAATGCGCCCTTGGGTCCTGTAAACATTAACCAGTGTGCTTATTGCAGACAAGAAGGTCGTTGGCGTGGTCAAATAACACATTTGGGAATATGGGTACACGATCCAGAGGCCGCCCAGGGGTAGGGGATCCTGGTGGAGGTCAGTTCTCACAAGATTCACAGCAACCTTTTTCGCCCGATAATCAGCGTGGATAATAGAAACATTTTTGACCATCCTTCTGCTGCTTACCTCTCTGAAGAACTTCCTTTCAACGACATTCTCTTTCGCAAGGATTGCCCGAAACAGGGTTTGGAACCTACGCCTATTCCCGTTAATCAGAAAGGTCCCTACGTTGAAATGGTAGTGGGTAAAAAGGAAACATCTATTTTTGATAGATACAGGGGCACAGAAGTGTTCCATTGACCATTTGCGGGTTCCAAACATTCCACTGTCAGGGCAAACCAATGTTTCTGAAGGGTTTTCTGGCACACCAGTCATCTGCACGGTTTCTTCGCCGGTACCTATTTCTTTGTGTCCATTTATGGACCACTGTCCATTCCTTTTGACCACGAATTGTGGAGAGAATTTGTTGGGGTTGAATCTGCTGAAGGAATTAAATGCGGTAATTCATTGTTCTTCTGACGGATTGCGTTTGACGATTTCACCACAGCAACTTTCTGTCTCTCAATTCTTGATCAGACCATTGGCACCGGAATTTAGAGATGTTCCGGAGTGCTTGTGGGCGATTGATGACAATGATGTCAGTGTTTTGCAAATTGAGCCTGTTAAGATTGGTTTGAAACATGGAGTGAAGTTGCCACGTATTCCCCAGTATAAGATCTCGGTCGGTGGTGAGCAAGCTTTGAAATGCATCGTCTCCGATTTTGTGCATCGAGGGGTGATTGAGGAAATTGCAGGTAGTTTGTGCAATAGTCCGATTTTGCCCGTGTAGAAAAAAGGCAATTATGCAATTGCCTTCCGTTTTATTATTGATCTATGTGCCATTAATAAGATTGTTGCTCCACAATTTCCTATTGTGCCTGATGTGACAACAATATTGGCTGTGATCCCGGCTACAGCTACTTACTTTAGTGTTGTGGATCTAAAGAACACCTTCTTTAGTATCCAAATACATAAGGACAGTATATACTTGTTCGCGTTCACCTTAGGGGGACGCTCGTTTACTTTTGCCCGTGCACCGCAAGGTTACACGGAAAGTCCTAGCATCTATAGTAGGGTTTTGAATGAGCAGCTCGATACCCTTGAGTTGCCCTCTGCTTGCACACTGCTTCAATATGTTGATGACCTGCTTTTAGCTGCTGACTCAGAGAGTGCTTGTAAGGTGGGCACTGTGTTGTTGCTTATTCATCTAGCTCAACATGAACACAAAGCTTTGCTTAAAAAATGTCAATATTGTCGACAGGAGGTCGCCTATTTAGGCTATCTCCTGTCAAAGGAGGGAAGAAGGTTGACGCCTGAACGGAAAAAAATCATTTCTAGCATGTCTGTCCCAAATACACAGAAGGAAGTTAGAGCCTTGATAGGTATGGCCTCTTACTGTAGGCAGTGGACCCCGAACTTCTCCTTAGTGATTAAACCAATGTTGGCTTTGACGAAGAAGGGCATTTCTTCACCATTGCCATGGAACATGGAACACCAGCAAGCATTTGATCTGCTCAAGACTGTATTGTGCTCGGCACCAGTTTTGGGCACACCAAACTATGAAAAGGCCTTTGTGTTGTATGTGCATGAATGTGATGAATGTGCTTTGGCTGTATTAACGCAGGGAAGAATAGGCCGTGCGGCTACTTTTCTTCCGCCCTTGATCCTGTAGCATGCACTTTGCCAAGATGTTTGAGAGCTGTCGCTGCTGCTGCGGCGTCTGTTAAACAGAGCAAGGGAATGGTCCTAGGCCATGCTCTAACCCTGATGGTACCTCACTCTGTAGATATTCTATTAAACAGAACACAAACGCAACACCTCACCTCTGCACGATTAACGAGATACGAATTGATCTTGTTTGCACTGCACATCTAAATTAAGAGGTGTTGTGTCCTTCATCCAGCTGAACTTCTACCTTTACCGCAAGGTACTGCTTGCAGTGAAGAAGAGTCACATGACTGCCTTTACACCCCAGAACAAGAGACTAAAGGAAGAACTGACCTAAAGGACACTCCTTTGAATAATCGGCTAGGGGAGCTGTTTTGTGACTGCTCCTGTTTCAAACTCCCGCATGGTACATCCACAGCTGCTTATGCAATCACCACATTGAGCACGGTCGTGGGGACCAAAAGAATCACGAATAACTCCGCACAGGCCGCACAGATTATAGCATTGACCCGAGCTTGTGAATTTTCTGAAGGGCTTACAGTAAATATATATACTGACAGTTAGTATGCCTTTGGGGTGGTTCACATCTTTGGCAGACTTTGGGCAGAAAGATGTTTCTTGACTTCACATGGTACACAAATCCAACATGGCTCCTTGATAGTACAGTTACTCTCAGCGCTTGCACTCCCTACTCAGCTAGCTATCATGAAATGCGCAGCGCATCAGAAGGTCATAGACAATGTAGGAAAAGGTAATGCTTTCGCTGACCAGATAGCCAAACCGACTGCCACTGATCCCTCGTCAGAAATGTATACTTCAAGGGAAGCCACAAATGCCTGTACCTTGGACAAGGGTATTGATTCCGTAAAGAATATTCAAGCCAATGCCACGCTAAAAGAATCTAAGAAATGGGCTGAGGGCTTGGGAAAACTGGATGATGATGGGTGCTGTGTGGACAAAGTTGAAGGGAAATGGCTATTGCCTGACACATATGTTATGATGATGGTTGTTATGGCTCATGGTCCCACCCATATTTGTGCTTGAAAGGTCACTAAAATGTTGCAAAATGTGTGGGTAAATGATAAAATCCCTAAAGTAGCTGAACGATTCCCTTTAGCAAATGGGTTGAAGCTTTTCCCGTCAAAGATGCCACAGCCATGACCACGGCAAAGACCATGCTAAAGGAATATTTTCCGAGATTTGGTTTGCCAAGAGTCATCTGGTTGGACAATGGTCCACATTTTATCACTGCTGTAATTCTGCAGATATGCGCGGGATTACAGATCAATTAACGATTCCATTCGGCCAGACACGCACAGAATACTGGACTAGTAGAAAGACACAACAACATCATCAAAAACAAGCTCGCTAAGACGTGTGCTGGCACCAAACTAAAATGGCCGGACACCTTACCGATCGTATTATTGTCCATGAGGACGACCCCTCAAATTAAGACTAGGCTCTCTCCCTTTGAGGTGGTCATGGGTAGGCCAGCTAACATTTGGAATGTCCTCAGGCCCTGTTCTTTGCGAGAGGTCGATAATGTACTTCTTTCTGACTATTGTGGCCAGTTAACTAAAAATCTGTATTTGATTTATCACAGGCTTTACCTGTGAAATACGAGGGCCCCGGCCACAGCATACGGCCGGGTGACTGGGTCCTTACGAAAGCATTCAAGCGATCCTCTTGCCTCGCACCTCCTTGGCGGGGCACGCATCAGGTCCTCCTGGTCACACAGACGGTGGTGCGGGTAGCAGGAAAGAAGAATTGGATCCACGCAACACACATCAAGAGGATTCCACACCCTGTGCCACACGCTACAGAAGATACAGAACCCCTCACCAGTACTGCAACCAACGATCACGAAGCAGTAAACAGCATCGAGAGTGCATCGGAGACTCTCCCTGACCCTGTGAGGACTGGGGAAACAGCCATTTCTTCTCCACACTCTCCAACAGTTTCGTATTTTGAATTTATTCCAGATCTTGCATCAGATCCTGCTTTGGATTTGTTGCTTCCAACGGGAAGTGACGACCCTTGTTCACAGATCATTCAGTAGCAGGAGTCACAAGGTACGATCTGCATCTGAGGAAATAGACCTACTGCACGGTTCGGCTGTGCCTTCGAAAAAAAGTCATCAAGGGCTTGCCTTTTTGGCCCGATTATCTGTGTAGAAGGGGATTCTGTTGGCTAGGGTTTGTGAAAGGACTAAGAAGACGCTCGGCATGGAGGTTGCCAGCAAAAAAACATTGGTGTAAATCGTTTGAAGAACAATGCATGCAACCGCTCCCGCTCATACGGAAAAGATAAGAGACTGTGTGACCAGCTACAGAAATGAACATTGAAATGCGTGGGCCCCGAAAATGTATTGTTGCTTAGTGATAATGTTGATTGGTTTTACAATAGTCACTGCCTTAGGATTTTGGTATCTGGAAGAAATACATCCACTCGAAAATGTGTTACCCACTGATAATGTACCCACTGTTCCTACTCCTTTTGTATATCTGCATACCTTATCTCCGAGAGATTCTCAGCAAAGACAGAGTTATCACAACAACACTCTATTACTCTTCATGAACGCTACACATACCATTTTTAATAGGTTTAACTGTTGGGTTTGTTCGCATTAGCACAACACAGGGATAAGGGGTTGGGTTGGTATATTCATCCTTTACCTTTCACAACTGCTTGCTATGCTTCTCTTAGAGCACTATTATTTGGCTGATATAGCATCTACAATAGCATCTCAGGGAACTTTGATGGGACGAACTTGAATGATTTTGAAAGACATGTTCTGACGCCCCTGGGATGCTCACTTTTTGCGAATAGGAGCAAGCCAAATGTTGCGTCTATTAGGCCTTCTGACAGACTGTCCCGTCCTTTCCAATCTTTAATTTCTTTTAAGATAGCTTCTATAGGCAATAGAGATGCCACGCCACCTTCTTATGCTGTTAACCACATCCCCGATTCAGTTTCTTTCTGCATACAGAGGAATGGTACACAGTCAATGGGTGATTTTAAAGGTTGCACCAACGTTGCGAATTTGGCTAGTGAGAACAGACCTTTGTATGTAGGTGAACCTGTCTACTTTGTTTGCGATAATGTAGCATTTCCATGGTTACCCAGGGATTGGCAGGGAACTTGTTATTTAGGGATTCTGTTACCCAGGGTATTCATTGCTAGCACTGTAGAAATTTCAAAGGCTCGTCCACGACAGGACGAGAATGGAGATACTTCAGCTCAGGTTCTGGGTGATGTAGCTAAATCCTTTGTGCCATTTTGGGGGCAGATACTGAACTCAGAAGACATCAGGAGACTAGCGAGAGTACTGGAGAGGACCATCAACCGGACCACTGACATACTCTATAATATGACATTAGGACAGAAAGCAATAAGGTTAGTGGCACTTCAGAACCGGATGGCATTAGATGTCATCCTGGCTGAACGTGGTGGGGTATGTAAATTAGTGGGGTCCGCTTGCTGCGTTTTCGTTCCAGATTCCTCCCCAACGATTTTCAGAGCAATCCAAAATCTGCACGTCCTTAGTTCAGAAGTGCATGTTCCCGAGGGAAACTTGGAACTTAGCGCTTGGTTCTGGGACCTCCTACGATCTTGGGGACCGAAGTTAGTTTCAGTCTTGATGATTATTTAAGGTATTCTGTTGTTTCTTTGCTGCTGTATACAATGTCTTCTTGGTATATGTTTAATGTTAGGAGGATGTTGTGCACACGTGATTAGTGCATTAGGGCACAAAGTATACGACCGAGAGAAGATCTCCAATGAATTTGTGCTGAAAGAAATCTTAGTATCCGACCTCATGGCAATTGATATTTCCGATAGTGATTCAGGATGTATGGACATTGAGACGTGGAGTTACTCGTAAAGTGACTATAAGTAGTTTAGCACTTGGCTTAGACCAAAAGGAGGGTTTGTTAAATGGGATATCATTTGAAACCTCCTTTATTGTATATATTGGCCTAAGGCCAGTCGCTCTGCGAAGAAATCCGTGTTGCAAGGTTCAGACCTTAGATCGACCTAGTCACCATTTTGGGAACATCCGCCATTTTGATTTCCACCTCAAAGTCACTCTGTATTCTAAAATGGTGGACAGTGTTCTCCTGCTTGTAACATTAGCTGTCCTGACCTTTACATAGGTTAATGCCTGAACTGCCTGTAGGCTAAATGTTTGGGTCATGTAATAAGACCATGTCCTATGTTTGACCTGAAGATCAAAGGATTACTCGCGCCAACAAGTCTGATCCGCGGGCATACATTGAATACAATGTTGTTTAAATACTGAATGTGAGCACTTGTTGAACTACATTGTATAAAACGTGTACCAAGGCTTAATGTCAAATTCTAAGATACACTGTTGCCATTGTGACTTGTTGTTTTATAAACTAGATGTAATCCACATGCATATAGTAGGACTAACTAGGGGCGAACTCGGCACAAACCCTAGTCCGAAAATAATTAACCTGCAGAGGGGCTGGACATTGTGGTTGAGAATTATATAAAAGATGAGGATATGTAGACGCCCAGTACCTCTCACTTCTCACACTGAATGGACTGGTATTCATTGTGATGTACTGAGGGCCAGATAGCTATCCGATACTTTGTTCCTTTTTAGACTGTACAGTTATTTGACTAAAGATCTGAGAATCTTTATAAGCCTGTGTTTGGTGTATTTCCTTTTGTGCTACTCAGCCTCGATATTTCTCTTTTTGCTTTTACAGAATAATATGGGATGTTCCAGTCCATCACAAATCTGGGACAGGACGGCTCCTAACCATGTAAGGGAGGCATCAGTCTGTAATGCAAACTCTTTGGAGAAGTCGACTACCTTCAGGATTGTGTTCTGGCTCAGAGTCTGTTATAAGATGTTGTAGCATATCTCATTTTCATCATTCCAATGAAGTTTCTGGGGTTTGGCATCTTAGGTTTATCTGTCAGCCAGGCTGTTTTGTCAGAAAAGTTGGGGATTAACCTACAGTAATATCGTATTAACACGAGAAAAGCTCTAAGGTCTCTTTGGGTCTTGGGGGTTGGTGTATCCAAGACAGACTTTACCTTTTCATGTTGGGGCTGTACATTTCCATTCCCTACGAAGAAACCAAGGTTTTTTGTGGCTGATTGGGCCAATCTGTATTAAGCTGGATTAGCAGTTAGGCCAGCGTTTCTGAGGACTTTCAGGATGGTATAAAGATGGAAGAGATGGTCCTCTCAAGTCTTACTATAAGCTCCACAGAAATCGGAATAGGGTTGTAGGATGTTATCCATCATACAGGAACTTGCAAGTATTCTTTGGTTAAATCTAGGGCAGATAGAAAGGTGGCTGCTCCGGGTTTATCAATTAGGTCTTTGATGCGTTGCATTGGATAGACATCAAAGTTAGAGATGCCGTTAACTTGACGGAAATCTATGCAGAAACTCCAGGAATGGTTTGGTTTAGTGACCAATATGATAGGAGAGGACCATGGACTTGAGGAGTGCTTAATAATGTTGGCTGTCAATATTTTTCTGACTTCCTCGATTACTATCTGTTTACATTCTTCTGGTAGTCGATATGGTTTTAAGTGAACCACTTCACCTTTCGGTGTTCTAATATAGTGGTATGTACCTTTTTCTCTTCCTAGTTCTTCTGAGAATACATCGGGAAATAAGATCACTACATCTTTTAGATCTTCTTGTTGTTGAATAGATAACTCGGAAGGAATTAAGTCAAAGTTATCTATGGGTCTCATTACGATGTTGGCGGTAGCTGTGCTGGTAAACACCGGCACGGCTGCCACCAGAGTCATTTTTTTACTGGCACCCGGCAATGGGGATGTACCAGGGCATTCCAGCCACGGTGGACTTGGTACATCCCCATTGCCGGGTGCCAGTAATAATTACTCCCCATTCCCATTTTAGGGCTCAATGGGAATGGAGGGTCAGATGCATCAGCACCATTCGTGAATGGTGCCGGTGCATCCGACATGCTCTTCTCGCGGCTGCCGGTACACCCACCAGGTCAGACCTGTGCGGTTTAGCTTACCAGTGCTGTTACTGCCGGACTGGCAAACTTGTAATGAGGCCCTATGTCTTTGGGAACCAAACAGGCCAGTACTTTGGCATGGGTGGCTGATGGTTTACTCTTTCAAGAGATTTATGTGCTACAAATGGACTTTCTGTTTTCTGTCCGGTTGGGCTACTTTATAAGTTCAGGTTCCCGTTTGTTCTACTATCTCATAAGGTCCGTACCGCTTGGAGACAAGTTTGTTTTCTGAGGTGGGTAAGAGGACCAGTACTTTCTGTCCTATGGAGAATTATATTAAATTCACTTTTTTGATCATGAGTGGCCTTTTGTTGGTTCTGGGCCTTTTCCATATGAGTACAAACTAGGTCTCAAACCAACTTCACGTGTTCTCGCATTCTGGTGGTGGTTTGTGAGATTGGAATAGGTTCTCTGGAGCGTGTTCATGACATCTTTGGGCTCTCTTCCATAGAGCAATTTAAAGGGAGAGAAACCTGTGGAAGCCTGATTTTTTTTTTCTCACTCCAAATTGTGGCTGTGGGATCATTCGGTCCCAGTCTTTCCCATCCTTATCTACCAAATTCCTAAAATTAATTTGAGGGTTTTATTGAATTTTTCTACCAAGGTATGGTACACAAAAATTTGCAAGGTGGTAATGTGGAGTAGCTCTTTCACTTCGACCATAAGCTTACTTAATTCAAACCTTGGTCTGTTAATATTTCTGTGGGAAAGCCGACCCTGCAGAAATACGATAGAAGATTTTTAAGGATCTACTGTGTGGAATTATTTTGCATTGGGAAGGCCTCATGATATCAGGTCACATAATCCACAATCAGAAGGACATATTTGTTGCCTAATCTAGATGTCTTTAGCAGTCCAATTCTGTCCATACCAATTCTTGAAAAGAGGACTTCGATGATCGGCAACAGGTTCAGACGGGCAAGTAATGGGATGTGCGTGCTGGTCTTTTGACATATTACGCACGTCTGGATGAAAGTGTTTATATCGTTGTCAATACCTGTCCAGTAAAACTTCCCACTATTATGTGCCTGTGTTTTAGATTGTCATAAATGCCCCAGGTAAGATGGGAATGTGAGATATCCAGTGGCTCAATGGTATTACCAACTGAGTTTTTACCAAACCTTCTGTAGAGGCTTCTCTTCTGTAAAGCAACCTTTGCTTTAAGAAGAAAATGGGACCTCCCTTCCCTATGCCTTCTTCCAGAATCGCTTGTAGAAAAGCTTCAGCGAGAGCTGGATCATTTTGCCGGGTGAATGCTACGTCGGGATAGATGATGGGTTCTTTTCCCATCTTTCTTCGAAGTTAAGAGACTTATCAACTACCCCAAAGCCTAAATTACCTCTTTCTGTTTTATCTGGTTCACTTTCTTTAAACTGAGGATGTAGAACTCTTTCCAAAATTCCCTGTGCAATCTGAGCTCCCCGACGTACCTCAAAAAGGACCTCATAGTGATTCTCTAAGAGAACATTCACATGTCCCCAGAAGTCGGGATCAATAACGCCTGCTAAGATGTCTATCGTGGACTTCCACGCTAGGCCACAGAAGATACAGGAGATGTTTTGAGAATTCTGAGCTCCCTCAGTGGGATATTTTGTTTACAATGGAGGTGACTAGTCTCTATACCTCCATTCCTCATGAGAAAGAACATGTGGCTATGGAACGATTTTCTACTTCCACATGACAATATCGAGGATAATTAGGTGTTTGTTCTTTCTTTATTGAAGCTAATTCACAATTTCTTCAAGTTTCAAGACCAATTGTATCTCAAATCTATGGAGCATTAATGGGAGCCAGTTTGGCTCAATTATATGCTCATGTTTACATGTATTATTTTGAGATAAAACATATGCCTAAAGAACAATATTGGATGATATTTTAAAAAATCAACAAAATATATATAGATGATAATTTATGTGTATGGACTGGACCAGAACTGGAATTACTAGCTTTCATTATGTATATAGGCAACTTAAGTCACCATATTAAATTCACGTATGTGTATAATCATTACATTTTACAATCGTTAAAGAAAATGACAGGTAGGAACAGTTTTCTTCACTCTCAAAGTTTTCATCGGATGCATTTAACAGAATCACAACCTTTTGAACACATTTTGAACATGTTCTTATGATGAATGGATTTTAATAAGAGCGGTTGACTAATGGCACATAGTCAACAACGGAAGTGCCAGCAAGTGCTGTTTGGCTGGATATGCTAGAGCATCCCACTTTTGCCTACGCTCCTGAGTTCTGAGGCTTTGAGGTTCTGGCCAGCACTGAGTCTGCACGCAGTAGGACCAAGATCCTCATCATGCCGTAACTCATCTGGAGTTACTCTTGACATTTAATGTTCCACGTCACCCTTCGCCCTGCCCCCTGTCTCTGACTGCAATGCATTTAATGGCACGGGTATGCACACCATTGCGTGCACCCCGGAAGTGCCAGCAAGTGCTGTTTGGCTGGATATTCTAGAGCATCCAGCTTATGCCTAGGCTCCTGAGTTCTGAGGCTTTGAGGTTCTGGCCAACGCTGAGTCAGCAAGCAGAAGGACCAAGCCCCTCATCACGCCGTAACTCGTCTGGAGTTACTCTTGACATTGCAAGTATCCACTTCTCAATTTCCAGCTTACTTCTTTTGTTGGACTTGTGTTGGACTGGTGGACCTTTGGACTTGTGGAGGTTTTGAGCTGCGGCGCCATTGGTTTCCTGCATCTGATCAATCTTTTTTCTCTCTTTTTTTTTTAGTGACGTTCCACATCAGCCTTCTCCCCACCCCCTTTCTCTGACTGTACTGCATTTAATGGCATGGGTACACGCACCCGCGCACACATCACGGAAGTGCCAGCAAGTTCTGTTTGGCTGTACAGGGTGGGTGTGTGGGCGAACACATACCAAGGCATTTGTCTTTAAAACACTCGGTTTAGAATAGTAACCCTCTATTCATCTAGCTGTTGAAACAGACGGTTGACACGTTGGTGGAACATTGGTTCGAACGTTGTATGGTATTAAGAAGTATAATGTGGGTCGGTCTTGCAATGGAATAGTGGGCTGCCTTATCGATTACCTTGATAAATATTTATTGGGAGTACTGATAGTAACGTCTTCATCCTCCCCCTTCAATCTATTACATTGAGACCTACGATCACGCCTACTGCCTTCCCGATTCCACTACTATCTTAGTACAGTGTTTGTGACTGCTGGGGGAGATTATCTCCTCTGTGGTGGAAGCGACTCTGTTTTACCAGAGAGGAAGACTCAGTGTTTAGTTTGATCTCGGTGCTAGGGCAAGTGGTTTAAGAAGTGGAAAGTGCACCATTATGGTGAGTTCCCAGTGTGAACTAGACAAGGTTATATATAGCCCTATTGGTGAACCTGAAGTTTTGCCTACGAATATTGATTATTCCATAAAAAATGTTATATCCTTAGAGCAAATGCCAAATGTCACTAATGGCCCTGCAACATATCAGGATACGACTGGTACTATGACAATTGTAGAGATGGATTTGGATATAAACAATCCAACCTCATCTATATCAAATTAATCTTCTTCTTCAATTGGTGATTTTGATATTAATGCAATGGCAGATCTTGACTCCCGCATTAGACTATCCATTGGTCTACTAACCCCTCTGAAACCCAAGGTAAGGGACACTAGTGAATTTGGCTATGGGAATCGATTCTTCAACCCAGCCAATTCATCTCAGCCCGAATATGATGTAAATAAAACACTGAAGAGCACGGAACCTGTTAATGACTATATGCACGAGGTAAAAGTTGGATTTAGAAGGAGGATGGTACTACTTTAGATGCAACAGTTATGGCACATTTGCTAGATGGCATAAAAAAGAAAGAACTAATTACATTATATATTGCATTGATCGCTATGTCATCAGCTTTTAATACAGTGGTTTGCAATATTTTATGGTCAAAGATGAATAAGTTAGGTATCCTGGAACACCTTATCTACTGGATTAGAATATTTCATACAAATACATCCTATAGAATTCGGATCACCCAAGGTGGAGCAATCACAGAGCCAGTTCAATCATTCCTAGGGCTTAAACAAGGATGCAACTTTGCAGCATTATTAAACATTTATCCATCTGCTATGGATGATCTGTTAAAATCATCTGAAACTTTCGGGGGAAGGCTATTTTCACTAAGGTTGCATTGGCTGGCCATTGCTGATGATATCATCTTATTTGATGTAACACCAACTGGTTTGCAATCAAAACTAAATTTGTTTTCTGAATTTGCCTACCAGCATAATCTCAAACCAAATTCTTCAAAAACGAATATTATGATATTTAAGGCTGGCATCAAACTTAGGAAATTTGGTGGGAATATTGATGGTGAAACCATACATCAATTGCAAGAAACTATCTACCTTGGATATCGTTTAAGTAATGAGGGAAGACTGGGTTTGCTCTCACACTGCGCACACAATATCAAATAGAAAGCACAATTTGCTGATTGTATTAAGTGATTTTAATCAACAACATTGCAGATTGACACTTGTTTCGAGCTTCATGCTCTTCTACTGAGGCTGCTTGGACATACTTTTGAAAAATAATTGTTGCACAAAACCAATTATCAAAACAAAAATCAATAATAAAGGTAGAGCAAAAACCCAGACCCGAAACACATAGAGCAAGTAGGGTGTACCAACCAGAATAAAATCATAACAACCACAATGCCGTGGCAATTGAATAAAAAGTTACTAGAAAATACATTTCAATTAAACATAAGGTAAAAAGCATATTACCAATGGAGTGCGGCATTGTTTGTCAAAGGATATCAGGTTAATAAAGAGAAATAGAAAAATAAATAAAAAGCCATTAATTGAGGAAAGAGGATTGCAATGGTGATCAGCCAAAAAATACATGGGTAAAGCCCAAATTGCATAGGTGTACCTTAATCTTGGTTAATCTGCAAATCTTGTGCTATGGGAAATAATTGCGCAATCAATTGAATTGAAAATAAATCAAGGGTTAGGTAGAATTCCATAAAATGCATAAAGTGTGAAAAAACTGTGCCAAGAGTAAAACGCTTACCAGGTATTGAACCTTAATTAGAAATGAAAAATAATACGTGGGCTCCCTATAAAACAATAAGATTTGTGAGCGCCTGTTAGCAGATCTGATGAGCAACAATAGCACATCAATAAAATTAATAAGTAAGAGCAACATACCAATAACTTGCAGTTGCACAGAGAACGTTTTAGTAAAAAAGAGCAATGCTGAAGTATGGCCGGAATCCAAGTGGTAAGCATCCCATAATGAAAAAGAAGAGCAAAAGAGAGACATCAATTAGCTAATTGAATGTTGCCTACAGCGGTCGTCTAGACTAACACGGAATTGATTTAAGTCCCCGCATGGACTAGGGTTCATCTGCAAACAAACTGAGCGATGCCTTACCAGCGCGTCCGCTGCTCAATGAAGTGAGTCGAGCTGCTCGTGTGAGGTTCTGTGTCCATAATTGAATCGAACAGAGAAGGGTGGCAACAGCGAAGACGGCCGTATGCCGGCCGATTTAGAGTATGGCAAGAGGGCCGCCATGTTAAACTAGTGTTGTACTATGCAATTGTACAAGAGAAACGCATGAAAAGCAATGAGAAAGATTGTATGTGAAAATGTGGCAATAGCCACTGGTAGTATTTAGAAATGTAACCAAACAGCCAATGGTGGGAAACATTTAACTGAATAAATACTTAAGCGCATTGTGTGCGTACAAAAGTTATAATATCCTTTAAGAAATGTTACAACAATAAAATTGTCGGTTGACTACTTGCAGCTCAAAGCAAGACCTTTAAGAAATCAAATGAAATTCCTTTTTGTAAAATACTGCAAATTTTCTGTGACCCCACTTTTACAATTTCTTACCTTAAAGGTGGAACCGGTACTTCTATGTGCTCTTGATATTTGCGTATGTGACTTACATAAACAGCTTGACTCAATGCATGGTGATCTGTTAAAAGCCGTCTTACATCTATCCCCGGCTATTCCGAAATGCATTATTCGGCATGAGATGGGTTTGAGCTTGTTATCAACTAGATGTGTATGGTGTTCACTCTCAAACTACAGCAAAATACTTAACTCCCATGGGAATTCACTATACCAAGACTTATTTGAATTTACGAAAGGTTGCTCCTCTAGCTCCTTTACATCTTACAATCTGAAAATGGTCCAAATCTTGAATGATCTGGGAGTGGATCATGACGATTTGTATATTCGTCCGGGTTATGTAAAACACAAACTTTTTGAATTGGACTGGAGTAAAACAGTAGAGGAAATAAGTGCATTGAGTACTTAAAAAGAGTATGCTAAATTTACACGTAAAAGAGATGGCTGTTGTGCCTACCTCACAATATTCCTGTGTAATAATGCCAGAATGCATCATCTCAGATTTAGATTTAATCAGTTCTATACCATGGAAAGAACAAAGTATTGGAGAAACTCCCGTGACAATAATGTTGTGCCAAAATGTTGGTTTCCAAAATGCATCCAATGAAACTGTAAAACATTTGATTTTAGAATGTTCACATTCTAAAGATGTTAGAACCTTCCTCCTGAAGAGATTTGTAAATGTTAATTATGAAGGCTGCATGGAGTCACTTTGGAATCGGCTAATGCAAGGATATGACAGAGCATTAATTTTTGCACTAGTGGCATTTTTAAGAATAATTGAAAAGGAGATTTCAGCACTGTATTGATTTTTATGATTTCAGATGTGATTGATTTTCTTTCAGTATGTTTTGCTTATTATGTATTTTCTATCTTGCATAGTGACAGTATTTGATATATGTAGTTTTATGAGATATGTCTATTTTTGTAAAGGTTTGTTTGACCCATAAACCAATTTTTAAAAAAGGCACATATTAAATGGGAAAATTTATCATAATTAAAAATAAACAGAAAATGCCCCATCCTTGATATGTCTTATTATATTCTCAAACAGTTACTACATTCTCAAAACAAAGTGCTAGAAAGAAATCTAATGTTCTTAATCAGTGGAACATTTTTCCGCGTGATAATTTATCACGTTGACCTTCCCCAAATCCATAGAAATTATTCATAATTTTGGAACTTAATTGCAAGAGCAGACAGGTCAGGACTAAATGCATTCAGAAACTACAAAAAGAGAGGGACTTTCCTTTATCATGCACTACAACACTGTAATAACCCATTTGAAAGAAACAGCATAAATCATCCATATAGAGGCAAACAGATTTACTTGTTGAACTACACAACTTGTGATACTGCAAATGTGATGTATGCACTTCAATATTAATGTGGTATCTACTCTGTCGGTATGACAATACACCATGTAAAATGTATTTGGGAGAGCATAAATTTAGTATCAGAACTTGAAAAATAAAATGTCCATTACAAACCCCCTGCATCTAGTTTCATTGCAATATAGCTCAACTGCAATTTGTTATATTAGAGGTGGGAGGGTGTCCAAACAAGAGCAATTACATTCAAAATGTGTTTACAAGGAGACAATGTTTTTGGATATCCATGTTCTTCTTCAGCACCAAATGAGATGCACTCATAACATTATTGAAACAGATAATTTTATTTGAATTATTCAGTTTCTCAAATTTGATATCACAGTGAATTGATTAAGAAGTTAAGTTTCACTTGGTTGATGGCATATTTATTGATGATACTGCATATATATAATATGAAAGCTGCCTGATCTTATATTGATCATTATAAGGGAGATGTTTTGGTAGTGTTTGCAAAGCTATGAACTATGTGGCATTGTAATTGATCAACTAATACATTGGTTCAGGTGAGGTTTATCTGGACAATGTGTCTTATCCACATGGACAATCACACATTTTGGAGATGTCTTAGTACCTTGTATAATAATAATAATAATAATCATGATTATTATTATTATTATTATTATTATTATTATTATTATTATTATTATTATTATTATTATTATGATATTGACCAAGTGCAATAGTGATTAAGCCGTTCCGATTATTTGATTAACTCGTTATATGACATAAAAGATTTAGCCATTGGTTTGTAATGTATCACTTTTGAATTGATGAATTTTCTTTTTGCATTTATTTCTGTCATGACCCTTGTGTATTGGTGGCATTTGATTGTCCTTAATATATACTGTCAATGTATGGGTACATATTGCAAGACATTATGTTTCATTTTTTGAAACAACTAAGTACACAGATCGTAATACAACACATGTTAACAATTTTAAAAGTGTAGTATTCAGAGTGGTTTGACAGTTTTGTTTTCAAAGCTTATAAGAGCATTTTCGGTCCACGCTGTGATTATGTATCTTCCAGGAAACTGTTCTTATAAGGAATTCACAGTGCATGCCAGAGTTCTTTTCAAATTAGACAAAGGGACCAAATATTTATATCATTTCTTTGCAAGGCGAAGATCAAGTAAAGTTACACTGCAAAAGTATTTTCCGATCATGACGTTAATCCTGTATGGACTACAAAGCTTTTTGTCTCATTTAACATTTCTATTACAGTTCTTTAGGTTCTAAAGGTCATCTTTAAGATGAATTTTCCAGCTTTGCTATGAATGATTTTCTAAGCTGAGCATTAAAAAGTGCCTATTCCTCAAATAATGCCATTCTTGACTATGAAATTGGTGGAAGAAGAAAGAAGGCCATTGACATATTTAATAACGAGAATCATACACATATCAATCTTTACACAGATGTCTTACATTGTGTTTTGTTGCTTGAATTTAATAAAACATGTCTTTTGTGTTCTTTGTATTATAAAAATTGATTAAATGAACATTGAATGTTTTTTATTTCATAATATTCTTTGTCTGCATATATTGAATGATATTAGCAAATTATGTGTATTACAGTAAATTGTGACTATGAATTCACATAGAAACTCTGAAAATATTTGCTCTATAAATAGTTTACACTTTGTTAGCTGTTGATTACGCATTAGCGTCAACAAGATTTAGATTTACAGAGGTTATTCTGATTGTGGTTGCATGCCATTTCTTGATCCAAAGTCTGGGAACCACACCATAACTATGCCACCGAAATCAATTTATCTCCAGAAATAAGTTTCCTGTTCAGCAGTAGCAGTGCCGACGCGTAGGAAACTTGCTTGTACATGAGAAAGGGATTATTACGTGACCAATATAAATTCAAAATGAATATGAACATGAATTAACGTGCCCAGAATCTTTTGTTTTGAAAAAGGCCCTTGAGAGGCTCAAACACGTGTAAACAACCAATGGGCATAATCAAGCAATAACTTTCACTTACCAACCAATGGGCATAATCAAGCAATGCATTTCACTTGAAAATAACTATATGGATTAAGGAAACTTATTTTTGGAGAAAAATTGATTTTGGTGGCGCAGTTAAGGTGTGGTTCCCAGACTTTGTAAGAAACCATGGAGGATGGCGGGGGATTAGTCCCTCCTAAAAACAACACACCAACGTGACACGACTAATTAAGGTGGTACATTTAGGTCGCCGGCATAATAAGTTGTACCCAGAACAAACCCCCAAAAAACTACCTCTGTTCTTGATCCAAACTGGGTTCAGGACCTGTTTGTACTTGCTGCTAATTGAAAATAATGATATATGGCATATATGGCACTGCTTTCGAAAATGAACATAATGAAAAGTGACAGTGCATAATGTAATCATGGAATTCTGTGCAAAGTCGGCATAATGAAACCTGGCATTGCTTTGGTAATGGTATATATATTCTTGAAAATTGTGTGCTTACCTAGACATTGCATGTCAATGGTGCAGGTATGTAGAATTATCATAGCAAAATCTAGCAATAGTGGGGGCAGCAGGGCTTTTGATAATACAACCTGGAAATTATCAAAGTTCCTCTATTTTGATGGCGATACTTGGCTGTGGTAGCAATACCTGCACAATAACTGGGCCAAATAATGTAGGTATCTGAGCATAACATATTACCCCTGAGCAATCCTCCCAGCCCATCATATCACGGCAGAACCTGACATATGCCAGCACTCCCTGGATAAACACAGTTTAGAACTGGCAAACGGTGCATTTGGGGGAGACTACTTTTCGCAAAACTTTAAGTGCTGAGAGGTTACATTTTCCTGCAGAATTACGAAGGAAATCATTGTCCTTTCCTGTTTTAAAGCTTGGTTTGCAGCCCTTCATCCCTCCATACAGCTTTAGACCCACTGTTCACACACTCGTTCTATCCCCTCTGGATGGGGGCAATGCACTCCTCGACTGCCTCCCATCATCCTCCCTTGTAACCCTGAGAAGTGTCCTACTTGCAGCTGCACTGTGTAAACACTTTAGCAGCAATTTTTACAGGACTTCGTTCTCGGGGCGAATTCTGATTTATTAGCTATTTATTGTGTTGGTTGTCAGCTGTGGTATTGCATCATTATCGATATTGCCATCGATAGAGTTAAAGTATTTTTTTGAATGTATACATATCCACTGGTGACATTCCAATTTGTATTTTCAGTTTGTAGTTGCAATTGCCAAATAAATACTCTTCACACTTTCTCAGTTTCTTTCAAAAGTTTATCTTTTATTCTATATTCTGGGTACTTAGTCCCTTTTTTTCCTTGTTGGCTCTTAAAAAAGTGAACTTTCTACCCGTGTTTCACCCCTGTTTTTATCACAAGGGATCATCAGGAGAGATTGTTGCTAAATTAAAAAAAAAACAATAAAGTACATTTTGTGAGAAAAGATGAAAAAGGAATTTTGTAACACAATTTTCCATTTAAACATCATTGATTAGTCTTTTAACTAATCATATTTACATAAGACTTATTTAACACAAAGCTAATTTTAAGCCTTCCTAATGGCTTTTCTTTTTCTTATGTCAGCATTTCAAATATAACAATAATTCAGCAAAGCAAAAAGTCTTTACTAGTATCGGAATGGCACTCACCAATTTTGTGTGCTCTAAGTAGATCTGACTTGAAAGTTCATTCATTCAATAGGGTATCTATGTGATCTCTGAAAGCACATTCATAGGGTCCTTTTAATTGTTGCCTAAGGGATGAAAAGGGACTAAGTAGGCAGAATATAGAATAAAAGACACACTTTTGAAAGAAACTGAGAAAGTGTGAAGAGTATTTATTTGGCACTCGCAACTACAAACTGAAAATACAAATTGGAATGTCGCCAGTAGATATGTATATATTCAAAATAATACATGCAGCTGCACACTTCACAGCTCTCTGTTCGCACTAAGAAGAGAGCACACATGCAAGCCAGTGTATCTGCAGCATCTAACAACTCAGCCGATCTCTTTAAAATCTGCAAGGAGCTGCTCAATCCTTTTGCAGTCTCTACATCTCTTGTCCCCTCCAAGGCCCTCTGCACAGCTCTGGCTTCTCATTTCATCTGAAAAACCCAGGACATCCTGTCCACCCTCTCGTCCCTCCTCCTTCTCCCTTTATTCTCTCCCCCATCCCTGAACCCCATGCAGCCATCTCCCCTCCCTCTTGCTCTTCCTTTTCCTTTTTTCTCCCCTGATGAGATTTCTAGACAAGCCTGGTCTATCTATCTCGTCAAAACTGCTTCTTCCCTGTTCTTCCAAAACCATCAAGGACCTCATTGACACCCTCGCTCCTGCCTTGGCCGACATCTGCAATCACTCTGTCACCACTGGAGCCGTCCTGTCCTCCCTGAAGCACTCTCTTGTGCACCCTCTTCTCAAGAAACCCTATGCCAACCCCTTGTGCTCAGCTAACTACAGCCAGATCCCCATCACGCCTTTCCTGGCGGCTCTCTATTCCAGCTTTCAGTGCTATGGGGATGACACTCAGCTCATTTCAGGCTCCCCTCAGCCACCTCTTCTCCCTCTCTCATCTCCGACTGTCTGTCTGCAAAACAGGAGTGGTGTGCCGCCTATGATCTCTGCCTTAATGCTAGTAAGACAGAGATCCTCCTCATCGGCACACCTGCACCTTCCTTTCCTGTCACTCTCTGGCTGGCCTCCCTTGACCCTCTTCCTGATCCCACCAGTGAGCCTAAGAACTTTGGGGTCATCTTCGTCTCCACACTCTCCTTTTCTCCTCACATCTCTGATGTTGCTAAGAAGTCAAACTACCAACTGCACCTCCTTAGAGGTATTTTCCTTTCTTCACCTTCCCAAGAAGCTCACTGTCTCTAGAGCTCTGGTTCTCACTAGGCTGGACTACTGCAACATCCTCTTTCTAAATCTGCCTGCTTCTACTCTCTGCCCTCAGCAAATCAGCGAGAACAGGACTGTGAGACTTGTCCTTGGGCTTAAGCCCAGGGGTCTTATCTCTCTGGCCCTGAAATCCCTTCATTGGCTCCCAGTGGCTGCAAGGATCGAGTTCAAGACCATCTGCATTGTCCACAAGGCCTTCTGGGGATGGAGTCCTCTTTACCTCCAACTCTCTCTTCAGAAATATTTTCCTACTCAAGCTCTTCGCTCCACCACCTCCAAACTCCCTCAGGGTCAGTCGCTTCTCCATGCAACAATTTGGTGGCAGATCACTTTCTTTGGCTGGGGCCTCCTTCTGGAACAGCCTCCCTGTCTCTCTCAAACTTGGGCAGAAAACCATCTTTGGTTCTGGAAGCACCTCAAGACCTTCCTCTTTGCTTCTGTCTTTTCACTTCCTCTCCCCTGCTCATCTCCTGTCTCATACTGCACTGGTCACCTGGCTACCCTCTGAATTCAGGCCCAGGTTCCCTGGCCATCCAGTTGCACACCTGCACTGCCTCTTGGCTGTATCTGCAACTCTTAAGTCCCCTTACCTGCACTTACTGACAACTGGTGTCTGCACTTATCCTTGCACTTCCAGCTGCTGGCCACACTACTTTTATTTGATCCCGTGTATGACACTTGTCCTTCCTCCCCCTCCACTTGCACTTTTCCTCTCCCCTCTACCCTGCACCTGCTCAATCTCAATGTCACTTGGCCTAGTAAGATCCTTTGTCTCTGTCCTCCCTCTGTCCCCCTCCCTTGCCTTGTCACGCCTTGAAACACTTGTGTATAGGCGTGCTATAAATGCCTTATCATATCATATAAAGGGCCTCTGCAGATACAACCACATCACCCTGGCTCTCATCGACCTTCATTGGCTCCCACTGCATGCACAAATCACCTTCAAGTCTTGCTGCATCATCTATAAGGCAGTCACCCTCCTGTTACCCAGCTATCTCGCAGAGAAACTCAGCATCTCCGGCAGCCCGTGCACCACCAGAAGCCAGGACACGTGCAGACTTGAAATCTGCTGCTGTAGAAAGGAAAGGACGAGAAAACAAGCTTTCTCTACCTACGCCCCAAGGTTATGGAACTTCCACCTACCAGCATCAGACTCACCCCTATGCTCCTACATTTCATAAAAGAACTCAAGACCCAACTCTTCATATAAAATCTCCTCCTCAAAACCTAGGCCATCACGTCACCCCTCACACCACCTGACCCGCTAAACGCTGCCTGCCCTTCTCCGCCCTGCCACCCAGTACAGCAGTACCTCTCCTCTGTGCCCCTCAAAATACTAACCCTGCTGTATATTTGTTCTGTGGTTACCTCTGAAAAGTGCTCTGTTAAGCAGCTGTACTGTTGTATACCTCTGTAAAGCGTTCTGGTGCTTCACAAAGCTAGGTTTGTGCTCAATAAATAACATCATAATCATTTAAAAAAAATAATATTAATAGTAAACCCCATCCAGCCTGCACCTAAGAATTTAATATCAATATCCTCTAGGGTGTGCTGCCAAGGGCCTGACAGGTTCCTGTTATCTCCATGTTATGACCCTCAATTTTTCAAGTATCTTGCCACTGTTCAAGACAGCTGTTGGATGAATCCTGGAATTGAGACCATTCGGGGATACGGTTCCGTATTTTACAGAGCCGTAATGGTGCATTCTTCTACTAGTAGCCTTGCCCAATGCCCCCTTGAGTCCAGGGAAAATCAGAGATGTGTGCATGGTCCTGGCTTCAGTCTATTAAGAACCTTCAAATGCATCTCCCTGTTGATTTCCAGAAGCAAACTCCAGTGCACAATCCTTTTTAGTCTTTACAATCTGTCCTTCCCTCTAAGTAGGGAAGAGGCATGTTCAGGAGATGGATTCCCAGGTGCTTGCAGCTGGCTTACTGATTAGTGTTCACACCTCCGATCCTCTTTGATTGACCTTTATACTATGGATCTCAGAATTCTAGAAAGTTTTATTCCACAAAACAGTTCACATTCTGAACCCAACTGTTTTCAGTTCCCCGGCTGCTGGCTCTAGATTGCGTGTTCCAGTTTGTTCCTGATTTGGGCATGGTGCTTTTTCATCTATGCACTTGGCTCTGCTCTACTTTCCAGCTTGAGTCTTTGTTTGTCGGCTCTGTGTTTTGATGCCATGTCCATGCACTCCTTTATCCTTCCTGGTTTTAAAGCTTGTTTTACAGGTGGCTTGTGGTGATGTGCTTGTTCTTTTGACTTCCTGGGAATGCACTCAGAAGACTGGTTGCACGAGAGGAACTCAGTACATGGAAAACTACAAATCCAAAGTTACCAAACCCCACCCCCAGAAACATGGTCAGAGAACACATCTGACAGCAAGCTTCTGCTGTGAGAAACCTGTCTTATACCTCCAGTTATTGGCATTGTGCTTCAGAGTACAGGTAGGGGATGGCAAAGGATGGCACTGTGAGGGACAGGAAGCTCCTAAAGTCATTGGTAGAGAAGGCGGGCCACAAGAATCAGAAGGATCCCCCTATAGATGTTCACGATGGAGGACCTTTGGGCTAATAGCAATGAAGCAGCTGTTTATGGGGCATAGGAAATCCATAACGCTCTGACTAACATTGATCTTAGTAATGCTCATGACCACAGTAGACACAGCATCTTTACAAACCGACACGTCTAGTGGTCAGAACCCTGGAACATTCATGGATAGTGCTTTGGTTTTATTCTAGGATTGCAGTTTTTGTCAAACTAAATGCCTGTGTTTGAAGATTCCTATTTTTTGACTCTTGCAGTGCTTGCCCAACTATTATCTGGTACCCACCCCCATATAAATCCTGCAAAATAGAGTGTGTGGCTTCATAACTTGGTTGCAATGTCCAGAGATGAGGCAGATAGTGCGCAATAGCCTCTCTGTGAAAAGTTGAAGTTAGTATTGTGCCCCATAGCCTCTCTGTGATAAGTTGAATTTAGAAGTGTGTTTACCATCCTCTCTGTGAAAAGTTGAATTTAGAAGTGTGCCCAATAGCCTCTCTGTGAAAAGTTGAATTTAGAAGTGTGCCCAGTAGCCTCTCTGTGAAAGTTGAAGTAGAAGTGTGCCCAATAGCAGTTGAAGTTAGTAGTGTGCCCAATAGCCTGTCTGTGATAAGTTGAATTTAGAAGTGTGCCCAATAGCCTCTCTGTGAAAGTTGAAGTTAGAAGTGTGCCCAATAGCCTCTCTTTGAAAGTTGAAGTTAGAAGTGTGCCCAATAGCCTCTCTACGAAAGTTGAATTTAGAAGTGTGCCCAATAGCTCAATAGCCACTCTATGAAAGTTAAAGTTAGAAGTGTGCACAATAGCCTCTCTGTGAAAGCTGAAGTTAGAAGTGTGCCCAATAGCCTCTATGTGAAAGTCGAAGTTAGAAGTGTGCCCAATAGCAGTTGAAGTTAGTAGTGTGCCCAATAGCCTCTCCGTGATAAGTTGAATTTAGAAGAGTGCCAATATCCTCTATGTGAAAAGTTGCATCTAGAAGAGTGCCCAATAGCCTCTCTTGAAAGCTGAATCTAGAAGTGTGCCCAATATCCTCTATGTGAAAAGCTGAATCTAGAAGTGTGCCCAATATCCTCTCTGTAAAAAGCTGAATCTAGAAGTGTGCCCAATAGCCCCTCTCTGAAAGCTGAATCTAGAAGTGTGCTCAATATCCTCCCTGTGGAAATTGAATTTAGAAGTGTGCCCAATATCCTCCCTGTGAAAGTTGAAGTTAGAAGTGTGCTCAATAGCCTCTCTGTGAAAACTGAATTTAGAAGTGTGCTCAATAGCCTCTCTGTGAAAATTGAATTTAGAAGTGTGCCCAATATCCTCTCTGTGAACGTTGAAGTTAGAAGTGTGTCCAATATCCTCTCTGTGAAAGCTGAATCTAGAAGTGTGCTCAATAGCCTCTCTGTGAAAGTTGAATTTAGAAGTGTGCCCAATAGCCCTTCTCTGAAAGCTGAATCTAGAAGTGTGCCCAATATCCTCTATGTGAAAGTTGAAGTTAGAGGTGCGCTCAATATCCTCTCTGTGAGAGTTGAATTCAGATGTGTGCCCAATTGCCTCTCTGTGAAAGTTGAATTTAGAAGTGTGCCCAATAGCCCCTCTCTGAAAGCTGAATCTAGAAGTGTGCTCAATAGCCTCTCTGTGAAAATTGAATTTAGAAGTGTACCCAATATCCTCTCTGTGAAAGTTGAAGTTAGAAGTGTGCCCAATAGCAGTTGAAGTTAGTAGTGTGCCCAATAGCCTCTCCGTGATAAGTTGAATTTAGAAGAGTGCCAATATCCTCTATGTGAAAAGTTGCATCTAGAAGTGTGCCCAATAGCCTCTCTTGAAAGCTGAATCTAGAAGTGTGCCCAATATCCTGTCTGTGAAAAGTTGAATTTAGATGTGTTCCCAATTGCCTCTCTGTGAAAGTTGAATTTAGAAGTGTGCCCAGTAGCCTCTCTGTGAAAAGTTGAATTTAGAAGTTTGCCCAATAGCAGTTGAAGTTAGTAGGGTGCCCATTAGCCTCTCTGTGATAAGTTGAATTCAGAAGTGTGCTTACCATCCTCTCTGTGAAAAGTTGAATTTAGAAGTGTGCCCAATAGCCTCTTTGTGAAAAGTTGAATTTAGAAGTGTGCCCAATAGCCTCTCTGTGAAAGTTGAAATTAGAAGTGTGCCCAATAGCAGTTGAAGTTAGTAGTGTGCCCGATAGTCTCTCTGTGATAAGTTGAAGTTAGAAGTGTGCCCAATATCCTCTCTGTGAAAGTCGAAGTTAGAAGTGTGCCTAATAGCAGTTGAAGTTAGTAATGTGCCCAATAGCCTCTCCGTGATAAGTTGAATTTAGAAGAGTGCCAATATCCTCTATGTGAAAAGTTGCATCTAGAAGTGTGCCCAATAGCCTCTCTTGAAAGCCGAATTTAGAAGTGTGCCCAATATCCTCTATGTGAAAAGCTGAATCTAGAAGTGTACCCAATATCCTCTCTGTAAAAAGCTGAATCTAGAAGTGTGCCCAATAGCCCCTCTCTGAAAGCTGAATCTAGAAGTGTGCTCAATGTTTTCCCTGTGGAAATTGAATTTAGAAGTGTGCCCAATATCCTCCCTGTAAAAGTTGAAGTTAGAAGTGTGCCCAATATCCTCTCTGTGAAAGCTGAATCTAGAAGTGTGCTCAATAGCCTCTCTGTGAAAATTGAATTTAGAAGTGTGCTCAATAGCCTCTCTGTGAAAATTGAATTTAGAAGTGTGCCCAATATCCTCTCTGTGAAAGTTGAAGTTAGAAGTGTGCCCAATATCCTCTCTGTGAAGCTGAATCTAGAATTGCGCCCAATAGCAGTTGAAGTTAGTAGTGTGCCCAATAGCCTCTCTGTGATAGGTTGAAGTTAGAAGTGTGCCCAATATCCTCTCTGTGAAAGTCGAAGTTAGAAGTGTGCCCAATAGCAGTTGAAGTTAGCAGTGTGCCCGATAGCCTCTCCGTGATAAGTTGAATTTAGAAGAGTGCCAATATCCTCTATGTGAAAAGTTGCATCTAGAAGTGTGCCCAATAGCCTCTCTTGAAAGCCGAATTTAGAAGTGTGCCCAATATCCTCCCTGTGAAAGTTGAAGTTAGAAGTGTGCCCAATATCCTCTCTGTGAAAGCTGAATCTAGAAGTGTGCTCAATAGCCTCTCTGTGGAAGTTGAATTTAGAAGTGTGCCCAATAGCCCCTCTCTGAAAGCTGAATCTAGAAGTGTGCCCAATATCCTCTCTTTGAAAGTTGAAGTTAGAGGTGCGCTCAATATCCTCTCTGTGACAGTTGAATTTAGATGTGTGTCCAATTGCCTCTCTGTGAAAGTTGAATTTAGAAGTGTGCCCAATAGCCCCTCTCTGAAAGCTGAATCTAGAAGTGTGCTCAATATCCTCCCTGTGGAAATTGAATTTAGAAGTGTGCTCAATAGCCTCTCTGTGAAAATTGAATTTAGAAGTGTGCCCAATATCCTCTCTGTGAAAGTTGAAGTTAGAAGTGCGCTCAATAGCCTCTCTGTGAAAGCTGAATCTAGAAGTGTGCTCAATAGTCTCTCTGTGAAAATTCAATTTAGAAGTGTGCCCAATATCCTCTCAGTGAAAGTTGAATTTAGAAGTGGGCCGAATAACCTCTCAGTGAAAGTTGAATTTAGAAGTGTGCCAATTAGCCTTTCTGTGAAAGTTGAATTTAGAGGTAAGCCCGAGAGCCTCTCTGTGAAAATTCAAAATAGAATTGTACCTAATACCCTCTCTGTGGAAAGTTACATATAGAAATGTTCCTAATTTCCTCCCTGTGCAAATCTCTATACAAAGTTGATTTAGAATTATGCCTAATACCCCCTCTGTGTAAAGTTGAATTGAGGAGTGTGCCTAATAGTGTGCCCTAGTGGAACTGACTAGTGTCCCTAATAATCTTGCTGCGCATAGTTCAAATTAGAAGTGCCTGGTAAAGTCAGAAGTGTGCCTAATAGCCTCTCTGTGTAAGACTTGCATTTAGAAGTGCGCCTAAATATTCCCTCTGTACAAAGCTGAACTTAGAAGTGCCCCTAATATCCTCTCTGTGTAAAACTGAATTTAGAACTGTGCCTAAAATCCTTTCTGTGTAAAGTTCGATTAGAGGTGCGCCTAATAACGTGCCCTAGCTGAATTCAGAAGTATCCCCAACACCCCCTCTGTGCAAATTGAACTTGAAGTGTGCCTAATATCCTCGCTGTGTACATAATATCCCTCTCTGTGCAATAGTGTGCCCATTAGCGTTGAGTTATTAGTTGAATATAGAAGCATCCCTAATATCCTATCTGTACAAAACTCAAATCTACAAGTGGGTCTAATAGGGCCCCTAGCTTGAATCTAGATGTGTGCCTAATAGCGAGCCCCGATTGAATTTAGAGCTACAATTAGAAAAACCCTGCTAACCTTCACTTAAAAGTCCACCCAAAAGCATACCTGTGGTGTTGCTACATTCAATTTCTTCCCAGTAGCTCACCTGTACTCCAACTTGCTAGAAGAGAGTCTACCCAACAGCGTAACTGTGCTGTAGTGCAATTAAATAGGCCATCTAACAACTTATCCTAAGGTCTAGCTCCACTTCAAAACGGCCTAATATCCGCAGCCGAATACAACTAGTACACTAAACCTAAAATAAGTGAATAATATCACCCTGGTTAGTGGAACCCTGAAACCAAGACTAATCTCACCCAGTGATATAGCCGAACGTATAATGTCCAATAAAGTATAAGTTGCACCTGAAACTACACCTAATAGCTCGTACTAACCATGAGTGCACCCACTCCACCAGGGTATGCCAGAAACGACCACCGTGGATCGCCTCCACTCTCCGGTCTGCCTTGCCTCCCGTCCCCCCCTTCCCAAATCATCCCACTCTCCTTCACATCCCTTACCCTTCCCCTTTCCAAACACCAAGCTAGAGGGGCAGGATGGCGAGCCAATCACCCTAAGACCACTGCGACCCCGAACCCCACCACCGACCAGCCTACGTTGATCATGCCCGCTCCCCTCACTATGTTATGGGCACACCCCGCCCTGCAATCATCCACCCCCCACCTTTTCCACAAACCCCCATCATGTTCGCCCCCCGACCACACCCTTTCCCCTCCCTAAAAACTGCACGCCTAGCCCTAGCAAGAACAGAAGCCTCATCTCTCTCCCCCTCCAACCCCCCTACCCTCTCTCACACACCAAACGCAACAAAGGCACTAAAGAGGAAACGCACCTGGTCCCCCTCAATCTCTCAGCATTCCTCGCCTCCCCTGTGTCGACCCACCACCTCCTTCCCTCATTCACTACCTTCCCCCCTCATTTCACCCTCCCTGACACCCTTCTCCCTCGATTCCTCACCAACTACAACTGAGACTCCTAACTGCCCACACCCCACCTTCAAATCCCCCGGGCCAAACCCAATCATCCTAACACATGCACCCACCCACTCCCACCCAAAACCCGCCAACTTTTCTGCTCGCCCGCTTTTCCCATTGATCATCAACCACCCTACCACTCTTCCTGTCCAGCTTCCACTCCCTCCCCAACCACCCCCTTCCGCTACAGCTCCAACATCAACCTCACCTACCAAAGTGAATCCTATTTAATGCCCGATCGGTAGCAAAAAACAGGCACAGCATCTTTGACCTCCTTGCCTCTGACAAACCAGACCTGGTTTTCATCACCAAAACCTGGTTCTCTGACGACTTCGCCCCAATCGCCAATGAAACCTTTCCCCCTGACTACTCCCTCATCCCACTGAACCGTCACTCTAGAGGTGGGGGAATAGCATTCATCTTCAAGTCTCACTTCCACGCCTCAATCATCGACAACCAACCTTCCATTCCTTCCTGTGAATCACTCCTCGTTAAACTATCCCTTTCCTTGTCGCTCTCACACAACTTCCTAATAATCTACAGACCCCCTGACTACGATAGACAATTCTCAAACAACCTCTGTGACTCCATTGCCACCCTTCAACTCAACCATCCCAACCTCACCATCCTTGGAGACTTCAACATATGGCTCGACATCCCCACAAACCCTATGACTACTCTCTGGTTGAAGGTGTAGACACAATAAACCTCCATCCCCACATAAACGGCCCGACTCACTATAAAGGACACACTCTTGATGCCATCTTTAGCTCTCACAACCGGATACATTTAAACCCACCCACCCCCATCATCTGGTCCGATCACTTCATTGATTCTTTCGCCACACGCTCTCCCGACCCCTTTCCCGTACCCGAATCTGAACCTCCGAAGATACGAAAATGCTGGAAAAACTAATAATGGTTCCTGACCTAGCTGACGCACTCCTCCAGTCTCCACCACCTACCTGCCAACTCAACAAACAACTAACCCCCGACGCCTTTGACTCATGGCTCAACACCTCACTAATGCGACTCACACCCTCGTGCAAACCATCAGCCCGCTGTGGCCTGTTCCCTAGAAGGTTCACACTTGAGTTGAAGACCACTAAACAACTATATAAATACCTAGAAAGCAAATGGCAGAAAGACAAAACCCAGGAGAGCAGAGCCACCTTGGCCCAACACCTTCATCAGTACAAGGCTGAAATCCGGAAAGCAAAAAAAAAGCCACTACAACTCCTGAATCCTAAACTGCAAAAACCCCAGCAAAGAACTTCACAAAATCATCTCCAAATTCACCAAACCGGTATGCACTACGACCGTCCCGACCCCCTCTCAATGACTGTGCGACTCTCTCTCCACTTCTACGCCACGGTTCTCGAAGAACAAATGCTCTAACCACCAAACTGGCTCTCTTACATCCACTAGGCAACCCTCCCCTCATACCGGCCAACCCACCACCTGCGACCACTACGCAACCAATGTTTGAATCCTTTAGTCCATTATTACCAGACCAATTTCACAAACTTCTATCTGCCCGCAAACCATCCGGCTCTCCACTAAATCCTTGCCCGGCCACAACCCTCAAAGAAATTTTCGATTGCACCTGCGCAGGAGGACATGCAAGATCCATCATAAATTACTCCCTTTCCTCCGGTATCTTTCCGGACGCATCCAAAATGGTTCATGTCAAACCTCTAATAAAAAAATCTTCCCTCAAGCCTCTAGAACCCAAAAACTACCGCCTCATCACAAACACCAGGTTCCTTGCCAAACTCATTGACCGAACCGCCTACTCCCAACTAAATGCCTTTGTCGAAACCAACTATCTCCTAGACCCCGCACAATCAGGTTTCAGAGCCTGTCACGGAACTGAAACCACCCTAACCTCAATCTGGGATGATCTTAAAATGACGCCAGACTACGCGGGATGCGCCGCATTAATCGTTCTTGAGCTATCCGCCGCCTTCGACGCAATAAATCACTCAATCCTCCTTGACTGCCTCCACTCCCTAGGAATTTGTGGAACCGCTCTTAAATGGATAGCATCATTCCTCAAAGATAGATACCAAATAACAATACTCTCCACCTATTCCTCCCAAGCCTGACCAGTCGACACAGGAGTCCCACAAGGAGCATGCCTATCTGCCCTCCTGTTCAATCTCTACTTGATCACCCTTCCACCAATAATTCGTTCACACAACATCCTGTGTTACAACTACGCTGATGACATCAACTAATTCTAAAACTGAACACAAAACCAAACTGCCGACTGCACCTCGCTTCCTGCCTCCTTGACATTTAGCTCTGGATGACCCAAAGCCACCTCTTGTTAAACCCCTCCAAAACTGAAATCATGGTATGTGGCAACTCCGAACTTCTTCCACATCCACTACCATGGCCATCCGCCATGGGCAACGCACCGACCCCCTCTAACTCAGTGAAAAACCTTGGATGCACCCTTGACTCTGACCTAACTCTCTTGCGCCAAGTCAACAACGTCTTAAAGTCCTGCCACTATCACCTTAAAACCCTTAAGCGCATCTTTCCATATCTCTCATTTCCAAACAGACTCTCTGCGTTCCAATCAATTGTTATATCAAGACTGGACTACGCAAACCCTCTCTACCTCAGAGTCCATGCTTACCAACTGAATAAACTTCAAAGGGCACAAAACGCTGCAGCCAAACTGCTACTTGCACTTGGCCCAAGAGACCACATCTCCCCAGCTCTTAAGACTCTGCACTGGCTTCCGGTGGCCCGAAGGGTGACTTTCAAAACCTTATGCATCTCCCATTGTGCACTGCATAAAACCGGTCCTCAATATCTTCAAGACAAGCTAAAACCCTATCACCCTCCACGCACTCTAAGATCAAGCTCAGCCGGCCTCCTAGTTATACCAAAGACAAACTCAGTCAGGTTAGGCGGATCATCATTCTCAGCCTTGGCCCCCACTCTGTGGAACGCACTCCCACCTCACATCCGCCTAACTGAAGATCTAATGTCTTTCCGTAAACTACTGAAAACCTGGCTCTTTGTCTAAAACCAACCCGTACGCAAACTAACCCAAACAGAATAACAGCATCTCAAAGACACCAATCCAACAAGCTACTAGATGCGAGAAATTAACATCTAATAACCGCTAATATAAAATAAAAGGACAAACAGAATAGAACGAATAAAGTAGATCAAAGCAGCGAAGTGGATAATAAGTATAAATCGTACAAAAACAGTAAGGAGATTTAAGTTAATGAAATGAATGAAATGCATGGCGAATGAACGAAGCGAATGGAGTGGATGAAATCGTTAAAATGGATGAAACATGTGGAACGGATGAATGCGCTGAGCGAATGAATGCGTTGAGCAGATTAGTGTGTAGATCAGATGAGTGTGTAGATAGGATGAGTGTATAGAACGGATGAGTATGTTGAGCGGATGAATGTGTAGAGCTGACGAGTGTGTAGAGCGGATGAATGCATAAGTACAGGGAAGTGTGTAGAACACAGATGTGCGTAGAGCAATGAATGCAAAGAACAAGTGAATATGCAGGACAGATGGGTGTAGAACGGATGAATATGTAGAGCGGATGAGGGTGCAGAGCGGATGAGTGCGGAAGTGTGGAAGAATGTGTAGAACGCTGGAACAGAAGAATGTGCAGACCGGATGAGTTTATAAAGCGGATGAGTGTATAGAGCTGATGGGTGTATAGAGTGGATGAATACGTATGAGTGAATGACTTTGTAGAGATGTTGAGTGCATATAGCAGATGAATGCGTGGAAAGAACAAGTGCATCGAGCGGATGAGTGCGTGGAGCGGATGAGTGCGTGGAACGGCTGAATGCGGGGAGGCAATAGGTGTGCAGAGCGGATGGATGAGCAGAACGTGATGGGTGAGCAGAGCAGAAGAGAGCGCCGAGCGGAAGAGTGCGCCGAGCGGAAGAGTGCACCGAGCGGAGGAGTGTGTAAGAATGGAGGAGTGTGCTTAGCTGATGATTGCGTAAAAAAGACTAGTGGGTAGAGCCGATGAGTGTATGGAGCAGACGAGTGCGTATGAACGAATGAATGCGTAGAGCGAGTGAGTGCATAGAGCGGATGAGTACGTAGAGTGGATGAGTGCATAAAGCGGATGAGTGCGTAGAGCGGGTGAGTGAGTAGAGTGGGTGAATACGTAGAGCGTGCTAGAGCATAAAGCAGATGAGTCCCTAGAGCGGACGAGTCCCTAGAGCGGACGAGTGCCTAGAGCGAACGAGTGCCTAGAGTGGACGAGTGCCTAGAGTGGACGAGTTGCGTAGAACGGATGAGTGGGTAGAGCGGATGAGTGCGTTGAACAGATGAGTGCGGAATGCATGTAGAGCGGAAGATTGCGTAGAGCGGATGAGTATGTAGAGCCGCTGAATGCATAGAGCGGTCGAAACGGGTGAAGTATGTGAATGGAATGGAGGACGTATATGGATAGAACAAATGATGTATGCGAATAGATCGGATGACGTACGTGTATGGAATGGGTGACGTATGTCGATGAAACGGGTGATGTATGTAGATGGATGGCGTAGGTGGATGGAATGAGCGATGTTAGTGGATGGAATGCGCGACGTATGTGGATGGAATGGGCGACGTATGTGGATGGAATGGGCGACGTATGTAGTTGAAACGGGCGACGTATGTGGAAGAAACGGTTGAAAAATATGGATGGAACGGATGAAGTATGTAGATGGTACGGATGAAATATGTGATGATCGAGAGGAATAAAACAACTTAGAATACACAGAATGGATCAGAGTAAATAGAACAGATTTGAATGCATGATACGGATTGGAGTGCGTGGAACAGAATGAAGTGCATGGAACAGATTGGGGTGCGTGGAATGGATTGGGGTGCGTGGAAAGGATTGGGGTGCATGGAACGGATTGGAGCACATGGAACGGACTACAGTGCGTGAACAGATTGGAGTGCGTCGAACAGATTGGAGTGCGTGGAGCGGATTGGAGTGCGTGGAGCGGATTGGAGTGTGTGCAGTGGATTGGAACGCGTGGAGCAGACTGGAGTGCATGGGGGGACTCGAGTGCCTGTGGTGGATGAGAGTGCGTGTGGTGGACTGGAGGGCGTGTGGTGAACTGGAGAGCGTGGGATGGACTGGAGTGTGTGTGGCACAGACTGGAGTGCGTGTGACAAACTGGAGTGCGTGGGGCAGACTGGAGTGCGTGGGGTGGACTGGAGTGCGTGGGGCGGACTGGAGTGCGTGGGGCGGACTGGAGTGTGTGGGGCAGACTGGAGTGCGTGTGGTGGACTCTAGTGCGTGGGGTGGACTGGAGTCCGTGGAGCAGACTGGAGCGCGTGGGGTGGACTGGAGTGCGTGGAGCGGACTGGAGTGCATGGAGCAGACTGGCGTGTGTGGAACGGACTGGAGTGCCTGGAGCAGAATGGAATGCATGAAGCGGACTAGAGTGCATGGAGCAGACTGGAGTGCATGGAACGGACTGGAGTGCATAGAATCGCGTGACTTACATGGAATGGTTTGGAGTGCATTGAACATTTGAAAGAGCATATAACCCATCATATTACACAACCACGCTCTTCTTTACACCACCATTTAAATAGAACACAGAGATACTATGACACCATTCGGTATAACTGTTCTCATACTAACATCTACTGTATACTTCCCATCACTCTAAGTAAACACAGCTGGTTACACACCCCCGAGCCAGGCATTCTCCTCAGGCCTATCAGTCTGGATAAATCCTCCCAGAACGAACACATACTCCTGATCTCTCATCCACCACACCTACCGCTAAGACGCAGCTACTACAAGAATGTTACACCAGCTGCACACATATCCGGTGCTCACATGCACCTTTGACTCTCCTACTCTCTCCACTGACTCGAACTCCGGTTCCCAAGGGCGTTCAATCTACCAGCGCCTTCAGACCATACCAATGGTACATAAGGCACTATATAAATGCAAAGTAACATAACATAACATAACAGATTAGCTAGAGTATCAGGTTTTCTGTAACCTCGTCAAACACAATTTACGGCATCCTGAAAAAGAGAGAGCGGGACTGTCTGCTGCTCCCTAGTGGCACCAGGATGTGGAGACAAGTCTGCAAATTTGCCTACTTTCTAAGTCTGTATTGTACAGTATAAGCACATGGAGGTTATTTTTGAACCAATCAGAATGCTCCGAATGAGGATAATAACTGCTGGTATTGACTGCTTTCCAAACCTTCTGACTTCAGAAGCTGACAGGGAAACAACAGAAGACATGTATCTGATTCAGTGCAAAGCGATACAATTCACCAGCAAGATTTCTTTCAAATGAACACCTTTATCTGGGACGATTTATTCCTGTGCACCTTCAGCGTGACAGGCAACATCCACTTTAAAACACCACAGTGAAAGTTAAAATATGAAAACATGCTTTCACTTTTGTGCAGAGAAGCTGCTTACTTTTACATTACACCTACTGAAAAGCCATTCAACCACGTTTATATAGAAAATAAAACCACATTTAGTTTCCTAACATGTTTTATTTACTTTACTCACTATTGAATTAATGATATTTAATATCACCACAACTTCGAATCATATATTGCCATTACCACTATGTGCTAATAGCATTACAGACCTCCCGAGGGATAATCATCACTTGTATTATGACCCTTGGCTGGACCTCGGACCATCACTTGGGGCAGGTCATTATCTCCCAATAATCAACCCTCTGTTGGTCTATAAGGCCACATTATTTCTCAATGCTTTTACTGGACATTGTTTTCTTTGCTCACATGTGGGTCTCAAATGTGAGTACTGTATTCTCCAGGCCACTGCCTTCTTCTTTGGACCTTGGTGGGTCTGTGTGTCTTTGCTGCAATCGGGAAGCAGAGGAACGTTCACTGCAGACAGGCATATGTCTTGCACGATCTGGGAAATAGGAATCAAGGGATGAAAAGAGGGGAAGGAGGTAAGAGAAGATGAGAGAGGGAAAGAGGAGAAGGGCAGAGGCTCTGTGGATTGGAGAGAGAGGCCTCTTAGAAGCATACGTGCTGAGGAGGTGGTAGGCGAGCTCGGTGATAAACAGCTGCCTGGACCTTGAATCGAAATTGCACATCAAATCATGTTTATTGTCACTTATGTTGTCTGTAGGTCATCTCTTTAAGTTCTTGACAGAAAGCTATGAAAGGTATTTGAATGTTTATTGCTCATGTCAGTGCTCCGACAACGGGGGTTGGCAATGTGGGCTGGCAGGACAGAAGTTCTGGGTTACGTGTTGTCAATCTGGGGACACAGGAGACCATGTATGGGCTTTGTGTTGTGGAGGGTGGGTCACCAGGTGTGGCTTTTGTGTTGTCTGGCTGGTGTGGGGCATGCTTATTTTGAGGCTCATGTTTGGTTCTTAGTTCAAGTCTTGCTGTGTAATGTAATTGGTGATTTATAACGCGCTTAATACCCTGAGGTTTCTAAGCGCTGACCCGGGATCGAACCTGTGTTGCTCAGTGACTTTTTGCTTACAAGGGAAGTGTGCTGCCCCTGAGCGATCCTTCCAAGATTTGGGTCTACCCATGAATTCTCTGTCTCCCCACCTCTAATTGGCAGTGAGCTGTGACAGTAGAGAGGGAATGTGAAGAAACAATGGAAGGAGGAAGATGCGACGAGGAGAGAGTCTTGAAGAGATCATAGTGTGAAGCAGTGGGATAGAGGACCACAGCTGCGAGGTTTGACTCACATAAGAAATCATTAACTGAAGTGTCTGAGAGAAGAGAACTAAGAAGGTCAGACGGAGATAAGACAAGAGGTGATTGGATAAGAGAGAAAGGCAGGAGGGCGGGAAATGGCTGAGCCCGAGCATAGCATTGCTGCTCGGTGATTACGGTCATGTCCACGGCGCCGCTTCCCCATTCACTTTGAAAGTGGGAGATGTAGCCATAGAGTGTTTGAATGTGCTGAGTGGTCCCAGATCTAGGCTCCAAATGGTCCATCAAAGGGTTGTGTGTGGGTGTAGCTTTTAGGCAAAACGAGAACAATTGAAAATTATGTATAATCTCCACAAATGATCCTGAATCGCATTACATTTGCAAAAGGCCAACGGCCAATAAGAATGCAGTACTGA
Source organism: Ambystoma mexicanum (assembly GCF_040938575.1). Taxonomy (NCBI): domain Eukaryota; kingdom Metazoa; phylum Chordata; class Amphibia; order Caudata; family Ambystomatidae; genus Ambystoma; species Ambystoma mexicanum. The sequence goes on along the minus strand of NC_090925.1, from coordinate 609,561,394 downwards.
AGAACCAATAGGGAAAAGAGGAAAGACAGCTATTGGCGGGTAGGAAGCAGATTTATCACAGAAGCCTAATGCAGTTCCCAGGCGGGGAGCCCCGGTGTAGCCCCTCTTTTGAGACGAGCCGGGAATTCTAGCTGAGGCAGAGAACAATGAAAGTGGGTCAAACATCTTGCTCAGGCCTCTACGGTCCGGACCACTGCCGAATGTACCGTGATCATCCTCTGCTTTGACCCATTGGGAATAGCTATTTTAAAGCTATTTTAAACCTTCGTCGAGGGTTAGTGCCATTCCCATCGCACACATAAATAGATCCTAGCCTCGATAGTCAGAAACAGCACCGTTGTGTTGGCACCTCATTCCTGGTGTCAGCAGAACTGAATGGGGAGTCAGTGGGCAAAGTGTCAGCAGCATGCCGCAGATGTCAGCGACGCAACACAACTGCTGACAGCATGGCTCTGGTGCCAGCAGCAATGCAGGCAGCGTATTAGCAGTACAGCTTAGGTGTCAGCAGCCTGGTCTCTCTGCCCAACCCGTTCCAGCACAATAAACCGCATCTCTACTCTAAAACATGTCCAGCGACTGGAAAGTTCATATTGGCAGCCCTTTCATTACTCTTATGCTCAGTCCAATCTTTTTTAAAAACAACTTAGCGCCGACACCCTCAGTGGGGTGGCACGTTGGCAGCCCTTGTTGCTCCCAATGCCCCCCCAGCTCTCATTCCACATTCCGACTCTCACTCCTGCCCAGCTACCCTCCTCCCAAATCAGCCCAACCCCCCATCCACCCAAAGGATAGGCAGAGACCAGTAGGATGAGTGGGAGAAAAAATTGCCACAGCAAACTTTATTACACATAAAGTCAGGAGTTAGCTTACAAGTGTTCCGTTCACGCTCAGGATTCTGCGCTGAGAGCAAGCAACTTTCCCCCCCCACTGCCCCTTCGGGTCCTTGGGGGACCCGACGCAGGCGCCCAGTTCCTTCCTCAGCAGTCCCTCTCTACCCTTTGGCCATTTCTTTGTTTTGCAATTTTCTTTTCATTTTTCTTTCCCCAACGCTATTTAAGTGCAATTTTACTCCGTGCTTTACTTTCTTTCCATTCTCCATTTCCGCTTAGGCTCCTTCTAAAGGATGCATTCCGGTCTCCTTTTCTCCTTTTTTGCTCCCTTACCCCTGGATTCCCCCTTCCCGTTTCCCCGGGTTGGCTTATCAATCATTGTTAATTATCTCTCCCCAAACAGGTCTTCCTCCAACCCCTCCTGCCAGGGAGCCCCTCTCCCCCCTTCCGTCAGGACCCCGATCTGCCCTAGCTCTCCCCGCCGCCTTATGTCCCATCCCCTCCGGCCCCCATCGCGCCCTCCTGTTCTAGAGAGCCCCATCCATCAAGCACTACCTATCCCCCAGAGCCCAACATCCTTCTTATCCCCTTTTTATCCTCTTCCCCTGCCTTTCGCTAAAGAGGGGTCCTCCCTCCCCAACTATCCCCCCTGCACTCCAAGGCCCCCCCCAAGTTTCTTTTTGATCTCCTTAAGCTGGCAATCACGAAGGGCCCCCTTCTCTTGAACCCCCCTTAACATCCTCCAACTCCCAGGGGCCACCCTTCCCCTCAGTTACCAACGTACTTGCCGGGGCCCCGTTTACAGTGCAAACTTTCAATTCACCCCCCCCCCTTGCTGACTTCATTGTTGCTTTCCAATTTTCCATTTCCAACGATGCACTTCCCATTTCCCTCACTCACTTTTGGAGTTGGAAAGGTCTTCCAAGCCCCCTAACCCTCCCCATTAACGTGGGCCTCCCCTGAGTCTAATACTCCTGGGCGCCGTTCTTAATAAACTGATGGCTGTGCAGTTCCCCTTGTGGTATTCGCCAGTACTTTCTAACGGGAACACCAGGTAACATCCGCTGGGCTTGTCTGCAAGAGAAAACATCACACATCAGTACAGCATTGTAAAGGGGCGGGCGGGAGTGCAACGTTGGCGAGGAGCGGGCAAGGAGAGACCCCGCGACCCTTGTCCAGGTGTTTTTATAGCGCCAATGGGTGCGCGGGAGATGACGTCACCCACCCCCTGCACCCTCCCCCTTCTGGGTGGAGTATGCTTGGCTCACACCCCCGCCACCCCTCCCGACTCCTCTTGCCACTGTGCCGCGTGAGGCAGTCGGCACTAAGGGGGGCCCCCGCCGAGGAGCCCTCCTTCGTAGGGCGCGAGAGCCCGTCGTAGCGCCGACACCCTCAGTGGGGTGGCACGTTGGCAGCCCTTGTTGCTCCCAATGCCCCCCCAGCTCTCATTCCACATTCCGACTCTCACTCCTGCCCAGCTACCCTCCTCCCAAATCAGCCCAACCCCCCATCCACCCAAAGGATAGGCAGAGACCAGTAGGATGAGTGGGAGAAAAAATTGCCACAGCAAACTTTATTACACATAAAGTCAGGAGTTAGCTTACAGGTGTTCCGTTCACGCTCAGGATTCTGCGCTGAGAGCAAGCAACTTTCCCCCCTGCCCCTTCGGGTCCTTGGGGGACCCGACGCGGGCGCAGTCCCTTCCTCAGCAGTCCCTCTCTACCCTTTGGCCATTTCTTTGTTTTGCAATTTTCTTTTCATTTTTCTTTCCCCAACGCTATTTAAGTGCAATTTTACTCCGTGCTTTACTTTCTTTCCATTCTCCATTTCCGCTTAGGCTCCTTCTAAAGGATGCGTTCCGGTCTCCTTTTCTCCTTTTTTGCTCCCTTAACCCTGGATTCCCCCTTCCCGTTTCCCCGGGTTTGCTTATTAATCATTGTTAATTATCTCTCCCCAAACAGGTCTTCCTCCAACCCCTCCTGCCAGGGAGCCCCTCTCCCCCCTTCCGTCAGGACCCCGATCTGCCCTAGCTCTCCCCGCCGCCTTAGTTGTCCCATCCCCTACGGCCCCCATCGCGCCCTCCTGTTCTAGAGAGCCCCATCCATCAAGCGCTACCTATCCCCCAGAGCCCAACATCCTTCTTATCCCCTTTTTATCCTCTTCCCCTGCCTTTCGCTAAAGAGGGGTCCTCCCCAACTATCCCCCCTGCTCCTCCTGGCCCTTAACCCCCGCACTCCAAGGCCCCCCCTCCCCCAAGTTTCTTTTTGATCTCCTTAAGCTGGCAATCACGAAGGGCCCCCTTCTCTTGAACCCCCCCTTAACATCCCCCAACTCCCAGGGGCCACCCTTCCCCTCAGTTACCAACGTACTTGCCGGGGCCCCGTTTACAGTGCAAACTTTCAATTCACCCCCCCCCTTGCTGACTTCATTGTTGCTTTCCAATTTTCCGTTTCCAACGATGCACTTCCATTTCCCCCACCCACTTTTGGAGTTGGAAAGGTCTTCCAAGCCCCCTAACCCTCCCCATTAACGTGGGCCTCCCCTGAGTCTAATACTCCTGGGCGCCGTTCTTAATAAACTGATGGCTGTGCAGTTCCCCTTGTGGTATCCGCCAGTACTTTCTAACGGGAACACCAGGTAACATCCGCTGGGCTTGTCTGCAAGAGACCGGTCACTGCGACCGGTGTCACCGCCACCACCGGCCGCAGTGAGTTCCCCCTCATGCACCTGGTCGCCTTTAGTGCACGAATCCCCAGTTATACTCCCAACCTGTTCTTTTTACCCCATTCATTCCGTCCGCACAGACACGCAGGCCCTCCGGCTAGAACCGGTGGCGTGATGAATGGTGCTGCGGCCTTCCCTGCAGGTGCTCCTCCTGACAGTTTGCTGTTTGCTCTGGGATCCATTGCGGGAGGGCCAACTGGCCAGGCAGCTGCGTGCCGAATGAGGTCTTCCCTTGACCGTTCCATTCCATATCCTTACCGGAGGCCCCCCCCACCCACGGTTAGGGAGGGAGCGTTTCAGGCCTTCCTTCGTTGACAAAGCCCAACTAGACACCCTCCCTTGCTCCCCCTACACCCCCTGATGGCCTCCCCTGGCAGTTCATCTGCAGCCCATCCCTTCCAGGGCATCTTTTAAGTTGTACACCATCACCCTTACCCCCACTTCTGATAAGTGGACCTTGTCTTCCCCAAAGCAACCCAGAGTTTTCAAGCTGATCAAGGCATGCTTGACCCATCCAAAGCCCCTGCTGATCAGGAATTTTCCTAGTTTTACATTCAGTTTTCGCCTGGATTCCTCAATGCCTCCTTGGGAATGTGCCCCCCTCCAAGTCTGCCTAGGTATGATCTCTGACCACGCCAATGCCGTGCCCCGGAAACTGTTTCCAATTTGGGTGAGTCCGGCCCTCATCCCCGCCAGCAACCCCCTTCTCCCCCTGTCAACCAGGTCGTTTCCCCCCAAGTGGATCACTATTATGTCCGGGCGGCCGTAGCGCCATCTGCAATCATCCAGCACCCCCCACAAATCGTCCCATCTCATCCCTCCTTTGTATACCCAGCACATTTGGGTCTGCACGAAACCCATATGCATATCACGGTATTTCTTCTCCACGCCCCTTGCTGCCCGGGCCACGAATGAGTGGCCGATGACCCACACCGACTTGCGATCTGTGGAGAGATAATGTTGCGGGTTGGTGAATTGTCGCGTCCCTGCGCCGCCCCTGGCTTCCCTGGCCTCCCACCCCATCCCCCTTTCCCCCATGGTGCTTCCCAACCTATAAAGCTTCCGGCCTTATGTAGAGTTTATACTTGTCCGATTGCCACCTCCCAATCCTCTTTATGCTCACCTCCCCCAGTCCCTCTTGGAATGCTGTTGTAGCCGCCCCTATTCGAAAAGAGTGAGGCGTGTAGTGCCCGTTGATACCTTTGATGCCGGCGAGAGCTGAAGCCATTACCTTCCTAAATTGAAATTGCGTGAGGGAGAGCCCTCCTCGTGTATGAACAAGTACCCTGGGCCCCCAAGAATGCCCCCATGGTCATGACCGGGCAGTAATCCTCAACCCCCAAACACCCCAGCACCAGGTTCCTTGCAGCGCCCCGCTGGTCAGTTTTGGAACTCCTTATCTTCACACTCAGTACTCCCTCCGAAATGCTTATGTCACTCCTCCGTAATGCCTTGAATTCCCGATCATGCCTGGAGCGGGCGATCAATTCACTGGGGCGTAGGGCTCCAAAGAAGGCTAAGGTGAAGCAAGCTCTGAAAAGAGTGCACTCATATGGGGAGTAACATATAAAGTTGACTCGAGTGAGCATCTGTTTCAAAAGTTCGAAATGGATAGGTCGTCTATCGTCCCTGCTAGGGGGTTCCTCCCTGTCCCAGCCTCTCAAAGCTGCCCTTACTAGGAAGCCCTTGGTTGGGTCGCTGCCACCTGCTAACTGGCTGTGGAAGGCGATAGCGCATAAATGCCCTGCGAGCCAAGATTTGGACTTGTGGTTCTTCCTGGCCCATAGTATGAACTGTTGAACCTTGGCTTCCCCGAGATCATTGTTCCAGTCCCCCGTGATCTTCAGAAAGGTCTTAAAACCCCTGCTATATCTCTCCCTTGACCCCCCCGAAAGTGCCCTGTCTGCTAGTGCCCTCATACCCATTTCCAGGTCACTAGGCTCCACCACTCGCTGTTGAACGGTACCATGTCCTTGTTCGCCCCTGGATGTGCTTTCCGGAATCGACCCATCTGCGAACGAGAAAGTGCATCCGCAGCAATGTTAAGGACACCTGGAATGTGGCGCGCCCCCAACTCTGTGTTAATTCTCAGCCCTATTCTCACCAAGTGGCGCAGCAGGCTCAGGGTGGCTGGACAATGGGCCACCTGTGTATTTATACCCACCACCACAGCCATGTTGTCCGACCATACAGTTAAGCACTTGTTGGCTATGAGATGCAAGGCCACTATAATTGGAAACAATTCAAGTACATTGATGTTCCTGCACCAGCCCTTCTTGCCCCAAGCACTCGGCCAGTCCGCCCTACACCATTGTGCGCCCAGAATCACCCCAAACCTGTGCCTGCCACTTGCATCCGTGAATAGCTGGAGCTCGTTGCATGTTTCCCAGTGGGTCCTCCACAAGCGCACCCCATTGAAGTCTGCCAGGAAACCCTTCCACATGCGCAAATCGTCCTTTATACCCGCGCCCAAGCGAATCCTGTGCCAACCTTTGGAGCCCCGCCCTGCCGCCACTGTTAAACGCCTTGCGAACACCTGCCCCGCCGGAATCACCCTTCCTGCAAAATTCAACCTACCGATCAGAAATGAATATCTTTCAAGGAGACCCTGTGGCTGCTCAACACCGTTTTATGTGTGCAATGCATTCCGCTACCTTCTCCTGGGGCAGCCTGCATAGACCCTCCGTTGTGTCGATCTCTATGCCCAGGTAGGTCAAGCGGGTGCAAGGGCCTTCCGTCTTTTCTGCAGCCAATGGAACCCCTAATTCTGCGGCTAAACCGATGAATTTATTTAATAGGGAGCTGCAAATGTCTGTGCTCCGCTCACCAATGAACAAGAAATCGTCCAAATAGTGGGTTTTGACCCCCCTGCTCTCCAACACATGTAGTGCCCATTCCAAGAATGTGCTAAATGTTTCGAAGTAGGCACAGGATGTGCTGCATCCCATTGGCATACATTTGTCCACATAAATCTCCCCTTCAAATTGGAAACCCAACAGGTGAAAACTATCTGGGTGGACCGGGAGCAATCTAAAAGCCGCCTCGATGTCCACTTTGGCCAGCAGTGCGCCTCTCCCCAAACTCCTGGCCCCGTTTACCGCTTGGTCAAAGGACGCATATGACACCGCGCATACCTTTTCATCCAGCCAGTCATTCACCGAGTTGCCCTTGGGGTGCGATAAGTTATGTATTAGGTGATATTTACCTTGCTCTTTCTTGGGCACCACACCCAGGGATGACACTAATAATAATAATAATAATAATAATAATAATTAGGCTTTTATATAGCGCTACAAACCCTCAGGTATCCGAGCGCTGCTTATTATTACCCACGGTGTGTGGTGCTCATTTATCGACCTCGGAAGGATGAAAGGCTGAGTTTGGCCCCGCCGGGATTCGAACCTGCGTTAACAGGCTCTGCACGGGTGTCAAAGCGAGCGCTCTACTCGCTGTGCCAACTATGAGGTTGTCCAGGGGGGGGAACACGTACGGGCCTGCCACCTTACCCAAACCTAGCTCTTTCATTATCTTGTCCCGAACCACCCTGGGGTAGGCCTTGGCTGACTTTGAGTTGTCTGCTGAGCGTGGCATCAGGGGCCCTTCATACGGGATTGCAAAACCCCAAGTGAAACCTTTCAATAAGATGTTCCTCTCCCGTACCGCGGGGTAGCGGGCTAACCAGGGCAGGAGTTTCGGTAGTACAATGGGAGATGGTCCCTTTTGGGCGAGGTCCCCCCCATTCTGGGAAATGTACGCCGATGCAACCCCCAAGAGGCGCTCGCCACCCAATAATGGGTTCCTCCCCTGACCTCTGCCCCTTGCCGTATGGCCGCGCACCCCTGTACTGCCCCTCAATTGACGGTTATTACCATTGTGCCGGGGCCCCCATGCGCCGGTGTTTGGGTATGCGCTGTGCTCCCTCAAGACAAACGAAACACGAGCTGTGCTACCTTAAAGAGAGATACATTTTATTAGTGTACACACAATGGCATGACCTGGTGAATAACATGCAGTATTGTGGCAGCTCAAGTAGTTACTTGTTGGGTACCCCTCCCTCTTTGTGCGGCCAAGTATTCGGGCCCAGTCCCAGTGACCTGCAAAATTTGGCAGCGTGTGCCATGCTGCCACATGTGGAACACTCGTGCCTGAAACGGCAATTGGGCAACCAATTGCAGTGCCCTTCATTAAAGATTCTGCACGGGTGGGAGGTGCGCGCTGGCCCCTGCATGCCTACACCCCCCCCTTCTCCTCTGGAATTTCCTGGCTGTGAGCTTAGCATCCCCCTCCCCCCACCTGGTCCTGCGGGGGCCTCAGCCTGTTGAAACTCCTTGCGCTCTGTCCTTGGAGTGGCTGGCAACGCTTGCTGGGCTGAGCGCGTTACATCGAAAGCTTGCCCTGCAATGCTGGAGCCCCTTGTGATGAGACTGTCTGCTGAAACCGGCCTCGGATCCAACCAATCCTCCACTAGTTTGTGTTCCCATTTTAGCTTGGGGTCAACCTCCATTCTCTTCCTAAACCTCTGGTCCCTCAAAAGCCATGCAGTACCTCCCCACTTCCTATGCTCTTCAATTACGCACTGGCTGTAATTGTATAGCGCTGGCCCTTGCTCAGGCTTGGACTGTACTATGATTTGCGCCAGGATTCTAAAACCTGCCACCCAATTTTGCAAATTCTCCTCAGGCCTCACCCTCTTCCTCGCTTTCACCACCTCCCTGCTCCCACTAGCCTGCAGGGTGTCGTAACCTTTGGTTTCTTGTTCTAATAGTGAAAAGGTGTCTATGAATCTTCCTTTCGCAATCTCCTTTTGCACACAGTCAGGTATGTGCCAACATAGATAATTGTTCTCTGTGATTGCCGGAAGCCCTTTAGCTGCCTTACCCGGGGGGGGCAGTAGGCTCTACAGGGTGTTCGCACTTCGCTGGTCCCCCTACCCTGCTCCCTTCGCTCCGTGCAGCCCCGGCGCCAGTGTTTTTGGCTGTGGTCTTCTCCCCGGCTGCCCACACCCTGCTGGGGCCTGTTGCCCCTTCCTCCCTGGTTGTCTCCTTCCCCTGTGCCAGAGCATTTCCCCCACGCAACACATCCATTATAATATCCATTTTTGCTCCCCAGTCCAACTCACCATCCAAGATGTGTCCCTTAGCCAGCGGAGCTCCAAACCGCCTGCTTGGCCCAGCATCATCCTGAGCCTCGCAATTAGGGTGAGGGAGCCCAGATCTGTTGAGGCGATCACCCGCCGGTGATGTTGACGCCTCCCTGTCTCTCCCTTCCGCCAAGTCCTCCTCCAGTTCCTTCTTGGTCTTTCTGCCCCTGGGGCACCCGCTCATTTTCGCTTGTCTCTTGCGTGAGCCTATTGACTCCCCCAATCCGGAAGAGGACTGAGAGTCGGAGCTGTTATTAGGGGAAGGGGAGATGCTTGCTTGCGTGATAATAGTGTCGCCGGCCGGCTGGGGGGCCCCCATCTTGATCATCTCCGCTTCCCACCCTACGGATTTTGCAAGCACTGGGAATGTGGCCCAGGCTTCAGCGTTCATGGTCTGACCCTGTGCTGGCGAAAGGGCTGTCTCCACCTCGACTGTCCCTTCGTCCAATTGCGTGTCAGCGATTATCTCCATATCTGGGCCTTGCGAGTGGAACATGACGACCTGTGAGAAAATATAAAGTTGTCACATCGCGCCGGAAGAACGAGAAAATTCTCCTCCCCTCTACCCCACCTTTCCCTTGGCTGCTTCCGTCGGCCCGCCGTGAACCGCTTTGTGGCCCCATTACCTTTGATTCCACGACTGTCCCTTTCGGCTGCGATAGGCCTGGTTCTGGAGCCCTCCTCCGCCCTGTGTGTCCTGAGGGATGGAAGAAATTGCATGAGCTATGGGAAAGCCAACCGTTACATTGCCCCTTTGAAAGACCTGCCCTGTTCTGATAAGATATGATATGATAGTTTATTTATATAGCGCCTATACACAATGTGTTTCAAAGCGCTTCAAGGCAAGTGAGGGAAACAAAGGAAAATACAATGACATTCTTACAGGCCATGACAGTAAGGATGTGAAATAACTATCGTACTCGGCCTGACGACATTTCAGATAGTGCCAGCGCTCTGACATAGATAAGGCAGGGAGGGGGAGAGTGGGAAGGAAATGGAAACAGACTGGTGACTACCGTACTACCGTTGGTGAGCTGACCCTTCACTACCTGCTCGCCCGCAGTTCTGACCCTGGCTGCCCAAAACTGAGCGGCCCCCACCCCTCCACCTGGTGTAACCCCCACTGCCCCCTGTCTAGCTACCTTCTCCTACCCAGTTTGCCCATGTCCCACCCTCCCATGCTACAAGGGCATTAGATAAAAAGGGCAGGGGCGTGTGCTGACCTTTGTGGACTAATGCTTGCAACCAATTGTTTCCCAAGCTGAACCGTTCCTGGGGCACGCAACCTGGCAGGCGGATGCTAGTGTCACCTGGCACAATATCAGTGTTTCCCAAACGGTGCCAGCCGCCTGCTGCCCCAACGTGGCCCCGCCTCCCGAAAAAGCCCAAATAAGTGGCCATTCCGTGCTAGGAGTGGTGTGAACATCACATGCACCCGAGCCTTCCTTGCACATGTAGCCGTAAAGCCACTGCCTTACTGCATCCATTAAGATGCCCCATAATATGCAATGTACCCCCACCCCCCATTCCCCTGCATGCACCAAATGTGTCACCCCCCCCCGCTCTCCCCTGCCCGCCCGCACTTCGCAGGAACCCAGTGCCAGGCCATGCAGCTGTTCTCTAATCCCCTATCCCTGTTCGGCCCCTCTGTTCGCCAATGCCGTGCCGCGGAATTCGGGACCCCCAACCATCCTGTTTTTGTTACCGACCTCATCTAGAACTGACACGCGTCTGAGTAATAGATCTGACATTTCATTCCAAACCATTATGCCTGGACAAAAGGGCAGAAGACAATGTATACCCACAACAGAGGTACGCGGTGAAATCGCCCACCGCACAAGCCAAATGTATAATTATTATATTGAAATCCATATCACATTGCGCCCCGCGGTTTAGACCCCTCGAGCTTCATAATGCTAATCTCTCCCTGTGATGGCCTAATGCAATGACTGAATAAAACCCTGCGTGGTAATCCAAACCTTCACGGCCCCATTTGCGGCTTGAAACACTTGTGTATATGCGCATTATACTTCCCACCCGCATCCCAACGTGCGGGCCAAATTTTCCTCCTCCCCATGCTAAGTGCGACTGCTATGCTACGTTTATGCCTAAGTGCCTGTTAAGTACCTTGGACCTGCCATGCCATCGAAGGTATTTAAAGAATGAAACAAAGCCTTCCTTGAACACACCGCAGGAGCAAATACCCTCTTTTACCCGCTAAACCTTGTGACGTTTGGTAATCTTAACCTTGCAACTCCCTATACAGCGTGATCCCGATGTATGCAACCCCCCCCTTATGGAACGAGGCCTTTGATACGCGACCATCCCACCATAGCTTGAAATCAAATTGACCCTACTGGACGTCGCTGTGGCCACTGCCACCATGCCCCTTGAACATCCAAACCCCCCCACCCAGCCAGAAGCGCACCAACGGACCCCAGCGCTCCACCATCCTGCCATTTGCCGTGTAGCCCCATGGCGGGCCTTATCGCTGCTGTGCTACTATCGCACGTGCAGCAAAACGCCTTCCCCCACCCCATGCGGGGTGACGCATTTTACTTCGTGTACCCACATATGCGCAAATTCATCAACAGCAACTTCACCTACCCCATAGCGCGCGCCACAACTTAACCCCCGCCCGCACTGAATTAAAACTTCGAAAACACAACCAGTGCCCAGAGCACAGAAATATGACAACAATGATGCTGCACCCTGCGCCATGTCACTCCTCCATTCCTGCATATTAACAGTTTACTTTTCGCACAGTAACAAGCCTACCCCAACCGCCTTCCCCCACCCCATATGGGGTGACGCATTTCATTTCGCGCACCCCACATATTCGCAAGTTCATCTCCAGCAAATCACCTTCCCCATAGCGCGTGCCAAAACTTGACCCCCGCCCGCACTGAATTCAAAGTTTAGAAAACACACCCAGTGCCCTGAGCACTGAAAATACAACATCAATGAAGACGCACCTTGCGCCATGCCACTCCTCTATTTCCTGTCTTATAGCGGTTTACTTGTCGAACCGCAACAAGCCTCACCCAACCCACGGAGCAATAACGTAGCACACTTCTGGTAGCCCCCACATATTAATACTACCCGCACAAAACACCCCATCCCCCTCGAGCGTTCCAACCCCCCACGTATCAAACAAACGATGCCCCCAACGCCTTCCAAACCACAAGCGGCCAAGCAATTACCTTCCTATTACCATATAACTATGCATACATTCCTACTCATTGCCCAACCACGCCTTCGCCTTGCCCTAACTCCATGACCCCCCCTTCTTTTGGCCCTGCTGCGGAGCGCACCATTCTTTATTCCAACCAACCACAACACGGTTTGTACCTCTTGGCATGACGACCCACGAAACGCTCACCCCGCGGCCACATGTGCACCAGGTAAAACAAAGAGCATACTCCCAACGATGCCACACCACCAAGCCTTCCCAAATTGCGCCTTCTGAGCACTGCACATGCGACATCCCAAGGTTGCCACCCCCATGCCCCAGCATGGTCCCAACTCCCCGAAAGGCCAAAATAAATGACATTCCCGAATTTAAAGCGAAACCCTTGCGTACTTGAAATACAATTTAATTTTAAAAGAATACCACAACACATTCCCCACACCCGCGGTAGTAAAGCAGTTCCCCTTCCCTTGACCCCTACAAGAACATAGATGTCACCCTTGCCCCCTTTGACCTCTGGCCCCAATGCGAGCGAGTGTTGGCGCCCGCAACCATTTCCATTATCTGCAACACAAACCCCCTTTGTGTCCGCGAAAGCGTGCCAAAATGGCCCTATTGGAAAGGTCCCCCGAGCATGTTAAGCCCCACTTTCCTACCTTACGTTCCAAACCTTCCATTGCATTGCCCTTGCCCCGGCCAGAAACAAATCAACGGACCCAGGCGCTGATCCCATTGGCCTTATGACTCCATGGTGCCCCTTGCATGCTGCTGTTTACATATAACTGGAATGCAAAACACCTTCCCCAAACCGCGCGGGATAACGCATTTAACCTCGTGTGGCCCATATGCACGTGTTAATCCACCAGCAAAAAACCCAACCCTTTCCCCCTGGGGCGCGCCAACTGTTAGCCCCCGCCCGCACTTGAAATAAAACTTTCATGAAGACACATCTTGTGCGCTCACTATCCTCCATTTCCCCCACTTAACATTTTAACTCCTACGTCAATTGCGACGCACCTTCCCCGACCCACGATGCAGGGCCGCAATTAACATCATGTAACCCCCACTGAACATATTAGTCAAAACCACCACGTGGCAAAACAAACGACGCCACCACCAACAACATGTAATCCGCACTTAAACCATCAAACAACCCTCCCAGCGCGGCACCCGTCGCACCAACCTCCCACCCTGGATCCGAAAAAACATGCGACCCCTTCGTCGTTCAAATCAAAACCAAACAAAGTATCCCCCATAAATTGACCTCACCCCGCTGCAATGGCTCCTCTCGTCCTGATCCCCCTTTGAACTCCCGCCCTCATTAAGCCCTCCGCGTCCAACCATCGCCCAAATGCAAAACCCCACTCGCCATAGTATTTACCTCCTCACTTCACCCTCGAACTGGACACTCCTTCACTGGAACCACCGGAACGACTCGACCTGGACCGCTTCCTTCTTCGCACAGGCACGGACACACCTGCAACATTGGCGAGGAGCCGGCAAAGAGAGACCCCGCGACCCTTGTCCAGGTGTTTTTATAGCGCCAATGGGCGCGCAGGAGATGACGTCACCCACCCCCTCCACCCCCCCTTCTGGGTGGAGTATGCTTGGCTCACACCCCCCCCCCATTCCCTCCCGACTCCTCTTGCCACCGTGCCGCGTGAGGCAGTCGGCACTAAGGTGTGCCCCCGCCGAGGAGCCCTCCTTCGTAGGATGCGGGAGCCCGTCGTTTCGGGTAGCCATACCCACATACATTTTGACACATGGACAGAACATTCCATGAATCGCATGCTAGGTGTCCCAGATAGCGTGTGAAAATGCATACATTTTTTTCGGCAGTATAAGGATGATGGAAACAATGGTCCTTTATTTTTTAAATTTTGTATTATTCTTTTTTTTTAAATGACCCTTTATTAGATTATTACAATGACTACAGGACAGGCAGGGAAAAGTACTCTTTCTAATTGTGCCCATGCATCTAGGCTTCATAATCTCCACTCTCACAAGAATATCTTTCAAATTGCATTTATCACTAAATTAAAACACGGGCGGTTTAGGAAACAATTTCTGAGACATATCATCATTCGAGAATAGATGCCAATGCTTTTTGAGAATGCGTTGGATCTTACCACTCTGACAAGAGTAAGCCGTTGCATACACCAATGCGGATTCTGGTTTGCCATTGACATTTTCTAATAGTTGAGCTCTAAATATAGAGCTAGTTTTTACTTTGGCGTCCATCAAACTGTCTCTCAAGTTCCCTCTCTCAGCAATCTTGTCTTGCTTTTAAGACATTTCATTGTCCAATTTATGGTTATCGGAAACATCAATTTTCACCTGTATACATTGTGAGTACGCAAGACTCGCTAGGACATGATGAACATGGGGGAAAGATAGCTGTGTGCAAGAAATTGTTCTTGTCAATAGGTTTGTGGTAAACCATGGTCTGTAATTGATCATTCACCCATGTCAAGGAAACATCCAAATAACTGGAACCAGGCTCGCTCGCCCTGCTGTGGTGTGCAGATTAGTTCTGCAGTGTGTGCTGCCTGCTCGCCCCCCCCCCATTCCATCTGCTGCCTGTCCCTGCTGTTGTGGACTAGAGGCTGTACTCCTTTGGACTTTTCATCATCACTGCTGCAGTGGGTTCACGTCCTTGGCCCTGCCCCCCCCCTAACATGCAGGAGCAGTCACATGTGGGTGGTCACATGAGCGCTATTTCAGGAAGTGCATCTGGCGTTCTAGCCCTGGGCTCCCATTCAGAGGACAACCTTCTCAGGGCTCTAACTATTCCTGCTTTCTCTGTTCGCACCTGACTATATGCCGATTAGCTATCCATTTATTCTCCTATCTAATCCTCAAACTTCCTGCTGTTTTCATGCCTTGTCCTATTGCATCTAGGATAACCCACTGTACGGTTCCTCAGCTATCAGCTGCTCGCTCTCACAATCATTCTAATCTTTTCTGTCCACTAATCACCTCAGAATCCTTGCCCCTGTATACGTTTGGTCTTCTTAATGCTCACTCAGTCTGCCACAAATCTCATTCAATTCTACTTTAATTTTTTCACTGTACTTTTTATTTTCTCTGTTTAACTGAAAACTGGATTTCCCCTGATTATTCTGTTACTCCTGACTCCATTCATATGGCTTCCACCTCGTTCTCCCACAGCCCTCGCCCATCTAGGAGTGGCAGAGGGGCTGGCGTTGTATATAACTCTTCTTGGACCCTTTTACCTCCCCTTTCCAGTCCTCCAGTCTTTCCCCCTTCAGAATATCATTTTTCTTCTTTCTCCAATCCTTTTCCTGTTTCACATCTTGTTGTCTATCATCCTCCTGGTCTAGCTACTTATTTTCTTGAACATCTTGATCTCTTCTTATCCACCCTCCTTCCTTCTTCCTCATCTCTTTTACTTCTTGGGGACTTTAATCTCCCTTCTTTGTCTTTCCTCTTGTTGCTTTCACTAACCGATTCTTTTCATCTACCTTTCCTTTCTTCTCTACCTTCTACTTCTTTGCAGTCTGGTTCTTTCCGTGATCAAATCTTTTGTTGTACACCTTATCCTTTTCCTGTGTCTTCTAGTCCCTTTTATGCTTCTGATCACTCACTACTCTCCTTTTTTCTCTCTCTCTCCTGTTCCGTCTATTTCTCCCTCCTCTAATACTATTTTTACTCGCCATTATCTTTTTTACTTTGAATCAGTATCTTATCTGCCTTCTTTGCATTTCTCTCTCCCATCAAGTTCCACTTTCTCCTCTCTTTCTCCTAACATGGCTGCTAGCCTTCTGCACTCCTCTGTGCTATCTGTACTTGATTCAGTTTCTCTCTCACTTGTAAAACTCCTCAGCCATGGCTCTCTCAGGAACTAATTTCTCTCTGCCGCCGTATGCGTACAGAACGGTGGCAGAAAAAGTCTTGACCTATTTCTAACCTTGCTGCGCTTTCATAATTACATTCTTCCTTTGATTCTACCTCACCGTCTTTATCAACTTCTCCACAATATCTTGTCTCCTAAACCTCCTGATCCTTCTGCTTTTTCCTCACTTTCTTCCTCTGACTTTGCAATCTTCTAAATTGTCTAATCTCTGCTCAGCTTTTACTCCTTCTGGTACTGATTCCTACTCCTCTTCTCCTAGCCCACTGTCACACTCTTCTTCTTCATTCTCCTTCCTTGCTGACTCCAATACTTCTGCTCTTCTTGCCTTTGCTCATCCTACTGCTTCTCCCTATGATCCTCTTCCCTTCTCTCTTATTCCTTAGGTATATCCTCATCTCCTCTCTTATCTTATTTCTCTTATTAATTCCTCCTTTGCAAATTCTTGCTTCCCGGGTACCTTTAGGCATGCACTTATTCTTCAGACTCAGAAAAAACCCTCCCTTTATCCATCTATTCCTGCCAATTTTGGACCTATCACCCTTCTGCATTCCTCTCTAAAATTCTTGAGTGGTCTGCTTACGCTCAGGTAACTCACTACTTTAGTCTTCACTCTCTTCTTCCGCCTCTCCAATCTGGCTTTTGTCCATATCACTCTACAGAGACTGCTCTTCTACATGTCTCTAACTCTCTTCTGTCTGCTCATCACTCAAAGCATTCTTCTTGACTTGCCTGTGGCATGCGATACTGTTGATCACTCTCTTCTTATAGCTTCCGTTTCCACCTTGGCATTTCTGGGTCTGTTCTTGAATGGTTCTGCTCCTATCTCTCCCAACGATCCCACTCCATAACCTGGGCCGGACACTCTTTTTCTTCATTTCCTCTTCTATACGGTGTTCCTCAAGGCACTGTACTTGGTCCAGTCTTTTTTCCCTTTATGCTGCCCCCCTACCAGCCCTTGTTTCTTCATTTAATCTTTCCTTTCATCTATATGCAGATGACACCCAAATCTTTTTCACTTTTTCCTCCTTTGATTCTGTTCTAAATTGTATCAAACTGTCTTTCATCTGTTCAGAACTGTCTGTCATCCCACTTTCTTCGGCTCAAACCTTCTAAAACAGAGGTTCTGTTCTGTCCTGTGTAATAAAGGTGCTGATTCAGTGCCAGACAGGGGGGCGCACCTACCAATTGTGGGAATATGAGGGATGGGCTGAGACACCTTCCCATGGGGGAGAAAATAGGGGCACTCTAGGAGCTGTAGCCAGAACCCAGACCAGGCATGGAGAAGAACAAGGGGTGACACTCTGTATATGACACCTCATGGACACAAGGAACCTGTATGAACAAATGTGAGGTGCCACTGGTTGGGCCTCACCCTGTAGGCCCATTCTGAACAATCTGAACACATGGCCCGTGCCCTGCAGCTCAAAGGGGGGAAGCTGAATTCATATTGCTCATCTCCAGCAGACCACAGTCACTGGGGAAAGCACTGGATGATGTAATCAAGGCTGGTGAGCCAGCCCCACAGCTATTCGTTGGAGCTGGGGAGATTGACCTGACCTAGAGCAGCACTTGCATGGCACCAAGGAGGTTTCAAATCGCCCCTTGGCCAGCGAGTATGGGAATGAGGATGTGGAATGGAGGCAAGCTCCAAGAAGAACCAGTCAGACAGTAAGGTTTGGTGTCCCTGGAAAGTAACCAGCCTCCAGAGTGTCCATTACAGAGTTTGCAAAGATCGCTATCTTGCCCATGCCGTCTGAATGTCTCCCTTCCCACTAGTTCAAGGTGTCTTGTGTTCCTTCCTCTTTGCTGCTGAACAATGGCAGATGAATAAAGGCCCGGAGGTCAGCACAAAAATGTTATTACTAATTGCAAACTGTTTGTGGGTGGAGTGGGAGAAGGCAGGTCACTTTGCTCCAAACATGCTTAACAAATGTATGTCTAGCTATAGGGGGATGACATAATTTAACCAGTTAGCTTTGTGGACACCGTGAACGTGAAGTTTGAAGTGCAACTGTTTCTAACTCCATGAACACTGTATTAGAAGTATAAAAATGATGTCCACTGTGTGCCAGTATGTTGGCTCTGATCAACCAGTTCTATTCCACTGTTCTGTTTGATTTTTGCTTGCCCAGCTGTAATAAACAGCACTACTTCTTGCAGGGTGGGCGCTCCTTTTTGGACTACTAGTGGTGGAGGACCCCTGATACATCTGCTTCAACTATTCCTCCTACTCTTTTCCCTCCGTCTCTCTCTTTTCGTTTGTCTTCTCTACCCTTTTCTTCATCTGCATGCATCTTGGGTGTCATTTTTTACCCTACCCTTTGTTTTCCACTTCACATCTCTTCCTTTGCTCGTTTTTGCCACTATGCACTTTTCAACATCCATGATGCTCATCCCTATCTCTCTTTTCATGCTCTGAAAGGTCTTCTCTTCTCTCTTATCTTTTCCTGCATTGACTACTGTTCATCTCTTCTGCCTGGTCTTCCTGACCCTGTCTTCATCCTCTTTGTTCTATCTATAACTCCTCTATTCATCTTCTTTTTTCCTTATCTTCTCGCTCCTCTATAACTTACATCTTCTCTACTCTCTATTTCGTTGCATCCCTTTGAATCATGTCTACTTATAATTTTCTTTCAATTGTCTTTAAATGTACCCATGGTTTATCTCCCTCTTATCTTTCTTTACTAGCCTCATTCTATGTTCCATTTTACTCTCTTAGATCATAGAATCTATGGGCCTCGTTACAACCCAGGCGTTAGGGGGTTAACGGCGCCGTAAAAGGTGTCGGCGCCGTTAAACCCTTAACGCCTGATTACGAGGTCCCTTTGCGGGTTGCACCAAAAAACCAACCCGCAAAGGGACCTAGGAGTTAATTATGGCACCGTAATTTACGGTGCCGTAATTAGCGCCTTTCACATTCCCATTGAGCCCTATGGGGCAAAAATGGGAATGGGGGAAGGGCCACGGTGGCATGGGGAATTACCGCCCCACCAGCCTTGGAATGGGGTGGTAATTCCCCATTCTGCCATGGCGGACTCCGGCATGGACCATGGTGCGAATAGCACCATGGTTTAGCGCCAGAGTCCTAATGAGGCCCAATGTCTTCTTACTGTCGAAGCCCCCCTGTACCTCGTCTTGTTTCCGTTCCTTTTTTCTTCTAGCAACTAAACATTGGAACTCTATTCGACTTTCTCTTCACTCTGCTATATGTCTTTGTATCTTTCAATGAAATCTGAATGTTCATCTTTTAGCTTCCCTTTCCTCCTAATTCTGCTGCCTTTTCCCTCTTCTGCTCCTATTAATTTATACATTTCTACATTATAATGTGATTGTACCGCTTCTTTTTTAAACACTTTTTCAGCGCTTTTGGCGAACAGCACTTTATAAATTTAACTAAATGAAATAAATGTATACCATCTTTATACCTATTTATATGTATGAGCCATAATATTCGGGGATGTCTGGTATTCACATACTCCAAAAATACCTCAAACCTCTCTACTGAACCTGTCCTGCTCCAAAAGTTTCATCGATGTAGCAACACTGCATCTTTAGTTTATTCAACCATAAAACATTTTTCAAAACATGTGTTTCAAACTGAATAATAAACACATTAGTGTAACTGATGCCAACAGAGCCCCTATAGAGGAGCCCAATATTTGAAGATAGAATTTTGTATCAAACCTGAAATAATTGGTGTCCAAGACTATATGCAAAGGTTGTAGTAAGAATACTGTATTAACTTGCAGATTATTCTCATGTATTATCAAACTCTTTACAGCTTCTACACCCTCAGAATGGGGAATATACATATATACACTTTGAACATCAAGTGTAAAGAAAATGTCTGATTGAGAAAATGAGGAATGGTGTGCTTCCAGAATGTTCAAATAATGGTTAGTGCCTTTAACCTAACACTCAGATTTCTGCACTAAACACTGTAAGAAGTAGTCAATGCACCATCCTAGAGGTTCAAGTAAACTGTTAGTACTGGCTGCTATTCAGTGTCCCACAGGATTATTGAGATTTTTGTGGATATTTGGAAGTATGTAAAATACTCAAATGATCAGATTATCATTCAATAGAAATCTGTAATTCTTTTCTGAGAACCAACCTTTTACTAATGTTTTCTGCATCAGTTTATCAAATGCACATTTATATTCAAACGTCGGATCACTGTCCAACATGATGTAATTGGATTTGTCCGAAAGTTGTCTCATACGTTCATCCACATATAACTGTTTATCCATAATTATCAGTAGTAAACCCAAGGGGTGGCCCTATAAACTGGGAAGACCCAAAAGGGCATATGAAACTAAAGAAAAGAGGGTGTCTGGTCTTCCCATGTACACAGTTCACACATTTAACATTACAGTGTGAATTATTCAAAGATGGGAGGCTGTTATCAAATTAACCTCAAGAAGGAGAAAGAAAGAGCCCTGTATCCGTAATTATCAAGCTAACCCCTTTTTCCCCTGGTTTGATAATAATCATGGACTCACAGAAAACATCTTTGATGACTTTAATTTGATTGCCAGACAAATTGCTTCTTCTCTTTACAAATGCAATATTCTGTAAATCATGTGCCATCATTTGTTCAAAGGTACCCACCGATGGATTGTTAACCTGTGGACAAACAATAGTAGGAGAAAACACCTTATATTCTGGATCTGTAGTTGGTACGGGAAGATGTCATTCAAAGAATATTTGTAATCTGATCTTTCTCATCAATTTAAACATAGTAACGTGTTCTTCAAGTGGGTTTGAACACAAAGTAGGTACAAGGGTAAGGCCAAGTCTCATGGTATCATATTGTATCAGAGATATTCATGTTTAGACCTTCTTCGGTAAAACTTTTGAACACCTTGGAGGATATCTAGCATTCTAGAAGCTAGCATTACAATGTACCTAACCAGTGAAAAACTGGGATGGAATGGTTGAAACTGGTACCAAAATAAGTGATTAACTTGGGGAAGTTTGTAGTTGGATTGTAAAGTGGGCTACATTTAAACTGACAGGCTGGAACATTGAGATGACCTCTGGCATACTGGAGAGCATAATTGTATGCTCATGAAGCACCCCTTACAAGATGGCTTGTTGAGCATCCTACAGAACCATGAATAGTTTGAGCAACACTCAGATATTTATTGGACGTAACCAGTCATGTGTTGACAGATCTTTTGCATATGCTAACTACCCTGATTTTATTTTATTTCCTGGGACTTCTGATTTAATGAACTAGCAAAAGAACAATCAAAGCACTGTAACCAACCTAGTCCCTCAGGGTAATTTTTAGTGTGCTGTATAGTGCATTTAGTTTTTAACTTGTGATTAATGGATTTCTTACCCTTATCGATCATATGGCAATTAAAATCTCCCACTACCACCACAGCTCTATTATCAGGAACCATTGACCAAGATGCCAGTAGCTCATGTAAAGCTTCTTGAATTTTTTCCCTGAATTCCACTCCAGGCGGATTATATAAGCTGACAAGCAACAACCTTTCAGGGTTCCCCTTGGGGTAGTATTCTACTTCCACAGCCATTAGATTGACCTCAAACCATGTAAATACCCATCTGGAATGTACTGTATGTGCCACCCCTATGAGTAAACCACCATAGGGTCTACCTCGTTCTCCATTCTTAGCAAATGATTGAAAAACAGTATAGCCATCCAGCGTCATCGAAGTAGTAGACCAGGTTTCCTGGAGGCAAATACACTTATGTGTCATGATGAATGGGAGTGAGCCTGAATTAGATAAGAGGTGGGAGAAACCTCGACAGTTCCATGAAAGAAGGTAAACTCTCATTGTTTCAGTAACACCTCAGGTAATACATCTGCCAACCACTTCAAAACATTTTGTATATTTGTCATGTCAACAGTTTTGCCATTCCTAGGTAAAGGCCCAGCCACCTCTCTCATAGGTGCCTCAATGACGGTTCCATGTCAGTTTGGACCTGCGTTCAAATCTGCATCTATTTCCACATCTGCTGCCATCATTGTCCTTTTTACAGGCTCTTAGCATTTGGGCAGTCGCTAAAGATTTACAATGTACAGCTGATACGTTTGAATTTGGCCCCTACAGTGGTTTCACAAACTGAAAATCGTCCGATTTTAACACTCTCAGCTGGGGTACAGAGTGGAGTCTAGCTAAAAATTCTGAACGTGATAACTGCTTACGATCTTTATCTTGGTAAAGATTTTTTATTAGGTATATACGATTTCTAGAGGTAGCCACCATAGTTTACCCAGCTAATTCAGTTGTAGCAGGAAGAACTTTCAGCTCAGGTTTCGGTCTATTAGGCACATTAGGGGAAGAAACATTATTATCCTCCTTATTCTGAGAATCTGATGAAGAAGTATCAGGCGATTCTGCTATTTGCAGCTAATTTCCTTTTTCTGGTAGGAGCCAGCTGGTTAAACATCCTTCACCCTTGTCATTCCATTCACGGGTCCTGGGAGATCTTTTTTTTAGCATTCCTGGAATGTTTTTCCGGTAAGCCAGTTTCCGCCAATGGGGAGGCATCAGCGCAAGGCATTTTACTCATTGTTGCCCTTTTAGCCATGCAGCGCTGTTTCCATGAATAGAATAGATCAGGATTGTCCACAATATTGATGTTAATATCAGGCTCCAGGTTTTCTCCTAAGCCTTCTGCCATATGGAGTGCTTCGGAAAGATTGCAGTCAGCTTCATCTCTGACATTAGCTGTTATGATGTTAGCCGAAGCAAAGATATTCGTATTGGTCAAAATGAGCCCACACATTTTAAGGAGAATTTTTAGGGCAAATTGCAACAACACCATGGATGACTGTATTTCAGCAATTTCTGATGGACCAGATAATAAACCTCCTAATTCCTCAGTTTCGCTATCGAGGATACTTTCAGTCATATTAATGGCTAAGTTCGGAGATGCCCATAATCTTGAAGTATGCAAAGAAAGGCTAGGCGGTTTAGCGGGGTCATTGGCTTGAGGCTCTTCCTGACCGTCCGCTTTAGTCCCTGTTGATATAGATGGAGCTGGAGTCATTCCCCTCTCCATACTCAAACAGAGTTCTAGCAAAGAATTGTTATCGATATCATCTAAGTTGGTAGAATTCTGGAAATTATCTTCATTGTTACCCACCACTTCATATAATGCCATAAAGTTAGTTTCTTGTAGTGGGTTAATTGGGAAGGAAACCAGTAATAACTCCTTGATTAGGTGACACAGGCTTTATTGCTTTCTTAGATGATTTCAGGTTGACGGCCTCCTCTCCTCCAATGTGTCTTGCTGTGTCTTAGATTGTCCCTTCTGTTTGCGCAAGTTATATTTTGAGTGGGTCCCCTTCTTAGCAGATGGCATTCTGGGAACAAAAAGTGCCAATTCTCAGTTAATACACAATAAATTCCATCCCACAATTTCGTGACCTAATTCAAGATCTGCAGGCTGTATTAACTTGCTTCAGAGGCTGAGATCAAAGGCTAAACCACCCACAGTCTCCCAGCCTCAGTTGGATTGGCCAAAAGTCAATCAAGAACACAGCCCACTGGGTTCACAATCCACACGCTAAAAGGCGAGGGCAAAAGCAAGCTCACAGTTAGATACTGGCAACATTCAATGTAATGGTGGGCGAACGCGACGACGGAGGAGGCATGGCGGGTGCCGCCCCTTAGTGGGGGCTCCTGGCCAGCCTCCACCACTCAGAGTACTGGGTGGGCCAAGGGGGGGGGGCCTTCCCCGGAAGTGGAGCGGGGGACATATCACCGGAAGGGGAAGTGGGCGAGGGACTGAGAGAGAGTAGGGCCTATAAAGGCCTGCCCATGCCTAGTTTTCTCTCTCTGTCTAATCCCTCTCCCCGGCAACTGATTGGAATTCCCATCCTCCCACCCAATTCCAAAGTTTTTGATGTCTAACATCTGTTTTTTCTGTTTCAGGTCGCCCAGCGGAGTTACATTGCGATCCCTTTAGCAAAGCACTGGCAGACCCGTAGAGGGCTGCTCAGCCAACAGCTTAGAATACAGAGCGCCCAGGAGTAATAAACTCAGGGGAGGCCCTGGGAAGAAGGGGAGCAGTTAGGGGGCTTGGAAGGCATTCCAACCCCAAATGCTGGGGGGGCGGGAAGAGGAGAATGCAGAAAACATAAAGCCCAAGAAGGGAAGTCGGGGGGGAACAAGAAGAAGGTGGCACAGCAAGGTTGGTAAGGAAACAAGTAGGAGAAGGGATAACTGAAGGAAAATACATAAGGGAAGGGTAAAATGGGGGAGCATGGATCACAGGGAACTGTATCTGGCGGAAAGGAGGGGGGGACGCAAGAGAATTGAACCAGAAGGGAGAAGATGAGTGAACCAGGGGGATGGAGGGGAAGGACTAGGGATTATGGAACTTGGGGGTTGGTGGGGACGGACACCATGGGTAAGATCATTGAGGGGGGCATAGGGTGAGGGAACCGGGAGGAAGGAAACTCGGGCGAAGCGCAGCCCCTGGGACAGTAAGGCGATATGTGAATACTTTGGGCAGAAGTGATGGTAGAAGGGGTAGGGTAAGGGAACCTAACGCCCTCAGAGCAAGAGTTAGCCCAAAAGGGGACGGAGCACATAGCAGAGTAGAAATGGGTACTGTGATATTTGGACACCAGAAAGGTTGTGTCTGTATAGGTAGTAACTGTGATATTTGGGCACCGGAATGGTTGTTTCTGAATAGATAGTAACAATGTTATTTGGGCACCGGAATGGTTGTGTCTGTATAGGTAGTAACTTTGATATTTGGGCACCGGAATGGTTGTGTCTGTATAGAAGTAACAATGACATTTGGGCACCGGAATGGTTGTGTCTATATAGGTAGTAACTGTGATATTTGGGCACCGAAAAGGTTGTGTCTGTATAGGTAGTAACTGTGATATTTGGGCACCAGAAAGGTTGTTTCTGTATAGGTAGTAACTGTGATATTTGGGCACCGGAAAGGTTGTGTCTGTATAGCTAGAAATGGGTACAATAGAGCAACAGGGACATGTTAGGAAAAGTACAATACAAGCAATGAATGGCCATGGGTAAAGAGGAACTGGTAGCGAGGGCCGGGCTCAACCGGAAGCTTCCACTAGACGCGGATGGCGGGGGAGGAGGAAGGTATGTGAAAACAGAATAATAATATGAGGCCGGGAAGCCAAAAAAGAAACACACCAACACAGATACAAAGAAACATACAAGTGCTTTATTTCAAGCTACAACAGTTACCAAGTCAATTGACAAACGGATAGCTATTCGGCTCTCAGTATAACATAACAAACTTCTACGAGGGTTCGATGTGTTAGTGAGAGAGCGCATATTGGAATACCTGGGCCTTTTATACAATTTGTCCAGCCCTTGGCCAACCTTCTTGCGGGTTAACCATTCTGCGAAATATTTCATTCTGGTTTTAGGGTTCCTTGCCAGGTCAATCCTTTAATATATGAAATTTCAATTAGTTTCGCTGATATAAGTAGTACATTTACATATAGGTCAACAGTAGGACAAGGTCTCTGTTTGCGACCCTGACAAGTGGCCTGCAGGCATATTAATTATTCAGTTGTACGGAGGTCACAATGGCCAGAATCTTACTCAGAATGTCATTTGGCCTCCATTTCGATGTTCAGGGTGACTTCTACATAACAAGAGAACCTAAAATGGCGGTTTAATCCAAGATGGCGGCTTACATTAATTTCTCTAAGGTCAAGACCTTGTCGTTGAGTTTGTTCGCGCATGATGTTTAGACAACTTGGCGTAGGCCAATACACATGCAATTATTACAATAGGAGGCATAATATTGTTTCTATTCCGACAAACCCTCCTTTTGGCCTATGCCAAGTGGTAATACCATTTCTAATGTCTTTATGAATAACTCCATGCATTGTCGTCCATACATCTTGAACCGTTATCTGTAATATCTATAGCCATTAGGTCGTTCACCAGAACCTCTTGCAACACAAACCCTTTAGATGCTGTATCTGGGGCATACACTTTATGTCCTATCGTGCTCACCGCCTGAGCGCAACATCCCCCTAGCATTGCACATATACTAGGTAGACATTGGATACAGCAACAAAGGAATAGCAGAATTCCCAAAATAACCAGTATGACAGAAAGCACCTTCCAACCCCAGGATCGTAGGGAATCCCAGAAGCAAGCGCTAATACTCCAATCTCCCACAGGAACATGCACTTCTGAACTAAGGACGTGCAAGTTCTGTATTGCTTTGAAAATTGTCGGTGAGGAATCTGGTACGAAAACACAACAAGCGGACCCCACTAATTTACATACTCCACCACGTTCTGCCAGAATGACATCTAATGCCATCCGGTTTTGGAGCGCTACCAATCTTATTGCTTTCTGTTCCAATGTCATATTATAGAGTATATCCGTGGTCCGGTTGATGGTTCTCTCCAGTACTCTTGCTAGCCGCCTAATATTTTCAGAATTTGCTATCTGTCCCCAAAATTGCACAACTGATTTTGTTATATCTCCCAATATTTGCCCAGGGGTATCTCCATTCTCGTCCCGCTGGGGGCGAGCCTTAGAAACTTCCAATGTACTAGCTATGAATACCCCAGGCAACAGGATTCCTAAATAACAGGTTCCCTGCCAATCCTTGGGCAACCAGGGAAATGCTGTACTACCGCAAACGAAATAGACAGGCCCCCCTACATACAGAGGCCTGTTCTCTCCGGTCAAATTTACAATGTTCACACAACCTTCAAAATCTCCCATTGACCGAGTGCCATTTCTTTGTACACAGAAGGGGACTGAATCGGGGCTATTGTTAATGGAGTAGGAAGGAGGCACAGCGTTCTTATTGCCTATCGGAGCCATTTTTAAGGAAATTAGAGTTTGGAAAGGAATAGACAGTTTATCAGATGGCCTAATAGAAGCAACATTAGGCTTACTTCTATTTGCAAAAAGCGAGCATCCCAGGGGAGTCATTTCACGTTTCTCAGAATAATTTATATTAGTTCCATCAATGTTCCCTGAGATGCTGTCATTCCAACGGCCAAAGAATAGTGCTCTAAGAGAGGCATAGCAAGCAGTCGTTAAAGGTAAAGGGTGAATATACCACCCTAGCCCCTTGTTCCCATGTTGCGGTAAATGGGTGCAGATCCAGCAATTACTCTTATTAAAAATGGCATGCATTGAATTCATTATTATCATTAAAGTGTTATTATGGTACTTTCGTCTATGCTGGGAGTCCATAGGTGACAGAGTATGAAGGTGTACAGAGGGAGTCAAAGCAGTAGGTACAATTTCAATTGGCAGAAGAGGCACTAGAGGATACATTTCTTCAAAGTACCAGAGTCCCACAGCAGTAACTATACAAATTCCAATTACTATTATCATAACACAGCAATACGTTTTCGGGGCCCAGGCAAATTGTTCATTGTCCGAGTTGGTCACCCCCTTATTTACAAGTCCAATGCGAGCAGCAGTGGTGGAGGTGGCAGGCATCGTAGTTTCTCAATCGCCGACCCCAATGTTCGTTGCTGGCGACACTACGGTCGCGCGACTTCTTAGTCCTTCCCCAACCCTAGCCAGCAGAATCCCCTTTCTTTCAAAAACTTTCTTTTGCAAGAACAAAACTCTCAATGACTCTTTTTCTTTTCCAGATGCACAGGCAAAACCCGTGCCGTAGTTCTATTTTCTTCGTCGAAGGTCGTACCTGGTGATTCCCGGTACTGTTTGATCCGGAAATAAGGTAACGTCACTTCCTGAGGGAAGCAACGTATCAGAGGCGACGGAAGTCGCAGAACTTGAAACAACGTTTTCCGGAAGTGATCTTTCCAAAGAGTGTGGAGACAAAATGGACTGTTCCCCAAGCTCCACGGGCTCAGAGGGATTCTCCGACACACTCACAGCGCTATCTGCTACTCCAGGATCTGAGAGTGTAGCGTCAGCAAGGGGTTCTGCTTCTTCTGTAACGTGTGGCGTCGGGTGAGGAAGTTTCTTGACATGCGTCGCGTGGATCCAATGCTTCTTTCCAGCCACCCGCACTGCTGTCTGGGTGACCAACAGCACCTGGTAGGGTCCCCGCCAACGAGGCGCGAGGCAGGAAGACCTTTCGTAGGCCTTCACCAGGACCCAACTTCCAGGCTGAATATTGTGTCCTGGGCCCGTAAACCGTACAGGTAAAGCTGATTGAACCTGATGATAAATGAGATACAGGTTTTTAGTCAACTGGTTACAGTAGTCTACAAGCAATACATTTTCAACCTCTCTCAATGCTTTAGGCTTCGGAAGACCCCAAATATTAGCAGGTCTCCCCATCACTACCTCAAATGGAGAGAGCAAGGTCTTAGCTTGAGGTGTGGCACGCATGGCTAACAATACAATAGGTAAGGCGTCCAGCCATTTCAGTTTGCAAGCTTATTCTTTAGGATACCGTTATGTCTCTCTACCAACCCAGCACTTTGAGGATGTCTAGCCGAGTGAAATCGCTTTTCAATGTGTAGCGCTGTGCATATCTGCAAAATTACTGTTGCAACAAAATGTGGACCGTTGCCCGACCAAATTACTCTTGGCAGCCCAAATCGTGGGAAGAATTCCTTTACCATAGTCTTCGCAGTGGTCATGGCAGTAGCATCCTTAACGGGAAAAGCCTCAACCCATTTACTAAAAGCACAAATGATCACAAGGACATATTTTAGATTGTTACACCGTTCCATCTCAATAAAATCAAAGTGGATGACCTCGAAGGGAACAGAAGGAGGCCCAAAACTACCCCTTGGAGTTACTGTCCCCTTCCCCACATTGTGCTGTAAGCAAATCATGCAATTTTGGACATAGCGCTGTGCGATCTTCAAAATTTTATCATTTACTCAGACATGTTCTAACATTTTCGTGATCTGCTGAGCACACACATGCGTAGGACCGTGTGCCATCGTAACCATCGCCAGCACATATGAATCAGGGAGCAACCATTTTCCTTCAGATGTATCCACCCAACACCCATCTTCATCTAGTTTCCCCATCCCTTTGGCCCACTTTTTAGACTCTTCTATTGTGGCATCAGCTTGGATATCTCGTACAGACCCAATACCCTCATCTATTACACAGGCTTCTCTAGTTTCTCTTAGAGCATACATGTCTGCGCTAAGGTCTGTGGCCGTTTGCCTGGCTATTTGGTCAGCAAAAGCATTCCCTTTTCCCACATCATCTATGATCTTACGATGCGCTGCACATTTCATGATCGCTAACTGACTAGGGAGCGCGAGTGCCGAGAGCAATTGCACTATCAGGGGGCCATGGTGAATCTTGGTCCCATGTGAGGTTAGGAACCCTCTTTCCGACCAGAGCCTCCGAAAGTTGTGAGCCACCCCAAAGGCGTACTGGCTATCAGTATATATGTTTACTGTACGCCCTTCGGAGAGTTCACAAGCTCGGGTCAATGCTATAATCTCTGCGGCCTGCGCAGAGTTATGCGGAATTCTCTTAGTTTCAACAACCGTACTCAATGTAGTAACTGCATAGGCAGCTGTAGATGTACCATCCGGGAGTTTGTAGCAGGAGCCTTCACAAAACAGCTCCCCTTGCGCATTATCCAAAGGAGTATCTATAAGGTCTATCCTGCCCTTCGTTTCCTGTTCAGTAGTATACAGGCAGTCATGTTATTCTTCGTCACCGCAAACAGTATTTTGCGGGAAAGGTAAGAGTTCAGCCGGATTAAGAACACAACACCTCTTAATTTGAATGTGAGGGGCAAACAACGTTAATTCATACCTCGTCAGCCCTGCAGAGGTGAGGTGCTGTGTTTGGGTTTTATTCAATAGGACATCTACAGAGTGAGGTACCATCAGGGTTAAATCATGTCCTAGGACCATTCCCTCACTCTGTTTTACAGACACGGCAGCAGCAGCGACAGCTCGCAAACATCTTGGCAAAGCGCATGCGACAGGATCAAGGGCGGAAGAGTAGTAGCCGCACGGTCTATTCTTCCCTCCGTGTTCCTGTGTTAACACAGCCAAAGCACATCCATCACATTCATGCACAAACAACACAAAGGCCTTGTTGTAATTTGGAGTACCCAGAACCGGTGCAGAGCATAACGCGGCTTTGGGAAGCTCAAATGATCGTTGATGTTCCGACTTCCATGGCAGCGGCGAAGAAATGCCCTTCTTCATCAAGGCCACATCGGTTTTATCACTAGTGAGAAGTTTGGGATCCACAGCCTACAGTAAGAAGCCATACCTATTAAGGCTCTGACTTCCTTCTGTGTATTTGGAACAGACATGCCAGAAATATGTTTTATTCTTTCAGGTGTCAATCTTCTCCTCTCCTTTGACAGGAGATATCCTAAATAGGCGACCTCCTGACAACAATATTGAAATTTCTTAAGTGAAGCTTTATGACCATGTTCAGCCAAATGAATAAGCAACAATACAGTGCCTACTTTACAAGCACTTTCAGAATCTGCAGCTAAAAGCAAGTCATCGACATACTGAAGCAGTGTACAAGTAGATGGCAATTCAAGGGTGTCAAGCTGCTCTTTCAAAGCCCTACTATAAATGCTTGGACTTTCAGTATAACCTTGAGGTGCATGAGTAAATGTGAACGAACGTCCCCCAAGGTGAA
Organism: Ambystoma mexicanum; assembly: GCF_040938575.1. NCBI lineage: Eukaryota > Metazoa > Chordata > Amphibia > Caudata > Ambystomatidae > Ambystoma > Ambystoma mexicanum. The sequence goes on along the minus strand of NC_090925.1, from coordinate 609,531,060 downwards.
CGCGAACAAATATCTACTATCCTTGTGTATAGGAATACTGAAGAAAGCATTCTTCAGATCCACAACACTAAAGTGAGTAGCTGTAGCAGGGATCATCGTTAGTATCGTTGTAACATCAGGCACAATTGGAAATTGTGGGGCGACAACTTTATTAATAGCGAGTAGATCAATTATGAAACAGAATGGGATTGCATTGTCGCCTTTCTTGTACACGGGTAAAATCGGACTGTTACATAAACTACCTGCAATCTCTTAGATCACTCCTCGATGCACAAAATCGGAGACAATGCACTTCAAAGCACGCTCGCCCTCAACTGATATTTTATATTGCGGAATGCGTGGTAGTTTAACTCCATGTTTCAAAACTATTTTAACGGGTTCAACCTGTAGTACTCCGACATCATTGTCGTCAATCACCCACAAACATTCCGGGACAGCGCTAAACTCAGGAGGCAAAGGTCGAGTCAAAAACTGAGAACTGGGAAGTTGCTGTGGTGAAACCGTCAGTCGCACTCCGTCAGAGGAACAATGAATTACTGCATTTAGTTTTTTCAACAGATTTAACCCCAGCAAATTCTCTCCACAGTTTGAAGTCAAGAGGAATGGACAGTGGTCCGTAAAGGGACCCAAAGAAACAGGCACTGGCGAAGAAACCGGAAAAGCAACTGGTATGCCAGAAAACCCTACAGAAACATTAGTTTGCCCTGACAGTGGAATGTTTGGAACCCGAGAATGATCAATGGAGCACTTCTGTGCTCCAGTGTCTATCAAGAACTGATGTTTCCTATTTCCCACTAACAATTCAACGTAGGGACCTTTTTGACTAACGGGAATAGGTGAAGGTTCCAAACCCTGCTTCGGGCAATCCTAACGAAATAAAATGTCGTCGGAAGGAAGCTCTTCAGAAAGGTAGGCAGCAGAAGGGTGATCAAATATGTTTCTCGTGTCCACACTCGAAGTCTGATTATCCAGTGAAAAAGGTTGCTGAGGATCTTGCGAGAACTGACCTCTATCAGGGCCCCCCACTCCGGGGCGACCTCTAGGTCGTCTACCCATACTCCCAAATGTGTTGTTTGACCTTTGTCGAAGGATGGGGCACTGTGCACGCCAATGACCTTCCTGGCGGCAATTGGCACATTGATTAATATTCACAGGACCCAAGGGGACGTTCCCTTTCGGAACATACTGACCTCTGGTCTGTGAATTACCTCCTCTGGGATTTCTAACAATTTGCTGTAACAATACTTTAGTCTTAAAATCTCCTTTCCTCTTCTCTATTCTCTCTTTTTCATTATTAACACGGTTCTCATAATACTGAGCCATGTGCAAAACTTCAGATTGGGATTTCGCCTGCCAAGCGCTCTCAGAGGACATAATCTGTGACTGGATGTCAGGCAGCAATCCACGCACAAATTTGTCCACAAACAACCTTTTCCAGACTCTATGCCCAAGCCCTGTCCACTGAAGTCAGAGAATACCTGTTCGAATCGATTAAAGAATTTGGTGGCACCTTCAGATTTTCCTTGAACACAGTCCGTAAACTGTTCCCAAATAACTATTTTGTCAGGAATTATGGTTTTCAATTTTGCAACAATTCTATCAGGCAAAGTGAGTATTACCTGAGGTGGTTTCTCACCAGCTGGTCTTTCCCCATCAAACCTAGTTATGTTAGCCCACGTATTTCCCAACCCTGGCACATCGTCTATTGTTCGAACCTGCTTCCATAAATCTACGGGCAGGAGTACAGGGAATAGCAAGTCAATATCACTTAGGGTGAACACAGAGGACTGTAAAATGGACTCTATCTCTTTGTAGAATCCTGTTGGATTTTTCCTAATATCGGGAATTGATTGTCTAATAGTGTTCACTTCCTGTCGCGAAAACGGGACGTGAACAAATTGCGATACATAATGTGCAGGGATGTCCACAGCGGGTGCACCTGTCCCAACGTTCGCGGGAATCTCAACCTTTGGGACTAATGTCGGAGGAACCTCTCTCTTTGGCAACTGAGATATAGGTAATTCCGATCGCTTACTAAGCAACAGAGCCAGGTCGAGCGCTAAGGCAGCCTGAATCACCTTCCTCTGCATTTCTACTGTATACTGGCTATACGTGTCATACACTTCATCTGGCGGTATTGATGAATCCGAGATCCATCGAATCGCATCTTTGGTACAGATTCGTACTTCCTCAGATGCTGATTTACGACACGGAAGGAACCGTTTCTGTACATACATACTGTCGTCTTCATCATCCTCATCCCGTAATCTTTCTAAGTCCTTCCTATACTCAAATAACCTCTCAACATGACCATGTACTTTCTCCTCAGTGTCCCTCAAAAGCGCTAAAGTATTTAGATCCCTCAACCCTTGTGGGAGATCCGTATTATGTAATCTACCCCACATTACACATAAATAAGTCCCCAAACCTTCAATGAAAACATTTTTCTCGGGAAAATTGCTCATATTTGATAATGTGGAAAAAACATCAGCTTGATCACCTCTCTCCATACAATGCTTAGCCCATGCAAATAATTCCCGTTTCTTTTCTGCAGAAACAGTATTACGAGTGACAATCTTTGACCCCGCACCTTGATCAACTTCAGTCGGTACAGAACCACTCAGGAGCGGAGGTGCGGGCAAATTCAATGGAGGTGCGACTATCGGCGCAAGGGGAAGAAGTGGTACAGTAGGTGGAGGAACAACAACTAGAGGAACAGGAACAATAGGTTGTACAGGGGGAACAGGAATAACATCAGGAATAACAGCCGGAATGGGCAAAGCACCAGGGAGAGGATCATACGGAGGTGGCGCAGAGGCACCAGGCCTTCGCTCGTTTAACAATTTATCAATAAATTCTTCGGAAACATGAAAATCTTTAGAGAGATAGATTTTCTGGATACCGAGTGAGAAAGCCCTATCCATATTCTTGACTGACTCTGAATGTTTTTCCTTATCATATAACAACGCCTTTTCGGCATTTGTTTTATGACGGCGTGCATGTTTATCCCTACTTTTAAGCTGCTGCAACGCTTCTTTTTTCCAATTCTGCAAAACATCAAATGCTGCAGGTATGGCCTTTTTCTTTAGCAAGACCGATTCTAGGTATTCAATACGGGGGATCTCGAAACTACCATTGATTGGCCACTGAAATTCGGAGGCATGTCTGGTTTGTCTGTGCCAAATATCATTAAATACTATACTTCCAATGCCATGCTTACAGTACATAGTACATGCCGGCGACCCCTCCTGTGGTGCCGGGCAGCTAAATTCCAAAGATTGTTGATCGCTGCGGAACAGAGCCCTAAAGAAGCTAGACAATTTCCCAGGCATTTCACAAAAATTTGGTGTTACCTGGTCAATAATTGTGTCTGCAGATACAATACGCCAAATTCAAATTGTCAGGGTTAAATTAAGAGTCGGGTCACGACTACACCTGACCAAACCTAAGGAGGACCGTACGGTTTACCAAAGAACTTACCTAACGAATTTTACCTTGGCCCTCATTACGACCCTGGCGGAAATCGAAAAACGATGGCGGAAATGTAATACCGCCATCGAATACCGCTCGGTGCGATTATGACCCGTCACCGTAAAGTACGATGCCATCAGCGACACCGTAGTGAACGCCAACGCTAACTGCACCAAGTACGCGCACGCGCGCCATGCAAAACCGTAATTACCACCATGGCGCAACGGTACGCGAATTCTGACCCTAGCGGACATTTACTTAACGCCATCAAGCATGGCGGAAAGTACCATTCCGCCATGGTGAGAATTACGGCATCGTCAACCAACCGTAAATGGCCCTACTGAGTGCCTGTACACCACTCCCTGCCCACATTGCACAACTCCTCGTAGGTGCAATGAAGTTACACAATGCAACCAGTGAAATGTACAAGTCACCCATGCATGCCAACGAACAAATGAATGTAGGGGCTCCAAGTGCCTTGTGAGTGGCCATCCATATTTGGCATGGCACCATTGCCGTACTGATGCAGCACAGGCATGTGAAGGTTCAAGTACAGCAATATGAACTGAAACATGAGACAAAACAACAACAGGCCCCCATCGCTTGACACCAGTGTAAGGCAACATTCAAAGCAGTATCCTGAGGGAGACTGCACCAGCCCTGTACCCTTGCCAGTAAACAAACCAACCATCAGCATAAGCATGTACCACACAAGTTGGCAGAGTGACTGAGCAGCCAGGCTCATCTCAAGAGGGGCCAATGGGAGCTGCAGGGCACAGATGGCACGAATACAGAAGCTATTCCAATGGACATGACCTCAGTCTCCCTCCAAGAAACGCACGCAAACACAGGCACCTGTGACCAGCCATTTTCTGATAATCACATCATTCCACCAATCCACCTGGCTGACCGGTATCTGTTACACAAAAGCTAATCCCCCGCCCCTGAGCATGACATCATTAAAACAGTCATAATGGCAGCCCCCATCCCTGACCTTACTGGGCTTCGTAGGCAAACGCGGCCAGTACAGTACCACGCAACTATACTCAGAAGCCGGAACCCAATGCAGATCTTCTCACAATACATCGCTCCACAAATAGGAATATGCTACATTACTTGCAAAGAATAACGCTACACGGTTGATATCAGAATCAAATTTTAATGCACATCAAATTCACCAAGCCCATACAGCTATTAGGTCATAAACTCCAAAATATTTTTCATTACTGTGGGCTGCATCCGCAATAAATGACCAGCTTCTTCTTGTGTGACGCCCTGTTCCTTCATGGTACACAGGGGCTACATTCACGTCCAAAAAGGCAACATGGAAGCGCCTATAACCGCAGGGCCGTCCCATTAGGTAGGCACTAGTCCAGCTGAAAGGTTGATATGTAGCTCCTAGCCACTAGTACTGCGTAAGGGCATGTGGCCCATTGGCGATCGTCCCATAAGATCGTAATGGTGCTCCACTGATTAACTCGAAGCAGCAGGTGTCGGGAGTAAAAGCCATCTGCAGGAGTGGCATACAGATGGCAGCGGCAAAAGGGGAGGAGATACCTGTCACCCAAATGAAATGAAAAAGAATAGTATGGGCATCAGAACTTCATTTGTATTACTCACTTCAATGATCACACTAAATCTACAGCCATATGCATGCTAGCCCACTCAAAAGGATTATTTCCACCCAAAAATCACTTGCGAATCATAACTATATAAATCGAGGTGAAAACACTATTACAAACGAGTGTTTGTGTGCATGCGTCTGTTAAGACAGAATCCATTAGATGGGATTAGTAACGTGCATAGACACAAGTGTTTGAAGGCGCGTCGAGACAGGGAGGGTTCAACAAGGGCAGATAGACGATGGTCCCACTATGGCAGCTCTGCATCACATAGCGCAGGGGAAGGGGATAGATTCCAAAAAGCCATGTACATGGCAAACTCTCAATTAAATCATCTGTCCATGCATCCATACATCATTCCCTCATCCCGGTATAAAAACGCCTGATTATTTACTCACATCACATTTGAAATTTCCATTGAGTCTGTGCGTAATGCAGTCTGCAAAATCCACTGTGCTCCAGCCCGGAATTCTAGTGTTGTGAAGTAACATGTATTTGGGAACGTCCTGCCTTATCGTCCACTACGCTATTGCGCATCCCATACTATTCATATCAATCATTGCATTCTCGCCATGGACCCTGTCCCAAGGACATTAAACAATAGAACGTTATATTTGCAGTCAGACCTGTGGGCGTCTCCTCGCCGCTAGCTGAAAACCGAAAGCGCTGTCCTTCGAATTCCTCATTTGCAACATCACGTCGAAAAGGCATCTGTGATCGCTTGAAATCACAAATTCATCCATGTAGTGCGGCAGTGTGTGAAAATGGCAACTGGCTTCACTCACAAATGGGACGCCCCGCCCGTCGGTGAACCTCGGTACAGTGCTGCATGAGGGTCCACCGTTAATCGAGTACTACATTCCACTGACCCTTCACAAGTTTGTTCGCGACTGCAAAGATAGTATGTGAAACAATGGGACCATAGCAGAATGAACATATAAACCAATATTTCACTGCCATCAGGATTAAATACATGATTGTAATAGCAAGATGCCATGCATCACATTGCAGCGTTGTGTGCGGGACGTGCTCGCCCAAAGGGGATTGCAGTTGGCACAGGTGGAATGAATCACCACAGGTGGAGGCTATACAGCCTGAAAACACATAAATTGCACACCCAACCCCCTCCCACAACCACACCCACTCCAAAATGCTACCGGCAGGACTAGCGATGTTGGCCCTGGGGGACCTGATAGCACTGCAAGTACTCCAACTTCAAGAAGAAGACGAACACCAACTACTACAACAACCGGCCGCACAGAGGAGACGCAGGAGGAGGAGGAGGGCAAGGCAGGGCCAGCAAGGGCCACCAGCACAGCCACTACCACCACGCAGGCAGCCCGCAATCCCACGCCTCCGAGCTCATCCGTTCAACCTCACTGCTGAGCAGATCCACACCCTCTACCGTTTGGACGGGGACACCATAACCGCCATTGTGAACATGACACACGCTGACCTTGTCAGCATGATAGATAGCCCAACCGCCATCCCACCCCTACTGAAGGTGGTGTCTGTACTCCACTTCCTGGCCACAGGCACCTACCAGCACACAGTCGGACAGTTGCATGGCATTTCACAGCCACTGTTGTCACGGACACTATCGCAAGTGCTCGATGCCCTCCTGAAGCACGCAGACGACTACATCTCTTTACCACGCTCGGAGCAGGAGATTACAAACACAAAAGTGGGATTCCATGCACTGGCCGGCATACCGGGTTGCATTGGTGCCATCGACTGCACCCATGTGGAATTGGTTGTCCCACATGCCAATGAGGCCCAGTACCGCAACCGGAAACAATATCATTCTCTTAATGTACAGATGGTGTGTGACTCCAACAGGATCTTTACACATTGTTGTGCCCGATTTCCTGGATCAACCCATGATTCTATGGTCTTGAGGAACTCTACAATACCACGCTACATGGAGCGACACGCAGGGAACAGATCCTGGCTACTCGGTGAGTCTCATTTCATGCATGATAATGTGGGGTATGTGATGCGGCAATGACCTGGCAGGAAGGGGGGGGGGATGCATACGTAGCAATGTCATTCCACAAACATCCTTTATTGTCCACATACAGGTGATGCCGGGTATCCACTGAAGAGATGGCTCCTTACACCACTCCGGAACCCACAGAACCAGCATGAGGAGGACTACAACCATGCCCACTCACGTACCCGTGTAGTCATAGAACAGGCATTCGGCCTACTGAAGGGTCGTTTCCGCTGCCTCAGCAGGTCTGGCGGGGCACTCCTGTACCGCCATGAGAAGGTTGCAAAGATGGTCATGGCATGTGTCATGCTACACAACATGTGCGTACGTAGAAATGTGCCCATGCCCCCTGACGCAGAACTGCAAGCACCTGAAGATGGTCATGATGAGGGTGGGGATGTGGCAGCACCTCAAGGAGTCCGCGAGGCACAGGAGGCCCGTGAAATTTGTCAGAATATCATAGATTCATGCTTCTAGCACTCACGCCTGGTGGCTGATACATGGACACGGGACTTGTGGCACTGTGTGTGTCTGGAACATGCACAATGTGGACTGTACGCCAATAAAGGCCTCGTACACAAAGATCAATGTCCACACATCTCATTGGATGATTATGTAATGTTTATAGCATATGTGAAATTATATTACACACCCCATCGACCCGCCACCCAAGAAAGCCCAACACCCCCCTCCACCCTCCTACCTCCCCCCCGAACACCAGTGTCCAAAGATGCTCATTGTCAGTGGGCAGACGCTATTGCAAGCCCCCTCTCCGGGTATCAGGGGCACCCCTGCCTGTGGAGCGCAGGTTCCTCCCAGATCTACGTTGGGGGCTGCCCTGGACGGAACTTGCAACGGATGATGTCTCTGCCTGCTCACGTCCATGCATGTCCCTAAGGGTTTGTGAGAGCTCAGTGAGCACACGGCGCACAGCGGCAAGTTCACCACATACGTCTTTGGACGTTGGACGTCGCATGCAGTTCCCCCCTCAGGCTCTCGGTGCTTCTCTCCATTTGTACCCTTAGTGTCTCTGTACTTCTCTCCATTTGTGCCCTAAGTGTCTCAGTAGATGTTTCTATGACTGCCTTAGAACCCCCACATTCATCAGCATGCTCCTTGAGGAGCGTGGCCAGTTGCTGCTGTTGCACGATCACCTGGTCGAGGGACTGTTGCCTCTGCTGGGCCATGGCCATTTGCGGTGGTGTCACAGAGGGGCTGATCACCTCATGTTGCCTTGCCACAGGGCTTGTGGGGGATGGCCAGTCGTCGTCTTGTGGGTGCCCATGCGTGGTATCCTCATGGTGTACGGGATGAAACAAACAGAGGGATTGAGACAGGTCATGGATGGGTCCTACATCGACAGCACCGTTTTCTGTGTCGGAGCATGCTGCCATTATTGCAGTGTCACCTATGGTGCTGCTGCCACCAGAAGCAGTGCCTTCTGTGGCATCCATTGGGGGGACCTGTGGTGCTGCTGTTGTGGGCATGCTGGCTGCTGGGGTGCCCGTTGAAGTCCCCTCCTGTGTGCTGCCACTTGATTTGTGCTGCTGCCGTGTCTTGATCCGTGCAGCTGAGGTGGAGGGTCTTTGGCCGTTGGTCTTGGCCCTCTTTGCAGGTGTGCTGGTAGGGGTGTCCTGGAGCTCGTCGTTTGAATCGGACCCTGTGGTGGAGTAAAGGAGGGCGAGCGTTATTTATGGGTCTGTGGAAATTGGAATGGCAATGTATCACATGCATTGGGGTGGTACCTGAGGGTTATTTGGGTCAGGGCCTTGGAGGTGGTTTCATTTTTGTGTGGATTGAGGATGCAGTTGTTTTGCAGCCTGCAGTTAGGGTGTGCATGCTGCACGTGTAGAGGGTGTTTTTAGGATTTTTGATTATTTATGTATTTAATGTGACTTTTAAAGTGCGCTATCAGGCCAATGTATGTGGACGTTCTCCTGGACATGTGTTTCTGTTGCACTATGTGGACACATGGTACTTCACATGATTGGACATTGTGGATTTAGCATTGTTTTATTTGGCCCACCTACCTGATTCTTCGGATGTCTGCACTCCTTTCTCCATCCCTCCGACTCCCTCTATACTCTCCATTCCAATGGTGGAGGCACAGATTTCTTCCCAGGGGGTCAACTTGATGGGTGATTCCGATCCTCCCCCGGTAGCTGTGGCAATGTTACGGTTGGCTGATAGTATGCTCCGTACGCGTATCCGCAAGTCGTCCCATCGCTTTCTGCATTGCTGTGGGTTGCGGGGTGCGGTCCCCACCGCACTTACCCGCTGTGCCACCAGGGCCCATATGGCCTTCTTGTTCGCAAGTGCCGTCCTGGTCATTTGCGTCGAGAAGACGACGGCAGCATTCTCCTGGAGGGTCTCTGTGAGCACGGTGAGTTCCTCATGGGAGAAGTGGACCTGCCGCTTGCGGTCGCACGCTTTTTTAGCAACTTTTCCCATTTTGATTGTTTTGACTAGGGTGGCTAACGGGTTGGGATGTGTCTCAGGGTCGGATTTGTAATGGTTGTGTTGGGATTCTGATTTTGTAGGTGTACGGCGTGCTGTTTCCCGTTCCGGCCCCATGTTTTTACTTCCGTTTCCGTATATTTACGGTCAGCGTATTTTGCGATTACCGCTCATTACGGTGACCGCTATGATGGGTGGCGGAATTGCACCTAGGGCGCCGTACGACGGCGGTGAGGGGCGTTTTGGGGACATTTCCGCCATCGCGGACTTTGCACTTCCGCCATGGCGTAATGCTCGTGCCCGATGGGTCAGAATTAGCCGCACTTTACTCCATCGTGCAATGGCGGAAACGCTATTTACGCTATGGCGGTCAGGTCAGTTACTTTCCGCCAGGGTCGTAATGAGGGCCCTTGTGTTTGGTGGTTTCGACAAATCTGCCCGCCTCAAAAATGGACCCTCGTCAAGATGCCGTGTCAGACCACACGACTATCGTCCAAGGATCGGATCGTGCAGCGCTGCCGAGGTATCGCGTCTCGTTCGGTCGGGCCCGCAGTATCACACCGTCCGATCCCGGTTCGATAGCCTGCATCAACCCTCAATGATCCAGCATCAATCTTGAGGGTCCCTATTCGGGCGCCAACTGTGAAAACAGAATAATAATATGAGGCCAGGAAGCCCAAAAAGAAACACACCAACACAGGTTACAAAGAAACATACAAGTGCTTTATTTCAAGCTACCACAGTTACCAAGTCAATTGACAAACGGATAGCTATTCGGCTCTCAGTATAAGATAACGAACTTCAACGAGGGTTCGATGTGTTAGTGAGAGAGCGCATATTGGAATACCTGGGCCTTTTATACAATTTGTCCAGCCCTTGGCCAACCCTCTTGCGGGTTAACGATTCTGCGAAATATTTAATTCTGGTCTTAGGGTTCCTTGCCAGGTCAATCCTTTAATATATGCATTTTCAATTAGTTTTGCTGATATAAGTAGTACATTTACATATAGGTCAACAGTAGGACAAGGTCTCTGTTCGCGACCCTGACAAGTGGCCTGCAGGCATATTAATTATTCAGTTGTACGGAGGTCACAATGGCCAGAATCTTACTCAGAATGTCATTTGGCCTCCATTTTGATGTTCAGGGTGACTTCTACATAACAAGAGAACCTAAAATGGCAGTTTAATCCAAGATGGCGGCATACATTAATTTCTCTAAGGTCAAGACCTTGTCATGGAATTTGTTCGCGCATGATGTTTAGACAACTTGGCGTAGGCCAATACACATGCAATTATTACAATAGGAGGCATAATATTGTTTCTATTCCGACAGGTATACCTAGGAAGCCCCACACAGCGTAAAAGAACCTGTGGTGTGGTGAATACACGGATCGCCTGTAAGATAACTCCTTGACTTTATGCAAATATAGCTTGCTGTGGCATTGTCATTTCCAATTTGAGAACGTTTTTTGGTCTTTCATTCAGGGATATCCATCCCATGGTGGGGGGGGTTGTGGTATGGGGGGTGTATGAATGAGCCATATACTATGCAGAGTAGGGATTAGGGGGAGGCACAGCAATGGGATGCCCCCGCTATGGCTCTGATTTTAAAGCGAATGACAACATTTGCCGTACTCGTTTCGCAGCAGCAGGCAGTAAACAACAGCCTGAGCAAGAAGGGATGCACTCGTGCAGCACCAGTGCGTCAGAGCATCATAATTATCAGTATCACCGTATTCAGCTGCTAGTCACTGCTCCCTCTGCACCTCAGTACTAAACAGCGAAAAACAGCAGCCACCCTTGACTCCGCAGACGGGTTTCACGCTGCAAGGGTGCCGGCAAGTTGATTTTATAAGTCAGTTGCTGGATGGGCGTGTTCCCAGCCCTTGATGCAAATGGAGCCGCGCGAGTTCCAAAAGCCCTTTCCAAGTAAAAACGTTTGCCTCAGCAGCATGTGCACAAACGTTTTACCAAGCAACAGATTGACCAATGTGGTGCATCATATTTCCTGGTATTGTTTTAAACTAGTATTATGCCCCCCACCCCAAATAACATTTGAATCTAGGGTAGTTTCTATTGGCAAGAGATTTATGATTTCAATTTTCCCAGTGCAATGGTGGCACATGTGATCTAACTAAACATCTAATAATGTGCCACAGTTTGTTCACTGTTTGTTCACTGTGCATCCAGTAATTGTATCGGACACAACATGTTCTGAATGATATGCAATATTCATATATTGAAATTCTTCCTCTGTTAGAAGTCCTATGTTTTCCCAATGTTTACTCATTATGCTCCAGTCTTCTTGTAGTTTTATAATTGGATTACTAAGAAGTTTCTTGTAGCATTGTTCATCTGCAAGGTGTTGATTTTGTTACCTCCCTTGTCGGCCATTTTCACTGTGATTTCTGCATTGTTTTTAAGATTTGTGATGGCTTGTTTTTCTGCCAAAGTTAGATTGTTTTTGATCTTTGGTTTTTGTTTCTTGAGATACTTGCATCTTAAATCTTTCTGAACCGCTTTGTAGAAGATATCTACCACATTGCCTTCCGGTAGTTGCGGAATAAAGGTAGATTTTGGTTTTAAATGAGTACTTGCTGCTAGTCCTAATAGGATGTTCTGTTCTTCCGCAAAAGTTTCGATTGTGTGTGTTTCGGGTAAATTTAATAGATCCACAGTATTCAATACATGATCCACTGTTAGTTCTGATGCCGGTTGTTTTCTTTCTTTTGTATTTTTGTTAGTAGTATTAAGAAAGTGAAGTTTTAATTTTAACTTTCTACAATTGAGGAAAAGATCAGTTGTAGTATCAAAGTAATTCCAATTATTGGAGGGACAGAAAGATATTCCCTTGTTAAGTGCTGAGATGAGTTGAGGCAAGAGATCAGAGCTTGTCAAGTTCACGGTCAAGTTTTCCTCTGCTGGTTTTTGGATCTTGTTTGGATTCCCAGTTGGTTGTCCTGTTGATTTCCTGACATACGATCAGTGTCCCCTTGAGCCCCTCTTCCTTTGTTTGGTAGGGTTGAGGGTACTTTGGCCCAGCTTGGATAGCTTCGCATTTTCTTGTATTGTTGGTATTCCTCTCAAAAAGATGTTGATGATGGTGGAATTGTATTGTCAACTTGGTCCGTAGGTGCCTCCATTATGTGCGATGGTGGTTCCAGATCTTTATCGCTGAAAGAGTCAGTATCTGATGTTTGTGGTGTTTGCTGGAATTTAGATTGTCCTTTTGGTTTTGGAGTTGGTTTTGAACTAAATTTAGCTGGAGGTTTATGAAATGTATATACTCGTTTAAATTTATAGTCCAATTCGTCCCTTTGGAATTGTCGTTGTTTTTTAAGTTTGGTGGCTTCCATATGGTGATCAATGATTTTGTCAATAATTTCATAATTTGTAAAGGTTTTTTCAGGAATGTTGAGTGCTTCAATCTGTTCTTTAATTTGCGTGATTTCTGTAAGTAATTGTTTGTGTGTTTTTTTTCGCATTGATAATAAGTTTATGTATCATTTCTTTAGACGTATTGGTTAGTAACTCTTCCCAATCTTTTAAGCTGTCTATGTCATCCTCTTTAAATGAAGGGAAAATACATATTCTTAAACCCCGTGGGATTCTTCCTACTTGTAAGTATTTCTCAAGGGTTTTGATGTCCCACCATCTTGACATTTCTTGCTTCAATAGTTTTTCTTGTTGAATGAATAATTGTCTAAGTGGCAGTTTTCTAAACGTTCAATTAGAGTAAGAAGGCTACAGTTTATGTACACTGCTGCAAAACGGCGATCCATTTTATATAAGTAAACATGAGCGAAATGTTTTCAACAGACACACAGGACCAGAGGGAGGAACGTTTAGACAAGACATGTACAAACCACAAGTGAAGGTATCTGCATTATGTCCTTTTTTTAATTTGAATGGTTATATTTCTTCACAATTCGCTAAGAAGTTACATGTTCATTAATCCAATGAAAAAAAATATATATGACAATTTAAATCATTGATAAAACCAACGTTGTAGAGATTTTTCAAGTAAACTACAAGTAACGTATATTATAATGTTGATGCATTTGTTTGCATAAGGAAATAACAGGAAACAACCGATTGGTATTTTTCAGAGTGAAAGAATATTTAGAAGCATATCGCAGCTATTGAACATAAATGGAAGTTTCACAAATTACCTAAGGGTTCACTCCCTCTCAGATTCCAAAGAAACACAATGGAAACGACCCTCTAACAACATAATTACAAAACTACATTAGAACCTCCTGAAGAACCGTCCTAACAAAAGTCGGGGAAACACGTGTTGAGGTTTCTTTAAGAAAGAGGAACTTTGAAACAAAAGCAAAAACAGCACCAACAGCATTAAAAGTGAGGTTTCTTTAAGAAAGAGGAACTTTGAAGCAAAAGCAAAAACAGCACCAACAGCATTATAAGTCAATTTAAGGAATACTCATCTAAATTATACCCAGCAAACCAACTGAATGGAACAATACTAATTCAGTGAATGTGTTGTATTCAATTAAAAGGCGCAATTCAAAACATTACAGCAGTTTTTAGTCTTTTTTTGTTATTTATACCATGGTCAGCCTTTGGGTGATCTGTAAGTTTGAATTAGCAGCCTAACTTAGCACTCTAAATTTCTATGTTCAACTAACATATATTTACCAAAACATAAGGGCGCCAGTAACCGCTTTAGAGGCTGAATTTCTCATTTATTCTATACAATTAATATTTACAGTGGAAAAGCAACATAGAGCAGCAGAGGGAAGCGGGAGGGGGAGGTGAGATAGGGAAGAGTGTATTCAGAGTGTATTCAGTTGAAGAGTGGCGTTTTTAGCATTTTCCGGAAGGCTGTGGGGGAGGTCTTGGCTCTGAGAGCCAAGGGTAGGGCATTCCAAAGTTTAGGTGCTAGGTATGGGAATCCAATCCTGCCTGCTTTGGCCCTGTTAATGTGCGGGATGTGTAATTGGTTAGAGTAGCAGGTTCTTGTGGGGCGTGTGGATGTGGTTCTCGCAATGGTCTCTGATAGGTATGATTGGGCTGTGAGGGACAGGCATTTGTGTGTGAGAGTAAGGATTTTGAAAGTTATACAATCTATTATGGGAAGCCAGTGTGCTGCCTGCCTGGCTTGTGTGATCCGGTCTCTTTTGGGAATGCTCAGTGCTGCTCTAAGAGCATTATTTTGTGTGATTTGGAGACTTTTTATATTTTCTGCCGACGTGCCTGCTAGGAGGGCATTGCAACAGTCTAGTTTAGCCCCAATGGTGGCTCTAGCTATTGACAGACAGTTTGGTTTGGACAGGTAGGGTTTAACTGCATTTATAAGTTTGGTGGTGTGAGCGGAAGCCGAGATGATGGCGTTAACCTGCCTATTCAAAGATAAGGTGAAGTCTAAGTAGACCCCTAAAGTCTTGACTAAGGAAGATATGGGGGTGATGGTGCTGTCTATGCTGAAATTACTGTATTGCTGGCCTAGTCTGGCCAAGGTCATTTTAGATCCGAGAATTATAATCTCAGTCTTTTCTCCGTTAAGACAAAGGTCACAACTTTCAGAAGTGAAGAAAGTTCAACTGCATAGCACTGCGTGTCAACTTAGCTTTAAAGGGCATGGCATCACTGCTTGGATGAAGGCATTCTGTGGGACTATTACAAAATCAAACAATATGTCTCAGGACCAGATTCTCAAAAACAAGTGTAAATAAAAAAGCAGAGAGGATGTACCTTATAAATTAGCATTTGTTTCAGAGATGCGCAGGTCATCTTATTCTCGAAGGTGACCTGTGCATTTCCGTGGTCACAAGTGGCGCTGTCCAGTCCCTTTGCATACATTAGTGTCAGCAACACACTCCCTGCACTAATGAATGACAGGCTGCAAACGCTTGCATGTTTCCTGGGAGGGAGTGCACTTCATAGTGATGGGGTGTTAAAGGGCTCTTCACAGTGAAATGTAAAAATAAGCATATCCCTATTCGAGGGATAAAAATACAAGTAGGACAGCAGCGGTTCAAGCCGCTGCTGTCACACTTTAATAAAAATACATAGATGACAGGGTCATAGATGACCCTGTCCTGACTTGTGCACCCCCCTGCACTTGTAACGATCAGGCGCAGGGGAATGTGATCATTTTCTGTCCCTTTAAAGGCGCACCCTGTTTGTGGATTTCGGATCTGCGCTGAAAGGTGTACAAACACCCCCTTATTTGCACAAATGTGCGATGTGGGTGGAAATGCTCTGCAGGGATGTACATGTGACCTTTAAAGCTGCATCGTGCCACTTGAGAGCAGGGGCTGCAGATGTCAGGGGGCTGCTACTTCAAAGGTACATGAATACATTATGTTTTTGGCATGGAGTTTTATGGAAGAAGGGGTTTGATAAGAAGATTGACGTTTCGAGACAGAACTACCTGCATCAATAAAAATTATAAAGCTGGTGGTCTTTCACACCCTCAGATAAGGCAATCCATCACAACCTGTTTGACCCCTGATACAACCCTGACAGGTGACACCACCTTTCTGACCCTTCTGACCCATATCAAACTCTTACTCCTGTGCCCCCTCATTCCCGCACACACACCCACCACTCTGCTCCTGGCGCCACCATCCACCAACTGGCCCCTACAACCTTCTCTCTCTTATTCAGAATCCCTAGTCCATGGCTCAATTCCCTGCTCCTGTGACCACTACCATTGGGCAACTCCCTGCATGACCAGTATGCCTCCTTCCATGCCTCACAACACCAGGCACACACCAGGAAGGTGCTTCAGCAACAAAGTTCACGGGCTAGAAGCCGAAGGTCCTGATGGCGGGAACCGTTAAGGTGGTGGCACGCTTCATGGATCCTGCGTGACTGAAGATCTTGCAATGCCAGTGCAACAACATCTGGAAGGCCTTCCTGCAAAATGCAAAAGCCACTCTGACAACAGCTTGCAAGGTGGCTCTGATCCGGAAGTGCTGGCTGAAGAGGCACATCCAGAAGCTGTCTGTCAAACACACCATGGGGAGTGCCTGCAGGAGGCGGCTAAATAGACCATGGGATGAGCAAATGCCGACTATGATTAATGTCAGAATCCTTGAAGGAACTTGAGAAGTCAAGATTGGGGGTAAAGGTGAGTGCACAGCACGCATGCAAAACAATCATCAACAAAATCATTGGCAAAGAGCGAGGGTGTGTCCAGGTCATTCAAATTGTCCTACAAATTGGCACCAGCTCCAAGGCAACCCTCACCCTTCCCTTGCGATCAGTACGGACTAGTGATAATAACAATGTCTGCACCCAAAGACATGTCCCTGCTGCCGATGTGCCTGCACCCAAACACCACTACTTCCCATGTTTACATGCGAAGATGATAACCACTTGAGGTGAAATAGTTGTATGTGCACACCTGAACACACTCATTAACCCAGAATTTGTTTGGCAGCCTCATTGAACGATAGTTGACATAATTTAATATGCCCAAAAGTGTTCATTAACAGCGAAAACGCACCAGTGGCCTACACCACTTTGTAACCACCCTAGGTACATGGAGTCACGACTGAACGGTACTCCTTGTGGGCATATGAATGTGTGCATATCTTCCTGTACATTATGTAGGCCCAGTGATTCACATGTTCTCAGCAGGTGAAGAGACACGAATACACGAAGGGGTGACAGCAGGGAGACTAAGCACACAGCATGTGGTGTGCCACCAATATCAGCCGTGTCATGTGTGGTGGTTGCCTCAGTGCTCAGCATGTGTCCAGCAGCATCAGTAATAGGTCAGTAGTTCAAGTTGTGAGTCTCTTCCCATGCAATAACATAGTTTACCAAAGCCACAAAATGCTGCATGACATCATGCACACAGAGGGGACAAAAGTATCAGAGTCTCCCTGGAAGACACATGCATGTGTGGATTAAAGACATGGGCTTTTTGTAGCAGACGCTGTAGAAGGCAATGGCCGTTTTGTCACATGACCCAAATGTACTGAACCCAGTACAGAACAGAAATACCCTGGAGTTGCACAAGACATGCTTAAACTCGTGTATATGCCAATCCCATGTGACTAAGACATGAGAGGCGGTGTGCCACTCAAAGTGCTGACATGCACAGTGTCCTCACCTCACAACCGACAGCTAATACCATGTGTTGTGCATGCACTATGGGGTGTGCTGCATATATGAAATGGTTGTATGGCCATTGTAAGCGATATTCAATCAACACTACAGCCAAGTCAATGCCTAGTCTGGGATGCTGAGGAAAACCCTTATTAATGTATTTTTATGTCTAGTTCAGTACTCTGGATGACCACCCTTGTATAACACCCCCCTCTTAGAATCCCCCTGGCCCCACTGAGCCAAGAAGTAGGTTTGTTTTGCAAATTAAAAGGTTTATTTGATAATTTAAACAATATATATATATCACACTTTATAATAAATTAATATCTGATAGTACACTTAGACATATGATGTTGATCAACAATGGGTAATCTGGCACTAGGACACTTCTTTACAATCAATGAGGAGTTAGTATAGGATGGATAAAGTAGCAAAAATACTTTTATGATTTGAAGGCAAAAGCCATGAGGAATAAAATGCAGTACAGAAATACTTGATATGATTTTAGCAAAAGATAAGATAATCACTTTTTCTCTGGCAATTCACCCCCCTCCCCTATGCAATGTAAGAAATGGAAGAAGATGGAAAGAGGAGCACACAGTTCTCAGGAATGCAATCAAATACAATACGAAATTCAGTTCCCCCCCAGCAAGCTTAGAGGAAACAGGTAGGAGTTTGAAACACAGGCCCAAAATGCTTTTTAATTGTGATGGCAATGGATGGGAAAATGTGCCAACTGATTTTAATTCCCTCTAGAGATTCAGGGTGAGTGGGAGATGCGTGTTGGTATTAGTTCAGGCTCACTTTAGCAATGCTCTATGAGTTATTACCAAGTTGCAAACGGATTTTAACAAAAGAAAGAATGGAGCTGCTATTTTGACAAGTGAAGAAATTGAGCCAAAATCGCAAATCGCGGTAAATTTCGCGAGTGCGTAGATCGTGATTGCGGAAAAAGTATAAGGAGTAGGAAGTCAGTTCTAGGTTCGTTGGAACGCTTCGATTCTAAGCTTTCAGATTAAAGTTAAATTTTGTTCCTAGCCCAAACGGTTCCAGAGATACGGACAAATAATTAAAGGTAGTTTTTCGGATTTAAAGTAAACTCAAAATGACAGGTGACAGCTTGCAGCTGCAGAATTGACAGGTGACAGTTGTGCAGCTTTAAAAATGACAGATGACACGATTTCTAGGAGGCAGTTCTACTTAGGTTAAAATCGTTTGGATTAGATTATTTTAACTAAGAGATTGGTTCTGCACAGTTCTGCTAGGTACTCACAATATAAATTTGAACTAGGCCTCGTCATGGATCTGGTCAACACGTCCGGCTGCGGTTCTGTCTGCTCGGCGGGTCAATCAGGCACCAGTTCTGCTCACAGCGATCTGGGTCAGCTCTGCTCTGCTGGTCTAGCCTCTCTGGATTCTGGATGTAACACTGCTTTCTGGGTACTGCTACAGGTTCTGGAGATTGATGGATTTGAAGTCTGGATCTCTGGATGTGAAGTCGTCGGTCAGCATGCTCCGCAGCAAATGGAATTGAATGTCTCTACCTGTCCCAGCAGTCTCTTTTTATGTGTTTTGGAAAGTGGGTGTGTGCGTTGGTCATAACTAAACCTGCCCCTCTCACTTATCATTGGCCAATTCCTCCTCTCTCCCTTGATTGGGGGAAGGAAATGTGAGTCAGAGTGATGCTGTAGGTTTTATAGTCAGAGGAACCTCCCCTTGTCAGATTGCACACAAATCTATTTCTGACCCAAATACATATTTATCTATGTACCATTATTCTAATATTATAGGTCCAGTTAACATATTTTCTGTAGCACCAAACCATCCGATCCCTGTCTTTGTACGATGTTGTGTCCACTGATGACAGAATTCTCCCCTTTTCATCCAGATAACGACCTCTAAACCTTTCCAGATTTTACACAAATGTGCACCAGGGATATGGGTTACAGATGATAAAGTGTCAGATTTTTAACATGCATACATTTGGAGTGAGACCCTATTTTCCGCTAGCAACCTCCCAGAATATACCACAGGGTCCTAACACCTCTTAAAATGTTCACAGAAAAATCACAAAAATAATGATATTACTTATATAATTTTTACAAGTCCGCACTATGAGTTATCTATCTTTTTAAAATTATGCTCTGGTCAAAAAAAAAAGCGGTGTGGCTTCCCACATCACAGGGTGGAATAACTGGTTTATCCACTTCCCCCAAGCCAGCTTGTTCACAGAGGCACAGCTGCCCCCCAGTTTCTCCCAAGAGGAAGCTATTTTAAGATGCCCCCAATATAACATTTGCCTGAGTCCAGGACAGGCCTTTGTTCAACTCCCTGTAGTCCCCAGCTGCTCCACCCCTAATCTAATCTGAGAGGTGTTAACTCCTTTTGGCCAGGGGCAGAGTGGCTGAGCATCCAGTTTCAACTCCTGTCGGGGGTAGTTGTCAGGCAGAATTCAGTTTCATTAAGCCAGGTTTCAGCTAAATGTCACTTTTTGTTCCCAGTTTTCTACATTCAAATCAAACTGACAATTTTTACCTATACATTAAATAATGACTTCCTTCAAGTCATTTCAGAATATAGTTTTACATTGTATCCACCTCTTAGCAAGTCTTTCCTTGGTCTGGATTTGTTTCATTTGTTCAGTTTTACACAAAAGTCTGGTGGTTTTAAAACGCCGGCTTTCTGATAGTGATGAGTACTGGTAATGCAACCATTTTTGGGATTAAGAAAATGAATTCCCCACAGTTCTGAGTTGCTTTTTTGGCAATCAGCATTGCCATTCCCAATGGTTTCAGGCTACTGTGTGTGTAGCCCAATGGCGGTTTTAGGCAGTGCCCTCCTGTGCTCACAACATAGGCAAAAATGGGTGGCAGCCTATTCTTCATGTTTTCCCTGTGCACTCTCTGGGGAGTTCTGGCCATCATGATGTTTTCCATGCCAGTACTGCACAGTTTTATGGTAGGGCTTGTATGCATGGGTAAAAACATCCCACACCATATGAGGAATGAATGACATCACTTGGTACTCACCCTTCTCCTATAATGCAGAACTGAGGTGCCTGGCACAAGCATCAGCTTCTCTAACTCATCCTGTCACAACCAGTGTCACATGCCCGCAGCCCCAGTCAACACCATACCCTCAACCTATTGAACTGTCTGGATGATGACATAGAGCCAGGGGAAAAGAAAACAAGTTGGCCCATCAAATACCGTACACCATGCATGAATAAACAAATGGGAGAAAAGAAGAAGGAAGAAGTCATACCATGTCCAAACATTGCAACTTTGTATGAAGGTGACATATGGGAAGGTGCAGCAAAAGGTGCAAATGATAGATGTACAGGTGTAAGGCTTGTCATAAACTGAATACTTACAAACCAAGCCATTGTTGGCCATCTTGAAGTTGGGGGTCTCGGAACATGGAATACAAGTACAGGTTCCACCTCCCATTCCTCCTCCACCTTCTGCAAATTATTGCCTTATTGCCAGCATCCTCCACCTTTTGTCCAACATTGGCTTACTGCCAGCATGCTATTTCCATAGGGGTCAACATCTATGGATCGCCATGGATTATTCATGCATTAGACACCAACAAAAAGCAGGGAGATGCCACAGAAATCCATCATATGTGCTGCTTCAAATGTACATAATGCAGGTGGCATGTACAATATTGCCACCAAAAAGTGCAAGAACTGGTCATCTACAGCCTTTGTGCACTGTGTATTACAAATCACATCGAAATTGCAGAGGGATGTGCAGCCCGAGGGGACACTAGCCTGGAAACAGACACCACCATTAAAGCCCAGCCCTCATGTGGCATTAATCAACAACTGCATGGCCACAACGAGGACACTGCCCCCACTGTTACTACCATGGACACTGTCACCATGGGCCAATGTGCCACCCTGCAGCTGAGGGCCGGGAGCACTCTTGTGGTGGTAGAGGAGATCTCCACCACTCCTGCTGAGCCATCTATTCCAACGCTAGATAGGGAGTTTGCTTCACCTCCCGCAGAGATCCTTGGATTGCATTAGAGTGTTGAGCAGGCATCCACCATCTCTGACCATCTCTGACCCACCTGTACACATTGTACCTGCCCTGGTGGCTGGCGGTCTCTTGGCAGAGATCATTGAGAGGTCATAAGCCATTAAGTCATCCCAGGCGCAGGTTCAGATCTGTGTAAGGGAAATGCTGGAAAAATGCTTGTCTCTTGGCCCAATGTTGGGGACTGTCCAATAGTCCCAGGAGGATATATGTGCACCAGGCAGCCGATGGGCTCAAGGCAGAGCTACTTGATGAGATTTGGGGAGCAAGGCACGAGGCCCGGGAGTATTTGCGGATTTCCCAGGTGCAGGCACCTGTGTTAGCATCAGAGGCCTATTCTGGGGCTAAGGAGGATGCCTGGCTGCCCTGAGAGCAGGCCTCTGCAGCAGCTGTACCCCACTGCAGAGGTCTACAGTGGCGTCAGTGAGGAGGCTCGATTGTCCCAAGAGGCTTGGGCTGGGGCTAATGAGGAGACCTGACTTGTAGTGGCTGCAGCATCTGTGGAAACATACTCTAAGTCCATGGAAGATGCCAAGACTCTGCTGATTTTGGGAGGCCTGTGTTGGGGCCAGGAAGCAGGCCTCCCGGAAGAGCAAGGCTGCTTGCAATGCCGGCAGTGCACAATTTGGACTGCGTCATAGTCACCTCTACCAATGGATGGTGGAGGGTATCCTGTGGCACAGACAATCACAGGTTACAGTACCAGACATACTGACCCACCAGAAGTCCATTACCCTCATGCACGGGAATGTGGGTGAAGAATCTACCCCCTCCTCTACCTCATCCATCCCTACCTTTGCCCCCAATCAGCAGTCCAGTCCCCAATGAGACCTGTCCCAGGCCACGGTTTACAGCGTCAGCAACAAAATAGGGCTTGTAGGAGAAGCGGCCATGGCAGGATAGGTGAACCACTCTCCAATGTCCCTTTCTTTGAGTGTCGTTACTTTTCAAGTTGGAATTTTATTCTGCTGTATGAATTGTGTTTCACCCTGGTTCACCCTGGACTTGTTGGACCTGAACTGGAATTTCTCACCCCTGGAATTTGCCTTGAATTTGTTTCATCTCATGGACTCTGGATATTGTTTTTTAGAGATTGGTTCAGACATGCCAGTTACCCCATACATTTTTCATGACTTTGTGCAAAAGCATAACAGCTTTAAATCCCTGTTAAAGACATATTATGCATTCATTAGTTGAGTTACATGTCTATTGGTGGTGCGTAATTTGGAGGGCATGGGATTTGAAGGGGACGGGGGTATCTGGCAACATTTCCAGGGATACTCTCACTTTTATCTCTCAAGAAGTTGTTGATGGTTATTTACACAGCACAGACTCATCAACGTTGTTGGCCATGGGCCATGTCTTGGTGGATGTCTGCCATTCCCATTGCTTTCATCACCAGAGTTCTGTATCTTCAGTGCCATCATCGGGCATGGGGGTGTTGCATCTGATGGCTATATTGTGTAAGATGCAGCACATGGCAGAAATGAGGAAGACCTTCTCTGGTCGGTACATGAAGGCACCACATGCTCAGTGTTGATACCAGAAGCAGTTTTTCAGGATGCCAGAGGCAGTGTGAGTATGGACATTGCTATAGCACTTCTGTCTCTGATTGCTAGAATTGTGCAGTGTAATCATTAGCCATGGGTGTATGGGATACACAACATTAACTCAAT
This sequence comes from Ambystoma mexicanum, assembly GCF_040938575.1. Taxonomy (NCBI): domain Eukaryota; kingdom Metazoa; phylum Chordata; class Amphibia; order Caudata; family Ambystomatidae; genus Ambystoma; species Ambystoma mexicanum. The sequence continues at coordinate 609,507,713 of NC_090925.1, read as the reverse complement.
AGTGTAAAGTTTGGATTACACTCTTGAACCTTAGAGGTTATTTTAGATGGTGCCGGATTTAGATGCAAATATCTGGACTCGTGCCTTACTGGGTGTCCCTGTGCGGTGCACATTTCGATCGTGCTCAATGGTAGACAGGTGATACCCAAGCAACTATCTGAAATGAGTGGAAGGTGTTCATGTGGCGGCCCCTGGCGCATAGCGGCTGTTCTTTTGGGATCAGTAGGGGGGATTCCACGTGATACCAAAGGCTCTAGAGTCTGTGGGATTGGCTGGGGCTCAATAGGTTCTAATGCATAGCTCTGCCTTTTCCCCATGATGTGTCTGGGAAAGGGTCCACGTCTTCTGGCCTGCATTCTGGAATCGGTAAGTCTGGAAGAGTGATGATGATTAGATACTGTGAGTATCTGGATTCTACTCCTGGTAGCTGGACTGGACAGACTAGTTACACAAGCCATTGTGGCAGGGATGGACATGGCCACAAGTGGCATGATGGTTTAGGTTGCTAGTGGTATGACTCATTAGCATGGCAGGGGTTATGGTCAATTGGAGGGTGAGGCATTCAAGTTTCTGTGGAAGTACCTGAAATGTCATGGAGGTTGTAGAACAGTGCAGTTATTCAAGAGCATGACGTGAGTCCCCCCCTGCCCATAGAGCAGGGGCTACATAGGTGCCAGCAGAGCGCTGTCAGTGATTTGTAAGCTAGTGGCACTAATTACCTGAAGCAACTGTAATGGCCATAAGAGGGGTATATGGAAGAGATGAAATGGGGTTGACTGTCCTTTTGTTGTGCTACTTGTCGGTGTCATTAGCCACCATCCATCATGAATTCCATGTCTGGCTTCGCCTCTGGATGTTGTCACTGATGTGAATGCTTAGTGGGTTCTGGTTCTGTCACAAGCAGTGTTGGTGTGTGGTGGCATGCATTAGTGTGGTGGTGTGTTGCCATGTACATAACTAAGAGCTTTGACCGGTGCTTCTGCAGTCTCTACATTATCAGGGATTGAGAAATTAAATTGGGCACACGTGTGTAAGGAGTTTGCATCTCAGACCATCTGCTTAGTGTGTGCTACAAGAATCTTTTGACAAAGACATGATCAAATGCACGGGGTGGTTCAAGGACCACATGTGTGCACTGAGTGCTTGAGCCCGCAATTGCATATAACTGGGCCTTGTGATTTGTGATAAGGCACTGTAGTGGTGCATCCTTCTCATCATGACAGATACCACCTGTGAGAAGACGCAGGAGAGAAATGGCTGGTGATGCCATGCGCTAAAGCCGCAGTGTGCTGAAAACTGCTTGCGGTGCACAAAAGGAGCACTGTGTGGAGCTGCAATGGGGTGACCTTTTCCCTGTCAGGCTGGATGTAGCACTAGATTTCTGCCAGGAGGCTGACAATGGTGTGCAGGTCCAAGCATAGGAAAGAAGCACCTACTGTGTGTATGTCTTGCTTTGACAGTATGGGCTGTAACACCTTCTGTTCGGAAGAGCCTTGAAGCGCTCCTTCTCCTTCTCCTGTCCTGACGTTGCTTCTGGGGTGGGGGTCGGGTACGCGCTCATGGGCTGCTTGAGGCGGGTGCTAGTCTGAGCTGATGGGCTGAATGGGGTAGAAGAGGGAGTCCTGGATGATGGGCTGCCTGGGGAGCAGCTGGGTCCAGGCTCATGGGATGCCTGGGTGAGGGCTGGGGTCCTGGTTTATGAGATGACTGGGTGAGGGCTGGGGTCCTGGCTGATGGGATGCCTGGGTGAGGACTGGGGTCCTGGTTGATGGGATGCCTGGGAGAGGGCAGGGGTCCTGGCTGATGGGATGCCTGGATGAGGGCTGGGGTCCTGGCTGATGGAATGCCTGGGTGAGGGCTGGAGTCCAGGCTGATGGGATGCCTGGGTGAGGGCTGGGGTCCAGGCAGATGGGATGCCTGGGTGAGGGCTGGGGTCCTGGCTGATGGGATGCCTAGGTGAGGGCTTGGGTCCAGGCTGATGGGATGCCTGGGTGAGTGCTGGGGTCCTGGCTGATGGGATGCCTATGTGAGGGCTGGGGTCCAGGCTGATGGGATGCCTGGGTGAGTGCTGGGGTGCTGGCTGATGGGATGCCTGGGTGAAGGCTGGGGTCCAGGCTGATGGGATTCCTGGGTGACTGCTGGGATCCTGGCTTATGGGATGCCTGGGTGAGGGCTGGGGTTCCCGGCTGATGGGATGCCTGGGTGAGTGCTGGGGTCCTAGCTGTTGGGATGCCTGGATGAGGGTTGGGGCCCAGGCTGATGGGATGCCTGGGTGACTGCTGGGGTCCTGGCTTATGGGATGCCTGGGTGAGGGCTGGGGTCCTGGATGATTGGATGCCTGGATGAGGGCTGGGGTCCTGGCTGATGGGATGCCTGGGTGAGAGCTGGGGTCCAGGTTGATGGGATGCCTGGGTGAGTGCTGGGGTCCTGGCTGATGGGATGCCTGGATGAGGGTTGGGGTCCAAGCTGATGGGATGCCTGGGTGACTGCTGGGGTCCTGGCTTATGGGGTGCCTGGGTGAGGGCTGGGGTCCTGGATGATTGGATGCCTGGGTGAGGGCTGGGGTCCAGGCTGATGGGATGCCTGGGTGAGTGCTGGGGTCCTGGCTGATGGGATGCCTGGGTGAGGGCTGGGGTCCTGGAGGATTGGATGACTGGATGAGGGCTGGGGTCCTGGCTTATGGGATGCCTGGGTGAGGCTGGGTACTGGATGATTGGATGCCTGGGTGAGAGCTGGGGTCCAGGCTGATGGGATGCCTAGGTGAGGGCTGGGGTCCTGGTTTATGGGATGCCTGGGTGAGGGCTGGGGTCCTGGAGGATTGGATGACTGTATGAGGGCTGGGGTCCTGCTTTATGGGATGCCTGGGTGAGGCCTTGGGTCCTGGATGATTGGATGCCTGGGTGAGGGCTGGGGTCCAGGCTGATGAGATGCCTGGGTGAGTGCTGGGGTCCTGGCTGATGGGATGCCTGGGTGAGGGCTCGGGTCCTGGTTTATGGGATGCCTGGTTGAGGGTTGGGGTCCTGGAGGATTGGATGACTGGATGAGGGCTGGGGTCCTGGTTTATGGGATGCCTGGGTGAGGCCTGGGGTCCTGGATGATTGGATGCCTGGGTGAGAGCTGGGGTCCAGGCTGATGGGATGCTTGGGTGAGGGCTGGGGTCCAGGCTGATGGGATGCTTTGTGTAGGGGTTGCTGCTCAATCAACTCTGTCTGTACTAGAGTTCTCCTTATTTGCCTCAGTTGGAGCAACAATGGTAGTTCTCCTTGCATGGCGCCTAAAAAGGTAAAGAAAGAAACAAAGGGGTAGACCTGCACTATAGTTCCTGATCCTTCAGGTATTATACAGCGAAAAACTATAAGTTGGATCAGTGAAACGGGTTAACTCTGGGAGAATTTAGAACATATCATCTTTTATTTAAATTGTTTTATTACAAAAATATATCACTAATTACATAAGAACTCTAAAAAAATCAACAGTTCATCATCTCTTTCATACCTTCATACAATCCCCATTCTGACATATCTATCTAAAAAAACACATCAAGTGATACCCAATGCTTAATTTTTTAGTAGAACATCTATTATTGCTGTTTGTTAACATTTTTCAGCAATGACCCAGTCCATAGTTTCAAGTGTCATTGTGTAACTGGTATGATGTTTGACCAGATATCGTATTTCTAGAGAAAAAACGTCGACACGTGTTTCGGTCAGAGACCTTCTTCAGGACGTTGGGCAGGAGGACACTTCTCCGCCCTATTATATACTTGTATGGGCCAAAGTTCAATCTAAAAACAATAAGAAAAACCAGAATGTCAACCCTATTTCTTTTAAGAGGTGACGCATTAGTGTCACATTTGTGTCAAAATTAAATCAAGACACTCGCCTTACTCACCCCCAAGAAGCAATTCCTAGGATCGTGAGAAAGGACCCACAGGATTAATCCTCCACTGGTCTCGGTATTTATATCGAGCCTGTGGAATCAACACATACCAAAAACACACTTAATATTTATTCCATGAATCAAAACGAGACTTGTAACTATACATCTGTCAAACTAAGAATGATATATAAAAAGGCCACTTACACCTATCTGATGGCACAAGGAAAAACTCGTGCGAAGACTGCACGGTTATGTAGGTCGGACGTGCACTGGTATATTGCAAGCACTAAATCCTCACTGGACCCATCAACAACTGCAATAAAATTAAAAATATATACAGATTAGCCCCCGTAAACCACACGGTGTCACTTTGTTTTCTAATATATGCTCACCATCGTGCTGGACTCATCTGTTGTCAACATCATACTCAGAGTACCGATGCTCTAGCCTTCTTTCCCATGCTGCTTACCCCCGTGAGAACATTATACTCGGAGTGCCATCACCGAAAACATCTCAGCCTACTGATAAACTATACCACACTCATATAGATAACATGAGTTACATATTGTTTTCTACACTACGTGTGCCCTCGCCATACTGCCATCGTTTAAATCCTGCCTATTATCGCACATACTTCTTACCTCAGTCCAGTCAATCGGCAACCATAAACAGGAGAACCACTGCTCCGGACGGCGTTCAATTCGCACGTAACTGCCGACTCCATCGGAAGCAATGGACATAGAAAAGGGGACCAGCTAATATCCTCGTGAATAGACACAAAAAAGGGACTCTCTCCGGGCAAACCACTAGTGTCACACAACCAGACTGTATATCCAAAACGTGGGTAATCAATGGGTGCGTATATCCACTCATTTTAGAAAAATGGACGCTCCATGGTTCTGTGTCTCGAACCCCATGCCCGGCTGATCAACAATGGTCGATCACGTCCGGGCGGGCTCTAAAATCGTGGTGAATACACGTGCACGGTGCTCCTGCTGTATTCTGTGCTTTGAGGCAGGCCTCACCCACCAATCAGTGGCTGTTTGTAGGTGTGGCTCGTTAGGAGGGTTGCATGACTGCCTGAAAGACCAATTGTTCTTTGCCAAATTGCATCTGTTCTGAGCAGGTGCTCATTTTTGGAGTAATTAAAAGCTGCTGAAAGACCCAATGCAATCTTTCATTCGCATCCCAATAATTGCAAAAATATGGCAAAAAGCCATTGCGTAATCTATACGAGCGTTCAGTAGTCACGCGTGTGTTTGCTGGTGTATAGTCAGAGGCACAGAGCTCCAGCATGTGGTGATGCGTAACATTCAAGGTGCAAACGTTTCTAGCGGATTGAAACCACCGTTTTTTACGGTCTGTGAACTTGAAACATGTACTCCAAATTAGTATCCATTTCATAGAAGGCGCAATAGGACTATGCCCCACGCTACCTCAGAGTACGGGCAGTACCTTACTGCCCAACCAGAACATTGTGATCTCAATGTAAAACCGGTTGGAACCTCTGGGATTGCATATATACCAAAATAGGGCAGTAGATACCATCAAACATGGGAAGTTATTGAGTGGCCTTCTCTACCATTAATCCTTCACAACTCTTTCTAGTGAATCTACATCTGTCTGGCATGGTCAGAGTTTACAAGATGAATGTTAAAGATGTATAGGATTCTGTGCCAATGCTGGATTTTAGGAGTGCTGTGTGTTGAATTATAGCATAGGTTTTATTATCTGCAACTTCATTAGTCAGAACCTTGTATTAATTGGCACCTGCCGTGGTCATTAATAGTAGCTTTTCCGATGATAAACTGTTGGATAAGAAGCTTTAAAGTCTGGAAAGCAGGGCATTCGGGCTGGCATTCAGGCTGGTAGAGTGCCAGAATGCTATTTTGTCTGGATTATCGCTCAGTTTCCTGGCTCTCCGCCATCCAGAACACAGATCTCTGGTATCCAGCGTATTTTCTTATTAAGCATCACGGATTCCCCCAAGGATGCTGGATAACAAAGCTTTCATTGATTTTCATTTCTGTATAATGTCTTAGCCTTCATGATTATAAGGCGGGCGCCAAGAGAATAGGCGTCTGCATTTGCGGACTTTATAAATGCAATAAATACAATGAAAATAAAGAAATGTTTAGCACACAGAACATAGTTGCAGTTGAACATGATGCTGTGTATTTCAGTGCATCCAACCCTGGGAGGAATTGGGCCAGCACAAGACCCAGCTCCGTTCCTTGAAGGTATGAGGCCCAAACCACCCCCAACTTGAGGAAGCTCTCTGCCCCTAACTGCCGTGAGTCTCTCGAACGCTGTGTAGTAGCAAATGTTTTCTCAGACTGCATCTGAAAGTCATCCTTTGGTTAACAGCCCAAGCTTAAACATTGAAACTGTCCAAAGCTGTATGTATATCTCATGCTTAGCACACATTTTGTAGGGTGACTATTCTGACAGTGGATATAGGCACAATACCAAGTGTGCGATGCATGCTCAGAAGGAATGAACGTTTGAATTACTAGCACAGGCATGTTTTATAACTTGATGGTTATTCCTATTTTCCCAAAATGCAGTATGTTTTTATGCAAATCAACCAGCATCCTATAATCAGGGCAGGCAAATCATTTGACACTTAGCTCTGCCCCGCAGTCCCACTAACAATCCACTACCCCCTGCCTGTAGGGGTTTGGGGGGGTTCCCCCAGTACATTTTGTCAATTTCCAGCACTGCACCCATCCACCTGCCTCGTGTAACAGGTTAGTCTGGTTATCCGCTATTGTTTTAGCTGAGGACACTTAGGTGAGGTCTGCCAAACACACAGCAGGGGGAACAGCACAACACACCACTTCATTCAGACTTGCACACTTCAGAGTGAGCACTGGTCTAGAGAAGTGAAGATGTCACTAGAAAGGCAGTGTCCTCCAGAACAGCAGAGAAGGTTGGCGAAATAGTGCAACTGTGTTGTATGCTGCACAACATCACCAATGAGTGTTACGTGCTATTTACAACACACACCATTATGATTAAGGGTAGCAAAGACAAGAGTGATAACGCCATGCCTCACCCGACACCCCTGACAGCAGAGTAACCAGGTAGGATGCTACTAGCAGTTTCTTTCAAGGACATGAAAAGCAATGTTCATTGAACAAGACTGATGAGACAGGGTGCCATCAAATGTATGCATTTCAGATCACACATGATATTCGTGATCAGATCATCTCTCCTAATCCCACCCTAACCGTACACGTCCACCAGGCACCCCCACAACTTCAATTTGCGCATCCTCTCGTTCTGCCCTTCAGTTACAAGTCTCAACTGCAGTACATGCCTTTGCTTCCTTCCCTGGGCAGGGGTCTAATCCTAGAGGAAAATGGGCAGGGTGCTACACCGTCATCCTACACAAGCTCCTAACGCTCACACACACCACTGTTATCCAGACTTTAAACTTGGTTATCCGGCAGTTTATCATCAGCAAAGCTACTATAAATGACCTACCACTAATGTCAGGTGCCAGTTATGTATAACAACCTTGCACTTGGGCAAAGGCCTTTGCCAATGGAGCCTCTATGCTGCTTTCACCAAAGAGACATAGGCATAGGCCTCGACATCTGGACAGCATACCTGGCCACCGTGGGTCAGGAAAACGCCTCCCCTAAAGACTGATTTCCTTGCCCTGCCAGAACACCTTTCTACTGAGGGAAATGGAAGGTGTGTGCAGTCTGCTGTGCCCCTTGCTCTTCCGTCCCCTTCCCCACTATAGAACTGGGCTCCCAGATAAATGCTTCCGTTGGGGAGAGCTTCAGGGAGCAGGGACTTTATGGTACCTCCCTTTCAGTACTCTCTGTTGATTAGGAAAAAGGGCTCCTGGTCAAGACCCTATTCTGCCCAGGTGGGCTAAATTGTCAAAGACACAATTGAAAGGGTCAGGTAGGGAAGGTTCATGCAGGCCCTCACAGACATATGTTAGAGTACATTGTGATTATTCATTAAATAAAACACATACACCTTTTGTTCCTTTAAAGAAATGTTCATTATAGTCACAAACAATTTCTATGGATAAGGATCCATACAGAGATGCAACACAGAACGACTTAATATATAGAGCAAGTAAAAATTACAGACAATCAAAGATCTACCCAAGACAAGTGGTCTGGGTTACAGTACAAAACATCATAACAAATACATTTCCTACTATCAGTATCACCAATGACAGTGGTATTGTGGTGGTTCCATTATCTCAACAAAACAATATTCCATCAGTACATAATAGCAAGGCACACAGTGAGTATTGTACAACACTGGGACTCGAAGAGTCTACACCAAGGTGTTTTGGCCCATCTGCGGTTCAACTGTGAGCCTTTCTTGTGGGGTCTTCATCAGGACTGGATGACTGTTGTGTCGGGAGGTTCTGTGTATGCTGCCAAAAAGAAATGAGGAAGAGGGAGGGGTTTGCTGGGAGAGTGAGGGAGCATGCTAAGGTAGCTGTTTAGAGAGCTCATCATTGAGCAACGCTTACCGTGTCTGTAGAGGACTGGCACATGGGAGTGGTGGGTCCCCTGGATTAGTGGGGTGGCGCACTGGTCATTGGACTGAGGACTGAAGGGATCAGTCTAGTAGCAGCAGAGTCCGTATTTCGAATCATGCGTGAGTTTCTAATTGTGACCCTGAAAACATAATTTGTGTGGGGGGAGGGGGAGTATTTAATCACTGTCATTTCAAGGGTCACTATAACTCTGCTATGGAACTGGTGCCAAACAAGCACCTGCCCCCCACCTTAATGTGCGGGTGTATGCTGCATTACCTGAATGCTGACGGGTGTGGACATAGATGGATGATTTCAATGCAGACGGCTCGGTAGATCCGGCTGCTGGGCGCACACAGTGTGGATGAAGGACCTTGGATGATCCTGTGTGTGAAAAAGTAAAGGGGGACTCCGTTAGTGAATGGCCCGCACATACGTTTCTAGAGAAGTCCTCATTCAGTGCGGCCGGTCCACAGACATGCGGCTTACCTTCAGTGGACAGCGCGAGGAACTGAGTGCCTGGCTGGCGGCTTGCAACGAAGCAAACCGTTGCCATGGGCACCATTGTTAACATACCGGCGGCCATTTTGGGAAAAAATGCCTACGTGTCAGGCGGCCGTGGTGTGGACTAGAGTATTCTCTGTTGTACTGCACAACCCCCCCAGACCCCCTCCGATCCCCCCAACTAAACCACAATTCACTGTTCTGCACTGATTCTTTTCACTGCATCCCCTGGGGTCTCTTCCAATCGCTTGTCCTCCTCGTACCATCCTAAATTCTTTCCTATGTGTGCATTCCTTCTGTCCACTGCAGTGCCTTGAAGCGGTCTCAAGGTGTTTCTAAGCGCCTTACAAGTAACACACAAACACCATATGAATCACTTTCTGGGCTTTATATTAGTCTCCTTCAGAAGAGAGATGGTTTCAAAGTATGCCTCAACGTATCAGCTGCATTACTTTATCGTGCCCGCTCTGTGTACGCTATTTCTTTCGCCTTCTATTGATAATCCTCCCCATCCACACATTCTCCTGCCTCTCTCTCTTTTTCCACAGGCAGATTGCCTATTGTTGGGTCTTGTATTAATAATGTGCAGGTGAGTTTAGTTCCATGCAGAATTTTAATCTAGAATGTTTATTATTGGGTAGAGAGAACGTTCGGTTGTATTCAGTTGGGGCTGACTCTCTGTTTCTACCAGACCAGTGGATGTCTTTTCCCTGCCTCTAATATTTACCATCTATTGCAACACTGCTATATTTTGAACTTGGCATCCTACTTAAATAAATAAAGAAGTACATACTAAATACGGACCGCGTTATTCTCCATCTGTTCCGAGATGTACAATTTTTTGTCTTTCTCCTGCCCTCGCCTCTTCTCTCCGTTATTTCCCGCCTGCTATTTCTATTCTACGTTTTCTGTCTCCGTGTTTCGTCTCGCCTCTGACTTTCTTGCACCCATCTCTCCAAACCCGCCCTGGAGTTTGAATCGGCCCAGCTCTGCAGGGCTGCTTTTTCCCGCCTCTTCCGTTGGTTACATGGAGAGCGGACTCCATTACCTGCCTTCCGGACGCATTTGCATTCGCCGCCTGCGCCTGCATCGCTGGAATCCAATCAGGGCATTAGGGGCTGATGAAAAACGACATTTCTCAGCTGTAACCTGATTATTCCCCTGTTTTTCTCAATGTTGCTTCTCGCGGATGCGGCGACTTCTGATTTATATTTACTTTTCCTATTCATGTTTCCTCCCGGGGATCTTTTGATCTCGGAGGAGCTGAGCCTTGCTCGCGCTATGAAGTGGAATCTATGTGGGCCTGTGACGCAGGCCAGGCCCACGACAGTACGGGGGCGACCCGTGGGAGGGGGCGATTGTCAAGAAGGTTCAGTGGATGGCTGCATAGTGCAAGGTCTCTCTTTATGCTGGGCCCCTCTGATCAATTTTAAGCAACCATAAGAAACAAGCTTTCACTAAGAATGTCTGCAACCCAAGACAGTTAGACAAATAGCATTGCTGCATTTTGCCGAAATATGAGTTTAGCATCATTTATGCATCAACACGTTCACAAACATATGGCATCCGCATCTTATATTCACGCACGCGGACACACACAAGATAGGGATCAAACATAAAATATGTGGCATTGACCAACCATATTAGGTTTTGCTCTTAAGAGCCCCCCTCTGTTTTGCTCCTTGGTGTCTTCCACTGTTATTTTGCTCTATTCAGCTGTACTCATAAGGGTCCACCATTGTGATTTTGATCTACAGTGTTTTGGTCCTTTGTGTCCCATGCTGTGTTGTTTTGTCCTATGTGTCTCTCAATGTGATTTTTCTCCTACAAATCACTACACCGTGTTGGTCCTGGGTAACCGGCACTGTGTTTTTCTCCCAGATGTCCCCTCACTGTGTTTTTCCTCCTAGGTATCCCCGCAGTGCTTTGCTCATAAGTGTATCACACTGTGATTTAGCTCTTAGGGGTTGCGATTGTATTTTGTTTTTAGGGCGCTCTACTGAGTTTTTACTTTACTGTGTTCTACTTCTAAGTGCCCCTCACTGTAATTTTGCTGCACTATGTTGTGTTCTTAGGTACCCACCACAGTGATTTTTCTCCACAATGTTTTGCTCATATGTGCCCTGACTATATATGTTGCTATTTGTTACTCCCATTGTGCAATTTCTCCTACAGTTCACTATGCTGTTTTATTATAAGGAGACACCCAAGGTGATTTGCAGAGTTTTTCCCCTTTGTGATTTCCTCTTGGCTGCTCACAATGTATTTCTTTCAACTGTGTTTTGCTCCTTTATTTATTTATTGTGAATTTGTAAGGCTCTTATACATCAAGTAAATTGTGTTTCAAAGCGCCCACAGGGCAACAGGGAGGGAACATGGGAATGAAGAACAAATACCATAATGAAAGATAGAGGCAGACCTAATAGGCATTGATAGCATTAAGAACATGCAATACAGAGAGAGAGAAGGGATGAGGGAGTGGGGGGCCAAAGGGGTAAGTGCTAGGTGTATCAAAAGGGAAGTACTAAGGAACGAGCAGCTGTAATTTCCTAGGTAGAGTGGCTAGCTGCCAGAATAAATAAGTGCAGGCCTGTGGTGGCATAGGCCAGTGGGAGCCAAGGAAAAGTAGTGGGAGGGGTGACAGATGTAGGCGATTGGGTGTGGGAGGCCAGGACCCGGGAGGACACATAAGGGCCCTGGTGTTGCCCATTGCAATCTTTCTCCATTATCGTTTTCTTAAAGCTGTCCTTGTGAGGAATTCGACCATCCACACGGTGGGTGTGTGTTCGCCTGGGCTATTTTGAAATTTTAAATGAAATTGAATGATGGTAGATCAACCTCTGGAAAATGTGTGGGGCTAATCTGCACACATTTTCCTATGCTCACCGCATGACATACGCATAGACCTGTGTACTACGTGCGGACACATCCTACAGATGCAGTACCCTCTGTCATTTTTAGTTGGGATCTGACAGGTGGAGTACATGGTGCATCTCCAGAAGATGGTGGGCTAAACGGAGATAGGCCTGCCATTCCGTCCACGTTACCGAAATTGGACAAGGAGGTTGATAATTTGCTTTTGTTTCCAATCTGTTCAGATCCATTCTGGTGTGCTAGAGGTGTGGGGCTGATTGATGGTTTAGAAACCGAGATTCATCCGTGGACCACTGGTCCCCCGGAAGTTAATTCATCACACAGTCCTAAACTGGGATTTTGCACCACTGCATTTTGCTTTTACAATTCTCACTTGGATTTGCTCCTACATATTCCCTTCTGCGTTTTTCTCGCATGTTGCCCTACTATCTTTTGCTCCTAGGTACCACTCACTGTCTTTGATGTCAGGTGCCCCACACTTTAATTTTGCTCTTCAGTATCCCCAGTGTGTTTGCCCTCTGATGTTCTGCTTTACTATGCTTCATTTCAAGGGTCCCCACTACCATTTTGCTCACTCTGTTTTGTCCCTAAATGTCCCCTGCTGTGAGTTTGCTCTATTGTGTTTGCTCCCTGGCATGCTACACAGTGTTTTGCTCCTAGGTGTCCGCCACTGCGTTTGGTTCCCAAATGGTCCCACTTTGTTTTGCTCCTAGGTGTCCCATCTGTCTTTTACTCCCAATTATTCTGAATGTGTCTTCCTTCTAGGAGTCCACAACTGACTGTGTTTTTCTCACTGTGTTTTTGTATCCCTATTTGTGTTTTGGTGCACTATGTTTTACTCCTAGGTATTCCATGCATGTTTGTTTCAAAGTGTCCCTGGTGTTATTTTGCTTTCCCGGGTTCCACATTGTGTTCTGCTCCTTTGTACTTCTCTGTGCGTTTTCTACTACGTTTTCCCCACTGTGCTTTGTTCCTACGTGCTCCATCAATTTAATTTTGCTCCACTGTGATTTACTCTTAGATGTCACCCACTGTGATTTTGCATCTAGGTATCAACCTCTGTATTTTACTTCTGTATATAACTACTTTGTTTGCTCCTAGTTTTCCACCCATTAGTTTTGTTCTACCGTGTTTCACTCCCAGGTGCCCCACTGTGTTGTGCTAATAGATACACCCCAGTATAGTTTGCCCCACTGTGTTTTGCTTCTAGGTGTCTGGCATATTGTTTTTCTGCAAAGTGCCCCCCACTCTGATTTCATCCTTGTCCCTCACTGTGATTTGTTTGCACTGTGTTTTGCTCCTCTGTGTTCCCAACTGTGATTTGTTCTCCACTGTTTTGCTTAGAGGTGTTCACAACTGTGATTTTGCATCACTGTGTTTTGATAACCGGAGTCCTCATTGAGATGTTAATGGAGGTATACTATTCTGTGTTTTTCTGCAAGATGTCCCCCACTTTGATTTAGCTCGTAGGCATCCAACCGTGTTTTGCTTCTAGAAATCCCCTGCTGGGTTTTGTACATTACCTTCTGCTCTTAGGTGTCTCCTAGTGTGAGTGTATCACATGTGGTTCACGTATATATTCAAACATTTATGTTACATAGACCATCTTTAGGAACCAACTTCTAAAAGAAGAATAATCAAATACATTTTGTGAGTGTTTTGTTGCCCATGATATTGCTTTCATATCTTTTCATGTCTTTTTATATCTTAATTACCTGCCTATGTGAGAAACCTGAATGGGGTCTCACTTGTTAGTCCCCAGAGATATGTTGTCCAGGTGGCCAGGACACGGCCATCGCTATTGGATCCAGTTCCTGGGGGTGGACCAGTGGGGGAGGATCACCTGGATGAGTGGTCTTCGGGAGTGGAAGTGGGACACCGAAGGGTATCCCCTTAAGACACGCTTTCCCCATCCTACCCCTTAGGTTATCTAGAAATGCTACCCCCCTTTCCCTACACAAACACTCTCTTCCACCCAGATAAACGGACTAACACAAGAGCCGTTTACCTGACATGTCCCAACACAAGGGTCAGGCACAGCTGGTGAATCGAGAGAACTGATAGTAAACCGAACTGTGCTGGGTCCAAGGTTGCAGGCAATATTGTATTGATAAAAAGAACTGTGAATTGAACTATAAAGAAAACCCCTGTAAAGGCCCACATACAGAGTGGTCCAGCGCTATGCGGGCGCTCTTTCGAAGGACTCTGGTTGGAACCTTTTGTTGAACTACGAGAACCAAGAGGCCCTAGGAGAGGCCGGCCTAAGGTGTCAAAGTGGTCATATGCGGGTTAAGCAAAACCGCTCGTACAGTCGAAAATCTTTGGAACATTGAGGAAGCAAAGTAAATTGTGAACATTGTGTTAATTGAACTGGGTGAAGCCTGGCCTTGGTGTTTTATGGAATGCCTGACTGGGGGCCGAGACCCGGACTTAAAAAAAGAAGAGCCTAAGGGGTCTAAAGAGACTCTCTTTCTTAAGACTGTGGCTATGTAAACCCGATGGAGGGATGACAAGAGAAAGCTAGGGGAAGGTAACCCCTGCTTTCTGATGAGATTGTGAATATTGTGATGACAATTGTGAACCCAGCTGAGGGATGTCCACAGTGAATAATTGTTTAAAAACATCTTGAGACTCTTGAATGTTATACTTTGAATGAAAGGCCATAGTGAACCCGACTGAGGGAGGTCCACATTGCAAGAAGCATCGGAACCCGGTTGAGAGGGATCCAAGGGTGAGGAGAAATCACCCGACATGAAGGTTACTGAAAGGAACTTTTGTTCTGGTTTTTATGGCACATCAGGTCCTTTGAGACAAGAGACTTTGTGTGAAAGAGACTTGGCCACAGAAGGCCCTGACATTTTGCAAACAAACTGTAAGCTTGTACTGGAGAAGCCCAGGAGTGTGCTATGCTCAGGAGTCCTGCTTTGTCCCGTGCTAGAAACGTGGGGAAGGGAGACCCCAGCTATACCATCCTGACTTATTATTTTGAGAACACTTCTTTCTTTTGTTGTGAACAGTATCCCACACTGTTTTGTAGCATAGTGGTAAGGATTGGCAATAGTTTCTTTTTAGTATAGGCCCCTTTTATTTGACTAAGACACCACTAGGACTTTATTATTATTGTTTGATGGTAGTAACTTTCTCCCATCTTAGATTTAGGTTTAGATTAGGCATTCATCCCACCCATTTTTACAGTTTAATAAACACCCTTGAACTTTGATCACTTGTGTCTGTCTTACTATTGCCACCATGAGTTCCTTACACCTATATGGTCTTCACTTTTTACTTCTCTGTGAACTTAATTTCCTTCTGACAGGCTATGGAAGGTATATTCTTGTTCAGGTCTGCTTCTAGGACCTAAGGTCCTTGTGTGGGATCTGTGATACAAATAAAATAAAAGGGGTTTGCTAACGTTTTCTTTATACATATTGTGCCAGGTAAATTCTTAACTAGTGGGTATAGAAGTCATACTTTATTGAAGTAAGATCTTTTACTTTCATTGTGATTCATGTCCTGGTGAACTGTGTATAAATATTCAAAATTAGCTATTGTACCGAGTGGGGATTTCTATGAGGGTATCTCAGTTAGGACTTAATAGTTAGGCTTCTCAGTTGCTTATTACCTTTTTGTATCTTGAAAATGCCTGCTCGGGACACCAGGACCGCTGTGGAGTGGTTGCCTGTGTCCCCAGCAGCGTTTTTATCTTGAAAATGGCACCAGCCAAGGGCAGCGTGATGATGTCATCACTGTGATGATGTCATTGTGCGTGGCAGCCATTTTGGTTACCTTGTTGACATATGTCAGTTTCAATGGGGAACACTGTTGTTTTCGCATTGTGATTTTTCTCCTATGTATCACTACTTTGTGTTGGTCTAAGATGCCCCCCACTGTGTTTTTCTGCCATGTATTCCTCTCAGAGTTTTTTTTTCCTACATGCCCCCCTCTGTGATTTCCTCTTGGGTGTGCATAACTGTGTTTGTCTGCACTGTGCTTTTTTCACCTCAGTGTCCCCAATGTGATTTTCCTTCACTGTGTTTTGCTCCTATGTACCTCCCACTCACAAATGCTCATAGTATTCTCACTGTATTTTTCTCCTAGGTTCCTCCACTGTGTTTTGGTCTTCAGATCCTCCAAAGAATTTTGATCCTAGGGGTCTCATACTGAAACTTTGCTCTGATGTTTCCCCCATTGTGATTTTCCTCCTAGGTATGCCCACTATGCTTTGCCCCCTTATGTTTTGCTTTACTGTGTTTCACTCCAAGCTGTCCTCCAATTCCATTGTGCTCCACGCAATGTTGCTCCCAGTTGTCGCCTAATGTGATTTTGATCTACTCTGTTTGCTCCTTGGTATGCCACACTGTGTTTTGCTCCTAGATGTCCCCCACTCCGTTTGGCTCTTAGATGTTCCCACTTTGTCTTGCTCCTAGGTGTTGTAGAGGAACAGTTACATGCCTCTGCAGGAAACCCCATCCCCTACCTTCTAAATATTGGATGCCTGAGATTGTGCCATGCTTGACACCAGCACTTGTGCCAATACCGCAGCAGATATTCGAAAAAAATGTACCCATTGAGAAAATCCTATCAAATGTATCCCTTAAGAGATGACAATCTGAGGGAGGAACTCCATGAAGGAATATGAAAAAGAGCAAAAAGAAGAGCTGGCGACGTCACGAAAGACAAGTGTGATGCCCTGAGGATACTGTCTGAAGAGAATGCATGGATTTTAGAGAAACTGATGACCAAGTTAAGGATTGAGTAAAATTTCATATGCAAAAAGAAGATTGTACGTGTGTGAAGCACTGCAGAAAATCCAAGCCGTTCAATAACTGTACAGATGCTAAAAAACAAGTAGGTTATGTAATCTTAGAAGCTGGCTATATGTATTGAATTGACTTCAGGCGAAACCGCCATTGTCTAGAACTGGACATCAGTGTCATGAATTTGGTAAGCCAGGACCGATGGAGAGAAAAGGCGAAAACTGTGTTGCAGCAAAAATAAACTGAGATTGTGGAAAGGAATGGGGAGGCTGTCTGGCCTGGTAGCAAAGATGAAGCAGCCAAGGTCGGTTATCCATTCCTGATGGCAGTGAACATGCCAAGCTGAATCATCCCTTGTTAAGGTGCAAAGAAAGAACACCAAGTGTGTCAAGTTTTATTCATTTAAGACATTTAAATGCTGCAAAATGGACCAAATCGTGGTTTCCTGTCACATGAGCCAAGGATGGAAAAAGAGTTGAGCATGGAGTCCTAGACCAACGAAAGTGAGTGCTCACACTCCTATATATTCCCAGAGAAAGGGATACTTTGCAAGGCTGAGTTCAAAGACAATATGCATGGCAGAAGGCATGGGTGATGAGAGTTGTTGGGCTAATTGGGTGGTTAGGTAAAGTGAAGTCCACCTCCTAACACCAGGGTCTGAGCTTACATGCTGCTAAGTGAACCGAATGTTCCAGACATGGCACAAACATGCCAAGCAATTATATATGGTGGTATAACTATAGTTTGAAGACCAATGATTAACTGTGTACTTAATAGTGCAAAGATTACATGTTTTTAGATGTAGGTATAAATTGGCCACCTGACAGTAGAAAGCCAATCACAATCCCAGCATGACAGAAAGTATACTTATTTGCCATGTAGTATGATGTCACACCTGATGTACTTTTTACATATAAGGATATTTTTATAAGAATGCACTGAGAGCTTGAGCGAACGTCCGTTGATGTCTGTTGTAACTCCCGGTTTTAGATAATTGTTAATAAAACAGCACCTTTGCCATCTTTCTGATTTGGCTTGATTATTTGGTGTCAGAGTTATTCTGCATCCCCATCCATTGCATGCACGATACCCAAAGGGCCATATGCTCAGGGTCCCACCTGTTTTTTACTCCTAGGTATTCTGAATGTGTCTTCCAGTTAGGTGTCCACCAATGTGTTTTTCTCCACTGTGTTTTGCACCCATGTGTCTCTATTTGTGTGTTTGCGCACTATGTTTTACTCCTGGGTATTCCATACTTGTTTGCTCCAAGGTGTCCTCTGGTGTTAGTTTGCGCTTCAGGGTCCCACATTGTGTTTTGCTCCAAGGTACAACCCAGTTAATTTTTCTACTATGTTTTCCCCACTGTTCCTTGCTCCTAGGTGTCCCATCACTTTCATTTTACTCCACTGTGATATGCTCTTAGATGTCCCCCACTGTGATTTTCCTTCTAGGTATCAACCTCTGTATTTTGCTCCTGTATATCACCACTTTGTTTGCTCTAGTTTCCCACCCATGTGTTTTGTTCTACTGTGTTTCACTCCTATGTGCCCCACTATGTTGTGCTCCTAGACACACTGCAGTGTTTTTTTCTCCTAAGTGTCCTCTGTGATTTGCTTTTGGGTATCTGGCACAGTCTTTCTCCTAGGTGTCCCTGACTCTGATTTCATCCTTGTCCCTCACTGTGATATTTTTCCATTTTGTTTTGCTCCTCCGTGTCCCCAACTGAGATTGTTCTCCACTGTTTTGCTTATCGGTCTCCACAAGCGTGATTATGCTGCACTGTGTTTAGCTCCTAGGTGTCCTCACTGTGATGTTGATCATAGCTATGCGCTTCTGCGTTTAACTGCAAGATGTTCCCCACTGTGATTTAGTTCTTAGGTATCCCCACTGTGTTTTTCTTCCAGAAATCATCCACTGGGTTTTGCCCAATATGTTCTGTTCCTAGGCCCCTATTATGGTTTTGCTTCAGTAAGTTGTGCTCCTTGGTTTTCCGCAGTGTGATTCTACTCAACTGTGATTTATGTTCCTAGGTGTCCCCCACAGTGTCTTGCTCATATGTACTCCCTACTGTGTCCAGCACCAAAGGTATCCTCCACTGTTCTTTACTCCTGATTGTCCTCCACAGAAATGTTGCAACTAGGTATACCTCAAAGGTTTTTGCTCCTAGTTGTCTCCAATGGTGATTTGCTTCTAGGTATTGCCACTACATTCTGCTCCTACGTGGCCCACACTGATTTTCTTAGCTGTATTCCACTGCAATTTTGCTACACAGTTTTATTCCTAGGAATCACCCACATTATTTTCCTCATTGGTGCCCGCCACCATATTCGATTCCTATTTACTTTTCTCCTAGGTGTCCCCCACTGTTCTTTACTCTTAGGTATCTGCCAACTGTATTTTCTTTCTAGGTATACTCAACTGTTCTATTCTCCTGGGTGTCCCACACTGTGTTCTGGCTCCTAGGTATCCCCACTGTGTTGTCATCTACATATCCCCAATTGTGTTTGCACCTAAGTGTCCCCACCCTCTGCTCCACTGCGTTTGCTCCTTGGCGTCCTCCATTGTATTTTGATCCTAGGTGTCCATCGTTGTGATTGTTCTCCTAAGTAAGTGTTCCCCTTGTGATTTGCTTCTAGGTATCACACAGTGAATATTTCTCTGAGGTTTCCATTTTTACCCACTATTTTGTGCTTCTAGATGTCCTCCACAATATTTTGATGCTAGGTGGTATCCATCATTGTGGGTCAATCATTGTGATTTTTCTCCTAGGTAGGTGTCCCCCTTTAATTTTTCTCCTAGGTATCACACAGTGAATTTTTCTCTGAGGTTTCTCCCAAAGTGTTTTTATCCACTGTGCATCCCTCACCAGATTTTGTTCATAGGTGACCACCATTGTGAATTAGCATCTAGCTATACCCACTGCATTTATTTTCCTTCTAGGCAGATCTACAGATAAGGGGTATATTGGGCACTTTTACTCCCTAAAAATAGGGAAATACTCCCCAAAAATAAAAATTGTGAGCATAAATACTTTCAACAAAATATAGGAAACAGATTGTAGAGTGACGAGCAGGCGAATGGCAGGTTATCAACAAAAATGCCTTTATTCAGGGTTGTTAATGCAAATAAAAGAGAGTTAGTGAACTTGCGTCAGTCCACTAACGATGGCAGTAGGGATGTCCTCCTCCGTGAGGGCGGTCAGTCTTCATATGTCCAACAAAGTTCTTCCATCTCCTCAGACTGGCAAGCTGCGGGACAAAGAAGAAGGTCTGGTTAGGATCTTTTGGAAGTCCGGTTTTATAGACATGGCCGTTACAACTGGCCAATTTGTTTCCCTTATCCATCCCGCTGTCTGGGTGTTCTGGTTAGCCCCATCCCCATCGTACGCCATAGACCCACACTCCCTGCCACAGTACCGGAGGCGACGTGCAGATACAAGATGTCCAGTCTAGGCGAGCCACTGATTGGAGGGTGTGCATTGGAATTGTGGTCAGACCCGTTCAGGGATACTGGCGGGGCCATCCCTGTCAAAGCCGGATCCTCGGTTGATAAATAGGAATGGTTGAGGGGACACACGTCTATGACGCCAGCAGAATCTTTGAGAGCCGCATGACCCTCTGAGCAGGTACCATCACCTCTTTCAGAGGGACACAAGTCTTGATTGAGCGGCCCCAAAAAAGGGGTGGGTGATCTGTGGCGGAGGAGGGTACACTGTTACACCCGACACATATGTTGTGTGAAAGCCCTTGCTTTCACACAAAAAGCTCAATGGATAAGTTGGGACCAGTAGTGTATGTAATACCAGAGGAAGAAACTCATATTCTGAACCTTCTATATTTTAATGTGCATGAATAACAAGGTGCAAAGAAATAATTATTACAAAAACATTTCCATTTTCCAGTTAAAACATTTTTACTCGTCTTAAAAATT
This sequence comes from Ambystoma mexicanum, assembly GCF_040938575.1. NCBI lineage: Eukaryota > Metazoa > Chordata > Amphibia > Caudata > Ambystomatidae > Ambystoma > Ambystoma mexicanum. The sequence continues at coordinate 609,487,253 of NC_090925.1, read as the reverse complement.
CTGCCATTAGGAAACAGACTTACATTTATACTTCCTCAAAAAATCATTTTACTCCCAACTTTACAAAATAGGGAGTAAAATACTCTCACATCAAAATCTTATATGTTGCACTGCTTCTAGGTATCCTCCACTGGGTTTTGCTGCATTCAGTTTTTTTCTTAGGTGTCCCCCACTAAGCTTCTTCTCCTCAATGTTTTCCTGCTATGTGTCCACATAATCCTGCTCCGCTGTGTCTTGCTTCTAGGTTTTCTCACTGTGTTTTGCTCATACCTGCCCATTGTGATTTTTCTTCTTGGGCTTCCACCACACCGTTTTGCCAAAGGTGTCCCCAACTGTGTTTTCTTCCACTCTTTTTTTTCTCCCTTTTATAACACAACACTTTCTGCTTCTAGGTTTCACCACTATGATTGTGCTATTAGGCGACCCTGCTGTGTTTTTCTTTTAGGTACCACTACTGTGTTTTGCTCTTAGGCATCGCTCACTGTGTTTTGCTCATTGATGTGCCCCACGGTGATTAAGATCCTAGTTATCGTCACTGAGTTTGGATTTCATGTATCCTCCATTGGGTCTTGCTTCACTGTGTTTTGCTCCTTGCTGTCCCCCAAATTGATTATGCTTCAGTGTGTTGTACTCCCAGAGGGTTCCCACTATTATTCTTCTCCACTCTGTTTTGTTCTTTGGTGTTTCCCACATTCCGCTCAACTGTGTTTTGCTCCAAATTGCACCATTGTGATTTTTCTCTTAGATTGACCCCACTCTGTCTTCAAGGTGTCAAAAACGGTGTTTTGCTCCACCATGTTTTTCACCTTGGCATGCCACACTCTCAGGTGTCCCTCATTGTGACTTTTCGCTTCACTGTCGCCCACAGTGGTTTTCTCCCATGTACCCCCACAGCGTTTAGTTCCTAGTTATCCCCAACTGTGTTTTGCTCCTAGGTTTCCCCTATCTGTGATTTTGCTCCTAGGTATACAATGATATTTCGTCTAAGTTTGACCAACTTAGCTTTATCTCCTGATTGCCCAATGTATGTTGCTTCTGGGTATCTTCCACAAGGCCTTACCCACTGTGGGTGCACTTAGGCACCCCACATTCTTCTCCACTGTGATATATTTCTAGATATCCCACACTGTGTTTTCCTTGTAGGTACCCCTATTACTATGTTTCTGCTATGTGTCCCCAACTGTGATTTAGTGCCTCTGTATACACATAGTATTGGCCAATGTGTTTCGGTCATAGGTGTTCCCACTCTGATTTGCCTCCTACGTATCTCCACTGTGTTCTGCTGCTAAGTACCCCAAACTGTGATTTTGCTCATAGGTATACCTCACTGTATTGTCCCGCTTTGTGTTATCTACTGTAATTTATCTTCTAGGTATCCATGCTGTGTTTTGCATTAAAGTATCCGCCATTGAGCTTTGCGCGCTGTTTTTGCTCCTTAGTGTCCCTCATCTTCTGCTCCACTGGGACGTGCTCCTTGGTGACCCACACTGTGCTTTGCTTCTAGGTATTCAACAATGTGATTTTTCTACTAAGACTCCAGTGTGTTTTGCTCCTAGATGTCCCCTGGAATGTATTGCTTCTCTGTATTACTAACTGTGATTTTGGTCCTATGGATTCATACTGTATTGTGCTTCTAGGTAGCCCTGCTGTCTTTTGCTCATACGTAGCCCAACTGTGATTTATCCACTCTGTGTTTTGCTTCTCGGTTTCCCCACTGAGTTTTGCTCCAATGGGCTTTTCCTCAGGTGCTACCCACTTTCAGTTTGCTCTGTCGCCAATGTGATTTTCACCCTAGGTATCACCCACTATGTTTTTCTTCAAGGTTTCCTACACCGTGTGTATATCCTAAGTGTCCTCTCCAGTGATTTTACTGCTAGGTTTAGCCCACTGTATTTTATCCTAGGTGTCCCTCACTGTGATTTAGCTCCATGGTATCCACACTGTGTTTTCTTATAGGAATACCCCGCTGGGGTTTGCTGCACTATGTTTTGTTCCTAGGTGTCTCAAATGTGATTGTGGGATGTTTCAACCCACTTTTGCTCTGCCATGCAGCATCATTGTGTTCTGATGGTGCCAAAAATAATAAAATGGTCGCAAAACCCTTGTGCGCGCCAAAACATCTGAAAGTCGTGCTTTGTAAAGCACAAAAAGATGGCTGCCCAATCTACCATACATGTTGTCAGTGGTGGAACAGAGATCTCACTCCTGAAACATGTCACTGGGCTCCACAACATGGGAAAATGGAGTGCAGAAGGAAAAAGCAATGCTTTGCTAAAGGAAACCCCAAAACCTTGCTTTAAATCATTGTTTCTTTGTTGCTGAAACTGCAGAATGCCGGTACAAAACACCCTCAAACATCCAACATTCTGACTGGGTGCTACAATTCACTTAGTTTAAGAAATCACTGTGAACTTACAATGTCCTGAAAAGCTGAAAGCATCAAGGGATTTCCACAGCAAAAGTGGCCTGTCTCTGAATCTGTCAAAATCTGGGTGCCGTGCCCTAGGCCGCCTGAATGACAGCTGTCAGTAGCCTGCCTGCCTGATTAAACTTTAAACATGTATAAACTGAAATCAAATGTTTGCAATCTAAGAGGCCTGTTGTTGAGAGTAACCCATCTTGTAATTGTTTTGATTCCATGATTCCAATCTTGAAGAAGTATTTAGCTGTGATTTGATCCCACAAGTTTGTTTTATGCTTAGGGAAAATTCAACAGAAGTAACTATTAAAGTAAGCTGGCTTAAGCTACCAAACTGGAATAACAGCTTTCCTCACAGAGGCAAGGCCTCTCCTTCCACCAGGAAATCACACCAAAGCGATAAGTATAGGGTTTGGGAAGAACCTGGTCCGCAGTGGGGAAGGAAACAATGGCAAACTGCAAAGCAGGAAATGCTAGGTGTGAGGACAGTTGTATAATGGCCTCTGCCAAGAGAACAGGTAGGAGAATGCTTCTGAACTGAAGGGAGACAAAAAGAGACGGACACAAACAGCCATCTGTGGCTGAACATTCATAAAGAACATTTTATTTAAAGACTTCTAAATTACCACTTAAAATTGTCAAAAATAAAAAAGTAACAGAATTGTAAATCTAAATTTTGGTTGCACATTTCAAGAGGCGGAAAGATCGTGTGACATGTTCTGGAAAGAAACGGCAGAAAATGTAATTTTACACCAAATGTATTTCTGCTAGAAATATTAAACTTTAAACACTTATGCCCATGTTATACGTGCACACATATAGAAATTTGCTGATAAGTTGGACATTGTGTTCCTGATGAAAAGGGCGAAATTTGGTGAAAAGCAGACACAAGATCCCAGAGCGACAGGGTTTTGAGGAGTAGCTGCTACACAAAATATGTAATCTGTATGGGTGATTGTTATAGAGGTTACTCACGTGTAAATATACCTTGTGTCAAAAGTAGATTTTGTGTTCAAGAGGCTAGGAGTGGACTCTAAGCCTCATAAACCCACACCATAAAGTTGACCCACTGTTTATCTCCTCCTATCAAGGCAGAGAGGAGACTCTGACCAATCGCTTGTCAAAGGGACTAGCTTAGGCTAAACCAGCACACACACACCCTTTATCAAAGCATAAATATAGACAGGAGAGGGCAGATATGGACAGACAGAGTCACTCACTAGCCCGATGCTGGCGGAGCACCCTGCTGCAGTACTTTACATCTTTCTTGCTCCAGACTCTAAAAAACTTGGCAAAGCAGAAAGGCCCATTGCATAGCTGAACCATTTTCAGCTAGGCCTCACATTTCAGAACCAGAATCCCACACCCTAAGGGAACCAAAAGACAGCCGGGCTGCGCTGTACTGCTTGCCTGCTGAAAATTTCCATCATAACCAAGATGGGCAGATCCAATCCTATCCTGGGCCGTGCTGTGACCAGAGTGCCATTGCAGATCCCATCCAGTCCGTTGCCGTGCGGTGACCAGAGCTCCTTGATGCTGCCCAATCTGATGTGCCCAGCTGTCTGTCCTAAAACCAGATCCAGTTCCCTGACCAGAATCGTGACGGTTCTGTTGAAAAACATATCTAGTGAGTATCTATAGAAAGAACTGTGTCACTAGCATATGTACTGTCCATAGTCAACCCCTATCTTAAACCCATCCTATCTTGTATTCCGAACCTGTATTGTTGGGAGTATTTTTGAATTGTCTGAACTCTCCATCCAAACCATCCTATCTTCCTCCTGTACTAGTATTGCCAAAACTATCTCTGCGCTGATCTTTTCTCATCTGAAAAAGGCGAGTTTCCTCTGCAGGCAGTCACCCCGATCAATTGGCTGTGTTCCTGTGGGGTATTTGTTTTGTTCATAGTCATCCGCTAGTGTAAGAAATCCTTTTTCTCATTTAAAAGTGCATTCCTGTTTTCCCTTCTTGCGCCTATCTCGAAAAAACGACCTCCACTAAAATGTCCGTAACTTCCTCCGTTTTCAACCAACAGAGACGGGTAGGAATGCAACACAAGCCTCCTGCGGCCTCTCTGGGGCTGCTCCTGTTGAACGGGATATCATGTTGTTCCTCCTTTATTATATATATATATATATATATATATGTATATATATATATATATATATATATATTGACCTAAGCCCAGTCGCTCTGCGAAGAAATCCGCGTTGCAAGGTTCTGACCTTAGATCGATTAAGCCGCCATTTTAGGTTCATCCGCCATTTTGATTCTCGCTCCAAAGTCACCCTGTGTTCTAAAATCGTGGACAGTGTATGCAAGTTAATGCCTAAACTGCCCATAGGCCAAATGTTAGGGTCATGTAATGAGACCTTGTCCTTCGTTGACCTATAGATCGAGGATTACCTGTGCCAACGTAACTGATCCGCAAGCATATATTAAGCACAATGTTGTGTAAATACTAAACGTGAACACTTGTTGAACTTCATTGAAATTAAAATATGTACTAAGGCTTATGATAGATCCGAGAATATACTGTTGCCATTGTGATTTGTTGAACATGTAAACTGAAGGTGATCCATATGCATATATCTGGGTGAGTCAGAGTTGAACCCGGCATGAACCCTAGATTGGGAATGATTAACGTTCAGAGGGGCTGGACATCATGTTACCAGACTGTATAAAAGAGTTAATATTCTGATGTACAGCCCAACTCACTTCTCACATCGAATGGGCTTGTATTCATTGTGATGTACTTCATTGTGATGTACTGAGGGCCAGATAGCTATCGATACTATCGATGCTATCGATACTTTATTCCTTTGAAAACTGTTCAGTTACTTTGAATAAAGATCTGTGTATCTTTGTAAACCTGCGCTTGGTGTATTTCCTTTTGTGGTACTCAGCCTCGATATTTCTTTTTGCTTTTACAGATGGCGCCCGAATAGGGACCCTCAAGATTGATGCCAGCTCGTTGAAGGTTGACACAGCTATCGGACCGGGATCTTGGATGAGAAGCGACACCTCGGCAGCGCTGCACGGCTTGATCCCTGGACGGTGAGCACGTGGTCCGAGTCGGTACCTTGACGAGGGTCCATATATCGAGGCGGGCATATTTGCCAAAATCACCAAACATGAGGTAACCTTTTTAGAAAATTTTGAAATCGGATCGGACCTCCTTAGGATTGATCAGGTGAGTCGTGACCCGATTCTTAAGTATCCTGATGATTTGTTTGGCGTATTGTTCTTGCAAGTACAATTATTGACCAGGTAACACCAGGAATCTGATATGCCTGGGAAATTGTCTGCCAGCTTCAGGGCATTATTCCGCAAGGACAGACAATCTTTGGAATTTGGCTGACCGGCACCAATGGAGGGGTCGCTGGCACGTACTACGTACTGTAAGCACGGCATTGGTAGTATAGTATTTAATGATATTTGGCACAGACAAACTAGACATGCTTCCGAACATCAGTGGCCAATCAATGGTAGTTTTGAAATCTCTCGTATTGAATACTTGGAGTCTATATTATTGAAGAAAAAGGCTAGACCTGCAGCATTTGACGTATTACAGAATTGGAAGAAAGTGTCAAGATTCCTGCCCCTAAAGGGCCTCTCCATCCCTCCAAAAGACCCACTTGGAGTCAGACTTGGCGCTTGTGGCACCAGACTCACTCACTCCCATAGGATAACATTGGGGATTGGACTGGTAGTGCATTGATGGGGACAAGATGGATGCCCCCACATATTTCGGTTCCCAGAACTGCATGTGCAGTCTAGTCTTTTGGGTGTGGTTCAGCCCGGAGACACCTGGGATACCCAGAGACTATTTAAGCCACACCCAGGCTGAGAAACATGCTTTGTGTTTTCTGCACCTGCAGCGCAACAATAACCGTGTTCGGATCGGTCTCTAGTAGGCCTGAATCTTTCTTCTGCGCTCAGCTACTGCAAGAAAAAGAACATTGTTAGGAACAGCCTTACCTTGCGGGCCTTCTGCCCATCATTCATTGCTTCTTCTGTTCTGCGGGCATCTTCGGCGGTGTCATTCCCATTCCGGCACACCGCTTCCTAAGGAAAAGGGAAACGAACAGAAAAAAGACATTAGTAAGCATTCAGCAAATCTTCGCTTATTTTTAAAGACTGTACGAGCTTCAAACGCTTACCTGAATCCCAGCCGCTCTGAGGGAACTCTGTCTCTGGAACTTTTCATCCATCTGCAAAAGGGTAAAGACACTCCAGGTTAGTGTGGACACATCTAGAGGCGCCGCATACTGCGCTTACTCACTGCATTTCTTCTTCATAACCGGCATCCACGCTGAAAACGTCGCGGCACCTAAAAGACACAGAAAAAGAACTCAGTTCAATACAAATACGAAAGGGTCGCATCGCGCATCGCGCTCTCACTCACCTTCAGCGTTACTCATTGCTGAAACGCGTGACGTCATCACGCTGTTTTTCAACGTATAAAAAGCAGGCACCTTTTCACAGTCAGTAGCAGCCCTGGATCCAGACCAGAACTACATGCAAATCAAGAGCCAAAAACAAAGAGGTAAGACCAGGAAGCTTGGAGTCTATAAAAGTAGATTCTTATCTTTTAAAACAGCCACTTTTGTAACTCGGTAATTTGATTTAAGAAAGTTAATTCCATGCAACTTTCTAACAAAATAACTTTGTCCTTATTTGTAGGGACTGCATATAAAGGAATATTAGAAGTAAAGACTTCAGCACCCTTTCTGAAACAATAGAATTACAGTAAAAACAGCACAGGAAACTTATTATTTTTTGACAAAAAAGAAGGATTCTAGAAACAAGTTGAACGAAAAGTAAGCTCTCTTTTTTTGCATTTTAAAAATGTGTTTGAGTTAAATATTCTGCAAATGGAATCTTTAAAAACACTTGAGATCAATTTATCTGGTATATATGATAGAACGTCTTGCAATAACTATAGATAACAAATGTATGAACATATGAGATGAATCAAAATCTCTATCAGATGACTTATATGTATTTCTTTGTTTCTTTTTCTTTTGTTCTTGTTCGCTCAATTGTATTTTATAAATGAAGCTTACCTCCTGATGAGCCACTGTAAAAGCAAATAGTGAAACACGTGTAGAGATCATAAAACAAAGCACAAATTGAATAAAATCTACATTGGAGCGCCAGTCACCATAGTGTTTTGGATTTTCTTTTGGTAACTAAATGTCAAGCTCTCGACAGCTGTCACGATGCCTGCTCCCGGGGAGCCGGCTCAGGCCCTGCGTCCCCGAAAGCGGACATCAAGTCCCCGGGGAAGGTCCCAGCAACCCCTTATAGGGGCCCTTTGGACAGCGTCCTGGCGCCTCTGGCGCCAGGCTCATAAAAAATGTCAGTCCTGGTGCCATAGGCGCCAGGCTCATTATAAAAGTGTTTGGGTGCACTTACCTGATGCAGACCATGCTGCAGAACCCCGGCCTCCTTGAGGCCTGAAAGGAACTACTTTACCTGTGGGACTCATTTACCACCCGGGAGTGGTCGGGGAAGGATACATACCTGATTGGAGGAAGGACACATTCTAGGAACTTCTTCCAAGGCTATTTAAACCACACCCGATCAGCCACACGTGCTTCGCGTTGTTCTGCATCTAGCAGCTGGACGCTCACCGTGTCTGCTCCTGCATCTTGACTTCTGCCACACCTGCCAGCATCCTGAATCACCTGCAAAGGAAGGGAACAAGAGAACAGAAGAAGGAAAAGGCCTCACCTGCTAAATCTGCATCCCAGAGACATTTCGCCGACAATCCTGAAAAGGAAGACCTTTATTTTTAAAAGCACATCGCATCGATCGCTGCAGCGCCGCATTCTACTCACCTTTACAGGGCGCCTCCATGTTCAGCAGCGACCATCCGGATTCGCAGTCGCGCCCCCGCGCCTAGGGAGAAAAAGACAAGAACAAAGGTGAGAGAAAGAAGGGAAAAGGGAAGCTAAAACTCCATGTCAAGACTTACCTGTTGGGTCATTCCCTTTTCATTTCGGGTCCGCGCCGCATCCAGGCATTTTCGGACCCCGGCCCCTAAGGGGAAAAAGACATCAGCGTTAATGAGTGAATGAAAAGACATTACCAAAACACTCATTAAAGACTTACCTGATTTCCACAAGGATTTCACCGCTCACCTCGGGTCGGTGGCTGTTCCCCGGCATTCCGTACCCCGGCCCCTATGGGGAAAAAGACACTAGCATTAGAACATTAATGCATGGACACAAGGGGAACCACTTATAGAAAAACTTACCTGGAAGCCAAGCAAGTTTGGTTCTCACCCATCCGAAAATCCAGTGACGTAACTGGATACCAACGCGCCCCTGCATCAGAAGCAGGATGGAGAGCTCGTCCTTCCAGACCCTAAGGTGAGACGCTACGGGGAAGCACAGAAGGGTTTTGAGGAGGGTGCGAGGGGTAAGTGGGAGGCCGATTGCATTACCCCGCAGACAGTTAACCCCCTATTCTCACCTACAGAAGGATACTTCTGCGAGTCAGACAAGCCAGATCTGGGGCCCGGTCCAGTCCGTCTTCCGAACCCTGCGCATCACCTTAGACGAGGTCACAGCAGCGCGAATCAGGCCAGCGCCCCTGTGGGAGTCAGGTGAGCGTTACAACAGCCCTGGGAGCTACAAAACACAGACCAGGCAGAACCAATTACAAGCAAGCGTCCCAAAAGTCAGAAATAAAACTTCCTATAACTCGCCTAGTCCACTCCAATCAAAGGCTGGCTTACAATTATTACGGATTAGGATAAAGGAGCATTTAGATTGGGCTGAGAAGGAAAACCTTGCGGAACTCAAATAATTATTAAAGTACTGATCTTCAAAGATGACGGACAAATATAAAATTTGCGAACAAGAAGCCAAACAAATCTTTTCAGGCACTTCGAATCAACAAAAAAACCATCAACAAAAAAACGAATCAAATTCTAACAGTAGATCTCTTTAACAACTATTTGAAAAACTTGAAAATCTCTACAGAAAAGAACTTGCGAAGTGGTGGGAATTTACAACCCTAGAGAACTATCTAGAAGTGGGAAGAATCTCAAGAGGATTAGAAATCTGTATCTTTCCCTCATTTGAAGAGGAGGACTTGGAAGATCTCAAAGATTGGGAAGATCTATTAAAAAACACTTCAAAAGAAATGATGATGAAATTAATCAACTACACGAAAAGGTCACATGATAAATTAACACAAGAAATTGACAAGATTAAAAGCAAAATTGAAGAACTAAATCTGCCAGAAGTATCTTTTAAAAATTATCAGATTCTAGATGAATAACTTGAAAAAGTGGAACAAGACATAAAAATACGCAAACAACAAACGTTTCATCGAGATGAAATGGATTATAAATTTAAAAGAGTTTATACATTTCCAAAACAATTTAATCGCAAGTCGAAAGGATTCTCCCCTCAAGGAGCGAAAAAAGATAATACTCAGAAAAGCAAAAATCCTGAACTTCACAGACCTCTGAAAGTGAACCCAGCAGTGAAGGGGAACAAAACTTACCAGAAACATCAAGCGAATCAGATACAGCCTCAGCCAGACCCTATTCTTTTTTAGAGGAATATCGTCAACACAAAAAAATAAATGCAAAATATCCGTCAAACAAATTAAATGCTTCACAAAGTGGAGACCAAACAAAAGAGGGAGACGGGGCAGAGGAAGCATCAAACGAAGAAGAGCCATCCGACAGAGTAAAAACAAGGTCAAAAGAACAACGCAAAAGGAAAATTTGATCCTTAATCTATCCGACAAAATATATTCAACACAACTCTACTCTGCCTTAAGTAAAGGTCTCTCGTTCTGTCCAACGAATCCAATGGATCATTTTCAAGCAAGAATAGATCTGTTTAAATTCAGTAGAAATCTTAAACTCAAAAAATATTTTACAACCAGCGCCAAAATATATAAACGGATAATAAAAGACACAAGAGCACCTTCAGAACTTTCAATTACCCATTCCTTACAAACAGTAAATCTGTTAAATCTAGCAGAAAAAGCAAATATACACACTTTGGACACTTTCACAGAAGATTTGGGAATCACAATGGATCAAATTGAACCAACCAAACTTAAACAAAAATCAACCTTTTATCCGCAATTATATAGCGAAAATGTGATTGATCTATTTGAGAAAGCAGTATCAGAAGATTTAAAAGAACTATACCGGAAATCATCAAAATCTAAAAATATTCATCTCAACCTTACAAATGAGGAAAGAAAAGCGCTAGATGAACTGCAAAAAGATGAATCGGTCACAACAAAATCAGCTGATAAAGGAGGAAAGATTGTGCTACTCAATACATCAGACTACCAATGGCTGCAAAACATTTGGAGGATGAAGATACTTATGAAAAATTGGCTAACAATCCATTGCCAAACCTAATTACAGAATGGTCTAATCTTAATAAACACTACTTGGCAGAAGAACTAATCACTGAAGATGAATATCAATTCATGAACAATCCTTTTCCAACTTTAGGGACGATCTATTTTCTACCGAAAATCCATAAAAAATTTGATCGGATTCCAGCAAGTAGACCAATGATAAACAGTATAGGCTCCCTAACAGAGCCAATTTCAGCCTATATTGACAAGTTTTTACAACCTCTGGCAGCAAATCTCGCCTCATTTATTAAAGACACAACTGATGTCATCAAGCAGTTGGACTCTAGAGAATGGGAAGAGGACTACAGATTAGTCACATTCGACGTGACAAGTCTCTACACAAGCATTTTACACCTTAAAGGCATGGAGACAACAAGAGAATTTCTTGAAACAAGAACCATCTCATTTAGAAATCATAATGAAATGGTATTAGAAATGCTGAACTTTACACTTATGAACAACATTTTTCTATTTAACAAACACATTTTCAGGCAAAAAAGAGGAACTGCAATGGGGGCAAAATTTGCACCAGCATACGCTAATCTTTACATGGGATCTTTTGAATTACACCATGCATGGAAACACAAAGCGTTTACTCGCTCAATGAATATCATCGGTATCTCAACAACAATTCATTTAATCTGAAATTGACAATGGAAGAAAGTGTAAATCAAATTCATTTCCTGGACCTTCAACTCTATATCTGTGACAATCATATAAAAACTACTCTTTTTACCAAACCAACAGCAGGAAATAGCATATTACATGCTGCAAGCCATCATCCACCACACATTAAGAACAATATCCCATATGGAGAATTCTTAAGGATTAAACGAAACTGCACAGACGAAGAGGAAGTTAAAAAACACTCTCAAGAAGCAAAAACCAAATTCCTAGCCAGAGGATACAAAAAAGATCTCCTGACAAAAGCTCAAATTCAAAGTGAAGCACGTAAGAGAATGGCTCTATTAAGCGACAAAACAAAGAAAAAGGAGGCCACGGAGAAATCAAAATCCTTAAGATTCATCAAAATTTATAACACGGAGGCTAGCAAGCTAAGGCAGATCCTTAACAAACATTGGAATATTCTGATCACAGATGAAGATCTCAAACCATATCTACCCACAACTCCATGCCTTACGTTCAGGAGAGTGCCTAATCTTAAAAACAAACTTTGCCCTTCACACTTCTCTGAACACAAGAAACCGAAAGGTTTACAACAACTGTGGACTGGAGATAAGTTAAAAGGGTTCTACAAATGCGGCACATGTAAGATGTGCAACTATGCCATCAATGGACTAAAAGAGTGTACTAAAGCCAATGGCAGTCAATACAAAATTAAAGAATTTTTGAACTGCAATACAAACTTTGCGATATACGCCATTAAATGCGCATGCACCAAAACCTACATAGGCAGTACAATCAGACCTATTAAAACAAGAATTTATGAACATATAAGAACAATCAAACTACAGGATACCCGTTACCCATTGAGTAAACATTTTTTGGACAATCACAAAACAGCAGATATCGATATGATTAGATTTTATGGAATTGAACAAATCAACAGTCATGAGAGAGGAGGAAATAGAGAAAAGCAATTACGAAAACGTGAAGCATTTTGGATATTCTCCATGGACAGTATCAATGGGGGTCTCAACGTGGACCATGAATTGCACCATTTTTTGTAAAATTGTACTGTATTTATGTTACATATGACTTTGTCACCTGCAATGTATCTCCTCCCATTTCTGAAACAAGATTTAATTTAATTTATTTGAACTCAGACTTTACCAAAGGTTACTTTAATTAATAACTTCATTTTTGAAAACAGGCATCGAAAGACGAATTTCGAGCAAAAGGCTCAAGTCTAGAGAATTTAACTTCCACACTCCATGAGTAACATTATTAACACAAGTTCCTTAAAAACTAATTTCCAGTCCAATGAAAACAATTGTTTATCTTATCAGACTGAATTGGTGTAATTTAACTTAATTAGATCAAAACATGATTACACAAGTGTGATTTTTATAATAAATTTTTGTTGCGGTTACGCAAATTTTTGAAATATTGGAACAATCATGTTCCCAGTAAATTCACGATTATTATCAGAATCGTCAATCCACATGAATGTAGAAACAAAAGAGGGAATTTACCTATCAAAAGAATTAGTTGTAGAAGTAACTTTGGAGTAAACATGACTCCAAGATGGCGCCCCCACATCTATATGGCCAATAGATGAGGGGAGGAGTTACGCCATCACGATGCCATAGCATTTAATCCAAATTGGCGTCTTTCACCGTAACGCGTGACATCATTACGTTGAAACGCATGACATCATCACGCTGAAACGCGTGACGTCATCACGCTGTTTTTCAACGTATAAAAAGCAGGCATCTTTTCACAGTCAGTAGCAGCCCGGGATCCAGACCAGAACTAAATGCAAATCAAGAGCCAAAAACAAAGAGGTAAGACCAGGAAGCTTGGAGTCTATGAAAGTAGATTCTTATCTTTTAAAACAGCCATTTTTGTAGCTGGGTAATTTAATTTAAGAAAGTTAATTCCATGCAACTTTCTAACAAAATAACTTTGTCCTTATTTGTAGGGACTGCATATAAAGGAATATCAGAAGTAAAGACTTCAGCTCCCTTTCTGAAACAATAGAATTACAGTAAAAACAGCACAGGAAACTTATTATTTTTTGACAAAAAAGAAGGATTCTAGAAACAAGTTGAACGAAAAGTAAGCTCTCTTTTTTTGCATTTTAAAAATCCGTTTGAGTTAAACATTCTGCAAATGGAATCTTTAAAAACACTTGAGATCAATTTATCTGGTATATATGATAGAACGTCTTGCAATAACTATAGATAACAAATGTATGAACATATGAGATGAATCAAAATCTCTATCACATGACTTATATGTATTTCTTTATTTGCTTTTCTTTTTTTCTTGTTCGCTCAATTGTATTTTATAAATGAAGCTTACCTCCTAATGAGCCACTGTAAAAGCAAGTGGTGAAACACGTGTAGAGGTCATAAAACAAAGCACAAATTGAATAAAATCTACATTGGAGCGCAAGTCACCGTAGTGTTTTGGATTTTCATTTGGTAACTAAATGTCAAGCTCTCGACAGCCCTGGGAGCTACAAAACACAGACCAGGCAGAACCAATTACAAGCAAGCGTCCCAAAAGTCAGAAATAAAACTTCCTATAACTCGCCTAGTCCACTCCAATCAAAGGCTGGCTTACCATTATTACAGACTCCACGGAAGGGTTTGAGGTTTTAAGAGGTCAGAACAGGCTGAGTGACGTCCCCGTGGATACCAGGTGAGCGTTACAGAACACAAAGCCTCACATCAAAATCCACCTGGGCGTCATGGAAACGTCAGAAACCGACCAGTTAGCCCACATGTTGGGGCAGCTACGTTCCGAAGTATATGCAGCCAGGCAGGAGACCAACACCCTGAGGAGAGAGCTGATGGTAGCCAAATAACGCACTGATGATTTAAGCCAGCAACTTCTCCAGTCACAAGCAGGATGATTTACGGGGGATCCCAAGAGGTTTGTAACGTTCATGAACCAGTGCCGCCTGCACTTCCTTTGTAGACTAGGGGCCTTTCCAAATGACCAATCACGGGTCGCTTTTGTGCTATCCTACATGAGTGGTAGCGCCGCGGACTGGTCTGTACCCTTTGTGGCCCAAGACGGTCCTTTGCTGCATGACTTCAGGGGCTTTCAGCAAGAGATGGAAAAGCTGTTCGCCCGTCGTACTCATGGGCAGGCATTAGACAACAAACTTCTGTCCCTACGCCAAGGGAATCAAGACCTATTAACATACATAGCCAAGTTCAATAGACTCGTAGTTGAAGCAGAATGGCCAGTGGAGAAGAGAACCACGTTATTTCATCAGGGGTTGCGGGGGGAGCTCAAGGATGTTCTCGCACAAGTAGTGAACCCCCTGAAACACTGCTCAGAATTCATTGACCTTGTTGTTCAACTGGATCATAGGTTGCAGGAACGAAGAGCAGATCGAACCAGACCAGACCCTCTCCCTATGTATGTGCGTTCAAAGGACAATATTGCCCGCACAACGGAAGGTTCAGGAGAACCAATGCAAATCAGGGGGGTCAGATCTCCCTTGACTAAAGCGGAAAGGGATAAAAGGAGACAGCAGCAGTTATGTCTGTACTGTGGAAGGTCAGTTCATTTCCTTAAAGAGTTCCCTGTGAAGCCACCGAGGAGGATGGTGGGGGCCACGGACAAGGAAGATACCATCAAGGAATCGGAAAACTCCCCAGCCTGCAAGTGTAGGGGTCCACTTGTCGAGCAAAGTAAGTGAACTACAGACCTCCCATTTTGCACTATCTGTGGTCTTCATCAATCACCAACAACCATCTCAGATGCACGCAGTAAGAGCGTACATTGACAGTGGAGCAGTTGGGAATTACATCGACCAGGATCTTGCGGCAAAGATGGGGCTTCCCTTACGCCCTAAATCAACCACCGACACTGTTACCACTGTCGACGGCACAGAAATAGCTTCTGGTCCAGTATCACAATGCACTTCAGCTTTAACCCTTCTGTGCCAGGATGGACACCAAGAATCTATCGTTTTCAACCTCATTAAGGCACCACAGTTCCGGTTGATTTTGGGAATGCCATGGTTGGTAGCTCACAATCCTCGAATCGATTGGCGAGCAAATGAATTGGCCTTTCCTGAGACTTGCGCCCACACATGTTTTCGCCAAGAGAAACATCCAATAGACACCAGAACCTCCACGCTTGCGACTGTGGCAATCGGCACCCTACCAAGTGAATACCAGGACTTTCAAGATGTCTTTCATAAAGAACAGGCTAATACCCTGCCACTGCATAGACCATACGATTGCCAAATCGACCTGATACCCGGTGCACAAATCCCTTGTGGGCGTATTTACGCACTCACGGAACCAGAAAACCAGCCCCTGAAGGCCTATCTTGACCAATACCTGGCCAACGGGTTCATCCGTCACTCGAAGTCTCCAGCAGCGAGTCCTCTATTCCTAGTACTGAAAAGGAGGGGGACTTGAGAAAGTGCATCGACTATCGCGCACTGAACCAGATTACCATAAAAAAACGCTACCCCCTGCCACTGATCCCTGAATTGCTTGATCAAGTCAAAGATGCCCAAATCTACACAAAACTAGACCTGAGGGGGCATATAACCTTGTTCGAGTAAAACAGGGGGACGAATGGAAAACCGCTTTTTGCACCAAATACGGCTTGTACGAATATCAAGTAATGCCCTTTGGCCTTTGCAACGCGCATGCAGCATTTCAATACTTCACGAACGATGTCCTACGGGAATTGATTGATGTCTGTGCTCTAGTGTACATCGACGATATTCTAGTATATTCCACATCAAAGCAGGACCACGTTAAACACATCCGATTCGTATTGGAGAAACTCAGGCAACACCAGCTCTACGCCAAGCTCGAAAAGTGCTCATTCCATGTCTCCAAGGTGGAATTCCTGGGCTTTATTCTCAGCCCGAATGGAATCCAAATGGATGTACACAAGGTAGATGCTATCCTGAACTGGCCATGTCCAAATTCATTCAAGGGGGTTCAAAGTATGCTGGGTTTTGCAAACTTCTACCACCGGTTCATCCCAGGATTTTCACAAATCGTGCATCCCATCACGTCATTGCTAAGGAAAAGCAAAAAAAAGTTCCAGTGGACAACAGAAGCCGAGGAAGCTTTCCAGGAACTCAAAGCAAGATTTACATCTGCCCCAATCTTACGCCACCCTCACCCTGTTCTCCCATACCTGGTGGAAACGGACGGCTTAAGCATGGCTATGGGAGCCGTCCTCTCACAAAAGCAACCCAAAACGGGCCAGTTACACCTTGTTGCCTTCTGGTCACGTAACTTCACACCCCTGAACTCAATTACGCTATCACAGACAAAGAACTCCTGGCCATTAAGTCAGCCTTTAAGGCATGGCGGCACTACCTCTTGGGCACCAGACACACAATCACTGTAATAACTGACCACCGGAACCTCCAGTACCTAAAAACGGCAAAGGCCCAATCCTCACGACAACTACGTTGGGCTCTTTTTTTTGCTGAATATGACTACGTGATTACATTTCGACCAGGGGTGAAAAACGGGAAGGCTGATGGCCTTTCCCGTATGGGGGTGAAAGAGCAAGGGTATCAGACCCCTGACCCAATAGCAATCATCCCGAGTGGCAAGCTCCTAGGAATCACAGCAACCATAACTCAGAAAGAATTACATGAAGAAATCCAAAACCTGATGAGTCCAGAGCAATTACAAGCATGGTGTGCACAAGGAGAACATTACATGACAAAAGATCAGTTGCCCTACTTCAGGAATAATTTATTCTTACCAAACCAAGAACTAAGAGAACAAGTCATGTCTGGTTATCATGATTCCTTGATCGAGGGCCACCCCGGAATTGCTACAACCCTATCCAAGGTAAAACGAAATTATTGGTGGCCCACGTGGCGTAAAGACATTATCCAATTCATCCTATCTTGTGGAGTGTGTGCTCAAAACAAGTCATCCAAGCAGAAACCGGCTGGGCTATTACAACCATTGGAAATCCCACCAGCACCCTGGCACACGTTGTCCCTCGATGTTATTACTGACTTACCACCCAGTGAAGGGTTTAACACTATTCTTGTGGTCGTGGACCTATTTTCAAAAATGGCACATTTCATTCCTCTTAAGGGGCTCCCAAATGCTTCCACTCTGGCAAAGGTATTTCTTGATGGCATCGTACGGCTCCATGGGTTTCCTTCAGTTTTAGTCTCAGACCGAGGTACTCAATTCGTATCTAACTTCTGCAGAAATACTGCTCTATGGCCCAGATCGACATCCGGCTATCCACCAGTCACCATCCCCAAACAGATGGTCAAACTGAGAGAACAAATCAGACGCTCGAGCCGTATCTGCGTTGCAGGTTACACCAAGCTGAAGGAAGCTGGTTCAACCTATTATAGATAGCTGAATATGCTTATAACTATTCCCTACACACCAGCACTGGGCAGACACCCTTTTATACCATGAATGGCAGGCACCCACATACTTCTGAGTTGGACGTTCCTACAACCCTGGAAATTCCAGCAGTCAAAACCTTGCATACAACCATTTCTCAAACCTTTAAAAGGGCAGCTGAACACCTACTTCAAGCTAAGAATCGCCAAAGGAAGTTTGCTGATCAACACCGAGCAAAGGCCCCCAACTACCAAGTGGGAGACAAAGTCTGGCTGGCGTCTAAATACGTGTCCATTAAAGGAACCCAAACTTTCTGTCCAAGATACCTGGGTCCATTCACCGTTACCTCCGAGATAAATCCTGTGGCGGTCAGACTAGCTTTGCCGTCAAACATGCAGATTCATCCTGTGTTCCACGTGTCTCTCCTTAAACCTGTTCAACCTGGGACCCGGGTAGCAACACCACCACAGCCATTAGTAGTCGCCGGGGAGCCAGAATTCGAAGTCAAGGACATCCTGGATTCAAAGTATGTCAGATCCAAATTATACTACTTAGTAGACTGGAAGGGTATGGTCCACAAGACAGGACATGGGAGCCTTGTGAGTACATCCATGCACCTCGCTTGCTTAGACTATTCCATCAAAACCATCCAAACAAACCAGGACCAGACAGAAGAGCCACCTTGAGAGGGGCCTTGGGGGGGGGGTGCTGTCATGATTCCTGCCCCTCATGTCCCCAGCCCTCCAAGATGTCAGGCTGGAGCCAGGCCACGATCACCTACATGGCCCTCAAGGGCCTCTCCATCCCTCCAAAGACCCACTTGGAGTCAGACTTGGTGCTTTTGGCACCAGACTCACTCACTCCCATAGGATAACATTGGGAATTGGACTTGTAGTGCATTGATGGGGACAAGACGGATGCCCCCATATATTTCAGTTCCCAGAACTGCATGTGCAGTCTAGTCTTTTGGGTGTGGTTCAGCCCAGAGACACCTGGGATACCCAGAGGCTATTTAAGCCAAGCCCAGGCTGAGAAACGTGCTTTGTGTTTTCTGCACCTGCAGCGTGACACTCACCGTGTTCGCATCAGTCTCCAGTAGGCCTGCATCTTTCTTCTGCGCTCAGCTCCTGCAAGAACAAGAACACCTTTAGGAACAGCCTTACCTTGCGGCGCTTCTGCCCATCATTCATCGCTTCTTCTGTTCTGCGGGCATCTTTGGCAGTGTCATTCCCATTCCGGCATGCCGCTTCCTAAGGAAAAGGGAAAATAACAGAAAAAAGACATTAGTAAGCATTCAGCAAATCTTCACTTATTTTTAAAGACTGTACAAGCTTCAAACGCTTACCTGAATCCCAGCGGCTCTGGGGGAACTCTGTCTCCGGAACTTCTCATCCATCTGCAAGAGGGAAAAGACACTCCAGGTTAGTGTGGAAACATCTAGAGGCGCTGCATACCGCACTTACTCACCGCGTTTCTTCTTCATAACCGGCATCCACGCTGAAAACGTTGCGGCACCTAAAAGACACAGAAAAAGAACTCAGTTCAATACAAATATGAAAGGGTCACATCGCGCATCGCACTCTCACTCACCTTCAGCGCTACTCATCTCAGCAGCACGTTGCCATCCCCGGAACGCCGGCCATCATCTAAGGAAGGAAAGGAACGAAGTTAGAGAACTGTTCAAAAGACTCATTATACTTACCTGTCGGACTCTTGCCAGTGAAGTAACTAGGCAGCAACGACCCCGCATCAATCAACGCACCCCTGCGCTAAAAGCAGAACGGAGAGCACACTTTCCAAGAAAACAAGGTGAGCTGTGGATCAAAGGGAAGGGTTGGACCCCGGGGGAGAAGGGGTTCAAGCACACAGAGACAATAGGGAGTTAAACTCTACCAATCCTGTGTTTCAGGCCCAATCTCCAGTCGAGTAGACTCCAGGGAAGAGTTCGAGGTCGTAAGAGGTCAGAACAGGCTGAGTGACGTCCCTGTGGATACCAGGTGAGCGTTACAGAAAGAAGCTTTGCAGCAGCTCAAGAGTAGAGAAAAGAATGCGCGCCATCATATGACGAACGCTGAAAAAGTGTTGTTGTATGACCAGAATAAACAATCTGAGCCAGTAAGGAATATGGATAGGGCTTTGTCACTTGGTATCCAGAAGATCTACCCTTCTAAAGACTTTCACGTTTCTGATGAACTTATCGATAAATTGTTAAATGAACGAAAGCCTGGTGCCACTGCGCCACCTCCGTATGTTCCTCTTCCTGCTGCTTTGCCTCTCCCTGCTGTTATTCCTCCTCCCATAATTCCTTCTGCTCCACCTATCGTTCCTCCTATTGTTCCCCCTTCTGTTCCTCTTTCTCTAGTTGTTGTTCCTCCTCTTGTCGTTGCTCCTCCTGTCGGTCTAGAAAAATGGACACCTCTCACAATTGACGGAAAATATTTTGGTGGCCAAAGGCCAGCCGTCTCATGTACGAAACGATAGAAATACAGGTTTCCGAGTTTGACCAATGAACGGCCATTTTGATGTAGCAAGGATCGCCATTTTGTTTTCTAACGATTGCTCATTGCTTTCTGTTCAAATTGCTTCGCAGCACATTTTCTGCTTACACTGCTCGACTGTTAACATTGTTGTCTGAATGTGAAAGGACAAGGCCGCAAGGCCGCGAGGCTAATAAGAGTTTGTTGAAACACAACGTAGGCAGCTCCGGGGAGGAATGCCGGGCTCCCTCCCGAATGTAGCCTTGAAGCAGAGCCGCAGGGCATTTAATCATTTCACAGCTGCCAGCCAGTCTCGTTAGATAGGTTAGAATAAAGCAGCTAAAGGCTTGAATTATGCTCTTCTTACGGCCCCCCTTTTCCGAGCCTTGTAGAGCATGTCGGCTCCCAGGACACGAATAGCACCTCATAGATAGCAAGGTCTGGAATGGGACTCTTCCCCCGTATGTAGCTTGCATACAAGAAAAGAAGCACTGTGTTCTGTTCAACAAAGAAAAGATGTCTCTGCACTTGCAAGGTTGCGTTTTGTTACTAGAATAGATTTTTGAAGGTGTCATATTCGTCGGAAGTGTCCATCATCAAACCGAGTTCAAAGAAACCCAATAAAGGGGGGTGTTAAACATGTCACAGCTGATTGTATGATATGCATTTTGTATATATGTAACTGATGTAAGTAATTCGCTCTCTTGCATCCCTCGAAGTCTAGAGATACACGTCGCGGGGCGTGAGACCGAGTTGGATAACTGAGACTATTTGCTTTGCAATAAACCCTACCTTTGGGAATACAACCTCGTGTCTGGCGTATCTATCGTGTGTGGTGACTTGCCATGTTTCCATAATGCAAGGGACCCCTAGGGGCCCCTTTCAAGATGGCGCCCAAATAGAGACCCTCCCCCACTTGTTCCATCGTGTACATTGTAATTGAGTAAAGGCGGAGAACGACGAGGAGGGGACGATTGAGCCAGGATCAAGAGGTGTTCGGGGCGCCCTGTAGAAGTGATGAGAGATGAGCTAACTCTATAGTCCTACTTCAAGAAACTTGGGCCCTAGAACCCCCACACTTAGATGGTTTTATTTCGTTTGATATCCCAGCCAACAAAAAACCGAGAGGTAGACTCTTTGGTGGTTTGTGCATTTTGATTAAGGGTGCTCTGGAATGTGGGATTGAGTTGATCCCAACAGGGCTGGATTTTTTGCAGGTTGCATCTCTAACAACTAGGTTGGGGAAGGTAATCTGCATCATCAATTTTTATAATAGCCCTCATTTTTCTGATTTGGAGAGACTGTCCAAGGTCAAAAGGTTCATTGAGAACCTCTTGTCCAAGGAAGGCAGGAAGTTCACCTCCTGCATCTGGGGTGGGGATTTCAATCTAAAAATGGGTGGGGGCCTGGACCTGGGTGCTCTTGACCCCCTTGAGGATCTGGTAGAGAACATCCCGCCTAGGTGTATGAGAGATGTGAGAGTTTGCCCAAAGGGTCTTCAGTTTAACTCCTGGTTTAACTCCTGGCTGTTGGAATGGGGGTTTCGTATTGTTAATGGCCGAAAGGCCCCAGACATCCCAGGGGAAGGAACGTTTAAGAACCACCAAGGCTGTTCAACTATTGATTACTTTTGCATTTCGGTAAACCTCTGGGAATGTGTTGTGAGTTTTGAGGTGCAGGCGGATACTCATAGTGACCATTTGCCCATCTGTCTTACGCTAAAGGGTTTGTTGGGGGAACGGGAATCTCTGGCCATAGCCCCTAGCCCGCGGCTGGGGGTACTCTCAGGTTCCAGAAGAATCAAATGGGGTACCATCTTAGAGGAGGGGCTACACCATTTTTCCTTAAGGGAGAATAACTCGCTTGTGCTGGATATATTGGGCAATCATCAATCTGCACATATAATTGTAGAGAAATTTGTAGAATTATTGGCTGCATTAACTTCAAAATTCTCTAAAACTACTAAGTCCAATGGGAAAGTATTAAAGAGAGGATGGTTTGATGAGGCCTGCAGAAATGCAAAGAAATCGCTGATGAGAACCCTTAAGGACCCAACTAGTTCTAGATCGAAGATTGCACAAGACAGGAAAACCTACCAACAGGAGTTAAAGAGAAGGAAAATGGAGATAGAACAGGGAGCCTGGGAAGGTTTTTTGAATGCCGCCATGAAGAGGGACCAGAAGGCTTTTTGGGCATTTGTAAAAAGTGGTCCGGAGGGATGTTGGTCCAACGTGGGGAGTGGCACCCATGTGGAAGAAGGGGCATGGTTGGCGCACTTTGGTAGCCTATTTGGATCTGAACAATCAGAGGTCGAGTCAGACTTTAGTGGCCCATGTCTGACGTTTGAAGTGGAGGAGATTGCTAAGGCAATCAGGCTTCAAGCACACAACCGCGCCCCTGGGCCAGATATGATACCCTCAGATTTGTTCCAGGACGAAGTTGATTTGTGGGCCCCACTTCTGACTGTGGCATTTAATGCTTGTTTAAAATCGAGGAAATATCCTTCCTCGTGGAAGAGGGCAATAATATTCCCTATTTTTAAAAAGGGAGACATGTCTAGCCCCGGTGCATATAGGCCAATTTCCCTACTAGATTCATCGTTTAAAATTTTTGGGAGAATACTGCTGGCCCGTATAGAATCCTGGCTCGGGGCACAGTCAGTTCTTTCTGACATTCAATTTGGGTTCCGTCCAGGAGTGGGCACTACAGAACAGAGTCTTAATTTGTATTTGCTGGTGGCTAATTCTGTGTTTTGTAGGGGCGAGGCTGTCTATCTAGCTTTTATGGACCTAAGCACCGCCTTTGATAAAGTAGATAGAGCTAAGCTCTGGGCAGTGCTTGGGTCCTTAGGGTGCCCTGGGGAAATCTTACAGGCTTTGGTTGACCTCCATACAAATAATGAGGCCTGTGTACGCAGTGGCTCTGGGGGGCACTGCACGGCATGCTTTCAGGTGGGGTGTGGTGTGAGGCAGGGTTGTGTACTGGCCCCCATCTGCTTCTGCCTCTACATTAATGGCCTTTCACAGGACCTGATTGGAGTATTGGCCGATTTTCTAGTTTTGGGAGGAAGGGGGTTTCCAGTACTGGCCTATGCTGATGACACTGTCCTTCTCGCAAGAACACCTAGGGCCCTACAGATACTGATTAATGCTTATTCAAGGTTCATGGATAATCTGGGCTTAAAAATTAATTCTAAGAAATCTGCAGTAATGGCGTGCGTTGGTAGAAAACGTCCTGTGCCCATGAAACCCATGCTATGTGCAGATGAAATTATTCCCAGAGTTAGGACTTTTGATTACCTTGGTATACGTTTTTCGGAGGCCTTAAATGGTAAAGACCACGTGGCCAAACAATCTGTTAAGATGAGCCAACAGATAGGTGGAATCTTTAGATTTATGTCGAAGTGTAGGGGCCGGCCTTTGGATGTGATCCTTAATATCTATGGTACCCAAACTGTGGCTTCCACTCTGTATGGCGCAGCTATCTGGGGCTTCCAGAATACAGTGGAAATACAGAGTAAGGAGAGTAAATTTTTTATAAACCTGCTTGGGCTCCCGTCCAGTGTATCTGGAATAGCCGTCCATAGGGAGTTGGGTGTGGAGTTTTGGGAAGATCAGTGGGCGTTGGCCCCTCTTTTATTTTGGGTCAGGCTGTGGGCTAATGAGCATGCTTCCTTGTGCCATACTATTATTCGTACTGTGTTGGGTAAATGTGGCTGGAAAAAAATTCCATGGCTAGCGTATGTTTTTTCAATTTTGGGTGAAGCCAATTTAGGCGCCCTTTTTCCGCCTGACACTATTTTGACCAAAAGTGAGGGGTCTGTTTACAAAGCCTTGCTGGGTGAACTCATAGCAAGCAAAAGAACTTTGCTAGAGCGTGGCCATAGTAATGGTGAATTTCACTCAAGCATTAGCTGCCTAACGGGAATCCAACCTTACTTGCTTTGCAGTACGTTAAAAAAGGACAGGTGGCTGATTACGAGGGCACGGTTCGATTGCCTTCGGTTGCAAGGCAACACCTATAAATGGAAGGGTTTTCCCGACTCAGCGGGTTGACCGGTTTGTGGACATGGTAGAGAGGATCTCTCTCATTTGTTATTCTTCTGCATAGGGTATGCAGGTATACGTAAAGTGTCCCTGATTCCTGCCCTTAAGAAGTCGATGATCCGCACACACAGGGCTGCTCTTGTGTTTCTCTTGAGCGCCGAATCAGTTCACACCGCTTGGGCTCTTTTGACGTTCCTGAAAAGAGCGATGTATTTTAGAAATCGTATTGTGAAACTGCAAGGTGGTGAGGGCCCGTAAGAAAACTTTATAGCACTCGTAATGGGTCAAAGCATTTGGTATTGTCTTCTAAATGAATCATTACTAAAACATCTTTTAATGTAGTTCATGACGAGGCAAGCGTCTGATTGCCAAATGTATTTGTATGCTGCCTTCGGTAATGTTTTTTAACTCTATTTTTTTTCTGGAAGTGTAATTTTAAGATTTTGTAACTTGAATTAGTGTAATAATTGTGTTTATTTGTCGTTTAATGGTTGCTTTATACAACCGAATAAACTTGTTTGACTGACTGATGAGAGATTCCTTTGCAGATCTGCACACGTCTGATCCCTGATCGACGTATCTGGCTAGAGAACAACGAGGCGAGGGTCCCGAAACGAGGCAGAAGCCAAGAAACGCAGACACGACGTCATTGGTTGCGTCAGTATACAGACGAATTGTGTCCTGGAGGACAAATTGATTTATCAGGTGAGTCATACCCCGATTCAAAATAATCCTGATATTGGTTGAGAGTTGACTTTGCAAAATCAAACGCCCTAGGTAAGGTTGATTAACCAGGGGGAAGGTTGAAGGATGCCTGGGGTATTGTCCACCCTAGCAGGGTTTTTCCGCTGTGGTAGACAATCTTTGGAAGATGGCCAAATTGCACCACCTGGGGGAACGCCGGGGTATGAGATGTATGTGAAGTATGGCTTGGGAGCGATAATATTCTGTGAGACTTGGCATAGGCAAACCAGAAAGCAACAAGACCATCAGTGGCAGATAAATGGTAGTTTTGACATAGCGAGAATAGATCATTTTATACAGACTGGATTTCTACTCGAACTGCATGTCTTGCATATCATGATGCTGATGAAACTCGTTTTCCACATAAGAATATGCGTACACTACCATCTTATCTAATTCGTTGTCCATCACCCAAATATTGGAATCACATTTTAAAATTACGATTTAATTTGTGGGTCACTAGAGAGTTACAAGTCAAAAGAAGACTGTTGAGTATCTCGATTAACTTTTGCCGCTTTTGCACGTCGATGGACACTCGTGAAACCATGATGCATCTCATCACGGAATGCAGAGCTCTTCGTCCTATGCGTGAAATTCATTTTGCACGACATTGTAATTACTTATGTCTCACATCTCAAGACTTGACCTGGTCTTTGATCCTGGGCTTAGGTTATTTGCCATTACAGATCACTACTGTAAATTTTCTTTTAAGCCTAAATTTAGAGCCTAAGTAATCAAATAACTAATTAATTAATTAATTGAGTATTCAATAATATTCAATATTTCTGTATATTTTAGGATTAACAATCTTCTGTGTTTCTTTTTTCGGTTCATTTGAATTTATGTTTTGAAAGTTAGCATACATTTTATTATATAAAGTTCCATATGTATATGTATTTTGTATTTGTATTTGAAAGGTTGATTTAATTCAACTAAAAAAAATTTAAAAATGTTTTAAAAATGATAATTTGGAAAGGGTGTTGATAAGAAAGAAAGCGCGTCCGCAGCATTTGATATCGTTAAGGACTGGAAAAGGGAAGCAATGCTCCGATTTAGAAGTAGAGCGAAGCATGCGCGCAGGCATAAATCGAAAGCTGAAGTAGCGAAAGAAAAGGAGGAGGAGGAGTGGACTGAGAGTCTAAGGAGGTCAGGTAGACGTGACCAGTTGAATATAGAAAAAATATACCCACAACGAGAATTGAACATAGCAGATGAAGTGATGGAAAACATATTGATCCATACAAAACAAGGCCCAAGATCAGAAGCTAGGCCAAACACGTCAGTAACTATTGTTCAAGCCCCTCCCGTAGCTCAAACTCTCCCTCCCATAGCTCAAGCCCTCCCACAGCCACAGACTGTGCACGTACCACTTCCTATTAGCCAACCAGGCCCACAGCAGACACTCCACGTTCCTATTGTCCCATCCACACCTCCCGCCTTAGATACAGACTCGGTACCGTCCGTTCCTCCAGGAATTGAAGTTGAAACCATGGGGGCAAGAGGCGGGACTGAACAAAGTGGATGCACAAGGGTAACTCGCTCTGCGATCAGCAAAGAAAGGAAGGTGGAATTGCAGCAACAGGCAGAAATGTATATAGACGGGAATGATGGGACGGCAGAATTGGCTTCGATGTATGACTTCTGAAGAAGAAACGAAAGACAGGTAGTGTTGGAATGCATGGGTGAATATTTGGTGGAGAGATGGAAAGAGTTAATTGGGAAATTACCACCGCTGCGATTGTTAGACTTAAATGCATTAGCACGCTGTAGACAAAGAGATGAAGAAGTGAAGGAACATGTGTATGGACTTTTTGAGCTTAAAAATTAATTGGATAATGATTATGCTGAAATGTTTACTGCACCTGGGTACAGGGGTAAGGATATCGGGAGAGATAGGAAGGAAGTGCTAGGGCCACACAATCGACGGCAACAGTTACCATCGCTGGGGCGAAAGGCGATGGTGGACGAATTATTGTTATTAAAACAGGTGGGGGAAGACTTGAAAGAATGCATACTGAAAACAAGGGTGTTCCTGCAGCAAGTAGCAGGACATAATAGAGGAAGAGGGAACGCACAAGGGAGGAGTAATTTGAATATGCATGGGGGGCCATTGGGACGAAATTAGTGTGCATACTGTAAAGAGGAAGGACACTGGCGAGCGCAATGTCCACATTTACAGAATAGAAATGGACCTGGTCAGAGAAGACAGCACAGAGGGCACCAAGGAGCGAATGGACCAAATAGGAATAGTATGCAGCAGCACCACAATAAGGTAATCAAAACCAAGCCCAAAACCAAAGTGCTCCTAACCAGAGTCAGGGTCAGCAAAACCAACAGTATGGGAATCAAAGTGGGGGAAATAGAGGAAAGAATGGGAACATTTTCAATACGCAGCCAAATACGTATTACAGTAATAGTAGTGACTACACATCGGATGATGTGTTATTTCCCCAATAGGACAGCCCAGGGCAGGGGTCGGAACCAGTGTCTATTCCCGTGAATCAGAGAGGACCCTACGTAGAAATGGGAGTCGGAAATAAGGAGCACCGCTTCCTTGTAGATACAGGAGCGCAAAAGTGTTCAATAGACCATCACTTGGTTTCCGATATACCACTGTCAGGGCAAAAGAATGTTTCCGTATGGTTCGCAGGTACACCAGTCATAAACCCAGTGTCCCAACCAGTCCCAGTTACTATAGGACCATCCACTGAACATTGTCCCTTTCTCCTAACAGAAAATTGTGGGGAGAACTTGTTGGGATTGAACTTGTTGAAAAAGCTAGGTGCGATTATACATTGTACGTCAGACAGGGTGTTTCTGACGATTTGGCCACAAGATGCCCCTGTGTCAGAATTCATGTCTGAAACCTTGCCAGGAGAGTTAATAAAAGTGCCAACCTGAATATGGGCGATGCATGACAACGATGTAGGATGCTTGAAGATAGAGCCAGTGAGGATCATTTTGAAAGAAGGAGTTACACTGCCAAGAATTCCCCAGTATTAAATTTCAGCAAACGGAGAGAAAGGATTGAAAAGTATTGTTTCAGATTTGGTGAAATTAGGGGTAATTGAAGAAATTACAGGCAGTACATGTAACAGCCTGATTCTTCCAGTGTTTAAGAAAGGAAGCAATGAAGTACCATATCGTTTCATAATTGATTTGCGCGCGCTAAACAAAGTAGTAGATCCACAATTTCCTTTGGTCCCAGACGTCACTACAATATTGACAATGATACCTGCCTCAGCAGAATACTTTAGCGTAATTCATCTAAAAAATGCTTTCTTTAGCATTCCGGTGGACAAGGCCAGTAGATATTTGTTCGCGTTCACATTAGGGGGACGGTCATTTACATTCACGCGCATTCCACAAGGATATACGGAAAGTCAGAGTATTTACAGTAGAGCGTTAAAAGAGCAGCTAGACATGCTAGAATTACCAGTGGGGTGTGCACTATTGCAATACATAGATGATCAGTTGATCGCTGCTGATACAGAAGAGATTTGTAAAAAGAACACCGTATTACTTCTGTCACACCTAGCAGCACATGGCCATAAAGCTAGTTTGAAGAAGTTTCAATATAATCGAAAGGAGGTAGCTTATTTGGGCTACCTACTTTCGAAAAAAGGGAGAAGGATAACGCCAGAACGCATAGAAAGTATTTCTTGTATGCCTATTCCAAAGACACAGAAAGGAGTCAGAGCCATAATAGTCATGGCTTCTTATTGCCGGCAGTGGATCGGTAATTTTGCGTTAATTGTGAAGCCAATGGTGCTATTAACTAAGAAGGATGCGGTGATGCCTTTGCAGTGGAATGAAGAATGTCAGAGAGCGTTTGATCAATTGAAAACTGCATTATGTTCTGCTCCAGTTTTGGGCACGCCGAATTATGAAAAAGTTGTTCGATTATTTGTATGCGAGAATGAAGGATGTGCATTAGCTGTTTTGACACAGGAACAAGGTGGAAGAAATAGGCCGTGCGGCTATTTTTCTTCTGCGCTGGACCCTGTAGCGCACGCACTACCACGATGTTTGCGATCTGTCGCAGCGGCTGCTGCATCGGTGAAACAAATGGAAGGGATGGTATTGGGGCATACTTTAACTCTGATGGTGCCACATGCCATAGATGTCTTATTAAATAGGACACAGACGCAACACCTCACCTCCGCTAGACTGACAAGATAAGATTATCTTGTTCGCGCCCCATATCCAAATTATGAGGTGTAGCGCTTTGAATCCTGCAGAATTAATGCCACTGCCCATAAAAGAAATTGGTGACAACAAATCACCACCTCATGATTGTTTAATGGTCACTGAGGAAGAAACGAAGGGGAGAGTTGATTTAAGTGACATCCCACAAAAGGAGCCAGATGGAGAGTTATTTTGTGACGGCTCTTGTTTTAAACTACCTGATGGCACGTCAACTGCCGCTTACGCTATCACTACCCTAGAGAGCGTTGTAGAAAGCAAAAGAATTCCCTACAACTCGGCACAAGCCGCAGAAATAATAGCATTGACCAGAGCCTGTGAGATTTCTGAAAATTTGAACGTGAATATCTATACTGCTAGTCAGTATGCTTCTGGGGTCGTTCATAACTTTGGTCGACTCTGGGTTGAGAGGGGTTTCTTGACATCGTATGGGGCCAGTATTCAACAAGGCCCTTTGATTGTACGATTGCTGTCTGCACTCACGTTTCCAAAGTACCTAGCAATAGTGAAATGCGAGGCACATAAAAAGATAACATGCAAAGTGGCAGAGGGAAACGCATTTGCAGACAGAATTGCGAAACAAACTGCCACTGATTTGAATAATAAAATGATGACAGTCCAGACTGAGGAAGTACCCTGTATGATAGAAGATGGAATTGCCACTGTCAAAGAGATGCAGGCCGAAGCCACGGCCGATGAGATACAAGGATGGGCAGAGGGCTCTGCTGAGTTAGATTTAGAGGGTTGTTGGGTGGACAAGGGAACTAAAAACTGGATGTTGCCAAATTCTTATGTGACTGCAATGGTCACAGTGGCTCACAGCCCTACCCACATCTGTGTGAAAAAAATAATACAGTACCTATCTACGGTATGGCAGAATGTAAACATAAAGAAGAATGCAGAGAGGTTGGTGCAGAACTGCATTACGTGTTTACAACACAATGTAGGAAAGGCAACAGTGACTCCAATAAGCCGTTTTGGCCCGCCCTCTATGCCTTTTGAGGTAATCCATTTTGATTTCATAGAGATGGAGAGGTGCCAAAACTTGAAATATGTCTTAGTGGTGATCTGTGCATTCAGCAAGTGGGTGGAGGCATATCCCTTAAAAGACTGCGCATTAATGAGTACAGCAAAAGTAAT
The DNA here is from genome assembly GCF_040938575.1 of Ambystoma mexicanum. Classification (NCBI taxonomy): domain Eukaryota; kingdom Metazoa; phylum Chordata; class Amphibia; order Caudata; family Ambystomatidae; genus Ambystoma; species Ambystoma mexicanum. The sequence continues at coordinate 609,456,811 of NC_090925.1, read as the reverse complement.
GCTTAATGAATACTTTTCCCGTTTTGGCTTGCCCCGTGTCATATGGTCAGATAACGGTCCAAATTTTGTGGGCGCATTGGTATTACAGATATGTGCAGGTCTTCAGATTGATAAGAGAATTCATAGTTCGAGGCATCCGAGTTCGGACGGTCTTGTTGAGAGGCACAACGGAATCCTCAAGTCAAAAATTAGCAAGATATGTGCAGGGAGCAAGTTGAGTTGGGTGGATGCATTACCGATAGCGCTATTGTGCATACATACGTCTGTACAGGCTAGAACTGGGCTCTCCCCATATGAGATTGTGATGGGGAGGCCGGCGAATGTTTGGTGCGCACCTCAGCCAAAGCGACTGAGTGAAGTGGAACATCCTGTACTTAGCACTTATTGTGGCCTTTTAAAGCAGACATTGCGTTTGATTCATCAGCAGGTGCAGGAGGCTCTACCTGTAAGATATACTGGTCCGGGCACACGCTGGAGCCAGGCGACTGGGTGCTGCTTAAGAACTTTGAGAGAAAATCGTCGTTAGCACCCAGGTGGCGCGGCCCCTATCACGTGCTTCTGGCAACGCAGATGGCAATATGGGTGGATGGTAGGAAGTCGTGGATCCATGCCACCCATGCCAAAAAGATTGCATCTTCACTGAAAGGCTTGCCCAATCCAGACGACCGGAAAGAGACAGCGGTCCCAGAAACGAAAGAAACTGCTGCCAGTCCACCGCCGCTAAATCTGTCCAAGCGGGAAGTGAAACTCGAAACAAAGCCTGAAAAGATTGTCAAAAAGGGGGAAGAGCAAAGAGTGCCCCAACGTTGCCCAGCAGAACCTACATCACTGTTGGCCGACACGAAATCTGCATTGCAAATGACAACAGATACTAAACGTGTACCCCTTTGGCGCCCACCAGCACTTGCCATTGCGCCAGAGCCAAAGACCGAAATCCGCATCACTGTCGCGGCGTACACCAGCATCTGCCATTGGACGGATCACACAATACCAGGAGTGAGGCGATATGATTTGCGGCCTCGAAAGACAGAGTGATCCACAGTTCTTTGGTGTTTATGCTAACGTCTGGTTCCGCTCATGGACAGAGAAGGAACTAGAGGTGTAGAGGAGAGAAGCGTGAGAATTGTGCAAGTCGGACAATTCAAGACTCGCGGCTCCTCGGTGCGATCATAAAAAGTACATGTGTCCTGAACCAGAGCGGACAAGCTGGGCGCACATGGTACAAAGGCAATAGAGAACTGTTCAGAAGTCCTCTGAGCAGTATGAGAGAGGATAAGTGATCTTGCCTAGAACGAATAAGCAAACCAGGCTGCAAAGGGCTGGCAGACTAAACTGTTGACAATTCCTTTGAACTTATTGACATCCAGACAAGTGCGACGAAGAGAGATATCCACGACAAACTTTGTCAGGAAGAAGAAGGACGGTGAGAAAAATGTCGGGACCGGTTTAAGCCTCCTCGTGCACCACTGCTGAGAATGAGTAAACTTAGGGAAAACGGATGGTAAAAAAAATTGTATGCTGGCTTTGATAATAATCATGTGCTTCATGAGTGTGGTAGCACCAATGACGACAGCCTTTGTGTTATGGTATGTGGAGTCTGTACACCCATTGGGAATGTTTTTACCAATAGTTAATATATCCACTACTGAAAGCCCGGTTCAGGTGATTACTTATACCTTGTCCTCAATGGAAGAGAGACACAGAGAAGGGTATGGGAATAATACGCTATTACTCATCATGAATATAACGCATGCAATTCTAAAGAAAAATAATTGTTGGGTATGCTCCCATTTACCGCAGCATGCGGGGAAAGGAATAGGGTGGTATGTACAACCATTACCATTAAGTTCTGCATGGAATGCATCTTTAAGTGCAATGTTTTATGGGAAGTGGAATAAGAGAAGTATGGGTCAATTAGATAGAACAAACATGAATGAGTTTGAGGAAATAATTATGAGGATTGTGGGTTGTTCCATTTTCCATAAAGCACAAGTGATGATCCCAGAACCTACGCCAAAAAGTACACGAAAAATAACACGACAAAATAGACAAGATAGATTGTCCCCACCAGTTAAAACATCTGTGATGACGTTTCGTGTAAGAACAGACGGGAACAAAGATGCAATTCCCCCTTCTTACACAGTGAATTACAACCCGAGAACTGTCCCTTTTTGTCTAAAAAAGAAAGGCTCCTATTTAGTAGGAACATTTACTGGATGCATGAATACAGCGGTACTAAAATGGGAAATAGAACCATTATATGTGGGAGATCCAGTCTATTTTATATGTGGAGAGAAAGCATATCCTTGGTTGCCCAGAAACTGGGGAGGTACATGTTACCTAGGTCTACTGTTCCCTGGAGTGTTCCTCTTAGAAACAGCAGACATGGCCAGGCTATCCAGATCTAGAACCAAAAGGAGTAGCAAAGGTGTTTTGATAGCGAAGGACGTAGCAAAATAATTCATTCCATTCTTGTCCCAGATAGTGAACTCCTATAACATAAGGCAGCTGTCCAGAATACTAAAAGATACCATAAACACAACGACCGATATACTATTTAACATGACGTTGGAAGAAAAAGGAATTAGGTTAATGACGCTGCAAAATAGAATGGCTCTCGATGTAATCCTGGTTGATCGTGGGGGAATATGCAAGATTGTGGGATCAGCGTGCTGTGTATTCGTAGATGACTATTCCCCTACAATTTTTGAAGCAATAAAGAAAATGCATGTCCTAAGCTCCGAACTCTCTACTGAAGAAGGGGGCTGGGGAATAGAGTCCTGGTTTGGGGGAATACTGCGTTCTTGGGGATGGAAGTTGATTGCGATATTAGTAGTAGTTTTTGGAATATTCATAACGTGCTGTTGTTGCATACACTGCCTACCGATAGTTTGCACTGAGATAACTGAGGGATGTACTAAGGGATATATGCATATGATAACAAAAAGAAAACAAACTTATGGCCGGGATGACAGAGACACAAATGAAATGAAAACAGTGAAAGAATTAATGGCTATAGATATTAATGAAGATGATGATGCTTATAATAGCATGCAAAATTCAGACATAAGTACTTCAGACTTATCGTCATCAGAGGAGGATACAATAAATGAATGAGACGTTTGGCATATGGCCAAAGGAGGGTTTGTCAGTCTAGAAAAATGGACACCTCTCACGATTGACGGCAAACGTATTTTGGTGGCCGAAGGCCAACCGCCTCATGTACGAAATGATAGAAATACAAGTTTCCGAGTTTGACCAATGAACGGCCATTTTGATGTAGCAAGGATCGCCATTTTGTTTTCTAACGATTGCTCATTGCTTTCTGTTCAAATTGCTTCGCAGCACATTTTCTGCTTACACTGCTCGACTGTTAACATTGTTGTCTGAACCTGAAAGGACAAGGCCGCAAGGCCGCTAGGCTAATAAGAGTTCGTTGAAACATAACGTAGGGAGCTCCGGGGAGGAATGCCCGGCTCCCTCCCAAATGTAGCCTTGAAGCAGAGCCGCAGGGCATTTAATCATTTCACAGCTGCCAGCCAGTCTCGTTATATGGTAGAATATGTTAGAATAAAGCAACTAAAGGCTTGAATTATGCTCTTCTTACGGCCCCCCTTTTCCGAGCCCTGTAGAGCATGCCGGCTCCCAGGACACGAATAGCACCTCATAGATAGCAAGGTCTGGAATGTGACTCTTCCCCCGTATGTAGCTCGCTTACAAGAACATAAGCACGGTGTTCTGTTCAACAAAGAAAAAATGTCTCTGCACTTGCAAGGTTGCATATTGTTACTAGAATAGATATTTGAAGGTGTCATATTCGTCGGAAGTGTCCATCATCAAACCGAGTTCAAAGAAACCCAATAAAGGGGGGTGTTAAACATGTCACAGCTGATTGTATGATATGCATTTTGTATATATGTAACTGATGTACGTTATTTGCTCTCTTGCATCCCTGGAAGTCTAGAGATACACGTCGCGGGGCGTGAGACCGAGTTGGCCAACTGAGACTATTTGCTTTGCAATAAACCCTAGCTTTGGGAATGCAACCTCATGTCTGGCGTATCTATCGTGTGTGGTGACTTGCCTTGTTTCCATAACACGAGGGACCCCTAGGGGCCCCTTTCACTCCACCTGTTCCTCCACCTTTGCCTGCTGTGCCAGTAATAGCACCTCCGTTCCTTGATGTTCAAAATTTGCCTACTCTCCCTCTTCCAAGTGGTTAGATCGGGGATCGAGGGTTGTTACTCGTAATACTGTGTCTCCAGAGAAAAAACGTGAGTTAACTGCATGGGCTAAGCATTGCATGGAGAAGGGTGAACAAACTAGTGTTTTTCCCACACTTTCTAATATAAACAATTTTCCTGAGAAAAACGTTTTTATTGAGGGATTAGGAATTCATTCATGTGTAATGTGGAACAGGCTAAATAATACAGATCTCCCACAAGGGTTGAGGGATCTGAATACTGTAGCATTTTCTAGAGATACTGCGGAGAAAGTGCTAAAGCATGTTGAGAGGATTCTTGAGTATAGAAGAGAGCTGGAAAGGTTATGGTATGATGATGAAAATGGGGATAGTTTGGACGTTATGTTTGTGCAAAAACGTTCCTTCCTTGTCGTAAATCGATAACTGAGGAAACAGGAATTTGTACGAAAGATGCGATTAGATGGATCTCTGACAAGTTGATAACTCCCGTTGTAGTATATGACACATATAGTCAGTATACGCCAGAAATGCAGAGGAAAGTGATACAGGTAATGGTACCTACAGGATGAGTATGTAAAAAGACAGATTTGTTATCCCGCAGAGTTATTGAGTAATTATAAGAGAGCTTTTTCATTTGACACATCTTCGGCTGCTTTAGCGCTCGATTTGGCTCTGTTGCTTAGTAAGCAGTCGGAGTTGCCTACTTCTCAGTTGCCTATGAGAGAGGTTCCTCTCATGTCCCAAAAGTTGAGATTCCCGCTGATGCTGCAGCAGGTACAGTTGCTCGAGAAATTCTTGCACATTATGTATCACAGTTTGTTCATGTCCCGTTCTCAAGACAGGAAGTGAACACCATCAAACAATCTATTCCCGACGTTAGGAAAAATCCGACAGGGTTCTACAAAGAAATAGTGTCTGTCTTGCAATCATCGGTATTCACCTTAAGTGATATCGATTTGTTATTTCCAGTGCTCCTGCCTGTCGACTTGTGGAAACAGATTAGAACTGTATATGATGTACCAGGGCTTGGAGATACATGGACTAACATGATTAGACTCGATGGAGAAAGGCCATCTGGCGAAAGACCGCCTCAGGTAATACTAACTTTACCTGACAGGATAGTTACGAAATTGAAAACTATAATTCCCGAGAAGAGAATTATTTGGGACAAGCTTACTGCCTGTGTCCATGGGAAGTCTGAGGGTGCTACCAAATTCTTTAATCGGTTCGAACAGGTATTTTCAGATTTCAGTGGACAAGGTTTAGAGTCTGGGAAAAGATTATTCATGGACAAATTTGTACGTGGATTACTGCCTGACATCCAGTCGCAAATTATGTCCTCCGAGAGTGCTTGGCAAGCAAAGTCTCAGTCAAGTATTGCACATGGCTCAGTAGTACGAGAATCGTGTCAATAATGAAAAAGAAAGAGTCGAGAAGAGAAAAGGAGACTTAAAGACGAAAGTATTATTACAGCAAATTGTTAGAGGCCCTAGAGTGGGTAATTCGCAATTTAGAGGTCAGTACGTTCCACAAGGAAATGCGCCCTTGGGTCCTGTAAACATTAACCAGTGTGCTTATTGTAGACAAGAGGGTCATTGGCGTGCACAATGCCCGATCCTCCAGCAAAGGTCAAATAACACATTTGGAAATATGGGTAGACGATCCAGAGGGCGCCCAGGTGTAGGGGGCCCTGGTAGAGGTCAGTTTTTGCAGGATTCAGAGCCACCTTTTTTGCAGGACAATCAGGCAATGAGTGTGGATAATAGAAACATTTTTGATCATCCTTCTGCAGCTTACCTTTCTGAAGAACTTTTTTTTTATGACATTGTGTTTCGTTAGTCTTGCCGAAGCAGGGTTTGGGACCAACGCCTATTCCCATTAATCAGAAAGGTCCCTACGTTGAGATGTTAGCGGGAAATAGGAAACATCTATTCTCGGTAGATACAGGGGCACAGAAGTGTTCCATTGACCATTCACGGGTTCCAAACATTCCACTGTCACGGCAAACCAATGTTTCTGTAGGGTTTTCTGGGACACCAGTTGTCTGTCCGGTTTCTTCGCCGGTATCTATTACTTTGGGTCCATTTACGGACCACTGTCCATTCCTTTTGACTATGAACTGTGGGGAGAATTTGTTGGGGTTGAATCTGTTGAAGGAATTAAATCCGGTAATTCATTGCTCTCCTGATGGAGTGCGTTTGACGATTTCACCACAGCAACTTTCTGTCTCCCAATTCTTGACTAGACCTTTGCCGCCGGAATTCAGTGATGTTCCGGAGTGTTTATGGGCTATTGATGATAATGATGTCGGTGTTTTGCAAATTGAACCTGTTAAAATTGTCTTGAAACATGGAGTAAAGCTGCCTCGTACTCCACAGTATAAGATTTTGGTCGATGGTGAGCAATCTTTGAAATGCATCGTCTCCGATTTTGTGCATCGAGGGGTGATTGAGGAAATTGCAGGTAGTTTTTGCAATAGTCCGATTTTGCCCGTGTACAAGAAAGGCGATAATGCAATTCCTTTTCGTTTCATAATTGATATACGTGCCATCAATAAGATTGTTGCTCCACAATTTCCAATTGTGCCTGATGTGACGACAATATTAACTATGATCAGCCTTCAGCTACTCATTTTAGTGTTGTGGATCTAAAGAACGCTTTCTTTAGTATTCCTATTAACAAAGATAGTAGATACCTGTTCGCGTTCACCTTAGGGGGACTTTTGTTTACCTTCACTCGCGCACCACAAGGTTACACGGAAAGTCCTAGCATTTATAGAAGGGCTTTGAAAGAGCGGCTCGATACCCTTGAGTTGCCCTCTACTTGTACACTGATTCAATATGTTGACGACTTGCTTTTAGCTGCTGACTCAGAGAGCGCTTGTAAGGAGGGCACTGTGTTGTTGCTTACTCACTTGGCTAAACATGGACATAAAGCTTCGCTTAAAAAATGCCAATACTCTTGTCAGGAGGTCGCCTATTTAGGCTATCTCCTGTCAAAGGAGGGAAGAAGGTTGACACCTGAATGGATAAAACTTATTTCTAGCATGTCAGTCCCAAATACGCAGAAGGAAGTTAGGAATGGCTTCTTACTGTAGGCAGTGGATCCCCAACTTCTCACTAGTGATTAAACCAATGTTGGCTTTGACGAAGAAGGGCATTTCTTCACCATTACCGTGGAACTTGGTACACCAGCATGCATTTGATTTGCTCAAGACTGCATTGTGCTCGGCACCGGTTTTGGGCATACCAAACTATGAAAAGGCTTTTGTGTTGTATGTGCATGAATGTGATGGATGCGCTTTGGCTGTATTAATGCAGGACATGGAGGGAAGAATAGGCTGCGCGGCTACTTTTCTTCCGCCCTGAATCCTGTAGCATGCGCTTTGCCAAGATGTTTGCGAGCTGTCGCTGCTGCTGCTGCGTCTGTAAAACAGAGCGAGGGAATGGTCCTAGGCCATGCTTTAACCCTAATGGTACCTCACTCTGTAGATGTTCTACTGAACAGAACTCAAACGCAACACCTCACTTCTGCACGATTAACGAGATATGAATTGATCTTGTTTGCACTGCACATACAAATTAAGAGGTTTTGTGTTCTTAATCCGGCTGAACCTTTACCTTTCCCGCAAGGTACTGCTTGCAGTGACGAAGAGTCACATGACTGCCTTTACACTACTGAACAAGAAACAAAGGGTAGAATCGATCTGAAAGACACTCCTTTGAACAATCCACAAGGGGAGCTGTTTTGTGATGGATCCTGCTTCAAACTCCTGGATGGTACATCCACAGCTGCTTATGCAATCACTACATTGAGCACGATTGTGGAAACCAAGAGAATCACGCGTAACTCTGCGCAAGCCGCAGAGATTATAGCATTGACCCGAGCTTGTGAACTTTCCGAAGGGCTTACAGTAAACATATATACTGACAGTCAGTATGCCTTTGTGGTGGTTCACAACTTCAGTAGACTTTGGGCAGAAAGAGGTTTCCTGATCTCACATGGCACCAAAATCCAACATGGCTCCTTGATAGTATGGCTACTCTCAGCACTTGCACTCCCTACTCAGCTAGCTATCATAAAATGCGCAGCGCATCAGAAGATTGTAGATCATGTAGGAAAAGGGAACGCTTTTGCTGACCAGATAGTCCAACAGACTGCCACTGATCTCTCTTCAGGACTGTATACTTCAAGGGAAGCCACAAATGCCTGTACTTTGGATGAGGGTATTGATTCTGTAAGGGATATCCAAGCAGATGCCACATTAGAAGAGTCTAAGAAATGGGCTCAGGGTTTGGGGAAACTGGATGATGATGGGTGTTGGTTGGAGAAAGTTGAAGGGAAGTGGTTACTGCCTGACGCATACATTATGATGATGGTTGTTATTGCTCATAGTGCCACACACATATGTGCTCGTAAAATCACTGAAATGTTGCAAAAAGTATGGGTAAATGACAAAATCCCTAAAGTAGCTGAACGCTTCGTTCAGGGATGCATGATTTGTTTGCAGCATAATGTGGGAAAGGGCACATCAACTCCTTGGGGTAGTTTTGGTCCACCTTCTGTTCCCTTTCAGGTTATTCATTTTGATTTTATTGAGATGGAGCGTTGCAACAATTTCAGTTATGTATTAGTCGTCATCTGTGTTTTTGGCAAATGGGTTGAGGCTTATCCTGTCAAAGATGCCACAGCTATGACCACAGCAACGACTATGTTAAAGGAATATTTTCCAAGATTTGGGTTGCCGAGAGTCATCTGGTCGGACAATGGTCCACATTTTATCGCTGCTGTAATTCTGCAGATATGCACGGAATTGCAGATCGATAAATGGTTCCATTGGGCTAGACACGCTCAGAGTGCTGGACTAGTGGAAAGATACAACACAACAGCATCATCAAGAACAAGCTCGCTAAGATGTGTGCCGGCACCAAACTAAAATGGCCGGACGCCTTACCGATCGTGTTATCTATGCGAACAACCCCTCAAACTAAGACTGGGCTCTCTCCCTATGAGGTGGTTATGGGAAGGCCTGCTAATATTTGGAATGTTCTGAAGTCTTGTTCTTTACGAAATGTCAAAAATGTACTTCTCTCTGATTATTGTGGCCAGTTAACTGGCCCCTTCCAAGTTCTGCTGGTCACACAAACTGCGGTGCGGGTAGCAGGCTGGAAACACTGGATCCAAGCAGCGCACACCAAGAGGATTCCACACCAGTGCCACACGCTACAGAAGACACAGAACCCCTCACCAATGCTGCAACCAACGATCATGAAGCAGCAATCAGCATTGAGAGTACATCAGAGACTCTCCCTGAGCCTGTGAGGCCTGGGGAAACCGCCATTTTGTCTTCACATTCTCCAACAGTTTCGTCTTTTGAATTTGTTCCGGATCTTGCATCCAATCCTGTTTTGGATTCATCGATTCCAACGGGAAGTGACGACACGTTGTTCACAGATCATTCAGTATCAGGAAGCACAAGGTACAATCTGCGTCCGAGGAAATAGACTTACTGCACGGTTCGGCTGTGCTATCGAGGGAAATCATCAAAGGGCTTGTCCTTTTTGGCCCGATCATTTGCACAGAAGGTGGTTCTGTTGGCTAGGGTTTGTGGAATGTCTAAGAAAATGCTCGGCCTGGAGGTCGCCAGCAAATAACACTGGTGCTTTCATTTGAAGACTACAATGCCTGCAACCGCTTCCGCTCGTACAGGACTGATAAGAAAACGTGTGACCAGCTGTGAGAATGGACAATCCACTGTGTGGGCCTCGAAAACGTATTGCTGTCTTGTGATAATGTTAATTGGTTTCACAATAGTCATTGTTTTAGGTTTCTGGTATTTAGAAGAAGTACATCCGTTTGAGAATGTGTTGCCTACTGAAAATGTACCTACTGTTTCTACTCCTTTCATGCATCTACATACTCTATCTCTTAGAGGCTGTCAGCAAAGACAGAATTATCACAACAACACACTTTTACTCATCATGAATGCTACACATGCCATTTTTAACAAATCCAATTGTTGGGTCTGTTCACATTTACCGCAACACGTGGATAAGGAGCTAGGTTGGTATATTCATCCTTTACCTTTGACTATTGAAAGCTATGCTTCTCTTAGAGCACTATTCTTTGGCTGGTGGAACGATAGCATCTCGGGGAACTTCGATGGGATTCATTTGAATGAGTTCGAAAAACATGTTCTGACGCCCCTGGGATGCTCACTTTTTGCAAATAGAGTAAGCTTAATGTTGCTTCTATTAGGCCGTCTGGTAGACTGTCCCGTCCTTTTCAATCTTTGATCTCTTTTAAGATGGCTCCTATTGGCAATAAGGATGCCACAGCTCCTTCTTACACTGTTAACCATAACCCCAATTCAGTTTCTTTCTGCATACAAGGGAATGGAACTCAGTTAATGGGTGATTTTAAAGGTTGCACCAACGTTGCGAATTTGACTGGTGAGGACAGAACTTTGTATGTAGGCGAACCTGTCTACTTTGTTTGTGGTAATGTAGCATTTCCATGGTTACCCAGGATTGGCAGGGAACTTGTTATTTAGGGATCCTGTTACCCGGGGTATTCATTGCAAGTACTGTAGAGATTTCAAAGGCTCGTCCACGGCGGGACGAGGATGGTGACACTTCAGCACAAGTCCTGGGTGATGTAGCTAAATCCTTTGTGCCATTTTGGGGACAAATAATGAACTCTGAAGATATCAGGTGACTAGCGAGAGAACTGGAGTGGACCATCAACCGAACCACTGACATACGCTATAATATGACTCTAGAACAGAATGCAATAAGGTTAGTAGCACTTCAGAACCGGATGGCATTAGATGTCACCCTGGCTGAACGTGGTGGGGTATGTAAATTAGTGTTGTCCGCTTGCTGTTTTTTTGTGCCAGATTCCTCCCCAATTATCTTCAAGGCAATATAGACTCTGCACGTCCTAAATTCAGAAGTGCATGTTCCCGGGGGAAATTGGGATCTTAGCGCTTGGTTCTGGGACTTCTTGTGATCTTGGGGATGGAAATTACTTTCGGTCTTGCTGATCATTTTAGGTATTTTGTTGTTTCTTTGCTGTTGTATACAATGTCTTCCTGGTATGTGTTCGATGCTAGGAGGATGTTGTGCACAGGCAATGGGTTCATTAGGATGCAAAGTATACGCCACAGAGAAAAACTCCAACAAATATGTGCTGAAAGAAATTTTTGTATCTGATCTTATGGCAATTGACATCTCCGATAGTGACTCAGGATGTATGGACATTGAGACGTGGAGTTACTTGTGAAGTGACTAGAAGTAGTTTAGCGCTTGGCTTAGGCCAAAAGGAGGGTTTGTTGAACGGGATAACATGTTGTGCCTCCTTTATTATATACACATTGGCCTAAGCCCAGTCGCTCTGCGAAGAAATCCGCGTTGCAAGGTTCTGACCTTAGATTGATTAAGCCGCCATTTTAGGTTCATCGCCATTTTGATTCTCGCTCCAAAGTCACCCTGTGTTCTAAAATGGTTGACAGTGTTCTTTTGTTTGTAACATGGCCGTCTTGACCTCTGTATGCAAGTTAATGCCTAAACTGCCCGTAGGCCAAATGTTAGGGTCATGTAATGAGACCTTGTCCTTTGTTGACCTATAGATCGAGGATTACCTGTGCCAACGTAACTGATCCGCTAGATCCGAGAATATACTGTTGCCATTGTGATTTGTTGAACATGTAAACTGAAGGTGATCCATATGCATATAGCTAGGCGAGTCAGAGGTGAGCCCGGCACAAACCCTAGATTGGGAATTGTTTACGTTCAGTGGGGCTGGACATCATGTTATAAGACTGTATAAAAGAGCGAATATTCTGATGTACAGCCCCACTCACTTTTCACATCGAACGGGCTGGTATTCGTTGTGATGTACTGAGGGCCAGATAGCTATCTGATACTTTGTTCCTTTGAAAACCGTTCAGTTACTTTGAATAAAGATCTGTGTATCTTTGTAAACCCACGCTTGGTGTATTTCCTTTTGTGGTACTTAGCCTTGATATTTCCTTTTGCTTTTACACTCCTTTGCTGTCAGCCTCCCTAGCACCGTTGTCCAAGGCGGGGAGGTCAAGGAAGTGGGCAGGAAGAGAAATCCCATGGAAAGAAGCATTGTAGTGTCCAACTTCTCCCTTGCCCACCTACCTCCCTGTACCTACAGTCAATGAGAGCACAGAAGCAGGTGGGGAGAGAAGAGTGAATGATGTAATTCTATTCCAAACTCGTCACCATTTTAATTATGAAGCATGGACCGGGAGAGCAGCACAGCTGCTCATTTGGCTGTGCAGTACTCACCATCCTGTGTAACAACATAATCAAGGACCCTCCCATGGGAGAGTTTGGCAACCATCTGGACATTTAATAGCAAGTTGTGCAATTGGTAGGATATGGGTGTATTTGATGGCATTTACCCGCAAAGGGTGATTAGCTTGGCATTTGCAAACAATCCCTTGCAAAGCAGAAAGTACGAGGGCATTTGTTGGAAATCCCCAACAATGCGAAAATTAATTACAATCCCTAGTGATGCGGTGAGTACCTGTAATCCCAGACGTGACTGTTATTATCTGGAAGCCTGTTGGCAAATCTTCACAAAATGAGTACTTTGACATTTGAATGCAATCCGTCGGAATTTGTGGGTCCCATGTCACGTAGTGGAATCTTTCAGGTCTGAGGTCACCAGGTGAAGAATGGCGTGAGGGTTAGTGAAGGTTGGGAGGTTCAGGCGAGTGGCAGATGGAGTTTGGTGAAAGAGGGGGCATCTTCATGTTATGGTTGCTCACCAAATCAACCCTTCTCAATCTACCTCTGTTGTTCACCTCTTCATCGCTTCATTTGCATGGCGAGGCACTATCTGCCTCTGCTGCAACCCAATCCTGTCAGCCACCCGTAATCCGGGTATCAAATCCACTACTCTACCACCCTACTGTCGGAGAGACAGGGGACCAGTGGATCATCGGGCAAGCTAGTGTCCTGCTTGTTTCCCCTTTACAGCTTTCCCCTTGGACTTTATTGGCATGCAAACAGTGAATAGTTTGGAGTGCCCATATTCGCCCGCTAAGTACACACAATGGAAACAAGTTACAGTGCAACCACCAGAATGCTTTCTCACCAACCCAGGAGAGCGCCTAATCCAATTGCAAGAATGGAAAGAGTATTGGATAAATTATGTGAACACAATAGACTCTGAGAACCCCAGTCCCTTAAAAAATAAGTCCCATCTTCTACATGCTCTAGGCCTGGAGGTGCAAAGATTCAGCAAGGAACTTCCTCCATTGACTGCTGGAGTAGGAGAGTCCAATGACTATGAATCGGCACTAAAGCAATTCAATAAATGCTACACTTGATGGTGAGCATGGCTGTACATTGGGATACCTTTCATATTTTCAAACAGTCAAAGATTATATATCAGCCCTACGTAAAATAGAGATGTCAAGCCAGATTGTCTTGGGGTCTGCTACAGATTAACTGATCCGTGACTTATAAAAATGTACGCTCATAGTTCAGTGATCCAGAAGTGGATTTGGCTAAGTGATAATCCGGCATTGGAGGAGACCTTAAACAAAGCAAAGAAGATCAAGCACACAGAGCTATATGCTAGAGTGGTAAAAGAGTAAAAGAAAGTAGAATCAGAGCCAGAAACCTTAGCAACTGTGAATGTGGTGAAGAAGCAAAAGAATAAAAAGAGGAGGGTCCTTAAAAAGAAGAAACTAATCACTTTCCCAGAAATGGAGAAGATCAAATAATGTAGATGCTGATGGACAGGCCACTTCGATAACTCTAGGTTGTGCCCAGCCCTGGGAAAAAGATGCAGCAGTGGTGCTGGTAAAGGGCACTCGGGAGCCACGTACAGGAAGAATACAGTGAACTTTCTACAGGACACTGACAAGTCAGAACCAGAGGTGAGGAGCATCAATGGAAACAGAAACATACCCCAGATTCCGGGTAAAGATTGATGGAATTACAGTGGAAGGATTTACTTCACATTCCTCTGCATCATCCATAAGGATGTCTGGGGTCTGAGACCGGGTATGTACAACTTGCTCTCACAAAATACTCTCCCTCCAGATCTCCATCTGGCACCGACTCTCTGTGTGTGAAGAGCTTTGCTAAACGGCGTGCTGGTGGCCGATCTCATTCCTCAGCAGGCTCTCTCCTATTGAACAGCCTCTCCCTTTCTCTTCATCTTGAGTCAGATCTCCTTAAATTCCAGAAGCTCCTCAAGACCTTCTTTTTCACATTTTCCTTCCCTCCTCTGCTAAACTTCATAGTTGCTGAGATTGGTGACCAGGTCCCTTATGTGTCCTCCTGGGTCCTGGCCTCCCACACCCATTCACCTTCAGCCTCTTCCACAACAGGCTTGCACTTACATATTATTGGCAGCTGACCACTCACCTAGTCACTTAACAGCTACTTACTGCCTAGCACTTCCCTCTTTGTTACACCTAACACTTACCCGAACTCCCTCTTCCCTTCTCTCTATCTGCACTTGCACGTTCTGAATGCTCACATGGCCTAGTAGGTCCGCCTCTATCTCTCATCGCTATATTTGCTTTTCATTCGCATGTTCTCTCCCTTTTTCCCTGTGGGTACTTTAAAACACAATTTACTTGATGTATAAGTGCCTTACAAATGCACAACAAACAAATAAAATACATAAAATACACAGAACCTTGCTTGCCGTACACAATTGTTCCAATGGACATGATGAAGGACCTCAACTGCATAAGGTGAGGAGTAGCCTATGGAAGCCAGGCATGCCATAAGAGAACCAAGTGGCTTCAACGTATTAAGAATAAGGTTGATGGGGTACAACTGGTTGGTGGCAGAATCAAGGGCTGACTCATTGCGATTATATGTGGTGGAGAAGAATGCCAGTGTACTGCAGTGGAAAGACCAGGGAAGCCTGAACATGACTCTCGACGTGAACAGCCGAGATCACGCGCTGCTTATAAGAGAAAAAAAGAGGAACCATTAGAAAAAAGATTCCCTGAAGTCTTCATGAGGAGAACGAAATGGAGGAAGAGGTATGAGAAAGCAATTAAACTCAACGATGGGGATAAAAGCATTGTGCACAAAACAAGGGACAACGTTTGCGATTAGGGATGAAGTAGAAGACGAAATATGGCTCTTGATGGCTGAACAAATGAGGGAAGAGTGACTCACTCCTATCATGCAGGGCACACACACCCTATGGAACGATAACCATGTGAAGGGACTTTAGAGACATCAGCAAACATGCTGTTGGGGACAGATTCCCAATGCCTTTCACCACTAGGGACTTGTCAGCTGCCTTCCACCAAATACCGCATGTGAGGAAGAGTAAGGCCCTGATGTTGTCTATCACTTAATTTGTGGCGCTCCGTTACTGCAGAACGCCCTTCAGGCTGCAATTTGCCATCACAGGTTTCCAACGCACCATGAAACATCTGTGGAGGAGGCTCTTTCGAGTCCTTATCAGCACGACATTTTGGCCTATAGTAATGGAGGAATGGACCATGACACACGCCTGATATATGTTCTCCGAAGACTGAAGGACACATGCCTAACTATTTAGGAAGGCATACGTTTAGATCAGAGCAGGTGGACTGCTTATGCCACACAATTGGAAAGCTTGAATACAGACCTAAGAAGTGACTGTTAAGAGGTAAGTACTCCACTGTATGAGTTCAGATATTTCCTAGTCTCCACACAATGTTACAGTAGATTAATTCCCAGGCAACCCGTGAAGAAAGGGGCCACATTCTCATGGGGCTTAATGTCAGAAGACCCTGGATGAAATAAAAGAAGACATATGCACATCACCCCATTTGGATGGGCATGGGGTTAATCATCCAGCCATCATCTCCCTTGACACTAGAATTTAGGGATAAGGAGCTGGGCTGTCACAAAAATTCAAAGGGGTAGAAAGGATAATACCCTTTGTTTTCAGGGCTGCAACAGAGGTGGAATCAAGACACCCTGTGATAGAAACAGAGCGGCTGGCATGCTGTTGGTGGGTGGAAAACCTTCTGCAAATATGGATGAGGGCACATGTTCACCATCCACATTGAACACAAGCCACTGGTAGAAGTACTAACAGTAAAAGGCTTAGCCAGGACCATGCCTAGACCAGCTAGACTAAGCACGAGGCTGCAAAAGTAGAATTCCACAATAGAGTATGTTCCGGGAAAGCAGAGAAGCACTGCAGATGTTCAATCCATGTAGCCACTTCCTACTGCTTCTACCTGCAGGCAGGGTTTCACACATCGTTATTTTAAACATTTGCCTGAGTCCCACACATCACTTTCTTTAACCTCCACTCGGAGTACAATTCATAATTTGCACCTGCCTGCACCAAAAGTACTATACAACACTTGCTTATACCTGCAACCAGGAACGTAAAACATAATTTATATCTACCTGAAGGCGCATGGTCTCACGCAACAATTCTTTCTACGTGCACCCATGGTCTCACACAGCACCTCCTGATGGCTCCTGAAACTGTGTTTCATATATCACTTCCAACTACCCGTCTCAAAATAGTCTATTTGCACAATCATCTTAGACATCTTTCTACCAGCGACAGCATACAGCACATGATAGTTATGTCTAATCAGAGCATGGTCACAAATGGGTGTGGGCTAGTTGGCAGCTGGCAGGTTAGGCAAGCGGCGCCAATCACTGCCAGCTATCCCTTTGCAACAATCGATGATCCCTGCATCTCTTAGTTAAAGGGATGCCTGCTGGGGGTCAGTGCCACACTTTTCTTTCTTAATGGTGGAGCTGACCCTCTTCAGGCACCCCTTTAACTAAGAGATGCAGTGATCACCTTCAGGTGCCACCACTAAGGAAGATATGGGTGCTCATTACGAGTCCGGCGGTAGCAATGCTGGTAAAACCGGCAGGCTGCTGCTAGACCCGTAGTGAATTACCGGTGACGGACTTGTCGGATTTAACGAGGCATTACAGTCCCCGTGGTCCGGTAAATCCGGCACCGGCAATTCTGTTAATCCCCATTCCAGAATGGGGACAGCGGAAACACCTGCGCCATGTCGTAATGGTGCTGGTGTTTCCGTGCATCTCTGCGGACGGGTGCCGCTCTGCCCGCCAGGTCAGACCTGGCGAGCGGTACGGCACCCGCCCACAGAACGCGTAGTTTGCCGTCCGGAAAATGGTGGCGGTATGATTTTACCGGCACTGTTAATTCCGGACCGGCAAACTTGTAATGTTCATAAAGCCTGAAGCTCTTGCGCACGAGCGAAAGCTTCAGGCTTAATATAAAATAAGCCTTTGCTTCTAGCAGCCTCTGCGGCTGTGTTTAGCAGGGGACTTTCAGTGCCCCATATCAGAAAGACTTTTAGGAGAATCCTGGGCTCTGCCATGGCTAGCCCCGCCCCAATTAAAGCCCTTCATAAAGCATTACTTTCGAAGTATGTATTATGTATTTGTATTTAATTTTTTATATAGCGCCGGTAGCCCGAGGGCATCAGGGCGCTTGTACATAAAACACTGGTACTACAAGACGGACAACACGTATGAGACGGACGATGGGTACAAATACTATTGCGTAACGAGGTCTCTAAGAGAAGTCCTACGCCCAAGATCTCATCTAAAGAGTTGTGTCTTCAGCATCTTCCTAAAAGCAGAGTGATTAACTTCAGACATAAGAGATTCGGGGACGCTGTTCCACAGTTTAGGAGCCAGCACAAGAAAGGATCTGCCCAGCCCTGTTTTTAGCTTAAACTTGGGCACGTGCAGGAGGCATTTTCCACCCGAGCGTAGGTTTCTGCTGGGGTTGTAGGGCACTATGTGTGTTTTCAAGTAGGCAGGCGCTGTGCCATAAAGGCACTTGTGTACCAGGCAGAGAGCTTTGAACTTGATGCGCTCTTCTACTCTGAGCCAGTGCAGAGCAAGCCTCTCTTCAGTAACATGGTCTTTCCTTTTCAGATTTTTCACTAATCTGACCGCGTTGTTCTGGATCACCTGACAACTAGATAGATCCTTGGATGCGGCCCCCAACAACAGGGCGTTCCCATAGTCGAGCCGTGAGAGAATAATGGCTCTGGCTATCGTTGCCCTGTTTACTTCATTAAGCAGTGGTTTGATTGCTTTCATAAGCCTGAGATAGTATGCTGAGTTTTTTTGGAGGAAGTTAGTCTGGGCGTGAGAGTCAACGACTGAATCGACCATCATACCCAGAGTCTGCACCTTGGGAACCACCTGGATAATGGCGTTTTTAATTTGAAAAAAGTTGTACTCTGCCCCTAGTTTTTCCAACTGACGACTGGAGCCAAACAACATCAATTCGGTTTTAGAGTCGTTCAAGCACATCCAGTTTGCCTGCATCCAGTCGTCATTTAACTTATAAACCTTGGTGAGCGCTTCACTGTCCGTGGCATGATTCCTACCCCCCAACTCCAATATGAGTTGGGTGTCATCTGCGTAATTTGTAAATGACACTCCGGCTTTCACCAGAAGGCTGCACAAAGTGCGCATATATATGTTGAAAAGCATTGGGGATAAACTAGCAACTTGAGGCACTCCGAATATGATGTCACATGGGTCGGAGAAACTGCTACCCCAATGTACTCTCGCTTGGCGGTTGGAAAGAAAGGATAGGAGCCAATCAATGGCTCCCTCCGAGCAACCAACGTTCTCCCTAAGCGCCTTGATGAGAAGGTGGTGATCCACCAAATCAAACGCTGCACTAAGGTCTAAAAGCATCAGCATCCCCAATTTGTTATCGTCCAGCATAGTCAGCATCTGATTCTGCAAGTCTAGCATAGCTGTTTCAGTGCTGTGGGATGCTCTAAAGCCGGATTGTTGCTGGTGCAGAATCTCCTGGTTCTCAACAAAGTGTTGGAGTTGCTGTGTGGCTACCTTATCCAACAGTTTGAGAACAAAATTCGAGTTGGTTATGGGACGAAGATTTGCGGGATCCTTGGGATCTAGTCCCGCTTTTTTAACAAGTGGGGTGATAGTGACTCTCTTCAGATCTTTAGGCACCGTGCCCTCATGAAATGAAGCGTTCACTATTCTCCGGAGGATGGGAGCAAATATATCCTTGTGTTGAAGAATAATACCAGGGGGCAGGATATTTTCTGCGCAGGTAGTAGGTTTCATATTATTCATCACCTCTAGCATATCTGCTTCTGAGATAGGGTCAAATTTAAAGAGTTGTTCTCTGACAGATACATTCCCTTCGGTGGGGCAGATCTCCTGATTTGAGGAAGTTCTGGCCTTAATAATGTTTTGTCTCGCCTTTTCCGTTTTGGCTTGGAATTCATTGAGCACCATATTACAGTCCTCCTCAGATGGCGTAAATGGGGGAGTAAGAGATGTAGGTTTTTCTATACTCTTCAAAATATTGAAGAGTTTGCTTGTATTGTTATCAGCATGCTCGATTTCTGTGTTAAAGAAATTAGCCTTGGCTGACTTAATTTTCTCTTTATATTCCCTATCCTTCCTTTTCCAGCTCGCTTTACTATCCGCCGATTTATCTGTGATCCATTTTCTTTCCAAAGTCCCTTTTTCCTTCTTCAATAGAAGAAGCTCTGGTGTGTACCATTTTTGGTTGTTACTGTTCCTCCTAGTTAGTTTGGTGGTGAGCGGCGCCACG
This sequence comes from Ambystoma mexicanum, assembly GCF_040938575.1. NCBI lineage: Eukaryota > Metazoa > Chordata > Amphibia > Caudata > Ambystomatidae > Ambystoma > Ambystoma mexicanum. Next base: position 609,436,986 of record NC_090925.1, on the reverse strand, counting down.
GTTTCTACTAACTTGTGTAAGTGTTTGTTATATTTGTCTAGCAATTCGGCGCATGAATCCTGATCCTGAAAAGAGCACAGAATTTTCTCCAAGCAAGGCTTTAGCTGGAGTTCATTTAGATTTTTAAAATTTCTGATTTCTGCCTTAATGTGAGGATTTTGCTTATGTGCATAGCAGGGCAGCTTTAGGTTGGCCGATATCAAATGATGATCACTCCAAATGCAGGGAGTGGTGCTACAGTTTTGTAAGAAGATGTTGTGACCACACAGCCAGTCCAACTGGTTTCCCTGGGGGGTAGTGGGATCTTTATTAAGGACTTTGAAATCGAGATTGTTCAGAGCTTTTTCCAATGCTATAGCCCCTTTGTCCCTCTTATTGCCTCGCCAGAGGTTCCAGTCTCCCATAGCAACACAGGGGTTCACATTGAACTACATTTTAAGCTTATCCAGTGTTTTGTACACTACTGCCTTGTATGTCTGCACATAGTTTAACGCAACACACTCATCTAACGACACTTGGGGTTTAACAAATGATTACCTTCTGCCCACACTTTGGGAAAGCCTCACGGACTATCTTCTACCGCACCCGTGGATTCACACAAGCCTACTTTCTATTTGCCTCATGCTATTTACAGATCAGTACCCGATGTCTCCACTCAGGGTATCACACACGACTACCACTACATGCCCATTTACAGACCTTTCACACAACACTATTGTCGACCTGCATACAGATTCCAACACACCTACATTCCACTTCAATCATCTATAGGCACCAATTGCGTTACTCATCACAACCTGCGCAAGTGTTTCACACTCTCCCCTGGTATCACACACCAATAACCTCTAAGAATTTGCATGCATAGGGCCATGGGTACCTAGGCGATAGGGAATTGAAACTAACAGGTCAACCTGCAAGAACATTAAGCAATGCACGAACAGCACGGTCTTGGATCTGAGTAACTGAACGATATGCAATAGCAAAATAGCTCCCACAAAGACGCCTGAACTCTGATGAACATTTATCAAACTGCTGAGAGGAACATACACACAGAATGAGGCTCAATACAACCTTCGCGCAGTGCTGCACTTTGCAAAGATGTTTGTGCCGACACTAAGAAAGACGAAGCAATGTGCTGTTTTCCAAACTGGCACCAGTTGCTTGTAACAAGTTGCAGGCGTTACGGTCACATTTCAAGAGCCACAGAAGCAAAACATGCTTGAGTTTCCAGTGTTACATGACATGATAGCATTATATGTGTGGGCAAGATCGGAGAGGCACGGGGCATGGCAACACAGGCAAAAACAGTCTCAACCCATGCTTAGGCAGATAGTGCTAGTGTTGCCGCTCATGGCATCAAGATGTTTCTAGTCAATTGTAGCAATGACTGGAGAACTGTCACGATATATCGTGCTTCTTCCAGTGCTTCCACAGGGTACTGTCATCCAAACATAGATGCAGAGTGTCAGCAAAGGAAAGCAGATCGGTATGCACTGGCAAACTTCCCTAATGTCCCTGGTGTTATAGATGGAACACATACCAATCTGTCCATCAACCGACGCACAGCAGATGCCAAAACAGAAGAACCTGCGATGTTATCAAGGCAGTGCCCAGGACTCATTTATCTACTGATATGTGGCAAATATGACAGGCTGCTCAATGGGACCTTAGGAGATAGATGACTACATGGACATTGGGACGCAATCTCAACTCACACCATTAATTTCACATCTACACACACCTTTCTACCCTTCACCAGACCAAGTGTGTTTGTGCAACAACATAATGGTACCACATATTTTCTCATACTACACATGCTTTTTTTGCTTAAACTATTGTCATTGCAGCATAACCTTTCAGATTCCTGCACAAAACTAGAGGAACTAGAGGAACCTTTCAGATGTGGCAACAAACCAGAGATTTGTTGCCACATCTGAAAAGTAACCTCGCGGTTCTGGCCACAGGTACCTGGGACTGATTTCACCAGATCCTCAAAGCCAGGAAGGGCTCTTAAGAGCGTGTAGAAAGGACACATTTCTCAGACTATTCTGATGGACCAAAAAAGATAAGAATCACATTTCGAGAATCCCCCCTTTCCCTCAGGGTGATTCTCAAATTGTTCTCACAGAGACTAGTCCAAGGGAGATGGCGTCTGTGGGAGCCCTAAAGTGTCTACAGAATCACCTTCCCCATCAAGAAGAGATCAGTTATGGAGGAACAACGCATCACCCCTGTTAGCACCCATATTGACATCCATGGGTACAGGGCAACTCATCCAGGTTCAGCAATTCATAAACACAAGGATGAACCCACTTTTTCCCTCCACACTTCAGGGAGACTGATAAAGGGCGAATTCCTGTTTTGCTTACAGGTGCAACTTGGGTAGAAAAAGAGCCTTCTTCCACCAGCACCCTTAAACTAACCCGCTGAGTACAGGGGACAACCAGCATGGATTCAAAGGAAGGAAGTCCTGAAGTCGGATGGCGCGAGTTAAGACAGCAGCACCATTATAGCAGGTCACAGATCCACACACAAAAGAAATACAACATCTCAGCTGATCTATGTAAAGGCTACTCTCATTGACAGAGGACTGCAAAGCACCTCTACCACTAAGTGCTCTCTGCCAAAACACCGTACCTTTCCAGCAACTCTGAGAAAGGCTATTCTATCTATTTGAAGGCCAGTTCCCTGGATAGAAGCGAAAGGAAAGTTTGGAGTGCAGAGTTGACAAGTTGTAATATTGGAAAGCTGAAGAACTGTTGAAAAAGATGAATGGACATTAGAATGGACCAAATGACCACCCGAAATGTGAGGAGGAGGCAGCGTGTAGGACCCAGGGGGTGGAGCAGAGTGGAATGAAAGAGAAAATCAGGACATTCAACCTCATTAAGGGTTGGCCAGTGAAGTATTAACGTGCCAGTAATTCAGTTTACTGGCACGTTACTGCACAGGACAACTCCGAGTTTGCTGGTGTGGTGGCCAGAATTACCTCCAACTCTGAGTTGTGGCCCTACCAGCAAAACATTGCTGTTATTACTGGTGCCAGCAATACCCACAACTCCCCCATGGAATGGGGAGTAACTGCCATTACTGCCACTCCGAAGTGCCCATAATGGTAATTCTGTTTGATGGTATCCCGACGGATACCACCAAAGTTAAAATGAGGCCCATTGAATGCAATGAAATAGTAAAACTGGAGAGGGAAGGAAGCTTCGATAGAAAGAGAAAAAGAGAGAAAGTGGGGCGATGTAAAAAGCCCAGAGAGTAGAAGAAGGCAGAGCAAAAAAAACAGAGATTGGAGGGATTGCAAAATCATGCTTGTAGGTCCTTGCCAATGCTCCTTACGCAAGTTTAGTGGAAATCCACCCATGTTTTTATTTTTTCAAAAGTGTCAAATGTATGCACATACAATCTTCATATAACCTAGCCCCCACTTGACAAAATCCATTCAGACTTTACGAAAACATCTATATCTAGATCTATAATCGTTTTGCAAACCTTTGTGTAGATTTGTCAAATGACAGCACATTTATAAGCCTTTACAATATTTTGGGACCCCACCTCTAATTTTGCTCCCTCTTGACAGAATCCCACCAAACTTTGCAAAAACATGTATATCTACATCTTTTATCAGTTTGCCGAATGAAGTGCAGATTCGTCAAATGGCACCTCATTTATAAGCCTTTACATTATTTTCGGACCCCCCCTCTAATGTTGCCCCCTCTTCACATAATCCCACCAAACTTTGCAAAAAACAATTATATCTAAATATATTATCAATTTCCCAAATTAAGTGTAGATTCGTCAAATGGCACATCATATATAAGCCTTTACATTATTTTGGGAGCCCCCCTCTAATCTTGCCCCCTCCTGACATACTCTCTCAGAATCAGGTCAGGAATATAAATGCGGTTCCATTAAATGGTGCCAAAGTTATAAGCCATCCAAGAACTGCATTTCACCAACCCTTTAATGCTGAGGTGTCCGCGAACTTTCACAGGACTGTTCACGAACATCCGAACTGTTCGCAGACTTTTGTGGCAAAAAAAACCCAGTTTTTTTGCTTTTGCAGCCATATCGCATCCCATCCTCATCACCCCTCACCTCCCCAGAGATTATTTCATAAGTTTGACAACTGCAATGTTGTGTTTTTTAATATGTTTTTACCGCGATGTCCGCAGACAGCGGCGAAGTCCGCGAATCCAAGATGGCGGGCATTTCCAAAAATCGGACGCACTTCACGCTCTTCACCATCCAATCAGCGAACACGTTGCATGTCCGTGGACATGACGCAAGCCGATTAGCCAATCAGGACACTGTCCGTGGACCGAACAGGGAAGTGTGTCCGCGGACCGAACATAGATATCACTAATTTTTTGTTACCTACTTTTTGGTCATTTTAAAAAAAACTACTGGACGGATTTTCAGCGGTTTGGGCTGTAGGCGTGAGCAAAGTTTTTTCCCCATTCAGTCTATGGGAAAAACAGACATTTTGGGACCCCCCTATAACTTTGGGCCCCCTGGACCAAACCTCACCAAACTTTGCAAAACAATTCAGAGTGGGCTATATACGTTTTTTGCAAAGTTTGGTGAGGATTCGTCCATGGAGAGCGAAGATATAAGCCGGCCAAAAAGTGCTCTTCCTGTGGAAACAGCAACCTAACCATAACTACACATCCACTACCGTGGCTGTGTAATGTCCCTGCAGTTATCTGAAAAATTAAGGCAGCTGCCATGCTATGCGATTTTTAGGAACACTGAAAAGGTGAACCCATCTGTCATTTTGGGAAGATTAATCTTTCTCCTCCCTCAGCCTCCATCATCCACACCTCCCAACTCCTTGTCCCATCTGCAGGCAGTGGGTATATTCAGGGGAGGAGGATGGAGAGAGCTAGCCAATACTTATTGTGGGAATTATTATAATCTGTGAGTGTCACCTGTTCTATAAGAGATCAGTTTTCAATCTGAGAGGGTTTTTTCACTTGACTTTTCCACTCTATTCCTGGAGGTAGTCTACTTCTGGTCTCTTGGGAGGAACAACTAGCAAAGCGGCAAGGAGAGCTACCAAGGCCATCAGGATAAACCTTGCAAAGAGAAAAGCTGTTTACCTGCAAGCCCTTAAACCTTGCATGGAGACAGAGCCTGGGACATCTATAAGCCAACTGGGCTTGCCATTTGAGGAGCCAGAGGAGGACTGAGTGCTGGGGATTATCCTTGACTGAAGCCTTTGACCAAATCTGAGCTGTCCTCAGAGGAGCCCTGCTGTTTCCCTGGATGCCCCATAACCAAGGCCTGCTGTGTAAGTAGATCAATCCAAATGCCAACAAAAGTGTGGGGGGAATCTGCCAACCTTAATCTCCATCTTGAATAGCGGGTGGGTTGGGAACTGAAGAGACCCCTGGCTCATTTTTATAAATATAACTTAAATTCATTCCCCCATAGAAAACCACCCTATCCATTTAAATTGAATTGTGTTGGAAATTGTCTGATGTAATCCTTTCCATTTAATTGTGGGGTATGGGGTGAAACTGTGTAGACCCTTAGCACGTTTAATAAAAGTTAAATCAATTAATTCCCATATAGAAAAATCACGGATGGGTGTTGTTAGAGTTTGAAACTAACAAAGTTCATGCCCAGTGTGTTAGAGCCGGTATAGAACATAAGGTGACTATTTTTCTGAAACCTCTGGCTTCTTTACAGAAAGGGGTGTGCTTAATCCCAAAAAGAAGTAACCCTACAACTCTGCCTTTCAAGTGATGTGTTAAAACTAATTTTCCCATTAATTTCAAACACGATTCCCTAAGCATTACGTTTCCCTTGTATAGGTGGTGCAAAATGAAATTTCTCATTTATTCCCAAACCAGAATCCCCAAAGCCTTGCTTTCACTTTATTGTGTGCTGAAAAACGATTTTACCCTGTGAGTTCATTGCCAAACCTTACCTTTTTAACAAAAGGTTTACATGATTGTCCTACTGTATTCCTACTCCCTGTACCTTGCCTTCAAATTAAGGTGTCATATATAACTGAGGCCTGGGGGTGGGGTTGCTGGGAGAAAAGGGCCTGTTAACAAACTAAGCAATCACTGTGTGAGTTCTATTTTACTATGGGTTCAACTGCAAGAAATCAATGTAAAGTGATGACTGCCCACCTTTAAATGTTACCTGTGTGTTGTAGTATCTGAAAATCCATTAGAAATATGTCAGCCAATTGGTGTACGCAAATTAGAATTGTGCAGTGCCACATCATTGGTGGCTGAAGTTTTGGTGACTGTTCTATTTTTCTTTGTAAAAACGTATACATATATTCTTACTATAGACCGACATGGTTCCTAGCTCATTGGTGGTAAAGAGGGTATTTGCTGAATGGTACTATGTAGTTTGGTGGGTTTGTTGTGCGCCCCCTGGCTTGGGGGGTTGCGGAGGGGAACTCCCTGAGTTGAGAGTGACCGCCCAATAAATCGTGACAAGTAAGGACAATGATGATGCTGGAGACAAATCCAGATTTTGTCTTCTAGAAGATGATGATACCACAGTCGATGTTCATACATCGAGATGGGAATTGTTTATAATCATGATTCATGTAAGAGCAGACCCATCACACATTACCTGTGGATTTGTGTATATACAAAGTAAACATTTCCCCTAATGGGATAAATTGAAACATCACTTATATGTTGCCAATGCGACCCACCTTAGTAATTTTGCATGCATGTGGCAGTAAGACAAAAGTTTGAATTCAGTGGCTTGGTACAAATAGCAGTAATTCTGTTAGAGACAGAAAAAGGGCTGTGGTAACAGAACTGCTGCCTCTTTTTTAATGCTTCGCTGAACTTGCCATGAGACGCAATTGGAGGATTTACCTCCAACTTGAGTCTGGAGGTAAATCCTCCACTTCACAGTCAAACTCACAATTTGATGATGATGTAAAAATGGCAGTAATTCTGTGACTCCCAAGAAAAGTAGCAGTAACAGAATAACTTCTACTTTTTTATTGCACCACCAAACTTGTAATGAGGCCCATTGTTTCGTACAAAGTACTCTATGAAGATATGGATTTGGCAATGTACGGCCATGAAGTTGGACTGGCTTGGTCATGCTCAGATATGGGGCCTGTTTGTCACTGTTTGGCTTCTTGGTGGACAATGCATAAACTATGCAAGCAAAGAAGCACTGTAGAGAAAAGCCTGTTAAGTGTGAATGCCGATACCTGGCTGTGGATGGCCAGGACCTTGTGTGTTTGAAATAATTAATCTGTTAATTCGGGGATTGATTCTACTGTCTCCTCCTCAACCCCCCATAAGTAGTGGAGGATTTGCACACATCCAAAGAAATCTAGGGAAAAAGTCAATTGAAAAAGAAGAGCGGGGAATCTGCTGTTGCCAAGGCAAATGCCAGCGCTACTGAGAGCACCAATGCCAACACTGTTAAGGAGCCTCTGGAACTTTTGCTGAACTACTTCTGCGGTCCGGCCCCTGGGGCAATACTCATTTTCACCTTGGCAGAAGCAGCAGAGAAACTCTTTTGCAACTGTTGGAGCCCCGCCACCTTGTCTAAAAATTGATCCTGATCCTCCTGGTAAGTAGACTGGGCAACTTAGAACTGAGACCCCTGCCCCCCTCCAGTCATCAGTGACTGAGCTAGGGAATCAGGAGTAATTTCTTCAAGATCAAGGTGAATGTTAGATGGACTATGCTGCCACCTACTATGCCAATAGGCCATCTTCTACCCTTGAAATGACCCTGGATTCAAAAAGAGAGGATCAAAGAGCTGTGCTATGTGCAGTCTGTCATCAATAACTTCCCCAAGAACCTCCACAGGCAGGCTCTGATACTGGCCTGTCCTCTTCTGCTTCCAGTATTGTCATCTGGTTCAGGAGGCCTGTAGCCACTCTCTGAGCTCAACCAGCGGAGCCCCCAACATCCTTCAAAAACTCAGTATGGCAACCCCCTTGTTCACTGATAGGGCCTATCTACCAGAGCAATATTGGCTATAAAAAGCCGGGTTCCCCACTAAAGGCCCAGAACAGATAGAACTCGAAGAAAGAAGGCAATATCCCTCACAACAATCAGCTCAGTCTTGAAAGCCCGAGTGTGAGTTTGTGATGATACATTTTTGTGAAATACTTATGAATAGCTAATTATCTTTGCACACGTTATTTTTGTGTTACCTGATCACTTAATAAAGAGCTCTTTCCACATAAAAGTAAATACCACTGACTGGCCATTGATTCCATTCCTTGTGATAATGATTTTGCCACTTTGTATATCTTGACACGCAGGCACCCTTTGAAAGCAAGGGCTCGAGCACTTGGTCACATCTATCCTGGGGGCCGTGGGGCGGCGTAATTAACCTGTTGTGTCCTGCTTACTCCATGTCATACACAGTACCGAGCTCTGGCTGGTGTGCTGGGCAAGGAAGGAATGCATCGGTCTGCCATTTCACAACTTGTCCACCAGGGGGCATGGAGAATAGGTCTGGAATTCCTGAACTGGGATTCTATAAATCTCTCTCTTCCACCTGCATCAATGTTCTCACACACACACCAATACATCTATCCTGCATCCAGTATCCCACACAAAGTGCATGCCTCTGCCTGAACCCTGCGCATGGCCAGCCCTACCCACACGCATTGCATCACACAGACTCACAGCGTTTCTACACACTGCTACTATTAACTTCCTGCAGTGTCCTCTCACACTGCTTTCATCCGCCTGGACCAGGGTCTAACACTGAATGAACATCCTTCTCAAAAGCACCATAACCTTCGAGCTCTACTTAGGATTTCACACTTTCTGCACGTAATGAGCGTCCGACCACTATTTGCTACTTGCTCAAGCGATTTCACACAACACGGTTTTCTTCTTAAACCCACAGTGTCACACACTGCTATCATCTGTAGGCAGGCAAGGCACCAAACACTGCTGTCATCTAAGTGAAGTCAGGTTGTCCCTCCCCTCTGCATCCTACCTGCACCCATGGTAACACCTAACAATGCTATATCCTGAGCTGCGGCTCCCTTGCAATTATTTCACTTTTTTGCGCAATATCACGATCGACTAAAAGGCACCTCTGCAGTGCAGAGTCCATCATTTTCCATGCTGTGTGACAGTGCACAAAGATTTGCAGCAGGCGTAAATTAGCTGTGCACTTTGCATCTCTTCTCTGTGGATACATGAACATGATCTCACAAGTTTAGCTACCTTTAACGTTGGTCATTACATGCCTTTTGAACCTGCATGCATTGTTATGGAAGTTATGCACCATAATTGTGGGTGGAGGTGCATCTGGCAGCCTTTCCGAAATTTGAGTCAAGTGATACAAAGTAACCACGATGTTTCTCCACTTCCACAGACAATGCTTGGATGTTTTCTGAAAAAAAAGTAGCCTCTCTGGAAGAATGAGTAATTCATGTGAGACTGATATTCTGAGAGAGGAAAGGACAGGGATGTGCGGATACTAGTTTGGAGCCCCCACACACTCCGAACACAGTACCACCACAATAGCATCTAATGTTGCAAGGTTTCCTGCATAGCCACTGAGCTCATATGCAACCAATTCCCGGGCAGTTTGTTTCCATCCAGCATGCACTACTTCCCTCCACTGCATTCACCGCACAGGAGTCACTACTTATAAAGCCAGTTGGATATCAAAGGCGCATGTCCACCCCTTCTGCTGTGCATTGGATCCCACCAAACTCGATAGCTGTCCTGACCACATCTTGTTCTTGTTCAGAGTCAGTTTGAATTTCACTAGGGTGGCCGTTGGGTCCTAAAGTCTTGCCACAGGTTCCTTAATACACTTTTGTGTTGGACCAAGCCAGGTTCCAACCCCCTAACTGAACAGTAGGACCTCTCTGCTCCGAACTCAGGAAATCTGCCTCACAGCGTGTCTACTTGCCTCACCTTAACATTTAGTAAGAATCCTCCAGATTACAGAGTGGCATCAGTAAGGCACTTCAAGTCCCCCCTAAAGATTCTTTCTGCCATCTGGGCTTCTTGGAGTAGAACATTTAGATGTGTTCCTAATGCACTTTTTCAGGTGCTACTACTAGAGTCTGTGCAAAATGCACATTTATTTTGTGCAACCCTATAGCTATAGGCTAAAGAAGTGCAGTAGAAACAGAAAAGTGTGAAGTTAATCACAGACAGTTGAACAATGTATGATTCGTAAAATGAATACCAAAAAGATGCAGAAGGCACAGTTGTGGTGAGTTTATTGAAAAAATGATTCTCAGGCGATGGAAGGCAAAATGTGTTTTGTACCACTGTGCACTCCCTGGGGACTGTTGCGCTGAACAATGCAAATCAATAAGGAGTTGAGGTTTTTGTTACCAATAACACAAAAAGGAGGCAAGAGGGAAATGCAACCCCGTATTATAACCACCCCTCAGAAAGGTCAACAACCTTTAGTACGCAACATTAGGGTCAAACGGGCCTCTAAATTTAATTTCTCACAGGTAACACCAGGACCAGACAAAGTCAATATATGGTGGTCTGCCTCTTATTTCATTAAATTAACAGGCAGTATCAACGGTCTAAAAAAAAATATAGTTTTATTCATGTATAAAAGTCAAACACATGCAATCAAAAAGAGAACAATACACAGATCATGTTGTACTGTCAGGCAATAAATCTGGAAGTAGATCTGGAAGTAGGGCAGTGTGATTTACTTCCACTGTACTGAGTGCCTCCTGTTATATAGCTCCAACAATAGACAAACAACAGTGCAAAACATATAGTAGACAGTAAGTCTTGTAGGTGTAGGAGGCTAGAACAATGTCACTACCTTCTAGGGTCTGTGGTATCTACTGAAAGTGTTGTATGCTTGTGCAAATACGCAACTGTTTAAAAATACAAACAAGGTTTTACATACAACATTTCATACTCTCACTCAACATGCTACATACACACCCTTCTCAACACAAAGGCCCTCATTACGACCCTGGCGGAAAGTAACTGACCTGACCGCCATAGCGTAAATAGCGTTTCCGCCATTGCACGATGGAGTAAAGTGCGGCTAATTCTGACCCATCGGGCACGAGCATTACGCCATGGCGGAAGTGCAAAGTCCGCGATGGTGGAAATGTCCCCAAAACGCCCCTCACCATCGTCGTACGGCGCCCTAGGTGCAATTCCGCCACCCATCATAGCGGTCACCGTAATGAGCGGTAATCGCAAAATACGGTGACCGTAAATATACGGAAACGGAAGTAAAAACATGGGGCCGGAACGGGAAACAGCACGCCGTACACCTATAAGATCAGAATCCCAACACAACCATTAAAAATCCTACCCTGAGACACATCCCAACCCGTTAGCCACCCTAGTGAAAACAATCAAAATGGGAAAAGTTGCGAAAAAAGCGTGCGACCGCAAGCGGCAGGTCCACTTCTCCCATGAGGAACTCACCGTGCTCACAGAGACCCTCCAGGAGAATGCTGCCGTCGTCTTCTCGACGCAAATGACCAGGACGGCACTTGCGAACAAGAAGGCCATATGGGCCCTGGTGGCACAACGGGTAAGTGCGGTGGGGACCGCACCCCGCAACCCACAGCAATGCAGAAAGCGATGGGACGACTTGCGGATACGCGTACGGAGCATACTATCAGCCAACCGTAACATTGCCACAGCTACCGGGGGAGGATCGGAATCACCCATCAAGTTAACCCCCTGGGAAGAAATCTGTGCCTCCACCATTGGAATGGAGAGTATAGAGGGAGTCGGAGGGATGGAGAAAGGAGTGCAGACATCCGAAGAATCAGGTAGGTGGGCCAAATAAAACAATGCTAAATCCACAATGTCCAATCATGTGAAGTACCATGTGTCCACATAGTGCAACAGAAACACATGTCCAGGAGAACGTCCACATACATTGGCCTGATAGCGCACTTTAAAAGTCACATCAAATACATAAATAATCAAAAATCCTAAAAACACCCTCTACACGTGCAGCATGCACACCCTAACTGCAGGCTGCAAAACAACTGCATCCTCAATCCACACAAAAATGAAACCACCTCCAAGGCCCTGACCCAAATCACCCTCAGGTACCACCCCAATGCATGTGATACATTGCCATTCCAATTTCCACAGACCCATAAATAACGCTCGCCCTCCTTTACTCCACCACAGGGTCCGATTCAAACGACGAGCTTCAGGACACCCCTACCAGCACACCTGCAAAGAGGGCCAAGACCAACGGCCAAAGACCCTCCACCTCAGCTGCACGGATCAAGACACAGCAGCAGCACAAATCAAGTGGCAGCACACAGGAGGGGACTTCAACAGGCACCCCAGCAGCCAGCATGCCCACAACAGCAGCACCACAGGTCCCCCCAATGGATGCCACAGAAGGCACTGCTTCTGGTGGCAGCAGCACCATAGGTGACACTGCATTAATGGCAGCATGCTCCGACACAGAAAACGGTGCTGTCGATGTAGGATCCATCCATGACCTGTCTCAATCCCCCTGTTTGTTTCATCCCGTACACCATGAGGATACCACGCAGGGGCACCCACAAGATGACGACTGGCCATCCCCCACAAGCCCTGTGGCAAGGCAACATGAGGTGATCAGCCCCTCTGTGACACCACCGCAAATGGGCATGGCCCAGCAGAGGCAACAGTCCCTAGACCAGGTGATCGTGCAACAGCAGCAACTGGCCACGCTCCTCAAGGAGCATGCTGATGAATGTGGGGGTTCTAAGGCAGCCATAGAAACATCTACTGAGACACTTAGGGCAGAAATGGAGAGAAATACAGAGACACTAAGGGCACAAATGGAGAGAAGCACCGAGAGCCTGAGGGTACAAATGGAGAGAAGCACCGAGAGCCTGAGGGGGGAACTGCATGCGACGTCCAAAGAAGTATGTGCTGAACTTGCCGCTGTGCGCCGTGTGCTCACTGAGCTCTCACAAACCCTTAGGGACATTCATGGACATGAGCAGGCAGAGACCTCATCCGTTGCAAGTTCCGTCCAGGGCAGCCCCCAACGTAGATCTGGGAGGAACCTGCGCTCCACAGGCAGGGGTGCCCCTGATACCCGGAGAGGGTGCTTGCAATAGCGTCTGCCCACTGACAATGAGCATCTTTGGACACTGGTGTTCGGGGGGGAGGTAGGAGGGTGGAGGGGGTGTGTTGGGCTTTCTTGGGTGGCGGGTCGATGGGGTGTGTAACATAATTTCACATATGCTATAAACATTTCACAATCATCCAATGAGATGTGTGGACATTGATCTTTGAGTACGAGGCCTTTATAGGCGTACAGTCCATATTGTGCATGTTCCAGACACACACAGTGCCACAAGTCCCGTGTCCATGTATCAGCCACCAGGCGTGAGTGCTAGAAGCATGAATCTATGATATTCTGACGAATTTCACGGGCCTCCTGTGCCTCGCGGACTCCTTGAGGTGCTGCCACATCCCCACCCTCATCATGACCATCTTCAGGTGCTTGCAGTTCTGCGTCAGGGGGCATGGGCACATTTCTACGTACGCACATGTTGTGTAGCATGACACATGCCATGACCATCTTTGCAACCTTCTCATGGCGGTACAGGAGTGCCCGCCAGACCTGCTGAGGCAGCGGAAACGAGCCTTCAGTAGGCCGAATGCCTGTTCTATGACTACACGGGTACGTGAGTGGGCATGGTTGTAGTCCTCCTCATGCTGGTTCTGTGGGTTCCGGAGTGGTGTAAGGAGCCATCTCTTCAGTGGATACCCGGCATCACCTGTATGTGGACAATAAAGGATGTTTGTGGAATGACATTGCTACGTACGCATCCCCCCCCCTTCCTGCCAGGTCATTGCCGCATCACATACCCCACATTATCATGCATGAAATGAGACTCACCGAGTAGCCAGGATCTGTTCCCTGCGTGTCGCTCCATGTAGCGTGGTATTGTAGAGTTCCTCAAGACCATAGAATCATGGGTTGATCCAGGAAATCGGGCACAACAATGTGTAAAGATCCTGTTGGAGTCAGACACCATTTGTACATTAAGAGAATGATATTGTTTCCGGTTGCGGTACTGGACCTCCATGGCATGTGGGACAACCAATTCCACATGGGTGCAGTCGATGGCACCAATGCAACCCGGTATGCCGGCAAGTGCATGGAATCCCACTTTTGTGTTTGTAATCTCCTGCTCCGAGCGTGGTAAAGAGATGTAGTCGTCTGCGTGCTTCAGGAGGGCATCGAGCACTTGCAATAGTGTCCGTGACAACAGTGGCTGTGAAATGCCATGCAACTGTCCGACTGTGTGCTGGTAGGTGCCTGTGGCCAGGAAGTGGAGTACAGACACCACCTTCAGTAGGGGTGGGATGGCGGTTGGGCTATCTATCATGCTGACAAGGTCAGCGTGTGTCATGTCCACAATGGCGGTTATGGTGTCCCGGTCCAAACGGTAGAGGGTGTGGATCTGCTCAGCAGTGAGGTTGAACGGATGAGCTCGGAGGCGTGGGATTGCGGGCTGCCTGCGTGGTGGTAGTGGCTGTGCTGGTGGGCCTTGCTGGCCCTGCCTTGCCCTCCTCCTCCTCCTGCGTCTCCTCTGTGCGGCCGGTTGTTGTAGTAGTTGGTGTTCGTCTTCTTCTTGAAGTTGGAGTACTTGCAGTGCTATCAGGTCCCCCAGGGCCAACATCGCTAGTCCTGCCGGTAGCATTTTGGAGTGGGTGTGGTTGTGGGAGGGGGTTGGGTGTGCAATTTATGTGTTTTCAGGCTGTATAGCCTCCACCTGTGGTGATTCATTCCACCTGTACCAGCTGCAATCCCCTTTGGGCGAGCACGTCCCGCACACAACGCTGCAATTTGACGCATGGCATCTTGCTATTACAATCATGTATTTAATCCCGATGGCAGTGAAATATTGGTTTATATGTTCATTCTGCTATGCTCCCATTGTTTCACATACTATCTTTGCAGTCGCGAACAAACTTGTGAAGGGTCAGTGGAATGTAGTACTCGATTAACGGTGGACCCTCATGCAGCACTGTACCGAGGTTCACCGACGGGGGGGCGTCCCATTTGTGAGTGAAGCCAGTTGCCATTTTCACACACTGCCGCACTACATGGATGAATTTGTGATTTCAAGCGGTCACAGATGCCTTTTCGACGTGATGTTGCAAATGAGGAATTCGAAGGACAGCGCTTTCAGTTTTCAGCTAGTGGCGAGGAGACGCCCACAGGTCTGACTGCAAATATAACGTTCTATTTTTTAATGTCCTTCGGACAGGGGCCATGGCGAGAATGCAATGATTGATATGAATAGTATGGGATGCGCAATAGCGTAGTGGACGATAAGGCAGGACGTTCCCAAATACATGTTACTTCACAACACTAGAATTCCGGGCTGGAGCACAGTGGATTTTGCAGACTGCATTACGCACAGACTCAATGGAAATTTCAAATGTTATGTGAGTAAATAATCAGGCGTTTTTATACCGGGATGAGGGAATGATGTATGGATGCATGGACAGATGAATTAATTGAGAGTTTGCCATGTACATGGCTTTTTGGAATCTATCCACTTCCCCTGCGCTATGTGATGCAGAGCTGCCATAGTGGGACCATCGTCTATCTGCCCTTGTTGAACCCTCCCTGTCTCGACGCGCCTTCAAACACTTGTGTCTATGCACGTTACTAATCCCATCTAATGGATTCTGTTTTAACAGACGCATGCACACAAACACTCGTTTGTAATAGTGTTTTCACCTCGATTTATATAGTTATGATTCGCAAGTGATTTTTGGGTGGAAATAATCCTTTTGAGTGGGCTAGCATGCATATGGCTGTAGATTTAATGTGATCATTGAAGTGAGTAATTCAAATGAAGTTCTGATGCCCATACTATTCTTTTTCATTTCATTTGGGTGACAGGTATCTCCTCCCCTTTTGCCGCTGCCATCTGTATGCCACTCCTGCAGATGGCTTTTACTCCCGACACCTGCTGCTTCGAGTTAATCAGTGGAGCACCATTACGATCTTATGGGACGATCGCCGATGGGCCACATGCCCTTACAGTACTAGTGGCTAGGAGCAACATATCGACCTTTCAGCTGGACTAGTGCCTACCTAATGGGACGGCCCTGTGGTTCTAGGCGCTTCCATGTTGCCTTTTTGAACGTGAATGTAGCCCCTGTGTACCATGAAGGAACAGGGCGTCACACAAGAAGAAGCTGGTCATTTATTGCGGATGCAGCCCACATTAATGAAAAATATTTTGGAGTTTATGACCTAATAGCTGTATGGGCTTGGTGAATTTGATGTGCATTAAAATTTTATTCTGATATTAACCGTGTAGCGTTATTCTTTGCAAGTAATGTAGCATATTCCTATTTGTGGAGCGATGTATTGTGAGAAGATCTGCATTGGGTTCCGGCTTCTGAGTATAGTTGCATGGTACTGTACTGGCCGCGTTTGCCTACGAAGCCCAGTAAGGTCAGGGATAGGGGCTGCCATTATGACTGTTTTAATGATGTCATGCTCAGGGGCGGGGGATTAGCTTTTGTGTAACAGATGCCGGTCAGCCAGGTGGATTGGTGGAATGATGTGATTATCAGAAAATGGCTGGTCACAGGTGCCTGTGTTTGCGTGCGTTTCTTGGAGGGAGACTGAGGTCATGTCCATTGGAATAGCTTCTGTATTCGTGCCATCTGTGCCCTGCAGCTCCCATTGGCCCCTCTTGAGATGAGCCTGGCTGCTCAGTCACTCTGCCAACTTGTGTGGTACATGCTTATGCTGATGGTTGGTTTGTTTACTGGCAAGAGTACAGGGCTGGTGCAGTCTCCCTCAGGATACTGCTTTGAATGTTGCCTTACACTGGTGTCAAGCGATGGGGGCCTGTTGTTGTTTTGTCTCATATTTCAGTTCATATTGCTGTACTTGAACCTTCACATGCCTCTGCTGCATCAGTACGTCAATGGTGACATGCCAAATATGGATGGCCACTCACAAGGCACTTGGAGCCCCTACATTCATTTGTTCGTTGGCATGCATGGGTGACTTGTACATTTCACTGGTTGCATTGTGTAACTTCATTGCACCTACGAGGAGTTGTGCAATGTGGGCAGGGAGTGGTGTACAGGCACTCAGTAGGGCCATTTACGGTTGGTTCACGATGCCGTAATTCTCACCATGGCGGAATGGTACTTTCCGCCATGCTTGATGGCGTTAAGTAAATGTCCGCTAGGGTCAGAATTCGCGTACCGTTGCGCCATGGTGGTAATTATGGTTTTGCATGGCGCGCGTGCGCATACTTGGTGCAGTTAGCGTTGGCGTTCACTACGGTGTCGCTAATGGCATCGTACTTTACGGTGACGGGTCATAATCGCACCGAGCGGTATTCGATGGCGGTATTGCATTTCCACCATCGTTTTTCAATTTCCGCCAGGGTCGTAATGAGGGCCAACTCATCCAAGATGTTTCTTACCAACAAACAAAAAGAGTTTAAACCAAGTGTGGGGAAATTCGTCAGGGTATTGTCCAAAGTAGTCAAGTCTATGTCAACAAATTACACACTGTGGGCCTCATTACGACCCAGGCGGTAAGGGTTTTACGGCGGCGTAAACAGCGCCGACCCTTACCGCCTGAGCACGAGGTCCCTTAGCGCCATGGCGGACTTAACACCTGCTTTTAGCAGGTGTTAAAATCCATGGCGCTAAGGAACCATGGAGTTAATTACGCCACCGTAATTTACGGTGGCGTAATTAACGCCTTCCCCACTCCCATTATGCCCTATGGGGCAAAAATGGGAATGGGGAAGGGTAAATGGGGATTGGGGACTTACCGCCCCACCAAGGTCGGAATGGGGCGGTAAGTCCGCCAACCACCATGGCGTAAACGTAGTTTACGCCATGGTGGTAAAGTCACGGCCCAGGCGGTAACTTACCGCCTGGGTCGTAATGAGGCCCTGTGTAGCGCCTGAAACGCTGAGAGCATACAAAAAAATTAGGAAAAAGCCAAGCCCCTCAACTTGGTGCTTAGAGTTCCATACTCTCAACAATGAAAATACAAACAATAGCATAAAATGAATTGCTAGAGGTATTCTTTACAGAAAATGCATCCAAGAGAAAGCAATTTGCCAGTCCACGTGTTACCATCTAGTTGATGGTCTAAGTACACACTTCCTGCACTTCACTACGGGACACTATCTTGAGAATAGCTGTGTAGAGAATAGAGTCTTCACAGTTAGGTACTGCAAAATTGGGTTCAGTCATGTACCCAGTAGACTATTGTGCCAACTGAAGTTAAACATTGCCGTATTATTGCTCTGGGCGTCGCTGTGCGATGAACATTAGGCAGCGGACAGTCATACTTTTACAACAGCAAGAGATCTTGCTGGTCGAGTGAACGCGGCAACTGTGTCTGTCACGTGTTCGGAACTGTGAAAGTAGCTCCTCGTTCCGTCCTACGCGGTCATCCAGAGTAAACGTGGGCGTATGTTTTTGTTACACCAATCCAAATCGTGTCTAAGTTTTACTCTGTGAAGAGTTACACAAGATAAGGTATTTATTTATTTATTTGAATTAATAAAGCACTTTCTCCAAAGCTTGGTGTAAATAATAAAAAATGGTAACTAAACAATGCAACAGTTTAGAAGTGAGAGGAGGAAAGAAGGTGAGATTTTAGCATGGTACACAAATAGTGAGTGTAGGGGTTGAGTGTAAAGGAATTGGGGAGGGAAGTTCCAATGTTTTGTGGCCAATAGAGGGAATGACTGGAAGCAGAATCAGGCAGAAGTGAAGGGAGGAAGAGTTAGCAAATAGTGTGATAATGATTCGAAAGAGCGTAAAGAGTGAGGAGTGATGAGAGGAAGTAAACAACGAAGAGGAAAATACATATATGTGCATTTACAACAGGACTTGACAAAAGGTTTTCATTATGCAATAGATAAGACTGATTTTTGCTACCACCAGCATAATTGGGTTATATATTCGAACCCACTTCACAAAGATGCCTTTGAGGCAGTTTTAGAAGCATGAATTAAAACAGATGTTAACCATTAGTTTTCTATTAGAATTACTTAAATTGTCACTTAAAAAAAATAGTTATTTTCTATTTGAACATCGATATTACATGCAAAGAAAGGGAATGTCGATGGATGCAAAATTTACACCCCAATATCCAAATTTGTTCATGGAAGAGATTATACAAATTATGTATTGCAAATTCAGTGGTGGTTGGGAAATGGAGCGGTGCAGCTCCGATACATGCATACAATGTTGTTGATGGTTACAAAGCAGAGGAAAGCACACTTCAAGAATTTTTCCAACATTTAATAGTGCTAAGGGTGCATATGCCTGTCCTTTTTGCATAGCAATGCGTAATGGCTCAGCACTTAAAGGATAGTTCCGGGACTTTTTTTTTATTGTCCCTACGGGTCGGCCATGTGTTTGTAAGCATAAATCGGTAGATCGTAGGAAACTTTCCTATGGACCTTACCCGACTTTTCGCCCATTATCGCACTCGAAATCAGCCTCCATTTTGTGATAATCCTATCATTCCGCCGCATCGACCTGGCTCACCTGCCTTTGCGGCACTAAATCAAATCCCCCGCCCCTGAGCCTGACATCAGCAGACGCGTACTGCCCATTTCAAGCACGTCTCGTGTCAACAATCGCTGCGCCTCAGCTATTGACGTGTTGCCATGGAAATGGCAGGACGCCTCTTTCCCCAATAAGTATAAACAGACCGTTTCACAACACACAGCAGCAGATTTTCGATTCCATTCCTCTCTCTGTGTTACTTTGAGTATTCTGTGACTCGTTTCAGTGCTCTGGTCAGCTACCTTCGCCGCTTGTAGCCCGTGTGAACACCTGTACCATCTCTGTAAATTATTTTACTATCTTTACCGCACAATGGCCACAATAATGCCGTATATGTACGAGCCCGAGTACACCGAGGAAGAACTACTGGAAAGTCAAGCACGCGAAAACGATGGGGATTCGGACGGCAGTTGGGAGGACCAGTCAACGGATGAAGAGCCTGGACCATGTCGCATGGACGGCGTCTCCACCTGGTGCACGTGCAATCGGTGCGAGCTAATGCCAACTGAGGAGGAGAACTGCTGCTGCCGTGAAAATTCCGGGTGCTTGGCCTACATTTCGGAAAGCGAGCAAAGTCTGCAGGAAGGCGAGCAAAGTCCGCAATGCATCACTGAGCTGCCAGAGTTCAGGGAAGCCTGCCTCTCACGGACCGTGTTGAGGATGATGATGGTGCTTATGCACGAACTTCGCGGCACTGTTCGTCCGCGTAATCCGAGTAACGAGTAAGTATACTCTGTTTGTGATGTCAGTGATGCCACCACTATTTCATGGTCGTCTCCCACATATAAAATTACATTTACATATCATTCGAACGCATGTAAATTTGTTCCATATAGTGCATTTTCTAGATATAATTTTTTTCTAAGAAAAATGACATGTGTTACCTGAATCGACATTGATAAGAAAGTTTGGTCAGTTTAATACAGTTTGCATCTTTTTTTTTCACAGGTGGTACAGGCTGGTGGCCTATCGTTGCTTCACTTGGTGGCTTCACGGGAGGCTCGGACACCGCGTTTGGAGAGTAATACCTGCCTGTGCGGTACTTGCCATTAGACAACATTTCCCCAGTGACAGTGGACAATACCGCGGATTTTCCCTCGATGTGCTGCAACCTCAACTTTACAATGTGTAATGTTTATTATTTATGTTTAATTAAAATCTAAAATAAAGCCCAACATATATTTTAACAATGGTTGTTTTGATTTTTTAAATGAATCTAGTGTATATTCTCCTGGGAGGGTGAGGTATTTATAAACTCACCCCCCTGCATTCCATGTAGTAGATCCTGCAGCCATCCTCTTACATTCAGTTAGATGGCCTCTCCTTGGTGAGGCCCTGCGGCAAACGGGTCTTGTCTGCACGACCACCGCCCCGATCCACCCCCCGCCCTATCAAAGGCAGTTCGCACCGGGGTACTTGTGCTGGCAAGTGGAGCTGTCAGGGAGCGATAAAGGCCAAGAGGTGCCAAAGACCATGTACACTTCAAAGTGGTCTATAGAGCATGGGTTGTTGTTCCCATGTCTACCTCCAGACCCCGTGTCTCCTGCCAAGCATCCCCCCTCACGCTGGACGGCCCCCTGCAATCCACATAAGTGTGTCTCCATTCACGAGTCTTCCTGTGTCTTGTCTGCACGACCACCGCCCCGATCCACCCCCCGCCCTATCAAAGGCAGTTCGCACCGGGGTACTTGTGCTGGCAAGTGGAGCTGTCAGGGAGCGATAAAGGCCAAGAGGTGCCAAAGACCATGTACACTTCAAAGTGGTCTATAGAGCATGGGTTGTTGTTCCCATGTCTACCTCCAGACCCCGTGTCTCCTGCCAAGCATCCCCCCTCACGCTGGACGGCCCCCTGCAATCCACATAAGTGTGTCTCCATTCACGAGTCTTCCTGTGTCTTGTCTGCACGACCACCGCCCCGATCCACCCCCCCGCCCTTTCAAAGGCAGTTCGCACCGGGGTACTTGTGCTGGCAAGTGGAGCTGTCAGGGAGCGATAAAGGCCAAGAGGTGCCAAAGACCATGTACACTTCAAAGTGGTCTATAGAGCATGGGTTGTTGTTCCCATGTCTACCTCCAGACCCCGTGTCTCCTGCCAAGCATCCCCCCTCACGCTGGACGGCCCCCTGCAGACCGCATAATGCCACGACATATACACGTCATTCATTCACAAACACACCCCTGTTTCGAATTCTTTATAACCCACTTCATATTTCTAATGAGAACTTCTTTGCGCTTTGCTAGTCAACCCGTGAAGGTGCTGGTTATCTGCTCTTCGTCTCTGTGAACTTCCGTGACCACTTTGAGCAAACTCGTCAGTTTGCAACCTGTGAACTGCTCCCTGTTCTACGACAAGAAACTACTCTGATCCCTGCATCTAACTGTTTGTTCGTCAAGGTAAGTCCATGTACCATAATCATTTTGCGTCCAATTTTTTAATTTATATCTATTTGCTAGTAGTCATCAAATTGCATCCATGTTTTCTTTTCGTTCACGACAGTACATGCAAGGAACTAGTCACATGTTCTGAGTTTAGTCAAATTACTTTTTCTATTTTTTGAAAGTTATTGAAATACTTATCCGCATGTGAATAACATGTATAGTTCCAAGAACCAAAACGGACCTTGCATTGAACCTTTTATGTGTCATTTAATGTTTTAACACATTGGTATTCATAGAGAATTGTTGATCTTTACTTTTCAGAACTTTCCATAATGCCTGCCTGTTCCATTGGCGGTTGCCCTTCGAAGACCCATAACAAATCTGAAGGTACTATAATGCATGTTTTCCCTAAGACAATAGATCAGATAAGAGAATGGGTCCGATATTGCGGATATCCAGCCTCTGAGATAGAAAGTAGAGTCCTAGAAGTCTTTGCGGACAAGAGGGGTGATCGATACCGCATCTGCAGCAGGCACTTTAGCCCAGACATGTACTCCACATCATTGCTAATAAGGACGAAAACACCGCGAGCGAGGCGAAAATTGCTCTCAACCGCTATTCCCACTCTATTCGTCCACATCCCTCCACTGGTGAGTCAAGTTTACGTATTTATCTCTCGGCATTGCGGTAGTGTGTAGCATTAGCTAACAATAATTTCCCCATTTATGTATCCACTCAATATGAAGGCTGAAGATTCTCCATCCGTGTCGTTATTGCAGTCATCAGCCACTTCAAGCGCCTATCGGGTAATCTTACTTAGCTATTCTGACACTGACTTGTTTTAGGCATGTAAATCAATAGTTTTAATTGATCGTGTAATTATTTTACCTAATGGTACACCACAGTACTCGTCCTCTAGTCTTTGTTTTCAGTTATAATTATTGTTATCCAAAATAATGCAAGTACTGTCTTTCAGGGAGATGCTGAGGAGTCCAACGCATTGACGACAACCGTAGATGTCACTCAGATGCTCGAGGTACGTTTCCGGACAGTTCCATCGATGGAGATCATCAGATCTTGCATTCTTGTAGCGTGATTGTTACACACAATGTTTCTTTCGTTTTTAGCCATTGGTATGTCCTTCTGTCGTCGCCCTCCTATGTGTCTTCTTTTTTCAATATTGTGTTCATTACTAATGAAAGTCCTATGTTTCAGGGAGTCGATGGAGCATTAGTCCAAGAGGAAGGGGGAGCATGCAGTTACGGGTCGGCGCAACAGCTTGCAGAAGTGTGCACCGCAGTTACAGCGTCCCTTGATGTTCTTATGCATTTCGAGGTATGGATACTGACAGATCAATCATGCGAGATCAAATGACGTGATTACATCCGCTATACTTCCTTCTTTATTAACGCAAGTACTATGTTTCAGGGAGCTGACGGAGCTTCTTCAACAAGAACATCACCCCTAGTAGTTGATGCAGATCTCTGGGTGGTGACACTTCCAACGATGGAGTAAATCGAATCATATTTGGATATCCATTATTTATTTTAGACAACTGATCATTTGTGCAGGTCTATTTAGATGAGCCGTTGACGCCTGCAGAAAGTTTATGTTCTTTTAAACAAAATAGAAAACCATACTAATGCAATTACTGTGTTTCAGGGAGTTGCTGAAGCGTCATCTTCAATAATATCATCAATGGAAGTCTATGCGGAGCCCGAGGTATGGATCTTGACAGTTCAATCTAACTAGATCAACAATGCGTGAACTATTGTCGTTTGAATGTTCTACACAATGCGTTCATTCGTGTTTTGCTATTGAGATGTACGTATGGGTATTGGTCCCCAAGTACATTTTGTGTTTTCAATATTATTATACATACTAATGAAAGTTCTATGTTTCAGCGAGTCGATGGAGCCTCAGTGAGTGATGGATGTGCTTATCATGAAAGTATAGTCGTTGCAGCGCGAGAGGAAGTGGAGACATGCACACACGAGTCGGAGCAACAGCGTCCAGATGTTGAAGTTCGAGGAAAGAAAGTTTCAAAGAAAAGAAAGCAAAAGAAGGTTAGTGTCCTGTTCACTATATTATGTTGTCTTTCACTGTCAATAGTTCAATACTGTAAGTTGTGTTTAAACTGAACATCCCTTTTCTAATCTGTCCTCTAGTTGCGAGTGGGTGTAAGAACTAGATCTACACAGACAGTGAAGCGAACGAGAGATGTTGCTTGTCAAACCTTTTGGCAGGGACTTGAGACTGGAGATGCATCGTGCCAATGGGAAGAATATGAAGTGATTGACAACGGAGCTATACCACCACCAGCCATTGATAGTGAATGTCCTCCTGGTAGTTTGGATGCAGTCGTAGATCAATTCACAGAATCCACACCCGCAAAAAATAAGAGCACGCGAAAGTTGAAGACATTGTTTTTTTCTCCCATCTCCGGACAAGGAACAGATGTTGCAATGGAAGAGAATGAAGTGGACGACAATGAAACACCATCAATATCACTCAGCATAGCGGAAGACGATATCAGAGATTGTACCTTTCATGCGAGTGACATGTCCTCAACGTTACAGGCCGAACCAGCTGGGATGCAGAGTGACAGTATAAGGAAAGAGGCCAAATTCATTGTATTCGATAGCTGTTTGATGGATATTATTATGATGATGAAATGTGGGCATTGGGTTGGTGGGGAAGTATGTGGGGAGCCATTGATTAATGTGACTCGTGCAATTCGAGGCACTAACCTTAAAATACATGCCACCTGTACACAATATCATCCGTTCGCATGGTCTGCACAACCCATGCTGGGGCAACTGCCAGCAGGCAATCTACTTTGTGCAGCGGCCGCACTTTTTAGTGGTTCAAGTTTTAAAAAGTTACAGTATTTCTTTCAGTTTGTGGGAATCCATTTCATTGCGAAAAGTCAGTTCTACAAATACCAAACCGATTATCTATTTCCAGCCATCAGCGAAGCTTGGAGAATGGAAAAAATGTCAATGGAAAGTACATTCGCGGGCAAACGCTTCAGGCTAGCCGGTGATGGACAATGCGACAGTCCAGGATTTTCAGCCAAGTACTGCACCTACCACTTTCAGGACATGGAAAGTAAGAAAATTGTGAGTTCGGTGGTCGTGCAGGTGTCACAAAGTACATCCTCAGTGGCCATGGAGAAAGTTGGCTTTGTAGCATCATTGCAAGAACTACAATCGCGGGGAATGGTGATCGACCTGATAGCCACGGACAGACACGTTTCAATTGCCAAGACAATGAGAGAACAGTACAAAAATATAAATCACCAATTTGACGTTTGGCATCTTGCAAAATCAATCAATAAAAAATTGTCGGCTGCAGGAAAAAAAAAAGATATGCAAGGTATTTCACAGTGGTCCAAGTCAATCAGCAACCATCTTTGGTGGAGCTCAAAAACATGTGAAGGGTCGTTGGAAATTCTACTGGAAAAATGGCGGTCAGTAATGTTGCACTGTAGCAACGTACATCGATGGTCGACAAATGAGCATTTCCACAAATGTGAACATGGCCATTTGTCCACAGAGGAGGCACGGAAGAAGAAGTGGTTGATTCCTTCATCACCCACTCACAAGGCCATTGAAAAGATTGTATTTGATAAAACTATAACAAGAGATTTGAGGGGACTCACGGAATTCTGCCACACAGGAGATTTGGAGGTGTTCCTTAATATGTGCCTAAAGTACAGGCCCAAAAGATTGCATTTTGGCATGGAAGGCATGATAAATCGGACTCTTCTAGCGGTCTTGGCACATAACCATAATGTTGGCCGTCAACAAAGTAGGACGACCGGAACTTTAGGGACGCTTCGCTACAATAAGGCCTTCACTAAAAGAAGTAAACAATGGGTGATCAAACCAGTGTTTGAGGATATGCAATATGAGTTTATTGAGAGACTTATCGTAGATGTCCTCGATAGGCACATACATGGAGTGGTGAACGAACCTATGCAGGGGACAACTGCATTGCCACCCAACATTGCCTCTGTTCCATGTCCACCTAAAGCAGAGCTCATTGAGAAATACACATCACGGTTTAAATGATTGTAATTCGATTGTCTGTTCTCTCGAGTCTCCTCATGTTGCAGGCCCATTGCAATTAAACCAAACAGTAATATAAATCATTTTTACAAAAATTATAGAATGTTTCCGTATTACAAACACATGGCCGACCCATAGGGACAATAAAAAAAAAGGCACGCAGACAAGATGCCCTTACACTAACTGGAGCTAACTAGAAATGTGTGCTCGCTCAAAGTGAAGGTCAGCTGCTTTGATGTTTTGCTCGGGTGGCGGAAAGGCCCACGACCCAATATAAGGTTCTATTGTGATTTGACCTTGACAGGCCGGGACCATCCTGAAAGACTAAGAAAAGATAATGAATAAAATTTCAGAAACGAAACGATGAGCCACGTTCATTAGAAGAAGTAACGTCGGCAAAGAAGGAGTGGTGTTTCGGGTCTGCCCTACACAGAGACACAATGGAAAATGCAAATATAATGTAAGTAACTTTTGATGAGTTTATACCGCAATTTCATTACTATACAGTGGCTTTAAAGACGGGTTCAGTTGTACTTGTTCGTTCTATGTGGCATAGTGTTTTCTACCGCGCACTATCTGGAGGAGAACCATCTTCTTTTACTGAAGCACCTCAAAACCTTCCTCTTTGCTTCTGCTTTCTCTCTCCCTCTCCCCTGCTACAACTGGTCCACTGTCTGCGACCTCGGTCCTGGGCCCTTCCACTCTCCACCTGCACTGCCTCCCTGTCAACCCCTGCACTGGGGGACTGTCTCAGTATCCTACAGCCCCCCCTTCCCAGCACTTGTTCTGCACTTACCTTGCACTTGCCACCAGCTGGCCCTATTTATTTATTATTTTATGCTACTTACCTTGTACTCCACTCCCCCCCCTCCATGCCTCGCCACGCCTTTAAACACTTGTGTACACCCAGTAGCGCTGTCCTCGCTATGAAATGAATAATTTTAATAAGGATCTGATGGTGAGACTAATTTCATTTTTTATGTTTTTAGGTACATCATTCACTACTGTCTGTGTCACGAGTACCAGACACCGGCGGACGGCTTCTACAGCCGCCAGTTGCTTCTCCGCGTGAACAACGTTACCACCCTGACCATTTTATGGGACGATCGCCAAGTACAAGTATGCCCTTACGCGGTACTAACGGTTAGATGCAACATACCTACCGTTGTGGTGGCCTAGTGCCTCGTTGTTGGAACAGCCATGCGATTATCAGTGCGACAGAAGAGCTTATTTTTATCGTAAACCAACACCCTGTGTACTGCACACGAACATCGCTTCCCTCAAGACGAACTAATTTGGATCGAGAGCAAAGAAAAATGCAAATCGCTGAATATTCTCTAAACATTTGATGTCCAATAAACGTACTTTGCCAAATGTACAATCTTGCCGTTTGCTTTTAAACCACGGTTTCACATTCCGAATTGTGGTGCTGTATTGTGAGATGCTCTAAGACCCTGTGTACAGCAAAGGACCATCGCGTTCCTCAATACGAACTTTTTGGAACATGAGCAAATAAAAATGCAAATCGCTGAATATTCTCTAAACATTTGATGTCCAATAAACGTACTTTGCCAAATGTACAATCTTGCCGTTTGCTTTTAAACCACGGTTTCACATTCCGAATTGTGGTGCTGTATTGTGAGATGCTCTAAGACCCTGTGTACAGCAAAGGACCATCGCGTTCCTCAATACGAACTTTTTGGAACATGAGCAAATAAAAATGCAAATCGCTGAATATTCTCTAAACATTTGATGTCAAATAAATGTACTTTACCACATTTACAATCTTGCGGTTTGATTTCAAAGTACAGTTTCATATTCCGAATTGTGGTGCGCTGTATTGTGAGCTGATCTGTGTTGATTTCCGGGGTCTGTGTGGAGTCGCGTAGAAGACGCCTGGGCGCGTTTGCCTACGCAGCACAGTCACGTCACGGATAGAGGCGGGGAATATGAATGTTTTGATAAAGTCTGTTTCAGGGGCGGGGGATTTGATTTAGTGCCGCAAAGGCAGGTGAGCCAGGTCGATGCGGCGGAATGATAGGATTATCACAAAATGGAGGCTGATTTCGAGTGCGATAATGGGCGAAAAGTCGGGTAAGGTCCATAGGAAAGTTTCCTACGATCTACCGATTTATGCTTACAAACACATGGCCGACCCGTAGGGACAATAAAAAAAAAGTCCCGGAACTATCCTTTAAGAGGTATTAAATGCCATACATGAAACCATAAGAAGTGCATCCAATATTGCTCTAAAATAGGTAAGTTAGCTTGACACAACATTCACTATTGAGACTGACATAGTTATGTTTAAAATACACAGAAAAAAACAGGCAGAAATAACATATTGTAGGCAACCTCTATGCACCGAAAAACCACAGTTCATGGACTTCCTTTGTTGCAGTTCATCTTAGTTAAGCTCATTTTACTAATAGCGCAATGGCAAGCATAGTCTGACCATGAGGATGGAATGAGGCAATGTTAACAGAGGCCTGAAATAAACTTAAAGATCAAGCAAGGCAGCTATTGATGATACCAAAAGAGAAATTAAACCAATATGATGTGATATATTGTGTATATATTGAGTATTAACATACAGGCCTAGCAGTAAAAAATACAAACTGTACTTATGACGCAATGAAAGATGCATCAGAGAATGAATAATATGAAATAAGGTAGCATACAAAAGAACAAACAACCTACCACAAATTGTAACTTCAGCGGGTATTGTATCGACCAAGGAATTGCAAGAATTCCTATGAAAGGTCAATATAGGAACTTACCCCTTTTGTTGCAGCAATTATAATCAGATCAGATGTCATATAATGTCACCCACAATCTGGAAAAGAGATTTAACACAATTATTATTCTAAAGTGTTGCAGCAAATTATATGTGGGCAAACTATGAGATGCTTTTGAAAGGATCAAAAGAAATGAATCATTAGGTTACATCATGGAGTATGTTCCTGTGGAGGTGGTATCATGAACTGGTGTATGTGTTTTTTTAACAGTGATACCGGAAGGCATATTAATTCATTTTCACTTTTCAATTTCTGCAACATATTAATGCATTTAAAAACAGACGTTATACTTTTCAAAGGCTAGGAAGAAGAAACACTTCACTGCTATACAAGTAACCTTTCTCTATCTTTAGCAATTGTTTTAATCCTGAGGCATCATGAGTGCGGGAACGCTGACGTATCTGAACATTTTTTGAATGAGCTTGCAGTAAGACGCTATGTTATGATTACATTATGGAATGTTTACATGTTTGTTTTTCATGTGTTTGCAATGAATGCCACAGACATTATTGTATACATCACTTGATAAAGGGTACATGATGCAATGGTTTATTCACAGGCCACCCTCGACACAAGGAGTTATTTCCCTCCCCAATCTAGGTGTCACATATTAAACGGTTTAATGTCAGTTCTTCATTCAGCTCTATTTCACATGCATATCATACCCCTTGAATCACTCCCTTGAAGTACCAATGAGCCAAGAACCAGTCTTCTGTACTGGAAATAGATGTAAGCGATATTCAATCAACACTACAGCTAAGTCAATGCCTAGTCTGGGATGCTGAGGAAAACCCTTATTGATGTATTTTTATGTCCAGTTCAGTACTCTGGATGAAAACCCTTGTATAACACCCCCCTCTTAGAATCCCCCTGACCCCACTGAGCCAAGAAGTAGGTTTGTTTTGCAAATTAAAAGGTTTATTTGAAAAATTAACAAGATATTTATCACACTTTTATAATAAATTAATAATTGATATCACACTTATGGATATAATGTTGATCAACAATGGGTAATCTGGCACTAGCACACTTCTTTACAATCAATGAGGAGTTAGTATAGGATGGATAAGGTAGCAAAAATACTTTTATGGTTTCAAGGGAAAAGCAATGAGGAATAAAATGCAGTACAGAAATACTTGATATGATTTTAGCAAAAGATAAGATAATCACTTTTTCTCTGGCAATTCACCCCCCGACCCCATGCAATGTAAGAAATGGAAGGAGATGGAAAGAGGAGCACACAGTTCTCAGGAATGCAATCAAATACAATACGAAATTCAGTCCCCCCCCCAGCAAGCTTAGAGGAAACAGGTAGACGGTAGACGTTTGAAACAGAGGCCCAAAATGCTTTGAATGTGATGACAATGAAGTTTAGAAATGTGCTAAAAATGCTTTTAATTCCCTCTAGAGGTTCAGGGTGGGTGATATCTAGTTTATATTAGTTCAGGCTCACTTTAGCAATGCCCTATGAGTAACTAGCAGGTTAAAACAAATTTTAGCAAAGGAAAGCAAGGAGCTGCTGATTTTTACACGTGGCTGAAATTGTGCAAAATGTCAAATCGTGGCAAATTTAGTCGCGTGCGTCGAGCGCGATTACGGAGGCACTATAAGGAGTAGGAAGTCGGTTCTAGGTTCGTTGGAAAGCCTAGATTCTTAGCTTTAAATTTCGCTCCTACCCCAAACGGTTCCGGAGATACGGCCGATTTTGTGAAGGTAGTTTTTCGGATTTGAAATTTAAAAGTTCAAAATGACAGGTGACAGTTTTCAGCTTTAAAAAGGACAGAATGACACACACGATTCCGATGAGGTAGTTCTAAACAGGTTAAAATAGCTTGAATTTGATTATTTTAACTAAGAGATTGGTTCTGCACAGTTCTGCTAGGTACTCACAATATAAATTTGAAATAGGCCTCGTCACGGATCTGGTCAACACGTCCAGCGGCGGTTCTCTCTGCTCGGCGGGTCAATCAGGCACCAGTTCTGCTCACAGCGGTCTGGGTCTGGTCTGCGTTATCGGCAAAAGTTCTTGGCAAAGAATTCAAACAGCTCGCCCGGCTGTTGAATAGTTTGGTTAGGTTTGCTTGATTCTGAAGGCCTGCTGAGAATACTTTTGCTTTCAGTGGGCCTTCTAGGTTCAAAGTTCTGTAGTCTATGGGTCTCTGGTTCTGGTCTCTGTCTGGATGGGATGTCGGCCATCAAAATGCTCCGCAGAAATAGAAAAATGAATGTCTCTACCTGTCCCAGCAGTCCCTTTTTATGTGTTTTGGAAGTGGGTGTGTGCGTGGCATAACTGAGCCTGCCCCTCTCACTTGTCATTGGCCCAGTTCTCCCCTTTCCCTTGATTGGGGAGCTGGGTTGTGTGTCATCTTTATGGCTTACAGAAAGACACTCCCCTTGTCAATGTGCACACAAATCTATTTCTGATCCAAATACATATTTCCCAGATACACAATTTGTTGAAATTACATGTACACATTATATATTCCTTATGGTCCATGCTTGTCCGCCTCTGATCTTCCTGGGGGCTTGCATTAAAAAATGACAACATTTTGCGCTTTTTGGTCAGTTTACCAATATCGGACATTTACCAAAAATTACACAAATGTGCGCAAGGAGTATGGACATTAATTGATGAAGTGTCAGATCTTTAACATGCAGACATTTGGAGTAAGACCCTATTTTCTGCTAGCAACCCCCCAGAATACACCACAGGGTCCTTACACCTCTTAAAATGTGCACGGAAAAATCCCAAGAATAATGATATTATTTATGTAATTTTGACCAGTCCGCACTATGAGTTATCTATCTTTTTAAAATTATGCCCTGGTCAAAAAGGGGTGTGGCTTCCCACATCACATGGTGGAATAACTGGTTTATCCACTTCCCCCAAGCTCAGCTTGCTAGCATAGGCACTGCCCCTCCCAGTTTCCCCCAAGAGGAAGCCATTTTACGACCCCCCCCAATATAACATTTGCCTGAGCCCAGGACAGGGCTTTGTTCAACCTCCTGCTGTCTGCAGGTACCCCTCCCTTAATTCAATCAGAGAGGTGTCATCTCCTTTTGGCAGGGGCAGCAGGATGCAGCTAGGCCTGGGAAGAGTGGCTGAGCA
Organism: Ambystoma mexicanum; assembly: GCF_040938575.1. Lineage (NCBI taxonomy): Eukaryota > Metazoa > Chordata > Amphibia > Caudata > Ambystomatidae > Ambystoma > Ambystoma mexicanum. The sequence goes on along the minus strand of NC_090925.1, from coordinate 609,405,087 downwards.
GGTTTCTCCTGTTGAGGGTAGTTGTCAGGCAGAATTCAGCTAAATGTCACTTTAGTTCCCAGTTTAAATCAAACTTACAATTTCTACATATACATTAAATAATTACTTCCTTCAAGTCATTTCAGAATATAGTTTTACATTGTATCCACCTCTTAGCAAGTCTTTCCTTGGCCTGGTTTGGGTTCCTCTGTTCAGTTTTACACAAAAGTCTGGTGGTTTTAAAACGCCGGCTTTCTGATAGTGGTGAGTACCGGTATTGCATCCATTTTTGGGATCTGTCTTGAATTACTGCATTTCAATAGAGTGGTCTTTCGCTTGATAGTATAGAACCCTTGCTTAACGTTGTTTTGATGGCATCCTTACAGTAGAGTGGTGATGTGGAACCCCCCACAAGAAGGTTGTATCTTTGGAGTGGTCTTGTGCCAACTGCGCAGTTCTCCTGGATTCTGGCGTGAATGTGGGCTGCGTTAGCTCATCCCCACATCCACCCAGTCTATTGATTTAGGTTGTTCTGGGATAGAATAATGGGCGGCGACAGCTCATCCCCACATCTACTCAGTCTATTGATTCAACATGGGTCAAAACCCTTGACATAGATTTGTACTTATTTGGGTGATAAGTAATAGAAAATGGCACTAAAATGTCACACAACAATTTATCCCTGGCACAGCACAACAAACTTCTCTCTACATAAATAACTCCCTCAATTTGGTTGGGAAAAGTCGAATCACAATATTTTACTTTATACAAATTTCTAAATAAATGATCATCAACACTTATCCCTGAATAACATCACTTTACATTTTCAACACTGTACAATTTTGGTTTTCTGCAGTCTTAAATGGCTTGCAGTAAATAAACACATGGTGATTTAGTCATGGGTTTTTCAGACTCCCCTACTTCGGTCTGCATTGGGTAAGCGGGACAAAAAAATTGGGATGATTTAAGAATTTGGGATTTCAGATACCCCTCAACTTAAAGGCCTTCGTTGGGGAAGCTGGATGGAAAAACATTGAATGATTTAACAATTTTTTATTTCAGACCCTCTGTTACTTAAAGGCCCATGTTGAGGAGGCTGGATGGTAATAATTGAGATGATTTGAAAATTTTGGATTTCAGACCCACTTCCATTTAAAGGACTGTGTTGGGGAAGCTGGACAGAAAAAATACTTAATTAAATTACAGACTATAGTTTTCAGCACATACTGATAATGAGCTTTGTTAATTTCAAATTTTAACAAAAATCACCCTGTGGTGTTCTGCCAAGGGGAATTAATTAAATTAATATTTTTTTTTCCTTTATGAGGCTAAGGATCTACACAGTTTTGCTCCCCCCACCACCTGCTATAAATGGAAAGGATTTAAAGCCAGCAAATTCCCCCACCTTTTGGTTGCAAATGATTAAATTCTACTAAAATAGAAAACCTCTGTTTAAAGTCCTGGAAAGCCAGCTGTGTTTCAGGATCCTCTACAAGGACAGAGCAGGGGTCTAATCACTCCACTCTCAAGGATGGCCACCAGCTCTCTACCATAGGACCCAGTCAGCTTTTTTTCCCAACACAAGACAGCTCCACCCAGATGCACTCTTAGCCAATTCTCCTTTTGGTGTTTCTGTGTGGCTGGCAGATGATACATTTTATTAGCTCTCTTGATGGCAATTTTTGCAGCTCTGTCCCTTCTCCCATACTGCATCCACTTTATATAGCAGTGATGGCATCATCAAAGTTTCAATTTTGGGCAGCGCCCTGCAAGAGTTCTCGTAAATAGGATTGGACAGTTACCTTTCTCTCACCTCCCAAGTCCAGACTCTCTCTATAGATTGGTTTAGGAGTCCGGAGCAGACATGTGGCAAATCCCATTTGAAATCCCCCTTTGTTCCCATATCAACTTTTCGGGATAAATCTAGTTATATGTCAAAAATATTGTGATTTAATAGTAACTGCCACAATGTATATATTTTTTGATTCAGCTAATCATGGGGAATTCAATAAAACAACAGCCTGATCCACACCATGTTGTGAGCTGTTTAGCAATTTTCCACCATTTTTACAAAGAAAAAGAGCATAATAGTAGGAACATGAAATGTATTACTCACATTTCTAATTTACCCCCCACCAGTTTGCCAACCGTTAAATCCTAGACATGTTCCTAGCAACCACAAATAATTTTTAGCTTGCCATTACAATTCCCTTAGTCACAGGTGGGTGGATTTTATTTCATCACTATCGCCTGGAAATTAACTAAAAAATGACACAGCAATCACAGAAGTAGGTCTTATGGTTGCAGAGAAAAATGCCTAAATGATAATAGTCCTTTTAAATTAATATTACATCTTTAGGGGATGCAAATTGAAGCTCTGCTGTCTCCCTCGCCATTTGCCTCGCTTGGCCAGTGTTTTTATTAGTCTTTGTTGTTTGAAGTGTAGGCTGCAGATCATAAACACCTGGGTCCTTGCCAACAAAGAGATCCCTCTCTCCACATTTGTGGCATTCACTAGCTAAAAAAATATGCCTGCTCAGAACTGCGCTCAGAGGCAGTAGGCCTAGAGAAACTTGGTTTTTGACAGCTTTCGGGGCACATTTTATTGCAGTTGTAAACAGTTGGGATGCAAGTCAGGCTTTCAGTGGGGTGGTCCTTTGTGCATTTTGCCCAGAGACCCACCATTTGTCCATGGCTGAATGGAACTCACAAATTGCATTTTCTAACATCAGCCTTGATTCTTTAACATACAGTGTGTTTTACTGATCTGGGTTAATTTTGCTTTTTGCACTGAAAGTACTGGGCTGTTTCTTGCATTCATTAATAAAATACATTTTTCATTATCTGCTGTTCATTTTTCTGCTGAAAAGTGGGTCTGAATTGTCACAATGCACCATCTTTTGATGGGTGGCAGTATCAGCAAAAATGCTGCTGTTATTTCTTAGCCATTAATGTGATGTGCTTTCCCAATTTGCACTTGGATTACATTTTTGTTTTAACTTCTCTGGATTTCCACTGCAGAAATACACCAGTACATCGGGCCTACAAGAATTTTCATATCAACAAAGTGGGCATTTCTTTTCAAATGTTTGCCAGTATTTAGCATGTAAAGCATAATATACATAACTGTTTGTCAGCACCATGTCTTTTCCCTGCCCTCACTATGCTAGCAGGGGTAAATTATTCTCATGTCTTGTTTAAACTGCACACACACATGAAAAGCCATTTTGGTGCCCGTGTTTAAACTCCTGCTTTTCATGTGAAAAGGACCTTTGGATTTCTTCTGCCACTGAGAAATAAAAAGGCTGCTATTCCTTTTGTAATGCCAGGTAAGCCTTTTCACATATGCATCCTTACCTGCATAATCCCCACATTGTGCCTTGATATGCCCATTTTCTCTGTAAACATTTTTCTTATTTTCTTTGATGAAAGCTGGCAGGACATGCTTCCCATGGTCCTTCAGTTTTGTTTATTTGGGGGCTTTGATTAATCAACACATTTCCCCTGGCTGTTCTTCCATGATTCTTTTATGGCGAAGAGCATGGCTGAGTGAGGTCATCATTTTCATTTTTCCATATTTGTCTCGCTTTTGGAGCCGTGCGGTGCAATTTCCTTCATTAGGGAGTGGGCACTCCAGTCTCCCCTTCGATCTCTGGTTTGGGGGACTAGCACAACACCCCCTTTCTTCCTTCATCAGGGAGTGGGCACTCCAGCCTCCCTTTCCATCTTTGGGTTGGGGTGTAGCTTGACACCCAATTTATTCTGTCGTTCCGGTGCCCGCGGGCCCTCTCTGGACTCCCCTCTTGCCTCCAGGATATAAATGAAGGGAGTTAATTATCTATTGAATAGAAAAAAAAGTGGTTCAGTAAATTTTACACACATATTTCCCGGGAAGATTTACACAAAAATACAAAACAACAACATACAATTATAATACAAGACATGTTTACCATTTCACAGAACCATATTTATTTATTTTCTTCTTTTTACAATGAACACTAAGTAAATTACTGACTGTATACATAAAAATCTTAGTTTCAATCTAATTTTTCTCCTTTCTTTTCATTCCTCAGATGGGTCATCTGCTCGACTTTCAGTTGGCTCCTCAATCAGTCATAAATCTTGTCTGGAATGACAGCTTTTCACTGATTGATATGGACCCATTTTTCTTCTGTCTGCTCTCATTTTGGGATGCAGATCTTGTAGTCATCAGGTGATATTTTATCTATAATTTCAAAGGCACCATACCAAGACCAGAGAAACCTCCACTCATTGGTCTGATTCCTTTGAAAATTGTACAGGTACATTTTGTCCCCTACTTCATACTCTTTCTTTGTGGTCTTCAGATCATAATAGGTCTTCCTACCTTCAGCCAAATTTTCTAAATTGCGCTGAGCATAAGCAAAAGCATGCTGGAGGTGCTTACTTAAATTTTCAATGTACACATCATTAGTGGACGCATTCATCAGGGTCAGCTCCTGAGCTCTGTAGAAAAGATGCTGAGATAAAACCATTTTTCATCCGGTCATGAGCTCAAATGAAGACATCTTTGTTGCAGAAGATGGTGTAGACCTAATAGCTATCAGGACAAGCGGTAATTGAATGTCCCAACTGGGTCCATAGTCTGTAACAAACTTCTGTACGATACAATAGCTTTTCTGTATCACTCCACCCTCCGTTTGAGGACGGGTGGTAGCCAATGTGGAGTTGTCCCTAGAATCTCCCACATCATTGCCATCACCTCACTGGTAAAATGACTGTCTTGATTGGACTCAATCATTTGTGGGAGGCTCAAACGAGAGAAGTGATTGATTAATGCAGGAACTGTCTCTAACTTATGATTCAGGGCTGGAAGGCATTCTACCCACTCTTTGAACAAACATCTCACACTCAATATGTACTTGACAATCTGAGAGAGGAACTCCCTGAAGGAATATGAAAAAGTGCAAAGAAATAAGTCTGTGATGTCATAAGAGAGTATGAACAACGTCTCAGAATATTGGTGGAAGAGGATATATGGATCCTGCAGATAATTATGAGGAAGTAAAGAATCGAGTGAACTCTTAAATATGAAAAAGAAGATTACACGTGTACAAAGTGTTTCAGAGAATCAACCGATCAGTAATTGTACAGACGCTGAAACGCAAGGTAGACATAATTATCTTAGAAACTGGCTCTAAGTGGTGAATAGAATACAGGCGACACTGCCACTGTAAAGAATCAGTGTCAGGAATCAGGGTTGGCACAGGCGTGGAGTGCTAAAATACGCCTATTGAGACATTATGTGCTGGAAGGACAAGGAAACTACAGTTCCCAGCATCCTTTGTGTTATTTCGTAGTTTGGCCCGTGCACGCTTTGCCAGATGTACTGCATCAAGAATCAAGGCAGCTTAAAGGCAGGCAACGGTGGCGGGCAGGTGTGGCTTATTGTTGATTTGGAGCAGGAGGCAGGCGGCCGCGTTCGGCAAAAGGAGGAAGGCATCCACGTGCGACGAAAAGAGATGCAGGGGAGAAACGCTTGATCGCACGCGTTCACGGTGCGGTAGGAGCAGGAGGGGCGCTGAGTAGCCGGCAGAGACAACGCTTGCTGTTCTTCATCTGGGAAGTCCCACGGGGCTCCCCAGACGCAAGATAAGTACTTGTGGGGGCAATATATTTCTGAACTGCTTGGAATGATTTACCGCTGTTTCAATATTTGTCTGGGAAGTCCCGCGGGCTCCCCAGACCTGAGATAAGTAATGCCCTCATCTCTTTGAATTCAATCAGTGGGAAAAAACAAAGTGTGTTTGTCACTCGTACGTTACAAGAACTTTGCCAATCTGGACAACGACATTTCACTAGTGCCAGGAACTAAAGGGAATGCATTTATGTTGTATGTTGCTAACGCTGCCCGAAGGGCCATGTGTATTGTCTAATCATTTTGGGAAGTTTTCCCTTATGTGTGGTCATATTGCTTGCTTATGTGTTGTAAGAGCATGATATGTCAGAGCAGGATTCAGTACACGTACTAAGGTGTGCTATTCAGGAATCAGGTACATGTTAATAGTGCAGGTGGTATTTCTGTTCATTCTATGTTAGATAGAGTAGGGTTTTTCCTGATGTTTCCCCAGTCCCATCCACATTAGGAGTTTCCTTATCCTCTTTCTGGTGTTCCTAACTTCCCCTCCCTATCCACAACCTCTCCCTAACCCCTCTTCCCCCCATTGGCTGCCACGTGGCGACCTGTTTTCTAAATCAGGCGCCTGCGCCAACCACGGTGGGAGGGTCGAGTTCATTCGGCTTCTGTGGTTCAGGGGAGAGTGTCGATCTCTCTTCCTTCCAGTTAGTGTGATTGTGACATAATAAGCCACCCCCAAATTGGGATACTAACAAACATCTAAGCCAAATGGACCCGACACCTCCACCTTTAGCGGATGTGCTAAAGGTTTTACAGGATATTCAGTTGGAATTAGCACATGCTAGGCAGGAAGCTACCACCTTGAAAGCGCAGGTACGAGGTTTGGTAGCGCAAGGTACCCCTTTGGAGGGGCCCAGTACCTCCACTACTGAGGTCACCTCCACTAGGGGCAATCCTACGGTCATTGTCCAACCACCGAGTAGTGTACCATTGGCCGCCCCAGAACGTTTTTCAGGGGATCCTAGAAAATACATGACCTTTCGTACCCAATGTAGACTCCATTTTTTGTGCAAACCTGCGGCGTTTGAGACCATCCAAGCCAGAACCGCTTTTCTAATATCCTATTTGACAGGGGATGCAGCAGCCTGGGCGATGCCCTTAGTACAGAAAGATGACCCCTTGTTATATAACTGGGATAATTTTCTAGGAGAATTTGGTAGACTGTTTGATAAACGGGAGGTTTCATTGGCCCAAGACAAGGAGTTGTTAGGGTTAAGACAGGGATCACGAGATTTGGTTACATATGTGACACAGTTCAATAGATTAGTGATTGAAACTGAATGGCCAGAAGCAAAACAGACGGTACGGTTTTATCAAGGGCTACGGGAGGAAATGAAAGATGCCATTGCGCAAGTAGAACCGCAACCCAATACTTGTACGGCGATGATAGACCTAGCCCTTAGGTTAGATAATAGAATGAATGAGAGAAGGGGAGACAAGAAGAAACCAGAAGCAGTCCCGTTTGTGAGATTGGACAGGAGTAGAGGAGGAAGGAGTAGCGATGTAGAACCAATGCAGATTGGTAGTATCAGAGGTCCTTTATCAGAGGCAGAAAAAGAACAGCGAAAACTTAATAAATTGTGTTTGTACTGTGGACAGGCAGGTCATTTTATTCATACCTGTCCTAATACTCTGCAAAAGAATCTTGGAGGGGAACGAGGCAAGAAGGAAGCGGGAAAAGAGTTGGGCCGACCTTAGGGGGAACTCAGGTGACAGGCCCGAAGGAAACAAGGTTCCCCAAATTAGTGGCAAACACAGTTGGGAGCAAGACATCTCATTTGTATATTCTGGTAACATTATGTTGGGCGATGTCTAAGCAAGTGGTGTTGGCTATGGTGGATTCAGGGGCCACAGGTAATTTTGTGGACATTACATTGGCCCACCAGTTAGGACTACCTGTACAAAATAAACCAAGAGTGGAAGGGGTCCAATCAGTGGACGGTTCTCCGTTAGTATCTGGTCCTATCAAACAACAAACGCATAATTTACAGATGACATTTGCATCAGGTCACAGAGAAGACATTGCTTTTGATTTAATAGCTGCCCCACAGTTTGGTTTAATTTTAGGAATGCCCTGGTTAGTGCAACATAATCCCAGGATTGACTGGGAAGAGCAGACTGTAGAATTTACGGAGCAAAAGTGTCAAGGACACATGATATCTGAGATGGAACATTCGGGATGGTTGGTTGATCAAGAAGGAAAGGATCAAGTGGTAGGAGCAGTGGAAGCAGGGATTCCCTTGCAATAGTGAGAGTTCGCAAAAGTATTTGACAAAGTTGGGGCAGAGCAACTACCACCCCATAGACCATATGATTGTGTCATTGAATTGGAGGAGTGGGCGAAGTTGCCTTGTAGCAGAATCTACGCCCTGACAGAAACGGAAAATGAACATTTAAGAGTGTATCTGGATGAAATGCTGGAGAAGGGGTTCATTAGAAATTCCACGTCCCCTGTCTCCTCTCCCTTGTTTTTTGTCCCTAAGAAAGAGGGGACATTACTAACTTGTATTGATTACCGCACATTGAATAAGGTAACCATTAAGAATAGGTTTCCCTTACCTCTAATTTCGGTATTATTGGATCAGGTGCGGGCGGCAAAAATATACACGAAATTGGACTTAAGAGGGGCATACCACTTGATCAGAGTGTGGGAGGGGGACGAGTGGAAGACGGCATTCTGGACAAAGTTTGGTTTATTTGAATACTTGGTCATGCCGTTTGGATTATGCAATGCTCCTGCGCCATTTCAATTCTTTATGCAAGAAGTTTTGAGAGATTTTATTGATGTGTTGGTCATAGTATACATTGACGACATTTTGATTTATTCAGTTTCACCAGAACAGCATGTTCAGCATGTGAGGGCAGTGCTTCAGAGGTTGCAGGAGTATCAGCTCTGTGTAAAATTGGAGAAATGTGCTTTTCACACTAGGCAGGTGGAGTTTCTAGGGTTTATTCTCACTCCAGAGGGCGTAGTGATGGATGCAAAGAAAGTACAAGCTGTAACAGATTGGCCATCTCCTCAATGTATCAAGGACGTTCAATCATTTCTAGGATTTGGCAATTTCTATCGGCGTTTTATTAGTAATTTCTCAGCAATTGTAACGCCAATTACACGATTGCTTAAGAAGGCAACACCATTCGTTTGGGGTCCTGAAGCAGAAAAGGCTTTTCAGACTTTAAAGGTGGCTTTTACCACTGCACCAGTGTTGAGACATCCAGACACAAGTCAAGCCTTCAAGGTGGAGACTGACGCTAGTAACTTGGCGGTGGGGGCTATTTTGTCACAGAAGGATATGGAGGGAGTGTGGCATCCAGTGGCATTTTATTCTAGAAAGTTATCAGGTTGTCAACAGAATTATTCTATCACGGATAAGGAGTTGTTAGCTATTCGATCAGCTTTTCTAGAATGGAGATATTACCTATTGGGGGCTAAGCATCAGGTAGTAGTGGTGACTGATCACAAGAACCTGCAATACTTTAAGACTGCTCAAAAACTTAGTCCCAGACAACTCCGCTGGTCTCAGTATTTCGATGTATTTGATTTCGTAGTAACCTTCAGGCCAGGAAAGAATAATGGCAAAGCAGATGCACTGTCTAGGCAGCAAAATTTGGAGAGTGTGGGGAGTGAAGTAAGAGCAATTATTCCCTCAGAGAAAGTCATTGGAGCAATTACCACCAACTTAATTGGGGAGGTCAAGAGGGCATTACCACCTCGGCAACTCCAGAAGTGGCGGGACAGTCGTCCAGAAAGAAAGGTGCGGCAGGGGTTGCCGTACCATCAAGACCGATTATTTCTACCTACTAAAGAAGTACAGAAAAAAGCATTATATTGGTGTCACAATTCTCCATTAGCGGGACATGCTGGTCAAAGGAAAATGCAAACTATGCTAGAAAAGTATTTTTGGTGGCCTACATTGAGACAGGATGTGAGCAAATATCTACTAAAATGTGAGAATTGTATGAGAAACAGAGCAGATCATGTAACGAAAAGGGGGTTACTCCAACCATTACCCACTCCTGAGAAGGTATGGACCCATATAACAATGGATTTCATTACTGACCTTCCACCTGATAAGTAGTTTGACACTATTTGGGTAGTGGTGGATTTCTTGTCCAAACAAGCGCATTTCATTCCTTGTGAAGGAATACCTGGAGCAGGCAGGTTAGCGGAGTTGTTTCTTCAACATGTGGTTAGACTACATGGTTTGCCAAAAAGTATTGTCTCGGGCAGAGGACATCAATTCACTTCACGTTTTTGGTGAGCTTTCTGTCGCATGTTGGGAATCAACTGTGCTCTCTCTACGAGTTATCATCCCCAAACTGATGGTCAGACAGAACGGGTCAACCAAACACTCAAACAATATTTGAGAGGCTATTTAGGTGATGGCGAGAGTCTTGGGTACAGGCACTCTGGTTGGCTGAATTTACATATAACAATACACTGCACACGTCATTGGGTATGTCTCCGAACAAATGCTTATTTGGGTATGAGCAGAATATGATACCAGAACATTTACCTGAAGTGGAGAATCTACCTGTGTTGCAAGATCGAAAACAGTTGCTTCTCAAGATCCGACAGAAGGCGCACACCAATTTGGAAAAGGCTAAGAAAGCCTATAAAAGACATGCTGATAAACAGAGACAGGAGAGTCTGCGTTATAAAGCAGGAGGCAGGGTTTGGTTATCAACCAGAAACCTCTCCATAGTTGGATCTCGTAAATTTATGCCTAGATTTATTGGACCTTATGAAATCATTGCAGGTGTGTCACCAACAGCTATGAAACTGCGTTTGCCTAAAACTTTACAGATACACCCGGTATTCCATGTTTCTTTGCTTAAACCCACAGCTCCAGGGACAACTATGAAGAAACCCCCAGCCACAGTGAAAGATGGGAACATGGAATAACAAGTAAAACGCATGGTGGATTCCAGAAGAAGATATCGACAACTATGGTATTTGATCCACTGGGAAGGTTACAGCCCTGAGGATTGTTCTTGGGAACCAGCTAAAGAGGTTCATGCTCCCAGGTTAGTGAAACAATTTCATTTACGCAACCCAGGTAAACCAGGTCCTGGGAGGAGCCCTGGAAGAGGAGGTAATGTCATGAATCAGGGTTGGCACAGGCGTGCAGTGCTAAAATACACCTATTGAGACATTATGTGCTGGAAGGACAAGGACACTACAGTTCCCAGCATCCTTTGTGTTGTTTTGTAGCTTGGCCCGTGCGCGCATTGCCAGATGTACTGCATCAAGAATCAAGGCAGCTTAAAGGCAGGCAACGGCGGCGGGCAGGTGTGGCTTATTGTTGATTTGGAGCAGGAGGCAGGCGGCCGCGTTCGGCAACAGGAGGAAGGCGTCCGCGTGCGACGAAAAGAGATGCAGGGGAGAAACGCTTGATCGCACGCGTTCACGGTGCGGTAGGAGCAGGAGGGGCGCTGAGTAGCCGGCAGAGACAACGCTTGCTGTTCTTCATCTGGGAAGTCCCACGGGGCTCCCCAGACTCAAGATAAGTACTCGTGGGGGCAATATATTTCTGAACTGCTTGGAATGATTTACCGCTGTTTCAATATATGTTTGGGAAGACCCGCGGGCTCCCCAGCCCTGAGATAAGTAATGCCCTCATCTCTTTGAATTCAATCAGTGGGAAAAAACAAAGTGTGTTTGTCACTTGTATGTTACAAGAACTTTGCCAATCTTGTGTTGGGTTAATGCAGGAAGTACTGCATATGGACAACGACATATAACTAGTGCCAGGAACTAAACAACATTTATGTTGTATATTGCTAACGCTGCCCGAAGGGCCATGTGTATTGTCTAATCATTTTGGGAAGTTTTCCTTTATGTGTGGTCATATTGCTTGCTTATGTGTTGTAAGAGCATGATATGTCAGAGCAGGATTCAGTACACGTACTAAGGTGTGCTATTCAGGAATCAGGTACATGTTAATAGTGCAGGTGGTATTTCTGTTCATTCTATGTTAGATAGAGTAGGGTTTTTCCTGATGTTTCTCCAGTCCCATCCACATTAGGAGTTTGCTTACCCTCTTTCTGGTGTTCCTAACTTCCCCTCCCTATCCACAACCTCTCCCTAACCCCTCTTCCCCCCATTGGCTGCCACGTGGCGACTTGTTTTCTAAATCAGGTGCCTGTGCCAACCACGGTGGAAGGGTCGAGTTCATCTCGCAGCTAATTTTGTTTTAAATAATGGGTTAAAATGGTGGATTTTAAAGCATACTTTTTAGAAAAAATAGTTAAAAAGCCAACCAGTTTGCTCTTGGTTTTGTGGGGTAACTCATGAAAAAATCCAGTAGATGCAAATCTCCAACAGTGCACCGGCGCATTTCTCCAAAACATTTTCATGATGCCTTTTCCCACAATATGTGCCAGTATAAAACATTATCTCACTGGCTGTCCCCTTACATTTCCATGCTGACTGCACCATTATACCCTAGTATTCCCATATAAGAACATACTCCTGTTTTATTTGCCCATAATGCCAGTAATGATACTATAAGTTGTCATGTCCATGTTTGTTCTGCCAATATATGGCAGTATTCCCACGTGAGAACATACTACAGTTGGCTTTACCATTAAAAAATGCTTGCAAAAGTATGAAAACATGTCCAAACTGGCTGCACTAAAATGCCAGTCGAGCTACGCAATAACACTTATGCTTACTTCATCAAAGATACCCAATACAAAATGTTATATGGCAATAAGAAATGGCTAGACTGGTTGCATAAAAGTGACAGTCTTGCTTCATAATAACACTTATAATGCATGCTTTACCAAAGATGCCCAATACAAAATGTCATACCACAGTGAGAAATGGCTAGACTGGCTGTATTGAATTGCAAGACTAGCTACATACTAACACTTATGCTTATTTTAGCAAAGATGCCTAATACAAAATGTCATGCCACAGTAAGAGTAATACTACTGATACTGCTTGCTTTATCAAAAATTCCCAATTAAAACTGTCATGCTTCAGTAAGAAATGGCTAGACTGGTTGCATAGAAAAATGAAAGTCTTGCTTCCTAGTAACACTTATCATGCTTGCTTTACAAAATATGCCCAATACAAAATGTCATACCACAATAAGAAATGGCTAGAGTGGCTGCATTGAAATGCAAGTCTAGCTGCATAACTACACTTATCATGCTTGCTTTATCGACCATGCCCAGTAAAACAGTAAAAAAAATGTCATGTCTGCTCCATGGTGCGCCAGCAGATTGCATTCAGACATAATCACATTAATGATAAATGTGATTATGTGTGATTGTGAGGTGTGGGGGATGCAGGGGGAAGATGTTTGTGAGGAGCTGTGGCCCAGGTTACAGCCATGGCATTTTTTATTGGGCATAGATGCCAAGGAAAAACTGGCATGCCTGCTCCTGATGCCCTGAGCACCTCACAGGCACAAATTAGTTGTGTGAGTGCAAGTTATTGGGGGCCCAGTCATGGTATTTTTCACTGGGAATCTATCAGATGCCCGTTAATAAATGGCATTCTTTCCTTCATTTCCCTCCAGTGCCTCACACTCACAGATAATCAATTGTGTGTACATGCAAGCCACTGGGGGGCCAGGCTTGACATTGAATTTGAGGCGCTAGGAATCCCAGCAGACTGGGCTGGTATTCTTCTTTTGGGCATACCGGGTCCAAAAAGCCATGACGGCCCCCTGGGCCCCAGTGCCTCACACACGCGCAATTAATGTGATTGTGTGTATGCAAGGCACTGGGGGGTAGGGGCCAGGCTTGACATTGAATTTGAGGCGCTAGGAATCCCAGCAGACTGGGCTGGTATTCTTCTTTTGGGCATACCCGGTCCAAAAAGCCATGACGGCCCCCTGAGCCCCAGTGCCTCACACACACGCAATTAATGTGATTGTGTGTATGCAAGGCACTGGGGGGGGAGCAATGGGTCAGGCATGTTTTTTTTACTGGACGTCTATCATAGATTATGTGTGTATACCAGGTGCAGGGGTGCCCAGTGGGAAGGCATGGTATTTTTAACTACATATCTATGATAGATATCCAGTAAAAAATTCCATCCCTGTCCACTTGGCCCAACAGTGCCAAAAACTGACACACAATCAAAGTGATTATATGTGTATACAAGGCGCTGAGGGACCAGGTGGACAGGTATAGTATTTTTACTAGACATCTATCATAAATGTCCAGTAATGAAATACCATCCCTGCCCCCTGGTCCACAGCACCTTAGACCAGGCAGATTTTGGCCGGTGGGGAGGGGGATTGTGCAACAGAGGCATTTTCTAAATGCCTTTGTTGTACAAACCTCCTATGCAAACCTCCTACCCCCACTCGTCAAAATAAGCTCGAACCAGCACAAACAAACACACACACACACACACACACACACACACACACCCTTACTCAAAATACACACAGCAAGCACTCGCTGTTGCATTCACACGAGCACTCATCATGCACTCACTCATAACACACACATACATGCATCCATACACATATTCAAATAATAAATAAATGAACATACACACACACACATTTGCACAACATACACACAGCAAGCACTCTCTGTTTCATTTACACAAACATCCATCTTGCACTCACTCATAACACAAGCATACATGTATCCATACACATATTTAATAAATAAATAAATGAACATACAAACACACATTTGCACAACACACACTCAAGAATCACGCTCTCATTCACACCAGCAACCATCATCATACATTCATTCACCTAACACCACAACCATGCACACATCCATACACCTCAATTAAATAATTTAAAAAAAGATGAACCTAAACAGACGTACCTTCTGCCTCGGGACTTTACCTCTCCAGTGCTCATGCCCCTGCTATCATGAATAGAAATCAGGAAGCTTCCTGGTTTTTGCACATGTGTTCAGGGGTCTGAGTGTGGGTGATGAGACACCCCACTCCAGCCTGCTCTGTCTGTATGGGCGAGGAAGCACAGGACCACCTCCTTGCACACAGAGACATGCAGTTTACCACACAGCATTTCGAATGAGCCATGCAAGGCTGTGGAACCTTGCATGGCTCATTGACATTGCACAGAATTGGCTAGGGAACTGTAACTGTCAAAGGAAAACCGCGTTTCCCTTTGACAGTTTGGAGCGCTCCCTCAGCTGAAATAAAACAGCTGAGGGAATGCTCCTATTTCACTGGGCTGGCTCCTCCATAATGGGTGAGAGGGGGCCAATACCCGGTGGGTCGACGCTCCCTCACCCATTATGGACGAGCCGCCCCTGTCATTAACCATGGAATAAAGGCACAAGGAATGCGCCAGTAGAAATGATCCCGAGCCAACTGATCTAATACTTGTGAAGTGCCTTTCCAAAAGTGCGCCCCCCCTGTCTTATAACAATTAGAGAAAGCTTGGTTCTGCTGGGGCATCCCATGTTCGATAGTCCATCTCTAGCTACTGAAGGGAGTGCCGCTACTGGCCTTGGCTAGGGCAAGAGTAAACAAATAAACAGCAGGAATGTGCCAACGACAGAATACTTGTTTTTATTAGGTTTATATTATTTCTCAAGGCTTCTTTCAGAGTGCTATACTGTAGCTGCTCAGACCCCTTGTTAAATGATGTGCCAGTAAGTGCTAATATGTAGTTTAAATAAAAACTTTCTCAATGGCTGGAAATAGTACTTTTGAACAATTCTAGCAAATTAAGCAATACGATGGCTATAAGTGTGAAAAAGGTATTTTACTGTAAACCTGTTCATGAATGTTTCATACCAATTTTATATATTAAAACTGAAATTGTGTTCACAACCTTGAATGAAGATTTAAAAGTCAGGTTAGATATGTGCTGGTCAGAAAGCACAGCGAGCTGAGTGCTCACCTCTGACGTCTGGGTGAAGCATGCTGATGCAGGTTCAAATACCGGCAGGGCCGACTCAGCCTTTCATCCTTCCGTCCTTCTGAGGCCGATAAATTGAGTACCTCGCAGTTGGATGATAATATCAACTGTTATTCAGCACTTTGATGCCTGTGGGCGAGTTAGCGCTATATAAAACTAGATATTAGTTATTGAATAGTAAGTCGAATGGGGAAATAGTATTTCTTTTCTGTCCTCAATAACTTCCTTTTGCACCTCACTTTTAAATCTTCATTCAAGGTTCTGGGCACAATTGCAATTTTAAAATATGAAATTGGTATGAAAAATGAATGTACAGGTTTACAGTAAAATACCTTTTTCACACACATAGCCTGTGTAGTATTGCTCAATTGAAAAACTTGTTCAACAGTACTATTTCAAGCAAATGAGAACATTTTGATTTAAACTACATAATAGCAATTATTGGCACACCATTTAACAAGGGGTCTGAGCAGCTGCAGTATAGCACTCTTTATGAGGCTCAGAGAAATAATACAAAAATAACAAAAACAAGCATTCATGCTTTTTTATTGGAGAGTCCATCTCTGACATCTTGGCTGCCACAAAATTATCATGCTGTGACGTCATACGCATTGGCTTGTGACTTCACAAACTGTGAAGTGTACGTTCACGTCCCGCACGGATAAAGCGGTATTGTATTATTGACCTTCAATATAACCTGATGACTGAGAGAAAACATAATAAGCGATTGGACGGGATTAACTAGCAATCAGACTGCCTAATATCTTCACGGTAGACTGTAGCACACTAAGACCATGGCTCAGCTAATTTGCAAACTAAGAACTGTCCCGAGTGGCTTGAAAAGCAAATTCTATTACAATTCCACACACCAATGCTAAACGATGACTGCCCTGACAATTTGCATGTCATATTCTGCGACAACAACTGTGAGAAGAAAAAAAAAAAAACCTTTGAAAATATCCTATGTCTAATAAGACTTAGATCTTGATGATCAGATAGCACGTGCCGCCAACTCTACTCTTGAAATGGCTGTTTACCATGGCTATAAGCCTGGAATTAAAGATTACGCTCTTCACAAAGGACACTGATCTACTTGGAATGCTCCTTTGCAACTACTCCTGGTCAGTTAAACCCCCCTCCCCTGCTCATAGGCCAAAACATGCATGTGGAAATTGCACTTGTTTTGATCACATTTAGACTATTTTAACAAACTTTATCCTGGCATACCGAAAGAAAATATAGCAATCACCACACGGCTTGAAAATTGTACCTATTTTATTTCTAGAGAGTCAGGCTCTGCGTCTATTGTGCAAGTCCTATCTCCCATGGAAAGAAAGATGGCAACCACCATAGAAAAGGCACGAAGACAGGAATGAGCGGCTGGGCCAGAAGAACCAGCAGGACGTGGGGTTGGGGGATATTTGGGGATCCTGTGAGGCCCGGTGGTTCAGGGGCAATGCTGTTGGAGGGGTTGAGGACAAGGTACCTAGTCAACTAAAAAACATGGCAGCACTCAGCAAAGGGCCTCTCATGGCTGGTAGAACACAGGCACAGCATTGGCAGTGCTCGTCTGTGTTTCCTTTCACTTGATTGGCTGAGCGTCCTTGCCTGGGTACGAATCTGCTAATCCAACTGCTCCAAAATAAGGCTGTCAAAATGACACTGGGCCCAACATACATATGACTGAAAGCTGTACATTTACTTCCCTTTGTTCATGGGATTAGATTCAAGGGCCTCCTAATGGCCTAACGCAGGCCCATCTGGTCTAGAAAACTCAACTATATCTCCTACCCCCACAGCCTCTATAAATAGCAGAGACCCTTCAGATCAGAATTCAGAAACATGTTCCATCCATCTGTTGCCAAGAAAACAACACTGGGCAAGATGTCTGGGTGGATAGCTTGCAAGTTAAGTCCTAACCTCTGAAATGGAGCTTGGCTGCAGTTCAATAGTTCAAATCCTAGTAGGACTGACTCAACCCTTCATCATTCCGAGTTTAGTACGTTGGTTACTATCCCATTCTGTAAACATAGCAGGTATTTACAGCTCTCAAAAGCAATAGGAATCTAGAATGAAGGGCAATATAAAAATGTAATATAATATGGTAATATGCTAGCCCCTCTCCCCACTTGCACCAAACAAAAGAGCAGGCCCATTCTTAAAGGGCATCTGAATGAGCGCATGTTGGATGCTCTCATTCTGAATCCTTTTACACCACTTTACGCAATTGAATCCTGAAATTCACAAATGGGATGTGTTTTCAAATGCACAGAAAAGTGGGTCCCCCCTGCGCCTGTGGAACATGTTTATTATTTAACTGTGACAGCTACAGTCCGTGAAAAAGCGATGGAAATTCTTTTTGGTTTTTCAAGCATTTCACTGAGAGGGGCCGTTTTAAGGCCCCATTTCAGTGAAATGCACTCTCAGCAACCCTTTGGCTTCTGGGAGTGTGACGAATCAACTTCCGGGGCACCAGTGGTCCAGGGATGAATATCGGTTTATAAACCATCAATCAGCCCTACACCTCTAGAACACCGGAAGGGATCCAAACAGATTGGAAACAAAAGCAAATTATAAAGCTTCTTATCAAATTTTGGGAACGTGGACAGAACGGCAGCCTGATCTCCGCAAGGTCATGGATCGTTGGTTAGTTGCAACACTGCTAAACATACAATTATTAACCAGTGATAAAAGGGACTGTCCAGTCAAGGTTGTATCAAAATATCTACTTAATTATTCTTCAAATAAAAGTTCTAGCACACTACAATATATAACCCACCCTTTAAAGGGATGCAGAGGACAGACAGCTTCAAGAAAGAAGAGGGATTCACTCTGGATAATGACAGGAGGGTATTAGCTAAAGTGATTAATCACAATAGTTCAAGGATACTTGGATTCAGCACAAAGGGAGCAATGGGTCATGCAATGTCACAAGAGCCTTCAGAGAAGGACCAGGGTAACAGAACCACAACGTACCACGTGCTTGTCGAAGTTCTTGGCGCTTGTAATGCAGAATTATATGAAGTACCCTTTGGGAACACCACACACAATTAAAACTATAAGTGACAGTACAAATTCACTTTTGGTACAAGCCTGTAATACAGAGTAAAGTGGTAGCGATGGCTGAGCAGCCAGACTTATCTCAAGAGTAAGTGAGCAGTATCAAATAGTTACACAAAGGACAGCAATTACTATGATTCAGGCAAACACTGACTCAAGGTTTTTAAGTAAAAGAATATACATTTATTTCACTCTTCAGGTATATAACATTACACCATTATAAGCAACTTAAAAATCACACTCTTAATACACCACACCACTTCTCTTAAATCCCAGACAAGTTAAGCTCACAAAATGAAGTGGGAGCAAAATGGCAATCCAGCAATTTAAAAAGGGAAAGCCAAAGTTAATAAAAATGAACCACACCAACAGGTACGTACTGAGGGCAATAGAGCAAGAGGAACTACAGTGATAGAATCAGGTAGAAAAGGCTTAGGGCCAAAGTCAATAGGACAAAAGTCTTTTGATCAAGATCACACGGTTCAGGGTAGTTCGCGGTAAAGTTTGTGCCACGGATTTCAGACGAGGTTGGTTGGTAGAAAAGTTAGTTCAAAGAAGAGAAGGACAAGCCCTCAGATTGGAGAACGATTTTACACACTTTCCCCGCAGCTGAACGAAACGAACAACCGGGTTTGCACAGTACCTTAAAACGGAGAGGAAGCTGTAGCTGAGGCAGACGTTCCTGGTAGTTGCTGCAGGCTCACGGTTCCAGAAGTGACTGTCGGACTGACATGAAGTAGGAAGACTGGAGGGTCCTGCACTACCCAGGGAAGAAACCAGCAGCAGAGCAAAGCAACGAATAAAAGGTGCGCTCCTTAAAACCCAAGCAGGGTCCTGACCCATCCGGCCCACTGTAGCTCTGTACAGCAAATTTGACCAGAGGAGGGGATGTGGCTTGCAGTTTGGGTGAACTGGTTAGTCCCAGCAGCTCAAGGGAAGAAGCTTCCTGGAGGATCTTCTCGGTCGTCGGATTATGAAGATTCGGACCTGCAGCAGGGCTTCACCGGGCGGTTCAGTCATTGAAGGGGTCCTCTTCCATCAGCTCCTCGTTGGTTCTTTTGTTCCAATGGGGACCCTGCCTTTCCAGTCCCTGAGACCTGCTTTTTATGCATTTTTCCCCCATTCATACAGCCTGGCTGTCAATCACACAGCAGGGTGGCTGTCCTAGCAAGGACAGTCCCCTTAGCCAATTAAACAGCAGTGCGACTTGGGTTACTAAGGCAACCTATGGCAGGGGTCCAAAGACCCCTCCCCCACATCCTGCCTACCCAGACTCTCAGGCACCATAAGGAGGGCTTCTGTGCAGAAGCCCAAAAGACGGCGAACAAAGGAATTAACCCCAGTTTGGCGTGCAAAGAGGAACACGAGAAAGACTTTAACAAAAAGAAATGGCGAATAAACCAAGCCAGAGCCAAAATAAGATGTATTCGGTCAAGCGGTTTATGTTCGAGGCTAATATAATAGCCTAAAACAATACCATAGTTATATAAAATAACCGCGGTAGAAAAGTTAGAGTAGTTACCACTGCCACCAGCCAAGCCTTGATGTAAAGGGAGCGAAACAGTGCTCCAAGAGACACAGACAAAAAGGGATAGGAATTAACCCTTTCCAATACTCCATGTATGATGGGGTGTACTGGGTCTGCAGTTTAAAGAGACTACATAAAGTTAATGGCAACTTTACATGTTTCTGGGAGACAGTAGTCAGTCCCAGAAAAATGGAGTCAGTGGGAAGTCTAAAAGACAATCCTGTGTCACTGCACTGAAGGTGCTGTGTAACACACACAAATGATGCTCATGGAGTAGGTGAGGCTCCAGAGCCCAAGATCACACAAATGGTAAAATCACAAACAGCAAAATGCATGTAAGAGTGGGAAAAAAGGCTCACACTCTTACCAGGTGAAAAAAATAAATCCTAGAAATCCAGCAAAGCTGTTGATGGACTCATTAGGTAAGGGAAAATAGCCATTTGTGAGAATTCTCCCTATCACTCGCCCTCTCTCTCCACCCCCTCATACTAAGGGACAGGAGGATTTAATCCACTCCTGTGCTCAATGATGAAATCAAACCCTTGCAGGCAGATTGACCATTTTAGACGTTTTGGGTTCTCCCCTTTTATTTGCATTAACCATCTCAAGGGTTGGTGGTCTGTCTGAATCACAAAGGTTGATCCATACAAGTATGGTCTAAACCTCTTCACAGACCACACAATGGCAAAACATTCACACTCTGTGCTTGCCCACCTTGTTTCAGGTTCCTTCAGTTTCCTACTGATGAAGCAAATGGGGTGCTCCCTACCTTTCTCATCCAGTTGACTAAGGACTGCACCTATACGTATATTGGAGGCATCTCTCTGCACAATGAAGGGTTGGTGATAATCATAATCAGGAGCTGGAGCTTGACAAAGGGCTTTCTTCAGGTTTTCAAAGGCTTGATTGCACTCCTCATTCCATTTAACCTTTTAAGGGAATTTTGGAGAGGAGATCACATTCAAGGGAGAAGCTATGGACCCATTGTTCTCTATGAAACTCCTGTAGTACCCAGTGAGACCTAGGAAAGCTCTCACTTGGGTTTGAGTGGTAGGGCAGGCCCAGTTCTGCACAGCTTGTACTTTGCTGGGCAATGGCCTTATCTCACCTCCTCCTACCTCATGACCCAGGTAGACCACTTTGCTCTGACCAATTTGACATTTGCTTGCCTTGATGGTCAGATGGGCCTGCTCAAGAGCCTGCAAAACATATCCCAGGTGGTCAATATGTTCTTTCCATGTAGGGCTGAACACTGCAATGTCATCCAAGTATGCCATGCAGAAGTCATCCATCCCATTTAGAACTTGATTAACCATCCTTTGAAATGTAGCAGGTGCATTCTTTAGTCCAAAAGGCATAACTTTAAACTGGTAGAGGCCTGCTGGGGTAGAAAATGTAGTTTTCGCCTTGCCATGGTCTGTCAGTGCTATTTGCCAATGACTCTGGGGGCCTCCTTAGGTTTGCCTAAGTCCACCAAATAGTTCACCTCTCCAAGTTTGCCCACAACCTTGAATGGTCCTATCCATTTGTCCTGCAAGGCCCTCTGCCTTGTTGGCACCATAACTAATACAATCTGGTCTTGAGTAAACTCAACCATGCTGGCCTTTTGGTCATGCCAATGTTTGACCAGAGCCTGACCTGCTTTTAAGCTTCTGCCATCATGTGTGACATTCTCCTCCAGAGACCTATCACATAGTCAGTCACTCTGGCTGGCTTGGGGGAAGGAGCACTCTCCAACTTCTACTTGCTCAGGGCCAATGGACATCTGACTGGATTTTCATAGAGAAGTTCAAAGGGACTGTATCCAACTCCCTCCTGAGGGACTTCTCTATATGCAAAGAGAAGGCATGGCAGTAGAAGGTCCCACTTTTTCTTAAGGGGTTCTTCCAAAGCACCTATCATGCTCTTCATATTACGATTAAACCTCTCTACCAGTCCATTTGTCTGTGGATGGTAGGCTGCAGAGAACTTAAAAGTGACACCACAGTATTTTCACATGGCTTGCATGTAGTGGGACATAAAGTTGGATCCCCTGTCGGATATCACTTACTTAGGAAACCTATACCAAGTACAGCCTTAGCCACAGCCTGAGCAGTAGCAGTTCTCCTAGATATGGCTTCTGGGTATCTTGTAGCATGGTCTACTACAACCAGGATAAACCTGTTCCCTGAAGATCTGGGAGGGTCAAGGGGGCCGACAATGTCAATGCCCACCCTCTCAAAAGGAACTTCCACCACTGGGAGAGGCACCAGGGGTGCCACATTCTTGGCTCCACTCTTGCCAGAGGTTTGGCAAGTATGACAGCTCCTACAGAATTTGTCAACTTCTCCACTCATCTTAGGCCAGTAGAAGTAGAGAGAGAGCCTTTCCTTGGTCTTCTTGAAACTCAAGTGACCAGCCAAAGGTATCTCATGGGCTAACTGTAGGGACTGGAGTCTGTTGGCAAGGGGCACTACAATTCTTTTGCAGTCCCCAGGGATAGACGCAGTTGGCTCACTGTAGAAGAGGCCATCTTCCCAGCTTAACCTGTGCTTTCTAACTTCTTGCACATCAAGTTGGTTAGCAGCCTGTTGTCGAAGACCTCCAAGAGTAGGACGCTCTCTCTGTCCTTTGCTGAATTCTGCCCTGTTGGGTCCATCTTCTGCCAGTAACGACTGCAGCTCAGGATGTTCAACAGGGTCAAGATCTCAAACTAAGACAGTGTCTTCTTCCAGATCTGATTCTTCAGATACTGGCTCAACCACACATGGTTGCACCTCACACTCTGCCTCACCAGGTCGAGTAGTCACAGATGTGACTTTGGACAATCTTGGAGATGTCCTTGTTGGTAGCACAGGGGTGCTGTCTGACTGTTTCCTGGATGTCTTGGGTTTCTCCTTTGCCTCTGTTTTCTTAGAAATGGCAGTGAGCAACTCCTGTGTAGTGGGAGTGATAGTTTCCTCTATCAACTCCTCTGGAGAGCCTCTCAAGGTTCTCTCCTTTGCAGACCTAGTGAGCTCTTGTTTCCTTTTACTGGGATTCCTGGGGGTGCTTGACACAACTCCAAGAGTTTTCAGGTCATTACCCAACAGTACTCTCCCAGGCACTTCACTCTG
Organism: Ambystoma mexicanum; assembly: GCF_040938575.1. NCBI lineage: Eukaryota > Metazoa > Chordata > Amphibia > Caudata > Ambystomatidae > Ambystoma > Ambystoma mexicanum. The sequence continues at coordinate 609,381,870 of NC_090925.1, read as the reverse complement.
CACACTACCAGGTAGGTATTTTGACAGTCATATCATTACACTGGATGAGAGCTGGTAACTGGGGAAGCATTTGCACAGGGCGTCCAGCTAACTTGGTGAGGCATTTGGGTGCCTTAGCAACATCCTCCGCCTTGAAAAATTATTCATCCACCAAAGTTATGTTGGCTCCAGTGTCTCTGATGGCAGGGGTTTCCTGACCATTCACAAGAACACTATCTTTATAATACTCTTTAGTATTATCTGGAATGAAATTATAGACATCGAAGTTCTGTTGTGCCCACACGCCCAGGGACACTAAAGAAACACTAGCTGAAACTCTCATGGGTTCATCATCCAGTAGGTGAAAGTTTCCACTTGCCATAGGTCCTTCTTCCTCTGGGGAGAAGGCTAAGGAGACAGTATGGACCCCTAAAGGTTTACCCTTGCACCTGGGATCCCCTTTCACATGGTCAGTGGACCCACAAACATAACATTTCCCAAATGTCTTGATGAATGAGGTTTTTATCTGACCTCCATCTGGTTTGGGTCCAGATGGTGCACTAGCCTGATTCAGTTTTCCTTGTGGTTTACCCTTATGTTGTTGTTTGTGGCCCTCTTTTGGACTGGAGTTATTAGAATTCTCTTTGTAGTCTTTCTTTGGCTGTTTCCCCTCACCCTTTTTCTGAGTAGTCCCAGAATACTTGTGAGTAGCCCTGTTGGCAACCCACAAGACAGCAGCCTTAGCTAGATTCTTTGGATCTATCTCCTTAGAATCAGCCAAGTGCTGTCTGAGCTCAGGAGAGCAGACATCAAAAATAGACTCCAACATAACAAGATTTCTAATTCCTTCTTAAGTGTTTACTCTGTAACCCTTAATCCAACCATCAAAGCTTTTCAAACACTCACATACCCAGGTAACCCAAGGGGTGCCGTCATGCTTTTTGAGGGTCCTAAACCTCTTGAGGTACTGGGAAGGGGTCTTCCCAAATCTAGAAATTAAAGCTAGCTTCACACACTCACAATCCATCCTATCCACCTCCCCCAACTCCTTACAACATCAGATGCAACAGGGGGTAGCCTAGAGAAGATCAGGGGAAGCAATTGATTCACTGAGAGACCTTGAATCCCAAGGTTATATTCAAACATTGCCAACCAATCCAAAATATCAAGCTTAACCTCATACACACCCACAATTTATTTAGGCATACAGGGTCTCTTAGTACGGGAAGACCCAGAAGACTCTGGGAGAGATGCATTTTCAAGAGACAATCTTTTCATTTCCAGTTCATGATTCAACTCCATTTCTCTGAGCTTAAGTTCTTGGTGTTTTTGTTCAGTTTGAGCATTTAAACATTTGAATTCCAGTTCAAGCCTCATTTTCTTTAGAGCAATTAATTCAGGACTGAGTGTAGGAAGGACCTGTGGGTGTCCCAGTGGACAAGGGGTGAGGTTGCTGAGCATGCAAGGTAGCAGAGAGACCTACATTAAGAGACACATCTACTTCTTCCAATTCATCATTAACAGACATGTTATCATCCTCAATACTTTCCATATTTGCTAGGGGGTCAGGTATTTCAGACCCACTCCCTAGACTTGGATTCTTTAACAACTTTTCAATCAATTCAGTCTTTTTGCCTTTGGCAGAGAGCTTCCTTTCTTTTCGCGTTTCTTAAATAATCAGCAGTGTAACTCAAGAGGGTCTCCTGACTGTGGCTTTCCATTTTAGACATGGTTAATATTGCTTTTGGTGATGTTAGCCTTGTGGTTAGTTGATCCAAGGTAATAACAGCACTCTGTAATTACTATACTTTTATCCTCACCGCTGTGCACGAGTGTTAGGCAGAATTATATGCAGTACCCTGTGGGAACACCATACACAATTAAGATTACAAGTGACAGTACAAATTCACCTTTGGTACAAGCCTGTACTACACAGTAAAGTCATAGCGATGGCTGAGCAGCCAGACTTATCTCAAGAGTAATTGAGCAGTATCAAATAGTTACACAAAGGACAGCAATTACTATGATTCAGGCAAACACTGACTCAAGGTTTTCAAGTAAAAGAATATACATGTATTTCACTCTTCAGTTATATAACATTACACCATTATAAGCAACTTACACACTCTTAATACACCACACCACTTCCCTTAAATTCCAGACAAGTTAAGCTCACAAAATGAAGTGGGAGCAAAATGGCACTCCAGCAATTTAAAAAGGAAGGGAAAGACAAAGTTAATAAAAATTAACCAGACCAACAAGTAAGTACTCAGGGCAATAGAGCAAGAGGAATTACAGTGATAGAATTAGGTAGAAAAGGTTTAGGGCCAAAGTCAATAGGACAAATGTCTTTTGCTCAAGATCACACGGTTCAGGGTAGTTTGCGGTAAAGTTCGTGCCACGGATTTCAGACGAGGTTGGTTGGTAGAAAAGTTAGTTCAAAGAGAAGAGAAGGACAAGCTCTCAGATTGAAGAAAGATTTGTACACACTGTCCCCGCGGCTGAATGAAACAAACAACCGGGTTTGCAAAGTACCTTAAAACGGAGAGGAAGCTGTAGCTGAGGCGGACGTTCCTGGTAGTGCCTGCAGGCTCACGGTTCCTGAAGCGACTGTCGGACTGACATGAAGTAGGAAGATTGTTGTGTCCTGCATTACCCAGGGAAGAAACCAGCAGCAGAGCAAAGCAACAAATAAAAGGTGCGCTCCTTAAAACCCAACCAGGGCCCAACCTTCCTGGCTATCCGGCCCACTGTAGCTCTGTACAGCAAATTCAACCAGAGGAAGGGTCCTGGCTTGCAGTTTGGGTGAACTGGTTGGTCCCACCAGCTCAAGGGAAGAAGTTTCCTGCAGGATCTTCTCTGTCATCGGATTCTGAAGATTCGGACCTGCAGCAGGGATTCACCGGGCGGTTCAGTGATTGAAGGGGTCCTCTTCCATCAGCTCCTCGTTGGTTCTTTCATTCCAGTGGCGACTCTGCCTTTCTAGTCCCAGAGACCTGCTTTTTATGCTGTTTTCCCCCATTCATGCAACCTGGCTCTCAATAACACAGCAGGGTGGCTGTCCATGCAAGGACAGTCCCCTTAGCCAATCAAACAGGAGTGCGACTTGGGTTACCAAGGGAACCCATGGCAGGGGTCCAAAGACCCCTCCCTCACATCCTGCCTACCCAGACTTTCAGGCACCTTAAGGAGAGCTTCTGTGCAGAAGCCTGCGAAAAGACAGCGAACAAAGGAATCAACCCTGGTTTGGCGCGCAGAGAAGAACACGAGAAAGACTTTAACAAAAACAAATGGCGAATAAATCCAGTCGGAGCCAAAATAAAATGTAATTGGTCAAGCAAGTTTATGTTTGAGGCTAATATAATATCATAAAACAATACCATGGTTATATAAGATAACCGCGGTAGAAAAGTTAGGGTAGTTACCAATGCCACCAGCCAAGCCTTGATGTAAAGGTAGCGAAACAGTGCTTCAAGAGACACAGACAAAAAGGGATAGGAATTAACCCTTTCCAATACTCCATGTAAGATGATGTGTACTGGATCTGTAGTTTAAAGAGACTACATAAAGTTAATGGCAACTTTACATGTTTCTGGGAGACAGTAGTCAGTCCCAGAAAAAATGGAGTCAGTGGGAAGTCTAAAAGACAACCCTGTGTCACTCCACTGAAGGTGCTGTGTAGCACACACAGAAATGATGCTCATGGAGTAGGTGAGGCTCCAGAGCCCAAGATCACACAAATGGTAAAAACGCACGCAGCAAAACACATGTAAGAGTGGGAAAAAAGGCTCACACTCTTACCATGGTGAAAAAAATAAATCCTAGAAATCCAGCAAAGTTGCTGAGGGACTCATTAGGTAAGGGAAATTAGCCATTTATGAGAATTCTCCCTAATAGCGCTCGTCAGTATAGAGTCGGTTGCAGGGTGCTTTGCAACCTCTGCAACAGAGTTCAAGATGGGAGACAGCTGCGGGTATCAGGCGGCAGGCAATTCGGTAAATCAGCCTGGACGGACGGCTGAAGGCTGGCCTACATGGCAGTTCAGGGTCAGGAATCATTGTCTGAGTGCTGGTTGTCAGGTCTGAAGCACTAGCCGAGGCATCTCGGATGATTTATTTATTTATTTATTTATATTTATATAGCGCGCAAGAAGCCCAGGCGCATTGAGGCGCTGTTACTTGCAATAATTTAGTTACATGGTACAGGCATGAAAGCGATTGTTAACACATTATGAATACTACAAGATATCATACTGTTGTTACAGATATTGCATTGGGACGTATATTACAACATATATGATAAGTATTCGTGCTGGTGTGTCGGGTCTTATGTGAAGAGGGTAGTTTTCAGAGTTTTGCGGAAGGTGGTGAGGGACTGCGGCATGACAACTGTCAGCAGTGCAGTAGGTTGCAGCTCGACAGGCTTGAATGGCTCAAAACTGTCCTTTCAGGCAGACGCTTGTTGATGCTTCTCGATGCACTCCTCCTAACGTCTTCACTAGGCTTGTGTCGTCCTTTAAGGTGGGCGGTCCAAAGCTGAGTAGAGTATTGCAGGCAACAGCCTTTTCCTTGGTTTGGTTCAGAGACTCTGGCACTCCCACCTAGAAAGCTTGCTGCAGAGCCTAAAATGGGCATGCTGTGTGCTGGCTGGGTGCTGGTTCTGGAGCTGCTGGAGGGTCCTCTTGATTCAGTATCTCCCTCTGTTCCCTAGGAAATATTTAGGGGAGGGGTCTTGCTTCCCCCTTGGAAGTCCTGGTCTTCCTTCACTGGTGGAAGATTTAACGCAGACTGTACCTTTAGCCATTGTGCAATGCTGAGTTCTTCTTGTTACTCCTTGCAAAGTCTTCAGATTATCTGCCCTAAAGAGGAGCTCAGCTCTCTTTTACAGCCAAATGGGCCACAGTGATTGGTGTAGACTAGGCCTACCTCAGTTAACCAATCATGGCTCCCCACCAACAACCTCATGTATACACAAGGTCATAACCTAATAACTGAAAGAGGACTAGGGTTTTTTTGGGGTGAGGCCAGGACCGTACCCCACGCACACTCGAATATTTTTACAAAAGAGATCCTGCGCCTCACTTTCTTGCCTCTTTTCTAAGTGAGAGAAATACTCACAATAGCCCCTGGAGGGTGTGCAACTTCACAGTTAAAACCAAAACAAAGTTCTGGACCATAGAAAATTGAATATATATATACATTTATTTTAATTATACCATATTACATTCTGTTCTTTAAAAACCATATACAACCTAAATGGGGTTGCAATGTGAACCTTTTTTAAAAAATTTTGTAGAAAATTGTTATCTCGCATACATTATCAACGTAAACTACACACCAAATATTGACATAAATCAGAAAGAGGAAAAAAGGAAAAGCAAGTGATAAACTTAATCATAAACTGATAACACCAAGTTCAACACAAACGTCCACCACCTAAGTATTATCACTCTCACAATTCAACAATGCACACACAATTAGGCAAAAAAGTACATTTGCATAAAATCACATTAAGAAATCTACAATCGATTCTGAGAAAAGCAATCAACGATACTAGTAAAGCTCTATATGTGTAACATTTAGCTGCCTAGTACTTAATCCTTATTAAGTTAGGATTACTCAGTAAATTTTAATAAAAAGTACAAGCTATGAATGCTCTATTGTAACCCGTGTCTCGGTCAAACGGTATCATTGACCCGACTTGTTTCTTTCCCTAAATCTGTAAATCTTGTACAGGGAAATTCTTCAGGGGTATTGCTTCAAAGAGACGAACAGTACCACGTTGAACACATTTGTGTAATGTCGATTCCTTATCGAGAAACTTGGTTTGGCCAGAAGTTGCAGCCCTCAAGGGTTTCCGTCTTGTTATAAATTACTATAACCACACTGCAAACTTTTACAATAGTAAGAGGTGGAGGGCGCGCTGCTTTTGATTAAGGCGCTGGTTCCCTAGTTGCACGTGGGAAGGGATCCCGTCTTGGTCGAATTCTCCTACAAATCTCTATGGTCATGATCCATGGAGTCTAGACTTCTGGTTAATCTCTGCTACATGGTTCTGGTAGCAAGCTTTTTTTATTATTGAAGCTTTCAGCTAGTTGTCCGTACTGCTGAGTCCCGGCGTGCTTGATTGCTTTGTGTTCGCCGTCAGAGCTGGTCTACTTATACACAAGGTCATAACCAGAGTGCTTTGCAACAGAACAGGTAAAGGGGTGAAACATCTAACGCTAAGTCCCAGCCATCTTCCTGCCTGTTATCGATCAAATGGTTAATGAGCGCTCTGTGGTTCCTGATTAAAGTGGCACCTGCTGGGATGACTACTGTAAACTGCTGTCCCAGTCATGACAGGTTACTGCCCTTGATACTGAGAGGCTTAAAGGTATGTGAGGCTGCCTGGGTGTGCCTGTGTGGTGAAAGGGTGCACACTTAAATGTACGGGTGGCTTCCTGGGCGGGTCTATATGGTGAAAGGGTACACACTTAAATGTATGTGTGGCTGAGTGGCTGTGAATGTGGCATATATGTGTATGGTGAATGGTGTGCGTGCTTGTGTTCAGGGGCTCAACAAAACCTAAATTTCAGGACGGGGCTAACCTTTCAATTGTTGGGAGAGGCGCTAACTTCACAGGAGGCGGGAGGAGCAAACGTATTTGTGTAGGGTCATCTAACTTCTTTACGCATTCTAATTAGACTATTCTAGTGCAGCTTCAATGTTACAAGCAGTTAACTCTCTCCTTGAAGTCTAAAAGCACCCACCTATGGACTACTGTGAGAATGAGTGGTCTCCTGTCCCCTCTCTACCCTTTCAATCACTCACCTGGCATGCAAGTACTAAACCCACATCCCAATTTCAAAACTAAAAACTAACAGTGAAATGCTCTACGTTAGTGATTGCTGGTCCTTTGTTAACGACAAAACACAGGTGCCGTTTAACATCTGTGTCCTGTTCTGTCCAGCAACGGCTTTGTAGGTTAGCCAGGTGAACACAGCCCACAATTTCAGGGGCTGGGGAGAGGACAGAAGCCCAGTCAGATCAAAGGTGTTCTGCCGCTGATTGTGTTTGATGCCATGATTACTTATTGGTAATCTTCATTACTCATATCCCCTTTCTTCATCATCCCAGTACGTGTATATGAGGCACTTTGCCTCATAGACAAGTACTGGGATGACATAGCGGGACATGGAGGCAATGCCTGGCTTAGTTTTCTGTAATCTTCATTAAACCTAGCCCCACTCATCCTAGTTCTAGTACTTACCTATGATGCTTGTTGCCTCATACATCAGCACAAAGACAAGAAAGAGGGATATGGAAGTAATTCTGTGCTGATGTGCTGATTTTGGGGGTTGTAGGGAAAGGAGGTGTGTGGGGGGTGGGTATTGTGTGACAAATCATAATGGTAATCCATCTCCAGGCAAAGCTGGCATGATATGTGGTATAAGTGGCTAGAGAGAGATTTTGGTGCAGCCAATCTAGCCTTTTTTTTAGTTTGGCTTGACATTTTATAACTGGACATCTCTGATAAAGCAGTCCTGCTAAGTCTAATTACCTGGCTAGACTGACATTTGGGTGCTGCCAGTAAAGCCTTATCTTACTCTGGCATTGCATATTTGTCTGGGCATCTGTGATAAAGTAACCATGATAAGTTGTTCAACTGGCATTTTGGTGCAACCAGTATAGGTAAATCAAAATGTGGCCTGGCATGCTTTACTGTAATATGTTATTGCTTGTCTAGACTGGTCTATAATGTGCACCCAGTTGGACATGTTTTCATTGTGGCATGGCATTTTTAATAGCAAAGCATTACATTAATTAAAGCATTGATGTTCCTGTGCACTGTTGGTGATGTGCATGTATTGGATTTTTGGACTGGTGTTACCCTACAAAACAATTGCAATTGCTCTGGCTTTTTATACAATTTTTTTTCAGGAAGTGTGCTGCACAATGCATTAAAACACACACATATATGTGTATATATGTGTGTGGAGGAGCAGGTGAATGCCTCTGCAGTAAGTCCCGCCCCTATTCTGCCTACATGTTGGAACCTGGAAATTGCGACATGCACAACGGCAGTGATGGTGCCTTTTCTACGAAGAACCTTTGAGACAAGGTATCCGTTGAGAAGACCCTATTTGATGTATCCTTGCATAGATGACAATCTCTTGTAGGAGGTCCACGAAGGAATATGAAGGTGAGAAGAAAAGAGGCTGGTGACGTCACAAGAAATGAGCGTGATGCTTTGAGAAGAACAGTCGAAGAAGAAGATGCATAGACCTTATAGAATACGTTGGCGAAGTAAAGAATCGAGAAGATTTTCATATGTGGAATGAAGATTGCACTGTGAAGAGCATTGCAGAAAATGCAAGCCATTTTATAACTGTACAGATGCTGTAACGCATTTATATTAAGTAATTTTAAAGGCTGGCTATAAGTAGTCAATAGACTGCAGGCGGTGCCGCCATTATATAGAATTCTGGACATCAGTGTCACATATTTTTAAGCTCAGACCCATGAAGAAAAAAGGATCGAAGGGCTGTGTCGCAGCAAGCAAACAGCTGAAGATCGAGGAAAGCCCTAGAATAGCTCTCAGGCCTGGTGTCAAAGGGTGGAGCAGCCAAGAACCAGTTATCTATCCTTGAAGAACAGCGGACGTGAGAAGCTGAATCAGCCCTTGTTAAGATGCGAGGAAAGAACACCATGAGTGCCAAGTTTATTAATTCAAGACAATTAAATGCTGCAAAGCAGGCCAAAATACAGTCTCCTGTCACGTGAGTCGAGGATGAAAATAGGAGTGGATGTGCAGACTTGATCTACGATAAGGATTAGACTATACTCCCTTTTATTCTCAGGAGCAATGCTACTTTGCAAGGCCAAGTTCAAAGACAATCTGAATGGCAGAAGGCATGAGCGATGAGATATGTAGGACTAATTGGGTGGGGAGACACAGTCAAGTCCACCCACCAGCACCTGGGGTACCAGCTTATGTGCAGCTAGTGAGCTGAATGTTCCATAAGGGCACGAGCATACCAACCAATTGTAGAAGGCCATATATATCGAAGGGCCTGTGTATCTAGTAACTGATGAGGATGACTTGCACTACGGGTGGGCACAAGATGTCCACCTGACTGTAGAGACCCAATCACAACTCGATACCCCTTAAGCCAATCACAATTCCACGTAGGTTTTCTTACTTTGCCACGTAGTATGACGTCACTTATGATGAATTTGTTGTACTTAAGTTTGTTTTTTATGCAAAATGATTGAGAGCATGATTGAACATCCATTGTAACTCCCTGTTTTAGACAATTGAGACATTTTGCCAAACTTCTGAGTTGGTCTTATTATTTGGTGAAAGAGTTATTCTGCTTCCCCATCCTTTCGGTGTTACCGATTTAAAAGGACCCATACGTGCGCTCATATATATGCTTCTTCTTGTACAGCGTGCAGCATACCCCTGAAGCAGCACTTTTGTCCTTTTTTGCGCAAGCGTCGTAATCTAGGCTGCCCCAGAGTGTGACACAACCCCTGATTCGTTGCCGAGCTGGGGGTTTGGGGCCCTCAGCATGGGTCACAGAGGTGGCCCACATTTTGTGTTTTGCCACTGGGGGTGAGCATAGGAAATTGTGTGTGGAATAGCCCCACACATTTTCCTGTGGTTGATCTATCATCATTCAATTTCATTTAAAATGTCAAAAACGCCCTGGCGAGCCCCCACCCACCCTGTGGATGGTCGAATTCCTCAAAGTAAGCCTACCAAACATTAGTGTCGCTAATGTACGCGAGGGAGCTGGACAGCGCATCTTTGTGCAACGGCCCAGCCCCTCCTGAAATGCTGAGTCACCTTTGAGGATAGGGTGACCTGAGAATGTCTGAAAGTAGCGCAAATAAAACGAGTGCATGTTCTGCACTCCTTTCATTTGCTTTTCTATTTCAGAAGCTGACCCAAAGTGTCACATCTTTAGTGTCCTGGAATATTGCTTTATGGTAATTGGAAGACATGCTCTTCACTCTTTTGTTTTGCACAGTTTCTTGTAGTAGGCACAGACGTTTCACCATGGGTAATCTCTATCATGGTCTTTTCTAAGAAGCTGCTGACTTTTATCTAAGAAACGCAGCACAGTGCTAGACCCAGGAGCACGGCGCTTCCGAGCCACAGGCACCGAGGTCACATCTCGTGACTCCATGTTTCCGAACAGGCAATCATTCTTCTCCCTCTCGCTCTCCAACTTACTGACCAGAGTAGCATGGCAAGCGGGAGTCGGCCAAGAGGAGGCCCCATTTACTCTGGTGCACTATTCAGGTTGACGGACCTGGAATCTTTCCATGGTGTGTGAAGAACTGCTTGTAGTCTAAAGCATGCCATTAGGGATTTCTGATGCATACAAAGAAAAGCAAGTAGGCACCGACAATGGTAATTTGATTTCTACTCCTGTTTTTTGATTTTGGTTCCTTTGCGCCACCATGTTTTAGAGAGAGAGAGAGAGAGAGAGAAAGAGAGAGAGAGAGAGAGAGAGAGAGACCTGCTCAGCCCTTTTTGCGTCGCTAGCTTCTCTATTCCCAGCACAGCCCCACAGAGGAGTTTATCCTCCCCCCTGTGACTTCATCTCCTCAAACATTCTTCCCCTGTTTTCCCTCAAAAGTGACATAACCCTGCCCTCTCACCCTGCTGTCCAAAGAATCTTTTTTTTTTTTTTTTAAAGGTTGCCTGGTTATGAATATGATCTTCACCGAATAGTTTTGTGTTCACGTGTGCTTTAGTCCCGTTCAAAGGGTTCAGGCTTGCATCAAGCAACAAAGCCCAAACTCGCTTAGAAAGAGAATGAAGACAAGATTACAAATAAACTGGAGCGCATCGTAATGCCGCCCAATGGCCAATTGAGATTATATTGTTTCTTTAGTTTCTGGACATCAGGTAGAGATATTCTTCTGTGGGCGAAGTGGGGGTTAAGAAATAAGGGTGCCACGTAGTGTTAGTCTTCAGCGGGTAGCCCATCACTACTGTATGCCACACCTCCACACCATCACTACAGCACCCGCATCTCCACTCCACACCGCCATTGCACAACTACAACCCCAACCACCACCCCCAGTCCACGCCACATCACCACTCAGACCACTACCACACATCACACCAATTATCCACACCACTACACACCACCACTCTACATCACCAAAACCAACACCCCTACATCCTCACACAACCAACCCCCTCACCAATCCACAGAACTCCACATCACCACAACATTCCACACCTCCACAACACACCACACCACAATTCCACACAACCATACCCCTACTCCTTCACAACCCTATATCTCCACACCACCAACCATTCACCACTCCACACCACTCAATGTCATCTCATCAATCCACACCACCAGAACCCACACCCCTGAACCTCAAAACACCTCAATTTCTACACCACCATACCACCGCTCCACACGCTGCACCTCCCCCAACCCCCACACTGCCACACGTTCTTACTTCTCCACCCCACGCACCACCACTTCATTCACATCACTTCACACCACCACATCACTCAACCAACACCACCACTCTGTTACACCAACACTCTAAACCGCCAATCTACAACACCACTCTGTACTACCATGCCACACACCCTTACACATCTACATTACGCAACTCTGAACCACCACTCCACACTGTCACTCCACACCACCACATCATTTCACATCACTCCACACAACCATTGTACACCTCCAAAACACACCACAGCTCCACACCACCACTCCACATCAGCCCCACCATATCACCACCACACCCCAGCACCTGCACATCCATACACCCCACTTCACACCACACCACCCATCTCCACCTCACTAGTCCACACAACCACACCATTCCACAGCACCTCCATGCCACTCCACACCAGCACAACAACATTCCAGTCAACCACCACACGACTACGCATGACAACCACAACACATCACCACTCACCAGTGGACCACCACACCACCACTATACACCACCTGCGTACCTCTATACCTCCACACCCCAGCCATCACACCACCACTTCATACCACCATCAAACACCGCCACTCCTAAATGTAAAATGCAATTATGAAATGCAAACCCCAAACCTACTGGCTTTCCCAATGCCTGCTTCATTTACTACACTCAGTGGAATGAAAAGCAGAACATATCTTTAAATAGTAGTAGCTTTTTATACTTACAACTTAGATATTATCCGTTTATAATAATATTTTACATTATTTCCACACAAATGATCAATTTGAGGAATTGTGAGTAGTTTAGATTGTATTTATGATCGCAAAAAAGATTCAATCCACACCAAACCCGGTGCACAATTAAAAGTTGTTTAGCTTGTACGATTTAAAAGAAAAACTGTTTCAAAGAATACCAAAACCTACATACAATTGCCTAAACAATTACAAAAGCTGGACGTTGCAAAGTGGCATCTTCAGGGATAAAAAGAGGTGCCGATCTTCTTGATGGTGAACAGTGCAAGGAATACCACCAGAGGAGGATGAAAGGGCCGAGAACCCCACAGGGGCAAATAGAAGCATGAAAGGCATAGAAAGAGGGTGGCATGGTGAGGTGGAGAGAAGGGAGACAGAAGACTTACATTAGAAAAAAATCCAAGAAGGACGATTTAAAGGGGCACTGACAGGAATTATTTTATTTTAAAACATCGAGGTACGGCAATCCTCAGTGGCCGCTTGGAACACATCGAGAGAGAAAATAAATCTGCCCTCCAGTTGCTTTCTGAATGCAGGCATTGTTCATACTGTTTCCATGGCTCCTATTGCTAAGTTTCAGTAATAGTCTTGACTGACTACAGTAAGACCCTTTCTATAAATCTGGGAGGCAATAGGTCCTATTAGAAAATAACAGACTTGACTTGAAACATTGTTAAGCCCATTCACAAGTAGAACATGTATAATTATATTGTGCAGTGATCTTCCTTCCTTCCTTCCTTCCTTCCTTCCTTCCTTCCTTCCTTCCTTCCTTCCTTCCTTCCTTCCTTCCTTCCTTCCTTCCTTCCTTCCTTCCTTCCTTCCTTCCTTCCTTCCTTCCTTCCTTCCTTCCTTCCTTCCCTCCCTCCCTCCCTCCCTCCCTTCCTTCCTTCCTTCCTTCCTTCCTTCCTTCCTTCCTTCCTTCCTTCCTTCCTTCCTTCCCTCCCTCCCTCCCTCCCTCCCTCCCTCCCTCCTTCCTTCCTTCCTTCCTTCCTTCCTTCCTTCCTTCCTTCCTTCCTTCCTTCCTTCCTTCCTTCCTTCCTTCCTTCCTTCCTTCCCCCTTGCCTTTTTGAATTGGTATTTATTTGAAAAATAGAGATGCCAATTTCGAACAGAATTGACGTGCAAGGCATTCCCATGAAGGGAGCAAGTGGTGAGCCAGTTTCTTGGGGTGTAAAATATACCAGGGACAAAGCAAAACAAACAGAAAAAATATGAATCTAAGAAAATGAGTGACTTACAAATGTAACTTTAAACTAAGGAGGCACGTGTATCAAACTGAAGAGGAGTCACTGGAGACGGCATTAGTTCGGGAGGATGATGGAGAGGGCAGGTGAGCTCACTCTTTAGCAAGTAAATGACATTTAAGATGTGCTTTGATGAGATCCAAAATTTGTCTGGCTTTGATTGTAATGGGCAGAGGGTTCAAGTGAAGTGGGATGGGTAGGGATAACGAGCTTAAGTGAGAGGAGGCACAGGCAGGATATGGGACAGAGCGGTTGAGTGCAGAAGATCAGCGGGAGCAAGATTGTGCATACATTGTGATACAATCAGACATGTACTGAGGAGCAAGACCATCGATTGTTTTATAGATTAGGAGAGAACACTTGAAAAGAGAGTGGCTGTGCATGGAGCGGCAACCAGGTAGAAGTAGGGGTGTATCTGGATAGGTTGTAGAGAATTCAGGTAGCACATTTGAGGATGTTGCCTAGTTGGGGGAAAGAGTAGATAGGTAGGCTTGAGCAGTAGTTAAGTTTGCTGAGCATGATAATGGAGATTAGAGTTTTTGTATAGTGGTTGGTAAGAAAAGGACACATTTTCAGAATGTTGAGGATGTTAATACGAACAGAAGAGGCAATGGTAGTGATTAATTGTTGTGGTTGTAGGTGGATATCAAAAAGGACCCCAAAATTGTGAGCCGTGTGTGATGGTGCAAGAAGGTCAGGCGGGAAGGAGATACGAGAGCAGAGGGGAGAGGTGGCAATGGAAGCCAGGAGAAAGATGACTTCCAGTTTTGAAGAGTTCAGCATGAGGCAAAGGAGAGCCAGCCAATGATAAATTGCAGTCAGACCGTTCATAATCTGTTCCGCGATGTCTGGAGTGAAGGAAGGAAATCAGACAAATATTTGAATGTCATCAGCATAAATTTGATCTTGAAAGCCAGAAGATGAGAAGTCTTCCTAGGGACAAGGAATAGAGCGTGAAGAGCGGAAGACCAAGGGCTAATCCTTGGGGGATGCTGATGGGAAGAGGGTTGGGGCAGAGCCTTGTGAGTGCCAAGAGATTGTAAAGGATGGACCTTTGAGGTAGGGGGTGATCCAAGCAAGAGCAGAATTGCAAAATCCAAGATCCTGGAGAGTGAAGAGGAGAAAGGAGTTTTTGACTGTGTTGAAAATGTTGGAAAGGTCCAAAGGGATAATTGTAGAAGAGAATTTGGAGTGGTGCACATTAGAGAGGAGGTTGGAGACTTGCATGACCACTTTTGATTAATGGGGAAGGAGATAAACTTGGGGATAGTTTGCTGGAGAATTAGGGTCGGCAGAGGGTTACTTCAGTAGGTGTAAGACAGTTGCAGATTTGGAGAAAGCATGGAAGAGTCCAGCTGAGAGAGGGGTTAAACAGCCCAGAGGAATAAGAGCAAGTAATTGCAACTAAGTCTTGGACAATTTTGGGAGCAAAATGGTTGAAATTACTGCAAGATGTGTTGGCACTGCAAAGGATCGGTGCTTATTAAATGGGAGAGGTAAGGGAGAGATAGTTGAGAGTAGAAGACACAGGGCCTCATTACGACCCTGCCGGTCTGGAAAGAATGGTGGTGGTAAATCCGCCACCACCATTCTTTCTGGACCAGCTGATTAAGAGTCCTGCAGGTGGGAGGTGTCACTCCCGCCAGGTGTGACCTGATGGGTTAAATACCACCCGCCTGCAGGCGGACATGGAAACACCGGCACCATTACAGCATGGTGCCGGTGTTTCCACTTCCCCACTCCTATGGAGTCCTATGGGACTCCATGGGAATGGGGATTAACAGAATTCCACCTCCGGAATTACCAGGTCACCGGGGTTTCAAAGACCCCATGATTCTGGCAATCACAGAGGCGAAATGGTAATACCAGTCCGGCAATAACCTGCCGGTATTTCCGGCACGGTTACCGCCGGAATCGTAATGAGGCCCATAGGGTGTAAAGGTGGTGGACAGAAAGAGGGTTGGGGAGGGAGAGAGAGGAGAGTTGTGAGGGTCAAGTAGTTTAGATTTTAGAGGAAATGTAGTGAGCAAAGTCAGTAGCATAAAGGGAGGAGGCGATGATATGGGCTTTGGAGGTGTGAACAAAGCTTGGAAGTTAGATGAATATTTGCAGGGGTGATTGTGAATCAAGGATATAAGGCTTGTCAAGTAGAAGGATTTTCTGCAGAGCCTAGAGTATAGGTTAGGGCAGTAAGAATTCTTTTAGGCTACAAGTAATGTGGGTGTCCGTAATTTGTGCCCCATCATAGGACATGGCTAATGTTTTTTTTGAGGGTGTGAATTTCAAGGACGAGGATGGGAAGGTATGAATGTGTACAGGATAGTGTTGGTCAAATGGAGTCATGAGTAGACAGTGAAAGTCAGAGAAAGCATGGTCAATGGAAGAGGCATGAATAGGGGAAAGAGACAGCAGAGAGGACCTCATCATTAAGGTAAGGGACAAGAGTGTCTGCCTCAATTTCCTCATAGTCATTGAAGAGGAAAGATGAGGAGTAGAAGGTGGATGGACCAAGATGGGAAAGTGGACAATGGAGTGATAAAAGGGAGAGGGATCAATACAGAGCTCATAGGAGGAGTGTGAATTAGAGAGAAAGATAAGGCAAGAGAGTACCCACCGGGGTTGGCGGGCTGGTCATGGACGGAGTATAGGAAGGGGTCAGATAGGAAGGAGTAGGTTCAAGGCAGGTGACTGCAGAGGGCTCGGGCAGGTTGAAATCCCCCAGCATTACAAAGAGGATGTCAGCAGGAAGTGACTCAAGGAGAAGGGTCAGTGTGGGAAGAAAGAGTTGAGGGGATCAGGGGGTCGATAGAGTCCCAGAACAGTGAGAGCAATAGGAGGGAGGAGTTGAATAGTGGCATTTTCAAAAGATTAAGAATTGATATCAGTCCTGTTAGAGCGGCAGAGTTGAGGGCCTTATTGATAACAAACCAACACCATCACCAATGCCAAGAGGATGGGTAGAGTGGGAGAAAGCAGATTGAGTGTGGAGAGCTGCTACTGTTGCACAGTCATGATTGGGTATCCACGTTTATGTGATAGCAAGAAGTAAAGTTAAGGGGGCTAAGTATCGAAGTGATCAGTGACGTATGGGGATTTGTCACAAGGGATTGTGCATTCCAGAGCCCAAGTAAAAGAGTGATAGGAGGTGGGGGAAAGGTGAAGGTGTTGTGCAGTAGGCAAGGGGGATAGATGAGGTTGGAGATCCTGGGAGCACAGGAACATCTTATTTGAGGGGTGCAGGTGCAGGGGGGGAAGTAGGAAGATGGGGAGGCACGAGAGTAATGCAGAAGTTACACCAAGTTGAGGCTTAAGCCTATGAGAGAAGGGAAAAAGAACTGTGAGTACCAGGATGAAACAAGCAAAGTCAAGTTGCATGATTAATAGCAGAATAAATAGGCAAGTATAGACAATGAATAAAGGGTGCAGTCTTCTCGTCATTTCCTTTTTCTCTCAAAACATTCTTATTTCTCCATCCCATTTATCTAATTACTTCCTTTTGTTTTCTTTCTTTGATTTTTTTTTCTTTTAATGTATTTTCTTCTTGTTCCTTGCTTCTTTCATGTAATTTCTTATTTAAAAAGCTGACACACATTCCCCCACATTCATATTCTGTTTATGTTTTGCGTTGTGCATAATGATGAATTCACTGGATGGTGCATTACAAAATCTGACAAACTGAGCTGAAGTCTTTGCCATTCCTGTTTCAAAAAAGAAAGAACAACCAATCCTCCTGATATAAATATTATGCCCTTCCTAAGGCAAATATAAACATCTCTTCACTCTTCTAACCTGGACTAAAATTAAGGCTAGAAACATTTTGTCTCAAGAGTGTCTAAAACATAGAGAAATGGTTTATATTTTAACGCAACCCTTCCTTATTAGCTATTACAGCACCTTTTGGCTAGGCTCAGTGGATAGACATATGCTCTCCCTAAATCAGCATACACTATAAGCGACTCGTTATAGAAACAAAAGTACAAAATGTCAAATGTCACACTTTTGGTAAAAATAACCCTTTCAATTTCACTGCTGTGTGGGATTTGTCAGCATGTATGTGATGAATCAACCTTCGGTGTACCAGTGGTCCAGGGGCGAATATCAGTTTGTAAACCATCAATCAGTCAATCAGTCCCACGCCTCTAATACACCAGAAGGAATCCGAACAGATTGGAATAATGAGCAACTTATAAAGCTGCTTGTCCAATTTCTTTGGTAATGTGGACGGAACGGCAGGCTTATCTCCGAAAGATTGTGGATCATTGGTTAGTTGCAACACAGCAAAAATACAATTAACCAATGATAAAAGGAGTGTCCAGGCAAGGATCTATTAAAATATCTACTTTATTAATCACAACAGACAGTCTAACAACACTATGAAATACAACCCACCATGAAAAGCAATGCAGAGGACAGACATTTCAAAGAAGGAAAAGGGATGCACTCTGGATACTGACAGGAAGGGAGTTGGTATGGTTAATAACCACAATAGTTCATCAAGGTTTCTTGGCTTTAGAACAAAGGGAGCAATGGGTCTTAAAATGTCTGTAGGGGCATTTTTGTAAGGTGCAGGGCAACAGAACCACAATGTAGATGTTCTTGCTTCTTGACAGGGTAGAGTCGGCTTCAGGGTGTGTTGCAGGCTTCTGTGACAGAGTTCAAGACAGGAGTCAGCGGCGGGTATCAGGCGACAAGACAGTTCGATGAGTGAAACTGGACAAACGGCTACAGGTTGGCTTACAAAGCAGCTCAGGGTCAGAAATTGGGGTCTCAGTGCTGATCGGTGGTTCTGAAGCACTGGGCGAGATGTCTTCAATGTCTTTAAGCGAAGGCGGCTTGACAAGGGTCATCATTGCTGTCGGTTGCAGATCAAGGAACTCAACTGGCTTGAAAATGTCCATTAAGGCAGACGTTGGTAGATGCTCATTGAGGCACTTCTCCCAGCTTCTTCAATGGGCTTGTGTCATCCTTTAAGGTGGACGGCCAAAAGCTGTGGAGTGTGTTGCAGGCAGCTGCCTTGCCCTTGGTTGTAGTTTCAGAGACCTTCTGGCACTTCCTATCCAGGAAGCTTGCTGCACATCCTAGCAGGACTTGCTATGTGCTGGCTGGGTACCGGTTCTGGGGAAGCTGGACGGCCCTCTGAGTTATGTATCTCTGTCTGTTCCCTGGGAGATGTTTAGTGGAGGGATCTTGAATCCCTCTTTGAATATCCTGGCTGTCCTTCATTGGCGGAAGATGTAAGGCAGACTGTACCTTCAGCCAGGGTCCAAAGATAAGTTCTTCTTCCAAACAAGGAAAGAATAAAAGAGAATAAGAAGCAAAGGATTAAATTAATAAAAGAAGGAATGAAATAAGTGAAGAAGGGAAAATGAAAGAAGGAAAGAAAAGAGAAGTAGGCAGATGCAAAGAAAGGGAGGTAGAAAAGAAACAATGTTGAAAAGTAGTTTTGGTTACCAATGTAAGTGCACCATGATATCATGGGCTATTTCTTTATTATTGTTTCTATTAAGTGTGTTTTAGTTCAAATATCATTTCACACAGGATAATCATCAAATCACATAAAATTAAAAGAACATTTTGTTACTAACCAATGCAGATCCTCCATTTCATAAATAAACCTATATACATGTTTTATCTACAGTAAGCTTTCTGTTCAAATAAATATCAAGTTCAAAACTATCATTTATTTATAATATCTGCCCAAAGGCCTCAAAGTTAGCTCATGAGCTAAACTGGTGATCCAGATGTGCATACTGGCCAGAACTCCTTGGTTACAATATGTTCCTTGTTATGCACTTATTTAGAAAAGATTCTTGCATATGAAGAGCTTAAAAAAAGAGGATTGAGTCACAACAGGTGCTGTATAGACTGCAAGTGCTCTATTGATTCACAGAGCCTACAGAAATGCTTGGAACGAGGGATTCCTAGTCTAGGACCCATTTTCATTACAGATGGTGACACGTTCAAACACGACTGCAAAATAGACTTCTGCAATTTCCCATAAAATGTGATTACATATCTCTAAGGTTTTAAATATTCAAAGCGCTGTGCAGCATATGGAACCAGAGTGGTTGTATTTTCTAAGTGAGCTACAATTTTTATTCGATCCCACAAAAAGGATTTCCTTTTTAGAAACAAGCACAAAGTCATAAGACCATTTGACAGTTCCATATCAAAATCAATTTCAGTATGAAATTCTGTACAAGCCAAAACAGACTCCTATAGTGCTTTCACTTTGGGTGAATTTGGTTTTAGCAGTTTGCCCGTTAGTCCCATTATTGGGTGATCCTGTGGGAGCAGCATTTTAGCTATAGTGTGCTGCGTTTTATGTGCAGTATGCTTTTCATAGACATAATACCCAGCTCCATGTGATTTGCCTCTATAGGGAAGCATATAGGGAGCCCTGGCGCTGATCTCCATAACTTATCCTTCAGCTGAGATTGGTCACCTGGAAGTGTTACATTGTGTGCATCCCTACCTACCGAAAGACAACCAATGCTGTGTCACAAAAAGACACACATTCATGCTGCATGAATGACTACCCCCTTGCAAAATGCAACATGAAAACAGCACCATGTCACCTAACACCTCCCCATCTCCGCTACTCAACACACCATGGCATGTCATGCAATGTGAAAGCAAACAAAGGAATGCACAACACATGACACAAGTGTCACAGAGTGCACTGTCCCAAATGGAAATAAGCCACAGAAAATATGCTCCCAGTAATCAATAACAAACAGCACACATGACCAAATACTTACCAGCAACACAATACAGCAACACAGGATGAAACATTGCCAAAATATGACAGTACCAAATAAAAGTAGTGCAAGTTTTACAACCTCAATAAGCCAGCACATCCACCCCTTCCAACTGCAGAGTGTTGACATCAGGCAAATGTGTCAGTGTACTGCATACAACATGAACTGCATCGTCAAAGTAGACGGTCTTGTGAAGAGATGAAGAAGGTACCTGTGAATAAGGAGGAAGACATGGATGCAAAAGCACATATCAATACACCATGCATTGTTCAATACAACAACAATCCCCACTAGGGATGTAGACACAGTTTTGACTACAGACTGCCCACACAGCTCATGGGAGCCCAATGTCACTGTGTAAATCACTGTCACTTGGTCACACCCTTTGCAAGCCCATGGAAAGGTAAGCAGGAGGGGTGTGTGTGTCAGGAACCCAAGAATCTAACCCAAACACAGGACAAGCCTGCATGTGCCCAGCTGGAATAAACAGTGGATGCCCACGGGAGCCACACAAGGCAACACACTGTTAAAAAAAAACATGGACGTCAGAGGGAGGGGCACCCAGGAGGTTCGAGGACAGGGTGCACACCAACACCCACCTGCGTGGATGTTGCGGAAAAAAAAATACCTCCATGGGCTCATGGCCTGCACGGCTACACTATTGTGGGAGAACTGCTGCTGTCGCTCTCTTCACCCTCTGCTTCTGCATCAGGAGGTGGTGGTGCTATGGGAGGCAGCCAACGCAAAGCCCTGGTATGGTCCTCCATGGCAGCAAGCATGTGGGTGTTGAAAGTCTGATTCTGGAGGATGATAGTGCGGAGATCCTCATGCAGCACCTCACGGGTTGCCTGCATTTCTGCACGCATGGCCTCGCGTGATGCCTGGATCTCCTCCCGAGTTGCCTGCAGCTCAGCTGAGAGCGAACGTGTGTGCTGCTCCAGCTGCTGTTCGGACCTTAAATTTCGGGAAACCTCAAGTTCACTTAGAGTCTGCCTGAGGAACTGGAGTTCTAACCTCAGGGCTTCCCTGTGGCCCTGTGACTCCACAGAAATGGCTTCCCGCAGATTCTCCAGTGCCGCCCGTCGGTCCCTGTTGGACGCCAACATGTCTTCCCTGTGTGATTGGCAAATGGAGTCTGTTGCCTGCTGTTGTTGCTCCATCTGCCTTTCAGGGGGGAGAATGGAAGTGGCCACCCTCTCCATTGCCTGAGCCATCATTTCAACTGATGCTCCCTTTTGTGCTGCAATACCGTAAATGGAGTTTTCCCATACAGTATTGCCTGGTGGCGCACAGCCACAGCGTCGGCGGGCACCACACCTGTTTGGGGCAAGGCGATCTGCACCTTGCTGTGCCGGCACTGCCTGAGGCTGCAGGACTGCATTCCCCCTCTGATCTGCTGCATCCGTAACCGCCAAAGGCAGAATTACCAACACTGACATCCCCATAGAGGGTTCTACCCCTGGTGCAGGTGGGTTGGACAGAACAGAATCCCTGCCAGAAACACTCACCTGCGACACCACATTAGTCTCATCATCCGATTCAGCACCGGAATCATAGAGGTCTGGGGAGGTGCAACCAGAGACACCCCTGGACAGTATGGTCTGCAATAAGATTTCACCCACCACCACATCACGTCCTCCACTGGTGCCTGGTCGTGCCTGAGATTCCTCCTGGGTCTGCACTATCTCCTCCACCTCTACAGCATCAAGTACGTCATCACCTGCAAAAACATGAAAGACAACAAATGGAAACAGGCATGAGCACCATATCACACACATAGGCCTTACAAGCCAGAGATCCAGTACATGATTTACACATGTCCTACATGACAATAACCCTGGCATGCATGCACTGTCAATGAGTTGGAAGGGGAGACAAAAAGCAGACACTGAGGACACCAAGATGGAAAAGCAACACATTTGGTGCATGCTGGGTAGCACTGGCATCACACATTAGCCTGTGAGTGGCATGTCCAATACACATACATGACACATGCCAGCACACAGATGGCATGTAGCCTAGCCTTGGTACATTTGACAAGTACAGCCATATGTCAGTGAATGAGTACTGTCACCCATCCATGTGAGATGGACATGATGAGATGAAAAATGCTAAATAGTGTGACAAAATACGCATGTGCCACACACTGCAACACATCCATTGTACAATAATACAGTGATCGCAGGCAGATGTACACATCAATGGTTGGTCACTTCAACATGACAGGAAACAACCATCATGTTCCACATTGAAACAGGCCCCAAAAATTAATGTGAGCAGGTCAATACGCAATCAGCCTGAATGGTCTAATCATTCACATAATAAGGCAACAAATGTGGGCCAATGTGGGGTGTAATCAATGACAGAAGCATGTCACATATGTGGCATTAGGGCAGAAAAATGTGTTGCAAAAACAGGAGAATTGAAACAATCAGCCTGAATGAACACTGAAAAATTCAGTACAATGTTGTAGCAAGATGACAGTTCAAGGGCAACTGAAGTAATGTGGCGCTAATTGGCTACTGTGGGCATAAGGGATACTGTCATACCCAAATCCAAGGCCGGTGAATGTTTTGGAGGAAGCACATGGGAGACCCATACCACTCAGGAGTACACACCCTCACCTGGCACTGAATCAGAACCCGTCACCCAAACAACATATACATGGATTACACACAATTGCATGGGCACTCACCAGACAATGCGCCGTAATCTGGTAGGTCTCCAACGTCTTGGGTCTGTTCCTCTGTGACGAAGGTTCCAGCAACAGACTCATGTTCAGTGAGTTGGTTGTCCTCTGGTGGAGATCCACCGACAGTCACCAGAGTAGAGGCATGATTTGTGGACAGCTTGTTCTTTACTCTGCATTTCAGGTCATTCCACCGCTTGTAGCAATCATCAGCTGTGCGCCTCACAAATCCAAGGGCACTAATCTGGTCCGCGATGGTCTGCCAATGTGCCCTACGTTGACCAGGTGTGGTCATGCACCCTGCAGTCACCACCGTTTCGCGGCTATGTGCCGACACATAAGCCACAAGTGCATCAAGTTCGGCGTCATTAAAGCTAGGCTTCCTTGACGTGCCGGAGTGTGTAGCCGTGTCTGGGGTTTCAGCCTGTAGTGCCAAAGCACCCTTCTTCTTTTTCAAAGGTGGTGTGGATCCTGAGTGGCTTACGCCACTCTGGTAGTAGGGGCAGAAGTGCAGGTGGACTGGGTACTAGAAGTGTGCGAATGTACAATGACCATATGTCTTGGTGCAGGCATTGGCTGCAGGGTGACATTGGCAGGGCCAACGTCGGTTTGATGGACCTGGACCGTCACTGTCCCGGCTGCGAGACACAGAGCTAGGGTGGATAGAGCTGCAGCTGCCCCTGCAGCCTCCCCACCCTGCCTACTTGGGGCAGCAAATGACATTGCTGTCCCAGATCCACGTGGCCAGGTGACAGCAACTTGCACCGCCACACGTGGCTTAGACTTGCTGACCTGAAAGTCAGCCTGGGAGTCATCCTGTGCCGGTTCAGGTGCCAATATGGGCCAGTCCAACAAGGGCTGAGCTGGGATGGTGTCAGCTACGTTTCCCACAACCATGGGGGGCACGGGTGTCTCTGATTGGTCCTCCACACACGGGGGTCTAGGGGCAACCTGAAAATCCTGGCCATGTCCCCTACCGCGTCCACCATGCCCACCTTTTGGTGGTCGGCCACCTTTGCCTCCCTTACTGCTTGATCGCCTCCCAACCATGGCACTGATGTTGTTGTGCGTATGGGATTTGCAGTAAACAATTGTCCTGGGCAATTGGGGTGAAAGGGGTAGGGTACTAGATGGAATTCGTACCCTGGTGCTCTAGCAAGGCTGTATCTGACCCCTGGGGGAAGACGACAGGTCACGCAATGCACAGGCACCCCAAAAACAAAAGCACACGTGTGCGCAACCCCTGGTAGACCACGTGCGTGGAAAAATAAACCCGCACTACGCTGTGGCACCCAGAAACACAAAAATAAGCGTACGTGTTTTGCACGCAGCCTACAATGACCTCTGAAGTGGTACGCGACACACGGGGGCAACCACAGTTGGAAAAAATGTGCACGACACACCGTCTGCCTTGTAAAAGAACATGAAAATGACATGCGCGTGCGCGTAGGCAACACCCCTGCCAAAAGAAGAAAAGAACGCAGTCTGAGGAAACATGGTGTACGAACTGGAAACGTTGTGAAGTAATCACGTGTGAATCGACAAGAAGTACAAGATACACCCGCTCGCTCTCCACAATAAGCACGTACAAGGAAATAGCTTGATACTCGTACCTTTTAAGACAGCCCACACGTGAAACATCACTTACGCGCTTACGCACTAAGGCCCTTTCCTCCAATAGCACGGTGACGTGCAGTTTTCTCATGTGCTGATTCACTATGCACCCATGTTGTGGGCAACGCCTGCGTGCCTAACGTCACTGACGTGCTTACATGCTAAGGCCCTTTCCTCGAATTACACGCTGACGTGCAATTTTTTCATGTGCCAAATCACTCCGTATCAAGCTGGCCACGTGAATACACACGGAAGACCACAATCCTGCCCAAAAGGCCATATTCATGCCCCGCAGCACGCTCCCACCTGCCATCTGCTGCTGCCTGACTGCCTGCTGCCCACGTACCCTGCTATTTGCTGCCTGCACGTCAGCCAGGGGTGCAGTTGCTGTGACCACCCCTGCTGGAACTGAAGACTCCTGACTGGGATACCATCGCTCCACAGCCCAGCCCCAGGACCCAGTTGCCCACCCACACCTGCCTCTGGAGTTGCCATGTCGGGCACAACACCATCTGACACCACTGGCAACCCCCAGCCAGAGAGGCAGAGGGCCACCAGCTTCAGTGCCAGGGAAGTTGGTGTCCTGGTGGAGCAAGTCCTGGGGCAGTATGATGCCCTCTTTGGAAGTTTGCGCGCTGACAATGAAGGACGGACCAGGATCTGGATGGACATCGTGACTGCCATCAACGAGGAGGGGGTGGTAGTCCGCGACATCAAACATGTCTGGAAGCGCTGGGAGGACTTCAGATCAAGGACCCTCGACAAGGCCCAGCGCCTCTTGAAGGCAGCGGATGCCAAGGGGCGCCGGGGCCACCTGTCAGACCACCAAATGAGGGTCCTGGAACGCACACGCCCAGCCCTCCATGTCCAGGTCCTTGAGAGGCAGACCCGTCTGGAGTCGAGCGGTAAGTGTACATGCATACTGATTGGACGCTGTGCGTGTTGTGGTGTGCCACTAGTGTGCAGGTTGCACATGTGTATTTGTAGGGCCATGTATGGATGTGTATGTACAGGGGCGTGAGGCTGACACATGTGAGTCCTCTCATGTGTGAGACACATGGATGGTGTATGTGTTGGTAAGCATGCAGGACAAATGCAGGTGTGGGAGCCCACATTTTTGAATTACTGTGTATGTATGTTGGCATGGTTTTGGTTTCACACATGGATGGTGGTTCCAGCTGCATGTATCTGCACTGTGTACATGTGCATGTGTGTGTATTTGACAAGTGTGCAACTGTGATGCAACATGGATGCATGTGACACTGACGTGTAGAAGGCTGAATGGCAGATGTGACATGGATGGCGTTCTCATCACTGCGACAGTTGGTGGAGATGTACACATGCATGCAAGTTTGGTGGACTGTGTGCATGTGTTGTGTACTCCCCGTGTTTCATGTGACATCAGGCTCACCTTCGGCTGCTCGTGCTGTTGTTTGTGTATGGATGGTGCTGCCTGGTGGAATAATGCTGTTGAATTGCTCATGTGTGTGAGTTGAAATGACATGTGTGTTGCGGAGTGTGATGCCATGTCTGAAGTACTCATGTACAACTGTCATGTGTGTATCAGTCCATTGTCCTGTGCCCTGATGCCTGTGTTCTATCTCTCCCTGTCTGCAGCGTCAACTGATGAAGAGGGCGGAGAGGGTGCTGTGGAGCAGAGCGGCAGGGATCGCACCACCAGCTGGAGACGCAAGGCCCGGCTCCCCTCCCAGGTTGCCATCTTGTCGGGGAGTGAGCAGTCTGGTGCCGCGTCCCAGGCCACAGCTGCCGAGGGTAGGTCCAAGAGGCGGAGGTTGGAGGTGGCCTCCTCGGCAGCAGAAGGGGCAGCTGAGACCCCACAGGGTCCGATGGAGGAAGGTGGCACGGAGTCATCCAGGTTGGTTGGGGGTTTGGTGGAGGAGGAGGCCGTGCAAGGGACACACATGGGGTCTGCAGGTGGGGATTCCACTGGTGCTAGTGGTGTAGTGCAGGGGCAGGGTCAGGAGGCAAAACAGGCCACCGCAGAGGTGCCTGTGTGTAATCCTGTCCCCGATCCTGTGACTGCATCATCCCGCACCAGCAGGGATGCCTACGTCCAGACCCGTTTTCAGGGAGGGGTCCGCTTACAACAACTGGCCTTCCTCTCCCTGCGGACGTGGCTCTCCGGGACCGGGTTGAGCCTGTCCTGAGTGGGATGCATCAACGGGGCATGCGAGGTGACCTGCAGTGTTTTCGTGAAGACACTGCACATCATCTCGAATGCATCGTTGACTGCGTTGACCTACTGGGACTGGTCACCAGGGCTGGATTCCTCCATTTGCTGGACCTTGTTCTGACCCCCTCCTCACCTGAACACCCTACGCGCCAGTCGTCCTCCATGCCATCTTCCCACCCATGTATCACCTGGGTACCCTGTGGAGATGCCTCTGACCCAGCAGCCAGGCTAGTGGGGGACACATCCCTGCCACAGTCGGGAGTCAGACGTCCAGCAGGGGTGGCCACCATGATAACTGCACCCCGGCCAGAGGAGGACGTGCAGGGAGCAAGAGCAGGGGCACAGGCACAGGCACAGCAGCAGCAGCAACAGGTGGGAGCCATGATGGCTCAGGGCCATCGACATCGGAGGGGCAGGCATCGGCCAGAGGGCAGGAGGACCCAGGATTACAAGTGTCTTCCCTGTGGCAGCGGTTGGGCCACGCCATAGATGCGGAGCGGCAGCGGGCGGAAGAGGCACGGCTCACAATGGTCAGGGCGGAGAACTCCATGCGGAGGGCACTGAGGCGGGCCGAGTGCCTCTAGGCAATTCGCAGGGAGTTGGAGGTCAACATGTCATCGTCCCGGTGAACCCTCAGGGCCATGGAAGAGGACCGCCTCCAGGACATTGAGTGGGAGTTTGATGATGCCCTGGCCCGGGACATCGAAAAGTGAGCCGTCGGACTAGCCCGCTGCCATTGTAAATAGTTTTTAGTGTTAGGTTTTATTTTCATTTTCCTTTGATTTGGGGTGATTGGACTATGCCCCACACATTTGTATATAGTTTTTTCATAGGTAGTTTGTTAGGTAGGCTTCATTTCTTTTGTTGGGCTTATGGACCCTTGACAATGGATTGTACATAGTTGGACTATGGATTAACGTGTACTTTTTCTTTGGATTTCACCATGGATTAATGGATTTTATTTTTTACGTTTCCTTTGGATTTGCTTTGGTGGAGGGAGAGTTTGGACTATTTTTCTTTTGGATTCCTTTGGATTGGTTATACTTTTCATTTACTCATCTTTTGGACATGCTTTTCATTTCATGTTTGCTATTTTTTTATGCTTTCATTTCATTGCTTTATTTTTGTCCATAATACATTTTGATATTTTACTTCCATGTGTGTGATTGGCTCATTGGGTTCATTCATGTGAAAATGTGGGTTTACGCAATCAATGCCAACCAGTGTGTGTGTGTGACAGACATGTGTTGATGTACATAGTTGACTTTTGGTTTGTGTCTTGAGATAGGCATGTCAGTGTGGGGTGGATTGGGAAATCATTGCATCTCAAGACTGGGGTGGCGTGCTGTGGTATTTTGGTGTAGAAGTGGGCCATGATTGTGCATCTTTATGTCATGTAGGGGGGGACATGAGTGGGGGCCTGCTGGCAGGTGCCCCTCAATGCTGGGGGGTGGGGGTGCATGGGGACAGGAGTGGGGGCCTGCTGGCAGGTGCCCCTCACTGCTGGAGGGTGGGGGTGCAGGGGGACATGAGTGGGACATGAGTGGGGGCTTGCTGGCAGGTGCCCCTCACTGCTGGGGGTGGGGGTACAGGGGGACATGAGTGGGGGCCTGCTGGCAGGTGCCCCTCACTGCTGGGGGGTGGGGGTTCAGGGGGACATGAGTGGGAAATGAGTGGGGGCCTGATGGCAGGTGCCCCTCAATGCTGGGGGTGAGGGTGCAGGGGGACATGAGTGGGATATGAGTGGGGGCCTGCTGGCAGGTGCCCCTCACTGCTGGGGGGTGGGCATTCAGGGGGACATGAGTGGGGGCCTGCTGGCAGGTGCCCCTCAATGCTGGGTGGGTGGGGTGCAGGGAGACATGTGTGGGACATGACTGGGGGCCTGCTGGCAGGTGCTCCTCAATGCTGGGTGGGTGGGGAAGCAGGGGGACATGAGTTGGTGATCATTAGTGCAAGGTGACATGTGGCCTGGCTGGGGGGCATGCCCATGGTGGATGGGCTGCCTGTGGGACATGACCAGGGGTGCAGGGTAGTCCCCTGTGGTGTGGGCTGCCTTCAGGGCCCGTGGTCGGGGTTGAGGGCACACCTGGGAGGACCCAATTCATGTGTGGGACTTCCCACGCACCCCACTGGATAAACGTACCCCGCTCTGACTGCGAAATTGCATGTGAAATTTCCCACGCACCCCCGAAATACACATACCCCGCTCACACAGGGCCTACCGCGTGTGAAACTCCATGCGTACCACCCAAATACACGTACTCTTCTCGCACAGCCCAATCGCGTGTGAAACTCCCCGTGAACTACAGTAATAAACGTACCCTGCTCGCACAGGGCCAATCACGTGTGAAACTTCCTGTGCACCCCCGTAATACATGTACCCCGCTCGCACAGGGCCTATCACAAGTGAAACTTCCTGTGCACCCCCGAAATACACGTACCCCACTCGCACAGGGCCTACCGTGTGTGAAACTCCCTGCGTACCATGCAAATACACGTACCTTGCTCGCACAGGCCCAATCGCGTGTGAAACTCCACGCGAACCCCAGTAATACACGTACTCCACTCGCACAGGGCCAATCATGTGTGAAAATTCCTGTGCACCCCGGAAATCCACGTACCCCGCTTGCACAGGGCCTACCGCGTGTGAAACTTCCTGTGCACCCCCGTAATACATGTACCCCACTCACACAGGGCCAATTGCGAGTGAAACTTCCCGTGCACCCCCGAAATACACGTACCCCGCTTGCACTGGGCCGACGGCGTGTGAAACTCCCTGCGTACCACCCAAATACACGTACCCTGCTCGCACACGTCCAATCGCGTGTGAAACTTCCCGCGCACCCTCGAAATATACATAGCCCGCTTGCACAGGGCCAATCGCGAGTGAAACTTCCCGCGCACCCCTGAAATAAACGTGCCCCGCTCGCACAGGGCTTACCGCGTGTGAAACTCTCCACGTACCACCCAAATACACATACCCTGCTCGCACAGGCCCAATCACGTGTGTAACTCCCGGCGAACCCCAGTAATACACGTACCCTGCTCGCACAGGGCTAATCGCGTGTGAAACTTCCCGTGCACCCCCAAAATACACGTACCCCACTCGCAAAGGGCCAATCGCGAGTGAAACTTCCTGCGCACCCCCGAAATAAATGTACCCCGCTCGCACAGGGCCTACCCTGTGTGAAACTCCCTGCGTACCACCCAAATACACATACCCTGCTCGCACAGGCCCAATCGCGTGTGAAACTCCCTGCGAACCCCAGTAATACACGTACCCCGCTCGCACAGGGCCAATCGCTTGTGAAACTTCCTGTGCACCCACGAAATATACGTACCCCGCTCGCACAGGGCCAATCGCGAGTGAAACGTCCCGCGCACCCCCAAAATACACGTGCCACGCTCGCAAAGGCCCAATAGCGTGTGAAACTCCCCGTGAATCCCAGTAATACACATACCCTTCTCGCACAGGGCCAATCGCGTGTGAAACTTCCCACGCACCCCCGAAATCCACGTACCCCGCTCGCACAGGGCCTACCGCGTGTGAAACTTCCCGTGCACCCCCAAAATACATGTACCATGCTCGCACAGGGCCAATCGCGAGTGAAACTTCCTGCGCACCCCCGAAATACACGTACCCCGCTCGCACAGGGCCTATCGCGTGTGAAACTCCCCTCGTACCACCCAAATACATGTACCCTGCTCGCACAGGCCCAATCGCGGGTGAAACTCCCCGCGAACCCCAGTAATACACGTACCCTGCTCGCACAGGGCTAATCGCGTGTGAAACTTCCCGTGCACCACCAAAATACACGTACCCCACTCGCAAAGGGCCAATCGCGAGTGAAACTTCCTGCGCACCCTCGAAATAAATGTACCCCGCTCGCACAGGGCCTACCGCGTGTGAATTTTCCCGTGCACCCCCGAAATCCACATACCCCGCTCGCACAGGGCCTACCGCGTGTGAAACTTCCCGTGCACCCCCAAAATACATGTACCATGCTCGCACAGGGCCAATCGCGAGTGAAACTTCCTGTGCACCCCCGAAATACACGTACCCCGCTCGCACAGGGCCTACCGCGTGTGAAACTTCCTGTGCACCCCCAAAATACATGTACCATGCTCGCACAGGGCCAATCGCGAGTGAAACTTCCTGCGCACCCCCGAAATACACGTACCCCGCTCGCACAGGGCCTACCGTGTGTGAAACTCCCCTCGTACCACCCAAATACACGTACCCTGCTCGCACAGGCCCAATCGCGGGTGAAACTCCCCGCGAACCCCAGTAATACACGTACCTCGCTCGCACAGGGCCAATCACGTGTGAAACTTCCCACGCACCCCCGAAATCCACGTACCACGCTTGCACAGGGCCTACCGCATGTGAAACTTCCCGCGCACTCCCGAAATACACGTACCCCACTCGCACAGGGCCTACCGTGTGCGAAACTCCCCGCGTACCCCCCAAATACACGTACCCTGCTCGCACAGGGCCAATCGCGTGTGAAACTCCCCGCGAACCCCAGTAATACACGTACCCCGCTCGCACAGGCCCTACCGCGTGTGAAACTCCCCACGAGCCCCAGTAATATACGTACCCCGCTCGCACATGCCCTACCGCGTGTGATAATTCCAGCGCACCCCAGGAATATACGTCCCCGCTCGGCGTTTGCTGTCTAGTGGCCCTGCAAGCTGGTCCAGGGTTAGCGGAGCCCTTTGCGCAGGATTGGGGATTTTGATGGCTTTTCCTTGCATGAGGGGCGTTCTTGGGGGCGTAACTGGCACTGCGGGATGTTCTCTGCGCCAGGTCTCTTTTTGACTTGGGAATTCCATGAATACGCAGTGCACCAGAATGCTGTTTAGCGCACACAGCTGGCGCACTCTGGCGCACGATCCCTCTCTGCGCTGCTCACGTGCGGGACCTCTACGCTGAATTCTATGAATTACCCCGATAATTAAAAT
Source organism: Ambystoma mexicanum (assembly GCF_040938575.1). Lineage (NCBI taxonomy): Eukaryota > Metazoa > Chordata > Amphibia > Caudata > Ambystomatidae > Ambystoma > Ambystoma mexicanum. The sequence goes on along the minus strand of NC_090925.1, from coordinate 609,350,210 downwards.
AAATTAAACTATATACCCCAAGAAAAAATTTAGAGGTGAATCCACCACATTACCTCCAAAATTCGGCAAATTTACTGTGTATTACTACTGCTCATGGAACATCCACCAAAAATCCCTATGGAGTTCTATGGGCTCCGAAATAGGGGATTTATACACAATACAAGCACGTGTAACCCTGTCATAATGCAACAGGGTCAAGTGGTGGTAATGGTAAAAGAGTTCAGTAGTGAATTGGCGGGCCTACTGCTGAATTGCAGCCACACTCGCAAGGAACCCCAGTTTCTTTTAAGAAAGGAAGAGGGGAAACTCCCAGTCATTCTCGTTAGGGCAGGCAGGTGTCTTTCTAGGCAAGTCAAATACACAAACAACATTGTACAGTGCTTCAAGGGGGCGAATGTAGGGACTGCTTGATCAAAGGTGTGCATCCATGCGAAAATAGCTTTCTAATAGCTTCCCTTTGCATTAACACTTTATTTCAAAGCAAGCTTTATTTGGTGTGTCTCCCTTGCTTTCAATATACTCGGCAATAACAATATTTGTTAAGACATTAAAAATCAAGCATTGCATAACCGAGTCAGTGGTCTCCCTATTTCACATTCATCCATGTTTATAAAGACTTGGAGTACAATGTCTATTAAACGAAAGCTCCAACTGCATTATTTACCAGTAGAGATGATCTCTGAGTCAGAAATAGACTTTGCCTAATTACCAACAATGCATTTTGTATAAATACTGACATTTTATATAATGCAGGCTTTAGGCTTTTTTCTATTTATTTTTCTCTTTCTTCATTGTTTTCTTACTTTCTTTCTCACTTTTTAATTGTCTACCCATGTTTCTGCTTAGTCCTTTATAATTTTGAAATGTACAGCAATTGCCACATAACAAATACAATGTTGTTCCCATTAAAACACTAAATTAACTTAGACCAAAGTCTAGGAAAGAACAGTAACAATGCAACCGCAACCATCTTCATATCAGTTTTAAAATACAGCAAATTAAACACCATGATCAGTTTAACGGCAGAGGACAATCATGTAAGTACTATCAAGTATATGACAAACATTAGACAGACAAAACAATGAGTCCTTCTTTTTAATGACTTACGTTGCCCCGATTTGTATTGTTCTTTTTCCTTATTTGCAGTTCCATTTTGTCCTTTACACGCTCTTTGGGAAGGGGAGGATACCCATTGTAACCATAGTCCAATATCCTTTCTTTACTGCCACCCTATTTTCAAAAAGGTTTTCTGGGACCGCATTTGAACAGGTGGTGTTTTACAGGAAAACAAACTCATTTATACCATCAGCATTAAGTGACCTAAAAGGATCTCACCCCTCTGAGAGTCAATACAAGTTCCAGCATATACCCAATAAATTAGTCAATAATGACATTAAATATGGATTCCCTTAGTTATCCAGTGCAAAGAGGGTAACATAATAGTGATGTTTACGATACTAATGACTGGCTCTGAAAATAGTACACTACTCTTCCCCGATTTTCTGACAAGATTAACACATCCTCGTGTATCCTTTCGAACCAAATAACTAAGAGCTGGCACTATGCCATCTGCATTTCCAGCTTTCAAACCTGATCCATTGACGTAGGGTTGCGCTGCGTAGGACATCCCTGAATTGGGATTGGGTGTATGGCACCTCCCACTCTCAACCAACCGAGCCAATCAGTCTGGGAAGGCTGCATCGTATCCCCCTAAAACAAACACACAGCACAAACACACAACACAAACACACACACACATGCACACTTGGTGGCCAAAATGTGTACATCTCTAAATGGCATTTGCTTGTGTTTACGGCACCCGAAATACTGGACACTTTCAAGATGTTGAAGGAAATCCATCCGGCACTGCAAATGTCTATCACCAAGAGAAGATACACTGTCTCCCTTCCTGTCAGCCAACTCTCTGTTATCCAATCATTGAAGTAGGCAGTGTTAAGGAGTATTCTCCAGAATGGCTCATTTCCCTTACCTACTGAGAACCTCAGCAGCTTTGCATGATTTCTAGGATTTCTTTCTTTCACCTGATAAGAGTGTGAGCCTTTTTTCCCCACTCTTACATGTGTTTTGCTGTGTGTGTTTAACATTTTTGTGTTCATAGACTGTGGAGTCTCACCTACTCCATAGGCATCATCTTTGTACTGTGTGTTACACAGCACCTTCAGTGCAGTGACACAGGTTTGTCTTTTTAGACTTCCCAACTCAGACTCCATTTTCTGGGACTGACTACTGTCTCCCAGAACATGTAAAGTTGCCATTGACTTTATTAGTCTTTTTAAAACCACAAACCCAATACAAACTATCTTACATAGAGTACTGGAAAGGGTTCATAGTTATCCCTTTTTGTCTGTCTCTCATGGAACATTGTTTCGTTCCCTTTTCATTAAGATTTGGCTGGTGGCAGTGGTATCTACCCTATTTTCCCTACTGTGGTTATTTTAAATAGCCTTGGTATTGTTTTAGGCTACCTTAGTAGCCTCAAACTTATATCCGCTCGACCACATTTACTTTTATTTGGTTCCGGCTGGGTTTATTCACCATTTCTTTTTAAAGGTCTTTCTCGTGTTTTACTCTGCGCGCCAAACCAGATTTAGTCCCTTTGTTCGCTGACCTTTGGCAGGTTTCTGCACAGAAGCCCTCCTTAGGCACCTGAAAGTCTGGGTAGGCAGGATGTGAGGGGGTTTAGGACCCCTGCCATGGGTTCCCTTGGTAACCCAATGTAAAAGCAAGAGAAAATATCGAGGCTGAGTACCACAAAAGGAAATACACCAAACACAGGCTTATAAATATTCACAGATCTTTATTCTACTGCGCAGTTACAAAGAACAATATCAGATAGCTATCTGGCCCTCAGTACATCACAGTGAGTACCAGCCCTTCAGTGTGAGGAGTGAGAAGTACTGGACATCTGGACATTCGTACATTTATACAATTTCAGTAATAATGTCCAGCCCCTCTGCAAGTTAATAATCTGTGGTCTAGAGTTTGTGCCGAGTTCACTTATGGCTTATACGACAATATGCACACGGATTAAATTTGGTTTATATTCAAACAGGTTATAATGGCAACGTGTATTTCCAGATTTAGCAGTAAGCCTTAGCACATATCCCTTCACAATGCAGTTCAGCCAGTGTCACCGCTCGACATTTGCTTTATATTGTCTTCGATGTATGTTCGTGGATGAGGCTTGTTGGTGCAGACAATCCTAAAACCACAAGTCATGTATGGAACAAGGTCTCTTTACCCAGTCTAAACATTCGGCCCGCGGACACTCTAACCATAAACTAGGTGCAGAGGGTCGGGAAGGCTCGGTTACAAGTTGGAAACACAGTCCACCATTTTAGAACACAGAATTACATATGAAGAGAAATAGAAATGGCTGATGATCCTAAAATGGCGGTGAAGTCGATCTAAAATTGGAACTTTGCAAAGCGGTTTTTCTTTGCAGAGTGACTGGGCTTAGGCCAATATATATTAGAAAGGAGGCAAAATATGATTTCCCATTTATAAAACGCTCCTTTTGGCCTAAGCCAGGCGCAAAACTACTTCTAGTCACTTTACGAGTAACTCCACGTCTCAATGTCCATACACCCTGAATAACAATCATCAGAGATATCGATCGCCATAAGGTCTGAAATAGAAATTTCTTTCAACACAAATTCATTTGTCATTCTCTCCGGGGTGCGTACCTTGTGTCCTACTGTTCCCATCGTCTGTGCCCAACATCCTCCTAACACCGAACATATGCCAGGAAGACACTGTATACAGCAACAAAAAAACAACAGCATACCCAAGATGATCAGCAAGACTGAAAGTAGCTTCCATCCCCAAGATCATAAGAAGTCCCAGAACCAAGCACTAAAATCCAGTTTCCCTCGGGAACATGCACCTTTGAACTAAGGACATGCAGATTTTGGTTGGGGAGGAATCTGGCACAAAAGCGCAACAAGCGGACCCCACTAATTTACATACTGCACCACGCTCAGCCAAGATGACGTCTAATGCCATCCGGTTCTGAAGTGCCACTAACCTCATCGCTTTCTGTTCTAAAGTCATGTTATGGAGTATGTCAGTGGTCCAGTTTATGTTCCTCTCCAGTACTCTCGGTAGTCTTCTGATAAACTCAGAGTTTAATATTTGCCCTCAAAATGGTACAAAGGATTTCGCTACGTCACCCAGAACTTGTGCTGAAGTATCGCTATTCTCGTCCCACCTTGGACGAGCCTTAGAGATTTCTATGGTGTTTGTTATGAATACCCCAGGCAACAGAATTCCTAAATAACAGGTTGCCTGTGAAACCATAGGTAGCCATGGGAAAGCTTAATTACCGCAAACAAAGTAGACAGGTTTGCCTACATACAAAGGTCTGTCCTCACTGGTCAAGTTCGCAACATTGGTGCAACCCTTGAAATCACCCATTGACTGAGTACCATTCCTCTGTATGCAGAAAGAAACTGAATCGGGGCTGTGGTTAACATTATAGGAAGGTGGCGTGGCATCCCTATTGCCTATAGGAGCCATCTTGAAAACGATCAAAAGATTGAAAAGGACAAGATTGTCTATCAGAAGGCCTAATAGAAGCAACATTAAGCTTGCTTCTATTTGCAAAGAGTAAGCATCCCAGGGGCGTTAGAACTCATTTCTCAAAATCATTCAAATTAGTTCCATCTAATTTCCCCGAGATGCTGTTGTTCCATCGGCCAAAGAATAGTGCCCTTAAAGAAGCATAGCAAAGGTAAAGGATGAATATTCCAGCCCAACCCCTTGTCTCCATGTTGCGGTAAATGCGAGCAGACTCAACAATTAGATTTGTTAAAAATGGCATGTGTGGCATTCATTATGAGTAATAAAGTGTTATTGTCGTAACTCTGTCTGTGCTGAGAGTCTCTAGGAGATCGAGTGTGCAGATGCACGAAAGGTGTAGAAACATTAGGTACATTTTCTGTAGGCAAAAGAATTTCAAGCGGATGTACTTCTTCCAAATACTAAAATCATAAGGCAATTACTATTGTGAAGCTGGTTAACATAATCATAAAACAACAATACGTTTTTAGAGATCACGCATTCAATTGTTCATTGTTTTCGATTTGGCACACAGTCACTTATTTGTTCTCTACGAGTGAGAGCGATTGCAGGCATTGTTTCTTCAAACGAAATACTCCAGAGTTTATTTGCTGGCGATCTCCTGATCGTGCATTTTCTTAGTCCTTCCCTAACCCTAGCCAACAGAATTCATTACGTGCAAAAGAACAGGGCCAAAAGACAAGCCCTACAATGATTTCTTTTAATGTGGCACAGCCGAGCCGTGCAGTAAGTCTAGCTCTGTGGACCAGATCGTACCTTGTGACTCCTGGTATTGCGTGATCTGCGAACAATGTGTCGTTGCTTCCTGATAGAAGTGTTGGATTTGCAACAGACCCTGACAATGGTGAAAAAGGATCTGTGGGAGAGTGTGGAGAGAAAGCGGCTGTTTCCCCAGGCCCCACAGTCTCAGGGAGAGTCTCCAAAGCACTCTCGATGCTGCTCAATGCTGCGTGATTGCTGGGAGCAGTGCAGGTAGGAATTTCTGTATCTTCTGTATCATGTGGCAAAGGGAAGGGAATCCTCTTGACATGCAAAGCGTGGATCCAGTGCTTTCGTCCTGTCACTCGTATGGCTGTCTGTGTGGCCAATAGAACCTGATGAGGGCCCCTCCAATGCAGTGCGAGACAGGATGCTCTTTCGAATGATATGATCAGCACCCTGCTACCAGGCCGCATGCTGTGACCTGGGCCCTCGTGCTTGACTGGGAGGGCTTCTCGCACCTGTTGATAAATCAAATACAGATATTTAGTTAACCGGTCACAGTAATCGGAAAGAAGTACATGTTCAATGTCTCGCAAGGATTTAGGCTTAGGCACGTTCCAAATGTTAGCTGGTCTCCCCAAAACCACCTCAAAAGGGAAGAGCCCAGTCCTAGTCTGTGGGGTTGTTCTCATTGATAACACGATCAGTAAGGCGTCCGGCCATTTCAGTTTGGTGCCGGCACACGTCTTAGCGAGTTTGTTTTTTATGATTCCGTTGTGTCTCTCTACCAAACCAGCACTTTGAGCATGTCTAGCCGAATGGAACTGTTTATCGATCTGTAATCCTGTGCATATCTGCAGAATTACAGCAGCAATAAAATGTACACCATTGTCCGACCAGATGACTCTTGGCAAACCAAACCTAGGAAAATATTCCTTAAGCATGGTTTTCGCCGTTGTCATTGCTGTGGCATCTTTAACAGGAAAGGCTTCAACCCATTTACTAAAGGCACAGATAACAACCAAGACATACCTGTAATTATTGCAATGCCCCATTTCAATAAAATCAAAGTGGATGACCTCAAAGGGGAAAGAAGGATGACCAAAACTACCCCTTGGTGTCGAAGTGCCCTTTCCCATATTATGCTGTAAACAGAGCATACAACTCTGAACAAAACGTTCACCTGTTTTGGAGATTTTATCATTCACCCAGACATTTTGTAACATTTTGGAAACCTTCCTCACACAAATGTGGGTGGGCCCGTGAGCCATTGCGACCATCATTGTAATGTACGCATCTGGCAGCAACCATTTTCCTTCTAACTTGTCCACCCAACACCCGTCATCATCCAATCTTGCCAAACCCTCAGCGCATTGCTTAGATTCTTCTAATGTGGCATCAGCTTGAGTACTCTTTACAGATTTGTTACCCTCATCCATAGTACAAACATTTGTGGCTTTCCTTGAAGTATAAGTTTCTGAATAGAGATCAGTGGCAGTTTGTTTGGCTATCTGGTCAGCGAAAGCATTCCCTTTTCCCACATCATCTATGATTTTCTGATGTGCTGCACATTTCATGATTGCTAACTGAGTGGGGAGTGCAAGCGCTGAGAGTAACCGTACTATCAAGGAGCCATATTGGATATTAGTTCCAGGTGAGGTCAAGAAACTTTGTTCTGCCCAAAGTCTACCGAAGTTGTGAATCACCCCAAAAGCATACTGACTATCAGTATATATATTTACTCTAAGCCCTTTGGAAAGTTCACAAGCTCGAGTCAATGCAATAATCTCTGCGGCCTGCGCAGAGTTATGCGTGATTCTTTTGGTTTCCACAATCGTGCTCAATGTGGTGATTGCATAAGCAGCCGTGGCTGTAACATCCAGAAGTTTGAAACAGGAGCCATCACAAAACAGCTCCCCTTGTGGATTATTCAAAGGATTATCTTTCAGATCGATTCTGCCTTTTGTCTCTTGCTCTGTGGTGTAGAGGCAGTCATGTGACGCTTGGGCACTGCAAGCAGTTCCTTGCGGGAAAGGTAAAAGTTCAGCTGGATTCACGACGCAACACCTCTGAATTTTAATGTGTGGTGCAAACAAGATCAATTCTTATCTCGTTAATCGTGCGGAGGTGAGGTGTTGCGTTTGTGTTCGGTTTAATAGAACATCTACAGAGTGAGGTACCATCAGGGTTAAAGCTCCTAGGACCATACCCTCGCTCTGTTTCACAGACGCAGCAGCAGCAGCGACAGCTCTCAAACATCTTGGCAAAGCGCATGCAACAGGATCAAGGGCGGAAGAAAAGTAGCTGCACGGCCTATTCTTCCCTTCATATTCCTGCTTTAATACAGCCAAAGCACATCCATCACGTTCATGCACATACAACACGAAGGCCTTTTCATAATTTGGTGTGCCCAAAACCGGTGCTGAACACAGTGCAGTCTTGAGCAGATCAAACACTTGCTGGTGTTCCAAGTTCTACGGCAATGACAAAGAAATGCCCTTCTTTGTCAAAGCCAACATTGTTTTAATCGTTAACAAGAAGTGCGGGATCCACGATCTACAGTAAGAAGCCATTCCTATCAAGGCTCTGACTTTCTTCTGTGTATTTGGGACAGACATGCTAGAAATTATTTTTATCCATTCAGGTGTCAACCTTCTTCCCTCCTTTGACAGGAGATAGCCTAAATAGGCGACCTCCTGTCGACAATACTGAAACTTTTTGAGTGAAGCTTTGTGTCCATGTTTTGCTAGGTGAATAAGCAACAACACGGTGCCCTCCTTACAGGCACTCTCTGAGTCAGCAGCTAAAAGTAGATCTTCTACGTATTGAAGCAATGTACAAGTGGTATGCAACTCGGGTGTATCAAGCTGTTCTTTCAAAGCCCTACTATAGATGCTCAGACTATCCATGTAACCCTGCGGTGCACGGGTGAATGTAAACAAGCGTCCCCCTAAGGTGAACGCGAACAGGTATCTGCTATCCTTGTGTATAGGAATGCTAAAGAAAGCATTTTTAAGATCTACTACACTAAAGTGCGTAGCAGAAGCCGGAATCATGGTTAGTATTGTCGTCACATCAGTCACAATAGGAAATTGTGGAGCAACAATCTTATTGATGGCACATATATCAATGATGAAACGAAAAGGAATTGCATTATCACCTTTCTTGTACACAGGCAAAATCAGACTATTGCACAAACTACCTGCAATTTCCTCAATTACCCCATGATGTACAAAATCAGAGACTATGCATTTCAAAGCTTGCTCCCCATCAACCGAAATCTTATACTGGGGAATACGTGGCAATTTTACTCCATGTTTCAAAATGATCTTAACAGGCTCAATTTGTAGAACACTGACATAATTGTCATCAATTGCCCACAAACACTCTGGAACATCACTAACTTCCGGCGGCAAAGGTCTAGTCAAGAACTGAGAGACAGAAAGTTGCTCTGGTGAAATCGTCAAACGCACTCCATCCGAAGAACAATGAATTACCACATTTAATCCCTTCAACAGATTCAACCCCAACAAATTCTCTCCACAGTTCGTAGTCAAAGGAAATGGACAGTGGTCCATGAATGGACCCAATGTAATCGGTACCGGCGAAGAAACCGGACAGACTACTGGCGTACCAGAAAACCCTACAGAAAAATTGGTTTGCCCTGACAGTGGAATGTTTGGAACCCTTGAATGGTCAATGGAACACTTCTGTGCTCCTGTATCTATCAGGAATAGATGTTTCCTATTTCCCACTATCATTTCAACGTAGGGACCTTTCTGATTAACAGGAATAGGCATCGGTCCAAACCCTGCTTCAGGCAATCCTAGCGAAACAAAATTTCATCAAAAGGAAGGTCTTCAGAGAAATATGCAGCAGAAGGATGATCAAAAATGTTTCTATTATCCACACTCGGTACCTGATTATCCTGTGAAAAATGTTGCGGATTTTGAGAAAACTGACTTCTACCAGGACCACCTGTCCCAGGGCGGCCTCTGGATCGTCTACCCATGTTACCAAATGCGTTATTCGACCTCTGCTGTAGGGTCAGGCATTGCGCACGCCAATGACCTTCTTGTCTGTAATAAGCACATTGGTTCACATTTACAGGACCCAACGGCACATTTTCCTGTAGAGCATACAGTCCCCTAAATTGTGAAGTACCCCCTCTAGGGCCTCTAACAATTTGTTGTAATAGAACTTTAATTTTCAAGTCTCCCTTCCTCTTTTCGATTCTCTCTTTTTCATTATTGACTCGGTTCTCATAGTACTGAGCCATATGAAACACTTCAGACTGAGACTTAGCTTGCCAAGCGCTCTCAGAAGACATCATAGGCGATTGGATGTCAGGCAACAATCCACACACAAATGTATCTACAAATGGTCGTTTCCCAGACTCTGTGCTCAAATCTTGTCCACTGAAATCTGAAAACACTTATTTGAACCGATTAAAGAATTCAGTAGCACCCTCAGACTTCCCTTGGACACAAGCAGTAAGTTTGTCCCAAATAATCCTTCTTTCAGGAATTATGGTTTTTAATTCCGTGACTATTCTATCAGGCACAGTCAGTATTATCTGTGGCGGTCTCTCGCCAGCTGGCCTTTCTCTATCTAATCTAACTGTATTGACCCTTGTGTCCCCTAACCCTGGTACATCGTCTAGAGTCCTAATCTGTTTTCACAAATCAATGGGTAGTAGCACGGGAATTAACAAATCTATATCACTCAGAGTTAATACTGATGACTGCAAGACAGATTCTATCTCTTTATTGAACCCTGTCGGATTATTTCTAATATCAGGAATGGATTGTTTAATGGTGTTCAATTCCTGTCTCGAGAATGGGATGTGAACAATCTGCGACACATAATGTGCAGGAATGTCATAGGCAGCTGCACCTGTTCCGGCATTAGCTGGAATCTCAGCTTTTGGGACTAATGCCGGCAGAACCTCTCTCATAGGCAACTGAGAGATAGGAAACTCCGAACGCTTACTGAGCAACAGAGCTAAATCGAGTGCTAAAGCAGCTGAAGGAGTGTCAGACGAAAAAGCTCTCTTGTAGAAATTCAATAATTCTGCGGGAAAACAAATCTTTCTTTTTATGCATACATCCTGCAGGTATTCTACCATTACCTGTATCACTTTCCTCTGCATTTCTGGTGTATACTGACTATATGTGTCATATACTTCTGCGGGAGATATCAACATGTCTGAAATCCATCTAATCGCGTCCTTTGTGCAAATACTTGTTTCCTCATTTATCGACTTACAAGGAAGGAACCGCTTCTGTACAAAAATAGTATTGAAACTACTACCATCAATGTCTTCATTCCGTAACCTTTCCAACTCCCTTCTATACTCAAAATCCCTCTCGACGTGCTCCTATACTTTCTCCACAGTATCTCTTGAACATGCAAAAACATTCAGATTCCTCAACCTTTGTGGGAGATCTATATCATCTAATCTGTTCCACATTACACATAAATGAATCCCCAACCGTTCAATAAAAACATTTTTCTCTGGAAAACTTTCTAGATTAGAGAGTGTTAAAAAAACATCAGCTTGTTGACCCCTCTCTGTGCATTGTTTGGCCCATGCAGTCAAATCGTGCTTTGTCTCTTTAGACACAGTATTACGAGTTACAATCTTTGATTCTGCTCCCTTATCAACTACAAGTGGGACAGAACCACTTGGAAGAGATAGAATAGACAAATCCCATGCAATCGGTAACAAAGGTGCTATCACTGGTGCAGAAGACAAATCTACCAAACCCGTAACAGTAGGCAAAGGTGGAGGAGTAGGTGGAGGAGCAACGATAAGAGGAGGAACAACAGCTGGAGGAAGAGGGACATTAGGAGGAACGATAGGAGGAGCAGGAATTACTACGGGAGGAGGAACAACAGCAGGAATAGGTACATTCGGACATGGCACAGTGGCACCAGGCCTTCGTTCATTTAGAAGTTTGTCAATCAACTCATCAGATACATGAAAGTCTTTTAACAGATAGATTTTCTGAATACCTAGTGAAAAAGCCCTATCCATACTCCTAACTGACTCAGACTGTTTATTTTGATCATACAACAATGCTTTTTTGGCATTGGACATGTGACGGCGCGCATGTTTCTCTCTACTTTTAAGTTGCTGCATAGCTTCTTTTTTCCAATTCTGTAAAACGTCAAATGCTGCAGGTCTAGCCTTTTTCTTTAATAATATACACTCTAAATATTCTATACGAGGAATTTCAAAACTACCATTGGTTGGTCACTGAAGTTCGGAAGCATGTCTAGTTTGTCTGTGCCAAATATCATTAAACACTATACTACCAATTCCATGCTTACAGTACATAGTACATGCCGGAGACCCCTCCTGTGGCGCCGGTCAGCTAAATTCAAAGATTGTCTGTCCTTGCGGAATAATGCCCTGAAGCAGGCAGACAATTTCTCAGGCATGTCAGATTCCTGGTCAATAATTGTGCTCGCGAGTACAATACGACAAAACAAATAATCAGGATACTTAAGAATGGGGTCACGACTCACCTAATCAAAGGACAAAGGAGGTTCGATCGGATTACAAAGGACTACAAAGGTCCCATGTGGTTGGTGATTTCGGCAAAACTGCCCACCTCGATATATGGAGCCTCGTCAAGATGCCGTCTCGGACCGTGGGCTCACCGTCCAGGGATCAGGTCATGCAGTAGAGTTGAGGAATTGCTTCTCATCCAAGACAGGGGCTCCCTTTTTCACCGTCCGATCCCGGTCCGATAGCCGCGTCAACCTTCAACAATATGGCATCAATCTTGAGGGTCCCTATTCGGGCGCCATCTGTAAAAGCAAGAGAAAATATCGAGGCTGAGTACCACAAAAGGAAATACACCAAACACGGGCTTATAAAGATTCACAGATCTTTATTCTACTGCGCAGTTACAAAGAACAATATCAGATAGCTATCTGGCCCTCAGTACATCACGGTGAGTACCAGCCCTTCAGTGTGAGGAGTGAGAGGTACTGGACATCTGGACATTCATACATTTATACAATTTCAGTAATAATGTCCAGCCCCTCTGCAAGTTAATAATCTGTGGTCCAGAGTTCGTGCCGAGTTCACTTATGGCTTATACGACAATCTGCACACGGATTACATTTGGTTTATGTTCAAAGAAGTTATAATGGCAAAGTATATTCCCAGATTTAGCAGTAAGCCTTAGAACATATCCCTTCACAATCCAGTTCAGCCAGTGTCCACGCTCAACATTTGCTTTATATTGTCTTCGATGTATGTTCGTGGATGAGGTTTGTTGGAGCAGACAATCCTAAGACCACAAGTCATGTATGGGACAAGGTCTGATTACCCAGTCTAAAAATTCAGCACGCGGACAGTCAAACCATTAACTAGGTGCAGAGGGTCGGGAAGGCTCGGTTAGAAGTTGGAAACACAGTCCACCATTTTAGAACACATAATTACATATGAACAGAAATCAAAATGGAGGATGATCCTAAAATGGCGGTGAAGTCGGACCAAAAAAATTGGAAATTTGCAACGCGTTTTTTCTTCGCAGAGCGACAGGGCTTAGGCCAGTATATATTAGAAAGGAGGCACAATATGATTTCCCGTTTAACACCAAGTCGCACTCCTGTTTGATTGGCTGGGTGACTGTCCCGCCAGGACAGCCATCCTGCTGTGTGATTGACAGCCAGGCTGTGTGAATGGGGGAAAACTGCATAAAAAGCAGGTCTCTGGGACTGAGAAGGCAGAGTCACCACTGGATCGAGAGAACCAAAGAGGAGCTGACAGAAGAGGACCTCTACCACTACTGAACCTCCCGATGAAGCACTGCTCTGGGTCTGAATCTCCAAACATCGACGACAGGGAAGATCTGCAAGGAATCTTCTCCCCTTGAACTGGTGGGAACAACCAGTTCGCCAAACTTGAAGCCAGGCCTCCCTCCTCTGGTCGAATTTGCTGTGCACAGCTACAGTGAACCGGATAGCCAGGAGGATTGGGTTTTAAGGATTGCACCTTTTATTCGTCGTTTTGCTCTGCTGCTGGTATCTTCCCTGGGCAGTGCAGGACCCTCCATTCTTTCTCCTTCTTGTCAGTCTGACAGTCGATTCAGGAACCGTGACCCTGCAGGACCTGCCAGGAACATCTGCCTCAGCTACAGCATTCTTCTGCTCTAAAGGTACTGTGCTAACCCGGTTGTTCATTTCGTCCAGCCGTGGTCAAAGTGTTTGAAATCTCTCGCCAATCCGAGGGCTTGTCCTTCTCTATTCTTTAAAGTAACTTTTCGTTCGACCAACTTCGTTCTGAACTCTTGGCAAAGACTTAACCACGAACTTCATGAACTGTTTGATCCTCTGCAAAGACTTTGGACTTTGACTTTGGCCCAGGACCCTTGATTTGATTTCCTCACTTTAGTTGTCTTTTCTAGATTGCCCTGCTTACTTACTTGTTGGTGCTGCTCAACTTTTGTCTAACTTTGCCTTTCCCTCCCTTTTAAATTACCGCAGTGCCAGTTTTCTCACACTTCATTTTGAGCTTAGCTTGTCCAGAATCTATTGGGTGTGGTGTAGTGTATTAAGATTGTGATTTTTCAACTGCTTGATAATAGTGAAATGTTTTATAACTGATGTATAAATAAATGTATATTCTTTCACTCAGAAACTTGAGTCAGTGTTTGTTTGAATCATACTATTGTCTGTCCTTTGTGTAACTATTGATACTGCTCAATATACTCTTGAGATAAGTCTGGCTACTGATACATTGCTACCACTTTACTGTGTAGTACACACTTGTACCAAAGGTGAATTTGTACTGTCACTTGTAGTCTTAATTGTGTGTGGTGTTCCCAAGGGGTACTGCATATAATTCTGCCCAACAGTGGTGTACAGCAGTGAGGATCAAGTATAGTGATTACACTTAGAGTGCTCCTATTACCTTGGATCAACTAACCACACAGCTAAACATCACTAAAAAGCAATATTAATCATGTATGATGTGGAAAGCTACAGGCAGGAGAACCTCCTTATTTACACTGTTGATTATCTGAAAAATCTGTGTAGGGATAGGAATTTCTCAGTTAAAGGCAAAAAGTCTGAATTGATTGAAAGGTTGTTAGAGAAACAAAGTCTGGAGGATGGGTCTGAAATACCTAACCCCTCAGCAAATGTGAAAATGAGGAGGATGATAATGTGTCTATTATTGATGAGTTAGCTGAGGCAGGTGGGTCCCACTATGTAGGCATCACTGCTCCTCTGCCTGCTCAGCAACCTCAACCTTTGTCCACTGGTACTCCTACAGGTCCTACATTCAGTCCTGAATTTGAATTCATTGCTCTAGAAAAGATGAGGCTTAAATTGGAATTTAAATGTTTAAATGCTCAAACTGAACAAAAAGATCAAGAATTTAAGCTCAGAGAAATGGAGATAAGTAATGTCTTAGAAATGAAAAAATTGTCTTTGGAAAATGCTTCCCTCCCAGAGTCAAGAAATTACAGGGAATCAGTTGCTTCCTTGGCTCTTCTCTATGCTACCCACTGTTGCATCTGATGTTGTGATGGAGTTGGGGGAGGTGGATAGGATGGATTATGAGTGTGTGAAGTTAGCTTTAATTGCTTCTCAGTACCTTAAGAGGTTTAGGACCCTCAAAAAGCATGATGGTACCCCTTGGACTACCTGGGCATGTGAACGTTTGAAAAACTCAGATGGTTGGGTTAAGGGTTACGGGTTACAGAGTAAACACTTATGAAGGTATGAAAAATCTTGTTATGTTGGAGTCAATTTATGATGCCTGCTCTCCTGAGCTCAGACAGCACTTCGCTGATTCTAAGGATTCTAAGGAGATAGATCCAAAGAAGTTAGATAAGGCTGCTGACTTGTGGGCTGCCAACAGGGATACTCACAAGGATTCTGGGGCAACTCAGAAGAAGGATGAGGGAAAGCAGCCAAATAAATATAATATGGAGAAATCAAATACCTCCAATCCAAATAGCAACTTAAGGGTAAACCACAAGGGAAACCAAATCAGGCTAGTGTACCATCTGGACCCAAACCAGATGGAGGTCAGAACAAGCCCCCCATTCATCAAAACATATGGGAAATTTTATATTTGTGGGTCAACTGACCAAGTGAAAGGGGATCCCAAATGTAAAGGTAAACCTTCAGGGGTTCACTCTGTCTCCTTAGCCTTCTCAATAGAGGAAGAAATACCTATGGCAAGTGGACACCTTCACCTACTGGATGATGAAAGCATGAGAGTCTCAGCTAGTGTTTCTTTAGTGTCTGTGGGCTTGTGGGAACAACAGAATTTAGATGTCTATAATTCCATCCCAGATAATACTAAAGATTATTATAAAGATAGTGTTCTTGTGAATGGCCAGGAGACCCCTGCCATCAGAGACACTGGAGCCAGCATAACTGTGGTTGATGAAACATTTTTCAAGATGGAGGATGTTGCTAAGGCACCCAAATGCCTAACCAAGTTAGCTGGAGGTCCAATGTAAACGCTTCCCCAGTTACCAGCTCTCATCCAGTGTAATGATATGACTAACAAGATGTTTGTGTGCATAGTGAAGTGCCTGGGAGAGTCCTGTTGGGTAATGACCTGAACATATTTTTAGTTGTGTCTAGTACCCCCACGCCTCCCATTAAAAGGAAACAGGAGCTCACTAGGCCTGCAAGGGAGAGGACCTTGAGGGTCTCTCCAGAGCAGTTGATAGAGGAAGCTATCACTCCCACTCCACAGGAGTTGCTCACTGCTATTTCTGGAAAGAAAGAGGCAAAGGGAAAACCCAAGACCTCCAAGATAAAGACAGATAGCACCCCTGTGCTACCAACAAGGACATCCCCAAGATTGTCCAAAGACACACCTGTGACTCCTCCACCTGCTGAAGCAGAGTGTGAGGTACAACCCTGTGTGGTTGATCCCGTTTCTGAAGAGTCAGATCTGGAGGAAGACATTGTTTTAGTTGGGGATCTCAACCATGTTGACCATCCTGTGCTGCAGTCTTTACTGGCAGAAGGTGGACCCAACAGGGCAGACTTCAGCAGAGGACAATGAGAGTGTCCTACTCTTGAAGGTCTTCACCTACTTGCAGCTTCTCAGCTCGATAGGCAAGAGCCTGGGAAGCATAGGTTTTACTTGGAAGGTGGCCCCTTCTACAGTGAACTGACTGTGTCTATCCCTGGGGACTGCAAAAAAACGTGTAGTGCCCCTAGCAAATAGAATCCCGTTCCTACAGTTGGCCCATGAGATACCTTTGGCTGGTCAATTGAGTTTCAAAAAGACCAAGGAAAGGCTCTCCTTATAATTCTACTGGCCTAAGATGGGTTCAGAAGTTGACAAATTCAGTAGGAGCTGTCACACTTGCCAAACCTCTGGCAAGAGTGGAGCCAAGAATGTGGCACCCCTGGTGCCTCTCCCAGTGGTGGGAGTTCCTTTTGAGAGGATGGGCATCGACATTGTTGGTCCTCTTGACCCTCCCACATCTTCAGGAAACAGGTTTATCCTGGTTGTAGTATACCATGCTACTAGGTACCCTGAAGCAATACCTATGAGGACTTTTATGGCTCAGGCTGTGGCTAAGGCTCTACTTGGATTTTTTTTTTTACCAGAGATGGGTTTCCTAAGGAAGTGATATGCGACAGGGGATCCAATTGTATGTCCCACTACATGCAAGCCATGTGGAAATACTGTGGTTTCACTTACAAGTTCTCTAAAGCCTACCATCCACAGACAAATGGACTGGTAGAGAGGTTTAATCATACTAGGAAAGGCATGATAGGTGCTTCAGAGGACCCCTTAAACGAAAGTGGGACCTTCTACTGTCATGCCTTCTCTTTGTTTATAGAGAAGTCCCTGAGGAGGGTGTGGGTTACAGTCCCTTTGAACTTATCTATGGCCATCCAGCCAGAGGCCCCTTGGCCCTGATTAAGGAGGGGTTGGTAGTGTTCTTTCCTCAAGCCAGTCAGAGTGACTGACTATGTGATAGATCTCCGGAAGAGAATGTCACACATGATGGCAGAAGCTAGTGATAACTTTAAAGAAGGTCAGGATCTGGTCAAACATGACCAGAAGGACAGCATGGTTGAATGTACTCAAGACCAGCTTGTATTAGTTATGGTGCCAACAAGGGAGAGGGCCTTGCAGGACAAATGGATAGGACCCTTCACGGTTGTGGGCAAACTTGGAGAGGTGAACTATTTGGTGGACTTAGGCAGACCTAAGGAGGCTCCCAGAGTCTTTCACATCATTTAAAGGCATATGTCTTGAGACCATAAGTGGCAGCTTTGCTTCTAGCTTCAACTCAAGAGGAGGAGGAGGAGAATGAACCTCTACCTGACCTACTCAGGGGCCAACCTTTAGATGAGAACATAGAAGGAGTCAATCTCTCTTCTCAACCGACATCTGAACAACAGGAGGAGTGCAACGTTCTCTTAAATCAGTTTGCCTCCCTGTTTTCACTTTCACCAGGCTTGACCCCTTGGGGCCAGCATGATATTCTCACTGGTGACTTTTTACCTGTAAAAAGCAGAGGTTACAGAACATGTGAGATCCCACATCAAAGGAGAGGTCAACAAGATGCTTGGTTTTGGGGTTATAGAGCCCTCTACAAGTCCATGGTCTAGTCCAGTTGTTCCATTACCAAAGGCAGGATCCAAGGAGATTCTGTGTGGACAATAAAGCTCTAAATGCAGTATCACAACTGATGACCATTTTTCCCAAGGAAAGATGAACTGGTGGATAAACTTGATGCAGCCAAGTACCTCAGTACATTTAACCTGATGTCAGGCTATTGGCAAATAGCTCTGACAGACCATGCCAAGAAGAAAACTGCATTCTCAAACCCAGCAGGCCTCTACCAGTTTAGGGTTATGCTTTTAGGATTGGAGAATGCACCTGCAACATTCCAAAGAATGGTCAATCAAGTTCTGAATGAGATGGAGGACTTCTGCATGGCATAACTGGATGACATTGCATTGTTCAGCCCTACCTGGAAAGAACATGTTCATCACTTAGGATATGTTTTGCATGCTCTTGAGCAGGCCCATCTGACCATAAAGGCAAGCAAATGTCAAATTGGTCAGAGCAAAGTGGTCAACCTTGGTCGTGAGGTAGAGGAGGTGAAATAAGGCCATTACCTAGCAAAGTACACGCTGTATTAAAACTGGGCCACCCCTACTAGTCAAACCCAAGTGAGGGCCTTCCTAGGTCACACTGGGCACTACAGGAATTTCATAGAGAACAATGGGTCCATAGCTTATCCTTGGAATGTAATCTCCTCTCCAAAATTCCCTAAAAAGGTTAGCTGGAATGAGGAGTGCACTCAAGCCTTTGAAAACCTGAAGAAAGCCCTTTGTCAAGCTCCAGTCCTAAGAACTCCTGATTATCACCAACCCTTCATTGTGCATACAGATGCATCAAATACAAGTATAGGTGTAGTCCTTAGTCAACTGGATAAGAAAGGTAGGGAGGACCCCATTTGCTTCATCAGTAGGAAACTGAAGGAACCAGAAACAAGGTGGGCAACCATAGAGTGTGAATGTTTTGCTGTGGTGTGGTCTTTGAAGAAGTTTAGACCATACTTGTATGGATCTACTTTTGTGATTCAAACATACCACCAACCCTTGAGATGGTTAATTCAAATGAAAGGGGAAAACCCAAAACTTCTAAAATGGTCAATCTGCCTGCAAGGGCTTGATTTCACCATTGAGCAAAGAGCAGGATGTCACCACCAAAATGCTGATGGTCTCTCTAGGATGTTTATAACCAACTAGAGTGAAGAGAATCAACCAGGAGTGGATTCAACCCTCCTGTCCCTCAGTCTTGGGGGGGCGAGTGTTAGGGAGACTTCTCCAGAATGGCTAATTTCCCTTACCTACTGAGTGCCTCAGCAGCTTTGCTGGATTTCTTTCTTTCATCTGGTAAGAGTGTGAGCGTTTTTTCCCACTCTTACATGTGTTTTGCTGTGTGTGTTTAACATTTTTGTGTTCATAGACTGTGGATTCTCACCTACTCCATAGGCATCATCTTTTTACTGTGTGTTACACAGCACCTTCAGTGCAATGACACATGGTTGTCTTTTTAGACTTCCCAACTCAGACTCCATTCTCTGGGACTGACTACTGTCTCCCAGAACATATAAAGTTTCCATTGACTTTATTAATCTTTTTAAAACCACAGACCCAGTACAAACTATCTTACATAGAGTACTGTAAAGGGTTAATAGTTATCCCTTTTTGTCTGTCTCTCATGGAACATTGTTTCGTTCCCTTTTCATTAGGGTTTGGCTGGTGGCAGTGGTATCTACCGTATTTTTCCTACCGCGTTTATTTTAAATAGCCGTGGTATTGTTTTAGGCTACCTTAGTAGCCTCACACTTAAATCTGCTAGACCACATTTACTTTTATTTGGTTCCGGCTAGGTTTATTTGCCATTTCTTTTTAAAGGTCTTTCTCATGTTTTACTCTGCGCGCCAAACCAGGTTTGGTCCCTTTGTTTGCCGACCTTTGGCAGGCTTCTGCATAGAAGCCCTCCTTAGGTGCCTGAAAGTCTGGGTATGCAGGATGTGAGGGAGGGGTTTTAGGACCCTTGCCATGGGTTCCCTTGATAACCCAAGTCGCACTCCTGTTTGATTGGCTGGGTGATTGTCCCGCCAGGACAGCCACCCTGCTGTGTGATTGACAGCCAGGCTGTTTGAATGGGGGAAAACTGCATAAAAAGCAGGTCTCTGGGACTAAGAAGGCAGAGTCACCACTGGATCAAGAGAACCGAAGAGAAGCTGACAGAAGAGGACCTCTACCACTACTGAACCTCCCGGTGAAGCCCTGCTGCGGGTCCGAATCTCCAAACGTCGACGACAGGGAAGATCTGCAAGTAATCTTCTCCCCTTGAACTGGTGGGAACAACCAGTTCGCCAAACTGCAAGCCAGGCCTCCCTCCTCTGGTCGAATTTGCTGTGCACAGCTACAGTGCACCGGATAGCCAGGGGGATTGGACCCTGCTTGGGTTTTAAGGAGCGCACCTTTTATTTGTCGCTTTGCTTGCTGATGGTTTCTTCGCTGGGTAGTGCAGGACCCTCCAGTCTTCCTCCTTCTTGTCAGTCCGACAGTCGCTTCAGGAACCGTGAGCCTGCAGGACCTGCCGGGAACGTGTGCCTCAGATGCAGCATTCTTCTGCTCTACAGGTACTGTGCTAACCCGGTTGTTCGTTTCGTCCAACCGCGTGAAAGTGTTTGAAATCTTTTGCCAATCCGAGGGATTGTCCTTCTCTATTCTTTAAAGTAAATTTTGTCCCACCAACTTCGTTCTGAACTCTTGGCAAAGACTTAACCGCGAACTACCCTGAACTGTGTGATCCTCTGCAAAGACTTTGGTCCATTGACTTTGGCCCAGGCCCCTTGATTTGATTTCCTCACTGTAGTTCCTTTTTTTCAATATTGCCCTGCTTACTTACTTGTTGGTGCTGCTCAACTTATGCCTAACTTTGTCTTTCCCTCCCTTTTAAATTATTTTGAGCTCAACTTGTCCAGAATCTATTGGGTGTGGTGCAGTGTATAAAGATTGTGATTTTTCAACTGCTTGATAATAGTGAAATGTTTTATAACTGATGTGTAAATAAATGTATATTCTTTTACTCAGAAACCTTGAGTCAGTGTTTGTTTGAATCATAGTAATTGCTGTCCTTTGTGTAACTATTGATACTGCTCCCTTTACTCTTGAGATAAATCTGGCTGCTCAGCCATCACTACAACTTTACTGTGTAGTACAGGCTTGTGCGAAAGCTGAATTTGTACTGTCTCTTGTAGTCTTAATTGTGTGTGGTGTTCCCAAAGGGTACTGCATATAATTCTGCCTAACAGGCAGTGAACTTCATTATCCCAGTGGGGCACCATTGCAAACAGGTAAGACCCTCTGCAGGGAGGAATGCACACCTCTCCGTTGCTCCGACTGACAGGCAATACGCCAATACCCAGTATAGAGGTCAAAGGTGGTTACAATATTTATTTATTTACATAGGAGAACAGTGACTTTGGGAAGCAGTGGGGTGGTATATAAAGAATACGGTACATGGACACAAACAGAAATGCTGACTAGAAGTAAACATGAGTCAGCAGGTTATGGTATGGAGATCGTGTACACGAGAAGGGAGTGTGAGGGTGGACGGCAAAGTGTCAACACTTGCAAAGCACTAAGTTTTGAAACAATGGGCCTCATTACGAGGTGGGCGTTAAGGGTTAACGGGCACCGGTAAGGAGACCGGTGCCGGTAAACCCTTACTGCCCTATTCCGAGGTCCATTAGCGGGTCCCGCTATGGGCGCCTGGTTTTAGCAGGTGCCCTTAGCGGGAGCCGCTAAGGGACCAGGGAGCTAATAACGGGCCCACTATTAGCAGGCCCGTTATTAGCTCCATCCCCATTCCCATTGAGTCCTATGGGGGCTCGAATGGGAATGGGGAATGGTTCTCGGAATGAGGATTTACGGGGTCCTCCAAGGTTGGAATGACACAGTAAGTCCCTATTTCAACAACCTGGACCCAGAATGCGGTAAGGGGATAGCCATGGTGCTGATAGCACCATGGCCACCGCCTACCTCGTAATGAGGCCCAATGTATCTTGAGCTCCTATTATAATTCAAGAAAGTTTGGGAGTGAGCCTTGAATTGATAAAGATTTGCTTTCAAAGCCTGGCAGTATAGTCAGTTCTGGATGAAAAGTTCTACTGCTAGCTGCAGTGCTTGCCGTGGGAATATGTGCTTCCTGATGGAACAGCCTGATTTGCAGTGATGTATGTGGGGTTTTCACTAATCTCTACTTTGTTTGTGATGCGGTTTCATTTGAAGGTCATAAGAAGACTTTGGAAGAACCAGCTGAGCACAATCAAGGAGGAGGCTGTGAGGGATTGGACCATCCGCACAGGAAGAGAGAGAAAATATGTGGGGCCAATCCTGCACATGTTTTCCACGCTCACTGCAGAGCAGAAAAATAGTCATGCACTCTGGGAGGATGCAGTTTACCAGCTCTGCCCTCCCCTGTCATGCGTAGCTGACACCTGACAGCTGCAGGTACATCAAAAGCCTTTGGCTGTGGTGAACCTGATTAGAATTTCAAGGCCCGATGGATTTGCATATCCATTTTCAAACCTTGCTGGTGGTAGCGAATTCTGAAGAATGTTAATTAGCAGGCCTCAGGGAAGGTCTTGGTGCAGGAAGTGACAATGGAGATACAGACGCCAACACCTCTGTGTAAGGCAATGTGTCAACTTGGTACTAACACCCCTCCTTGGTATGAAAGGGCAGTGAATGTCCTGTCTGGAACCACAACTTTCAAAGCACGGAAGTATGTGAATTGTAGGAGACGAAAGTCTGCCTGCAACCCCCTACTTTAATGGAGGCCCATGTTGTGATCAAACGCCGCATAGGGCTCAGTTAATTAGGGGAACACTTTGATGTACAGCAGACAGGTTGATGGGTCAGACTTAGAAGTGTATGTTGTCATCCTTCCCCTGTCTGTTGCCAAATGCTCTGATTCTGGAGACCCAGGAGTGGCTCATTTAAGTTAGGCTTGGCCTACACCAATCCCTGGGTCCCGTTTGGTTTTGAAAGGGGGCTGAGCTCCTCACTGATGTGATCATATGAAGACTTCATAAGGAGAAAGAAGAAGGCCTCATTTGGACCTGAGCTGAAAGTACAGTCTACCTTACATGTTCTGCCAGTGAAGGAAGGCCAGGAGTTCCAAAAGGGAAGCAAGATCCCTCCCCTAAATATCTCCCAGGGAACAGAACTCAGAGGACCCCTCCATCAGCTTCAGAACTGGCACCCACCAGCACACTGCGTGCCCTGCTCAGTTCTGACAGCAAGCTTCCTAGGTGGGAAGTGCAGGAGATTCTCTCGAGAAAGGATAAGGCCGTTACCTGCTAACACCCTACTGAGCTTTGGGCCATCTGCCTTGAAAGGCCACGAGCCCTACAAAGAAGCTAAGAGGAGTGCCACACAAGCATCATCCAGCGGCCATCTTTTTAAGGACAATTTCGAGACAGTCAAGTCCTCGAACTGCATCGGGCTGCACCGCTAACTGTTGTCATGCTGCAGTTGTCAGAGCCACCCGGTATGTCTCAACCAGCATTCCAGATCCGCCAACCAGCACAGAGACAATGATTCTTGGCCCCGAGCCGCCGTGCCGGATAGCCTGCAGATGTCTGTCCAACCTTGCTTCCCGAACTGCCTGCTGCCTGGTACCAGCAGCTGTCTCTCGCAACTAACTCTGTCTCACAGTCTGCGAATGGGCCCTGGAATTGGTGGCAAGCGGTCAGATCAGTTGGAGCCTTTTGCACAGCTTAGTCACCCAACGATTAAAGTATTGATGCAGGCAAAGTTTAGTCACTGCTTGGTAATTGTAATAGTCATGGAGATTCACATGAAGACTATAAAAGGCATGATCAAGGATATCCTGCGCGTCTTATGTCAAGAGAGGGGACTTCCCATGAGCACTCGGGTTAATAAACCTGGGTTGCTGACCAATCTCCAAGCATGGGTAGAAGCAAGTGTGGTTGGAGAGAAGAACTCAGACCCGTGTACCCAAATGGACAAGACCTTCCAGAGGGGGTAAATGATGGGGACAACTGCATGAGCAGTGTTTCTCACCAATCATCCCGCCGGGGGCAAGTGTGGTTTCTCATCATTTACAAGTGTCAGTGAGGACATGGGCTAGTGCAGCATCCCTCAAGTCCCAGGCCTCATTCATCAGAGGGTGTGGAACCATTCCCATGCCCCTGAAAGATGTAACTTCCAAAAAGATTCGAAAGAATGTAAGTTGGACCCCCACCCCTGTCAAACCTCCTTTCAGGATTTAAAGGATGGATTGTAGGCGCAGATGAACTCTGAAGGGGTAGAGTAACCTGTTGCCTACATTAGCAGGGGCCTCAACCAGCATTCCAGATCCACCAACCAGCACAGAGACAACGATTATTGGCCCCAAGCGGTTGCGCCGAACCGCCTGCAGATGTCTGTCCAGCCTTGCTTGCCGAACTGCCTGCCGCCAGGTACCCACAGTTGTCTCCCGGCACTAACTCTGTCTCAAGGGCTGCAAAGTGCCACAGAACTGCCTCGATGCGGTCGAGCAGCAAGAATTTCTTCAACACCAGGTACATTGTGGTTCTGCCCCCCTGGTCCTTCTCTGAAGGCAGAGACAGTTACAACCCTTTGCCCATTTGTTGTTGAAACCAATAACCTTGAACTGTAAGACTGATTACTGTACCAACTACCCTCCTGTCAGTATCCAGAGTGCATCCCTTTCTTTTATGAAACTGTCCGTCCTCTGTGTTCCTTTTCAGTGTGGGTTGTAATTGTAGTGTGCTAGAACTGCCTGTTGTACTAATAATAAAGTAGATATTTTTTATAAAACCTTGATTTGACAGTCTCTTTTATCATGGGGAAATAACTGTATTTTCGCTTTGTTGCAACAAACCAACGATCCAGGACCTTGCAGAGATAAGCCTGCCGTACTGTCCATGTTCCCAAAATTGTTCAGGGAGGTCTTATAATTCACTTGTATTCCAATCTGTTCAGATCCCTTTTGGAGTACTAGATGTGTGGGGTTGATTGATGGTTTAGAAACCGATATTCAACCCTGAACCACTGGTGCCCCGGAAGTTGATTCGTCAGTGAGGCGCTGAGTGGTGTTCCATCAAGGTGGACCCAATGTGGTTGGATTGCAATGCTTTTCTATGCGACAGGTAGCTGAATTAAATTAATATTTTATTGATTGGGCCAAAAGCAAACGTGGTTAGACTTGCACTGAGAGCATTGTGGCTGTGAAAATTGGATGAGATCAGGGATTGAACAGTTTTTTAGGGTATCCCGTTCATTCATTAACAGTAATTATTTGGTGGTAACTTACTACAAAGTAATTACTTTGACAAATATGGGTGTTTAAGGTTTTGCAGTAAAAAGGGGGTGGGAGGGTTTTGGGGAGGAGTATTAATGAAGGGGAAGGTAGGCAAGGAGGCCCCCAAAATGTAAAAAAGAAAATTTTGAAGTAATTACTTTGTAGAAAATTGTTAGGGAGAATTCTCTTCTAAGGCTAATTTCCCTTACCTATAGAGTCCCCCGGCAGCTTTGCTGGATTTGAAGGGTTTCTTTTTTCCTCCTGATAAGAGTGAGACCCTTTTTTCCCACTCTTAGACAGATTGCTAGTGTGTGTTTTAGGCTAGCTTTTGTGCTTATGGTCTATGGGGTTTTCTCACCCTCATAGGAATCATCTTTTTAACATGTGTGGTACACAGCACCTTCCGTCAGGGCTGATTACAAGCTTCCCATTGCAGGACATGGATTGGACGCCTGATAAAACCAGGCATCCTTTCCGGGTCCCGTGAGGGGAAGAGGGAGGTAACAACAGGACACTTATAATGTGCCCATTGTTACCTCCATCCCCATTCCCATTGAGCCCTATGGGGGCTCAAATGGGAATGGGGAATGGTTCCTGCAAGGAGGACTTACCGGGTCCTCCTATGTCGGAATTACCCGGTAAGTCCCCATTGCAGGAACCCAGAAAAGGAGCCCGGTTTAGAGTCAGCCATGGAGCTAATAGCTCCATGGCTACCTCCAAACTCGTAATGAGGCCCATAGACTCCATATCATGGGACAGACTACTGTCTTCCAGTGCATGTAAAGTTAGTATTGCCTTTTCTAGACAATAATTATGAACTAAACCAGTACAACCCATCTTACTATGGAGGTACTGGGAAGGGTTAATAGTTTTCCCCTGGTGTTTATTTTCGAGAGGGTACCGTACAGTCCCTCTCTCCGAAGTTTCTGGCTGGTGGTAGTGGTTACTACCGTAAATATTCAACCGCAAATATTTCCCTATGGGATTTTCCCATTGTTCGAGGCTACCAATTTTACTGACAGCCTCTAACATACCACCGGTTTATTTTAATATTAACTTTAATCTGGTGTTTTTTTTTTTGCCAGAACTTTAATAACATTTCTTTCTCGTGTCTTTCTCTGAAATCCTAACTGGGTCGGGGATCCTCTGTTCGTCCTTTTGGCGGGCTTCTGCACAGAAGCCCTCCTCTCGGTGCCACTGAGCCTGGGGTAGACAGGATGTGTGGGAGGGGGAATAGGCACCCTGGTCAGGGTTTCCTACGCAACCCAAGTCGCACTCAGCCCTGATAGGCTGGGTGGTTCTCCCACCGGGAAAGCACCTCACTGTGTCAGTGACAACGAGGCTGTATGAATGGGGGACTTGCTGCATAAAAGCAGGGTCCTGAGGACTGGAGGACAAGACATTGCCTCTGGAACTAAAAACCCGAAGAGGAGAGAAGCTGAAGACATCTGCAATGACTAAATCACTGGTGAAGCCCTGCTGCAGATCCTCACCACTTTTCTCCAATGACTCTAGAAGATCTTCGCCTGCAAGAGTCTTCTTCCCTTGAGCTGGTGGGGCCAACCAGTTCACCAATCGCCTTCCAGGACCTGCCTTGGTTGAATCGCCAGTGCCCTGTACTCGGAGACCGGATAGCCAGGCACCCATCCACCATGACCGTGATTTAAAGGAGCGTACCTTTTATTCGTTTTGGCAGCACCGCGGCTGGCTTCATCCCTGGGCAGTGTACTAACTCGAATCTTCCTCCATGACGAGATCCTCTCTTCCTCTGCTGGATCTCCTGAACTGCAGGAACTGCCAGGAAATACCACAGCCGCAGGAGCCTCTTCCACTTTAAAGGTACATTGTTCTGCTAGGCCTCCCGTTTCGTTGGGTATCGCTAAAGGTGTTTTAAATCCTTTACTTACCTACTGGGTTGGCCGCCCCAATCATCTAACATTCTCTTTTACCTTCTGCAACCGCCTTTTCAAATCGTAAAATAAAGACTTGACTGCAGCTACTAGAACAGTTTGCTCCTGGGCACATTGCCTTGTACCATTGACTCTGGCACAGGCCTATTGACTCTGGCTAAATCTGTTACAACTGCCTTCTCTAGATTGCTTCTCACCTAGAAATGTGTTGGTGCACCTACATTTTTATAACCACATTTTCCTTCCCCTCTTTAATATTGTGAAGTGCCATTTTGCTCGGTTTTCACCTAAGTATTGCTTATGCTAAGGTGCTGCCTTGGCTAACTTGTTCACAATCTGCTTGGGAAGTATTGCTGGTGTGTTAAAGAGTCTAAACCTATATAACTTGTCCTTTCCCTCCCTTTTGAGAAATTGTTAGAGTGCCATTTCTGCTTGGTTTACACTGTGACGTTTTGCTCAGTTGTCACTCTTGCTCAAACTTGTCTACAATTTAAATAGGGAGTTGTGTATGCTTTTCTTGACTGTTTTAACTTGATTTGATAATAATGATTTGTGTATTGAACTTAAGAGTGTGTAAAATAAATATATATATATATATTATGAATATCTACATGTATTATAGATCTTCATGTCCTTTCCAGTATATCTATGCTGAATTAATTTGATTTATTTATGAAAGAATATAACATGGAGGCACCCGCAAGGGTTACATACAGCCTTATGGTTAATGCATAAACTTCATGTGGTTTTAAAACTTGCACTTTATAATAAGCACCTTATTGATAGCACACAGCACTTTAGTAATCAATAGTCCTCTGATATTTACATCGCACACAGCACTTTCTTACTTATGAAATATCTGTTATTCTGGTACTAATGTTTATAATATGTATTTTGTAAACCTTTGATAGCGAATTTCAGTTCAGGCTAAGATATTGTGTCGGCCCACTTGGGCTGTTAAAATATGCCTGGTGAATTAGGAAATGATGAAGAATTGCTCCCTTCAATCAAGTTGGTAATGGTGAAAAGCAGGATGTAAATTATATTATCTTTAATTAGTAATTCCGTGTTAAATTGTCCACCTTTAACCCACTTGGGCAAATAAGTATCCGGGACGAGTGCAGAAAAGAATTACCAAAATATATCTAATATAAAGTGTTTTTAACAAGTGCACTAAAGTGAGAGGTCATATAGTTCTAATATGGCCGCCTTCTTGACTAACCATTGTCTTTCTACCTCAGTGTTAAACATCAAAGATGGACTTATACACTTTTTTCTATAATATCACAGTCCTCTCTCTCTGTCACATACCAGACGAAGCCTGAGTAGGGTGAAACATGTCTTTCCTTCTTTGCATCTAAGACTGCTGTTGTCTTCGTTGTCCATGTATTTTAACCAATAAAGGACACTTTAATTGCACGGTACACCAAGACTGCCTGTGGATTATTTGGAGAAATTCAGCTTTCCGTTGGAAATACAGCCGGAGTGCCGATGTGACTTGGATTGGTTTCCAATCCACCTTTTCTGTATATATATATATATATATATTCTTTTTAATACAAAGCTTTGGTCATTGTTTCCTTGTTCCCAGTACTGAGGCCCTATTGTTTAAACCCTGAATACTGCTCATCTCCCTCTTGAGATAAGTCTGACTGCTCAGCCACAGCTACCAACTAAATCTGTGAGGTACGAACTGATACCAAAGAGGATTTATTGCATATACCTGCATAGGATTCTGCCTAACACTGGTGTACAGCGTTGAGGATAAAATTATTGGATTTACATTTTAGAGTGCTGCTAGTACTTTGGCTCAATTAACCACAAAGCTATCACTAAAAGTGGACCTATCTTGTCGCCTCTGCTCCCACAAAGTGGAATCCCTTAAACACCTGGTGCTGTTTTATACCGAACTGAGAAATGGGAGATCAATTCATTTGGGCCATTGGAGCGGGGAACACCCATCTTTATGTGCTGAGGATTGGTGGCTGAGAATGTTCAACGGCACCGATATGAGGCTAATAATCCCATTGCGTCTCTGTTAGCTGTGATTGAAGACAAGTTAAAAATGTCTACTGAGTCCGAGCTGACTTTGGACCAAAGGACTTGAGAGAAAGACGACTTCCAACCACTTGGCTACTGTAAGATTTTATGATGGGATGTGAGTGATGTTTTGTAACATTTTAAAGGTTTGTATTGAAACTAATAAAATAAAAATAAAAATAAAAAATAAAAAGTTAATTTTAAAACGTCAAAGATGGAAAGCTATAGCCAGGAGATCCTCCTTACAAATACTGCTGATTATTTAAGGGATCTGTGTAGACAGAAACGTCTTCCTGTTAAAGGCAAGACATTAGAAATGATTGAAAGATTGTTAGAAAAACAAAGTCTGGAGAATGGGGCTGTAATGCCTACCCCTCCAGCAAATGTAGCAAATATTGAGGATAATAAGGTTGAAGATGTTATTGCTGAAGCAGATGAGGAACAGGAGGCTAACTATGTAATCCCCTCTGGCCCTCTGCCTGCTCAAAGGCCTCAAGGCTCGTCTACTGGACCTATGTCAGGTCCCACATTAAGTCCTGAATTTATCTCACTAGAAAAAATGAGACTTGAACTTGAATTCAAAGGAATTAGTGCCCAAACTGAACAGAAACATCAAGAACTAAGGCTCAAGGAAATGGAGCTCAATCAGACATTGTGGGTATGTATGAACCTAAGTTGGATGTATTAGATTGGTTAGCTATGTTTGAATACAATCATGGGCTCCAGGAAATCACAGGGAATAAGCTGATCCTCTGGTTATTCTCTAGGCTCCCCCATGTTGCATCTGATGTGGTAATGGAGTTGGAGGAGGTGGATAGGATGGACTATGAACGTGTGAAACTAGCTTTAATTGCTAGATTTGGGAAGGCCCCTTCTCAGTACCTCAATAGGTTTAGGACCCTCAAAAAGCATGATGGTACCCCTTGGGCTACCTGGGTGTGTGAATGTTTGAAACACTTAGATGGTTGGATTAAGGGTTACAGAGTTAACACTTATGAGGGAATGAGAAATCTTGTGATGTTGCAGTCTATTTATGATGCCTGCTCTCCTGAGCTCAGAAAGCACTTGGCTGATTCTAAAGAAATGGATCCTAGGAAGTTAGGCAAGGCTGCTGACTTGTGGGTTGCCTACAGGGCTACTCAAAAGGAATCTGGGGAAACTCAGAAGAATGATGAGGGGAAGCAGCCACCAAAAGAGACCTGAAAGACTTCTAATACCTCCCATCCCAAAGAGGGTGTCAGGAATCAAGGGAGGTCGATTCCGTCTCCGTATTGTCAGAGACAGTATGGGTGTTCCAGGGTACGAAGTACACACAAGCGCTCACAGACGCCAACACATAAAACCCCTTTTAGGGAGAAAGGAACATCTTGCAGACCCCGGCCAATACAAAAGTACACCTCTTTCTCTTCCCCGTGGCGGTTGCCATGGAAATTGAGTGCGAGACACCGATGCATCTGACATCAGACGCATGTTACGATCATGTGACCGCAACTTCATAAAACTCCTCCTCTCCCGACACTCATTGCTTCTGATTAGTTGCGAACTATGTTTTGTTCTTGCTGTCAAGTTGCCTACCTTGTGATTATTGCCGGTGTGAAAGTCTAGTATGAGACTTATTCCTTGCCAACCCCGTACCCACCATTTTCCCCTTCCTCTTCTGTGCCTTGTTCCCACTACCTGTGTGTCTATTCCGGCTTCAGACCTACCTCTTCGCCGCCCTCCCGGATCCCTGTTCTCACCTGGACTGGTTTGCTTCCTGCACGTTGCCGACCCGGACTGCTTAACGGATTGCCTTTGCCTCCCGATTTCAACGCTGTTTGCTTCTTGCATGTTGCCGACCCGGACTGCTTAACGGATTGCCTTTTGCCTCCTGATTGTCCTACTCTCGTACTGTGATCCGGAAACTTCCAGACCACTAAACCACCACGGACCCATATCAACGCAAGTGCTCTCCTGCATAAGACTGTGGGTACCCCCTCCTCGCCTTTCTTCGGTACGGACTACAGACTTCCATTTGTACCCTGGGAAGAAAGGGTGGAGCGTCCTCGTTTCGTCGGGTGTACTTGTGGGACTTCCTCTCCCTAGGTGTTTGCGTGCCGTCGGGAATAGTCCCAGGCCTGTTGTACCTTACAGTCTTATTTTGGAGCACTTGTCCTCCCTCTATTTGGTCTCCTGAACCACCTATGGTAAGAAGTGTCTG
Source organism: Ambystoma mexicanum (assembly GCF_040938575.1). NCBI lineage: Eukaryota > Metazoa > Chordata > Amphibia > Caudata > Ambystomatidae > Ambystoma > Ambystoma mexicanum. The sequence goes on along the minus strand of NC_090925.1, from coordinate 609,318,880 downwards.
TCCTGGTTTGCTTTCCCTTCATGCTTTGGTCACTTGTGAGTATTTAGAAGTTTTTCCATTGTGTTTCCTCTTGTGCTTAGAATCAGAGTTCCAGGGCTCCCATTCTGTGATACTGTTTTCAAGCTTCTTCCCTTGGGGTATTTGAGTATCTACATTAAGGTATTAGATTTATTTAGTTGTTACATTTTTGCTTAGGAAAGAAGTAAGATTGTTGTTAACGAATCTTTTCCTTTCCGGTTTAGGGAGTCTTCTGCCACGCGTTTGGGTCCATTCTTCCAAACAATCGATCCCTGGTGTTGGTTTCATTGTAATCACACACAGGGTTATATTGTAGGGTAGAATTCATCGGCTACACTACGAGGGCAAGCCCGCACAGGCGATCCTGACAGAGGGCCACAAACAGCAAAATAGCCAGGGTAAGCCACCTGGGAAACCAAATAGGGCTACTGAACCCTCTGGGGCCCAACCAGAGGCAGGTCAGCAGAAACCCCCATTCCAGAGAGCATTTGGAAAATACTATGTTTGTGGGTCTACTGACCATATAAAGGGTGATCCCGGATGCAAGGGTAAACCTGCAGGGATCAGCACAGTCTCCTTAGACTTCACTCCTGAGGAGGAAGTACAAATGGCTAGTGCACAATATGAATTGTTTGGTGAAGAACCCTTGGGTCTTCAAGCAACTGTATCCTTACAGTCCATGTGTATGGTTAGCAAACAGAATAGGGGTGCATATGAATCCCTTCCAGAAAACTCTAAAGTATATTACATGGACAGTGTTCTGCCTGGAGAGAAACTGGGGCCAGCAGAACCGTAGTGGTGGAAAGTTTCTTTCAGCCTGAGGATGTTGCTAAAGCACCCAAAGGTCCCATTACATTTTCTGGAGGTCCTGTCCAGTTGGTTCCTATTCTACCAGCCCTCATTCAGTGTAATAGCACAACAGTGAGGATTCCTGTCAGTGTTCGGACTGAGGTGCCTGGGAGAGTCCTGTTGGGGAATGATCTAAAGACTATAGGAGTAGTATCCAGTACCCCCCAGCCTTGCAGTATGGAGAAGCAGAGCCAAACCTAAAGTGCTGCCTTGCCTAACTTGTTCACAATCTGCTTGGGAATTATTACTGGTGTGTTAAAGAGTCTAAACCTATATAACTTGTCCTTTCCCTCCCTTTTGAGAAATTGTTAGAGTGCCATTTCTGCTTGGTTTACACTGTGCCGTTTTGCTCAATTTTCACTCTTGCTCAAACTTGTCCACAATTTAAATAGGGAGTTGTGTATACTTTTCTTGACTGTTTTAACTGCTTTGATAATAGTATTTGTATTTGTATTTATTTATTTGTAACGCGCAAACCCACAGGCCCGGAGGCATCAGGGCGCAATTTGTACAGGTTACAGATATACATATGTACAGACATAATATTAAAAAATGTACACAGAGACAGTAGGTGACTAAAGGAATCTATCTACATATACTACAGTTGCACAAAGACAGTAGGTGACTAAAGGAATCTATCTACGTATACTACAGTGATGCCGGTGCTGTTTGGTAATAACAGAAGACAGCAGGTCAGAGTGTGTAAGACAGAGGCGCTGAGCAGGGCTTAAAGCTGGTCAAAAAGCCAAGATCTAGTATTAGCTTTGAAAGTGTTAAATGAGTCTTCAGCTCTGATGGTAGCAGGGAGGGAGTTCCATAGCTTGGAGGCTAGGACAGGGAAGCTTGAACCCCCTGCTTTTTGCAGTTTAAATCTAGGGATCGCTAGACAGTGGGACTGGGCAGTTCTTAGTGGTCGGGAGGTCGAGTGGCGTGACAGTCGACTGTCGAGGTAGATAGGGGCCTTGTTAGCCAGGCATTTGTGCGTAAGGGCGAGTGTTTTGAGTGAAATTCTCTGCTTGACAGGTAGCCACATTAACTTGGTTCTAGTTTCTGTGATATGCTGGTTGCGGGGAATGTTTAGGGCGGCACGAATGGCATTGTTTTGGGTAGTTTGGAGTTTATTCAGGTTCTCTTGGCTGGTGCCTAGGTAAAGAGCACTACAGTAATCGATTTTAGCCATGATGAGGGTTCTCGCTAATGTGACACTGTTGGAGGTAGTAAGGAATGGTCTACAAGCTGCGATGAGTTTGCATGTGTATGCGGACGCAGATCTGACAGCATTCGTTTGTCGAGTTAATGATAGTGTAGCGTCAAGGTAGAAGCCTAATGTTTTAGTGTCTTTTGAGACTCGAATGTTATTACCATCTATGGTGAATGACTGATAGGACGGTTCTAGTCTGCTCAGGCGTTGTGCAGTGCCTAAGATCAGAAGCTCCGTCTTGTCATCGTTTAGGCACAACTGGTGTTGGGCCATCCAAGCTTGGATGACCAGGTAGACGTCATTAAGGGACTTGGTGTCAGCTAGATAATCACCAGTGATGGGAATGAGTATCTGGGTGTCGTCCGCATAGTTAGTATAGGAGACACCCAGATAGTCAAGCACATCAAAGAGTGGTTTAGTGAAGATGTTATAAAGTGTGGGTGACACGCAAGATCACTGAGGTACGCCACAGTGAATTGGGGAAGGGTCGGCGGCTGCGGATGGGGCAAAGACTCTCATGGATCTATTGCTCAAAAAGGATTTGATCCAGGCTGCAGCAGAGGATGAGAAGTTGGCAGCGGAGTGGAGGTGCTTGCATAGGATCTGGTGGTTGACCAAATCGAAGGCGGCTGAAAGGTCGAGAAGTAATAGCATTGCTAGTTTGCCCTGATCCTTTAAGACCTCGATTTGGGTTTTAAGGTCTATTAAAGCAGTCTCCGTCCCGTGTCTGGGGCGGAATCCGGATTGTCGTAGACCTAGCAAGTTATTAGATTCCAAATAGTTTTGTATCTGGAGGTATGCGGCACGGTCTAAAATCTTAAGCAGAAATGGGACTGTGGTGATAGGTCGGAAGTTAGTAGGAATGCTTGGGTCAAGGGATGGTTTTTTGAGCAGTGGGATCACCCAAGCGTCCTTCAGGTTATCCGGGACAATACCGGATTTGAAGGAAGAGTTAATGAAGGCCGTAATGAATGGGGCCAGCTCATGCGCTGAGTCCTTAATAATAGGGGCAGGGCACGGGTCACCTTGGCAGTTGGATGGTTTAATTCTTAGAATTATGTTTTCTACCTCGGCAACGGTGAGCGGTGAGAATGTAAATGGTGTAGTATTAGCAGTGTCTGGAAGGGGGGCCCTGGCATGGGAAAGAGCGCGGTTGTCTCGCTTCAGACTGTCCTGCTTATCTTTAATTTTCGCTTGTAGTGTGGAGATTTTATTTAGTAAGGCTGCTTGGATGTTGGCACACCATTTACTATCTTTCAAGCAAGTGCCAGGGGGGGCGACTGGAGTTTCAAGCTCTTTTAGGATTTTGAAGAGCTCCTTAGTGTTCGAGTCAGCTTGCATAATGCGGTTGTTAAGAGATTCCTTTTTTGCAGTGATGATAGCATCTTTATAAGAGAGTGAGGCAAGAAGGAAACCATCTTTGTGCTCTTCAGAAGGGTGGCTTTTCCATCGATTTTCAGCACAACGTTTCGCTTTGCGGAGTAATCTTAACTGTGGGGTGAACCATGAGTTAAGATGAGTTTGTAATTTAGCCTTCCTAAGTTTGATAGGAGCTATAGAGTCAATGGCCGTTAGCATTGTTTGGTTGTAAGTGTCTGCTAAGGAGGTAGGATCAGAGCAGGTGTTGGTAGCTGCATTAAGGGTCGGGAGTAACAGTGGGAGGAGTTTCTCCTTAGTTATGTCTTTTTTGCTTCTGGTCAGGAGTGCTGGGGCTATTGGAGTCGGGGTATGTGGGGTTGCTTCAATGTTAAAGGTTGTGATGTGGTGGTCAGACCATATACAGGGGGTGATGCTGAGAACCTTAATATTGCAGTTGGATCCAGCTAACCAATCAAGTGTTCTTGATTTGTGATTTGTGTATTGAACTTAAGAGTGTGTAATGAAAAATAAGTCCAAATTCAACCCTTCTAATGTATTTTGTCCAACGATAGATTTATTTGAGGACCTTGTCATAGATCTAAAAAAACTGGTGATTAGACCAGGTACAGTCCAGAATCTGACAAGACTCCAACACACAGCGATGGAAAATTTACAAGCAGATACGTCATTCATTATTAGATCCTCGGATAAAGGCGGAAATATGGTAGTTCTTAATACTAAGGACTATCAAAAGGAAGCAGCTCGACAATTGAATGACACTAGTAACTATGTCAAACTGCCTTGTGACCCTTACCCGGAATATAAAGTGCAATATGACATCATGTTGGACTGATGGTACAGTTTGGAACTCATTACCAATAAAGAGAAACAGTATCTAACTAAAAAACATCCTAAAACTCCAATCATTCACTTTATACCGAAAATCCACAAATCTATGTCTAGACCACCAGGAAGACCCATAGTGGCATCAATAGATTCTCTCTTTGAAAACTCCTCAAAGTTTGTTGATAACTTTCTGTTTCCCTTTGTAGAAACTTTACCTTCTTATACAAAAGATACCACAGCATTTTTGAATCAAATTGCACATATTCCCTGGCAACCTGACTTTCTTTTAGTTACGTTAGATGTTGTTTCTCTTTATACATGCATCACCCACTCAAAAGGCATACAAGCAGTTAAAAGATTTTTGTCAACCAGATCTTTGAGTTTTCGTGAACATTCCATCATGCTTTTAGATATGCTGTCTCTTATTTTGAGTCATAACACTTTCATGTTTGATTCCAAATATTATAATCAAATTTGTGGAACGGCTATGGGCACAGGAGTGGCTCCAACTTTTGCTAATCTGTACATGGGCGCATGGGAAGAAGATCTTTTCTCCAATGACAACTACAAAGAACACACAGACAAAGTAATTATGTGGCAAAGATATATTGATGATCTATTCATTATCTGGAGTGGGACAAATGTGGAGTGGACACATTTCTTTCATATTCTGAATCAAAACCAGCAGAATTTACAATTTACGGAACATCATAGTAAAACAGAAATAGTCTATTTAGACATAAAGGTGAAAGTCATTGGAAACAGTATAAGCACAGAGTTGCATAGAAAAGAAACGAGTACTAACATAGTACTACACGCAACAAGTGCGCATCCACAATGTCTCAAAGACAGTATCCCATATGGTGAGTTCTTGCAGGTGAAAAGAAACTGTAGTGAGAATGGAGTATGGGAAACAAATGCTAAAAAAGCTGCGGCCAGATTCTTAACTCGAGGCTATAAGAAAACAGTTATAAACAAAGCCTACAACCGAACATGTAGCAAAACCTGTGAGGTGATCCTGGCCAAAAAAAGTACACTTAGGGATCAAACAAAGGATCAACCGCACGAAGACTGCTCACTCAGGTTCATCACCACATTTAACTCTGGAGCCAAAGAAACAAAACAGATCTTAAACAGACATTGGCACCTTTTGAAACGAGATCTGGTTATCAGTCCACATTTGCCAACACATGCTACTGTGACCTAGAGAAAACCACCTTCTATACAAAATAAACTATCAATCAGTATGTTCCAATCACCCAAACAAAGTATTAACACTTGGCTAACCACAAGAACATCAGGCTTTTATACCTGTGCCAAATGTAAAGCATGTCGTTATGGAATGAACATGAATGTTTTCTCACATCCTCGAACGAAGAAAGAAGTTAAAATCAAACGAGATCTGAGATGTTCTACACAATTTGATATCTATGTGATTACTTGTGCTTGTAATTTATGGAATATTGGTAGCACAAAGCTGGAAGCCAAGTTACGAATATTGCAACATCAACGTGCCATCAAGAACCACAATATGTCGTATCCACTTGCAAAACACTTTGAAGAGGCTCATCAAAATGACATCAGTTCCTTCAAATATTTTATCATTTACTCTGTAGGAATTCACCCCAGAGGAGGGGACAGATTGCGTACTTTAAGACAAATGGAATCCAGATATATAGTAGATTTTAATACTAGATATCCAGGAGGTCACAGTCGTGACGAAGAACTATATGCATTCCTGGGATCTTTAAAACTCTAAAACTTTAAAACTATTATTATTATTCAGTTACTTGGTTATATTTATATGACAACATAGGTACATATGTGAGTGTCCGAATTCCCTGAATTTTCTGAATTTTCTGCTTATTTGCACATCTTCTGTGCTCATATAATGAATTAATGTTTCTAGCAAATCATATTTGATTTGGACGTTTACGCATCTATTTGCAGCTCTATTTGCATCTATTTATTAATTTTTATTCTTCATTGTCTGTAGCACTAATATCTTTTAATCACTAATTTAGCACACATTTTTTGAAATGAGAATCTGTTTTATATTTTTAGAAATTGTGTATTGTTTTTATCAATACGTAAAGTGCATTATCATCAAGTTTTTTGAATCGCATGGGAATATTACACCATTACAATTAGTTACAATATATAGGCACCCACAAGGGTAAGACACTGCCTTTACTGTTGAACCAGACCAACCTATGTGTTTTATTATGAATATTTACAACACATTTTATGGATTACCATGTCTTCCGTAGCATATTCATGTTGAGTTGATTTGATTTGTGTATGCTAAGAACATACCATAGAGGCACCCGCAAGGGCTAAATACAGCCTCAAGTCACAACATATAGGCGCCCGCAAGGGTAGCATACTGCCTTTTTTGCTGCACTAGATCAACTTACGTGTCTTATTATGAATATCTACATGTATTATAGATCTTCATGTCCTTTCCAGTATATCTATGCTGAATTAATTTGATTTATGTATGAAAGAATATAACATGGAGGCACCCGCAAGGGTTACATACAGCCTTATGGTTAATGCATAAACTTCATGTGGTTTTAAAACTTGCACTTTATAATAAGCACCTTATTGATAGCACACAGCACTTTAGTAATCAATAGTCCTCTGATGTTTACATAGCACACAGAACTTTCTTACTTATGAAATATCTGTTATTCTGGTACTAATGTTTATAATATGTATTTTGTAAACCTTTGATAGCGAATTTCAGTTAAGGCTAAGATATTGTGTCGGCCCACTTGGACTGTCAAAATATGCCTGGTGAATTAGGAAATGATGAAGAATTGCTCCCTTCAATCATGTTGGTAATGGTGAAAAGCAGGATGTAAATTATATTATCTTTAATTAGTAATTCCGTGTTAAATTGTCCACCTTTAACCCACTTGGGCAAATAAGTATCCGGGACGAGTGCGGAAAAGAATTACCAAAATATATCTAATATAAAGTGTTTTTAACAAGTGCACTAAAGTGAGAGGTCATATAGTTCTAATATGGCCGCCTTCTTGACTAACCATTGTCTTTCTACCTAAGTGTTAAACATCAAAGATGGACTTATACACTTTTTTCTATAATATCACAGTCCTCTCTCTCTGTCACATACCAGACGAAGCTTGAGTAGGGTGAAACACGTCTTTCCTTCTTTGCATCTAAGACTGCTGTTGTCTTCCTTGTCCATGTATTTTAACCAATAAAGGACACTTTAATTGCACGGTACACCAAGACTGCCTGTGGATTATTTGGAGAAATTCAGCTTTCCGTTGGAAATACAGCCGGAGTGGCGATGTGACTTGGATTGGTTTCCAATCCACCTTTTCTGTATATATATATATATATATATATATTCTTTTTAATACAAAGCTTTGGTCAGTGTTTCCTTGTTCCATAGTACTGAGGCCGTATTGTGTAAACCCTGAATATTGCTCATCTCCCTCTTGAGATAAGTCTGACTGCTCAGCCACAGCTACCAACTAAATCTGTGTGGTACGGACTGATACCAAAGGGGATTTATTGCATATACCTGTAGTCCTAATCTTCTGTAGTGCTCCCTAAGGGAACTGCATAGGATTCTGCCTACCAAAAATTACCACTAAGTAATTACTGTCGATGAAATGACATGGAACCGATTTTTGGAAGTCAGCTTTGTGGAGAAAATCATACATTTTTGGGTACAGGTATATTTGCTATGCAATAACCTTTTATGTTATGATATTCGATGTGAATGATTTTATATAGTGCGAGAACCCAAAGGCAAGGATGAAAGCTCTCTTAAATATTGTATTTATTTATATAACGCTGAAAGCCTGCAAGCATCATGCTGCATAACATCAACACAAAGGAATAACAAAGGGACTGGGCAGTGAGGTTATGTGAGCACGGGGAGCAAGTCTAGAAATATTTTACTTAAAGAGAAAGGTTTTTAGTTATCAGCAACATATTCTGATTTTTGTGTTCTTTCAGGGCCAAGGGGAGAGCATTACAATATTTATCGAATGTGACTGGGAAAGATTACCCACGCCGTTGGCTCGCTTGAAACTCTGACTATTAACCAATGCTAGAGTGGAGGATCGGAGCACTTTTTGTGGCTTTGTGGAGAACCCATGCTTTTAAGGTATGCTGGAATAGCTCCATAAACGCATCTGTGAGTAAGTACATCCGTGTTAAAGTAAACACGTGCAGAGACCGGGAGCCAATGCAGGTTTGGCCGCTGCTGCTGATATGTTCTCTCCTATATTTTCCTTTGAAGATACGCACAGCATCATTAAGTGCGACTTGCCATTTTTGCAAGCACTTCCAATTAGCACCAGCCAAAAGGGCGTTACAATAATCCAATCTGGAAAATGTTGTGGCCAGATATAAGGATGCACAGTTAGTCTCTGAAAGGAAGGGGCAGATGTTTTCAACAGGCGAAGATAATGGGAGCAGTTTTTGGCAATCTGATGCTTCAGAGCTAAGTGGGGACTCAAGATGTTACAGTCATCGATTGTAAAAGACTGATATCTTGAGTCCAGTTTATGTTTATGTTCATGTTTATGAGGTTTATGTAGCGCTTTAATCCAAAGCGCTTTACAATATACAAAAAAAACACAAAGTGCTTTATACGTTTATGAAGGAACTACCATAATTGTCAGGTGATAAAGAATTGATTGGGATTGCATGAGCCCCATATGTTGAGTTGGAAACTTCCTTGGTGACACAATGTTGCACTGATTCAAGTCGCTGCATTAAAAATGTAGGTGACCCCATATAGAGAGCATTTGCATAACCCAACTTGCCATACACAATTGCTCTGTCAATGATGCCTAAATGCATCTCAGTAGGAAAAGGATGAATTAATAACTGTAACTACCAACAACAGCATTTATCTGAAATGTCATAGTGAGAGAGGGATCAAACACGGCTCCGAGTATCTTAAATTTGGAAAGAATTGCTAAAGGCTGTGAATCCAGTTTAAGACTCACTGCTGAATTTGGCTTGCTTTGTCATTTTTACACGATTGCAGCTGAATAAACTCTCTTTTACTTCATATCAACAGGCAAACACTCCCAACAAAAAAATAAGGAATAAAAATACATCCACTGAAATAAAGGAAACCGGCACTTAGGCTCCCTGTTTCCACCCACACAGGCTGAAGGGTACATTTGAATCAGAGGCGTCAGTAGAGCAGTGCTAGCAGAAGGCGCTCTAATATGATTACTGCCCGATCTAACGTGGAAGGTATAAATGTGCTCACCTCAGGAATACCCTCATTGGGAATGTGCTTTTGGAGTGGCTTTAGACGTATGATGTATTCACGCGTAGCTTCATCACACCCTTACAATGATATCAGTGCATCTTGAAAAGAGCCTTTCCTTCTGATCCCTCCCATTTCTCTCTTATACAAGACGATGAGGACGGTCAATTGAAAAAGTGATGAAAGCAATTCCTGCCCATACATAGTACCTTGCTGCAGTGTAGGCAGACCCCAGGCTGGGCAAAAGCACATTGCATGCCTTGTGTCCTCTGGCCCTACAAGAATAGGTTCCAGACTCCCATTAAAGGGGCCCAGAAGACAGCATGAGCCACTGCCGTCACCGGTTAACACTGCAAGGGAAGAAGTACATATAAAATGTATTCAAGAATGATGATATATTGCATCTGTTATAGCATTCATGAAAGACACCCAAAGATCCGAGACTGGTGTGTTCCCTTCCTGTAACTCTGCTACACTCCTGACACTGATGTATACGTTCCTGAAAATCTGCTATATACCTGGAACTGGTGTATGTCCATCCTGTAACTCTGCCATATTCCCCATGCGGAGGTATTCTATTCCTGTGGCAGTTCTATCTACCTGACACTGATATGCCCCTGCCTCTGAGTCTACTATAACCCTGATACTGATGTATTCCATTCCTGTGACTCTCTGATATACATGATACCAATGTAGTACCTTCCAGTAATTACGTCATATACCTGATACTGATTGATTCAGTTCCTGTTCTTCTGAGTAAGGTGGGGGATTTCATTTCAATTTGGATCTGTGGCTATGTTTGCTGTGTGAGAGATGTTTGAGGCTTGTGGGAAGGAATGGGGTAGACCTCTGGAAGAAATGACCAGACATTATGTTCTTGCCCTGGTCCACAGTATTGTGTAGGGGCCAAGAATTAAAGTAAATGAGGGATTTCAGAATTGTTGGACTTTTCCGTCCTAAAACCCTCTAACCCCATCCTTTTCACTGTCAGAATGGCCCCTCGCCACCTTCCTGCAGCTTGGCAGCTCCTTTCTAGTAATGGAGCGGTGCACCCGGCTTTGTTTGGTCATTTCAAGGAATCCACACTCCGCCTTTTATCTCTCCTGGCTCATCTCTTAATACCTCGCCGTGAGTAAGTTACTGAAGTTTTTCAGCATCATCAGAAACTGAGGTTATGGCTCTGTGTCAGCCCCAACGAGGAGAGACAAGGGCAGGGGTGTTGCTAGGTCTGGAAAAGATCTGGGGCTACGCTAATGTCAGAACAATCTGGACTCTCGGCTAGCAAGCCTTTTGGTTGTAGCCTCCGAGCTTCTATCCGGGACTACAACAAAAACACCCAAGTATATAGGCCCATCAGCCACCACCTCCCCCCAGCAACACCTCTGGACAGGGGATTTCATTTTAATTTTAGTCTTTGGCTTTGTGCGCTGAGTGAGAGAGGTTTAAGTCCTTCTCTTCTCTCCTCTCCTGTAGCATTGTTTTGGGCACAAGGTGGAACTAAAGCACAGCATGTGCCAAAACCAAAAATGCCCCACATTTCTTCTAGCAAAACTATTGGGAACGCTCTCCCGATAACTCTTTCTAAGGTAGAAGATCACCTTTCTTTCCAATATTGACAATATTGCAATAGCAACACTCCTGGTTATCTTTGGCCTCAGCACTTAGCCCCATGGTGCTTTACTAAGGGTGAACGTGTGTGCTTTATAGAGGTCATGGGACATACGATAACATTTGACATGTCTACAGTAGTTCTGTGTGTGTGTGTGTGTGTGTGTGTGGTCTTACCACTGCCTATTACAATGCGTTCTGTATTCTCCTTTCTGTGTTCACTCTTATGTATTTTAGTGTGAGCACGTGTTCCTGTTTAAGCCTGTGTGCTGCATTATCTTTATGTGTGTGTGTTTGTATGTGTGTGTGTGTGTGGTGGTGCAGGTGTGTGTTATTTATTCTTTGTGACTGTATGCTCTTATATCTTTGTACGTTGTCTCTGTATTCTCGGGAATCTTTTAGTCTGTGTTTGTCAATTTCTTTCTGTGCTGTGCCTGTGGTCTCTTGAATATTTTAGAGTGTGTGTGCTTGTGTGTGTGTGTGCGTGCGTCTCTCTCTCTCTTTCTCGGTATGCCAATTGCTGGCTGTGTTTTCATATTCATATATGTGCGTTTAGTTCATGTGTCAGGGTTAGTTTATATTTGTGTGGTCTTACTTCTCTTGGAGTGTGTCTATTATGTTATCAGTTAATGTATAATGCCTGCTTGTGCCAGTTCTTGTGTGTCTTCCTGTTTTTTTTAAATCTGTTCTCTTTGTGCATAATTATGCTGGTTGCTCTGTCTGTAAATGTTCTCTTTAATAACATGTGTGTCACTGCCTCTCATGTCTGCTAATACACACTGGTGTTTGTCCCTCTGGGGCTACGTTAATGCTCTGTTCACAGTATGTGTGTGGTAGTAGTAAAGCGCAGCCTTTACGCGCCATCCGCAAGCACAGGGAGTGTTTCAGCTGACGGCTAAAGAGTGCCTATCCGGGCTCTACCAGGCGCAGAGTCCGCGGCCCCACAGCACACAGGAACTCAGCTAAACGAGGCAAGAATGATTTAATGGAGGAGGTTAATCAACGAATCCAAGAGAGGCCGCTCACTATCGCGCCGATACAAGATTCAATTAAAAAGCAGCCTTTGTGGACTCGCCATTTTAATTTTCCACAAATTAGCAGGAAGGCAATATGGAAATGAAGATATTAGATTTTTTTTAAACTCAAAAGGAAACATCCTTTGAGGATTATGTTCGCTATTCGGTTCAAAAGGAAAATAAAATTGTTTTTGACTTTTTTTCTTCGTCGATCAAAGAAGTCGAGATGTCATTACATTTCTGACTCGATTCTGTGGCGCAGCCAAAAAATGTCAACCCTTTCACTGCTGGAGAGGCCACCGTAGCACATTTGAAAGATTGAGTTGGGTCTACAAACAAGAAGGACCACTGCACCCATCATCACTACAGGCCCGGCTGCAGAATGTATTATCTAGGTGGGCCAGAGGTGTTATTGCGGGGGCCCAATTTCCAGTTGGTGTGAGAGTAGCGTAACCCACCCAGGAGCTATATTATATAGCCTTGCAAGCCTATGGCACAAACAATACACAGATTAAATTCTGTTTCCATACAGACACTATGGACAGTTACCCAAACTGCATGAGCTAATGAAGATCAGTACTTTATAAACAGTCCGAGCCATGACATCCTCTGGCCGGGCAGTCTTCCACACTTGTTTGGTCAGAAACCCTCCAGTAAGTTGTACGACAGGAAGCACTGAAACACGGCCTATACTCACCATCTTGCCCTAGGGGTGTGTGCATGCATGCAAGGGATGCAGGCCCATGAATGTTTTGTGCATCCATGGCATATTGTATGTCCCGACCCAGTAGGACAGTAGTCTGGTTCTCTCCCTGTTCTCTGCCTGTCTCTTCTGCTTTCTTCCTACTTCCTTCATCCTTCTCTTGCTGCCTGTTTATTCTGTTGTACCTCGCCCTGCCCCCTTCTTCCTGACTGTTCCTTCTGCTTTCTGACTGCCCATCTCCTGCCATCCTTCTCTTCCTTCATATTCATTTCACTCAGCTCTAACCCTCATGTCCTGCCTATACCTTCTGCTTTCTCTGGCCTCTCCTTCCATCCTTCGCATTCTCAGTGCCTATTCGCTCTACTCTATCCCACACCTCCATTGCTGCTTGTTATTTCTGTTATCTTCCTGCCCCCATTCATCCTTCTTTTCTTCGCTGCCCCTCTCTCGTTCTGCCCCCTCATCCACGTACTCGCCATTGGGGGGCTCATCCTTGTACTCGCACATCTCTCCCCTCATGCCTCCTTCCTGCCCATTCTCTTGGCAGTCTCTTTGAAGAAAGGCTGTGACAACCCCCCTGCCCCACAATGCAAGAGCACTGGAGAGCATGGGTCTAGGGGTGAGGGTAGGGCAGAAGTGGGCTCGGGGCACACTGAAGAGTGTTCCTATAATAAAAGGCATGCCACTTTGCGCCCCTCGTATCTTAAGGCCTTATGCCTCTTCTCTGACATTGATTGTGCATCGCATCAGCTGATAGTGTAACCCCGGGATCTCTGCCCCACCCCAGGATATGCATGCACACCCCTTCACCTACATGAATAATGGGAGAAAGTGGAACAGGCAAGGGGGATGGCATGACAGGGTGAACAAGAGACCAGAAAACACAGGGATAGTAGGGGTAGGAAGAAGGAAGAGTAGTGTAGAGGGGCTGGTAAGGCAACAGGAAGAGGTCACAAACATGGGCATGTGTGGGGATAGTAGGGTGGGGCAGGGAGAGACACGCTGCAGTTGCTAAGTGTATAAAGAGTTTGGGGAAATATCTTGCATCCAAAAAAGAGACTAAAGGAGAGGCAGGGAAGAAAAAGTGAATGAGGCTGGAAGTAAGAGAGGGGGGTATGGGGGAGCTGAGGAGACAGGGTGATCATGCGATTATCGAAGAGAGTGCAAGTAAGGGAGAAAGTCTGAGGCCAATCCATTGCAGTGCTGCAGGGGGTTCTTGCACCTCCCCTCCCAGAGTTGCAGGAGGTGCCCTCACCCCCCAGTGTTGCAGACAGTGCCTATGCCCTACTCCCAGTGTTGCAGACAGTGCTAGCTCCTCCGCTCAGGCTTTGGGCGGTGACTGTGCCCCCAACTGAGCCAGCAGTGGGTAATTCAACCTCCGCTGAAATAATCAGCCTGGGCCAGGAGTCACTACCATAGATCCAGCAACCAGCATATACTTTATGACTCGCACGGAGCCTGGGAGACAAAGTGCAGTTTTCTCTGCAGTTCGCAGACGGGAGAAACTGACAGAAGCTGGTAAGCCTCTCTTATATTCAACTACTCAAATTACAGTTATCGGACATTGAGCCCCAGGCATCCAGATCAAATGGCCTGAAACTACCCATTATTAGTCTGCCTGTCACTTTGAGTGTACTTTCAATCAAGCGAACTTTGCAACCTGGATAAGCAAAATGCTTCTCTTGCAATGTCGCAGATAATCCAAATTAGAACAAAACACTCTTTTCCACTCCTCTCATGCCATGTAGGAGCAGTGGAAAAGAGTATTTTGTTCTTATATGTTCTCATTCGAATTTGGATTATCTACAGCATTGCAAGAGAAGCATTTTCTCAATACTCATAGAATTGCTAGACAATTAAAAAAAGTAAGCAAAACATCAAACTCCCCTCTGACCACCCCGGGGCTACGGCCGACTGGCCTCTGCCTCCTCCACCTACCTGCAACTCCTACTCCGACCTCAGCCAAGTTCAAAAGTAAAGTGTAGGCACTGCAGCTGGCCCCGTGACTGCATGCAGTGCGATATTGTGCCAACAAGGTTGGTTAGGCTTGGCCCCTGCCACTTGGCCCATGCCTGCACATAGTGAGGGCACGTGCAGAAATAACAGAATGTCACTGCTCAATCAATGCACAGATGTGGGCCATGTGTTGCTCTGCGTTATCTTACTTCCATGACAAACACATTGCACCTGAGCTTTCCTATCAGTGCTGCTTATTATTTGATACAGCACAGTGACAAAGTACGGAAGCTCTACCTTAAAGACGTCAGTAAGCACCAAAATTGTGCCTTTCCTCTGCACACAAAATCTGCTGCGCTTATTCTTATTGCAAAGGCATAAGCGTAGCCAACTGCGATTTTTCAAAAGAAAGACTGCACATTTCAAATAGAGCGCAAGACACTCTTCAGCTCACCTGTACCCTGCAGCACAAGTCTCAGAGCCTTGGAAAATGATGAGCTCCTCTAAAGAGGCCTTGATGTTGCAGTGTTCCGACAACATTGTGAGCGTGGCGCAAAATAAAATATGGTGACCATGTGCGTGTGGAGCGAAATAAAAATAACTACGGTGTGAATAACTACATGGCCGTGTGGTTGTAAAGCACCCAAGGACATTGACAGGCCTGATTACACAAAAATTCGGACTTGTGCAATTGCCTTGTACAGAGATAGAAGTACCGTAGAGCATCATTTCACATGGCACGGTGCAAGCTACGCACCACAAGGTACTTTGCCAATCAATCGAAAGAGAAAAAAAGAAAAGTGATCAGCAAATCCCCTAAGCGATGGAAAGCGGGTCCAAAGCAAAACAAGCACTGGCAATATGAACAGTTTGGGCTTTTGTGCAGGCATGGAAAAGCATTTACCAGGCACTGCTGTAGAGGTATTAACTGACTATCAGGTGCAAAATTGTACGAGTACATTGGTATCTAATAGCATGCCTGTATGCCTCCTAATTAACCCTATACTAAGCAGGTGACCACTGTGCGCGCTGTCTGCAGTGTGTGTACCATTTTCTTTTCGTTCATAAATGGAACAAAAAGAAAACTGTACAAAAGCAACACTTGGTCAGAGCAAAGGCCTCCTTTCTAGGGGGGTCAGAGCAGGTTCTTGTGGTATCAGGTAATATTATCCCCATATATATGGTCGCCGTAAATAATATTGCCGGGAAAAGGTCGTGGCAATATTATATGGGTGACCATATAAATGGGGACAAGGGCAAAAAAAAAAGAAAAGAAAAAAAAAAGAAAAAAATAAGTTTGGGGGTTGCGGGGGTGTCCCCTGCATGTTCCATGCAATAATGTTGCCACAAAAAAGGGCCATTTTTCGGCGATATTTTTGCATGGAGAGATTTTTGTTGCGACATTATTACATGGAGCCTTTCTTGTGGGGGCCTGGCTCCCCTGGCCCCCCTGCTGGAGCTGGGCCTGCATCACTGCAGCAGCAGAAGGGGAAGAAATGCAGCTTCTGATCCTCAATGCGCCCTGAAGAAGGAACTATGTCCACCCCTCCTTCATATGGAGGGACAAAGAAAAGGAGGACTAGCCTGAGATCCTCAACAAAACGACTAGAAGAGCAGACAGGAAGCTTCAGAACCTCAGTAGAGCTACATGAAGGGAAGGCTTCCAGCATCAGATCTCAGATGGGCCAGAGGACTGGGCGACATCGTGTTTGGATCCTCATTTGAACTAAGTGTCAATATTCAGCCTCAATGTCTTGCTCATGCTGTAGGAGGGAGAGATATTCAGCATCTCCAACTAGATTCTTATAGAAAGACGCAAATCCATCCTCTGGTCCTCAGAGTTATTGAAAGGACTGCAGCCAGCCCCTGGTTATGATGGAATACTAGGAAGGTCCATATCCAGCCTAGGACCATCAGTAGAGGTATGAGATAATATCCAGCCTCAGATCATAAGTAATGGTATAGCTATCCTCAGTAGACTTATAGGAAGGAATACATTAGTCTCATTGTAGTCACATGGGAAATGTCACATCCAGTCCCACGTAATCAACTGCTTTGAAAGAAGACCCACATTCAGCCACTGACCTTGAGGTGGGGTATGGAAAGTGAGTGAACTCAGCTGCAGGTAGATGGAGATATAAGAAAGTTAATAGATTAGTCTTAGTTACAGAACAGGAATACATTAGTCGCACATCCTCAGTAGTTACAGGAAGGGAAAATATTGGGGTCAGGGCCTCAATAGAGTTTCAGAACGAGAATACATTATACAGGAATGGAAAACCTCAGGCTCAGGTCCTCAGAAGAGTTACACAACGGGAATACATTAGTCACACATCCTCAGTAGATACACAAAGGGAATACATCAGGCTCCTTGGGTACTCACTAGAGTTACATAAAGGCAGTATATACACTTCAAATGCTTAGTAGAGTTAAAGGGAGATAATGCATCAGTCATGGGTGGTCAGTAGTATTACAGGGGGGCTAGGAGGTAATACAACAATCTCATATCCCTAGTGGAGTTCCTGTGGAATAGATTAGTCTCACATCCTCAGAACAGTTCCATCAAGTATTCAGCCTTAAATTTGCAGGCGAGTTACAGAGCAGAAAGGCTTCAGTCTGATATCTCCAGCAGAGTTACAGGAAGGGAATAGCCATGCAAAGAGCTTAAACTGAGACACAAATGGTTAACAGACTTATGGGAAAGGAATATGCCAGAATTAGGAATATATTAGATTTACATGAAGGAAATACTCCAGAATCATCAGGGGTAGAGCAGAGCTCAAAGAATGGAAAATATAAGCATAAGCTATATAGCCGAGTTACAGGAAAGTAATACTACATAATCAGGTAGTAGCAGAGTTCCAAAAAAGGAATATATCAGTAGCAGGAATATAACACAGTTACAGGAATTGTATTAATCAGTATCAGGTATATAGCAGAGGTACAGCAAGGGAACACATCAGTGTGTGGTATATAGTAAGGGTACTGGTATGGAACACATCACTATCAGGTGTATAGCACAGTTACACCAATATAATATATAATTATCAGTTATATTGCGGGGTTAAACGAATGGAGCACATCCGTAAATATTTTATAAATATTTGTTTCAGCCATTTTCAACATCAATATCAATGGAGAAATGTGTTATGTGCAGAAGTGGCTCCTAACCACTACTCTACATTTGTATTCACAAAAGGGTACATTCTGAACTTTTTATGCGTAACATGGGTAAGGTGGTGAGAGGGGGCAATCAGATATACCCACATTCACCCCCGACATGGCCCTTTGTGAAAACGTTTTTCACTCTCTTAAAGGAAAGCATGTACACCACCCTTCTGTTTAAAAATTGCAGCCAATTTAGATTTTGTAACTTGACATGCCAGGTAGAGGTAAAAATAGGTGGATGTTTTGCAGAAAGTCTGACTAAAATATCACAGCTTGTATTCCGATGGTAAAATAGGCGATAATTGCCACATACCTCAGATCTTATCGTTGTCTCCCAACTCTGAATGATGAATGACCCCCTAATTCTGTGATTGTTTTCCATTGTCTTGTCCAGAACATTCTTATAGTATGTGACCAACAAAAGACACACATGCAAATCAACAACAGATTTAGATATACAGATACAAAGTCACATGAACACAGATGCATCTTCCCACCTATACTTTACAAAAGAGAAGAAAGAACTCTACTTTAGATCAGAATGAAAACACTTATTTGAAGCCTCTAAAAACCACAATAATGACATATTTTGGAAAAGGTTTAATGGTGCTAAGGTTAAGGGAGGTCGCGCTTCAGCGCAGTTTTACCCCTGATGCTTGATGCAGTCATTTTTCCAGCATTTATGATGGTGGGCAGGATCCACCTTCCAGATGAGTATTCATAATCAAGGAGCATGATTTTCAAATTGGAGTGAAGGAGGTCTATGAAGCTATTGCATCACAGAAAGATGGCAAAGCACTGGGGCCGGACCAGCTTCCCATAGACATATATAAGGATGAGTCAATGGTATGGGCCCCATTTTTGTGCAAACGTTTCAATGCATGGCTCAATACGAGCACAGTTCCAGGCACATGGCGGTCAGCACTGATCATCCCCATACACAAAAAGGGGGGGAAGGACCAACCAGCCAATAATCAGCTGATTTCACTGCTAGATAGCTCAGGCAAAACCTTTGCCAAAGTAATCCGTAGACATGTTCAGCAATGGGTTGATGAAGGTGCTATAATTCATATTCTACGGGCCGGGTTTAATGGAACAAGTCCACACTAGACCAAAGCTTCAGGCTGTGTCTTTTAATTAAAGAATACACAGACCTGTTCAAAATGAGACTTTTTGCCGTATTTATGGATTTCAGAACAGCTTTCAATGAGGCCCCCTGTGAGATACTCTGGGGAGTTTGAATAAAAAGGAATATCCCCCATCATTTGCTTGCAGCAGTTCAATCCTTATATACAGGAAATAAGGCAGTGATCCGTTACGGTTTAGCCGGAGAAGTCACAGATCAATTTGCAGTTACAAAAAGGGTGAGGCAAGCCTGTGTGCTGACATCCCTTCACGTTTGCATATATATGGAGGAAGATATTCATTCACTTTTGAAGGGGTGCCACGACCATCTGAGGATAGAACATCAGATACACCCAGGACTTTTCTTTGCAGACAACGCAGTATTGCTAGGAACTTCGCCACAGGGGTTGAAAACTGTATTGGCATAGTTTTTTGAAGTTCTGTGGGGACCTCAAGTTTGATATGAACACAGGCAAAGCAAAGTCCAAGTTTGACATCAAAACTGGGGATCACCTACTTGTGCAAGTCGTTATTTAGCACTATCTAGGGATAAGATTCCACAAGAACAGGCTTTGGTCGGCCCAGTTGGATAAAGTCGGTATCATTCTTGAGAAGTACAGGGGGTTTCTTCAATAGACATGTAAAGGGAGCTGCGTTGCCTACCTTGGAAATTTATAGAAAGCAAGCTGTCGCGTCATCCTTGTTTGGGGTAAAAATATGGGGCTATGCAATTACCAAAGATTTGACAACAAAGAAAATACATTTCAAAAGAATTTGCAGATGTTACTGCAAAGATCTCCTAATGCAATTGTGTTCTTGGAGACCGATGTTCCCCCAATAGGGTCAAGTACCACTTATAGGCCACTATTGTATTGGCTGAGACTTTGTTATACCGAGAGGCTGGAAAGATATTAAGTGGAATTAGTGCATGTGTTGTCCTTTGATGGGGGCATGAGCCGCCCTTGGGTCAAACATGTGAAAAGTATTGTATTTTGCAGGCCCTGAATTAACCCTCTCTCTAGTGCAACCTTTCGAAAGAGGAGGACTGTTAGTAAGATTGAGGGGGCCATGGTTAAAGCGACAACGGGATAAAAAGTTATACTGCTACAAGCTCAAATTTGGAGCCGAATATTTCAAATTTAAGGCTGAGTTTGGCTTTGGAAAAAATCCCAGTGTTTGTGTGTGCATTGTTCAGGAGTTTTAAGATGGGGACCCTGAGGCTTGTAACATTCACAAAGTATTGAAATACTACTAACATGATTTATTGCCTGATGTGTGGCCTGATCGAAGAGACTGTGATCCTCTTCATGTTTTTGTGTCCCAATTTAACTGCATTGAGCAAGTGTTACTTGGCTCCTATTTTGCGTGTTATCTGGTGGCGTGTGACAGTTCACACACTGGCTTTCTGCAAGAACGCTGTCAATAGAGACATTGGGGGTCATTACGAGTTAGGCGGTAAGGGGTTAACGGTGCCGGTAAAGGTGCCAGAGCCGTCAACCCCTTACCACCTAATTACGAGTTCTGCTCGTGGGACCCGCTAAGGCCGTCTGATAAAACCAGGTGTACTTAGCAGGTCCCGGGAGCAGACCACGGTGCTAACAACGGGCCCGTTATTAACAGACCCATTGTTACTCCCTCCCCATTCCCATTGAGCCCTATGGGGGCTCGAACGGGAATGGGGGTGTACCGGGTCCGGGTTCCTTGAATGAGGAATTACCGGGCCCTCCAAGGTCGGAATGGCCCGGGAATTCCTCATTCAACGAATCCAGACCCAGTACCCAGTAAGGGGTTAGCCATGCCGCTGATAGCGGCATGGCTACCTCCTAACTTGTAATGACCCCCATTGTTCCCTTGATTATAAAGTACATCCACCGGACTTGATTGTGAATTAAAAGCGTATGGTGTCTGACCTGGATGGATATTTTCTATGTTAGGGCAAGGTTGTCTTACATGTGTGTTGGATGTGCGCTGAATAAAACATAGTAAAAGTGCCATCAGGATTATTGTCTTAATTGGTGTTCTTTTTTCTGAAGAAAGAAGTTGGACATACTGGTAAGGGGCTGCGAGACTATTCTCCCCATCCTCTCACGCTTTCTTGATTGATACTGATTTGATTTTAAATTTAATCAATGGTATTACAAGACTGTTGTAAATTTGAGGTGCCCACGACTACACTCAAACACATAACCCCAATCACAGAAACTGAAACACAACACACACACACACACACACTCCACCTTACTTGAAAACACACATAAATATATCATGTAGCTCATGCTCCCTCTTCATCAACAGATACAAGGCGGATACCCCTTGCAGTTCCCCCTGCTTCCATGAATTGAAATATGCAGCTGACTTTCCAAGAGTGCAAATTGGGAGCACAATAAAAGTCAAGTCCCCTTGGCTTCTTTTACTCTGCATTGTCCAGGTGCAAACCTCATAGCCATATTTACTGGAAACACCGCAACCACAGCTTCTTCTTGTGCCCAGCAGAGGCTGACTGGCAAATCATGGTGTTTTACTGTCTACATGTGTGCCAGGGTAATGGAGTATGGTGAGGGAAATTTTCCCCCACATTTCGGACTTTGCAAGGGTGTCTGTGTAATAAATTCTGGGGCGATTTGGGCAAATCGTACCTCTGCGGATTCCCACGGGTGTCCTCTTTTCGGAAATGCATGGGGTTCCCTGTTTTGCTTGGTGGCTTGGACACTCGAGGCCCATATCTGTATGTTGTGCTGGTCGGCAGAGCGTCTCAAATTCCGGTCTGAAAACAAACTTGGGGTTACTTGTGTTTTAGGCTTTCCCCTTGGCGGCCAGGTAGGTGCAGCCACACATCTGAGGTACCGTTTCTATCGGGACACCTGTGGAAATGCGGGACGGTAGGCCATGTGTTGTCGGGGGCGCGCTTTGATGGGTGAGCCGAGCAAAATGTGCAGAAAATGTGTTTATTTTCCCACATTTCAGACTTTGCAGGGGTGTCTGGGTAATACATTCTGGGGCGATTTGCACAAATTATACCTCTGCGGATTCCCACGGGTGTCTTCTTATCGGAAATGCATGGGGGTCCCTGTTTTTCTTGGTGGCTGCAACACCCCAGGCCTAAATCTGTAGGTTGGCTCCCCAAACCCTTTGGGGGGGGGGTAGCAGTGGTTTAGCCTTATTTCTTCGCACCCAGGTAGGTGCACCCACACATGTGAGGTACCGTTTTCATCAGGACACCTGTGGGAACGCGGGACGGTAGGCCATGTGTTGTTGGGGGCGTGTTTTGATGCGTGAGCCAAGTGAAATGTGCGGAAAATGCGTTTTTTCCCGCACATTTCGGACTTTGCAGGGGTGTCTGGGTAATAAATTCTGGGGCGATTTGGGCTAATCATACCTCTGTGCATTCCCACAGGTGTCCTCTTTTCAGAAATGCATGGGTTTCCCTGTTTTCCTTGGTGGCTTGGACACCCGAGGCCCATATCTGTATTTTGTGCCGGTCGGCAGAGCGTCTCAAATTCTGGTCTGAAAACAAACTTGGGGTTACTTGTGTTTTAGGCTTTCCCCTTGGCAGCCAGGTAGGTGCACCCACACATGTGAGGTACCGTTTTCATTGGGACACCTGTGGGAATGCGGGACGGTAGGCCATGTGTTTTTGGGGGCGTGTTTTGATGGGTGAGCTGAGCAAAATGTGCGGAAAATGTGTTTATTTTCCCACATTTTGGATTTTGCAGGAGTGTCTGGGTAATAAATACTGGGGCGATTTGGGCCTATCATACCTCTGCGGATTCCCACGGGTGTCCTCTTTTCAGAAATGCATGGGGTTCCCTGTTATCCTTGGTGGCTTGGACACCCGAGGCCCATATCTGTATGTTGTGCCGGTCGGCAGTGCGTCTCAAATTCCGGTCTGAAAACAGACTTGGGGTTACTTGTGTTTTAGGCTTTCCCCTTGGCGGCCAGGTAGGTGCACCCACACATGTGATGTACCGTTTTCATCGGGACACCTGGGGGAACGCGGGACGGTAGCCCATGTGTTGTTTGGGGCGTGTTTCGATGGGTAAGCCGAACTAAATGTGCGGAAAATGCGTTTTTTTCCCACATTTCAGACTTTGCGGGGGTGTCTGGGTAATAACGGTACCGCTGCTACCATCCTAGTCTGCTAGCCGGTGCCACTCTGCACGCCTGGTCTGGCCAGGCGTCCAGAGCGGCACCCGCGAGCAAACTCGGAATGTTGCGGTGAGGTAACAACGGCGCTGGTAGCACTACCGGCGCCGTTGTTGCCTTACCGCAACACTCCTAATGAGGCCCAATAGTCATATAGCTGTTTAATATGGCGGTAGCTTGAAATGGTTTGGGTTGAACAAGAGTTAATGCAATTTCACCAGGGATTGTGTTAGCGGAGTTACCACCACTAGAGGCGTGCACGTGTGGCATTGCCTTTTTTGACACACCAAAGCACGAAAAGTGGGAGAAAGTTACAAAGAAAGCTTACCTATGGACAAGATCTCAATGCACTGTGTAAATAAGATTAGTGCACTACGCTCTACCAGGCTCAGGTGCGCTCTGTTTAAAGGTCGAATTCAGAAGTCCCTAAGAAATACTAATGCTAACAGAACTAGCTCTCTCGTGCTCCTTGCAGCAACATCTTCACAGGTGATCTCATCAGTCATCTCAATATAATTCAGTCGATACATTTTTAACTTCTTCATCTGATTTTGTTGTGAGCTGATTAAAGTGCCTGCGTGCACTAGTTTACATTGACTAGACCACACGAAGAGTGAAAGACCGAATTAATGAGAACAAAAAAGACATTTGGTTAAATAAATGAAGTCCGGTGGCACATGACACTTCTTGGCTGCAAATAACATGGTAAGTGAATTGAGAGTGTGTTGGAACAAAGACGAGTACATCCGAGACGAGACTGTGTGAAATGACTCGTGCAAAAAGAAGTGTTTGGATCCATCATTTTAGGAGTGTTTTCCCTGAGGGAATGAATTAACAGAGGGGATTGTTATGCTTTTCGTAATTAAACATGTTTTTATTTGCCTTTGATATAGATGTCGTTTTTTGGCTCTGTTAAGCCAGGCTTATCAGTGGGACTTTTTGTTAGCCTTTGTCAGTGTTTAGTCACAATGGTTTTACCTGTTACCAGTTATAATTGCTAACCATGTTGGATCTACATTCCTTTCCATGGCTAGTGGGATTCTTTTCTTTAATATCAAGAGATTATGGTAAGACATTTTTAATAGTTTAATTGTTGCAGATATTTTTGTTGAAGTCATCTTTTTGATTATTATTAGGAGGGGTTAACACATTCATTGATTTGAAACCAGCCTCTAATGATGCATGTGGGTGTCCATGGAGCCGTCCAAGCACGTGCCACTGCTTCGAGAACACACTACCTACCGGTCCTGCTCTGCCAGCACTCATAGAGACATGCATGACTGAGTGAAACATACGTAGGTCACATCTGCTTGTGGCCATAACGCTCTGTGCAAGTGACAGAATCCATCAGTTACTCACCACATGAGCAGAAGAGGGCTTGATGCTGCTGTTGGGCAGTGACCGCATCAGTCCAGAATACACATTCAACAGAGCAGACCCCATTGAAGTAACCATGGCTAGTGGAGTTGCATTGGGTCCACTAGCATTTTAATATCAGAAGACAGCCCTGTAATTTCACCACATGTGAGCCAATCGCCACGCACACGTTTGTCCACCTGAGAACCCTCAAACAATGAGGTACACATCCGAATGTTCAGCATCTGTATGAAAGGGCTGAGGAGGGATAGTGAGGTGCGTGCATTGTGGAGCGGTGAGGAAGAAAGGTGCAGAAAGAGAGGGCTAGAAGTGGAGGCGGTGAGGAGGACATTAGGGCGTAGGACGGGAGGAGATAAAGTACAGAGGAGGTACAACTGAGCATTAAGTAGCAGGAGGGGAGAAGATAAAGGAGAGAAAAGGTGAAGGGGATTATATTGGAGGAGAAGGAAAGAGGATCATGGGGAGACCGGTGGGGGAAAGGTGAGAAAGAGAAGAAGGGAAACACTATGAAGTTTGTGGGAGATAGCAAATGGAGTTGAGGAGGAGCATTAGAATACCAAAGAGGAGAAGGAAATGCATTGAAATCAGAGAAGAGAGAGTCAATACCAGCATATGAGGAGGCAAGCAGCACTAGGAAATTATCAAGATGCGCCTTACCTTGTGGTGAGCATGAGGATCTGTGAGTTGCTTGCACCTCCGATGCCCTGGGCATCCACCGTGCCCCAGGAGATAAACTAGGTTGTTTGGCTCTATCCAGGGAATGCAGAGTCAATCGGTGGGAGAAAAAAACCCTTGTTTGGGAAAAAACCTGCACCTATGAATCAACAGATAAGTGGGTTCTTGCCGGTCCAGCAGCAGGTAAGGTCACACTGATCAAGGTATTGTTTGAAGGAGGATCCATGGATTAATATGGCATAGGAGCTGAAAAACGAGCAAGCCAGGGGACCAGGAAAGACAAGGAAGGAGGACAAGGCAAGAAAAAGGGAAGAAGAGAGGAATATCTCCAGTAATACTTACCAAAGACAACTATCAGTACTGCAACAGAGAGAAGTTGCAAGACAACAAACGCTGGCCAGGAAGCCTTCATATGGAATTGATTGCAGGTTGGTAAGGGTCTGTGACGTCACGGCTTCATGTTACGTGAGTGGAGTACGCGTTCCTCCATCTTGGAAGGGGCGAACGCTGTGACAACATTGTCATAGTGGCCAAATCATAACAGAAATGTAGGAAGGGCGAGACTTGAATCCTTAAGAGAAGAGGGAGGAGGAAAAGGAAAAACTAAGAAAGAAAGGGAGAGTTGGCGAAGAAGCAATTTAGAGTATGTTGGAACATCAATGTTAATGTTAAATGATATTTGTACTGCACATTATCACCACCGGAGTGGTCCCCTGGCGCTGTGGTGGATCTGAAAACGAAAAAGGGTGGGGGTTGAAGTTAATGGGAATGAGTGGGGTAAGTGCAAGAGATCAGTTCAGTTAACCCTGTTCGCTGAGCTTGGGGATGCTTTACCGGTCAGTAGCCGTCGTGTGCTGTTGTGCAAAGTTATGTGTGGTTTGTTTTGTTGTTGCAGTGTAGTGAAGTTTGCACGGTTTGTTGTGCTTTAGGGTTGTGGTTGTGTTTGGTTAGAGTTTGAGAGGTGTATGCAGAGATTGTTAGTGGGCTGGTTATTTGCCTCACTATGTAGAGGTGATATGTGCTAAATTTCCACGTTCTTTCTAGGTGTGGCTCGTGAATATCTCTGCATTTCTATCTAGATCCGGCCCTCGCTAGATTCACAATCCTGTTTATATATGACGCATGCCAATTTTCACTATTATATCCAGATGTGGCACCGACATACCTTCAAAAACCTGTGCAAATGTGAATCAAGCTATTATTCACAATTCTATCTAAATATGGCATTGTTAATATTCCCAATGCAGTCTAGATGTGGGAATGGCTAATAGTTGCAATTCTATCTGGATGTGGCACTGGCCGACATTCAAAATCCTGTGTAGATGTGCGCAGGCAAATGTTCACAATTCTATCTCAGTGTGGCACTTGGTAACATTCACAATTTTATCTAAGTGTGGCACTTGCTGACCTTCTCAATCCTATCTAGATGTGAGGCAGGCTAATGTTCACAATTCTAACTAAATGTGGTACTTGCTATCATCCACAATTTGTCTGGGTGTGGCACAGTCTAATATTCATTATTCTATCTGAATGTGGTACTTGCTATCATTCACAATTCTGTCTGGGTCCGGTGCAGGCTAACGTTCCCAATTCTATATAAACGTGGTACTTGCTAACAGTCACAATTCTATCTAAGGATGGCACTTACCAATGTTCATGGAGTGGGTAAGGTTATTGGAGATTGTTGGGCATGTATGGTAATTTCTGTCCTCATGTTGTCTCTTGTGTTCTATTCCACCTAGCGTTGTCTCTCTTGTTGTTGTAAGAGTTTCCCTTAGTCGGTTCTGGGTGTTGTCTGTGCCATCATATATTCTGTCAATCTGTTCTTTGTGTTTCCCGTTTGATAGCTTGGTTGTTTCAATTTGGTTCTGAGGTGTTGGATAGCCAGTTTTTTAGATGTTTTCTAAATTTTAGGTGGACTTTGGTGTTTCTTATTTTTTTCGGGATGTTGTTCCAGGTTTTTGCAGCCATGTTCGAGAAAGAGGAACCCCCTAGATATTTCTTGACTTATGGTTCCAGGTGGATTTGGTTCCAGGTGGATTTCATTGCTTGATCTGAGGTGTCTCGTTGGCTTGTAGATTGTTATTTTCTTTTGTAGGAATTCACCTCCCTGTCCGCTGATTGCCATGTGTGTTATGCACATTGTTTTGAACGTGATATGATGTTTGATTGGGAGCTAATGTAGTAGTTCTAGTCCTGGAGTGATGTGGTCTCTTCTGGATAGTTTGAGGAGGAGTCTGGTTTCTGCATGTTGGATGCATTGTAGATTCTTCTGGAGGTATGCTGGCATCCCGAGGTAGAGGCTGTTTGCGTAGTCAATTCTTGACATGACGAGGGCGACGATTGTCAGTGTTTTGTGGGTGAAGTAGAGGAAAGGTAGGATTCTTCCTGTTCTGTGAAGGAGGAAGAAGCATTTCTTGATTATTATATTTATTTGTGGTTCTAAGGTTAGGGCGTTGTCCAATAGGACTCCCAGATTTTTTACTACCTTAGATGGTATGGGTGCAGTTCTCATTTACCTCGGCCAGGGAATGCAGGTGTTGTTCTCTTGGTTTTTGGATATAATCATGATTTCTGTCTTTCCTGGGTTGATATTCAAGTTGTTGGCGTTCATCCAGTCAAAGACTTCTTTTAGACATTCTATTAGGGTTGAGTGATCGGCTTGAGTATCTTTGATTTTGTAGATGGTTTGAGTGTCGTCTGCATAGCTGTAGCATGTCATTTTGCATTTTTTGAAGATCCTGATTACTGGAGTCTGGTAAATGTTCAAGTATAGTGGTGATAGTGAGGATCCTTGTGGTACTCCACAGTTGTTAACTCGTGCAGTAGATTTAAAGGGTTTTATCCATACATTTCCTGTTCTGTCTGCTAGGAATGATTTAATTCAGAGTTGTGCCATGTCCGTTTAACCAAAATATTGGAAGATATAGGTATGAGTGTCATGGCTTACTGTGTCGAAGGCTGCGGAGAGGTCGAGCAGAATCAGAGCCAAGGTTGTGTTGGAGTCTGCATTTATTTTTAGGTCGTCCCAGATAGATCGGAGTGCCGATTTTGTTCCTCTTGCGAGTCTGAAGCCGACATGTGCTTGGTCTAGCAAGTGGTGTTTTTCAACATGTTCTTTGGTTTATTTGTATACGTACGTTTCTAGGAGTTTTGCCGGGTAGGGAATGTTTGAAATCGGTTTGTAGTTGGAGAGGTCTTCGAAGTTGCCACCTGTGTTTTTTAAAAGCGGCTAAATATATGCTGATTTGAAGGATCGTGGTACAGTTCCTGTTCTGAGTGACAGATTTAAGAGGTTTCTGTAATATTCTGTGGCATTCCTTTTGCAAGGATTGATTTGTAGATGTCAGGGTGGCAGCGATCCATGGGTGATCCTGCTTTCTTGCTGTGTTTTACCAGCTTGACGAATGCCTCTGCTGATATTTCAGGAACATTTTGGAGTTTGTGCTGTGGCTCTTCGTTAGGTCCGGTTAGTTGAGTGTAAGGGTTGGTTGATCTGTTTTCGATGATTTGTCGGATGTTCTTTGATTTTGTTCTTGAAATGGTCTGCCAGGTGAAGTGGGAGAATGGGACACCCCGTTCCCCCATTCTCATCCAGACCCTGGCCTAGAGGATCACGACCAAAGCACCCCCTAAGAGAGGAGTTTGACCCGCTCACTTCCTTACCAGAAGACAAGGTACCATGTGTTCGCGGCCCACATGCACGAGGAGCCTGCCCTTTACCATGTTCCGGTCAAGCCGACGCCTGCGACATAGACCAGATCGACTGAAACAACAGGCACAAGCCATCAACATCGTTAGAGATGCCATGACGACATAGCCAACTGACAGGAACACACGTGCCACCATGCACACTGGTCACTCACACACCAACCCACACGAAGAACATACCCAGTGCAATGACCTAGCGGACTGACTCACTCACGGACGTGCATCGTTGTTATTTTTCACATAGGCCCAACAGCACCGCAGAAAATCAAGATGCCTGAAGAGCTTGTGTATACGCTTGCTGACGCTTTATGCTACCTGACCCCTATAGAGATGCCGTCACATGTACATACGGTACTACTACTTGTGATACTCTGTTGCCCCGTGGCACCCATATTGTGGATCATACACTGCTTCCCAGGAACTAGGCCCTAGTAGGCCTCAAGCAAGAGTCCCCAGGCCGGAGAAAACCCCTTCCGAGAAGAAACGCACTGCGCTGACCAGGCACAGTGAGCCTCAGCGAGAGCCATCACCAAGGCCGAAAATGTTGCAACCCACATACCGAGCTCCCAGCGCCAAGGTTACATCTGCCGCCGCCAAGCACCCCCCCGGGCCAACAAACCAAATTAAATGCTCGTAATTATGCTCCAGCTACGGTCTCTCCACACGTGACCAAGCCAATCTGACAAGGTGCCAGACTCACGAGACAAAAAGTCACCTGGGTCCCAAGTCTGGGACACAGGTTGCAACTATGCGCCGAGTTGGACATTTATACCGATGGGAAAGGCCTGATCATCCACCACTAGCAAAGACCTGTCCATTGTCCCCCGCTAACACATATTTACACAATGTTGCAAATGCCAGGTACCTCGCGGGCTGGGAATATCGATGGTCCCAGACTTGGGTGCTCACGAGGGAACCAATCAGGGGACACAGGGCTCTTTTCCGATGCCATTTTGGTTAGCCAATCATAGAGGGTCCCCATGTAACAAGTTCAGTGTAGCAAGTGTTAGGGACATCCCAAAGTGTACCACCTGACCCGTCCTTACCCAATAACCTTCTTTCATATACGCTTCTATACTAACCCTACCACTCGGGGAGCCAACCCGAAGTGGCGATAGGTTTTGTGATGATGTTTCTCAGATGACGCGAGTAGCGTGTCATGTTACGGTAAAAAGGGCCTGCAAGCCCTCCTAAGATTGAGAAGTTCTCCCCAGATGCATATAGGCGAAGCTCTATCCCTGCCGTTGTTATAATAAACAGCAGTAATTACTTTGCTCTTGTGTGTGCCTCATACTCCTTTTGGGACATGGGAGGAGTTGGGGCCTCCCCAGCCCCGGAGAACTGCGGACGGCTCTGCCGGCCCCCGGGAGATGACCCTGACAAGTTGGAGGCACTGCTGATATCTGGTTGAGATCTGCCTAAATTGCTCTAAGGGCATGAGTACCAGGCCTCCTGCAGCGAGGCAACTTGGCAGCGCGGCCCCCTCTGGTGTTGCCCCCTTTCGAGGACTACAGGACCATCGTGGAACTGCGAGAAGACTGGACAGCGCAATCCGGACATGGGCCCTCGGGAGCCAACTTGAAAAGTATCCCGCCCGCGGTTGGCGAGTGTCCGGACGTGGTCCAGACGAGGGGCTGTGGCGAGCCGCTTTCTGGAGGGGTGCCCGCAGTCGAGCCGCCGCGGCTCACGAGGACTTGGTGAGTATGGCACACCCAACCAGCAATGTAATGTTGTGCGGGAGGAGGGAGGAGTTGTAAAGAGGGAAGAGGGTGGTTGACACAGTGTGTGGAAATTGATTTTGGCTGTTCAGCGGCAACAAAGGTGTGAAGCATAAGGGGACAGACATGAGGGTCATCCCCTGTAGAGTAACAGAGTGGATAAGGTGGGGCTTCGAGCACCCACGAGTGATTGCTGAAGGGCGCAGATTGGTTGAAGATCGCGGACACCTGTGTTACAGGGGGCATGGCTTTCTTATGAGTTGACGTTATAGATCAATGAGTAGATGAGGTTCCCTACTAAGTGAGTGTTGAAACTCGTTAAGTAGATGTTTTCCTGCAGGAGGTAGCTAGATTGTTCCCGAGTGCGGAAGATAATTGGCTGGTTAAGCTCCTCTGGAGAGCGGGCGTATCACACGCGAGGTGACGCAGTGTGCGCAGACCGATTATTTTGATTATGGATTTCCTTGCTCCAGTAGAGGCGAGAAGACAGCTGTGGGGTTAAAGGGGGATCAGAGGGTAACGAACAGGCGTGCATTAATAATAATTTGACATTGTGTAGGTACTTACAGTGAATTGTAGAGATTGGTGACGTCACCCACACGGTTTTGAATAGGACACCACGATACACTTCACGTCTTGTCTTGCGTCCATCCAAGGACGGTTAGGGACGGAGGGTGCGGAAGAAAAGGATAAGGGGAAGAGGTGGCCGTGCACGGAGAACGCCGGCCACGTCCAGACGGTGGAGGGCCACGGGGAATGAGGCGGCCGTGCACGGAGAACGCAGGCAACGCTCAACGAGGGTTTGCGAAAGTAAGGGATGTGGTTTGAAAAGAAGACGAGCGGAAGAAGGGAGGAGGAGGAGTTGCGGGGTAAGGTAGGATGGGAAGGTGGGGCCACCCAGAGGCACGCCCCACAGGACACATCGCCGCAGGGGGCTTTGTGTACCACGGTTGAAGGGGGCCATAGTAATAATAAATAAACTGTTATATAAAAGCTGCTTCCTTTTCGGCGGACAATCGAAGTCCCCAGCTTACGGGGCCAGGTAAATGGTTGATATTTGGAAACGCAAACTTGTGACATGGTGTTGTACTATGGATCGGGGCCAGGAGTGTGGTGGAGAAACATGGGAAGTGCATTAACAACTCCACTTCAGCTCATCTGCACGACACTGACACCACACAGAGAGAAAATAATAAAATACAGTATAGAATGGACACAAGGGACAGACAATAAAGTAAGGGTACCGTGGCCCCCCAACGGCAGCTTTGATGCATACACGCAGCATAATTTGTTAACATACATTCACAACACCTATAAAGGGAAGAAATTAGCAAGCCATTTAGAAGTATTTGACCTCTGGAAGATGTTCCAGGGAACTAGGCCAGGAGATATAGGTATGTACACAGTACAAGGGGTAAAAGAGGAGAAGGGAACAGAGGAAGGACTGTAAGTGAAGGAAGGGAAAAAGAAAGGAGGAAGCGGAGATAAGAAAAATTAGAATGCGCCCAACGCTGAAGAAAGTGAAGAGGAGGGGGTAGGTTCGTTCGCAGTAACAGAGGTAAAGTTGAAACAAGAAGGGGCGGAAGATGTGCAAGTGGGAAAGGTAGTGAAGAAGGAGGAAGGGGGGATGTACCCACTAACAGAACTAAGGGAGGTGGCCTGACAATAACTAACGGCTGCTGAGGGGTACTCCAACCCCACATACTGCCCCCTGCCATATGCGCCCACGGATGACTATCAGAAGAAGACAGGGGAGGTAGGTACGGTAGACTCAATGACTACGCAGGTAAGGAAGGGGGAGGATGGGAGGTCCCTGGGGAGGTTTGCCGACGTGGGACCAGAAGAGTGGATAGCAGCGCAGGTACTTCTGAAGCTCTGAGGAACATTAAGTAAGGAAGAGGAGGATACAGTAAAAAAGGTAGATAAAGAAGAGAATAGGGAAAAGCAGATTGGAGGAGAAGGGCGACTACCGCAGGAGGAGGAAGAGATATTGGAGGAAAGATTGGCGGAATTGAGGAACGCGCAAAGTGCCCTGCTCAGGCAGTTCGAGGAAGAAGCACGGAAGAAGCAGAGTGAAAAGAAAGCACATAAAGAAGAGCTTGCGAGGATTAAGGCGAAGGAGGAAGAAAGGAAAAAGGAAGAAGAGCGCATTAAGACAATAGCAGAAAGAATGGCACGTCCAGAGCAAAGGGAGATGAGAAGAAAGGAGGAGGAGAGAGAAGAGAATGACAGAGAAATGGGAATGTGGAAAAAGAGGATCATAACTGAAAGTGCACGGAAGTATGAAGAAGGGAAATTAATAGAAAGCATACTAAGAAGGGAAGGGAGGATGAAGGAGAGAGAAGAGGATGAAGAGGGCATACTAGCGATGGTATGGGAAGAAATAAATAGGAAAAGAGAGGAGATATGTGGTAAAGTTGCAGGGAAGAAGGAAGAAGAGAAAAGAAACACATGGACAGAGAATGGAGCGTGGAGACACACACCACGATAATGAAATGGCATCAACATCAGCACGAGTAGCAGAGGGCAAAGGAGGTGAATGTATAAACGAAGATTTAATTGATCTAAGGACGTTAACAGTAGGGGGCAAATGCACAGAGTGGGGATCAACATTAACTGACGGGTTTTGCAGTGAAGAAGAGGAAGCGTTGAGCGCAAACGAAAGGAATGACAGTAGGGAAAGTTTAGACAAACTGTACATTACACGCACAAATTGCAACTCAACATGGGCATGCGAAAGAAGGGGAGGACCAGGCATGAGAGAACAGAAGGATAAGGACACGACAGGGAAAAAGCAGCCACCACTACCACCCACCCCCACATCTGCAAAACATCACGTCCACTGACACAAACACCCATGCACACTCCATATATTGACAGGCTTAGGGATCTCCCTGGATGTAGGCAGGAAGAGAAAGAAGGAACACATGTAATAGGACCACAGGGACACCAGAAGGGGAGGAGGGATACAGAGGAAGGAAGGGGACACACTTGCAACATTGGCCACGTCGAAGAAATACTAGACATAGAGGAAAAGGATGAACATAATGCCATGACTACATATGGGAGGGTGAAGGTAGAGGAAAGAGGATATAATTTAATGCCACTACTGGAGAGGGGAGGAGCGAGATCACAATACATCCCCTGGAAGCATGCAGACAAGGAAAATATAAAATACAGACTCCCATCACTAAGTGCGGGAGCGGGGAAATGGATATATGAGATGGAAAAACATACTGCAGGGCAGACGCTAGCGGTGGGAGACGTGAAGGGCCTCCTAGTTTCCATATTGGGGGATGCTGTTGTTGACATATGGAAAAGGGCGGGATTTCCTGGGGTGACAATAAATGACACAGCACATGATGGAGCACCATTTGCCAATTGCAGGCATGCGCTCTGGCAAGCATTACAAACACAGTTTCCAGACACCTCGGACATAGGGGCCATTACATCACGGAAGATGCGTGAGAATGAAGATCCTGTTGAGTATATCCAGGAAATTCAGGAGAAGTGGCGCTTGGAAACATGGGAACAGTGGGACAAAACAGCAGCAATATTTTATCATATACTAATACAAGAGCTCCCGGAACAAGTACAGAGACAACTAAAGAAGTTAGTGGGGATGGAAGCTAAAGGATGGCCGGAAATACAACTAACCATAGTACACTATTGCAGGATGTGGCAGGAAAAGATGAAACAGAAGGAGGAGGATAGGAAGGCAGAGGAGGCTAAACTGGTTCAGAAGAAGTTATCCAAATACGCCATGGAGGGAGCGCTGATAACAGCCCCAGCACAACCACAGGCAACAGTGACACAAGACACAACACAACCACAAGTAGCACCATCACAGCAGGCACAGGTAGTGACACAGCAAATGCTTCCTCCCCCAACATGTACACAACACATGGGGGGAGGTTATATGCACATGGGAAACGGATACTGGAACGGCTATAGAGGGAGGGGCGGGCAAATGAGAGGGAGAGGGTATGGCTCGCCCATTAATCAGCAGGGGGGTGGATTTGAGGGTATAACCAGCAGGGGCAACAGGGGAACCAGGACTACCCGGGAGGACTTCAATGGCAAGCAAGGGAACCACCAACATGCTGGATATGTGGGATGGTGGGACACATGTCTCGCACATGTAGAATGAGGCCAGTGCAGGCAGCCTGGGAGGAGCAGGGACAGCAGGAGACTATGGGAGAACCACAAGTTTACCAACAGCAGGGAGTACAACAACAATTGCCATCACAACAAACACCAACGACACAACAACAGACACTGCAACAACAATTGCAGCAACAACCACAGGTGCAACCACATGTGCAAACACCACAACAGCCAATAGTACAACAACAACCACAAGCTCCAACAGGCCAACAACTGACCCAAATACAAGACAACGTAATAACGTCTACTAACACACCTATAGCACAGACACAGCTTGGGAAGGTGACGATTTTGGGTCACAACCCATACACAGGAAACGGACAGTCACTATACCCACAATAGGACAGCCCACAGACATCCTTGATGTGTCCCATCCTATCAGTAACACCTAAACCTGTGGAGGAATCACGCATACAGGTGACGTTAGGTGACAAAAAATGTTCCTTCTTGGTTGACACAGGGGCCACTAGATTATGCATAAGAGAGGGGAAGTTTGAACTGTCAGGCGACGCCATGAACACACAAGGGTTCTCTGGGTTCGAGGGTTGGTTCCCTTTACAAACAACATCTCCTTATCAGTAAGGGATCATGATATGTCATTAACACTAGTATACTCGAAAACGTCACCAGTGAACATACTAGGCCGAGACATAATGAGCAGATTGAACATGACTATTTCCTTTACTGATAAGGGAATAATTTGTTCAACACCGGGAATGAGCATGCTCACAGCACAACAAATATTACAGGCCTATTACGGCAAAACAGTAGAAAGGGCTGAGCCAATAGACAGGGAACTATATCAATACGGGACAGACATGGCAATAGCATGGTTGCCAGGGATCGAAGGGAAGGTTTGGAGGAGGCCAGCAGTTTACCTTTTCAGACCTGAAACACCAACAGGTGAAAAGGAAGGGGCAAGGATACCATTGAGCATTGAAAGCATTGTGGCAACACAGGACTACATTGCAGTCCATGCCCAGGACGAGGGAGGGAGGGCATGGACAGCAGTAATAGCCCTAACAGAGGGATGCTGACTGACACAAGTATCGGATAAGGAGCTCTTCTCAGACACTGATGAAGAAGGGGAGTTGCTGTTTCAAATGAGCGTCCACATCTGGGCGAAGGTCACCTACAAAGACGTAGCACAGAGGATGGCATTGACGCTAGAAGCACCAGCAGCCACAGTTGCGCCGTTTTATGAGGAAGATATGGCGAAAGTACTTGCATCTCTATGGACCACCAGTCCGTATGATGTGGGCTGCATCAAGAGCATTGGAGGAGTGAAAATAAAGCTGAAAAAAGGGGTCATACTGCCGAGAGAAAAGCAATACCCATTATCGAAAGAGGCAGATGAAGGAATATATGAAACAATAGCAGCACTAATTGAGAGAGGTATATTAGTAGCATCAGAATCCCCATGTAACACGGTTGTGTATCCTGTGTGCAAGGCTAAAGGAGGGTCCTGGCGTTTTATCCAAGACCTAAGACCCCTCAACCATATTGTAGAGGCAGAATATCCTATAGCGGCTAACCCAGCCACTATACTATGCGGAATACCTGCAGAGGCATCACGGTTCACTGTGATTGACCTCAAAAATGCTTTCTTCTCAATACCACTACATCCTGACTCACAAGATTTGACAAGTTTCACATACCGCAACACTAAGTGGAAACATACAAGGTTGCCCCAAGGGTACTGTGAGTTCCCGTCCATATTTAACAGAGTGATACAAATGGACCTGGGAAACTTTGAAATGGAAAGTATGATATTACAATATGTCAACGACATAATGATATGCAGTACAACGGAGGAGAAGTGTAGGAGAGACTCTATCAAGATGCTCACAGTGTTAGCAGAAAAAGGGTACAAGGTAGACAAGGAAGAGTTACAGTACTGCCAAGAACAAGTGCTCTAAATAGGACAGCTCATCTCACAAAATGGAAGGCAAATCACACCACAACGAGCACAGGTCATAACAAACACACCACAGCCACAGACAGTGAGAGAATTGCAGCAGTTCTTGGGCCTATGCAATTATTGCAGAGCATGGGTTTTTGATTATAGCTCATACACAAGGCCATTACTTGAGGCATTAAAAGAAGCACAGAGAGGAGATAAAAAGTTGACATGGACCACAGAGATGACAGAAGTGTTTAAGGAACTGAAACGTGCCATCTCCTCCGCACCAATATTAGCCACACCAAATTACGACACGCAATTTTTCATACTTTCACATTGCAGCTTGACAGTAATGAGAGCAGTGCTAACACAAAAAACAAGCATGGGGCACAAACCAGTAGCATTTTACAGTGGGCACTTTGATCCTGTAATGTTAGGTCACTTCCTGTGTGAACAAAGCTTGGCTGCCGCGGCCTTTGCGGTGGAAAAAGCGTCATCAATACCAATGGGGTGTCCAACAACATTGTATGTAGAGCATGCCCTTTTTGCCATCCTGAACAAACCCAGATCAACACTAACAACCCAAAGGGCATCAGGATATGAGGTTATACTATCAAAGCCTGAGTTAACAATTGTGAGGTGCAACACTGTGAACCCAGCAAGATTTATAGCAGAAGTAGTGGAAGGCGACAACTATACACACGACTGCACACAGGCTATCGACACATATTGCAGCACAAGGAAAGTTGAGGAAAATGCCCTAGAGGGGGGGGAAATAATGTACATTGATGGGTCCTCAACAATTGACCAGGGCGATGGGGTACACAGAACTGGTGCAGCAGTGGTAAAATTGACAGAGGACTGGACATATGTTCTAGTAAAATGTGTCCAGCTACCCCAACAATACTCTGCCCAAGCAGCGGAGTTAATGGCCTTAATTTTAGAAATAAAAGAAAGCAATGACAAAAGATTAACTATATATTCCGACAGTGCATATGTCACATCAACTGTACACTCTGGGTTAATTACTTGCTGAATTAATTGATGTAATTGAAGAGCCCAAAGAGGTGGCCCTGGTGAAGTGTCAGGCCTATACAAATGGGGATGATCACATTTCCAAAGGTAACGAAACAGCAAACGCACATGCCAAATATGCTGCGTATTATGGAGAGATATGGATTCCCCCAGGAAAAGAAAAAGATAAGGGGAGAATTGGGGCAAAGCAGATGCTGATGAGGGATGGGTACACTCATATCCCTGAGAATGAAATAATGGAGCTACAGGCAGCAGCACCCATGGCAGAAAAGTAGCTTTGGGTCAAAAGGGGGTGCACAATGTCCCCTACAGACGCGTTATGGTGACAAAATAACATGGGCAAAGTAGTTATGCCCCTAGCCTTATTGAAAATAGCCCTGGCGCAACTACATCATCCTGCGCATACAGGGAAAGAGGTGATTGCAGCACGAATTAAGGAAGGTTGGTTCTGTCCTGAGTTAAATTCACATGTTGCAAATTTCATTAGAAATTGCCTTACTTGCCAACAGTTTACGGCTGGTCACACGCTGCAAGTGTTAAAAGGTTTTATACCCCGGCCGGAAGGACCATTCCTGCACCTCCACATAAATATGTTGACACTATCAACGTATGTCAAGGGTATAGATACATGATTGTAGTTGTATGTCCATTTTCAAGGTGGATTGAAGCTGGGCCATGTTCCCATGCGGATGCTTTTAGATCAGCCAAGTTCCTAGTGAGGGAGGTTTTCCAGCAGTGGGGGGTGTGCGAGGTATTGCGGTCAGATAACGGGCCACACTTTGCAAATAAACTGTTCCAACACATACCTACCCTTCTTAGCATCAAACATAAGCTTGCATCAAACATAAGCTTGCATGTGCATATGACCAGCAGGCGAATGGCGTGTGTGAACGCCTCAACGGCCTCCTGAAAGAAGAAATAGCAAAGATACAGCGGTCAACAAAAAAGAGCTGGCTCTATTGTTTGCCCTTAGCACTATTTGAATTACGAAAAAGGCCAGGGTCGGATCACCACCTCACGCCCCACAAGGTGGTGACCGGGCGACAAATGCACCTTCCGCTGACCCCACTGTCAAGGGCCATAACTGACTGTCACCCTGTCCAAAATGTTTTTGGTGATGAAATGATAGAATATGTAAATTCCTTGATTACTAGTGTCACCTTTATCTCTCAACAGCTCGAGAGGACGCGGGGTGGGTCGAAGACGACCCAGCAAGAGGACAAGGAAACAGAAGGACTGGAACAACCTTTGCAGTGGACAATTAAGGAGGGGGACCACGTCCTCCTCCGTAACTTTAACCGCCGGTGGAAGCAGTAGCTCCTAGAGCAATTAAGTTAAAAAATAAGAGTGCCTGGAACCACCTGCATGACGTCAAGCCCTACAAAGATAAGACCCGCCCTTGAGTCGATGACAGGGCCAATGCAGTAGCAGCGGCAATGGAGGAAAACACAGTACCAGCATTAATAAAAGATACCAGTGACACAGGCACTGTCTCCTCCCAAACCCCAGAAGGACATAAGGACTCGAACGGACAATCGCCCATAGCCCACCTCATGGTCACAAGGTCCCAGAGCAAGAAAACACTGTCCCGGCCAGTACCGCCCCTGCCACTACCCCAGTGAAGGACATTGTCTAACAAACTGTATTATTGCACCACACTTGGAGACACGTGTATGTTCTCTTTCTTTTTGTCTCGCACATGCAGGTACCACATTCTACTGTCTAAAATTAAAGAAAAGTAACTAACATTGCGTTTTGCCCAAGATTAAATGCTGCCCACAGACAACGACACACCTGAAGAACTGTCCCACCAATTTGTATATGTTATAAAAAGACCAAAGTATTTACAGAAGAGGAAAATACATGTGTATTACAACACATTTCTTCTGGCCATAGAACAATCATTGCCACATCTTCACAAACATTTAGCAGCCCTAAGAGTTAGATCACTAAGGTACGCGTGGCAACAGCTTTTCGCTTGGGCATTAAACGACTGCCTAATAGGGAGGGCTTAAAATAAACAAAACTAACAAATTAATGCTTGTTCTTAGACATTTTCAGGCGGGCATCTTTATCATCAGAGATAAGAAGCTGCAGGACCGCACAAAAGGTAAGAGGAACATGCCAGTGATATTAGCTATTGTATGAAATATTATAGGGGTGTTGTTCATCACTGGTCTTCTTGCTGCCACTGTCTGGCAAGCACACTATGCTTCCCTTGTTATGGCTACACCCCCTACTAATGAACCCCCTACCACGGCTGCAACAGGTACGGTTCCAGGTGGCACGAGCAAGGAAGGAATAAGAAGGAGGAGGGTTAAACGCAGCATGTCCATTGATAATAATGGGGTTGACACATATCTCACAGATTCTGCACATGTCTCAAACAACATGTGGTATCAGCACATGTCTAAAATTGGTAAGGGGACAACTAAGGACAACTGCTATGTGTGCTCACTGACCCCATACGCCATGAGTGCCTCAAGAACTTTTGTGGCTACTGAAGTACCAGCAACATCAGTAGAATGCCTGATATATTTAGCCATGTTCCAGACAAAAGGAAGATTTCAAGGGAGAATGGCGATGATGAAATGGAAGACGAGGGATACATACCCGTATGAAAATAACTTCATAAAAACATTACACATGTACAATCACTATTGGCAACTAGCAGAAGGGCTCCGATATGTGACGGATGGGCCAGACAAAGGAGAGTTGAAGGAAGTAACGCTGAGCTATCTACCATGTGAATGGCGCGCAAGCGATGTTGCTGGAGTAATGGGGTGCTGGGAAAGACCCCTATTGCTGATATACGGGAAGGTATACACGAAGGAGGGATGATGGCGAATGGCGATGATGAAATGGAAGACGAGGGATACATACCCGTATGAAAATAACTTCATAAAAACATTACACATGTACAATCACTATTGGCAACTAGCAGAAGGGCTCCGATATGTGACGGATGGGCCAGACAAAGGAGAGTTGAAGGAAGTAACGCTGAGCTATCTACCATGTGAATGGCGCGCAAGCGATGTTGCTGGAGTAATGGGGTGCTGGGAAAGACCCCTATTGCTGATATACGGGAAGGTATACACGAAGGAGGGATGGACAGATTGAGTTGTGGGAAGTGAAATGATAAACCCTAACG
The DNA here is from genome assembly GCF_040938575.1 of Ambystoma mexicanum. Taxonomy (NCBI): domain Eukaryota; kingdom Metazoa; phylum Chordata; class Amphibia; order Caudata; family Ambystomatidae; genus Ambystoma; species Ambystoma mexicanum. Next base: position 609,277,882 of record NC_090925.1, on the reverse strand, counting down.
AAGCCAAATATAGCGAAAATGGACGTAGAGAACAACAAGTGTTTCAATGGATGGATAAAGACAGCTGGACTAGTTACTTGGTTGGAGAAGGACGAGGACCCGGTGTCCATACTTCCTCTAACTGCACGACACTATGCTACCAACACAACTGAAACGTCCACGTTGGAAGAAACAACTGCAAAAGAATAGTGACAATAACGAAGGAGGGCGCCGGTAGAGCAGTTCTAATGGACCACTATTGGGCCTGTGGAGATAAAGTTTACCACAGCTTTCCACCATCATGGAATGGACTGTGCACTATGGTACACATAAATGTACCATCCTTAGTGGTACCACAGAAAGATTTGAATTTAGAAAACTTCCCCAAGATGGATGAAGGGAATAGAAGGAGGAAAAGATCTGCAACAATTTCAGAAAAGAAAAGGAATAATGGAACAGACGTGTTGTCAAGAGCAAAAAGACAGGGGGAGCCACTGACAGGGAATTACTTGTGGGGTAGATCAGAAACAGCTCATAGCGATATCACACCGGGACACAGACTGTTTAGCAGGGCGGAAATTTTTTTCTCCTCTTTAATACATCCGGGACTGCAGGCATACGCAAATGCCAAATGGCTGCAAATTACCAGGTGGGGGCTAATGATGACGATAATCTCAACAGTAAACGGATTCAACGCAAAAAAAGAAGAATTGAGAGCAGTGCGAATGGTAGTGCTGCAGAATAGATATGTACTGGATCTTCTCACCGCACTGGAAGGAGGAGCTTGCGCAAAAATTGGAAAATCATGCTGTACATTCACACCAGCTAACAACTCAGACAACGGTACACTTACTGAAGCAGTGTCCCAACTAGCCACAATGCACGCAAAAATGGAAGAAGAAGCTAATGGAGTGAAGAAAGATGGCAGCTGGTTCTCTTTTTTATGGTCCTGGATGCCATCGTGGTTGTCAGACGGCCTTAAAATAATAGCTGGATGTATAATACTGGGAATGGTGGCCATTTTAGGATTAAGGTTGTGGAGAGCTCGGACAGCCCGGACTACTGACGAGATGATGGAAATGATTGGAATGCACGCCCTGATGCCTGCTGGAGATGATAAAAACGCAGCTATAATAATAAGAGAAAGAGAAAGATTGCGCAAGCAGATACTAGAATCAAATTCACACCCACCGTCTGTGAAGGTAGAGAACCCAAGAAACCCGAACAGCTATGTTGGAAAGTGGGTTTATTGCAAACCCGGTGGTGGATGTGTATACATGTACTGGTCATTTGAAGATCATGTGAACCAGTATGGACATCTAGGAGGGATAACAAAAGTATGGAGGCCATGCGGAGAAAGATGAGCGGATAATTTTGTGGTCGACAAGTCGACCAGAGGGGGGCCTGAAGTGGGAGAATGGGACACCCCGTTCCCCCATTCTCATCCAGACCCTGGCCTAGAGGATCACGACCCAAGCACCCCCCAAGAGAGGAGTTTGACCCACTCACTTCCTTACCAGATGACAAGGTACCATGTGTTTGCGGCCCACATGCACGAGGAGCTTGCCCATTACCATGTCCCGGTCAAGCCGATGCCTGCGACATGGACCAGATTGACTGAAACAACAGACACAAGCCATCAACATTATTAGAGATTCCATGACGACATAGCCAACTGACAGGAACACACGTGCCACCATGCATACTGGTCACTCACACACCAACCCACACGAAGAACATACCCAGTGCTATGACCTAGCGGACTGATTTAGTCACGGACGTGCATCGTTGTTATTTTTCACATAGGCCCAACAGCACCGCAGAAACGCAAGATGCCTGAAGAGCTTGTGTATACGCTTGCTGATGCTTTACGCTACCTGAGCCCTATAGAGATGCCGTTACATGTACATACAGTACTACTACTTGTGATACTCTGTTGCCCCGTGGTACCCATATTGTGGATCACACACTGCTTCCCAGGAACTAAGCCCCAGTAGGCCTCAAGCAAGAGTCCCCAGTCCGGAGAAAACCCCTTCTGAGACGAAACGCACTGCGCTGACCAGGCAGAGTGAGCCTCAGCGAGAGCCATCACCAAGGCCGAAATTGTTGCAACCCACATACCGAGCTCCCAGTGCCAAGGTTACACCTGCCGCCGCCAAGCACCCCCGGGGCCAAGAAACCAAATTAAATGCTCATAATTATGCTCCAGCTACGGTCTCTCCACACGTGACCAAGCCAATCTGACAAGGTGCCAGACTCGCGAGACAGAAAGTCGCCGGGGTCCCAAGTCTGGGACACAGGTTGCAACAACGATGCGCTGAGTTCGACATTTATACCGATGGGAAAGGCGTGATCATCCGCCACTAGCAAAGACCTGTCCATTGTCCCACGCTAAAACATAGTTACACAATGCTGCAAACGCCAGGTACCTTTCGGGCTGGGCACATCGATGGTCCCAGGCTTGGGGGCTCACGAGGGAACCAACCAGGGGACACGGGGCTCTTTACTGATGCCATTTTGGTTAGCCAATCTTTGAGGGTCCCCATGTAACAAGTTCAGTGTAGCAAGTGTTAGGGACAGCCCAAAGTGTGCCACCTGACCCGTCCTTACCCAATAACCTTCTTTCATATACGCTTCTATTCTAACCCTACCACTCAGGGAGCTAACGCGAAGTGGCGATAGGTTTTGTGACGATGTTTCTCAGATGACGCGAGTAGCGTGTCATGTTACGGTAAAAAGGGCCTGCAAGCCCTCCTAAGATCGAGAAGGTCTCCCCGGATGCATACGGGTGAAGCTCTATCCCTCCTGTTGTTATAATAAACAGCAGTAATTACTTTGCTCTTGTGTGTGCCTCATACTCCTTTTGGGACACGGGAGAAGTTGGGGCCTCCCCAGCCCCGCAGGTCCGCGGACGGCTCTGCTGGCCCCCGGGAGATCACCCCGACACAGGTCATTGCTTAGTTTCTTTGAGGGGATTGGAGTGTTGTCGTAACCAGACAGGTTTCTCATTTCTTTTATGATGTTGAAAATTTCTTTTTGTGTCTTGGTGGCATTGGTGATTCTGTCATCATAATGCATTCTCTTTGCCTTTTGAATTTCCTTCCTGTATGATCGGACTTGTTTCTGGAACTGGGTTTTCTTATCTTGGTTGTATTCTTTCCTCCAGTCCATTTCAAGCTTCTTATTGTTGTTCTTTTTCATGGTGCTTAGTAGTGTGGTAAACCATTTTGCCATTGCTCTTTTTCTTGAGGGGCTAAATGGTTTTTCTGGGGTGATGTTTTCGATTGTATCAGCAATCCATTTATAGAGTAGGTCCACTTTCCCGTCTAGGTCTACCTTCTTCAGTTCTGCTGCTGAAGGTTTGGTCATCTCCAGTTGTTCCATTAGGTTGCTTGCTTTGACAGTTTTCCTGTTTTTTTGTGTGGTGGTTGTGAGCTTGAGGGGCTGGATGCTGACTTGATTTGGTAGTGTGATCACGAATGTGATGATGAGATGGTTGCTCCAAAGTGTTTGTGTCGGTGGTGCCGTGGTGATACATTTTTTCTTGGTAAAGAATGAGTCAAGGGTGTGTCCTGCCAAGTGTGTTGCCCCTTTGACCAACTGCCATAATTTCATGGTTGTTAGCTGCCCAATTATTGAGTTTTGAGAGTTGGCGTGTTTTTCTTCAAACCAAATAGTGAAATTCTCTGGGATTATTAGATGTTCATGCTCGATGGCTATGTTGGTGATGGCTTCTACGAAGTTGTCAATGAAAGTTGCACCATATGTCAGTGGTCCGTAAACCAGTATGAATTTGATATTTATTTTTGGATTCGCTGATAGGTCCATCACCATGGTTTGGCAGTTGATGATGTTAAGATGTTCGTCTGTTTTTATTTTCAGGTGTTCCTTGCATGCTATTGAGAGGCCTCCTCCTTTTTTATTTTACCTGTTTACCTGAAGGCATTTGAAGTTGGTGCAGAGGCAGCCTTGGAGTGTGATTTTGTAGTTGTCATCCAGCCAGGTTTCTGTGATGAATAGGATGTCATTGCCATTGTTGCAGAGAAGGTAAATGATCTCTTTTGAGTGTTTTGATATGGATCTTGCGTTTATTAGGTGGATTTTAAAGGTGTAGTTTGGTTTGTGCTTTATTGTCAGCGTTGTCTTCTGACTAGTGTTAAGGTTTCCTTCCAGATCGGTCTCTAGTTGAGGTGTTGGCACAGTTGTGTCTGTGTCGTTGAAAAGTTCTTCTAGGTTCAGTCTTGGGTTTTTGTTTTCATCAGGCTCCTCTTCTAAATTTTGTGGCTGTCGAGCGGAAGGTCCCCTTGTTTTGGTGATGTAAGGGCGTTGATTATGCTCTTGTTATATCTAGCTTTGCCTGTTCTCCTTCTGTTCTCCTTCTGCGTGGTTGTGTGTGGTTGTTGGTCGTTCTTGATTTGTAAATTGGGTTGGCTCGTTCTGGTGAGTGGTTATTTGCGAGGTATGGAGTTAGGTAAAGGGATTTCTCTCTTTTCTCAGTGCTGGTTCTGTTGTCGTTCCTGTCTGTGGGAGTGTGTTCTGCAGTTGTGAGTCTTCAGTGGTGTTCATTTGGGTTTGTTCTTTCTGCTCTGTGTCATTCTTTTGGTCCAATTTGTATGCGCAGCATCTTGAGCTTTAGCGTTTTTTGTTGTTTTTTCTTCGGTTCGTGGTTGCAGAGTTGATCTTTTTTGCTTTTGGTCCGGTTCTCTTGTGGTGTTGAACACGAAAGGTAGGGTAGTCTCAAGTTTGCTAATGTGGATTTTGGGGACAGAGAACAGTAATCACACAGAGAGAAGGAAACATCCACATATCTACACCCATTTATTTCAAGGTGTTAGTCATAAAGGTTTTTTAAAGAGACCAAACCCAATGCTCAACAAGAGTCATCAGAAAAATAAAAATAAATATACAGGTGTGTCTTCAAGGTTAAATGATTTTAATTCCAACATGAAGTTATTATAAATATAGTCATAAACATTGATTTAAAATGCACAAAGATCAAAAGAAAATTAGAACAAAAAATAAGTGTAAACATGAGAAAACATTGATTAAACAAAAAAAAACACATTTAAGGCGATCAAATGAAAATGAATTATATTGTAATGGAAACAATACAGAAAAATTCAAAAGGATACTTTATTATGTGGAAGAGGCTTACCATTGTAAACAAATCTCTGTGGTGTGAAGCGGGGTACAGCTAATAACTACAATATTGTCCTAGAGGGCGCAAACTGATAATTACAATGATATCCTAGAGGGCACAAGCTAATAATCACAGTGCTATTCCATAGTGGTGGTTTCTAGATGTGAATTAGGTCAATGGTTGGTCCTTACGAGTTTGGAGTTGGCCATGGTGCTATTAGTGCCATGGCTGCCTCCAAACTTGTGTCCGGGTCAGGGTTCCTTAATTGGGGACTTACTGGGTCATTCCAACCTAGGGCTCAATGGGAATGGGGAGGGAGCTAATAATGGGCCCATTAATAACGGGCCCCCTATTAGCTCCCTGGTCCATTAGCGGCTCCCGCTAAGAACGGCTGGTTTTACCAGCCGGCCTTAGTGGGACCAACTAAGGGACCTCTTAATGCAGTGGTAAGGGGTAAACGGCACTGGCATCCTTACCGGCGCCGTTAACCCCTTACCGCCAGCCTCGTAATGAGGCCCAATATGTGCTAATCTTTAAGATTAGTGCTCAGTCTAACAATCATTCACAGTATTATCCTGAGGGAAAAGGCGATAATCATAGTAGTATCCTAGGGGGCGCAAGCTAGAAATCACAGTACTATTCTAGAGGGCACAAGCTAATAATCACAGTGCTATTGTATAGTGGAGCTTTCTAGATGTGAGTCAGGTCAATGCGTGCTAATCTCTAAGGGTAGAGCGCTGTCTCAAAATCACAGTGTTATCCTAAGGAATCAGCCAGTAATCATATAATCACAGTATTGTCCTAGAAGGTGCAAGCTAATAATCACAGTACTACCCTAGAGGCCGCAAGCTAATAATCACAGTGTTATTCTGTAGTGGTGGTTTCTAGGTGTGAATCAGGTCAATGTGTGCGAATCTTAAGGGTAGGGCACAGTCTAACAATCACAGTATTAATCTAAGAAACAAGCCAATAAACACACTGGTATCCTATAGGGTGCAGGCTAATCACAGTATTATCCTAGAGGTGCAAGCAGATTATCACGGTACTATTCTAGGAGGCGCAAGCTAATAATCACAGTAACAACATGTGTTTCAAACACTCCACGTATTGCGCCACATAAACGATTCTGTTTGCAAGTAATAGCAAAAGTAATTGAATAGTAATTAGGCAAAAAGTATTTATTGTTGGCCCTATGCGATTACACGTGTTTCAGCACAAAACCGTGCCTTTCTCAAATCAGGGCATTTCTACTTAGTTAGCATGTTGGCAAATCAAAAAGACATCATATTGATGATTGTAATTCATGTACAAATCAAAGGCCAATTTGCAAGAGTGGAACATCATATACAAATCAAAAACCAATTTGTGAACAATATTCACAAGAACATGTTAATGTGATTGCATCAGTATATAGACCCCAAAAAGGTTAGGTCAACATAGAATAGTGCACAGACAATCCACATTCATGAGAATTTTGTAATATGACAATTTTCAACGATTAGAAAAGTAAATAAAAGATAATTGAAAGAATAATAAATAATAAAAACCGAGATTCCAAGGAGGGGGGGCAGGGAGGGAATGTAGGGTTAAAAATTGCTGCAAGGAAAAGGAGAGACACGCAAAAACATTACAAGCAAGAAATCTGTGCTCTGTGTATCACAATTGCAAACATGATAAGTTGTGTCTAAATTTAAAAAAGGAGGTTTACATACTTGAAAACCATTTGATTGTGCTTAAGCTGTGTATATACACTATCATTAATAAATCAATCAAAAAGCAGCTTCATGCATTCATACAGTGCGCTGGGTCCCTGACCAGTGTATTGAATCATATTATTTACATGTTTTCAAGAATGTATTCCTGACTGCACATATATCTTACATTAATATTAAATCATCTATTGAGTTCAACCTATCTATAGATTAATGCTCTTACCTATGTGTGTCCATGTGGGTTCTATCTTGTTAGGATGCAAACGGAAGTCTCAGGTTAAATCCCACCTAAAGAAAATTGCAGTGGTTAGAAAAATTGTTTCTTTACACATGGATTTGTGAACCCTTGCGCTTAACTGCAAGGTCGAGCAGAAAAGTAAATAAAAAGTTTTGACATTTAATGCTCTTGCATGTTGTTTAGATGCAAACCGAGGGCCCGGGTTAAATCCCACCTAAATGGCATTACCGTGGTTGAAAAATAGTTCCTTTCCACATCTGTTTGTGAGCCCTTGGTTTTAGCTGCAAGTACGAGCCATAAAGTAGCACAATGTTATGGCGGTTCATGCTCTCACATATTGCGCTAATCGAACCTAATCAAATAATCACTGTATTATCCCAGAGGCACAGGCTAATAATCACAGTGCTATTCTGTAGTGGTGCTTTCTAGATGTGAATCATAACAAGTTTGCCGGTACGGTAACAACGTTACCAGTAAGCTTGCCCGTACCATTGTTACCATACTGGCAAACTATGAGTTCTGCTTGCGGGTGCCTTACCTACTGCCAGGACTGACCTGCCGAGCAGACCGGCACCTGTGAGCAGACCATGCCGGATGCACCGGCACCATTCTGAATGGTGCCGGTGCATCCGGCATCATTCACCCTGGCCACCTCTACCATTTTAGTCACTGCTGGTTGACAGCTGGCCACTGTTTTCCCCTGCTGACACCTGCAGACACCTTCTGGAGCTGCCTCTGTTGGAGTCGCCCCTTTGCCTTGGGGAACTTAGTCATAGGGGCTACACCGGTGGGGGGCTGCCCTGGGAGGTACATTAATGACCGTCTAGCACTTTAATCAGGAATCGGATGGATTAAGCACAGTGTAAGGGAATGGCCAATCAGGGATGGTGGCCGGGCTACGAGAGGGGAGGGAAACGTGGAAGAGGAAATGGGATCTGGGAAATTAGTGCAGTGCACAGAGATGGTCTGGGGCCTCGTGGGCAACCCAGATGGCAAGATCAAGGCCCTGGAGGGTCGCACCAATGCTGGGAGCTTACTGTAGTCAGCAGCAGCAGTGCACCTTTACGGTGTACAAGCAGGTTTCTAGATTGCAAACACACCAGGCGAATGGCAAATCAGAGATGGTAGGCAGGTTGGGAGGCGGGAGTGAAACGTGGAAGAGGAAATGGGAGCCGGGAAATTAGCGTGGTGCACAGAGATGGTCTGGGACCTCAGGGAAACCCAGATGGCACGATGGCGCCCAGGAGGGTCACACCAACACTGGAAGTGTACCTTAGTTAGCAGCAGTCGTGAGGCTGCACAGTGTCCAAGCGGCTCGCTAGATTGCAAACACACAAAGAGAATGGCCAATCAGGGATGGTGGGCGGGCTGGGAGGTGAGAGGGAAGTGTGGAAGAGGAAATGGGAGCCGTGAAATTAGCACGGTGTACAGAGATGTTCTGGGGCCTCAGGGGCAACTGAGACGGCAAGATGGAGGCCCAGGTGGGTCACACCAATGCTGGAAGCTTATTGTGGTCAGCAGCAGCACTGAGCCTGCACAGTGTACAAGCGGGTCGCTAGATTACAAACACACCAGGGGAATGACCAATCAGGGATGGTGGGCGGGCTGGGAGGTGGGAGGGAAGCGTGGAAGAGCACAGAGATGGTCTGGGGCCTCAGGGGCAACCTGGATGGCAAGACGGAGGCCCAGGAGGGTCACACCAATGCTGGAAGGTTACCGTAGTCATCAGCAGCAGTGAGCCTGCACGGTGTACAAGCGGGTCGCTAGATTGCAAACACACCAGGAGAATGGCCGGCCAATCAGGGATGGTGGGTGGTCTGGGAGGCAGGAGGGAAGCGTGGAAGAGGAAATGGGAGCCAGGATATTAGCACGGTGCACAGCGATGGTCGGGTACCTCAGGGGCAACCCAGATGGCAAGATGGAGGCCCAGGAGGGTCACACCAATGCTGGAAGTGTACCATAGTCAGCAGCAGCAATGACTTCAAGGAGAAGAAAGAGTGCAAGAGAAATGAAGCAAAGTGGAGCAAGAAGGAGAACTTCAAAAAGGAGGAAGGGAAAGTGATAAAATGAAGGAGGAGCCCATGAAGAGGAGCAGAAAGGGAGGGATCCAGTCTGGACTTGAGCTCTTGGAGTGGCTCCTAGGTTGGTAGAGGAGCAATACTCAGAGAGATGCCGACAGCCCTAGGAAGGGGGTAAGCCTTATAAACCCAATATGATCTGAAAGGATTTTAAACATTCTGACAACTGGTCAATGTTCAGACGAAGTGCTGCACAGGGGCTGGTAGTGCCAGGTTGTGCCAGAACGGACAAGGATTGCAGCACTTTAGCCACATATATGAAAATCAAGCAAACCATCACAACAAGGCAAGAAAGTGATGGCTGGCACTTCAACCAGAAGGTTTGTGAGTGACTTTTTGACTGCGGGGAAGGAAGGCTCTAAGGGAGAGCGTGCAAGACTGATAACCATGGTCCTACAGATAAGCCAAACTAGTTTAAAATGTGTTGTAACCCCACCAGGTGACCTCAGTTAAACATAATCCCTTATCTTCTGTTTGTTATAATGAAAACCTTTGAGTCATAGTTTTTGGATTTTGGTCAGCTATAAGTCCCTCAAGCGTTATATGTATTATTCTAAATACTGACTGAAGCAGAGTATAATTATATGATGTTTGATCAATTGCCATTAGTTATCAGAGTGAACCCGTAGGTCCTTTAAGATGAGGTAACACTATGCAGGATGGATGCGGATGAAGAAATTACTCAAACATCAATAATAAAACCGACTCCGGAAGTTGGCAAAGACTTTGTTTTAATAACAATTATCTAAAACAGGCAGTACAATGGACATCATCGGATGTCATGCAGTAAGATCTCAGAATATTTCAGAAAAAACACACTTATATGCTAAAAACCCATCATCATTGATGTCACACTATGTGGCAAACTAAGAAAACGTATGTGGGTCTGTGATTGGATAACAGGAAACATCTAGGTATACTTACTATTGGGGTTGGTGTTGTGATTGGGTCTCTACTGTCAGGTGGATAACTCTGACCACCCCTATTGCAAGTCATTGTGAGCATCATCAAATACACAACGTCTTATTAGATCTCAAAACTATAGGGTTCTTTGGTACGTGGCCCTTTATAATTGGTTGGCACGTGTGTACCCTTCTGGAATATTCCACTCATTAGCAGCATGCAAGTTGGTACCCCAGGTGCCGGTGGGTCGGACTTGACCATGCCTCCACACCAAATTAGCCCTTCGTCTATCATCACTCAAGCGGTTTGCCATGAGAATAGTCTTTTGAACTTCACTGCTTCAGTGAATAAAAGGGAGTCTGAGCATGGCTTTAACTTCTGGTCTTTGTGTAGCTTGCCCAGAGTCTATTTTCATCTGACCATGTGACTGGAGACCACGTTTTGAGCTCCTTTATATTATTTAATACCATTTCATGAATAAAACTTGTCACTCATTGTCCTACCATGGCACCTTAATAGGAGCTCAGCTTTCACCTTCTTGTTCATTGTATCTTTCCATGATAGATAACCAGTTTCTTGGCTGCCTCAATCGTTGACATTGGGCCAGGCAACCTTCTCGATTCTCCTTCCATCTCCAGCCAGGCTTATTCTGCTGCGCCACACTTCAAATCCTTTCATTCACAGGGTTTTTAGTTTGCTAAATTACGATGTGGAACTTCCAGATTCATATGCATATATATACCTTGGCAGCACCGCCTGCACTATTCACTACATATAGCAAGCCTTATGATTACTTCGTCTACTTGTGTTACTATGTCTGTACAATTATAAACTGGATTTCCTTTTTTTCTTCTGTGCTTTACACGTGCAATCTTCATTCCGCATATGAAAGTTTACTGGATTCTTAACTTCGTCATCATATTCTATCTGGTCTGTCCACCTTGTCTCTTGTCATCTCTTCTGAGGTGTGTCACTTTCTTCATGTGACGTCTCTTTTCAGTCTCTTCTTTCACCCGTCTTCACATGCTCTTCAGGGATCCTTCCCAAGAGACTGTCAGCTATTCATGGATACATAAAGAATGGTTTACTTAATGGATACTTTGCTTCAAAGGCTGTTCGTATTAAAGGCATCATTACAGGTGTCACCTTTATCACTACTTCCGGTTCCTAACAGATAGGCAAGTTAGGGGCGGGACTTCCGGTGGAGGCTTTTGACTCCTCCTCTACACTACAGACATGTAAAGTTTGTGAGAATATCGTCAGATCTTTCTCCAGAACTTGGTAGCAGGGAAGAGTAAGCAACCGTCCTTTAAGGTAGTACTGCAAGAACCCTCTTCTTTTGAGATTTTGGGTACTGTGCCTGGAGATGTTAGACAGGACACTGTAGCTTCTATGAACCCATTCCATCAGTCATGGACAAGCAATTAAAGTGCCAGCTCAATAGCAGGTATTGTTGGTGGGGGACCAGATACGGTTTAACAGGGTATCACCAGGTCAAAGAGATGAAGCACCAGAGAAGCACCAGTGAGAAGCATATAGAAGAAACCTAATACACTAGGAAGTAATCTAGAACTCTAGTCCCTGGCTTAGTATGAGTTAAAATAGACCCACTGTCTTGTCCCACTGCTCAAGACTCTCAAGATGCCACTGCTCTTGAACCTCTTGAATATATTATATGGGGTCCTCGTCCTCAAGCATTTTGCATGCCATGATCGTGCTTATGTCTGACATGCCAGGGTACCGTACTCTGAGTGCCTGCCATGCGGCTTTCCTGCAGTTATTAAAAGGTGTTCCATCATGCGACATGTTCTGTGAAGTCACCCCAGGATATTCTGCCCATTTCCAAATGTCATCAGCCCTCTCCCTTAGGATGACAGTGAGCAAGATTTTAATGTCCACCACCGCTAAGGTCGTCCCTAGTCTCTGTTTCTCTATCTCATAAATCGATTTCCCTGCCCCAGCTGTTAATGATGGCAATTTACATTTCAGGTCATCCTTGTTCATTTGTGGCCATGGTACATATTGTGGCCATTCACCCCCTTTTCTAGCAGTTGATATTGGGTTATCTCTGCACAACTCTTGGGTACAGACATGCATTTTGTTACTGTGAATTCTCCAGTCATTTTCCCTTTCTTTTGTCCTGGTAATGCCCTCAACCTCTGAGCATATGGGGTAAGGTTGTCTATGCTGTGCGAGCAGCCCTTTGTTGCTTAGTGTTCGTCTTAAGCATTGCCCATTCTCTCTCTCTCTCTCTTTCTCTCTCTTCCCCCTCGATCCATTCTGCCTCCCTTTCTAGACTTGCCCCCTTGGCAGGCCCATATACACGTCTCCTCACTTCCTCATATCCACTTACCCCTTTTCCTCATCTGACCCCATTGTCCTACAACTATCATCAATCTCCTCTTCCTCTTCCTCTTCCTCTTCATTTTCAAAATGCAATAATTTGAATATGCTTTTCCCCCATCGCCCCTTTGTGGCTCTGTCTAACGATCCTGGCTCTTCCCTTTGCAGAGACCTCACTGTGCTCCTTGTTACATTAAGGGTAAACTGAAAACCACCTTGTTCAACTAGCTCGTCGTACAACATCATCTCCTCTTCCTTTCCTATCTTCTCCTTACTACTCTCTTGTAACTAAGTAATGACTTCTTTGTATGTATAACAAGTCATGTATGTATAACAAGTCATCTCTGTAACAAGCGCCACGATGCCCTATGGGCTGTATGTGCGCTTAACAAATGCGAATAAATAAATAAGTAAATAAATAAAGGGTAGCCCTGCTATACCTTCTGCTTCGCTATAATGCCCCAATTCAGGGAGCATATCATTTTTCAATACTTCTTTCATTTCCTTAAATTGTCTTTTCCAGCTCCTCTTTCTCCCTCTCCTTCCTTACTTTTCTCCTCACTCTTGCATAGATGCTCCGGGACAAGCCTTTTGACCTCCTGGGGCTGATTCATGGAACTTGTGCGCCAAAAAACGGGATTTGTGTGCCATTCTGCCCGCAAATCCCCATTTGTTAAACAGGGGTTTGCAGGCAGAATGGCACACAAATCCCAGTTTTTCAGCGCACAAATTCCATGAATCAGCCCCCCTGTCTCTTTCTTTCTCTGCTCAATTGCACCTGTCTCTCTCTTTCTTCCTCTACTTCCCTTGCTGCCCTCTCTTCTGCCTCCTTCTGCCTTTCCCTTTCCTCCTTATTTTCTCTCATTGTTTCCCTTTCTTCCCTTTCCTTTTCTCTCTCTGCTACTTCTAATTCCCTCCTCCTTTTCTCCTGCCACTTTATTTATTTCTGTTCCTTCTGCTCCACCTCTCCTATCACTTTCTCCCATTCTCTTTCTTCCTCCCCTAACTTCCTTCTTTGTCACTGTCCTTCTTCTCCCTCTTTGTCCTGTTTGTCTTTAGTGTCCATTTCTTTGTCTTTGGAGTCACTTTTATGTTGCCTGTCTAGTTTAAGCAGTATCTGTCCTTCCACCCACTAATTTTTGTCCACTGTCATCCCTTCCCTGTTACTTTCTGCAAGCTTTACCTGCAGCTCACAGAGCTCCTTATACTCATTACACATGGTCAATGACTTTAAGTGATTTAACATGGCTCAATTTGTTGCATCATCACTTTTAAATGCAGGGGGTGCATACACAGGGTTGGTTTAACCTGCGGCTGCCTTCAATCTTTCAATTGGTAAAATCCCTGTCCCTCGCTTGGTGAATCAGTACTCTGGGGAAGAGGGGAGGAGCCATGGGTGCTTTACCCCCACATCATGCTGATTAAGTGTCCACTCCCTACTAGGTAGCTCCTCCACCTCATCCCCGAACATCTGCCATAATTCTAGGATTGCTAGCCTGCTTTTTAGTTTCTTGCCCATATGTGCAGCATGTAAATACGTGGTCATGTGTTGCAACAAAGGTTTCGAAGGACTGCCCTCATGGGGCCAAGTTTTTACCAACTTGAGCACTGTCTATCTAGTCCATTCTGCGCTATGCTTACAAATCTTACCTTTATACCATGGAAGGGACTTGCACAGGTGCATTAAAGGAGTGTCTCCTATGATGGAACGTCACAGTTCTGACTGCAGATACTTACTTGACCTCAAAAGGGGCTTTTATTTACACTTCAAATATTTTCACTTTTAGTTTTCACAATTTTTTATCGACATTCAATATATTTTCTTCAAATATCAACACTTTTGAAGCCTTCCAACAAGCCTCTCTGGCTTCACCATCAGTAGCTGCCCACTCTCCAACCTGTGCCGTTTCAGGCCATTCCAAACCTCCATGTGCCCCTGGGTCCCGTGTCAATACCAAAATAACCTTTCTTCGCAGCCTCAACCGGCTCACCCCTCTTCAGCTATCATCTCATTCCACAAAATCAAGTTCTTTTCCATCACTTCACCACAATCTGTGTGCCCCCTATCATGGGCCAACAACCTCCTCTTATCAATCTTCCAAATCCTATTTTCAACCGATACTTCTCTGCCGATCTTTCTTACATCTCGCTGCTGACATCAATAACCTCTATATATATTCAACATTTGTTTGTCAAATTATTGCTTTCATAGTTAAATCCATTGGTCAGCTGATGCCTTTGGAACAGCCTCTTCCCACAATCTGGCACTCCACCTTCTTGTCTGCAGGGCATCCCACGATCAGGTATTTCCTCAAAGGGGGCTCCTGACGACTGTCTGAGTTTTCACATATGATTGGCAATCCGGTCATCCTGGGACACAACACAGTCCCATCATGCTCACAGTGGGGAAAAAGTAGCACTTTATGGAGGGTGCAGGTGATCCGTCCTCTGCTACTATATGTCGTAATGGGGAGGAAACCCCGATGGGTATGCAGTGGATAGGCCAGGGGGAATCCCTAGCCCAAAAAACAGAAGAGTTCAGTAATATGGCAAGGTACTGTTTTATTCAACAAAAAACAGATGAAACAGGGACCGCAATGTATATCACTGCAATTTCCAATTTTCTCTCGGCGTGTTCAGGCTTGACAACAGTTTTTAAGTGAACATGATGTCACAACAAAAGATACATCCTACAAACCTAAAATGGGAAGGGATTGGGTGAATGATTTGGTTATAGAGAGAATCCATATGGGGTTAGTTCTGTAATTGGTCAGGCCATATCTAGTAACTCCTCCTGAGAACACCTACAAAAGGATACATAGGGAAACATGTCATCAGGGTGCTCTGTAAGTGGTTGCTGCAACACTGTTGAGGTGAGCATGAAAGGTGAAGAGGGATTAGTCAGGGATGGCTTTCTCAGCCTCGGCACTATGAATGGTTAACAGCATATCAGCAACAATCAAAGGTGAGCAGAACGGCCCCTAAATGTCCCAATAACGATACCATTCTCTGATTCCTAGGCTGCAAGCCAGGACATTTAGCTTTAAAGTTTACACTGTCTTGTATCTTTCGTCCCAATAAATGGATGGGAATGAAGATCTCTGTCTACACATGTCTGGCTCTAATGAATAGGCATTATCTGCCAGATGCAAGACACGTGTGTGGAGACCGCATTTTAAATTATTCTGCTCAGTATTTTATGAGGATTTTAGCCCTTTTAATGTGGGTGCCATTACCTCCCGTGACCTCTTGGTTTACATGGCCACTTATTTTAGTTGCGTTCTTCATTAGGCAAGCTTTATGTGAGTTCTTGTGCGTTTCGCATTTCTGCATACAAAAGAGAGTATGTGTTTTCTAACCTAGTGGATGCAAGCGTGTTCTATGCGTCTAAGTGTAGGTTGACCTATTGGTTGTGTATCTTTGTGTTGGGTGTGTATGTGCTTCGTGCCTAATGCACCTATGTGTACTGGCTTCAGCCATGACCTAATTTGCCTTATTCATGATTACAGTTCATTCAGTTGTTCCTTCTCCTGCAAGTATATTGCCTCTGGGATGCCGTCTGAGTAGGGTCTTTAGGGCTGCTTTACAGAGTTACTTCTCTTGCATCAATGATACAATGGTGGTGCGGGGGTAGATGCCAGGAACGATTTACACCATTCAAGTCTATAACGTCGAATTGGGGGTAGGGCTGACACAATGATGGACATGGTCATTTGCCTCTCTTGAAGGGCTTCCCTGCCTCAACCAAAATAACTAATGTCACCGTCAGGATGTGGAAACCAAATGTCTCAATGTCCAATGTCAGAATCCTAACTCTGTCCCTCACACTCTAACTTAAAATAAATGAAAAGTTGGTCTTCCTGGCCCAGAGGAATGACTCTCTTCCCCATGACAAAGACAATTCATGGTTTATTAGTTCCTTTAAATGGTGGGGGGAATGTCTCTATTCCCAGCATTCCTTAGGCTTCTGGTGCAGTCTGTCAACTGCTGGGGAATGTCTCCCTTCCCCAGCCTTCTTCAGGCTGGCAAGACAGTTCACCTTCTTCTCTTTCATTGGGGTCTCCAAACTGCAGTGGGTTCCTGACCCTGGTTATCAGACCGCCTGGTTTCCTTTGAACAAGTAACGCGAGGAAGGAGAGTGGCTTGAATGCTCCTCCAAGCTGTGGTGGGTCCCAAACCCTGGTTGGCAGACCTGGTTTCCTCCTACCACCTACTGCAAAGACAGAAGAGTGTCTTGGAGGCTCCTCCAAGCCGAGGAAGCCCCCTGACCTTGATTGCCAGACCTGGTTTCCTCCTACCAGGTACTGCAACGAAGAAAAGTGGCTTGGATGCTCCTCCAAGCTGTGGTGTGTAGCTGACCCTGAATGGCAGACCTGGTTTCCTCCTTAATTGGATCTCCTAGTTTCGAACACAGACTTGGTTCACTCGCCTGCCAAGCTCAGTGTTCCTTTGCATTGTTCTCACTATTTGTTTTATAGTCTCTTGATGTTACATACAGACTTGTTTTCCTCCCCAGGCAATTACTGTCTTAACATGTATCATTCTCTCAGTTTTCCCAATGATTTTTTGATTTCACACGCAGACTTGGTTTACTCCCCTGTCAAGTACGGTCTTCGTATATATTGCTCTAACAGTCCTGGTTCGTCTTCCCTCCAATTACTGCCACAGAGAAGATTATGCCTTCTTATTATTCATATGTCCTTTTCTCAGAAACATAGCAGACCCTGTTTCCCTTGTTACCATGTCTTGGTAAACTGTTCCTTGGAATTGCACAGAGGCAGTACTCTTTCCCCTGATTTTCATCATTTGTTATGCTATTTAGGGTTTGCTTCACTCTCAGGGGTCCCCCAACCACAGGCTCAGCAACCCAGTTACAACCAGGGTCTTGACTGAATCGCTACGGTTGGTTGTGGGCTGCCCTATGTTCTTTTCCACTTCGCTGGTACTCTGGTATTCCTGTCGGCTTGCTGCAGCACCTGCGTGGCTCCAGACTGGCTTCTCCTTCTTCTTTGGACCGCATGTTCCTGTTCGGCAGTGCTGCTCGCACTTCCCACAGCCAGCCTCATGGTTTGTTTAACGGTTCTGGTGGAGATCGCCCCTTCACCATCTTGTGCCTGGATCTGCTTTTGCCTGCCTTCTTTGCAAGCCCTGGTCCTTCTCCCAGTTCCTCCCTGTAGCACCTGTCCATCGGGTAAGTCCATTGTCAGTCTTTATGCTCCCAACCAGTAAACTCTGTGATGGAAGACTAGAACGTTCAGATAGATTTCTCTGAGTGATCCACATGGTTCTGCGCCTCTTCCTCGCCACAGTTTCTTGCTTCAGATTTTCATTGTATTTATCCCTATTCTTCCTCGTCTCAGTCCCTCCTACTTCTTCCATGCTGTAGAAGTGTATAGGATATGAGGGGTGAGGAGTGTGGAGGTGAAGGAGAGGTGGCGGTACAAGTTGGATCCTGCATTCTTCCACTCTAGTCATCACTGGTCCCATAGGGGTTTTCATCTACCATGAGATCAAACTGCTGAGTACCACTCCCATGGGGACAATCGCATAGCAGCCTCACCTCCCTGGCCTCCTGGTAAGTGTCCCCCCACCCCTATGGAAGTAGGGACAACATCCTGGTATTCGTCAGCTCTAAGTTCAGTCCACTGATTAATAATCTAGAAAAGGATCAGTTTCAAATCAACCTGCCTCATCAATAGAGTATACCAATCAAGGAGAGCACTGAGATCCAGAAATGATGTGCACATAGGTAACATTCGAAATGGCAAGAGACACTTAGGATCAGCTTTCTCGAACAGCACAGGGAAACTCTGTAACTTTCTCGCAAATTTCATACTCTCAATCTAGGAGAATCTCACTTTCTGGAAAACCTTAAAGACCTGCCTAACAAGCCAAGGCACCATCCCAGCAATCTGTCACAGACACATGAAATGCACACTCAAAACCGCTTCCTGGGCCCTCTGCTAATCTTCCACATTAGCATCCACAACATCTATGCTCAAATATGCAGATCAACTATGCCCCTCAACTTGACATATAAAGTTCCCTCTCATCAGCCTTCAAACAACACAGCACCACACCGCAAAAATCATCTTGCACACCACATCACTGGCGAAACCATCCTAGCATCACAAATGCCTGATGTTCCCCGATGGAGAGAACATGCCTTTCTGCACAAGACAAAAAACATCTAGAAACAGACCTGCACGCAGAGATATTGGTACTTCCATTTTGAATTCATCAGCACATGAGATGGCTATCCTATATCTCCCCTGTGTTACATCTAACTTAGCCCTGGGTGTTGGGTATAAATCACAGTAACATAACATACATGATAACATAACAATCTTCCAAGGTATGTCCTCTGACTGACGACATGTGTAGGTTAGCAGCAAGCATATTGAAGATGTTGCCTCAGATTCCACAAATTCCTAGGATGTATTGTGTGAACAGGATAATACATTCTCACAGTGAGGGTGGTAGATGCATGTCTATAATGCTCAGGGCAACAATGGATCGGAAGACTTCAAATACAATGGTTCCAAGGGTCTCTGGTAGGTGGGACCAGGATTTAGGTGTGCACAGTTTCATGTAGAAACATATTTAGGATAGCATATTACAACAGTCCTTGGTGGGATTATGTGACACCCTTACAGTTACAGCGACTTAACCAATGAACAGGCCTGGCGCATCGGAAGTGTGGTTATATTCACTGTTAATATGTATCATATGTTGTGTGTGTGAGAGTACCGATTGAGCTAACTAGGGAGGATGTAATGCATTCCATATCAGGTTTTCTGGAGTGGAAACTGGCAGCATCGCCTTAACTTTGTTTAGACAATTGCTTGCAAAGAAAATATTTGCATCATATTTTCGGGTTTTGGCTCTGGGACTAGTGTTTGATAAGCACATACTGGCCATCAACTGGAATGAGCTTCTAGTGAACTGGGCTGGATCCAGGAATTGAGTCAGATTTCAACTTCTGTACAGGAGGAAAGGTAGAGCAGAAGGCATACTTCTACTGGAATTTATTTGTATTTATTTATTTGAATAGTGCCTCCAGCCCTGAGGCTACTGAGCGCTATTCTTACAAGTTATACAGCATTACATTTTATAATTTTACAGTTTGCAGTTTATACAATGTTACAAAGAGGAGTCAGTTATATACAGTAACATAAAGATCTACTTTTCACCATTTACAGTAATATATACAATGTAACAGTAAGTCAGGGATCTAGGATTGCTAAATGAGAGAGTTGTGATCTTGGTCCCGTAGCCAAGCTTTTAACTTTTTACAGAAGACCATGAAAGACGGTTCTGCTCTGCTGGAGATAGGAAGTGCATTCCATTTTTTGGCAGCCATAACTGGGAAGCTGACCCCACCTGCCCGTTGTTGGTTATAGCGAGGTATGATGATACATATGTGACTGGGCGGATCTACTAGGTTGCATTGATATGTGACGTGCAAAAGCGTCGCAAAGGTATGGGGGTGCCTGATTATAGAGCCACTTGTGTGTAATTGAGAGTGATTTAAGATCAATTCTTTGCTTGATGTTTAGCCATTTTAAGTTCTGTCTGGCTGTTGCAATATGACGTCCTCTGGGTATATTGCATGCAGATCTAACTGCATTATTTTGTAGAACTTGCATTTAATTAATGTTCTGTTTGGATGTTCCTAAGTAGAGAGCATTGCAATAGTCTACCTTGGAAAGTACTAGAGCTCTTGCTACTGTGATACAGTTCGTGGAGGAGAGGTATGGGCAGCAAGCAGTAATAAGCTTGCATGTGCAGGATGTTGTAGTGGCTAGGGCATTGGCTTGTCCTGTGAGTGATAATGTGGAATCAATATAGATACTAAGAGTTTTCACATTGTTTGCTACTTTAATGATATGGCCGTCAATATTGAAGGCTTTGAAGGATGTTCCTAATTTGTTAAGTTTGGCAAGAGAACCTAATAGGAGTATCTCGGTTTTATCATCATTTAGACATAAACCATGATTAGCCATCCAAGTTTGTATGGTGCTATAAATGTCATTCAACTTTTTGCTATCTCTGGCATAGTCACCTGTGATAGGAATGAGTATCTGGGTGTCGTCCGCATAATTAGTATTTGTGACACCCAGATAATCAAGTATATCAAATAAAGGCTTAGTGACTCAAGATATACAAAAGAGCAAGCCTTAGGAGACTAAAAGGGCTTCCCATCTGATCTGACACCTCAGTGAAAGGATTGGCTCATGATTTGAATAAAATGCAGTTTACTGCATTCTTCGAAATTGCGCTACACATTTGAGATTGACATTTCAAGAAGACTATAGGTGGCCCTTTCCTTCCATACCTTTATATGGGTACATGCAATACTTGCATTCCAGGGAAGCGAGAATTTCCACAGTGCCACAGTTTGCCTTAGAGTTTAATTTTTTGCTGCATTAGGGACATTTATAGTTCAAGTGTGTATTGTTGCAAACGTGATTTGACTAAATATTGTTTGCGATGTAGTTATTGCCAAGAAGTGTTTAACTGATGGTAATATTGGTGATTAAAAGATTAATAAAAACATATAAAAAAGACACAACCTAAAAGCTATGAACAAAACATGGTTTCAAAAGGGATATACAAGACTGTAGAACCCAATTAGTAAGCTGTAAATCCTCCAATAGGGTCAAGAAAGTTTGATAGAGGAGCAACTAGGAAGCTAAACAACTTCACAGTTTTTTTTTTTTTAAATGTAGTGACAGCTATGCAGGAATACATATGTGTGAGATCAGGCAAAAGTGCATAGCATTGGAACGCATGTGAAATGTTCTATAGTTGAATGTCATTTTTAGTTTGGGCTATTAAGTGGCGCTAAAAGCGCTACCTCTAAATCCGAAAGTATTGTCAATAAAATAAGAGCTTTAACATAAGAGCTTGGAAGAGGGGCTTTGCATCTAGGTTTGTAATGTTTTTCAATTCATTTGACATATGAGGATGGATTTATGTAGTTTGGCAATGTGCCCCACCCATTTCCTGCCCATTGACACGTGAAATCTATAGGATTTTCCTCCCATTCCCACCCATTTTCCATCCTACCACACCTCCTTTTGCACTCTTTGGCAGAATTTCTACTGTGTGGTGAATTTGTCAGTCATTTTTACTTCCAAAATGGCGGCCGCCATCTGTTAATGGTATTTAAAAGTTATTTGACTTGATTGAAGCTTTAAAATATATTTATTGTAGCTTTCAAGTTATGTCACACATTTTACATTATGTTTTATTAAAAATAAACAAGGTAGTGTAATAGTATGTTCGGTTTTAAAATGGCTCTGAACATGCCTGATTTGTGGGGGTTGCTCTAATGCTTTGAGATTTTAGCAGAAGCTGATTGGCTTTCCAATTTGTTAGTGATGTCATTATTATGTGATTGGCTCTCCAGTATGTGCTTTTTTTCCACACGGCATCCATTTTGTTTCACCAACTCTTGGTTTGCAGACAAGTAGGGCTTTAGGTCTGTAGGGAGTCAGTCAACTCGATCTTGGATAAATGGGTAAACGTTTTCATTCCGTTGAGTCACAGCAGTGACATTCCAATCAGGTCAGTGCTGGGCATTTGCCGTTGACTCCCTCCCTGCCTCTCTTAAAGGCTGCAACGTGGGCCGTGTGTTTGTCCCATCTAAGAACATCTGCACTGCCATTACCACAATGCATCTGTTAGTATAAAATGCAGGACTGCACTCCACTCTCATTCCAACTAGTTTTCTGTCCAGTGTACTTAAAGTCACCAATTACAAACACTTTCATTGACGATACATCCAAAGAAGGACTTGGCTGCAGGCTCTATTTACGTACTATGCGTTTGCGAGCTGGTGACTGCTGCTCAAGGTACGGACAGGGAGGTGGTTGTGGGAGCAGCCCGAGGACAGTGGAAAGAGGAAGTGTGTGGGTAGTAAAGAGGTGATCTACCAGCTCCGTGCTAGATTGAGTGACATCCTCACCCCAAAGACAACCACCTTCATTCCCACCGACAGCAGCTCCTGGGTCAAACGCCTCAGTCCGGGCCGATTAATTCCAGCCGAACTGCACTTTATTTTACACGGCACACACGTTTTTACAGTGCAATTTATTATCACATTTTGACAATGTTGTTATTATATAGCTAGAATTACTTTCCATGTAAATCTACCTGTTGCCTCCTACAAAAAATATAATAAGACAGAGTTGAATAGTAATATTAATTGAGCAAGACCTGCCATACTTTTTAAATATTCTAAAATTGCAGCTATGAATATTCACTTTTAGGTATAATAATGAAGTAACATTGCCTGCTGCTGTACTGTGTGGCAGCTACACAACATGTGACTTCAGACCTATGGGTTAACACGCCTCCTGCCAAAGTGGGTGTGTAACACAAGATTCCCTAGTAGGAACAATTGAGGGCATTTATTTTTCTTAGCTGCCATTGGCAGATTTATACGAATCACCAAAGTGCTTGGAAGCTTTAGCGCACTTAGGCCCTTAAACAAAGAGCATTTCCCAATGGGATTTGCCATTATAAAATGATCCTGTGAATTAGGCCCTTTTGTGCTGTAGGAGTAGACATGATAGCTTTCATCCCCTAATCTGTAATGTGTTTTGACAACAATGCCTCTCAAAACGAGTGTCCATAATAATGAGCCCTCCTAATACTTTAATTGGTCGAATTTGTGATGAAAATCCACCGCCAGAAAGTAGACCATCTGAAGATGGTATGATGTGAGGGGATGGTGTACGTTAAGTGCTATCTAGAGGAGCCAGCTGCCCCAGCAGGGGGATAGAGAGGGGGATCACATCACATGGAATCACTGATGAGCTAGCATGGATGCCACGGTTTGTTCGGAGCACATTTGTTGCTTATCCACTTTAGTATGTTCCTGTCTTCCATCGTGAACATAAGGTATATATTGCGCAGTCTCCTTGCTATCTTCCCCAACATAACAAGGAGACTGCGCAATATATACCGGTTTTGTGTTCGAGAAAAAAACAAAAGCCAATATGATAAAAATAAGCATTGGCAATAGTTTTGTCTTATGTGTAGGCATGGGAAAGACAATTGCCAGGCATGGTCATAGTGGTATTAACTGGCAATTGCTGGCTTTTGTGGCGGTTCTGAAGTTGCAAGTAGAGCCTCCTCCGCTGTCGAAGCCTGTGCCAGGGCCACTTGCTCCCTAAATGCTGCTGTAACTGCTGCTGCAATTAGACGCTGAATAAAAGTGCTTTCCTCCATGGTCAGCGCACATGGTTGTGCCTCCTCTGAGGGAACAGGGATTGACTGGGCACCCTGGAGAAAAACATCACCCCCTGCAGTGTTGCTGTGGCAAAGGAAATCAAACGGGTAGTCCCCTGCAGCGGCGTGCCCCTCCTTATGAGTATGCCTGGGCGAAGACTGCCTCGCAGTGCCACCGATGGCCTAACAACAGCGATTACAGTGTAAACAACGTGGGGACCCCAGCAATACCCACAAAACATCCCACACACTTCACGATATAACAATATAAACTTCTCTCTGGGAAGGCACTGATCGGTCTTGGGGACACAGAAAACCAGTCTGAATGGTGAGAGGATACTTTAAAAAAAACATGCATTGGCAATAGCAACTGTTTTGGCTTTTGTGTAGCCATGGGAAAGACACGTGCC
Organism: Ambystoma mexicanum; assembly: GCF_040938575.1. NCBI lineage: Eukaryota > Metazoa > Chordata > Amphibia > Caudata > Ambystomatidae > Ambystoma > Ambystoma mexicanum. Next base: position 609,253,838 of record NC_090925.1, on the reverse strand, counting down.
AGGCACAGACCTAGTGGTATTAACTGCCCGTTGATGTCAGCAGGTGCACAATTGTGCGAGTACATGGGCATCTGATAGCAGTGCCTGGCTAATGGCTGATACTTAAACACAAGCTAAAACTGTTGGCTTGGCCAATGATGCTTGTTTATTGTTCCTATTGGAATACTATATTCTTGTGCTTCACTATCGACATTTCAGATTCTATGACCCTTTAGCAGGGTCAGACTGGGGCATACATCTGGCACAGCCCCAATGGAAAAAACTATCCCACAAACACACATGGTAAATTGTTCCTTTCGTATAAGGCCTAGTACCGCGTAAAAGGGAGATCTTTGTAAAACAAGTTTCAATTGCACATTTTCAAGACTATTTGTTCAGTAACTCTAGTCAAAAGAACTAGCTGCACAGTGAAGGAACTCATACAACTGGCCCAATTTGCAGAAAGAACTGGCCCACTATGTCCAAAAATGCTGTTGTGCCTGCACTTCGGACATGGCCCGATCGCCCTATTGGCCAGTCCGAGCCTAGAGGGCAGTAGGGCCATGTAGGGTCGTGATATCTTCCCATAGATGGTGCATTGTATTACTTTAAAGGTGGTCCATGTACCTTGCAGGAATATGCCCACTGCAGAGACTGCTTTATCCTTATCAGCGATGCTGGAACACAAACACTTTAAATTTGAAGCGAACATTTTGTATAGCGTTGATAATTGGAGGAGGATAATTGGAGTAGTGTTGCTATCTGGAGCTGAAATCACTTATCAAGGGCCTTTCATTGAACCGCGGATGTTTTTCTGTTGTTTTGTCTGCCAGCTCGCCACTCACGATGACTATCCGAGAGCCAGTATAATTGTCCACTGCAGTAGCTTAAGATAAAGTAAAGATATGCGTGATGTTCAAAGGCACGCATGCAAACATCACCCGTGTGATGCAGAGTAGGCGAAATACACAAAGGAAAGAGAGAGCCGCCTCCAGTTTTTAACCTGTGGACCCAAGACGTTAGTAACTGTCCCCCACTTTGTACTTCCCCAGTGACCCTCAACCAACTTGTTTTCCCCAGTGAGCACTGAAACATTGTGTAAGTGTTTGGCAATAAAAGGCTGTGGTTTTTATTGCACATCATGTAATAATACACAACATCATAATCCACAATACATAATGTGCACTTTTGTGCTGGAGGTCCAGGGTTGTGCCCCCTGGCCCGTGCCTCCACACCTGGATGGGTTTCCGGCCTTCCAGGTTCCCCCCAAAAGTTACTACGTACATGCTCTTTCTGACAGGTTGTCTACTATTTCTCTGTAGAAATGTTGCATCCCTTTTTCAGATAGATGGGTCCCATCTTTGTGGAAGAGTTCCGGGTTTGCCAAAGATATGGCGCTACGTTTAATGAAATGAATCCCTCTGCTTGTGCAGAATTTCTCTACCCTTCTGTTAAATTTATTTCTTGCTTTATCAATGGCTTTAAATGATTTTGCCCCAAGCATATTTTTCTGGTCAGTATTGCTGAGTAAAAAATGTCAGTTTCCTTCCAGTTGTGGGCTATGCCTGTTAGGGTGGAACATGTATCTGCCAATAACTGTTTTCTCCCCATTGACACCAAGTCATTGCCCCCCACAAGGTGTCTGATTAGAAATTCCGGTGGTCCCTAAACGCCACTAGGTCTGCTCGCCTGTTGTGAATGTCCAGCCAATTCAACGCCCTGCACCCCCAACATGACGTGATGGTGTTTTGAAAAGGCGTTCTTTCTTTTGTCTCCTCCGATCATCTCCCTGTTCTGAAAACAAAGGAATGTTCTATTATCCATGCCGATGTGAGGGGGCATCGCAATCTGTTTGTGAAGAAAATTCATATTAGTTCCAGCCTTATGTACCGTTTGTAACAATCTGATTTCCATCCCCCTATCGTTTTTACCTGCTGTGCCCCCAGTCTGTCTTGCCAGGCTGTTATTGCTGCACCATTTCTGAATGAATTCGTGCCGTATTCTTTACTATCCCACCCGTCTTATCTAATGGCTTTCATAAGCACTGCTTTGAACTGGAATTGGCTTAGTGTGGAGGCGTCCCTATGAACCTGGAAACGACCCCCGACTGGTGGGCGCTGGCCGTTGTATTGATTGGTGGTGCACACCGGGCAGTTGGCAACATCCTCTGTGCAGTAAATATTGATTTCCCTTTTGCATCCTGTTTTGGATGTCTGAACTTCAATAGTGACGCTATCCGCTTTTACCCTCACGTCCAATATTCCCAAACCATCGCTGGTTTTCGTGCTAGATGCTATTATCTCGCTTACCCTGAAAACCGTGAAATATGATAAAGTAAATGCAGTATTACACAGTAGAGCCTTGTATGGGTGAGAGAATATTGTATCTAATAGCCCCGTTAGAACTACTAATTTCTGGCAATCCAACGGGTGTCTTTTTTCCTTTTGGGGACACTATTTTTCCCCAACCTTTCAATGCATATGATTTCAATGCACTGCGTGTTGGATCTGACATTCCCTGGATCTTGGCAATATATGCTACCACAGTTAAATGCCTTTTTGCCCATTCTTTCTTTACCCCTTGTCTGTATGCCCACTCCAGAAACATATCGATATCTTTTGTGTATACTAACTCTACATGTGCTAAAGCTGTGACATTTAGTACCGTTTTCAGACACTTACTATATTGTGCAGTGGTTTTGGTTGCCAGCGCCTTCTTGGCCAGGTCTAATAGCAACCCCATTGCAGTGTCTGTGTTTTGTACCGGAGGTGAACTCCTGCTGCCACCCGTGTCTGAGGTGTGTGCCGTTGTTGGTTGTGCATCCTGGCCCCGGCCGTTCGGCAATGGCGTTGATGCCGCAATTATCTGTCTGCCAGAATTTCCCAGCAGTGCTTTGGAACTTCAGTCATGTCTCTTTGGGAATTTGGGGCCATTTGGCATAATTTGCTACACGGAAAACCAGACAATGCATATGCAGTGTTATAATCTGTTCCAGCAATATGTTTCAGTGTAATATTGGTCAGAGCTCTTAAAGTTTTTAACACCAGTTGACAGTTGGTTGTTCTTCTGTTTATTATCCCAACTATCGCCATGTTATCTGACCAGGCGATTAGCTCAGTGTTTGCCACTTGGTCACCCCAAGTGTGCAGTGCCAGCCAGATCGGTATGATCTCTAGTAGAGTAATATTCCTGGTCCAGCCCGCTGTATGCCAAGTGTCTGGCCATTCCCCAGTGAACCATGCCTTTCCCAGCTTTGCCCCAAAACCTTTACTTCCTGCAGCATCGGTGAATAGTATGCTCTTATTGACTGTGTTCAATGGCATGCGCCTTATTGCTGTTCCGTTGACATTTGTAAGGAATTCCTCTTATATCAGTAAAACCTTCTTAACCTCTTCCCCCAATCTTATGTGTAAATGGGGCTTCTGGCAGCCTTTTGTCCTTAGTTCCAAGCTTCTTGCACATGCTTTGCCCTGTGGGATCACCCTGGCTGCAAAATGTAAGCTTCCGGCCAATTACTGTATTTCTTTAATTGTGCCCTTGTTCTTTCCTCTTAAGGATCTGATTTTGCCCAGTAATTCGTCTACCTTCTTGGTCAGTATCCTACACACTCCTGCTCTAGAAACTATTTCAATATCGAAGGAAATTATGCTTGTCACTGGGTTGGTGTTTTTTTCCCAATGCCAATGGTATGGCCCACTGTGCTGCAATTTCCATCATTACTGCTAATGCATTTTGGAATTCCCCTGTCTCTGGGTGATCTTTCAGCATGAAATCATCCATATAGTACACTACCTGTGCTTCTGGTAATTTTCTCAAAAAAGCCCATTGAAAAAAGGAGCTGCATTGCTCAAATAGGGCGCATGATATCGCGCAGTCGTTTGGTAGGCATTTGTCCACATACAATTTGCGTTCAAATGTGAAACCCAGCCAAGGTTGGGAGTTTGGGTGTACTGGTCAGAGTCTAAACACCATTGCCATTAGAGACCCCTTAGCACATTTCTTAACTATTCTGAGTGCCTCCTGAAAGTGAGTGTAAGTCACTGCAGTCTCTGTCTCTGGTATCCCATCATTTACCGACTGCCCCTGAGGGTAAGACAAATGATGTATCATTCTAAACTGCCCGGGCTCCTTTTTGGGAAACAGGCCTCGTGGAGAACATATGTATTCTTTGACAGGCATTTCATCCCAATCCCCTCAATTCTGCCTAGTTCTAACTCTTTCACCATTTTTATCCTAATTATTGTGGGATTTTTCTCTTGCTTATTTCAGGTTTTTGGGGATTTTCAAGGATCCTTTGCCCTGATAAGGGATGCTGAACCCCTCCTGGAAACCCTTTTCTATAACCTGACTGATGTTTTTGTCTAGGTAGGCTGTTAATAATGAAGCAAACTCCCTGACTTTAATTGGAGTTCTCCCTGGTGTCAATCTGACCTTGCACCTCAAAATCTTATTGTGCTTCTTTTTTGGGCCCTCTATTAGGTAATCGGGTAGACCCACTGCTGGTGTGCAATCCACCCACATTTTGTATAGGCGTGCTTGTACCTACACTCCCTGCCCCATGGGCAGTACCCCTTCTCAAAATTCCATCATGTAATGTTGTTCCTGTTGGGGTTTTGTGATTTGTTAGTACTCTGGCTGTGGGTATTTGACCTAGCCGCTCATGGCTGTTTCTTCCAAAAAGGGATGTTTGTACCCGGCTTTTATTCTCTGGCTCTGTGCTTTTATTGCTGCCTATCTGTGTTGTTTTACCATTCGCAGAGCTCTTCTCCCTGCAGCATGCTGCCTTTGCCCTCAGCACCTCCTGTATGTACTAACTATTCTGAACCTCATCCCATTCTATCCCCAGGTGTTCAGACAGGGCCCTCCTAAATCTCTCATTATAGATGAGCCAGGCATCCCCCCAAAGACTTCCCTTACTTCTCTGATTTTGTTTACATAAGCAAATAACTTTACCCCTTCTTCTGGTGATTTCTCCAAGATTACCGTTGCCATTATATTAACTGCCTTCAACCAAGTATCCCAATTGTGTTCTACCTGAGATTTTCGTGCTAAGATTTTCTCTTCAATCTTTTTTTGGGATCTCTAAACACATTATAATCCTTTCGTAGTGTTTCGAGTAGGGAAAATGTTTCAATGTACCCCCTTTTCCAAATAGTTTCTTTGACCACCTGCTCAATGTACCATGCCAGGGACATCTTAAACCTGTTTACAATATCATTCTCTAATGCTTTCAGTTTTTCTACCAACTGCGTGATTGTGACCACTGTGGTCTGGTCTTGTGATGCTGTTTCCATAATAAATACGTTGCTGTTGTCTGTTCTGTCATTCCCCCTTCTATTGCTGGAGTTGTTGCTATGGGCCCTGCATTGCTGGGCCCTGCTATGTCTTTCTGTTTCGGGGCCCTTAGAGGCCCCTCCCCAATTCCCCCTTCTTCCACTGCTGCTTCTGTTCCTGTGGTTTGCAGTTGTTTTTCCCCCAACTCAGTCATAATCTTCTCTAATCTGTCAAATCTGGTATTTACTAAGGTTTCTTGCTGTAACAAATACTTGTTTGGTAAAACATCCATCATTTCAATCATGTGAGATTTCATTTTACCTTGTTTGGTGTTCTTCTTTCCAGTCCCTGGTGTTGTCTGCTCTCCAGCTGTGGCTGGATTTTTGTTCCCCTTGGCTTTCTTCATAGGTGGTGCCTTTGTTTCCTCAAGAACCGTAGTTTCTTCTTCCTCCTCATCAGAGCTTTCACTTAAGTGTTTTCGCACCCATGCCCAGCCTTGTATCTGCTCGGCTTCATCAGCCCATTCCATGAGCTTTGATTTCTTCTTGCTGGCCATTTTATCGTCCTGCTCTGTATGCCCCGACCTTGGTTTTGCACTTCTGCTTGCAATGTTTGTCTACTTGCTTGCAGTTGTGCTAAAGAGCCCTGTGCTCTGCGTGCTCCATGAGGTTCACCAAAGTTATTTCATAAAAAGTTCTGCTCCATGCATTTCCACTTGCAATGTTTGTCTATTTGCCATAAAAATGGGGCCCACTTTCTGTGTTCTCCGTGCTGTTGACACCAAAACTTATTTTTTAAAAAACTCTCTGCTCCTTCGCACCCTGCACCTGTGTGCCTTGGACCGAGCCCTGTGTCAGTTTAATCTGTGAGACTCTGGTTTCCATGGCAACCCCGGCCAGTTCCTTCCTTTTTCTTTGTACGATCGTCTCCTCCCCTTGAGCTCCTAACTTCGTTTCTTAATTTTGCTCCGAGCAGTGCTGTCCCTCAAGTTGTTGCCTGTGGCTCCCGGCTTCCTCTCCTGCTCTCCTGGACTGTCCAGTGAGTTGTTTTTTTCTTTGATTCTGCTCCCCGCGTTCTGATTACACAACAAACGCCCTTCTTGGAATTAATTCTTCTTTGTTACTACTTCTCCCCCCAGGTTCGCTGGAGCACGGTGAAGCTCACGGCTTTAGCTGATTTAGTGAAGCTGTCTTCTGGGATCAGCTCCAGTGATCTCTCCTCCGTTGGATGAAAGCTCGAAGCAGGACAATGCTTCTTTGATTCCGCCGGCGCAAGATGAAGCTCGTGGTTTGGAGGATTCAACCGGAGCAAGGTGAAGCTCATAGACTTGGCCCAATATGAAGCAGGTCAATGTTCAACAAGAAATGTATTCTGTGTACGCAGACTGCTTGTAGTGGTGGTCTGTTTGGAGTACCAAACAAATAGTGCTTTCTGCAGCTCAGGTTGCTCCTTATATCCCCAGAACGGATGCTCTAGGCTATGTCTGCTTGTGGGGGCTTTGTCGCGCCCCCGGCTGGCTGGACCCGACGCCAGTTAGCACCTTGTAGTGCCCTATTGCTGCCTACCTGCGTGCTTCCTGCCTCCCTGATCTTGGTGTTTGGCACCTACTGTTGTGGACTGACTCCCTGCTGATGGCTTGTCCTGTCTGGCCCCTTCTGGCTGTGGCAGAAGGAGGGTGAGGTATTGGCCTCCTTGTCCCCCAAGTTACTGGCCCGTGCTTTCCAGCTGCAAGGGTGCCCCCTCTGCAGTGCTGTCTTTAACCCAGGGGCAGGATGTAGCTCAGCACAGAAGGATGCCTAAGGGTGTAGGCTAAGAATGGATACGATAACCTCATTTCATGAGCATGTTCCTGATTTAAAAGGTGAATAGATATATGGTCATGCACATTGAAATATCATTGCCTGTGGTGCACTTTCATTTGTCTCTTTTAAGTCAGGCTATTGAGACGACTTTGTACTCCTTACACTGAGTATCACAGGAAGAATGTTGGGATTGAAACGTTTTTAATGGATGGTATAAGGCTAGGAAGTTGGTAAAACAGTTGAAAGGGAACTCCACCGCCAGCTGCTCCCCTCCCCTTGAAAGAGTTTCATGCCATCCAGGATGAGGTTCTGGAGTTATAATCATGGGTTTAAGTGGACAATGGCTACACCCCAGCAGTCTTTCAAAACTGCCCATGAGTGAGGGGTCCCCCAGATCCCCATGCCCTGGCACCCTGCTGTGATTCTCAGTGAGCTCATTTAAAGAACCAGAGAGTGCAGACCGGATGGGGTGAGTGAGCAACACGCTGTGATTACTCCTAAAGCAACACAGCCGACACATGACTCCAGTCCAAAAGGATGCGGCTGACCATATGAGTATGGATGGTCTGTGGTATGCGGTCACTTTACTATTATATATTATCATACATGAAATAAGTAGGCAGACCAGTGTGCATTATGTGATCAGAAGAGTTGTGGGCTTCAATAACTGTCACAGATATGCCATATATGAAAATTTGTGTTCATTCTTATGTCCTCAAAATGCTCTTTGATTTTATGCAAAGCTGTACGTCTCATACATTGGTTCTATTTCACCCATCCCCCCCTTTCTCGTGAGTGATTTCCAGGCCGGCTGAAGATGCTTTGGGGTTTAGTGGTAGCCCATTTTAAAGTGATGTGTTGGGGACCCTTCACACCCTTGGCCCATGATTTGTCTTCTAATGTGGTCAGGACACAGACCTGCGAGGGCATGGATTTTGTGGACACCACTCTAGCTGCATGGCTGGCTGAAGCAACAGTGGCACCTGCCGTGACTGGAACATCAATGGGTGATGGCAGTAAAAAGATAGCACACACATGACTGCTCTACTGAGGACTGCTAAGCAGGGATATGGGGCCCTATGGAAAATTGCACAAGCCTTGTGGCAGAATTCGGCATAGTTGACACAGGTCATGCTTTTCTCACTGCACTGGTGCTTGCAGCTCCTTTGTTGGCTTAGTTTGTGTGACAAAAGGAGCCTGTATGCTTATTGCACTGCTTGTGGCTAAGTAAGAAGCTGGGGTATTAGTGGAATGCTGGGTAGACTTTACATCACCACCACTATCTATGGTATCTTCTTTTCCTCATCCCCTTCCTTACTACAGTGAAGGAAGGAAAGAGCCAGAAGACAGGCCTTCTCTGTCTATGCTTCAAGACTTTGGAACCTCCTCCCAGTCAAAATCAGACTTGCAACATCACTTCTTCAGCTCAGGAACGACCTCAAGACCTTCCTCCTATTAATTTCACTCTTATTCATTCTTATTTATGGTGAACAAGGTGGTCCTGGTTTAGGGGTTACTCTAACCACTGCATCCTAGACACAACTATTATTACTAGTTGGCTGATCCTTGTGGGGCAAAAAGCAAGATGAGAGAGACCTTTTGAAAACACAGGATGCTTGTGCGCTCTATCCGGGGACCTAGTTGTTCAGATTACTTGATGGAACGTTTTTTGTGAACCGTGGCTAACTGTCTGCTGCCTGGCAGTGTCCTGCTGGCATGCCTTTGGAAAGTGCTGCACAGAGCATACCAGCCTTTGTTTGTTAGCTGGATTGGTGTACTGGCAACAGCAGAGAGTCCCTTCTCTCTTTCCATGGTGAGCCTCCATGCTACCCTGGCAGCATGGGTTTGACAAGTTAAACAAAATATTCTGTCGAAACAAGTTTTAAAAGAAATCTATCTTTGAATGCAATCAAATGCATGTTTTCAAGGGTGCAGTAGTGCCTCCAGTTGCCAGGATCGAGTCACGGTTCAAAGTTCATGATTAGCCGCCTGCAAAGTTAACACAGGATTCTAATGGCAATAATAACCGGGACCCTGATTAATGGTCTTTGCTAGGCTCAGGCCTATTATCTCAGGACCTGGGCCGTTACCTCCTGGTTCCGCACGGGGAGACAGTTATTATTGCTAAAAAATTAGCTTGGAACACCACATTGGTGACATATATTAAAGAATTCAGCTGGCCGAGACACTTCCCGCTTCACTAGCAAAGGTTTCCCACGCTGAATCACAATACCATGTGGCCAATAAACTCCATTATACCACAGAGTGACTATCCAAAATTCAGTCCCACTTAAGGTTGGAAGGCTTTAGATGTACATAGACGGGAATGATAACACATGTAATAGCAACATGCCTGATCACGCAAGACTATTGGCGTACTAGACATGATTAAGGCGATACCCAAGGCTGATGTTGGCGAAGTAATCAGGAGAGGGTATTTATCATGTCATATTTGTGCCGACTTAAACAGTCAGACCCAAATCTTCTGGAAATGGAAGGAGGTGGAATCCGAAAAGGTAAAACGTTGGTGGGAGGAATTAAACAAATGCTTATTCATGGAAAATGTCATTCTAATGGGAAGGAGCTCACACAAGCTTAAGAAGAAATGGGGTGAAGTTCATTGCAGCTAGGAATCGAGAGGTGTGAATGAGGACAACCTGCGACAAGAGTCTTGGCATGTCTTCTTTTCAATTAATTTGAGAATGTATGATTCTGTTTTTTTTGAGAATTATATGCATGGCAAATGTAAATCTGTCAAAAATAAAGAAAATACTACATAATCAGTATTCTTTATTATTAAAAAAAAAGCTAGTATACCCACCCTAACCCAACACTGTAACATCTGCTCCACACCCATGCCAACTGCCCCCTCCTTAACCAACACTAACCACCTTGTCTGGTGCCAATATCCTCCTTCCATCTCCAGCTTCTTAACCAAATACACCTGGCACATCTCAGTTGTTAATGCCTATGTGTATTTTTCCCCACACCCACTTGGAGGGAGACGGGAGTCCAGCTGCAAATGCAGAATTACATTTGTGGCTGCTCTGAACATATGAGTATAGAGGGGAGGTAGAATAGGGTCTTGTGGTTGAGGGAGTTATGAGATGTATTCACGAAACAATGGGCAAATCTGGGAGGTGTCATACTTCAGGTTTTCAATGCCCGTGACATTATTGAATTTCCAAGCCATTGAACCATTTAGCCTCCTGCACCTGTGACTCTGGGTGACATTGCTGGAAGCCAGCCTAGTTCCAGCTTTACCCTTCCTGTCCAGTATGTGTATATCTGTGATTCCATTACAATCATTCATGCAATAACCAGCATCCTCCATATCCACCACCTGCTGCCTTGCAAGGACTTCCTGCACACTCTGGTTCGCCTCATTTACCTGCAGGTGGCACATGGTCTGATGTGCTTCTGCAGAGGTGGAGGGTTTGCCTGCAGCTGGTCCAACCATGTTCACTATCTCTTGCCTTGTCTTATGCTAAACACAATTTAAGGACCCTTATATCCCCTGCACACCACTTAACTGAATTACAGTCAATCATTAATCACAAATTCAATAATGTTTAGGGAAAAAAGTTGAAGAGAACAGAAATGTAGAACACCAAAATAGTTTTGTCAAAAAAGGTATTATTATAATTAAAATGTTGAGCTCTACGTGTTTCGGGTTTCCACCCTTCGTCAGGAACAAGTGTTAAATAACATATTTCCAGACTCTTAATATCTTCATTTACAAAATAAAGAGAATATAAAGACTTTTGGTAAATCATAAATACTTAATTTCACAATAGATACACAGCCAGCTTTGTTTGGGATAACATTCTCTGATAGTAAAGAGTTATCATTCACCTGGATTGCGTTCAATTCAAGGCACAGATTTCATATCTCATAGGATGCCTGTGTCATCTTCAGTGTATGTGTGCTATGGTTCACATCATCATCATCATCATCATCATGTTCTTTGGAGGAGCTGGATTCTGGTATCAGTATCACTATATACAGCCGAACTGCAGGCTCTGTGATAGATCCATTACGGCATGATTTGTTATGGAGACAGATGTAGATTGGTTAGTCGCCAGGTGCCCACCCAGGGCTACCTTTCTGGTGAGAGTCAAGAGTGGCCAGATGTGCCTGCTCTCATTGGTAGCTAATGCTTGTGCGGAGGAGGGGTGGTTGTTATGGAGCTAGTGGCAAAAGTGGCAGTGTGTATTGGCAGTGGTGATGAAGGGGGGCACTGGCGTGGCACTAGTGCCAGGGCCATTATCCTCTTACCTCTTCTCTGCATTTTCCTCAAAATTGCCCTCTGTGGATGTCCAGGCAATTATGCAGGATGGAGTGAGCAGACACTTAAGAATATCTGATGAGATGTGCAGTGTGCACCTAGACTCACAAGTCAATTGGCAAGTCCTGGCCATTGTGTTACATGCTCAAAGAGTAGGGCAACATGCCATGTATATGTCAGTTGCATGGTCACATTCCATGGTATTATGATTAGTGGGATCTCAATTGCATTTTTATGAAATACACCGTTTTGATCAGACGTGGACATACTGTTGAAGAGGCTGACATATAATAGCCTCTGTGTGATTTTTGGCCTGAAACATTACATTCAGCTCTCCATGACACAGGCCCATGTGTATTCCATCAGGCATACACTTATATGGTTAATCCTCTATATTCATTGGTTCAACATGTACCTATCATCTGCTGTGGTGTGCCCTTCACCAAACTCATGGCTCTCAAATGCATCCAGGTAGGCAGGAAATAGCACAGAGACCACATTTATTCACCCATGGCTTCATCAGCAGGAGTGTCACACTTCCACCTCAGTGACCACAGTCTGGCAGTGATGCTCTGTCAGGCATCCCACACTCACCACTTGATGTGGTTCCACCTCTTCTTGATTTCCTCAAGAGTCCAAGGGATGGGGTGGAGGGGGTCTACAGAGACACCACCCCATATTCTCTGCCAGTGGTTGGCCAACTTGCAGGAAGCAGTCCTGGGCTTGAGATTGCAAGCAGATTTGCAGTCTCCTTGTCCATCTACATATCCAGTACCTGCAGCTGATGGGTCAGTGGACGTCACCTCCCAGACGCAGCTGCCATTGCCAATGACCCTCCTGCTATTACCCACGTTCATACCCTTTGATTTCCCCACATCTATTTTCAGGTTTTGCTGCCCCACATAATTATTAAACCCATTGACCAATGTTTGCAGAGCCTGCATTGTTCTGGTTATCAGGACTGCATCATCAGCATACATCAGTACGCACATCTTTTGGCTGGCCATCCTGGGGACGTCGCTCATCAGGTCATGCAGTGCATTCGGCAGTAAGTTTATATAGAGTTTGAAAAGGAGAAGGGCTATTATACCCCGCTGCTTCACTCCTTGAGTTACTCGGAATGCCTGGTTTGTTTTCCCTTGGATCTCCATTCTCACTCTTGTAGATAAATGTGAATGCATTTGGACTAGCACATTTTCTTCCATATCTTCTGGTAGAAAATGTTCCCATCAATGAAATATGGATTCTTGGGTTTGCATGATCAAGCTGAATTCAGGGACATCCGACATGAGTTTGGGTGATGCATTTTGAAGGAATCATACATTTTTATATAAAGATCAATGATGATAAAATATTAATATATCACCCATGGTTTAATTTTGTTGGGGAGGTTCTCAATGTTTCAAAATGCTTGTTGATTTCATACTTAACCTCTGCATTGGATATAATTATTCAATGCAACAAATAATGCTAATTTAAAGGGTCCACTTAAAACCTGTAACATCATGATGAATCATGCAAACCACACTCAGAGTCCCTTTGTGAAGCTAATGATTGATATGGGTGGTTGGTAGGTCTCTATATTTGATTTTCCATTAAATCCAGATTGTGAATTGTATAGGGAAGCAGAGTTTAGAGTTGGAATTCTTAAGTACAGAAATGTTCCTTTGAAGCCATGGTTCTGAAAAACAGGCATGTCCAGCATCATGAGCAACTCAGATCTTAACAGCTGGAGGACCATGTGTTCAAATGTATTGGAATGCATTTAAATGTATTTTAAATACTATTCCTCTTAAAATGAGCTTATGTGGGGGTCTGTTTGGAGGACAGCCCATTAATCAGACACCTTAAGTAAGGGATTTGTTAGTAGTGCTGGGCCAAATCGATTGCTTAGATGACAGATACATAGGTATTTTATTTCTTCAGCTGTCCAAGCTAAACCCCAGGGTCATACATTACACTTGTGGTTTTATGGTATTTATTTCTCTGCCATTTCCATCTGTATGTATCAATATTTATTTATAGTATTTTTTGGGTATTTATCCACATTTACTTTGCCTCATATAAAAAGATAATTGGCAACCAGTATTTTTCAGCATTTATTCTAATAAAAAAGGCATGTATTAAAGCATACATGCAGCCATACAGATAAGAAATGCTGGATACATTGTTTACATAACAACAAACGATTGCTCCTGAGACTGCTGCTGCTTTAAGATATATGCTCTCAGCATTTTAAAGAATGTTAATGCTATTTTTATACTTTTACACTCTCCATGCTGCCAATCTGCAATGTGATTGGCCTCCGATGCATGAGTGACATAATAGAAAAACAGGTCTTTATGGCTGGTTCTCTGTGTTTTTCCATTTATATAAATACATACTACAAAAACAGGTTGATTTCTGTCTGCATTTATGTGTAAAAATCAGTTAAAACTGAAAACGGGAAGCCTTAGTCATAAACTAACTCCCATTGGTAATGTGTTCTCATGTAGGTTGAACAGAAATGTTGTTTATTTCAGACTACCTGACTAACCAACAAGAACAAGCATTGGCAAAAACTAAAATAATCATTTCTATCTGCCTGTGCAGATTGAAAAGTAATGTACTCGTTGTATATTTTCTAATGGTCAAACATCTAATTATAGACATTTAATACATTTAAAATGTGCTTCCCTCCATTAAAAGTTGCATCCAATTATTTATTTAACACATATTTTACAAATGATTAATGATTTTACAAATGGGTAATCTTGCTGTTGGAAGAAGGAGCTAATTTAACATTGAACATTATTTCCTATGCTTTGAATGAAATACATTGCAGAAATAAAGTAAAATCGGTATCAGGTAATATTATCCCCAATGGGGGTTGCGGGGGTGTCCCCCGCATGTTCCATGCAAATAATGTCACCACAAAAAACGGCCATTTTTCGGCGATATTTTTGTATGGTGAGATTTTTGTGGCAAATTAACAAGGGGGGTCCTGGGAGTCCCTCTGCCAGACATTAGTCCTGGTTACGAGAGACTTACCCAGAGTCTTTAGCTCACTATCTTTCACAGAGAAGAAATATCCCAAACATATCAGTCTTTGTCCTGCCCTGGGGTAGTCCAGCACCGAAATGCTAGGCAATTCTCCTCTGAACAAGAGTACCAACAGTAACCCCAGACACATGTTTCGGTCTGGTTGGACCTCATCAGTAGGGTGGATCTGTGCCTCTCTAGGAATAGTGAGCAAGGGGCCCACGTCTGGATTCCCCTAGTAACTTAGGGTGAGACCCAAAGTTACTTGAATATGCAAATTAACAAGGGGGGTCCTGGGAGTCCCTCTGCCAGACATTAGTCCTGGTTACGAGAGACTTACCCAGAGTCTTTAGCTCACTATCTTTCACAGAGAAGAAATATCCCAAACATATCAGTCTTTGTCCTGCCCTGTCCAGCACCGAAATGCAAGGCAATTCTCCTGTGAACAAGAGTACCAACAGAAATGACATTTGTGGCGACATTATTACATGGAACCGTAAAATCTTGCACAATGTTATGCTTCATTTGAAATTACATGGTAACACTCTGCAAGTAAATGTAGTAACAGTTGCTGGTTCTTTGGCTTCTCACATTTTTAACCACACTATTTGCAGGGAATGGAGATATTAATGATTTATCGGAAGTGTTGTTCTGCATTTCAAGGGCTCCACATTTTTTGTTTGCCGAGTTAGGTAAGGTAACTCATTGCAGTAAAGTGTCATACTTTCTGTTAATGGTTGGAGAAAAATGTACACCATATAAAAACACAAAAGGCAACTTATCGGCATTTTGCGTTATGAATCCGCCAATCTTTATCTTCCTTTAACTTCCCCTACAGGATTCATCCCAAAGGGTCCAATGGACAGTTTCTGAAAGAGAAACCTTTGATGCTGCATTCTGGGCAAATGTGGAGAAATACCAAAGTGTCCAGCAGGCCTTGAGTGACAGAGTGACTATTGACACTACATTGTGGGAAAGAGAGGAACAAAGGGGAAGTAGCAAAACATTGGCATGCCTTGTGAGAGAAGGGAGCCATTGAGGTTGAATTGTGGGTAATAGAAAATTACCAAAGCCTGTAACAGATGTTGTTTTGGTTAAGTACTACTGATCCTGCATTCTGAAAACCAAAGCTTCCAACACACCTCATATGGAAAGGGAACTACTGACACTGCATTCTTGGAAACAGAGGAGAAGTACCAAGTGTTGAACCTACTTTGTTTGAGAAAGGAAGTTCTCAGGTTGCATTATAGGGAATCTAGTACATTTTCTAAAGTGACCTAATACACCGAGAGAAGGGAGAATGTGTAATGCAAAACACCACAACATATGTGGGGTGTAAAAGTAAACATGCTAGTACACTGTTGACTCAGAGAAAGAGTGTATACCCTCTTCCTAACAAATGGTGATAGCTTTGATAATTTTTAGTTTTATTTATTAGGTGGTACTGTAAGTGGTGCCTTTAAGCAGAAACTACTGGCATGGGAAGTGAATTTAGGATCGAGAGGTGGGATATGAGGCGGGACACACAGCCTGTCAATGTTGATTGCCTTTTTTACACACCCATTGACTGCCTAGCCTCTATGGGCATTCCACTCATTCTCGTTTCCTCCTTACCCAGAAACCACACATTTGAGATCTCTTTAAACTACATCTGTGCTTTTAAAGGGATGCCACCGCTATTTTTCAGCAATCTTCTCAAAGTTAAATGCTTCAATGCAGCTTTAAACCATGTCCTTGCATAATATAAATGCTCTAAACAAGTGTGCATTCAGCATTTATATTTATGAGCAGTATGTTTGCCCATGCATATATCCCTTACACCATAATACACTACAAAACCAAGCATTGACAATAAAAACAGGTTTTGATCTTGTGTGTACATTGCATGGACATTTACCAGGCTATGCCATAACATGGCAGATACTAACACCGGTTGTCAGCTATTATCGTTTTATGGTGAAGTAGTACTTTTAGGGCAGCTCCTTTGCACGTCTTGTGCAAATGACAGGGCTTTTGGCTTTGACACTGCTTGTTTAAAACATGATATTGGTTTCTGGCAACTTCTATAGGATTATTCGACATCTGTGGTTATCCCAGGACAGCATTTCATGGAACTCTTAATTTCTCTTCTTCTAGGTCCAATGAAATTGCAATAAACAAAAGGTAAGGTAATGCCTGCCAATCTGCGCTACCCCAACCAAACAGTGATCTGAGGTTAGTTTGATACCAAAAAGTTTTCACAATGCCACATTCTCCTGGGTTATACAGTAAGTATTTTTAATTGATAAAAGCAAAGAAACACTACACGCCAACACGTGTTTCAGCCCTCTCTGGGCCGTCCTCAGGGCGTATGCACATAACAAATTAAGTATAGCTGTTCAATAAACATGTTGAAATACATTTATCAAATGTAGGACCAGAGTGATGAAACAGCCATAATTACAATATTCAGTAGAATTACAGTTATTTACATAGATCATGAATTCAATTTAATAAGGTGGGAGACAAAAAGAAAGAGTGTAGGGAGAGAGAGGAGAGGAAGAGAAAACAAAGCGTTAAAATTAAGATTGAGCATTGTTATTAATGATTGTACTTTGAATATTAGTTTGTGCTGACAACCTATAATTACTAAGTTGCCACATACTATGCACTGGATTGAGTTAAAGAATATTATTCTAATTCGGTCAGGTCGTTACACCAAAGAGACAGCAAAAGGTCAAATGGTATGCTGTACCTTAATATGGTTCTCATTGCCCGATAAGTCACCTCTGTAGGGTCGGTTAGTTCGAGTCGGGAGATGGCTGCAGTAAATATACATATAAGCATATTTAACATTCTATAGAATACTAAGAGTTCCAATGGATAATTTAATCTAATGAGTGTACTCAAGCAAGTATCAACTTGTAATGTTAAAGGTTGCATTTAGGCGTGTTATGGTAAGCGCTCGGTTTATCACGACCAGCTAGTATTACCAGCTTCCCACAATAATATCCCCCTTTCCTTTTGGAACAGATGACGCTCGTATCTTACGGACATTAGACTTGCAGTAGCACACTGCCTGTTCCGCATTTACGCTCTCCAGCACTGTTACCAGTGGTAAGCAACCTTTAACATTACAAGTTGATACTTGCTTGAGTACAGCATACCATTTGACCTTTTGCTGTCTCTTTGGTGTAACGACCTGACCGAATTAGAATAATATTCTTTAACTCAATCCAGTGCATAGTATGTGGCAACTTAGTAATTATAGGTTGTCAGCACAAACTAATATTCAAAGTACAATCATTAATAACAATGCTCAATCTTAATTTTAACGCTTTGTTTTCTCTTCCTCTCCTCTCTCTCCCTACACTCTTTCTTTTTGTCTCCCACCTTATTAAATTGAATTCATGATCTATGTAAATAACTGTAATTCTACTGAATATTGTAATTATGGCTGTTTCATCACTCTGGTCCTACATTTGATAAATGTATTTCGACATGTTTATTGAACAGCTATACTTAATTTGTTATGTGCATACGCCCTGAGGACGGCCCAGAGAGGGCTGAAACACGTGTTGGCGTGTAGTGTTTCTTTGCTTTTATCAATTAAAAATACTTACTGTATAACCCAAGAGAATGTGGCATTGTGAAAACTTTTTGGTATCAAACTAACCTCAGATCACTGTTTGGTTGGGGTAGCGCAGATTGGCAGGCATTACCTTACCTTTTGTTTATTGTACAGAAGGGGTGCCGAGAAGTTACCCTTCTACGCTCTGCTACTGCTGCTAAGGACCCCCCCCTCACATCATAATAACTCTCTTAGTGAACCAATAATAATGTGTGCGCAACTACCCACATAAGGGCCTTACTTCTCGGTTTCTTCACTCCAATGAAATTACAATTTGTATTTTTTTTATTGTAACATTAGTTTTGAAAAAGAAAACAAACTTTTTGTCACATCACCATGTCTTAACATTTACAACCAAACTTCAAACTAAAATGATCTAGTAGAAGCGTTATGAGTTCATCACGATTCTATCCATAAAATGTATAACTCCACATGTCAATCGTGAATTTGTACCAGAAATTAATTAACAACACCACTCATCCATATTGCCATTTTTGGAGCACATTTTTGCAAATGTAATGAGTGTAAAGATGACATTTCTGTGCATTCAGTCACTAGATGTTTTACTGATTCCACTGCGTTCATACAATAACGTCAATGATTATTTAATGTGTTGCTGTCATGCTTCATCATCAGTATCTCTTTGGTTTGATAAAGGTTCAAACTAAGTCTTATGAACTGATCGCAGTGGTATCGCAATGGGAATTTTGACAAGTGTTTTGGGAGTACACCAATTTCATGCGTAGAGGTACCAAAGTCTACTGCTGTTGCCAAATTCTTGCATTTTTCATTGTTTAGTATCCAGTTCCAGCGACAGATTCTTTTCTGTACAATTTGTGGCATTTGCACTACTTGTTCCATTGATACCTCTGTGTTATTTAGTATCTTTAATAGTTTCTCTTCCCAAGTAGCAAATAAGTCGGCAGATGTGTGATTACTCTTTATGCTTGGTATCTCGTAGGGTTTCACAGTTGCAACAAGGCACATTTTGCACAATGCTGTAGTTGCTTTCCACAGAACTGTGCCATATAGAAATTTTATGCATAATTCATAGCAAACTGCAGTTATTGATACATTCTGAGGGAGTTTGAGCACCTTTCGCCAAAACCTCCCTTCAAGTTGACACCAGAAAATTGCATCAATATTCCAGCCCGCTTCGCTACCAAAAGTTATTGCGGGTACCACTTTTTGGAGAAAGAATGTAAGAACCGGTATCAGTGTGAACTTACCGTTCTTGGCATGTAATTTCGCCCCTTGTAGGGCAAACATCTGCATTCATGAAGTTAAGTCTTGCATCCAACTCCATTCACATATTGAGGTGTTAAATACGACACCTAAATCACATATTCTGTCTGTCAGTTCTAATGGTTCATTGTTCACCCGCCAAGTAAAGTTCTTATCACGTTGGTGAGTTTTTGGACCGAAAGATATTATCTTTGATTTTTTAATGTTTATTTCCAATTCGTTATTCTGAAAATATCCTTGTAGGGCTGTGAGTAATCTTTGTAGCCCTATTTGTGTTGAGTCCAAGAGCACAATGCCGTTGACATAGATGACCCAACTGAGCCACTGACCATTTGCTCTTGGTGGAAAAGTCCTGGGATGCTTTAGGGCCATTGATAGATTAGAGGTAAAGAGTTTAAACAGCAGCGCTGCTAATGGACAACCCTGTTTCACCCCTTTTTTCATCTGTATTTCATCAGTTAGATCTCCTTGTGTATTCAAACGCACTCAAATCGAGGTGTTTGAGTATAGCGCCATAAGTGGTTGTAGCAGATTATCGGGGCACCGCCAGGCTTTCAGTTTGTTCCATAAGGCCTGTCGGTTGATGCTGACAAAAGCCTGTTTCAAGTCGATGAAGGCAAGAAATCATTTTTTTCCACATTTCAAGGCTTCTAGTTTTACCATATTTAGCAGCATCAAATTTAGTTGTGTGCCGACTCCCCTCGTGAACCCAGTTTGCCGGTCGCCTGCCACCGCTGCATCTTCGGCGAGTTTTTCTTGCAAAAATGTTGCAAATACCTTTCCCATGGTGTCAAGGAGGGCAATCAGTCGGTAGTTTGGCGGATCGTCCAGATTGCCCTTCTTGAACATTGGTACGACCACCCCTCTTCTCCAAGAATCGGGGAAAGCCTGTGTCTCGGCAATTCAATCAAACAGAGCCTTAATAAAAGTGGCCCAACGAGGTTGGTTTCATTTTAACATCACATTGGATATACCATCGGGACCCACAGACCTTGAGTTTTTTAATTTTTGAATTTCCATTTCAATGTTTTCGCAAGCCTCGATGACCCTCCAACTAGATTTTATTTGAGTGTTGGGTGTTTTATTTGCATCGCCATGAGCACCGAAAACTGCAGAGAGATGCTTAACCCAACTTGCTGCATTCACTCCATTTGACATTGCAAAAACTTGTTTCAACTGTCCGGTGTTTATTATTTCCCAGATGTGCCTGTGTCTTTTTGCATGAGCAGCCGTAGCATTTTTTCTGCCTGGTCTTGGTCACGCATTGTTTTGAAGGATTTCAACCAGTTTCAATAGCGTTGATGGCATTCTTTTTTTATCAGCTCCGCACTGTTTTTAATTCGGGGTTACTTTAGGAGCCTCAGGTCCTTAAGTAGCGACTTCTTTGCCTCTCCTACTGAAATGCTGTAACGGTGTTTGGTTCCAATTATTTCAGTTTTATCTCCTTGTTGTCTCCTTTTAAATTGCATCAGCAGAGGAGCACAATTTACCTGTTTATTGCAATCTCCAGATTGATTGAATTTATTTGTTAGTTCACTTATTTGATTAACATTTATGCGAAGTCTGTTTTTTCTGCTATTAATAGACAGGCTTGTGTTGTATCTTGCAAGAATAACATCCTGCACCCAAAACCAGGACAGCAGCAGGGTGTCATGGTCGCTTTTCGTCGTCTTCAATGTTGTTAACTCAGAGATTTTACTTAAAATATTTCTTAAAGCCCAGATGTAATCCAACGTCTTCTTACTTGACCTTCGATGCCAGGTATCAGCTACCAGTATGTCTCCCTTTGTGCAACCATTTAACATTTTGCACTGTCTCAGAGCCAGTTCATTTGCCCATCGACAACCACCGTCAATCCATTGGGCTGGGCTATTTAGGTCTTTTTGAATTATGAGTTCTTTTGAGTTATTGATCCATGAGAAATGTACGTCCCCACACACTAGGATGAAAGGGTCATCAAACGCTAGTAAAAAGTCGACGATTTGTGCTGTTACTGATTAAATGAACTTTGTTTGCGAAATCATAGCAGGATTCCAATATGTGTTTATAATCATTAACTGTTTCTGTTTGCGGAGGTTAGTGTAACTGTATTGTAAGATGGTCACTTGTACAAACAGATTGGGATTTGAGGAATTTATCACCTTCCAACTACAGTTATGTTTGATCATTGTAATTAGGCGAGGGAACGGTCATCCAAATAGATTTTTTCCTGCAGCATTTAAGGTGATTGAATAGCCATCACGTTTTGGAATTTCCCGCAACCAGGTTTCCTGGAGACAAATTATGAAATTCTTGTCACTCAGTTGACAGTCGTCTTGGAACAGATGGACAAATCCTCTGGTGTTCCAGGAAGTCAGCAGGTGGGTGGCTTCGGTGTCACAATTTTTATGCTAATTGTAATTTTGTGGGTGGTTTGGTATTGGCTGGGCACTATTGTGGCTTGTTCCGTTTTGTCGAATTGCCGAAACTAATTCTGAGTTCTCTTTAAATTGCTCCCATAGATCCGTTCTTCTTTGTTCATTTGCACTTTGTTCAATTTGGGAGTTATGTGATGGCTCTTGAGTTACCGACGAATCATCATATAGTGCTAAATCAAAACCAAAGGATATCAGGTCTTCTTTTGCCTCGATTAAGGACTTTGCGATAAACTTTGATTTCATATGCAAAATCACCCAATCTGAACGACTTTCTTACTTGTATACTACAATTGCTATATCGTCTAATCTGGGAGTACGTAGCGCAGGAATGCTATGCAACAGCTTCATTATGTTGTTCCTGTTTAAATTAATTTTGTTTGTTTCTCCTAGAATATTTTCTAGTTGCAATTTCCACAGCCCATTTTTTGGCTGCACTCTGGGCCTTTTCCCAGCCTCTTTAGTTGAATGTTCTTGTTTTAATAGTTGTGCCTTTGTCTGTTTAGGGTTTAATTTTGAAACAATGTTTGCAGCCTTATGATTTTCATCTTTCCTAGGCATACTGGCTTGATTCTCTCTTCCATCTTTAACAGAACTTTCTGGTACGCCTGAGTTGTTTTCTTTTTTCGACACGACTCCGGTTTGCTCTTTTCATAAAATGTGCTTATGTTTGTCTGCTTGAGTCAGATTTTTGTGTGAGTCATGATTATTGCAAGAAGTATCTGCGATAGCTTTGACTATATCCACCTCGTCGTCTATCGAATATGTTGAAAATCCGCAGAGATCAATGGAGGAATCAGAATTTAGTTTGCCTGAATCTTCCGCTTCCGCTCTCAATCTTTTATGGGACTTGGAGGCCACTTGAATCGCAGAGGCTTCATTCTGTGGGATAGTCTGCTGTGTTGATTTTTTTAAGTCTTTGCCACTACGCACAAATAACCCAATCCGAGGTGGCGTTGTAAGGTTTCTGATGAATTTGTGCGCACTCTTTTTGCGGCAGGTCCTAGTTTGGACTTTTTCCATTTACCATTGTTTTTTTCTTGGGAGTTAGTATTTATTTCAGCTGTCTTTTGTAACAATTTAGCTGCTCCTGTAAAAATTCCTATCGATAATTTATTTGGCAAGTTTTGGATTCCAGGACAGACCGGACGTTGCTCTTCTAAGATATCAACTGAGGGTTCCTGTGCCACCTGTTTCGTTTTTGTTTTCTTCTCACTTGTATTTGAACCAACTTTGCCAGTAAGGACACCGACTGAATTTGCCGCCGGCAACTTTAAAGCAACTGTTTTTTGCACATTTGCTTCCCCCTCGATTGTGGGTCCTTGGATTTCTGGGGCATTTACTGCGGTAGGTAATGATGTTTTAACTTCAGTGCTTTTTCTAGGCATCAAGTGGTTCCAGTTTTCGTTCGCCATTTGCGATGCTAGTTGTGAGTTGTCAGCTGGAGATGTAAACCTCTTGTCCTCACAGGGGCAGTTCTGCGCATATGAGCTGCAATGCTGTCTTGTGGACACATTGTGTCTCATTCATTTTGTGCATTCAATCACTGCGTCAATTAGGTACATGTTTTCATTTGCCTCCTGTTTTTTAATCCCGTTAAGACGGGATTGCCATTTTTGTGATATTTCAGCTTCGTAGTCAAGTCTTTGAGTGAGAGGTTCAGTGAATTTTTCTAGAGCCGAAAGCATATTATTTGCTGTAACCAATAAAGACCCTTGGTCTCGCACTGCGTCGTTCACCAACTCATAGAGCTTCATAAATGGTAAAAGGGCGATAGAAGTGGCTGCTAATATTTAATTGTGGATCTGTAATCCTGCAGCTATTGATAGATTCCCTTTATTATTTGGGCCGTTTTCAACCTCACCTTGATCTGCTGATGTTTGTAGGCTGGTTGTTTTAATTTTTTTGACTCGCTCAACATGCATATTGTTGGGCATGCACCGATTTATATCGACTCTCTTTTCCACGTTTTGAATACACTCTGGCGAATCCAGGTTTACACACACTGCGATTGATGGCTGGACATTAGTATGCAGCGCACTTCTGTTTGATGGATGATTGTCCAATTTTACTAAACTGTCTTTATTCCCTTTTTCAGGCGTATTTACATATTTTTGTATGTAGCTATCATTTAGCCGCTCTCGCATTAGAAGGAAGTCTGCTTTCAGCCTTTCTTTCATGAGCCGCTACATCAAAGCCTGCGGTGTGACTGGGTAGCATGTCTTCTAAGAGCCGGTCCGCTACCATTTCGCCCCTTGTATTTATTTCTTTTACTACAATTACTTCATTTACCTCGTCATTCACCACTTTGACCATGATAATTGATTCAATGACAAAGGACGGTTCTTAACAGATCGCCCTTTTTAGCTTTTCATCTGGGCTTGGCCGCAGTATATTCATTCTCTACATCGCCTTCATGGGTGTATGCGGACGAATCTGGTTGCAGGGTAAAATTAGGGTCCTCACCAAAGAAGAAAGTGCAACGGGTTTATGTGCTGATACTTTGTTTTGGTTTCCAATAACACTCGTGGACACAATAGGCCGACTTCTCAGTCAGACTTTTAGCTGAAGTTAATTCAGGCACCTCACCAGCAAACTTGTAGGTGGCCGGTCATGGAAAGGTGGTGGTAAACGTTAATACCGGCATGTTAATTCCACACCAGCCAACTCATAATGATGCCCAATGTATTTGAGCATCCCTATTGCAAATATGAACCTGCCTCGTCCCATTATTCTCGCTATATCCATATTCTCCCTATAATTTCCCTTTCATCAATTATGACTGTAACATTTGCTTCCATTTAGAGAGTTCTTATTTGTTGTTACCTTGCCTAATTTCAAGCCTGCTCGCCTGTTTATTCCCTCTAACAAGTAATAAGTGAGCAGGTCAATTTACCATGGCAAAATATTTGCAGTAAATGATTTCACATCCCGATTTTTAAAAAAAAGAACAGAGGGGTCACGTGTGTTGCAACCTGCAATAGGATGGAGGAGTGAAACGCACACCCTCCTGGACAGTAAACAGAGAGGGGGAAGGGGAAGGAAGGTGTTGCAGAATGATAACCTTGGAAATAGTCACCCTAATCTGTCCTGCATCCTCCCCACTCCTTGTCATTTCACCAGTTAGTGGTTACTGTCCTGCCCGTTTCAGCCCATTTGACCCACCCTTTTATTAGTTTTTGCATCCATGTATACAACATTATTATGGTGGTTTTTCTTACTCAAGATCTTTTCTTCTCCCGCCACCATTCTTCCCCAAATGAATCATCCCGGGATGCACTTGCAGGGAGATTTCTTTCTTAGGTATGAGTCAAGCAATGTACAGGTATTCTTGATTTCAATATGGTAATCTTTCTGGAAGTTGTTTTTGAAACAACTGTGCCCTTTCCCTTTCACTTCAAGATCGGCCTTAACAAGAATCTTCCCTTTTAAGAACCCTATTCAAGCATGTCCCCAAGAACCTGCACTGCACTTCACCCATAGTCAGGCTCCACTTCTTCAGGCACCTCGCTCAGGCACCTTCTCTATCACAACCCAGAGTGGGCACCCCTTTGGAGCGATCACTCAAACACATCTTCCAGCACATCCGATACCAGAAATTAAATGTATTTATATTTATTCAAGATCAGTGATTCATTTATAATGACTTACATAGAAGGCAAAAACAGAGAGCAGGGGCAATCCTTGGGTAAGGTGCCTTTACAAAGAGTATTGTTGCATCAATTGACGTATACCGGGTGGTGAAGTGGTAAGAGTAGGAATATGTACTCGCGGGTCTGGAGGACATTACAGTACTTTTAACATTGAGCGTTTCAGCCAAGTATTTACACATTATATATAGTGCAGTCCTAAGGGTAGAATACAAGATGTGTGGGTTGGGCAGTTAGTTTGGATATGAGATTGGGGGCTCCTTCCTCTGCTAGAAGGTGGAGAGTACATTTTAAAGAGTTCCACTGGAGAGGTGGCATTGACGGCAGAGGGAGTACTGCAGTGGAAAGAGAGGTGAGGGACTGACAGGTTATGAGGACACACAAGGAGCATAGAGCTGAAAGGGGCACATAGAATGAGAGGCATTCAGAAAGGTAGTGGGGGCAAGATCATGGATAGATGTATAAGTCAATAGCAGGCAAATAGAGAGAGGGATTTCTCATGAAGAACCCTCTAATATGGTGAGGATAGAGATGAAGGAAAGGTTGAAAAAGGTACAATTCACAAAGTTGAGGGCCTTCTTGAGAGGATAAAAAAGAGTATAGGTCTGGACCAAGAATTAGGATCACAAAGTAGCCCAGTTTGCCGATCACAAAAGCAGAGATACGCATTTTAGTTGAGTGGTAACTATTAGGGCCCAAATAATTTCTAGCATGCATATGAAACATGGATTCAGACTGCTCCCCCATCCATGGCTGCCATCATCCATGGCTTCTCTCCACAGTGCCAACACATTTGATAAAGGTTGCAACTCCCACAGGCTCACTGAGGATGATGAATGCACTAACTATGGCAGATGTCTGATTTACAGATACCAATCAAGATAACACATTATAACAATTCTAGTTGTGTCTTAAAATAAGACAAATGTTTAAGTGATTTTTTGAACACATACTCATTGTTAAAATTATGCTCTGATTCTATGTGTGCCAAGAGAGCATGTTCACCGTCCATCCACAGAAAAAAGAGAAAGCATACTTTCCTCGTATGGTAAAATCAATAGGGAACTGATGAACTTGCCCGTCAAACACTGCAGCAATATCTTCTTGTATAGGTTTGCACTCATGGCAGGCACTCCTCTTCACTGGCAAGCACTCCTCTCCATTCACCTTTCCCCTTGCCTTGCCCCTGTATTGGTGTTGGTGTCTCTTGACTGTCCTGTTGTTCTCAACGCAGCCTGCTGTGGCAGTGCTGTTAGTTTGTACAGTACTGGAGCTGCACCAGTTGTCATGCAGACTCACTGGAGGAGAGTGCAGGCATGGGCAGTATAAGCACTGAGAATTACCACCTTCCATCTATCTGTTATCCATGAAAATCAATAACTAGCACTGCCCTTCCTATCTTGGCCATCAAGTTAATGAATAATGATCTCAGAGACCTGATGCAGAGACATTGTCCACACTATTGTAGATTGTGGTGTGACTACAACTGATTGAGAGTTAAAATAATGAAGTTGCCCAAACAACTCATCATAATTAAGCTGCGTCTTAGACAATCGGCCTCATTACGAGGTGGGAGGTAAGGGATTACCGGCACCGGTAAGGGCACCGGTGCCGGTAATCCCTGACCTCCCTACTACCAGTTCCCTTTGTGGGTCCTTTCTTAACGCCTGGTTTTTGCAGTCATTAAGGACGGGACCCGCAAAGGGACTCTAGAGCTAATAACCGTACTGCAATTTGCGGTACCGTTATTAGCACCTTCCCCATTCCCATTGAGCCCTATAAGGGCTCAATGGGAATGGGGAATGGCCCTGGTGAATGGGGAATTACCGGTCTCTCCGACCTTGGAATGGACCAGTAATTGCTCCATTCACCCGGGCGGCGTCAGAAGGGTTTTGGAGGCAGCCATGGAGCTAATAGCTCCATGGCTACCTCCAACCTCGTAATGAGGCCCAATAAGTTCTGATGCTCAGAAATATGTGCCAGGCTGAGCCCGTGAAACACTCTCATAAATTAGGCATTAGATGTGTGAGGTGTGAGTGGAGTTTTCTAATGTTTAGGGGTTGAGTTTGGCTGATGTGCTCATGATGAACAGTTAGGGCTTCAGTTGTATGTCAAGGAGAACCACAAAATTGTCAGCAAAGGGTGAGGGGTGAGGAGATCAGGGGGAGAAAGAGATGGGAGAGTGGGGTTGAACTTGGAGGTAGAGAGAATGATCATTTTCGTCTGTAAAGAGTTTAACATGAGGGAAAGTTGAGATATCCAGGGGTGGATGGCAGTTGGTTGTGTATTTGGAGATTTCAGGGGTGTAGTAGAAGGAGAAACATATCAGAGTATCTTCAGCAAAGAGGTGATAGCGAAAGGAGGGAATTAGTTTGCTGAGGGAGGAGGTGTGTAGAGTGAAGAGGATCGGGCCTAGGACTGATGCTTGAGGAACATACCCCGGAACAGTTGTCAGTGGGAAGGTGCTGGAGTTCCATGAGATTGAAAGTAGTGTTCAGAGAGTCACGAGGGCACCCAGTTGAGTGCAGTAGCCTTGAATTAGAACTGAAGTATATACTAGAAGTGTACACCTGAGTAAAAAAAAGGTTCCCATTTTATGGAAATAAATATAAGTTGTATCAACGCAGGGCGCAGGGGGGCATGGAACAACAGTGGCACAAGGTAGACTAATACAGTAAGCAAGAAAAGAGTCATAGATTTGAGTACCCTTGCGTCACCCTGCACCACACTACACTGAACCAACAGTCAATAATCTATTAAATAAACAAAATATTGAGAGAAATGTATAATCTTTTTGGTCACTTAATCCAAGCTAAATTACAGTCTAAATGCATAATTCAATACTCTAACATTCTCCCATGTTTGTCCTTAGGAGAGGTTGATGTCACACATTATAACAGCAGGAACATCAACTGGTAGGTCCGTGAGGTTTGCCCACCGAGGAGTGTGCATGTGGCATCACTAAAATCGGAAATGGTCATTAGAGCAGGACGCTGGGTATGGGTGCCAGTGTCTGTGTGTTATGATAGCAATTTAATTGGACAATGAGGACATTTGTCCTGTAGGCTGTCCACTTACGCTCATGACTCCAGATTGAATGCCAAGGAAACTACTTCTATCTAATGCGCTACTCTTCAAGGGAGGAGTTTATTAGCTGCCTTTTAATTTTTGTATGTAGCTCTGGCTGCCCTTCTGGCTCTTTTAGATTCCTTAATTACACCCATGTATGCAACACCCTTACAGGATTTTATAACTGTAATTTGCCTTGTACGAAACATTTAAAGAATCTGGGGAGTGATACAGTGTATTTGTGTCACACTTCACCCTGTGCGCGTGCGGCGGTTCGGCTTCCCCTTGCTCCTGGATAAACACTCTCACGGGCGCCGTGGGACTGCGCACAGAACTGTGGCCATCCCGCATGGTGTGCGCCGTTTTGTTGCACCATTTTTTGCTAGATGGTGTCTTCGGTGTCACTAGACAACAGGTGCCTGTATTGGGACTACATCTCCCAAGCTGCCATCCTTGTGTCAGGTGACCTATGTTTTCCAGTCATGGAGAAGCTCCGCCTACTTAAGCAGCTGTGAAACGTTCTTCGCTGCTTCTATTTGAAGTTATTCCCCGAAGTCACGTCTTCCTTGCTTCCGTGCCAAATTGTTTCTGCTTTCGTTTATGGACTTCCCTGCTTTGCGATTCTGTTCCTGGCGTTTCAACTCGTGTACCAGACCTCTTGCTACTCTCACGGATTGAGTTAGATTTCGATTTTGTTCTTGACTTCCCGACCCGTGTACCAGACCCTGCTACTCCCACGGACTGCTTCTGATTACGATTTTGTTATTGGCTTGTCAGCTTGTGTACCAGACCCTTTGCTACTCTCACGGATTGCACCACATAACGATTGCCGTGACATCCCATCTTCAGCAAATCGCTATACATCCTCTGGATCTGGGTCCTCTGGT
The DNA here is from genome assembly GCF_040938575.1 of Ambystoma mexicanum. Classification (NCBI taxonomy): domain Eukaryota; kingdom Metazoa; phylum Chordata; class Amphibia; order Caudata; family Ambystomatidae; genus Ambystoma; species Ambystoma mexicanum. The sequence continues at coordinate 609,224,599 of NC_090925.1, read as the reverse complement.
AATGTGAGTGTTCCTTTTCCTGTCTTTGAGGTTAATTTTCCACTCGCTAATTAGTAACTTATTGCTGTTATTGGACTGCCTATCCTAAACTTCCCTTTTCCAACCTGTACTGGCATTTCTCCTGTTGATGATTACTTACGTGCACTTGGGACGCTATGCTGATTGTGCACCAACCCGGAAGAAGAGCGCCCCTCGTGCCGCCCGGGTCTAGTTTCCCTACTAATCACTAATTCCCTTTTTTCTATTTTATACCTGTCGTTGTTTCCCTGGAAGTCGAGCCAGTACATTCATTGGTAAGATCTGACATCATCCTTTTTGGGTACTTCATCAAGAGTTTATATTCCAGCTTATCACATTGGTATTTCTTTTGTTTTGTGCCATTAGGTGGGAAGGCGTCTATGTGTTTCTAGCCACTAATCAGGGGGGAGGACTTATCAGGTATACACCAGAGCAAGGCTATAGTTTATGTCATCTTACCTGTCACCCGTTACTCACGGTCTCTTTTTTCCTTGCAGCTTGTACCGTGGCAGTGTGTTCCCCCGCTCTTTTGAGTGATCGGGTCCTTTTGTCCACCAGTAGAGGGCCATATCATTAAAAAGATCTTTATCCCTCACAGAGAGGAGGCTCCAACCCAAGCTCTTCAAGCAAATCACCAACCATACAGACGTAGTCGCCAATCCAGGCCACCCCTCTACGGTGAGTGACAGAAATAGAAGCCATGAAGGAAAGGACCCCCCTAGCCACCATGGTTTGCTTAGTCGCTGAGTTTGGGGCAGATATGGCGGCTGCACATGACGCTATGCACCATAGGATAGAAGCTATGCAGACTTTTCTGACTCCCCAGACTCTTGGGATCGACACCTCTAATGCAACTGCTTCGCCTTCTGGGGTTTCTTCCGCCTCTGGTTCTGGTTTTGAGGCAACCCCAGTTTTGATGGCGTCTCAGTTTCCATTAGCGCCCCCCGAAAGGTTTATGGGAGATCCAAAGAACTACAGGACCTTTATTAATCAATGCAAATTGCATTTTCTGTGCCGTCCAACGGCATTTCCTAACTCAACCACTAAAGCCGCGTTTGTCATTTCCCACCTAGGGGGGACAGCAGCGGCTTGAGCTAATCCTTAGCTTGAGTCCAACAGCTACATGCTGTATGACTGCGATGCTCTGATATCTGCTATGCACCGAGTCTTCGATACCCGCTTCAAGTCTCAGGCCACGGACTTGGAGTTTCTGAACATTCGTCAAGGGACGACCTCTCTCTTTACCTACCTCACTCGGTTTAACCAACTAGCAGCAGAGACAGATTGGCCTCAAGAGAAGAAATCAGCGGTTTTCTGTAGGGGTCTGTCTGAAGAATTAAAGGATATACTAGCCACAGTTCCTGTGGTTCCTTCCACCTTTGGGGAATTGCTTGATTTGGTTTTGCAAATTGACACTAGGAGAGCGGAAAGGAAAGGTGAACGTAAACCGGTTGCCCCGGTTTCACCGATTTCAGATACTACAGGTCCTCTTTCTTCTTCAGCCCCGGAACCCATGCAGGTAGGGGCTATTCGGGGCCCTCTAACCCCTGCTCAGAGGGAACACTGCAGGGCAAATAATGTATGTATGTACTGCGGTTCGGCAGAACATCAATTAAAAGATTGCCCGAGAAAACCAGCCAAGAAGGCGGGAAATGCCAAACCCCGGTGGTAGTTAGAGTCCCTACCCCGGGGTTTCATTCACTAGACTCTGCAGGAAAGACTTCAGCTCCTGTCAGCCTGCCTGTGGTTTTTACCGCTGCTCCTAACTCCTCATTTTCTTCCTTGGCGATCATTGTTTCCGGAGCCACCGGGAATTATATGGATTATGATTACGCTATTTCCCACAACATCCCGTTGTTATCAAAAGCACAACCTGAATCCGTTGATGCCGTGGATGGTTCTTCTTTGGTTTATGGGTTGGTCACTCAAAACACCTCTGATGTCCGGATGCAGACAGAGGAAGGACATGTGGAGACCATCTCTTTTGATCTCATTAAGGCCCCGCAGTTTCGGGTCATTTTAAGGGTTCCCTGGCTTCAGCGGCATAATCCTGCCATAGACTGGGCTAACAGAGTTGTCCAGTTCCCGTCATCTCTTTATAACGAACAGTGTTTTCAGAACACCTGTGTCTCTCCTGGTTCTTCCCGTCAGGCCTTGGTAGCTTCTTCGGCCCTCATTGGGGCTGTTACCACCACTCACCAAAATTGCACTCCATCTGAGTACTCTTCGTTTCTTGATGTCTTCAACAAGGGCCGAGCAGAACATTTACCACCACATCGACCCTACGATTGCCCCATCAATCTTATTCCTGGTTCCAAAATCCCAGCGGGTAGGGTCTATTCACTCATGGTTCCAGAAGACAGGGTACTGAAGGAATACATCGATAAGTCTCTGGCTACAGGATTCATCAGACCTTCTAGGTTGCCGGCGGCCTCTCCTCTGTTTTTTGTCCCGAAGAAGGAGGGCGACCTCCGCCCTTGTATTGACTATCGGGCTTTGAATGCCATCACAGTAAAAAAACAGTATCCCCTACCTTTGATTTCGGTCCTTTTAGACCAACTCGGGTCCTCTGTCATCTTCACCAAATTAGATCTTCGGGGTGCGTACAATCTGGTACGTATTCGTGAGGGGGATGAGTGGAAGACCGCGTTCAAAACCCGTTATGGCTTGTATGAATACTTGGTGATGCCATTCGGACTCTGCAATGCCCTGGCTACATTCCAAGCCTTTATGAACAATGTTTTTCATGATTACTTGGACCAATTTGTGGTAGTCTACCTGGACGACATCCTGATATACTCACAGTCTGCTGAAGACCATGTCAACCAGGTTCTTTCTGTTCTCCAATGGCTCTGGGAAAACCACCTCTTTGTGAAGGCTGAGAAATGTGTCTTTAATACCACTGAGGTGGCATTCCTTGCTTATGATCTCACTAACCAGGGCATCCGTATGAGTCGGTCTAAAGTCAAAGCCGTTTTACTATGGGCTGTTCCAACTACCATCAAGGCACTCCAGTCCTTTCTCAGTTTTTCAAACTTCTACAGGTGCTTTATTCATTCCTTTTTGCCATTTCGGCCCCTTTAACCGCCTTAACCAGTTCCAAACAGCCCTACCGATGGAATCCTGAAGCCCAAAGGGCCTTTGATGCTCTGAAAGTGGCTTTTTCGTCTGCACCAGTTTTACAGCATCCTAACACTCTTCTGCCATATCTGGTCGAAGCTGATGCCTCGGGCTCTGCTGTTGGCGCGGTATCATCCCAGCGCTGTCCCGATTCAGGGGAAATCCACCCTATAGCCTTCTTTTCTCGGAAGTTGACCCCTTATGAGAAAAATTATCCTATTACAGAAAGGGAGTTGTTAGCCATTAAGGAAACTTTTTCCGAGTGGAGACACCATCTGCTGGGTGCCCGACATCCGGTCACTGTATTTTCTGACCATCGGAGTCTACTTGCGTTGAAGTCCATGAAGTGTCTCACTGCACGGCAAGCTCGGTGGCACCTCTTCTTTTCGCAATTTAACTTCACCATCACATACCGTCCTGCTCGTCTCAACACATGTGCTGATGCCTTGTCGCGACTGGCTCCCGGCCTTAGTTATGCCACTTCGGAACGACCTTTGGTGTTGCCTTCTCGGGTGGTCAGTGGGTGCACACCGCAACCTTCTTTACCTTCGTTAGTTGCGGATTGGGTTTCCTCTCATTCAGCTGAATGTACCGAACTCAATCTTGATGTGGTACAGGGCCTGCCTTATATTCAAGGTCGCTTGTACTTACCACCGGGGGAGGCGCATTTGCAGGCCCTTGCCTGGTCCCATGATTCTTTGTAGGCAGCTCATCCGGGTCAGCAGAAAACTTTGGACTCCATCCGCCGTTGGGCTTGGTGGCCTTCAATGTCCAGGGACGTTATTGATTATCTTGCTTCTTGTTCTGTTTGTGCACAGTGTAAAACCTCGCGATCTAGATCTGTGGGCCTCTTACATCCGTTCCCGGTCCCGCACAAGCCCTGGTACATGATATCGATGGACATTATAGTCGACTTACCTCCGGTGGACGGATTTGACACCATATGGGTGGTTGTGGACTATTTCACTAAGGTGGCTGTCTTTACTCCATGTCTCGGACTGGCATAGGCACCTGCGTTGGCAACCTTATTCCTCAAGCATGTTTTCAGGTATTTTGGTCTTCCTTCAGTGATCGTATCCGATCGAGGTACGCAGTTCACCTCACGTTTTTGGAGATCCGTGACACATTCACTTTGCATCGATGATCGCTTCAGTTCTGCTTACCATCCACAGACTGATGGGCAGACTGAACGGCTCAATGCCGCACTGGAGCAGTTTCTTCAATTCCTATGTCTTCAGTTTCAGTCCTCCTGGGTGGCGATGCTTACGTCCACCGAATTTGCATATAACAACTCAACTCATTCTTCTTCTGGGGTCTCTCCGTTCTTCGCCCTACACGGGCAGCGTCCTCGTTCCTTGCCTTTGGATCCGTCTCTTCCTATTGATAACCCTGCGGCTCGAGCTTGTGTTAGGAACATCAAAGGGGTACATCGGATGGTCCGTATGCATTTACTCCGGGCCCGGGAGAGGACCAAGCGTTACGCCGACCGCCGTAGGCTTCTGGCCCCGGTGTACAGGGTTGGCATGAAAGTATGGCTTTCCACATGCAATTTGAATATTCCTGGCAAGCGAATGCTTCTTCCGAGGTTTGTGGGTCTGTATTCGGTTTCTGCTGTTATCAATCCTGCTGTGATGCGCCTTTCTCTGCCCCCCTCCTGGAGGGTGCACCCCGTCTTTCATGTCAGTCTTTTGAAGCCCTGCTCCCCTGCTACTAGGCTGACTGCCCGGCCACCTCTGATTCGTGTGGAGGGGGATCTGGAGTATGAGGTGGCTGATATTTTGGACTTTCGCCTGCGCTGGGGGCGCCCCTATTATTTGGTTGACTGGAAGGGCTATGGTCCGGAGGACCGGTCTTGGGAACCACTCTGTAACATTCATCCTCCTGCCCTTGTGCGCCGGTTCCATGCTCGCAGGGGGTTGGCGCCGCCTTTGGGGGAGGATGCTGTCACACTTCACCCTGTGCGCGTGCAGCAGTTCGGCTTCCCCATGCTCCTGGATAAACACTCTTGCGGGCGCCATGGGACTGCGCACAGAACTGTGGCCATCCAGCATGGTGTGCGCCGTTTTGTTGCACCATTTCGTGCTAGATGGTGTCTTCGGCATCACTAGACAACAGGTGCCTGTATCAGGACTACATCTTCCAAGCTGCCATGCTTGTGTCAGGTGACCTATGTTTTCCAGTCATGGAGAAGCTCTGCCTACTTAAGCAGCTGTGAAACGTTCTTTGCTGCTTCTATTTGAAGTTGCTCCCCAAAGTCACGTCTTCCTTGCTTCCGTGCCAAATTGATTCAGCTTTCGTTTACGGACTTCTCTGCTTTGCGATTCTGTTCCTGGCGTTTCAACTCGTGTACCAGACCTCTTGCTACTCTCACGGATTGAGTTAGATTTCGATTCTGTTCTTGACTTCCCGACCCGTGTACCAGACCCTGCAACTCCCACGGACTGCTTCTGATTACGATTTTGTTATTGGCTTGTCAGCTTGTGTACCAGACCCTTTGCTACTCTCACGGATTGCACCACATAACGATTGCCGTGACATCCCATCTTCAGCAACTCGCTATACATCCTCTGGATCTGGGTCCTCCGGTAATGTGAGTGTTCCTTTTCCTGTCTTTGAGGTTAATTATCCAATCGCTAATTATTGACTTATTGCTGTTATTGGACTGCCTATCCTAAACTTCCCTTTTCCAACCTGTACTGGCATTTCTCCTGTTGATGATTACTTACGTGCACTTTTGACACTACGCTGATTGTGCACCAACCCGGAACTAGAGCGCCCCTCGTGCCGCCCGGGTCTAGTTTCCCTACTAATCACTAATTCCCTTTTTTTTATTTTATACCTGTCGTCGTTTCCCTGGAAGTCGAGCCAGTACATTCATTGGTAAGATCTGACATCATCCTTTTTGGGTACTTCATCAAGAGTTTATATTCCAGCTTATCACATTGGTATTTCTTTTGTTTTGTGCCATTAGGTGGGAAGGCGTCTATGTGTTTCTAGCCACTAATCAGGGGGGAGGACTTGGTATACACCAGAGCAAGGCTATAGTTTATGTCATCCTACCTGTCAACCGTTACTCACGGTCTCTTTTTTCCTTGCAGCTGGTACCGTGGCGGTGTGTTCTCCCCGCTCTTTTGAGTGATCAGGTCCTTTGTACTGTTCACCAGTAGAGGGCCCTATCATTAAAAAGATCTTTATCCCTCACAGAGAGGAGGCTCGGGTGGAGGCTCCAATCCGAGCTCTTCAAGCAAATCACCAACCATACAGACGTAGTCGCCAATCCAGGCCACCCCTGTATGGTGAGTGACAATTTGGTGGCCAAGCTGCATGCAGTATCATCCACTATCTTTTTGTATCTTAATCTTTCCTTGACCCCGGTGCATTACGGTTATGAGCGCAATGCCCCTTATCGTAAATAGGGGATATCCCATTTCTTCTGTTGGTGAGATCCTCAACACAGCAACACCTGTGAGGAACTAGCAAGTGGGATGCATGTGCAAAGTCTTTGCACTCTTGCTTAACATTGGAGAACATGCTCCCTCCTTCAACCCCCCCCTTCGACTCTCCTCCACTTTCCCAACCCAGTGAAGGCCACCAAATACGGAGTCCACCCACTTTTTTCAGAGGGCGGCCTCAGTCCCCACCAGCTAATATACAAAATATTAAACATCCACTTGGAATTTAGAAATTAAAGCCACCCTCAGGGCTAGAACCGCAGCCGTCAAGTTTGCAAGCCAGACACTTCACCACTGCACTATATATTACCTGATGATAAACTGCAAATAACTAAAGGTAAAATGTCCCATTTCGGTACTGCAAGTTCCAGGGAAAACATTTGTATTGGTTCTTTGCACTCCTTTAAACGGTATTAGAAGAAAATATCTCTTAGTTATGTGTGTGTGTTGATTTTATGAAAGGCAAATGCCATTCGACCTGTGCAATTTGCGTCGTTGGGCAAAACCAATTTAATGAAATGTGCATATTTCACCTTGATATGCTAATTTCTGGTGACATCACATCCAATTACATGTGTTAATGAGTCCCCCCACTTTAGTGTTTAGGAATTTACCCCTGCGCACACCTCTTTCCCATTTACACACTTGTAATGGACTTTTTTCTGTTTTACGTCCTCCCATCAAGCCCTATCTCGCTGCCCCATACTATTTAACCGTGACAATAGGCATCCACCTCTGGAGAGGAGAAGACCCATTTTGGCACTTGAACACCCTGTCTGTCCCCGTTAACAACTCAAAGCCCCATCCCCAGCCTCTCCCTGTCTCTGTGCCCATCCTGCTGCTCCAGGCTCACTGGAGCTCAATGCCAGCCCCAGTGCGTGTGTCTACCTAGAGTACACCCGATAGACGGCTTTTGGCATGAGGCAAGAGAGGCATAGTTCTTTTTATTGTCTGCTTGTGTTGGTGTGTGTCGTGTGAGAGGAGGAAAGTTTGGCATACAGGGCATTATATGAATGTTAGGCCAAGCTCTCCCACTTTTTAGAACTCCAGGCATTTGCCTACTAGAGGTCTGGAAAAAGCTAATCTAGATCTTAAACTCTCTAGCAGCTCTGTTTGCCCTCTCCCCTCGTCCCCAAAAGACAAGAGTGCAAGATCTAACTCAATCCTGCTTATTCTTTTAGCCTCAGATTCATGACACATTTTCTGCCTCATCCAAGATCCAAATTCGTGACATTCAGCTTGACCACTGATCTCTACAGCAAATGCATGCACCCACTGAGGTAACTTACAATGACGTTCAAAGGATCTATTCCATGGGTGTGCCTACGTATGGATAGGTAAAAACATAAGGTGGTTTACAGGACTCAAGTCGAGGGTAGATGCTGGTGGACGCAGTCCCCCCACATTTTTACGGATTCCCCCACTTTTTTTCAGAGTGCAACTTGATATGCTAATTTCTGCTGACACCACATTCAATTGGTTTGGTAATGAGTCCTGCATGATTTGATTTTAGGACTTGATCCCTGGTGGTTTATAAGAAATGTAATTCAGAAAGAGAAAGTGGAATAATAAAATGTATCATTTCCTTTATGATGGCTCCTGGTAGACTTGGACACCATCAGTTTGAAGCCTGTCCGCACCATTACAGAAGGGGGCCATCCTTATGGAAATCAGTATTGGTTCTTCCACCAAAAGATACACTTCAGTTTTCATTGCTAGACCATGTTTCTGCTACACTAGAACCCCAGCAGCCCAAGCCATGTTTCTGCCTTGTGCTCTAGCACTTTGGGCTGGATTGCTCAGAGGGTATTTTATGAGGGAGGATGAGAGTGTGCATCATAGTAGCCTAATAAGATGTTTTTTATTAAAACAGAGACTGTCTTCTGCCACAAAAAGTGTGGTTTGGCCACCCTGCATTTGTGAAATTGTTTTAACACTTTGTATACAATGTTTAGGGATTTCCCTAGCTTGTAGTGGCACCTAGCCAGCTGGCACATGGCGGCGGCGAGGATGGGCTCTACACAGCTGAACCAATCAGATGCTTTTGTACGGTGACAGAGAACGCAAACAGGAGGCATGCAGCGTGAATACACCATGCCATGCCCTTTGGGTTTCCATTGATGATAATGATTGAGTTCCCTCCAGGCTAGTCTCTGGAGGGCAGACATGAATATCCATCTGACTGAACAGAAAGTGCTGCTCTCACGGACATCTTCTGTCTCAGACCATCTGGCGATGCAGAACTTACCAACAAGTGTGAGCGAACCGGCTTGAGCAAGCTAGAACCACCAGGATTCAGCGGGTTTGAGTGACTGAGGCCATTAAGGCTTTCCCTAAGTTGCCAGCAAGGTAGCTAGACTGGTTCCAACCTCACGTCTATATAAAAGAGCGCGTGTAGAACTTGGGAGAGTCAGTGGTCAGGGCTTGAAGAGGCAGGGCCCAGGGCAAATCCACCGAGCTCTAGCTATGGAAGGGAAATTGTGTGTTTAATGTGCAGTACAGGATTATGGTGTAAATCAGGTTAGGGTAATTTATATAATAGTGCCTAGCTCGAGTTTGGGAATTAGGTAGGATGTGGGGGCCGGGGGTGGGTTGGGGTTGCAGATTTGTTTTGGTGGAGGGGGAATCACACAAGACAAAGCATTCTTAGGCACATTGGCATTTTGTAGGTGAGGAAGAAAACTCCAAAAGCATTCGCAGGCACACTTTATTTCTGTAGGTGGGAATGGAGCATCGCAAATTATTCTTAGTCACCCCTTCATTTTATAGGTGAAAGCATGCCGGAACATGCACATGCTAATTTTGTAGGTGCAGGCGAGCACACCAACTCATTCTTAGGCACAAGTCATTTTTGTAGATGAGAACAGAACACACCAAAGCATTCTTTGGGCAATGTCTAACGTACAGGTGGTGGAAAGAGTATGTCAAAACATTGTCAGACAGATCCATTTTATAGGTAGGGAAGAGAACATGCCAAAGCATTCCGGGGCGCACAACGCTTATAGGTGGAGGAGCATAAGCCAAAACATTCTTAGGAGCACAATATATTTCATGTGCAAGCAACAAGGATGTGCGCTGGCCCAAAAAGGTGGCAAACGGAGTTACAGCCACTAAATGCACTTACTCTCTTGCCTACCGGTGTCTCCAAAAATCTTTGTTGCTCTGAATCCGACAGCAAAGCACATGCTTTTGTGTTATGGAAGTAAAGAACAGTCACACAAAATTGCCTCTCCTTTTCTTTGTCTCCCTCTCCCTCAACTTAACATTATTCCCAAACTGATTTGTTGCCCCTGACTCTGTCTACACAAGACGTATTCCAAAAGTGAACCGCACATTCTCTATTTTTGTTCTGAACCCCCCAGAAAAGGCTGCCTGAAATACTGACTGAGTTTGGGAATGCCTCCTGAGGGTGAAATAGACACAACTCAGGTGATAAGGTTTATGTCTGAATATGTTCACTTACGCTCCCAAATTATGTCACCCATAATGTCATTTCTGAAGGCATTGCTGATCCCACCGGTCATGTATGTGCTCATTAGCAATGCAAGGGAGGGGTGTGTGGCTCTGGCTTAAGGTTGTTGTCACTTCCAAAACCTGTCAAATGTCATGGGCTTTTGTTGAGATAAATAATGTCGCCATAACTGTCTCTTAACTAAAGTTTATTTCTTCTCTATTGCAAGGGTTTTGTAGGCTTTATTGTGATAGAGTCATGAATAGGAGCCTGTCAGGGGGACTGAGGTCCTCCTCTCAGGTTGGGGTTGGTGGCCTATCAGGGCAATACATGAACTGGACCCACCCCCAAACACGTTGTGGGGGAGTGAGCTTCCCGCAACCCTAGCTCCCCAGTATGCATGGACCCATGAATGTCGTTGGTGCTCCTTTCTCTGTTTCAATGGCTCTCAGTCTCTGTCCTAGCCGGGTCTCTTTCTTTAATCGTTCAAGTGATTCCTTAGAGTCATGGCAATCAGATCAGTCTTGTGTGCCATGAAATCACCAGAGATTACCGCTAACATCATGCACCAGACTCCTCATAAACCTAGGATGGATTATGGATCCCGGTAAGCAGAACAACTCAAGATAGAACAACAGGGACTACAGGTACAACAACGCACCTGGGCTCAATGGCCAAAACATGGCATGGACAAACAAACAAAATGGTTGCTCTGTTGAAAATGTAATGTAATGCGTAATGTAATAGAAGTTATAGAGCACAGACTACGGCCTGGAGACATACAGGCTCTAGGAAAGCAGCGAGTGAGCTGAGACCTCTGCAGAACAGTAAAGAGCAGAAACAAAATTAACAAAGATAGGTTTTTAATGCTTTCCAGAAGCCCAGATGGTCACTCATCTCCCGTAGCTGACCCGGGAGAGAATTCCACATAACAGGTGCAAGAGTCGAGAAAGCTGGACTCCCTGCATGTGTTATGTGGAATCTTGGGAATGTCAGGAGTTTCTGAGAGGCTGACCTAAGAGCCCTAAATGGAACATAGAGGGTGCGTTTAGCCTGAAGTTACTCCACACCGGCCAGATAACATGCACAGTGAGCTATGCAGAAGATCTTAAATTTAATGCGACTGTTCACTGGAAGCCAGTGAAGCGGCTGAAGAAGGTCCTGAGAGTGAGCAAAGCGGTTAGCTCCCTAGGCCAGCCTGGTTGCAGCATCTTGCAGTAACTGCAACCTCTGGATTAGAAAGGATGTTTGTCTTAAGTAGATACCATTACAATAATCTATAGACCTTAATATGGAAGCTGCCACAACTTTGGCTCGAGATTCGGTTGGAATAAAACGTTTTTTTTTCAAGATTATTAACTTCAGAAAACCTGACTTACATACCGCCGATATTTGAAGCTGCCGGGAGCCACAAGTTAACATTTTCATGCCCAAACGTTTAAGCGTTTTGTCTGGTGTTGGGCATGAGCTGAGAGATTCAGGCCACAAATCCTTGGTCCAGGCTGCCTGCTCTATATCAGGAACCATGACCATGATCTCTGTTTTCTTTCCATTTAGTTTTACCCAATTTTTGGCCATCCAATCCCCAACTGCCGCCGGGGAGTTTCTAAGTTTATGGGGTGGGCGGGGGGGGGGGGTCCAATTCTGGAGAGTCCAAGTGATAAAGCAGCTCGGTGTCATCAAAATATATGCAAAACCACACTCTGTGCTCCTTGATAGGGTCTGCAAGTGGGCAAAGAAAAAGGTTAAACACAAGAGGAGATAGTGAGGACCCCTGGGTGGCTCCACAGATGAGAGCCATTGGGAAGGAATGAAATGGAAACAAATAAACTGTGTATGCTCTGACAAAAAAGATGTAAACCAAGCTTGAGGAGGGCCGGAGAGTCACGCCAAAATGACTTTCCTCATCCTCTCAGGAGCCAAATGAGAAAAAACATCCAAAACAGGTTCCCCAGACCACTATAGGGGTATCGTGGAGAAGCGGCACATTAACTGGAAATGGATCTGGCAGAGAGGTGCACGGCATTACAGGGGAGACCAGGGGATATTCCCAAAACCAAATTTGGGCAGTGGCTTACTTGATTCAGGCGGGAACCAAAGGACAAACAATGGCAAAAACTGCAGGGCAGGCTGGAAGGAAATGGAGGCTGAAAAGGGGGCTGTGCTAAAGGCCCTTATGAAGACATACAGGGAAAGTTTCAGTGAAGAAGGGTAGAAAATGGGAGCAGTTGGGATTACCTGAGATAGAGAGTGGCCCTGGGAAGCAGCTGATTTGATTACCAATGGGAGCAGGGAGAACCTTCTAGACTGGTAGGAAGAGGAGTACTATTGAAATTCAGCAGAGTCAGTTCACAGTGTGAGGTGTTCAGGTGAGGACGCAGGAGGGGCAGCAGGACCGAAGGACCAGAGACAATTATTCAACAGGTGGAGGTGGACGTGGTGGAGACCCTTTGGAATGTTTGGAGATAGTGAAGGGCAGCTGTTGGCATTGAGAGAGTGGTACTCATTTGTGTTGTTTGTATGTGTATTGGTGCATATGTGTGTGTGTGGGAGAGACAGAGAGAAAGTGTGTGAGAGCGAGAGAGAAAGAAAAAGATAAAAACTATTTTCAGGAGAGTTAGGAGCAAGCAATGGTGGAAAAGAGGAAGAGGGGAGACAGGGGTTATTGAGCAAGGTATTGATCCATGGGGACAGTTCTGTATCCCATGAGGGTGGCCAGGAACCATACTCCTAGAGTTGGTTATTTGAGAGATATTGGAAGAGTGTGGCAGAGAGTATAGCAGAGAATGGGAGAGTGAAAGAGAAAAAGTGAAAGAGTGAAAAAGAGAGAGTGAAAAAGAGAGTGACAAAGAGAGAGTGAAAGAGAAAAAGAGAGAGAGAAAGAGAGAAAGAGAGAAAGAGAGAGAGAGAGAGAGAGAGGGAGAGAGACAGAGAGAACGAGAGGGAGAGAGAGAGGTGGAGAGAGAGAGAGAGAGAGAGAGAGAGAGAGAGAGAGAGAGAGAGATGACTAAAAGTGATGAGCATCATGAGAAAAGAAAGCAGCATGGAGGTGATCACAGGAACTTCCCGGGCGACACTCCAGCAGATATTAAAGGAGAGTGGGAAAGGGGTGCATGGGCCATGGTCCACTGCCGAAAGCCACGACAGGTGGAATATGATTAATTTGTATGTAATGGGACAACAAAGACAGTGGCCACGGTCAAAGTCTGTGGGCAAACCAAAGGCCAAGGCTGATGGGATCTGGTTAGTTGCAGGGTAGGGGGTTTGTGGGCCTCAGCCGTAGGCCAGGATCTTTGGCAATCTCTAGTGAGCTCCCACCTTTAATAACTAGGACAACATGGACAGAGGCCAATGCCATAGAAGATATAGCCTTACATTACCCTTAAAATTCATTGAAAAGACAAAATTAAGATTCTCCGATTTATCACAACAAAACCCATGACATTTGGTAGGTCCATTACACAGTTGTGGTGGGTCAACACATCTATAATGGGTGATAGGTCAAGGCCCCACCACCTTTTATGAATAGGCCAAGACTGGTAATTGCAGAATGCAAGAATGCTTCACTCAGCAGGCCTAAAAGCTAGATATCTCTAGTCCTTCTGACTGCAGCACTCTTCCTGCAGTATTAGACTGTATCTGCAGTCTCCATGGAGCCGGCCTAGGAAAACCACATGGAGCAGATGCCACAGATTGCCAGAGCCACCCAAGTGAGCCTAGACGACTGCATTCTCTGAGGGCACAGGCTAACACTGGCATGCACAGGTCCCCTGTCTGTGTGTAATGTTCCTAACCCGGAATGTGCTGACTGTGCATGTCAGCCTTTGGACCTTCCACTGCCTGAAGCCTTCTTGTGGTGTCCAGCCTAAGAAAGGATTTAGGGTGAGAAGTGTTGATTGCACATGTGCACCAATGCCAAAATAGCTGCAGACGAGCCAGGCTGCCAGGAAGGAAGACAAAAGGTACCTTAAGAAAGAACCTTAGTGTGCACATGCGTGTGTGTATGAGTGTGCGCATATGTGCACATGATTGTATTTGTATTTGTGCATGTGTGTGTGAATGTGAGTGGGGAAAGGCTTGTAGAATAGAGAGGTTCTGGGGTAAACAAAAAGGAGGTGAGGCAAAAATGGGGAGAATGAGTGATATGGGGCAAATCTTGGGTCCAAGGGACAGTTCTGTGGGTAAAAGAGTGATGTGGGGCAGAATATGTGGCAACAGTGCTGACATGGGGCAAATGACATGGGGCAACTGTTGCAGTTCCGGATGCAAATAAGCGACTTGTGGCAAACCTGGGATTACAGTGACATGCGGTAAAATTGTCTGCAATTGGGAGGTCCAGGAATAAAATGAGTGTGAACTCGAAACAACAAAAGGCAAGCAGTGGCATTGATACAACTCTCTAAAATTGGGCATTTGTGGGGAAAATGGCAATTAGGCAGTCATGCATGCAAATTGGAATGCCACATTGCAAAACTCTGGCCGACTGGACAGTTCTCGGGCAAATGTGAGTGACCCGGGCCAACGTGGGTAAAGGGATGACATTGGACAAACATTGGGGCGGTGACAGGGGGCAAAACTGCAGCAATGAGGGACATGGAGGAAAACTCAGAGCAAAGAGGGCAGTTAAATGGCAATTGCGAGTGACTTCGGACAAAACTCAGGGTAAGGGTTGCTTTCTGCGATAATTGAAGGACATGGGGCATATTAGGCAGCAATGGAGCAGTCCTGGAGGAAACCAGTGGCACAATAAATAACTGGGGACAATGGGACCCGGCATCTGAAGTGCCAGAAGATTTTACACTCTCCTACAGAAATGTCTGTAAATCCTATGGCTTTTTATTTATCTCGTTGCACCCAATTATTCAGCTGTGAAATGATTTTTTTAAAACTAATATTGTGGAAAAGACATGCTTACAAACCAACCTGAGTTGGTTCGGGCTCACTTGCTTCCACCAAGTTGTGGACAACATTTACGACAACCACTATAAAAATTCCCCATCAGCCACTGCTTTTTTTAGTTTTTTTTAGTTTTTTTTTTAGTTTTTTGTTGTAAAGATTTTTATTGATAGAAATTAGGTATACAAGGCAACTGATATAACCGTCATGTGACAAATATTATGGCAAATATAGGAGGCATAAAAGAAGTGATGAATAATTAATGCATCTGTAAGCCAAATGTCCTTATATCATATTATACAATGCAGAATAAAGAGCTTTTAAAGGCTGCTGCTTTTAAATGTGAACTCTAGGCTTGAGATCTGCTGCTGCATGTCACCAAAGCAGTAATCCCTGGGTGTGTAGAACTGCAAGATCCCTTTCCGGATATCTGTCAGCAACACATCCTTCCATGAGCCCAGGGACATGGTCTGTCTCTCGCTTTCCTCTGATGTACCTCCGTCCATGGCTTTAAGTGGCCCGGGGCTACTAGTTGCGCATCCCCAGCAGGCTCTGCCAATTTTGTCCGAGACTGGGCTCCCAAATGTCCCCTGATAACCCCGGCCCACTAGAAGCCAAGGCTTTTTTTCTAAACCTCTCATGTATAACGCAAGGACGTCAGGCTTTAGAAAAATAAAAACCGTGCCTGCCTTTTCGTGGCAGCACCAAGCCCCTACAAGGCACCCCTTTCATTAGAAATGCAGGGATCATCACCCTGGCTCCCCATTTGTGAGGGTGATGATTGATGCAAAGTGGTGCCTGGCAGGTGGTCGGTGCCGCAATTATGTAGCAAAATTATTTGATTTGAATGCATCCTGTTAGGCCTCAGCCCATTTGCGAAAACAAGCCTTTGCTCCTATGGGGTCATGGCCCAACGGGCGCCATTCCACTGAGACGCGTGTTGCCTCTTAATTGTGGTGCTGACCCCCTGGCAGGCCACACACACCCCAAGAGACCAGCTCGATTTGGCAGGCCAGTTAAAGCACTGCCCCAGCTCTATTCACCCTCCACAGAAGATTGAGAGATCTTCCATTAAGTCGCTCCAAAGGAGTCCGTCTCTTTCATGAGCTCTCCCCTCCAATTTCGTTGAGTGCATAAACTGATCTGCATCTAAAGTGACACATGCGTCATTGACCGTCTGCCACTCTCCTCAGTCAGCCCGCAGCGCGTTCGCTGACATTTCGAGCTCGAACCTGTCATGAGTCACTGAATTGAAGATGAGCGCATTCTGCTCCAGCAGAATGACAGGCAGCACAGCCAGCTGCCGGAGGGCTGCGGCCTACCACGTGGCTCAGAGGAGCCAACAGAGAGGCAAGTCTGCTGTGAGTGGGGACCAATGACTAACTAATCGGCACCTGCACAGCCAGCTGCTGGTAGGCCGAGGCCTACGCCACGCACCACGGCTCAGAGGAGCCACCACACAGCAAGGCCTGATCTGAACATAGGGGGTGCGATTCCTAAGTAACAGCCAGATGCTGGAGAGCTGCGGACCTACCTCACCGCTCAGAGGCGTCAACAGATAGCAAGGTCTGGGCTGAATTGACAGGGGCCGACAGGAAGCTGAACCACTAGGCATGAGTGATTTGACTGTGGTGGTCACACTACAGTGGCAGCAGGTGATGTTTTTGGCAAGACCAGTTCGAAGTGGCATGTGAGAGGAATAATAGACAAAGGAAAGACTTCTCTGTGACTTTCTTTATTCTTTTATCCCTCGATATTTCCGACACGTCAATCCTTCTTTTTCATCCCTCTCTCACTATTGGACAGTTCTCGTCGCATGTCTTGGGTCACACTCTGAGTTTCATCATGTTTCTCTAGTCATGTTTTGAATATGTATCAAATTGACTCCTATTCACTCGTGCCTCATGGTTTTTTGGCATGCTGCTTTCAAGACAAAGTCTTTGTGGATGTTTCATTCTGTGTGTGGCCTGTCAGGTGTCAATGGTGCACATTGCAAGAGGGAACTACTGAAGACCTGGGGCACTTTTGTGCAAAAAAGTTCGGTGACCCAAGAAATTCCTTTTGCGTTGCTAATGAACTCTCCCAGCACCCCCACCCTATACACCCTTCCCTCCACTGCTCCCTATGGCCTACTCCCAAATCTCCTTCTGCAGCACCCCAAAAACGGCTTAAGCTCTTTTAGTCTCGGGAGGATTGCTCAGGGGCAACGTGCTCCCCTTGGAAGCAAGACGACACAGAGCACCACAGGTTCGATCCCTGAGTCCGCGCTTAGAAACCTCTGGGTATTAAGCACGTTATAAATAACCTATCCTATCATATTATAGAAAAAGATTGTACATACCCCCAGTTAGACCTATATGGCATGTTATGGAGCTCGGGGGGATGGGGAATGCAGGTGGCAGCCCTCCCTTGAATGGCCCTACTCTCTTTAATTCTGAGCGATCTAAACTTTGTTTAGTCGTATCTCCAGAAAATACTAAAAGGTTGGAGTGGCCTCGAACCACCAGAAATTCATGGGGTTCGGTTTACCCCCTAACTAGTTCCGCCATCACCACTAAGTACACCTACAATATAAGGAATCGCTGTGCTCCCATCACTACTGCCCCACATTCTTTCTTTTTTCAGCAGGTCAGCTGTCATTGGCAGTACAGACCCTCCAAATATAGCACTGCAGGATCTCGCATGTAAGGGCCCTGGTGGTGCATAGCACACTCTCTGTACTGTACCCTGTAAACTTCCTGGGAGCTTTGGTGCTTGCATGTTCTTAGAACATCCAAGTAGACCTATTTGTTTTTACTATATAAAACTTCTCAGAAGCCTAGAGGTAGTTTTAGCCTGCCCATGGGTTGGAGTCCATGCATGGTTTCGACAGGTATATTTCTGCCATTAGCCCCTTCTTTTTAATTTTCCTCACCTTTCCATGCATCGTTTTCTCTGTGGTTACTTCCACCGTTTGCTGTTTAGCTGAATAATGTTCAGGTAATGTTTTTAGGTCAGAATTGTGGGTGCGTTTTCAATTTGCGTGGCTTTGGGTCATGTGCAGATTGTGTGCTTCCAGCGTTTACTCTGCTTGTCCTTCATTGATAATATCAAGTACTTTTCTTGGAACTTCCAAACCTCTACTAGGCAATCATCTCCCATAGATGTGCATGTTTTAGCTCTATGGCTGTGGCACGAACCCGGCCTTATTATACCCATGGATACTCAGTCCTGGGTAAAAGGTCAGGTAACTGGGATAGCTCAAGCAGTGCTTGCATTGGCTGTGCTGGTGTCTTGAACCAACCTAGTGTGACAATTTGAAATAATTTCAGACGTTGTCTTCACGCAGTGCAAAGTCCATTTCAATTCTAATCCAATTTAGCATCTCAAAGCTGGGGGTCCCAAGTTACCCTCCCCTCTTTTGTTGGTGTAGATGCCACCAGCTTCCATTAATATAGAGTTTTCTGAGTTGTCAAATGTTGTTGTTTATTGTGCTGAGTCCATCTTTAGTGCATGGTGAACCCAACATAAAGACAATGAACTCTTCTAGATAGAGCAAGGGGTCTATAAGTCTCCGGAGGATAGCCCAGGGGCAACGTGCT
Source organism: Ambystoma mexicanum (assembly GCF_040938575.1). Taxonomy (NCBI): domain Eukaryota; kingdom Metazoa; phylum Chordata; class Amphibia; order Caudata; family Ambystomatidae; genus Ambystoma; species Ambystoma mexicanum. The sequence continues at coordinate 609,206,081 of NC_090925.1, read as the reverse complement.
CGCCTTAGAAGCAAGACGACACGGAGCAACACAGGTTCTATCCCCAGGTCTGCGCTTAGAAACCTCTGCGTATTAAGCACGTTATTAATAATCAATCATATCATATCATTTACTGACCTACCTTGCCTACTTCAATGGGTGTGAGGGTTAGATCACCTATACAAAAGTTTCTTTATCTTACACAGGATTAAGGGATGAACCTATGGATGCACACTTTCATATAGTGCATCAGCCAACTAATGAACCAGAACATTTTGACCTGGTCCTCAATTTGAATCCGATACAGAGAAGAAAGGGGAGTGATGTTGCGAGGCTGATGAGAATCAAAGTGGTTGCACTCAAGTTATAATTTGAATCCTAAACATAATGAAATTCTCTGTTGATGCTAAAATTTGACTTATGTGGGGGATTCAAACTGAGCATAGCATAGGCACCGATATGTTCCAACTAGGATGACTCGATACAAATCTGAATGAAGGTGCAGCAGCAAACAAAAGCCAATAAAATAAAAAAATTAAACCAAGCTAAGTTGAGTTTAAAGACAAAAAGCGTGAACATTTCAGTGGGGTTGAGTCAATGGGTAGTATTCTGTATTCAAGGCTTAAGCCTTTCAAATCATTTTAAGTTTTCCCTCCACATGGCTCTAATCAGTCGAGATGATTTGTATCTCATTGTTTATACAGTTTCAAATCCAGTGCCATAGCCCCATGTTGCCTCCAGGGAACACTGCATTTGCTACACAATATCTAAGCTACAAAACTAAAACTCACTTAAGGGATCATTTCTGAACTGTTTCAATTGTATATGAATTATAGTGTCTTTTTATCAGTTCAATCAAGACTCTCCATGTAACCTTTTAACACCAATTGCGAGAGGAGACAGGCTGACATTAACTTGGAAAGAAATGGTGGGCCCATTGTTATTCTTTGTCCTGAAACATTGCATAAAACTTTAAAGTCTGTTGTAGTAAACAACCCGCACCATCCCTGGTGTCGACTTCAATTTAAAGAGAAACAAGAATATGTGGGTCAAAGTAGACAGAGCGTGAGATATCCTTAGTGGCTTGGTCATAACAGAGGGCCAGGGAATGAGCAAGGAAAGTGAACCCAGTGCTGACTGGCTGTGCAAGCTCACCAGCAGACCCTTGCCCACCTGACTTGTACCAGACCACCCTCGCCCAATAGAAACCTGCAGAATACTTCTGCAACCTCTTTAACCATTCACTGGCAACAGGAAATGTACCATGAATCTTCAAATCAGCATAAATCAAATCATTCCTGTTAAGGGACTTCAATTCAGTACTCCAACTAAGTCATTGCCTAGTCTGGGATCTCCAAGGGAAGCCTTTATTTATATATTTTTATGACAAGTTCATAGATCTGGATGATAAACACTTATATAACGCCCCTCTCTTTGAATCCCCCTGACCTCACTGAGCCAAGAAGTAGGTTTGTTTTGCAATTTAACAGGTTTATTGAAAAATTAAACAAGATATATATATCACACTTTTATAATAAATTAATATTTGATATCACACTTAAGAATATGACAGTGATCAACAATGGATAATAATACAATTGCACGCTTATTTAATTACTTAGGAGTTGGGATAGAGAGGATAAGGTAGCTGAGAATGCTTTTATGGATTCAAGGAAATGCAATGATGGAAAAGAATGCAATACAGGAATAACCTTGATATAATTTCAACAAAAGACAATGTAATCACTTTTCCTTTTGACAATTCACTCCCCCCCTATGCAATATAAGGAGATGGAAGGCGAGCACACAGTTCTCAGGAATACAATCAAATGTAGTTCTGTTCCCGTTCCCCCCAGCAAGCTTAGAGAAATAGGGATGATTTTAACCACAGGCAAAAGTACTTTTAAATGTGGTAGGCAAAGAAGGGAAAAATATGCTAAAAATGATTTTAATTCCCTACCGGAGATTCAGGGTAGGTGATAGCTACTTTGAATTAGTTCAGGTCAACACTATCAGCAATTCATGAGGGATTATTAGGTTGAAAACGGATTTCAGCAATGCAAAGCAAAAGACAGCGATTTTTTTACAAGTGATGAAATTCAGCTAGTTGCAATTCGCGACACTTTTTCCGTGTGCGTCGAGCGCGATTACGGAAAAACTGTAAGGAATAGAAATGATTCAGAATGGCAAAATGACACTTTTACAGGTTTAAAATCGGAGAAGGGAAACCCGATTTCTATGATGCAGTTCTGGACAGGTTAAAATGGTTTGAATCAGATTATTTTAGACTAAGAAATTGGTTCTGGCACAGTTTTCAGGATACTCACTCCTAGTCTTGGAAGGAATGGGCCTCCGTCACCGATCTGGTCAACAGGTTTAGCCGCGGTTCTCTCGCCACCGACGGTCTCTGGTACCGGTTCTGCTCACAGCGATCTGGGTCAGCTCTGCTCTGCTGGTCGGGTCTGGCACTCGGCACTGCACGGTGGTCTGGATCTCTGGTTCTGCTGGTCTGGATCAGGTGGATTCTGGATACAGCACTGCTTTCTGGGTACTGGCACAGGGTTCTAGCCAGAATCAAACAGCACAGCCCAGCTGTTGAAGAGTGGAGTTAGGTTGCAAAAGATTTTGAGGCCTGCTGAAAAGGATTCAGCTTGTAGTTCAGGCCCCCTGCTTTAAAGTTCTGGAGTCTGGAGTCTAAGTTCTGGATGGTCCTTCTTGATATTGTCTGGTCCGGCAGAGTGCTTCGCAAGAATTCAGGTCAAGTGGAAAAATGAGTGTCCCTTCCTGGGTCTTAGTGGCTCATTTTATGTCTTTTGAAAGTGGGTGGGGAGGCTGACTTTCTATGCCCCGCCCTCTCATGATCCTGATAGGCTAAAGAATTATCTGTGCTCTCACTGGGGAACTAAGTAGTGAGTCAGGATGAGTCGGAGTGATGATATTTTTATGGCTGGCTGAAGTCCCCCCGCTTTGCATTTACTTAGAAAATGATTTTTCATAACCACACATGCTTCCCAGATACACAAGTTGTTGAAATTACATATACACAGTGGAGATGCATTAAGGTACCTTCTTGCCCAACTCTGATCTTCCTAAGAGCTTGGGTTCAGAAATGACAACTATTTTCATATTTAGTGCGTTTTGCCATATTGGACTTTTACCCAAATTAACACAGATGTACACCCCCTCTCTGGGCATATTACAGTAAATTACTATGTCTCTAGCATAAACACAGTGTCTACAATATTCATAATTCCCGGGGTTTTGCCTCAGAACATCACAGAGCGACCAGCTGAGTCTTGAACCGTGAGTAAAATTGTCATTTTAAGAATCACAAAGTTGTACATTTATGTCATCTGGTTACAATTAGTTATCAGTATATTTATAAAACATATATTTGCCTTCAATGCAATTCACAAAAGTGTCTGGGACCGCCCCCAGAAGCTTGGTGAGTCAGATGCTCACATGACCTGTTTCCTGCCAGAGCACTGTTTACAGTTAACACCCAAATCAGCATATCCTATTCAATTGAAAGAGTCTATTGTGTTGTGTCCTGCAGGCTGCAGGGAAGTCCCATCCCTCCCAATCAACAAGGCCATGTGATATCCTGGGCTGTTGCTGGGAAGGGCAGGTGTGAATGTTCCCCATGGACAGGCAAGTCTTTTGAACTTTTAATTACATAAGACCACCTTCTGATCAATGCACAGTTCTGCAAGATGGCTCTCCTGTCAGGATTTATAGGGCGCCAGCGCCGTTCAGTGGTGTGCAATGGTACTGCACCCATTTTTGACAGCTGTCTTGAATTAATGTCTTTCAAAAACGGGATTTAGCTTGACAGCATATGATTTTAGCTGACATCGATTTGATGGGGATCCTTGCAGTAGAGTGATGTGGAACACCCCACAAGAAGGTTGAATCTTTATAGTGGTCTTGTGGACCATGATTTTAGCAACTTTTGACACCAATTAAACACATTTTTGAACAGCTCTGGGTGCAACCAAAGGATGAGTCTGGGAATTGTCAAAAGTGGATGGTGGCTTATCTGTCAGGTTTTCACTGCGCTTTCTCTGGTGGGAAGCATTGCTTTTTATGCTATCAGCAACGCAGAGTGATGTTGTAGGGCTCGGATGCGTGGGTGAAAACATCCCACAAGCCCCCCTTCTTGCGATGGCCATTCTGATCTTCCATCGATGGAGCTTCGCAAGACTGGGATGTTAGCATCATCTTCTTCTGATTCCGGAGATGACAAAGTTCAGCATCTTTTCCTCCATCAGGTGGATCTATCGGTTCTCCTCGCCGGTCCCGATGGGAGTATTGGGCGGTACTCCGGTCCTCTCGGATCTTTCTCCTTGGCCAGTCTCCAGGTTTTCCCTCTCCTAGGACGACAAAGCAAAGCAGCAATAACTATTCGTAGACATTTCTCCCCCACTATTGATATAGTTGGGCGGCATATACATTTTATAAATCAAGAGACATTTGCATTCTTATTTTAAAAAACAAGATATATTCCGGAGACATTTGTATTCTTGTTACTATATTTTTGATATGTGGAATATTTTAGGGTTGGAGTTTTTATTGATCTGGAACGGCCCCCTCTGGGATTCCAGAGGATTCCTCCAATTGTTACAGAGTGTGCCTGGGATAGCAACACTTTAGCTGATTAATATGGACCCACTTATCTTCCCCCTCTGCCAAACTGCCTTTGGGGATGCGGATCTTGTAGGCAACTGGGGAGATCTTGTCTAAAATGTCAAAAGGTCCCTTGCAAGTATGCAGAAATTTCCGCTGTTTAGCCTGGTTTCTTTGGAAATTGCATAGATAAATCCGGTCTCCTACATTGTATTCTTTCCTGGTAGTTTTCACATCGTAATGGGTCTTCATGCTATCAGCTGATCTTTCTAGATTCCGTGGAGCATAGGCAAACGCATGTTGAAGGTGCTTTCGTAAATTCTCCACATACTCGTGAGTGGTGGAGGCATTGATTAATGTCTGCTCTTGGGTCGTGTAGAGCAAATGTTGGGGAAGCACCATCCTGCGTCCAGTCATCAGCTCAAAGGGTGACATTTTAGTTGCAGATGAAGGGGTAGATCTGATGGCCATTAGGACCAGAGGTAATCAGATAACCCAACTTGGCCCAGAATCTGCCACAACTTTTTTAAGATGCTCACAATTGTCTTGTTATAACGTTCTACTGCCCCAGAAGATGCTGGTCGGTAAGCAATGTGTAGCTTCCTTTTAACCCCCAGTATCTCCCACATCTTAGTCATTACTTCGCTGGTGAAGTGGCTACCTCTGTCTGACTCAATCCTTTTGGGTAGACCAAAATGCGAAAAGATGTGGTTGATCATCAGGGCAGCTGCTGTTTCTGCCTTGCAGTTTGGGGCCGGGATACATTCCACCCATTTAGTAAATAAGCATGTCACCGTCAACATGTACTTATTTCCCCTAGAGGAGCGAATCACGGGGCCTATGAAGTCAACTTGCAAATCTGACCATGGCAGTGTCATCCCCCTCTTTTGGAGAGGCGCACGGTGTGTGAGGGATGTTGGCTGAAATGGTGCACACAGAAGACACCCCTTCAAGTATTGGCGAGGTCCTGCCCCATGTGTGGCCAGTATGCAACCTCTCTTAAGATTTCAAGTGTTGTATGAAACCCCCTATGACCGGCGGTGGCCGCATCATGGGCGTGACTTAACATCAGGCTTCGGAATGAGGTAGGAACCACCCACTGATCATGGCCAGCTTGGGATTTCCTTACCAACAAACCGTCTTGGATTCGGAACATTTTTGGACATTTCATCAACACTCTAAGGTCCTCTTTCCCAATGTAATCAGTATCCGTCAGGGGAAAGTTCTCAGGGTCCTCGATGTGTTGGTAAAACTTACCAATTATTGGATCCCCTTTCTGAGCCGTAATCAAATCAGCGTCTGGGGTTTCCTTACTCCATTGTGCAGTTGAAAGATCATTGTGAGCATTTGTCTGGGACCTAGTGATAGCAGTGACCTGGATTTCCCCCAACAGGGACTCAATCTCTATTAGATCCCCTTGGGTGGCCCCGGTTTTGGCCAGCTGAACAGCTAAGTCATTTCCAGTTTTGTCTGGTCCCTCTACTTTGGAATGACCCTTGTTCTTTTTCCAGTAGATGGTCATCCCGTTCGAGGTGACCAGATCATCAATGTTTTGAATTAACTTCCCATGTTTCAAGGGTTTGTTATTAGCACATAACATGCCTCTGGTTTTCCAATTTACCAGGTGCTGCACGAACCCGTTCCGTATATAATCTGAATCTGTGATTATGACCAGTTCGTGGAGTTGATGTTGGACAGCAGTGAGGATGGCCTGATGCACAGCCATCAACTCTGCCATCTGACTACTTCGGGGACCAATTTTGTACCCAGCGGAGGGTTCTGGGGACTCATTCACCCAGGCATTCCCTACGCCGCCCACAAGTTCGTTTTCCCCGTTGTTGTCAACATGGTAAGAGCATCCATCCACATAGAAAGTGGGCATTCCCTCACACTTGTCTTCTTCAAAGACTTTGTGTGGGGAATTAAGGTATGCCTCCATGTTGTCCTTGATTTTTAGACATTCGTCCTCGAGACAGTTTTCTCTGGCACAATCATGCAAGTCAGCCAGACCTTGCGCAAGGGGACTCCTCTTGTTTTGGCCATATCTGACCTCCACAGGAAAGCCTTGCATTGACAGAATCCAGGAAGTAATTCGGAAATTACTCACATTTCCGGCCCGGATTCTGTCACTTTGGAGATATTGCAGAGGCTGGTGTGGAGTCTCCACTATGATGTGTTCCGCCTGGATAAACAGGCGGTAATTCTTCAATGCCCACACCGTTGCCAGGAGTGCCTTCTCACAGTCGTTGAATTTTTCCTCCACAGAGGATAAAGTTTTGCTCGCATAGGAGATTACTTTATTGACCTTGTCATGCTTTTGATAATACTGTAGTCAAGCATGTATTAGAGAACCCTGTCTCCAAGAAAAACTCCTTGTTTCTGACAGGGAAAGCTAGGCAAGGCGCTTGTGAGAGGCTTCTTTTAAGCTGTCTTACTGCCGCAGATTGTTCTGGACCCCGTTCCCACTTGACCCCCCCCTTCAAGAGATGAATCAGGGGTCTGGTGATCTCTGCGTAGCCCTCAATGAACTTTCTTCTGTATTTAGTCAGTCCAAGGAGGCTCCTTAGTTCCCGCAGAGTTGTGTGGTCTTTCAGTTTCTGAAGTGCTTCCACTTTCTTTTCCTGGGGACAGAGACCCTGAGGAGTAATCTCATGCCCCAAGAAATTAACATGGGTTCTACACCACTGTGCTTTCTGAAAGGAAAGTTTTGCTCCGGCGGCCCTCAACTGTGTCAGAACATGACGGATCTCCGCTATATGTTCCTCCACAGATGAACTTTTGATGAGGACATCATCTACATGAGCCAGGTTACCCCTCGCACCCAGGTCGGGCATGGCCTTATGTAGGAAAATGTTGAATTCATTGCCGGAGTTGAGGTATCCGAAGGGAGTCCGGGTCCATGTGTACTGCTGACCCCCAAAGGTAAAAGCCAGTTTGTATTGGTGCTCCCTACTGACAGGCACGGTCCAGTATCCATTGGTCAGGTCTATTGCAGTGAATACCTGTGACCCCTGGATCTTGGCCAGCCCTTGGTCAATGTAGGGAAGAGGCCATCGGGAAGTATGGACCCGTTTGTTGAGCTCCCTAAAATCGGCGCAGAGTCTCCACTGGCCGTTTGGCTTCAATATTCCCAGCACCGGATTATTGAAGGTGCTGTGTACTGGGCGTATTATTCCCCGGGACTCAAGGTTCTTAATTATTTCAGTAAGGGACTCCATGGATGCGAGAGGCAAACGATATTGCTTCACAAACACTGGAGTCATGCCAGGGTCCGTGGGAATTGTTGTTGTGTGGATGTCGGTGCGACCACAGTCATATGAGTCTACCGCAAAGAGATCTTGGAATTCCAAGAAAAGCTAGGTTGACTCTCTCTTCCACCATCTGCCTGAAGCCTGGAAAAACTTCTGGTTTTGCTATCTCAGCGGCCTCCTTCAGCTGGGTGGAGAAGTCCCTGGTCAGAGTGCTGATTTGGACTGGAGGCTTCAGGTGGGAAAGGCAGCCCTCATGGACCTGGAAAATCACCTCATCCCTTCTGAAGTCACAAGTCACATCTTCCTTACCATAAGGACAGGAAGTGTACACCAGGAAGTTCCCCCCATGCCGGGTAAAGATCCTGTCTGGTGTTGTATTGTCATCACTGTCACTGTCAAAACAGTCCTTCGGGATTGGTCCTAACAGTTAATTTCATAGATCAATGGAGAAATGTCGGTCATCAACCGACATTCCAATAATGGTGCCTGCGGCTAGAGTAATACTCTTTAAGTCGCTGTCATCCACCTCTTTTGGAATGGTGTCATGTTCTATGTTGACTAATGGTGTTGGGTTTACCCCTAACCCTTGCTGTTGGAGAGAAGCATTTAGATGAATATAAGCATCAGGGTTTTTCAATTTTTGTCCTCTTTTAACTTTCACTTCCAGGGAGAATTGTCGGGTCCTTTCTGGGATGGTGATTTCCTCTTTAATCTGAATTTCAACTGCATAAGGTAGCAATTGAGCTGACCTAAATGCTTTTTCTGGATTATCAAAGCACATGGGATTATCCGCTAATCGGGACAAAGCTTTGAAGTTTATTAGGTCCAAACTAATGGCAAAGCGATTGAGAATATCACTGCCTAAGTAAAAGGCGGCAGTGACGTCTCGCACGACCCAACAATTATGGACTATGCTCTTGTTGCCAAAAGGAGATTTTGAGCATACACCTGCTTGGCAGGAGATGTTTGGAATTGGGTGTTTCCAGATCCATTTCCCATTTGTCTATCAGTTTGAATGTGGGAATGGCTGGATCTTTTGGCAGTTGGCGGAACATGGCTTCGCTGATGAAGCTCTTAGCGTTGTTAACACACACTCGGGCGAGTACAGAGTCCTTCCCATCATTTAACTGAACAGGGATGAACAACTGCTCTCCAATTTGCTGAATATCAGCCAGGTTCTGAGCTGATTTCACATCTTTCTGGACTCTCGGAGTGGGAATGTCTGATTGTGGATTAGTAAAGAATTTCAGAGTGTTTCCTTCCAGTGTGGAATACCACCTTAAACTGGAAGGAAGGTTGATTTTCAGAAATAGAGAGGACCCCCCATCACCAGTCTGTTGTCCTACTGCTATTACTGTCACGTCTGGAATTTGGTTATTCTGGAAGTGAAATTTTACTTAGTCAGATTTTTTTTCAACCATGTGGCATGTGCCGTTTAAACTAACATGGTTGACGCTCTGTTTTAATTTTATTGGTCGGCTAGTCTGGGTTCAGAGGACCTTGTTTACACAATCTATTAGGGGTGACAACCTTCTCAGGAGGTCATTCCCTAGTAAACAAGGGGTGCCCTCTGGAGTCACTACTATGACCGGATGTTTCACCTTGTGTCGCCCAATTATGATGTCCAAATCTGCAGTCCCCTCGATGGGAATTTATTTCCCCTTAAAGTTCTGAAGTTGTCCAGGAAGAGAGGTGAGAGGAATTCGGTAATTCTCCACCTTTCCTGCATTTAGTTCATCAAAGGCCCTTTTGGACAAAAGGGTAGCTTGGGATCCAGTGTCCACCAGTGCCAAAATTGTACTCTGCCCCTGTACTTGCACCGGGGCATAGTATCTTCCCTCCTTCTCCTGAAGGGGGCACAGATAATGCACATTTTTGGACAACTGGTGGGCTAATTTTCTGGTTTTGGACATTGAGAGAGAAGAGATTTGGGCAGAGTTCGGCAGGGAGTTTTGGGAATCTGAAAGAAAAAGTTGGCAATTGGATATTGATGCGGTTTTGGGTTCCCCTGATTCCGGTTCTGGGCCGCCCCCCCCCCCCCCTTTTTGGAGGCAGTCACCAGGATGGGTTTGAACCAGGGGTTTTCGGTATTGTTGGTTCTGGGATAGAATGATGGCCGGCGACAGCTCAATCCCCACATCTACCCAGCCTATGGATACGGTTTTGGGTTCCCCTGGTTCCGGTTCTGGGCGCCCCCCCCTTTTTGGAGGCAGTCACCAGGATGGTTTTGAACCAGGGGTTTTCGGTATTGTTGGTTCTGGGATAGAATGATGGCCGGCGACAGCTCAATCCCCACATCTACCCAGTCTGGTTTGGAATCCCTTGGGACCCATCTTTCCTTGGGGGTAGTTCCCTCATCTCTGAAGGAGAAGATCCTTTTCCCAGGATCCTCTGAGGATCCCTCTCCCTCAAATTGGAAGTCCTGTACCTCCTCCACAAAATGGGTCTGTTTGGGTCCTTTGTTTCTCCTACCTCCTCTCTGCTCCTTGGGTGGCAGACTTTCAGGGGTAGGATATTTTGCTTCCGGTTCCTTGGTTTCCAGGGGCTGTTTACACGTGGGGAAGAAAGCTTCCTCCGAGGCTTTACACCCCCCTTCCCCTTGTGCCTCCTCCCTGCGAACCGGTGGGTTATCGGGGTGCTTCCCCGTCATTGTTCCGGAGAACCAGGCCCAGAGTTTGGGGCATTCTGCGCCGGCATGCTCGTCTGAGGGTTCTGTTGAGCCCTCAGCATGTGACCCAGATCCCGTGACATATTTTGGACCTGGCGCTCTAACTGTGAAACCCGCTCAGGCTGATACGGGGTTCTACTTTCTCCCCTGGGCTGATCCCGGGAAGGGTATCTATCCCTTCTCTGGTAGTACCCCGGGTTGGGAAGATTTGGGTACCCCTCCACCCTTGGCCTCCCCTCTCCCGGATTAGGTGGTCTGGGCTCAGGGAATTGGGGAAAGAAGGATTGATGATTTTGGGGCTGGAAATTGGGTGGATACCTGGGAAAAAAATTCTGCCCAGGGTTTGGTGAATTTCTGCCCTCTGTGGGAAGTTAGGAGGGAAGTTCCCTCGCTTGGGTGCCTGGTTGGATCCCCCCCTTGGGCCGGAAGAGTCCACACATACCCCAGGATGGGTCGATTTCCCTTGTAGCAGGGACTTACATAGTCAGGGGAGTGAGGGACCCCATTTGTGGGATTACCTCCTTGACTCCCTGTCTGTGACTGGCCCGAGGGCCTTCTGGGCCGAGAATTATTTGGTGCAGGCAGGTTTTAGACCCCCCCATCTCCAAATCTAAAATGGGGGCAACCTTTACCTCTGCCACCTTGGCAGCAGCAGGGGTGCTGGTTGATTTGGGGCTTTTCTGAGCGTTATTTTTATTTTCTATGGGCTTCTGCACCTCATACATCTGGGTAGCCTGTTCAATGACCCAGTCTAGTGACCTTTTTTCGTGAAAATCTCTCACTAGCTAGGTCACTATGTATTTGGGTAAGGCATGTAAAAACGTATTTACAAATTCTTTGCTGTCCGTGCGCACCCTTCTAATAGTCTGCGCAAAGGCACGCTTCAATTCCTGCACAAATTCTTGTGGGGCCTGATCCTCCCCACATTGTAAAATTGTAGGCTGCCTTGCGAGCCTCTTGGGGGTTTCTATGAACAGAAAAATGTTTCAAGATGGCCGCCCTATATGTGGACCATCTTGAATGGTTTTGGTCCTCCAGCCCCGCAAAGAAACTGGAGTATTCTGGGGAGAATGTCCATTTGACATACTGAATGCAGCTACTGCTGTCTTTCAAATGGAAAGTCTCCATCATTTGCTCGTAAAGCTCCAAGTGTTCCCAAACAGAATACTTGGCGTTCTTGTGATAAGGGGTGATGACACTCCTTATTGCCTTAATATGTTTTAAGGGGTCCTTAAGCAAGGCCCTTTTTGCCTTATTGGCCTTTTTGGTTCGGGAAACACTGGTCAATTCATCCTCTGCCTCAGAAGCACTGCTCCAAGAGGTGCCCGTCTGATCTTCCAGGTTTTCCCGGATTCTGCGAGCCTGGGAATGGCTGGCAGAATGTGGGGACCTGGTCTCCTGTGTCCTGTGATGCTGCCATACCTGGATGCCCGCCCATCCGTTCCTGGGTGGTACTGGCCTATGAGCCCCATACTTTTGGTTGGATGGTAATCTGCCATCCCCATGGCCTGGGCTCATGTGCGCCATGGGACATGGGGGTGGCAGAGTCCAAGGACTGGGAGAGATGAAGGCCTCTGGTACTAGGGCTCCTGAGGTTATGCTCAGGTGTTTCCCTTCCCAGCGAACCTCCTCTCTATCAGCCCCTGCTCCCTGTTGCCATGCAAAAGCCTGTGCTTTCAGTTCCTCAGTTAAGGCCTTACTAGACTATCAGTCTCTCCTGCATGGCTCCATGTTGCTGGAGCCTATCATTGTCCTGGCAGAGAGCCTCATTCTATCTTTGTGCTTCCTGGTTAGTCTTGGAGTACTGGGCCAGTCTTTGCTGCAGGAGGGTTTCCTCCTGAGTCCCATCCCTACTGGCCTGTTCCTTTCTTGCCAGAGCATCTTCCACCCTCCTGGTGTGCTCTAACAAGTTCTGATGCTCTTTTTGGAGGTCACCCAGTCCCTGGAGGGTCAGGTGAGTTTCTTCAATTCTTTCTTTTAATTGGCAGACTTCTTGGCCTAAGGTGTCCCTTTCTTGACTAAGAGCCCGCATCTGTGCTGCCAGGTCATCCCTCTGCCTTTTAAGGGCCCCAGCTTTCTGGCGCTCTTCTTCAAATTCTGTCTGGGTATCCAGGTCTTTCAGAATCAGTTTGTTGCTCTCTGCCTTCTCCCTATCTAGGTGGCTTTGCAGGGTGACTACCTGCTCTGCGCATGCCCTATTGAAGGTCAGTTGTTGCTCCAGCTTTTTCTGGCTCTGCAGTAGGGCATCCAAACCTTCTTGGTACTCCTTCTGCATGGCCAGAAATCTGGAATCCTGGTCAGACTTTTCCTGTTGCAGGATACCCATATCCTCTTTTATCTTAATGATATACTGCCTACTATCATTTTCTGACTCCTGGCTCCTCTGCAGCCTCTGCTCAGAAGAGACCAGATCAGATTGGGCCTTTTCTAATGCCATCTGTTGCCTATTTGCCAGATCTTGGCCTTCAGCACATTTGTCCTGTATGACTCCCATATATACATATAAATATGCAGCTACCCTGGCAATCTTGTTGTGCTCATCCTTGGCCTTAGGGCCCATATATAGTTCACTCAGAGCCACATGTAAGGGACCCTGATCTCTCCATATATCTGACCCTGTTTCAGTTATCTGGGGTGCGATTGCCTGCAACCACACCGTCTGGTCAAGATAAACCCACTCACCTCTCACAAATAGCTTATGTAAGAGGTGCTCTCTGGCTATTTTGATATCTACCAAGGTCGTCATTCTGGAAATTGATTTCCTTCCTGACTTACAGAAGTTAGTATTTTATTTTGCAAAACAGACCGTCTCCTTAGAGCGTTCCTTTGAGGAGTGCTTTTACAGTGTAATACAGCGTGGTGATCCAACAGGATTTATGTATCCTGTCAGTTAGCACACTGTATTAATCTGCACAAGTGGTAGATCTAATCCAGATGTCCCGGACGAGCCCCCACTCTGTTAAGGGACTTCAATTCAGTACTCCAACTAAGTCAGTGCCTAGTCTGGGATCTCCAAGGGAAGCCCTTATTTATATATTTTTATGACAAGTTCATAGATCTGGATGATAAACCCTTATATAACGCCCTCTCTTTGAATCTCCCTGACCTCACTGAGCCAAGAAGTAGGTTTGTTTTGCAATTTAACAGGTTTATTGAAAAATTAAACAAGATATATATATATCACACTTTTATAATAAATTAATATTTGATATCACACTTAAGAATATGACAGTGATCAACAATGGATAATTTTACAATTGTACACTTATTTAATTACTTAGGAGTTGGTATAGAGAGGATAAGGTAGCTGAGAATGCTTTTATGGATTCAAGGAAATGCAATGATGGAAAAGAATGCAACACAGGAATAACCTTGAAATGATTTCAACAAAAGACAATGGCCCTCATTACGACCCTGGCGGAAATCGTGGTGCAAAATGCACCATGGAGCACGGCGGAAAGCTGCCGATAGCGCCATGGGGCTTGGCGGATTTTCCGCCCCATTCCGACCTTGGCGGGGCGGTAAATCCCCATTCCCCATTTTACCCTTCCCCATTCCCATTTTTGCCCCATAGGGTATAATGGAAGTGGGGAAGGCGTTAATTACGCCACCGTAAAATACGGTGGCGTAATTAACAACAAGGTCCCGTAGCGCCATGGATTTTTGTCCGCCCGGAAAAACCAGGCGGAAAACGCTCCATGGCGCTACGGGAACTCGTAGTAGGGCGGACGGGTCCGCCGCGAATACCGCTGGCGTAAACCCACTCCGCCAGGGTCGTAATGAGGCCCAATGTAATCACTTTTCCTTTTGAGAATTCATTCCCCCCTTATTCAATATAAGGAGATGGAAGGCGAGCACACAGTTCTCAGGAATACAATCAAATGTAGTTCAGTTCCCATTCCCCCCAGCAAGCTTAGAGAAATAGGGATGATTTTAAACACAGGCAAAAGTACTTTTAAATGTGTTAGGCAAAGAAGGGAAAAATATGCTAAAAATGATTTTAATTCCCTATAGGAGATTCATGGTAGTTGATAGCTACTTTGAATTAGTTCAGGTCAACACTATCAGTGATTCATGAGGGATTATTAGGTTGAAAACGGATTTCAGCAATGCAAAGCAAAAGACATCGATTTTTTTTACAAGTGATGAAATTCAGCTAGTTGCAATTTGCGGTACTTTGTCCGTGTGCATCGAGCGTGATTACGGAAAACTATAAGGAATAGAAAGTTAAATCTCGTTCCTAGCACATACGGTTCCAAAGATACGGACGATTTTGTGAAGGTAGTTTTTCAGAAATGAAATAATGATTCATAATGACAAAATGACACTTTTACAGGTTTAAAATTGGAGAAGGGACACCCGATTTCTATGATGCAGTTCTGGACAGGTTAAAATGGTTTGAATCAGATTATTTTAGACTGAGAAATTGGTTCTGGCACAGTTTTCAGGATACTCACTCCTAGTCTTGGAAGGAATGGGCCTCCGTCACCGATCTGGTCAACAGGTTTAGCCGCGGTTCTCTCGCCACCAACGGTCTCTTGTACCGGTTCTGCTCACAGAGATCTGGGTCAGCTCTGCTCTGCTGGTCGGGTCTGGCACTCGGCACTGCACGGCGGTCTGGATCTCTGGTTCTGCTGGTCTGGATCAAGTGGATTCTCGATACAGCTCTGCTTTCTGGGTACTGGCACAGGGTTCTAGCCAGAATCAAACAGCACAGCCCGGCTGTTGAAGAGTGGAGTTAGGTTGCAAAAGATTTTGAGGCCTGCTGAAAAGGATTCAGCTTGTAGTTCAGGCCCCCTGCTTTAAAGTTCTGGAGTCTGGAGTCTAAGTTCTGGATGGTCCTTCTTGATATTGTCTGGTCCGGCAGAGTGCTTCGCAAGAATTCAGGTGAAGTGGAAAAATGAGTGTCCCTTCCTGGGTCTTAGTGGCTCATTTTATGTTTTTTGAAAGTGGGTGGGGAGGCTGACTTTCTATGCCCCACCCTCTCATAATCCTGATAGGCTAGAGAATTCTCTGTGCTCTCACTGGGGAACTAAGTAGTGAGTCAGGATGAGTCAGAGTGATGCTATTTGTATGGCTGGCTGAAGTCCCCCCCTTTGCATTTACTTTATAGCATCCCTTAAACCATCGAATTGCAAGGGGGACAGCTGCCCCGCACAGATCATAAAAGATGCAGCTAGGGACCTCTCCCCATTTATCACCAAATTAATAAACCTGTCCTTCGCCAACAACATGGTCCCCAGCAATCTGAAACAGTCCTGGGTCCTACCGCTACTAAAAAAAACTACTCTCAACCCTGACATCCCCACGAATTACAGACCCATTACCACCGTCCCATTCCTACTAAAAATCTTGGATAGAGTGGCTTATTTACAAATCCAGGACTACCTTGAGGCCAATCACCTACTAGGAACTCGCCAATCTGGCTTTCGACCACAACACGGGACAGAAACGGCCCTTGTTGATCTCAAATGCCAGATAGACGAACTCAAAGACAAAAACAAGGCTGCCATCCTTCTACTCCTTGACCTCTCCGCTGCCTTTGACTTGGTCGACCATAAAATCCTGTGCAACCATTTGTCTCTGGCAGCACACTTCTCCCACTCTGCAGTCACATGGATCCAATCTTTCCTGGACAACAGAACCATGCGGGTCTTCTCCCCCCTAGCAGCGGCTGACCCTATCCCCATCACCTGCGGTGTCCCACAAGGATCCTGTGTCTCACCTACCCTTTACAATATTTTCACCAAGCCCTTATTCGACAAGCTGGACAATCTGGGTGTCACCTATACTAACTACGCAGATGACACCCAGATACTCCTCACCCTATCAGGCAACTACAACAAGGACGCCAAATGGATCAATGAAATCTTTTCCATCATTCAGGCATGGATGGCCACACATGGCCTATGCCTGAATGATGACAAGACTGAATTGCTTCTTGTCGGCTCACCGAACACTATCAGTAAACTCTGTCCCGGCTACACTAGCTTCACTATTGACGGTAACACCATACCCATTGCCAAGAGCGTAAAAACCCTCGGTTTCTACCTAGACACGAACATCAACCTAGTTAAACAAATCAACATGACCGCCTCAGCCACTGCCTACACCGGTAAACTAATCAGGGCCTGCAGACCACTGATCTCCCCTAGCAACTGTCTCATCCTAGCCAGAGCACTCATTCAATCTAAACTGGATTACTGTAATAGCCTCTATGTAGGTGCCAACAAAACAGTAATCAATAAATTGCAAGTTTTACAAAATAACGCACTCCGTGCCGCCCTCAATATCCCTAGAAGGGAACACATCTCCGCCACCAGAACTGCCTGCAAATGGTTGTCCATCCAACAGAAAATTGACTTGAAAACCATATGCCTTACTTACAAAGCCCTCAATCATCTTGCCCCACCCTACCTCTCGAACAAATTTACACTAAGACAGAACACTAGAACCACCAGATCGTCCAACTCATTACAACTAACAGTTCCCAAATACTCCCTCAAAAGAGCTGGAGGATCCAGCTTCCCAACTTTGGCATCACAACTCTGGAATTCCATCCCACTGGATATTAAATCTACACCTACTTTCCAACCCTTCAGAACTAAGGTCATTTCCTGGTTAACCAACAAATAACTGTCCTACCACATATGTATGCACTCCGAATGTCCAATTTTATGTATATTGTTTGAATACTATTTCTATGCCCTATCAATACTGTACTATTGTCTTTTACCTGTAACCTGATGTTCAAAGCGCATATATACCCCCGGGTCAAGAGCGCTATATAAATAAATAAACAAACAAACAAACAAACTTAGAAAAACGATTTTTCATAACCACACATGCTTCCCAGATACACAAGTTGTTGAAATTACATATACACAGTGGAGATGCATTAAGGCACCTTCTTGCCCAACTCTGATCTTCCTAAGAGCTTGGGTTCAGAAATGACAACTTATTTTCATATTTAGTGTGATTTGCCATATTGGACTTTTACCCAAATTAACACAGAGGTACACCCCCTCTCTGGGCATATTACAGTAAATTACTATGTCTCTAGCATAAACACAGTGTCTACAATATTCATAATTCCCGGGGTTTTGCCTCAGAACATCACAGAGCGACCAGCTGACTCTTGAACCGTGAGTAAAATTGTAATTTTAAGAATCTCAAAGTTGTACATTTATGTCATCTGGTTACAATTAGTTATCAGTATATTTATAAAACATATATTTGCCTTCAATTCAATTCACAAAAGTGTCTGGTTCCGCCCCCAGAAGCTTGGTGAGTCAGATGGTCACATGACCTGTTTCCTGCTAGAGCACTGTTTACAGTTAACACCCAAATCAGCATATCCTATTCAATTGAAAGAGTCTATTGTGTTGTGTCCTGCAGGCTGCAGGGAAGTCCCCTCCCTCCCAATCAACAGGGCCATGTGATATCCTGGGCTGTTGCTGGGAAGGGCACGTGTGAATGCTCCCCATGGACAGGCAAGTCTTTTGAACTTTTAATTACATAAGACCACCTTCTGATCAATGCACAGTTCTGCAAGACGGCTCTACTGTCAGGATTTATAGAGCGCCAGCGCCGTTCAGTGGCGTGCAATGGTACTGCACCCATTTTTGACAGCTGTCTTGACTTAATGTCTTTCAAAAAGGGGATTTAGCTTGACAGCATATGATTTTAGCTGACATCGTTTTGATGGGGATCCTTGCAGTAGAGTGATGTGGAACACCCCACAAGAAGGTTGAATCTTTATAGTGGTCTTGTGGGCCATGATTTTAGCAACTTTTGACACCAATGAAACACATTTTTTAACAGCTCTGGGTGCAACCAAAGGATGAGTCTGGGAATTGTCAAAAGTGGATGGTGGCTTATCTGTCAGGTTTTCACTGCACTTTTTATGGTGGGCAGCATTGCTTTTTATGCTATCAGCAACGCACAGTGATGTTGTAGGGCTCGGATGCGTGGGTGAAAACATCCCACATTCCTTTAAGACACCTCAGGAAACACAGAAGACCTAACCAATTAATGATCAATATCTAACATTCCCGTACCCACCAAAACTCATAGAAAGCTATGTAAACAAACAAATCCTGGAACATGTAGCAAACAATCCGATACTAGACCATTGACAAGTCGGCTTCAGACCAAGGAAAGGAATGCAAACAGCACTACTTTCCATCTGTAATGACCTAAAAACTAATGCAATCAAGAGGGGGTCCCTGCAATGCCCCTCATTTCCCTATGCGAATGTCAACCCAAAGAATGAGAAACGAAAGATGCACCCCGCTGTTCGGCCAATCACCAGGCATGCTAGTGTATCCCACACATGCAAAGAGATATTCTGAGACAACCTTTTAAACCTTATCCAGTTAAAGGCTTCGAAGAGACAGGTGCCTCATCGATGGATCAGATTTACTGATGATGAAGTCCAGCCGTGATGATGCCACTAGTGACAACACGACATAGCATGATTAGTCATGAAGCAAATTTGCATCTTTACATGAAGATACCCATACACACACACATATACAAGAAGAACATGCTCACACCTTCTACAGACAGAGGTCAGATACATGTACATACTGTCAAGATTTGTTTCCTTGCCCTAGCCAAATGCAGAAATGCAAGAAAGCCAAACATACATGGACCGAGCTTGCAACTGCTTTATCACAACTAACCATAAGGAACTACGGGGACGTGTAAGCAACTTAAAGGGCTCTATCGTGACTAACCTCCAAGAAGATATTATAACACATAGGGAAACCATAGAATGACTGTTGTGAATACACGTGAAACCACAAACCTCAAGTACATGGAGGGAGAAGTGCACTCCTTGCACACGTGACCCAGCATAACCGAACAATGGCTATTTACCCATGATGAGATGAGGAGCTGTTCCCAGCGACGCCAACAAGATTGATACATGCGTTGTCAACCAAAAACTGCAACCTGCAGGAACTCTCACAGGCTAGGTGATCAGACCAGTGGCAACAATGGGAATGCACAGTCTTTCGCATTACCTTGAAAAGGTACACCGAGCACTGTGAACGAAACAGGGTCCCAGGCCTGGGGTGACCTGCTCCAGCCAATCCAGATGGTCAGATCAAGAGGTGGTGTAGAATGTTGCCTGACATGGGAAGACCAGTAAGAATCCAGATGTATATGTGTTCCGTAGTTAGTAAGCCCGAGTTAACCAATAGGGTGTTCTTGTTTGTTTTTGGGGATGGTGTTGGTGTTTGCAACGTCACCACGATACAAAACTGGGTGACACAGGCTCAGGAGCTGAGAATGCCGGAGATTTGTGTTCTCCTATATGATTCCTGTCTATTGGAAAATAAAAAAAACAGTACAACTTGCCCCATGTCTGAGTCTTCCGGTATTGCCAGGGGGATTGTTTTGGATGGACCCTAGATACTCTGCTAACTTGTGAAATTGGTGATGCGAATGCCCCCTGTCCTCTGGCATACTATTAAAAAGTGTTAGCAGAGGACGGTTGGGTACGATCGATCGGCACAAAGCATTCTCATCCTGTCGCAATGCTTGGAGAGCTGTGAGGTGTACCACGGAGACCGAGAGAGACATGGGAGGGGCACACTGTGAAGAGGTCCTCAGATACCGCCTTGGAGAAATTCCTGCCTGCTGTCAATGGGACACCCAGCAGACCAAAAGGGCAGAGGGGCACATTCAGGGAGAGCCGGTGGCTAAGCGACGTCAGCTTATCACGGAGTGCAAGTATAGACTCAGCCATACGGCAAATAGAGGAAGGGGTGAACAGATGTTGGGTGTTCGCTGGTTTTGAGTATATCAGGGATGGTAAGAAGCAGAGGTGTATGTTATTTGTTTGTGGTTAGGGAACATTTGATCTTGGGGTGACCAGTTTCGGCAGTTGACCTAGATGATTGGCTAAAAGGTACAGATGACAGAAGTTATGTAAATACTGGATTTACTGTGGGTTGGCCATTGTAACTCGGGTCATGGATGATGTGTGGGGCATAGCAGGTGAAGCTAGCTTGAACTGCAGAAGGAGTTATTTTGGTTAAGTCTCATGCAGGCGTTTTACCTACAAGGTGATGCTGTAGATACAGCCTGAACACATGAAATGTTGGTATCCCCTGTTAGGAGGTAGGAAGATGGCTGTGTATATGTTGTTTGTCTTTGTTGGGATCTTGGTGCGGTTGGGAAATGTTGTGATAAATTCAGTGAAGGGGTGGGTGTCAGCGATTTTTCTTTCTTTCTCTCCTGTATTGTAGAGGTGACATCACCAATCAGGTCTGTGTATAGGACTTGAAGCACACACGGGGTGCATAACTTTTCAGTGGTTGTAAACAACAGTCAAGGGTTAAAAAGGTTGTGTTTTGGGGCAGTGCATGGAAGGCACATGTGCAGGATTGGTGGGTGTGCCTTTTGAGACAGAGAATTGCAGATGGGCTGTGCATGAAGCACTCCCAGAGTATTGCTCGAAAGCCAGAGAGGCTGGTGATTTTTGTGGCTCAGAGAGCTATTTGAATATTTGATATTAAGGTAAAATAAAGTGAGTCTGTGTGGTAACCGTGGAAGGGTTGAAAACCCCAATTTAGGGTCAAGTAAGTATTGAAGTAATGTATTCAGGCAAGAAAAAAATGTGGGCTAAACCCCATGCAGCACCTGTGCAAGTCCCTTCCATGCAAAAAGGACAGTATTTATAAATATAGCGCAGAATGGACACGAGGCACAGAGGGCAATCTGCCTAAACCAGGGCCAAAAGGAGGGATCTTCTCCAAATGTGTGCAGCAACCATTACACACACATATATACACAAGGCTTAAAAGGGGAAGAAGTTGAGCAAACGGATGGTTATATTTGAGTTGTGGAAAATGTTTTAGGATGATAAGGGGACGTGGCATGGCATCACTGGATGCTGAACCAACAAGAGGCCAGTGACGAAAAGCCCTCGTACCCGGCTCCTTGTCCTTCTGAACATGAAAGCAAAAGGCGCAGCAGCGGGGGCCCAGGGATTATATCCAGCGAGGTAATTAAGAGCGGCGGCAGGATATACCAATCCCATATTTGCACCTCCGAATTATAGCAAGAGGGTGGGGCAAGACAAGACTGGACAAGTGGCTAAGGGAGCGCAAAGCAGAGGCAGTGAAAGCAAGGAATGCAGTGAGATTCAGGCATCCGTAAAAGATAATGAGATGAGGAAAAGGGAAAAAATGGAGGGCCCGGAGCACATAGTTCTGAAAGAGTGGGTAGAAGGACAGATATTGCTTAAACTAGATGGGAAGGTAGTGGGAGAGACAGGAGGCCCTGACCAAGAAGCTAGGGGTTGCAAGGATGTAGATGAAGCAAGAGAATTGCCAGAGATAATGGAAGACGTAGAGAGATGCAAGAAAGAGGAGAAGGAAGAGAACAAAAGAGAAGCAGAAGCACAAGAGCGAGAGGAGCGGGATGCACAGAGACAGAGAGAGCTTGAAGATATGGCAAGAAGGAGGACAGAAGAAGAGAGAGAAAGGCAAGTGCAAATAAAGAAGGACAAGAGACAGTTGGAAGTGGAGCAGCTCCTTAGAGAGCGACAGCACAGGGAGGAGGATAGGCATGCCGTGAGGCAAGTACAAGTGAAGATGGGGTTTAGCATGTTTAGTGATAACAAAGAGAGCGAGGTGCAAGGGAGGCGAGAGCGAGACTGAGGTGGGAGACATAGCAGGGCTACCCTGTGAATATACAGAGATGACATTGCTTCCTCCGTGAGGGGGGAGTGTGGAAGTACGAGTAACCTGGAAGAGAGGCAGCAGGAAGGCACAGCGTTGAGGAGGCTGAGCTTCCAAGAGAACTTTGAGAGTGCGGATGGGGATACAGGGTACAAGTATGACATAGAAGGGAGTGTGGACGAGTGGGTAGGGTGGTCCTTCCATCGGTCTCAAGACAATAGCCCGTACTGAGACACAATGTGTGGGGACGATAAAGGCACAGACAGACTAAATGAGGACAGAGGGAACATATTGCAGCATTCTACAGATATGTTACACAGTACAGACAGCGTTACTCCATACACACATGCTCAGAGATCTCTCAGCATGAAGTAGAGGAGAAATGGCGAGGGCATTCACCATCACTAAAGACACGGGAAGACAAGGTGGAAAGGCAGGACTGACTCAGCGCCCACTATTAGAGAAGACAGGGGGGCAACCTCAGTATATACCATGTCAACAGATCGACAAGGATAACTTGAGGTGTAAGTTAGCTTTGTTGACTGCGGGAGATGGGAAATGGATATATGAGATAGAAAGATTGCCGGCAGGGACGACATTAGCAGTGGGTGACATAAAAAGTGTACTTTTGGCATTCTCTTGGAGGTTGCGGACGATGTATGGAAAAGCTCAGGCTCCCCAGGAGTAATCGCACAGAATACGGCACACAATGGTTCGCCATTTACCAACTGCTGAGCAGCCGTGTGGCACTCTCTACGGGTACAGTACCCAGGCACTTTGGACATCAGTGTGATTATGGCATGCAAAATGGGTGAAGACGAAGACCCCCTGCAGTATATTCAGGCTATTCAACAGAAATGGAGACTTGAGATGCAGGAACCGTGGAATAAAACAGTGGGATTGTTCTATCATATATTATGTCAAGGGTTACCTACCTAAAGTTAGTGGGGATGGAGGCTAAACCATGGTCTGAAATCCAACTCACTATAGTACACTATTGTAGGCTAATGCTAGAAAACACGAGAAAGAAGTGCAAAGAAAGAAAGCAGGAAGAGGCGAAGTTAGTGCAGAAGAAATTGTCAAACTACATTATGGAAGGGATGATGTTAACAAGCACAGAAGGAGCAGGTACACCGCATGTGCAGTATGGACCAACATCCCTGGGAGGAGGTTTCATGGGGCGGAGGGGCGAACCACACCATGGGATTAGAGGGAGAGAAGGGCCACCTAGTGGAAGGGGTTGTGTATGTCAGATGCAGAAAGGCCAAGGGGGGTTTTCAGGGGGCTATCAGAGACCAATATGGGAGGACCACCCCAGTGTTCAGCGTGTGGTCAGATAGGGCATATTTTTTGAGTGTGTAGAAGAAGGGGCGTGATGCAACAGAATGGAGAATGCAGTACCAGCCTGCATATCAGGGAGAACAGACTGACTATTATGCCTAAGACCAAACACAGCAACAAGAGCAGACCTCAGACACACACGCACAGGCATACCAGCCTATCGTGCAGACACCCCAGATGCAGGGGCCCACACAACCATATTCACTGACACCACCTGCATCACAGATGCAGAGTAACATGCAGTCACTGCACGCGACACAGCAGAATCACGGGGCACTGACATTGACAGATTCAATGGGAGTGGCTCCGATTCAAAAATTGAGAGGAGTTACTGTGGTGGGGGGGCGGAAAGGGGCCCCTAGGGGTCCCTAACGTCTATGGAAATAAGGCGAGTCACCACACACGATAGATACGCCAGACACAAGGTTGTATTCCCAAAGCTAGGGTTTATTGCAAAGCAAAAGTCTCAGTTGGCCAACTCAGTCTCGCGCCCCGCGACGTGTATCTCTAGACCTCGAGGGACGCAAGAGAGTGAATTACGTACATCAGTTACATATATACAAAATTCATATCAAACAATCAGCTATGACATGTTTAACACCCCCCTTTATTGGGTTTCTTTGAACTTGGTGTGATGATGGACATTTTCAACAACTATTACACCTTCAAACATCTATTCTAGTAACAATTTGCAATTTGTGAGTGCGGAGGCATCTTTCAGTTGTTGAACAGAACACAGCGCCTCTGTTCTTGGAAGCGAGCTACATACGGGGGGGCGAGAGTTGCATTCCAGACCTTGCTATCTATGAGGTGCTATTCGTGTCCTAGGAGCCGACACGCTCTAACGGGGCTCAGCAAAGGGGAGCCGTAAGAAGAGCATAATTCAAGCCTTTAGCTGTTTTATTCTAACATATTCTATCATATAACGTGACTGGCTGGCAGCTGTGAAATGATTAAATGCCCTGCAGCTCTGCTTCAAGGCTACATTCGGGAGGGAGCCGGGCATTCTTCCTGGCGAGGCCTACGTTGTGTTTCAACGAACTCTTGTTATCCTCGCGGCCTTACGGCCTTGTCCTTTATACGTGCAGACAACAATGTTTTACAGTCGAGCAGTGTAAGCGGAAAAGGTACTGCGAAGCAATAAGAACAGAAAGCAATGAGCAATGGTTAGAAAACAAAATGGCGATTCTTGTTACATCAAAATGGCCGTTCATTGGCAAACTCGAAAACCTATATTCTGTCATATCATGCATGAGACGGATGGCCCAAGGCCATCAAAATACATTTGCGGTCACACAGTAGAGGTATCCATTTTTCTAGACTGACAAACCCTCCTTTGGGCGTATGCCAAACGTCGCATCTATTTATTGAAACCTCCTCTAGTGATGATGAGCATGAAGTACTTATGTCTGAATTTTGCATGCTATCGTAAACATCATCGTCTTCATCAATGTCTATTGCCATCAACTCTTTTACTGTTTTCATCTCATTTGTGTCTTGGTCAGCTCGACCGTGAGTTTGTTTTTTCCTTGTCAACATATGCATACATCCCTCCGTACATCCCTCAGTTACCTCAGTGCAAACTATTGGTAGGCAATGTATGCAACAACAGCACGTTAGGAATATTCCAAACACCACTACTAATATCGAAATCAACTTCCATCCCCAAGAACGCAGTATTCCCCAAAACCAAGACCCTATTCCCCAGCGTCCTTCTTCAGTAGGGAGTTCGGTGCTTAGGACATGCGTTTTGTTTATCGCTTCAAAGATCGTAGGGGAATAGTCATCGACATGTACACAACACGCTGATCCCACTATTTTGCAAATTCCCCCACGATCAACCAGGATTACATCGAGCGCCATTCTATTTTGCAGCGTCATTAACCTGATTCCTCTTTCTTCCAACATCATGTTAAATAGTATATCTGTCGTTGTGTTTATGGTATTTTGTAGTATTCTGGACAGCTGCCTTATATTAGAGTTCACTATCTGCCCTAAGAATGGACTGATGATTTTGCTACATCAGTTGCTATCAAAACACCCTCGTCAGTCCTTTTGGCTCTAGTTCTGGATAGTCTGGCCATGTCTGCTGTTTCTAAGAGGAATACTCCTGGGAACAGTAGACCTAGGTAACATGTACCTCCCCAGTGTCTGGGCAACCAAGGATATGCTTTCTCTCCACATATAAAATAAACTGGATCTCCCACATATACTGGTTCTATTTCCCATTTCAATACTATTGTATTCATGCACCCAGTATATGTTCCGACTGAAAAAGAGCCTTTCTTTTTTAGACAAAAAGGGACAGTTCTTGGGCTATAATTCACAGTGTAAGATGGGGGGATTGCATCTTTGTCCCCTTCTGTTCTTACACGAAACGTCATTACAGATGTTTTTTCTGGCGGGGACAATCTATCTCGTGTATTTTGTCGTGTTATCTTTCGTGTACTTTTCCTTGTGGGCTCTCGGGACATTACTTGTGCCTTATGGAATATGGAACAACCCACAGGTTTCATTATTATTTCCTCAAACTCATTCATGTTGGTTCTGTCTAATTGACCCGTACTACTCTCATTCCATTTCCCATTGAACACTGCACCTAAAGATGCACTACATGCAGAACTTAATGGTACATACCACCCTATTCCTTTTCCAGCATGCTGTGGTAAATGGGCACTTACCCAGCAATTTGTTTTCTTCAGAATTGCATGTGTCATGTTCATGATTAATAACAACGTGTTATTCCCGAAACCTTCACTGTGTCTTTCTTCCATTGGGGGCAGGGTATAAGTAATCACCTGAACTGGGCTTTCAGTAGTGGATATTGGTAAAAACATTTCTAATGGGTGTATCGATTCCACATACCATAATATTAAGGCTGTCGTTATTGGTGCTACCATGCTCATAAAGCACATAATTATTGTCAGTGCCAGCATACAATTCATTTACCATGCGTTTTTCTTAAGCTAAGAGTCTTTATAATTGACTCATTCTCAGCAGTGGTGCAGGAGGAGGCTGGAGCCGGTCCCGACATGTTTCTCATCGTCCTTCTTCCTTATTACAGTTCGTTGTGGATATCTCTCTTTGTCGCACTTGCTCTGATGTCAATAAGTTCAACGGAATTGTCACAGTTCAGTTCTGCCAATCCTTTATAGCCTGTATTTGCTTATTTATGTTTAGGCAAGATCACTTGTCCTTTCTCATACTGCTCAGAGGACTCTTGATCAGTTATCTTTTGCCTTAGTACCATGTGCGCCCAGCTTGTCGGCTCTGGTTCCTGACACATGTACCTTTTATGATCGCACCGAGGAGCCGCAAGTCTTGAATTGTCCGACTTGCACAATTCTCACGCTTCTCTTCTCTACACCTCTAGTTCCTTCTCCGTCCATGAGCAGAACCAGAGGTTGACATAAACACCAAAGAACTGTGTATCACTTTGGCTTTCGAGGCCGCAAATTGTATCGCCTCACTCCTGGTATAGTGTGATCCATGAACAGTGCCGGTGCACTTCCAGATTTAGGCTCAAAGTCAGCCTGTGGAACTACTGCAAGTGCTGGTGTGCGCTGCGCCAGTGATGCAAATTCGGTCTTTGGGGTGCTGGCAAGTGCTGGTGGGCACCAAAGGGGTACACGTTTTGTGTCTGCTGGTATTTGCAAGGCAGATTTCGTGTCGGCTAACAGTGATGTCGATTCTGCTGGGCAACGTTGGGGCACTCTTTGCCCTTCCCCCTTTTTGGCAATCATCTCAGGCTTTGTTTCGAGTTTCACTTCTCGTTTTGGCAGATTTGGTGGCTGCTTACTGGCAACAGTTTCTTCCGTTTCTGGGACCGCTGTCTCCTTCCGGTCATCTGGGTCAGGTAAGTCTTTCAGTGAAGTTGGAATCTTTTTGGCATGGGTGGCATGGATCCACGACGTCCGTCCATCCACCCGTATCGCCGTTTTCGTTGCCAAGAGTACTTGATAGGGCCCGCGCCACCTGGGTGCTAACGATGACTTTCTTTCAAAATTCTTTAGCAGCACCCAGTCTCCTGGCTCCAGCGCGTGCCCCGGGCCGGTGTATCTCACTGGTAATGCCTCCTGCACCTGCTGATTAATCAAACGCAATTTCTGCATTAAAAGGCCACAATAAGTACTAAGCCTAGGATGTTCTACCTTACTCGTCTGGCTGTGGTGCACACCATACATTTGCCGGCCTCCCCATTACGATCTCGTACGGGGAGAGCCCAGTTTTAGCCTGTATTGACGTATGCATGCATGATAGTGCTATTGGTAATGCATCCACCCAACACAACTTGCTCCCCGCACATATTTTACTGATTCTTGATTTGAGAATCCCGTTGTGCTTCTCCACAAGACCGGCTGAACTCGGATGCCTTGAACTATGGAATCTCTTATCAATCTGAAGACCCACACATATCTGTAACACCACTGCACCCACAAAATGTGGGCCATTATCGGACCATAAAACACGGGGCAAGCCAAATCTGGAAAAGTATTCCATAAGCATTACTTTTGCCGTGCTCATTGCTGTGCAGTCCTTTGAGGGATATGCCTCCACCCACTTATTGAATGCACAGATCACCACTAAGACGTATTTTAAGTTTTGGCATCTCTCCATCTCTATGAAATCAAAATGGATCACCTCAAATGGCATAGAGGGCGGGCCAAAACTACCTATTGGTGTCACTGTTCCCTTTCCTACATTGTGTTGCAAACACGTGATACAGTTCTGCACCAACCTCTCTGCATTCTTCTTTATGTTTACATTCTGCCATACTGTAGATAGGTGCTGTATTATCTTTTCCGCACAGATGTGAGTAGGGCTATGGTCCATTGTGACCATTGCAGTCACATAGCAATTTGGCAACATCCAGTTTCTAGTTCCCTTGTCCACCCAACAACCTTCCAGATCTAACTCAGCAGAGCCCTCTGCCCACCCTTGTATTTCATCGGCCGTAGCTTCGGCCTGCATTTCTTTGACAGTGGCAACTCCATTATCATACAGGCTACTTCCTCAGTCTGAACCGTCACCATTTTGGTATTTAAATCAGTGGCAGTTTGTTTCGCAATTCTGTCTGCAAACGCGTTTCCCTCTCCTACTTTGCATGTTACCTTTTTGTGTGCCTCGCATTTCACGATTGCTAGGCGTTTTGGAAGCGTGAGTGCAGACAGCAATCGTACAATCAAAGGGCCATGTTGAATTCTGGCACCATGTGATGCCAAGAAACCCCTCTCAGCCCAGAGTCGACCAAAGTTATGAACCACCGCAAAAGCATACTGGCTATCAGTATATATACTCACATTCAAATTTTCAGAAATCTCGCAGGCTCTGGTTAATCCTATTATCTCTGCGGCTTGTGCCGAATTGTAGGGGATTCTTTTGCTTTCTACAATGCTCTCTAGTGTAGTGATAGCATATGCGGCAGTTGTCGTGCCATCTGGTAATTTAAAACATGAGCCGTCACAAAATAACTCTCCATCTGGCTCTTTCTGTGGGGTATCACTTAAATCAACTCTCCCCTTGGTTTCTTCCTCAGTCACCATTAAGCAATCGTGGGGGGAGTGATTCATCTTCCCCAATTTCTTTTATGGGTAGTGGCATTAATTCTACAGGATTCAAAGCGCTACACCTCATAATTTGTATATGGGGCGGGAACAATACAATCTCATATCTTGTCAATCTAGCAGAGGTGAGGTGTTGTGCCTGTGTCCTATTTAATAGAAAGTCTATGGCATGTGGCACCATCAGAATTAAATTGTGCCCCAATACCATCCCTTCCGTTTGTTTCACTGACGCAGCAGCCACTGCGACAGATCGCAAACATCGTGGTAGTGTGCGCGCTACAGGGTCCAGCGCAGAAGAAAAATAGCTCCATGGCCTATTTCTTCCACCTTGTTCCTGTGTCAAAACCACCAATGCACATGCTTCACTTTCACATACAAACAGTCTAAAAACTTTCTCATAATTCGGCGTGCCCAAAACTGGAGCCGAGCATAATGCAGTTTTCAATTGATCAAATGCTTTCTGACATTCCTCATCCCACTGTAACGGCATAACCTCATCTTTTTTAGTCAAATTCACCATCGGTTTCACAATTAATGCAAAAATTCCAATCCATTGTCGGCAATATGAAGCCATGCCTATTATGGATATCACTCCTTTTTGTTCTTTGGAATCGGCATACAAGAAATACTTTCTATGTGTTCTGGCGTTAGCCTTCTCCCTTCTTTCGAAAGTAGGTAGACCAAATAAGCCACCTCCTTTCGATTATATTGAATTTCTTCAAACTAGCTTTATGGCCATGTGCCGCTAGGTGTGACAGTAGTAATACAGTACTTTCTTTACAAATCTCCTCTGTGTCTGCAGCTAACAATAGATCGTCTATGTATTGCAAGAATACACAACCCACTGGTAATTCTAGCATGTCTAGCTGCTCTTTTAGTTCTCTACTGTAAATACTTGGAGTTTCCGTGTAACCTTGCGGAATCCGCGTGATCGTCCTCCTAATGTGAATGCGAACAAATATCTGCTGTCCTTGTCCACTGGAATGCTGAAGAAAGCGTTTTTCAAATCCACTACACTAAAATATTCTGCTGAAACAGGTATCATTGTCAATATTGTAGTGACATCTGGCACTAAAGGAAATTGTGGATCTACTACCTTGTTTAATGCGCGCAAATCAATTATAAAACGGTATGGTACTTCATTCCCTCCTTTTTTATAAACTGGAAGAATCGGGCTGTTGCATGTACTGCCTGTAATGTCTTCAATTACCCCTAGTTTCACCAAATCTGTAACAATACTCTTCAATCCTTTCTAACCTTCAGGCGAAATTCTGTATTGGGGAATTTGCGGTAGGGTAACACCTTCTTTCAAAATGATCTTTACTGGCTCTATTTTGAAGCATCCTACATCGTTGTCATGCATTGCCCATATACAGGTTGGCACTTTACTTAGTTCTCCTGGTAAAATTTCAGACATGAATTCTGACACAGGGGCATCGTGTGGCCAAATCGTTAGGAACACCCCGTCTGTCGCGCAATGTATAACGGAACCTCATTTTTTCAACAAATTTAATCCCAACAGGTTCTCCCCACAATTTTCTGTTAAAAGGAAAGGACAATGTTCAGTAAATGGTCCTATAGTAACTGGGACTGGTTTGGACACTGGGTTTATGACTGGTGTACCTGCGAACCCTACGGAAACATTCCTTTGCCCTGACAGTGGTATATCCGGAACCAAGTGGTGGTCTATTGAACACTGTTGCGCTCCTGTATCTACAAGAAAGCGGTGCTCCTCATTCCCGACTCTCATTTCTACGTAGGGTCCTCTCTGATTTACGGGAATAGACACTGGTTCCGACCCCTGTCCTGGGCTGTCCTATTGGGGAAATAACACATTGTTCGGTGTAATCATTGCTGTTACTGTAATGCGTGTTTGGCTGTGTATCGAAAACGTTCCCACTCTTTTCTCTATTTCCCCCACCCTGGTTTCCATACTGTTGGTTTTGCTGTCCCTGGCTCTGGTTAGGGGCATTTTGGTTTTGGGCTTGGTTTTGATTCCCTCCGTTATTGTGGTGCTGCTGCATACTATTCCTGTTTGGTCCATTCACTCCTCTGTGTTTCCTCCATGCTGTCTCCTCTGACCAGACCCATTTCTATTCTGCAGATGCGGACATTGCGCTCGCCAATGTCCTTCCTCCTTGCAATACGCACACTGATTTGGTCCCACTGTTTCCCCATGCATATTCGAATTACTCCTTCCATGTGCGTTCCCTCTCCCTCTATTGTGTCCTACTACTTGCTGCAGTAGTACCTGTGTTTTCAATAGGCATTCTTTCAAGTCTGCCCCCATCTGTTTTAGCAACGATAATTCGTCCACCATTTCCTTCTGCCCCGGTGATGGTAACTGCTGCCGTTCATTATGTGACCCCTTTTTCCCCTTCTGATTTCTCCCGATATCCCTACTCCTGTACCCAGGTGTAGTAAACATTTCGGCATAATCATTATCTAATTCATTTTTAAGTTCAAAAATTCCATATACATGTTCTCTCACTTCTTCATCCCTCTCCCTAAAGCGTGCTAATGCATTCAAATCTAACAATCGCTGCGGTGGTAATTTCCCAATTAACTGTTTCCATTTCTCCACCAGATATTCACCCATGCATTCCAACACTACCTGTCTTTCGTTGCTTCTTCGGAAGTCATATATCGAAGCCAATGTTGTCGTCCCATCATTCCCGTCTATGTACATCTCTACCTGTTGCTGCAATTCCATCTTCCTTTCTTTGCTGATCATGCTGGGAGTTACCCTTGTGCATCCCCGTTGTTCAGTCCCGCCTCTTGCCCCCGTGGTTTCAACTTCAACCCCGGGAGAAACGGACGGTACAGAGTCTGTGTCTGAGGCGGGAGGTGCGGATGGGACAATGGGAACAGGGAGTGTCTATTGTGGGCCTGGTTGGCTAATAGGAAGTGTTACGTGCGCGGTCTGTGGCTGTGGGAGGGCTTGAGCTACCGGAGGGAGAGCTTGGGCTACGGGTGGGGTTTGGGCAATAGCTACTGACATGTCTGGCCTCACTTCTGATCTTGGGCCTTGTTTTGTATGGGTCAATATGTTTTCTATCAATTCATCTGCTATGTGTAATTCTCGTTGTGGATATATTTTTTCTATATTCAACTGGTCACGCCTACCTGCCCTTCTTAGACTCTCAGTCCACTCCTCCTCTTCTTTCTCTTCCGCTACTTCACCTTTCGATTTATGCCTGCGCGCATGCTTTGCTCTACTTCTAAATCGGAGCATTGCTTCCCTTCTCCAGTCTTTAATAGTCTCAAACGCTGCAGGACGCGCGTTCTTTCTTATCAACACCCTTTCCAAGTTATCTATTCTCGCTATCTCAAAACTACCATTAATCGGCCACTGATGGTCTTGTTGCTTTCTGGTTTGCCTGTGCCAAGTCTCACAGAATATTATCGCACCCACTCCATACTTCACATACATCTCATACGCCGGCGTTCCCCCAGGTGGTACAATTTGGCCATCTTCCAAAGATTGTCTACCACAGAGGAAAAACCCCGCTAGGGTGGACAATACCCCAGGCATGTTTCAACCTTCCCCCTTGTTAATCAACCTTACCTAGGGCGTTTGATTTTGCAAAGTCAACTCTCAACCGATATCAGGATTACTTTGAATCGGGGAATGACTCACCTGATAAATCAAGTCGTCCGTATACTGACGCACCAAATGACGTTGTGTCTGCGTTTCTTGGCTTCTGCCTCGTTTTGGGACCCTCGCCTCCTTGTTCTCTAGCCAGGCACATCGATCAGGGATCAGATGTGTGCAGATCTGCAAAGGAGTCTCATCACTTCTACAGGGCACCCCGAACACCTCTTGATCCCTGCTCGATCGTCCCATCCTCGCCATTCTCTGCCTTACTAAATTACAACGTTATGCGATGGAACAAGTGGGGAAGGGTCCCTATTCGGGCGCCATCATGAAAGGGGCCCCTAGGGGTCCCTAACGTCTATGGAAACAAGGCGAGTCACCACACACGATAGATATGCCAGACACGAGGTTGTATTCCCAAAGCTAGGGCTTATTGCAAAGCAAAAGTCTCAGTTGGCCAACTCGGTCTCACACCCCGTGACGTGTATCTCTAGACCTCGAGGGACGCAAGAGAGTGAATTACGTACATCAGTTACATATATACAAAATGCATATCATACAATCAGCTATGACATGTTTAACACCCCCCTTTATTGGGTTTCTTTGAACTTGGTGTGATGATGGACATTTTCGACAACTATGACACCTTCAAACATCTATTCTAGTAACAATTTGCAATTTGTGAGTGCGGAGGCATCTTTCAGTTGTTGAACAGAACACAGCGCTTCTGTTCTTGGAAGCGATCTACATACGGGGGGAGAGTTGCATTCCAGACCTTGCTTTCTATGAGGTGCTATTTGTGTCCTGGGAGCCGACACGCTCTAACTGGACTCAGCAAAGGGGGGCCGTAAGAAGAGCATAATTCAAGCCTTTAGCTGCTTTATTCTAACATATTCTACCATATAACGAGACTGGCTGGCAGCTGTGAAATGATTAAATGCCCTGCAGCTCTGCTTCAAGGCTACATTCAGGAGGGAGCCGGGCATTCTTCCTGGCGCTGCCTACGTTGTGTTTCAATGAACACTTGTTATCCTCGTGGCCCTGCGGCCTTGTCCTTTATACGTGCAGACAACAATGTTTTAAAGTCGAGCAGTGTAAGCGGAAAATGTACTGCGAAGCAATAAGAACAGAAAGCAATGAGCAATGGTTAGAAAACAAAATGGCGATTCTTGTTACATCAAAATGGCCGTTCATTGGCAAACTCGAAAACCTATATTCTGTCATATCGTGCATGAGATGGTTGGCCCACGGCCATCAAAATACGTTTGCGGTCACACAGTAGAGGTGTCCATTTTTCTAGACTAACAGGGCAACACATTCACAGGGAATGGAATGCCATTGTACCCATAATAGGAGAGCCCACAGATGGGCCTGATGTGTTCTAGTCGATCAATTACACCCAATACAGCAGAGGAACCACGTGTAGGGGTGATTATAGGTGGCAAGACTTTCTCCTTCCTTGTAGATACAGGGGAAACTAGGTCCTGTATTACGGAGGCAATGCCATGAATGGGCAGGGATGTTCTGGGTTAAAGGATTTGGCTTCTTTTACAATCTTACACTTACTATAGGGGAGCACAATTTAGCTCTACCATTATTGTATTCCTGACAGAGACCAGTAAACATAATGGGAAGGGACATCATGAGCAAACTTTACATGACAATCTTGTACAGGAGGGCGGGAAATTCACTGACGGGCCCATAGGTCAGTGCTCACCCTCTAGTACTTGTAAGACAGGATAGCTGCACCATGTGAGGGATGGGGGTGCAGGATTCACTTACTCCAACATGTCTGAATAATGAGGACTCAGCAGTTTGTCAAAGGGAAGTCTGTTTAATGACAAGTACATCAAACAGGAAACAAATGGGAATCAGCATCGTTGCGATCACCTGTCTCGCTCCAACTTCCTCGAACTTCAGTTGAACAGCAATTCTTATTGGCAATATTCATCATCATTGACGTCTAATTCTACAAAACTTGTCATGCAATATAATTGGTTAGGAAAGGTAACTTAAGTATAGGTGCTATATCTGTATATGATAATGGAACATGCAGATGGGATAACTCTTATCGGGTGGGCATCTACACCCCTCCCTCTACATCACACGTGACAGACGTCACTGCAAGTACAACATCTCATTGGTTCTAGATATATAGGACCCCAGATAACTTGGTCCATTGTGATTGGGCAGGTTACACCCCTAGACATACATTTCCACCTTCAATTAGCAGCATGCAGAATGGACACCCAGGTGCCTGGTGTCCCAAGTTTCACCCTGCCTCCCTTCCTTCAATCAGTATCTTGGGCTATGTGTCAATTAGTTGGCTGGGTATGGCCTCGAACCCGTAGCCTCTTATCAGGAAATGTTATGGCATCCTCGGGTTCTGGGTGACATTAGGCGGTTGTACCTCTTCGCGCCTGGCTGATCACGTGCTAGTTCACCATGAATCTGCTTCAGTTTCCGGCTTTAAGTGTATTTAATTCTGTTTTGGCCTCGCCACCTACATGGGCCCCCCTTATCTTGACCTTCATGGGGCAGGCTTGTACGCTCTGAAGTTTGAGTCTTGTTAGCTGACGCTCTCCACCCTTTCTCTGGATGACCTCGATTTCCTAGGCATGAGCCGCTCTTTGTTGAGTTTCGATTCCGCTCCTTCTCTTGCCTCTGGCTGGGTTACGAAACTTGGCTTGTCAGGTCTCTGGCAGCCTGGGTACATTTCTGCTTTTACAAAATGAAGTTGCACTTGTATAATGTGTCGGGTAGATATATGGTTGGCGCTTGCCGCTCTAATCTTTACTAAGCATTGCAAGCAGTATCGTTTTCTTTAGCCTCTTGCGTTCCAAGCCTATTTACACCCGTTTAACTGGTCGGGTGCTTCCATCTTGTCTCATAGCAACGTTTCCTTACGTTTTAACATTGTCTCTTCTCTGTGTCCATTACATTTATTTTCGTAGCTACTCGCACTGGCGTGCTTGTCTTCGATAGCCGCTTTTGTTCATTCACGAGTCTGTTCAGGCCCTCGTGTCATTTCCACTGGCCTTCCATTAGGGCTCTTTGGGTCTCTTCATGGACCGTCTGTAGGTACTCTTTGTTTCTTATCAGTGGCTGGTACGGCTGTCTGATAGGGTACCGTGCTGCCCAGGGTTGTCTGGTTATGGGCGCTTCAACAGGTATGGGTCTTCTGATGTACACTGGGCAGAGCCCCAGTGCAGCTCTTTGTTGGTTCATTTGTTCCTCATACGTCACATACCTTGGTGAGTACTCTCCTGGTACCTCAAAATGAGGGGAGGGGTGCAGGCCATGTCTGGGACCTCCTCTACACTCCGCCCTCTGGTTGGTTCATCGACCACTTCTGCAATCTCCTTTGCATATATTTCCTTTGATTCTTCGGTGTCATGCTCATCGTCTTCAGGGTTTGTACATGATGGTGTGAATGTGTGAGTCATCGGGGTCCATATTTTTATCACCCCTTTCAAACTCCCTGCTGTTTTCACATGCTCATCTTTGTTCCAGGTCATGTGAACGTTGTTCCTTCTGGCGCAAATTTGATGGCCTTCACAAAGTCTCTTATTTCTTCATCAGTCAGGTCTCTGGGCTTCCACCCTTGTTCGACATCAGCCATTAATTTCATCCCTATGGCTTTCTTCACAATTTTCTTGCACGGTGCAATGATTTTCTTGATAACACAGGATCCTAGCAGAACCATTGCTAATAGTGCTCCCAGAAACTTGAATATATCAGCCATCCATTGTGGGACCCACGAGAATAGGTCTCCAAACCAGCTGTCATCGTCCACTTCATCACTTTCATCAATCATCTGGTTTTTCAAGTTTCTCTACATACTTATGGCTTCTGTTAAGGTTCCGTTTTCTTCATCGTGTGATGGTACAAATGTGCAACATGATTCTCCGATTTTTGCACAGACACCTCCATCCATTGCTGTGATCATGTCAAGCACATATCTGTTCTGGAGGGTCATCAGTCTGATTGCTCTCAGCTCTTCTTTGATTGTGTTAAATCCTTTTATAGTGGTATTGATGGTCTGCAATAACTCCCATCTGGTTATCTGCAAACATTTAGCATTCACTCCAATTAGGATGTGTGGCAAGAGCATTGTGGTGAACACTGTTGAGGTGAGGCTGAACCGCCTGTGTTCGTATGGAATTGCATTGCCTCTTCTGATTTGGTAGAAAAGTAATTTTCTCTCTTCATCCTGGATGCCAATTCCACAGATCTCCTTCTCCTTAGATGAGCATCTGCTTTGGGGAAACTGTCCAACTTCAGGTCATTCTTAGGGAGCACTAGCGCTGGAACGTGGACGTTCATCAGTGTGCATATGCCTCCCCAGTTTTTCAGTAGTCTTATGTATGCCTTGGATCCACACTCACAGTAATGGTCCATAATAACTGTGGTTCCTTGTGTCATTCCTGGGGATTCAAAGATTTGTCCGCAGTTTACATTCTCTCCCATCTTCCTCATGCCATTACTTCTGAAGCATAGTTTTGGGCTTTCCAGTGGTACTATCTGCAGGGGTCCTCCTCTGTCTTCGACCCATGTTAGCAGCTTTACCAGTTTTGGCCATATAGGTTTGCATAATTTCTGCGAAATCTCTATTGCTTCTCGGCAGGCTCCAAAGACCATCCAAGCTCGGCTGATTACTACTCCTTCTTCCCATCCATCTGGGGAAACCACTGTTCCCCAAATCTGCATTTGGCCTCTGTTCTTCCAGGTCTGAGCCTCTTCTGCAGTTTTTCCTTGAAAGTTCAATCTTGGATTTATTACCCAACGTGTTCCTGATCCTTTGATTCCCAGATTCTCGTATCTGATCACGTGATTCCTTGGGTGCGCCCTGTTTCTTGTTTTAATGTCCTGGACGTAGCCATCTTCATCCGGGTAATACTTTTCGTTGGCCCATATCAACGAGGCATAAATTGTCCTCTGGTGTTGCACATTGCTACATGTGATATACAGTGTGCTGTGGGTACATCAATTTCTACAGCCACGAAGATCTTGGATTTTCCAATACTATATGGTAGGAGTGCACAGACAAAGCATTCTCCTTCTGTCTTCGTCCTAATTCCTTCATGTGCTGGAACCATATGTTGTTTCCGAGGTGGGCTGTGTTGTCCAGGTAATCATTTAGCTCATTGCTATCTTCAAGCTAGCTTCTCTTGATTCTCAGCTTTCTTCTGTAGTTTGCTATTACTACGTCTTTAAAAGCATCTCTGCTGCTTTTCCACTCTGTGCGTCTTGGTAGGGCGGGCTGCCTTGGCTGTATCTTAGTGGTAGGAGAAGGTTTTTCGTTTCTTTTCCTTTCCTCTTGTAATCTTCCATAGAGGTTATCTAACCGCCATTGGCTCACCAACTCCCCAACGCGTGGCTGTGTCGTAGGTCTGGTGCTTGTTAGCAATGTTCGAGCTGACGTGCTTACCGTTATAGTCTGTGTATTTCTATTTTTCAGCTCCTCGTGCAGTTTCTTTGCTCTGACTATGAATGGGAATAAATAATATATCAATATTTGTGTTTTCTCTGCGAGTTCCTTTGCGGCTACTTCCGTTCTTTTGAGGGATTTTGCTATGCCCTCTTTCATTGGTTTCTCACTTGGTTCTCCTTGGTTAATTTCACTATTTTCTGGAAATGATTGTTTGGCAGGCAGTCTCCCCTTCTCTGCTGCCTTCGTTGGAGGCCCTGTAACCATTGACCCTTGCCCTTGTCTGTGTGCATACTGTGTGTGAGTGCATGCAGTGGTCAGTGCCGTGTTTTCATTCATTCCGTGCTGACTCTGTCTTCAGCTTTTCTCGTCATTTGTTACCTCAAGTGTGTCTGAATCACCGCTAATTATATTTAATTTTAGTTCGTTAACTTTACTATCAGGTTTTCTTGGGACTGGGATGACTATATAGGGTCTGGGTGCTTGCGTAGGCCCCAGACGTTCATTATCTGGTGGGTGCACTGAGACTTCGTGCACCAATAAAGAAAGCAATTCTGATAGTCAACGATAGAAAGACAATGATAATTACTACGCATATACACATAATAGACTTGTAGGACATCTGGCACCATTTCCTTCCAGGGAAGCGGGGGCACCCCTGTGCTGGTGGTAAAACCAAGTTACTGTTCTGTGCCCCCATTTCAAACAAGTCCATAGTCAGTTATTTATTCCTCTTCTTGCTCTGATCTTGTAGTTCAAGATTTCATTACTACTAAAGTGACGAGTGCGTTTTCATGTGTCCCCCCTCTTGCGGGTGTTGTTGGTAATCTCTGGGGATGCAGTACAGTTCCTGTGCTAGACTATGGAAAAAGGGTTAGGCTAGCAGCTTTGGTATATCACATTAATAATGCATATTTACAGTAGGTAAAAACCCAGTGCATTCCTCGACTTAAGCCTTGGTCCTGAGGACATAGTGGAACCTGTTCAATGCGAAAGGAATGAAACGATGGAACTGCTAAAAATCACACAAAAATAAAATGAAAGTGAACATGAAATATAAAAATAAAATAAAAATAAGGAAAAATAGAGGAAAAAGTGAAAAGAAAAAATATGATGGTGTAGTTCTTGTCTCTGCTCTCCTCGATCTGTCCTGTGGCGGAAAATTGAAGAACTGTGTCTCTGTCCTTGGTTTGTTCCACAGCGAAAGATAAAGCACTGTCTCTCTGTCTCCACGATCTGTCCCACGGCAGAAAGTCTCACTGGAACCTCCTAAAGTATTCTCGCTGGAAGTTAGATAGCTCCACCTGGAGCATTATGCCGTGGAGGAGTATACCCATGTGTGGGGCGTTAGCCGAAACTCTAAGGAAGGTGATGACATCAACATCTGCAGGCCTCCCCACAATTTCCGAATAGTCTATGACAAGTCTAAGCAGGACGTTGTGCGCCAGCCGGGTGTCTTCGGGTGATAGGGACATTTGTCCTGTTTGGCCGGCTCCTGGTCATAAGCTTTTCTTTTGATTTGCACAGTCTCTGCACCTTCCTGTTGCGTGGACTACCACAAGGTGATTTAGCTTAGTCCACAGTTGGTTCAAATGAGCTAGGTGTCTTGGGTCTCTGATGAAAGTACGTGTGTTAGTTGTTCTCCCGATGAGTTCTGTCAATTCTTCATTATTTGAAAGAACAAAGTAAATGTAAGTTCATCAATGTCTACTGGCGGTGGAAGCATTTGTGTCCTCTTTGCTGTGCTCGGGTAGCTTCGCGAAGGCTTCCGCGATCACAGTCAGTAGTTGCCAGATTATTTTCTTGTTCGCAGGGTCTTGAATAAAGTCTGTGACACTGGTCTCTCTCCCTATGAGTGACGGATATGATAGCACCACCAATTGAAAGTACGTAAGCACATCCCACTTGAGGCTTCTGCTAGGAGATACCATGAGTTCTGTGAACAAAGTCTTGATAGTGGTTGCTTCAGGATACTGTGTTATGCTCTCAGAAAATATTTTATTTGAGTCTTGCTTCTTTGTACTACTTGGGCATGACATGCCTTCAAAAGTTTGTTTTATCAATGTTGTTGTGGTTTTGGATGTGCTTCTCTTTACCCTGCAACCATGATGCACAGAGTGTTCGTTTTATGTCCTTTATCATCTTTCACTGGTTTGAGAAAATGTCTTGTTTAAAAGCCACACTTTAAACCAGAGTTCTTTTTGCCTTCATTTTCGCTGCTCATGCGTCCTTCTTCCTCGCCATGGATCTCGTCTGCACATGCTGAGGTTCTTCCCTGTTGTCTGTGGTTTCTTCGTGATTGGATGCAGCTGGAGGGCTCTCTCCTATATAAGGTTTAATGTCATTCAGAAAGATCCATGCCCTTCTGCCCTGGACCTTGACAGCTGAAGGAGTGCAGTCCTCTATGATGAAAGGGCCATTGAATCGTGGCTCATCCCACTTCTTCCTTGTAAAGTTATTTATAAGAATGGTATCACCTGGGAAGACGGGTGGCACACATAGACTTTGCGCGGAGTCTGTTTCAGCACTTCCTGTTGTATTTTGTGCTGCGCTGCACCCTCTTCTTCATCCCTGCAGCTGGCCTGAAATGACAGACGCTGGATGTCATTCAGTTCAGCTACTCCTGCATCTCTGTTCCCAAGACCTCTGTTGTAGGCTGCGCATCACATCTTGCTCTATCTCTCGGGGTGCGAGGGGTCCTCATCCTTCTGCCAGTGACTATCTTGTGCGGCTTAAGATGATGGTCGGAACCTGGTTGGTTCTGAAGTGCATACAATGCCAGTGGTAGACAGTGCAACCATCCCTTTTTCAATGTGAGCTTCAGCTTGGCTATTCTCTCTTTAAATAGGCTGTTGAG
The DNA here is from genome assembly GCF_040938575.1 of Ambystoma mexicanum. Lineage (NCBI taxonomy): Eukaryota > Metazoa > Chordata > Amphibia > Caudata > Ambystomatidae > Ambystoma > Ambystoma mexicanum. The sequence continues at coordinate 609,165,070 of NC_090925.1, read as the reverse complement.
CCGCTCACATATGCCATTCCCCTCTGGATGGTACGCCGACGAGAACTTGTGCTTTATACCAAGCATCAAGCTGATTTGCTCAAAAACGGCATTAACAAAGTGAGCTCCTTTGTCTGACCTCATTACCTCGCACACCGCCCATATTGGGAACACTTCCCACACTAGAAATTTGGCAGCACAGGTAGAGTCAGGGTGTGCACAGGGACCTGCTTCTATCCATCTAGAGAATAAACACACCACCACAATTAAATACCTGTACCCGTTGCACACTTGAATCATGTCGACATAGTCGATATGCAAGTGCTGGAATGGTCCATTTGGCCGGGGGATAACACCTCTCACTACTTTGAATGTGTGCCCAGCGGTGAACTGTTGGCAGATAATGCAGATCACCATGAAAAATGCAACGTGCTCTGCTAAATTTGATGTAAACCCGTCTTCTGCGGGCGTTGCATCGAGATTTTCTTTTGTCATATGTGTAGGGTAGTGTAACTGCTCCAATGCTACCTTCAGTAGGCGACAGGCATTACAAGTTTACCAGTGCTGTCTTGCCTCCACAACCCGTCAGAGGGGTTTAAGGAACACCCTCAACGCTTCCACAAATTCTTCTCCTCCTGAGGTGCCTCCCCTTGTAGCTCCATTTGCTGAGTCTGCCACATGTTGCTATAGGCTTCGGGTGAGGCTCGTGCTTCCATCATACGCTCATGGGTACGTGCCACCTCCACGTCCATGAGTGTTTTGTTTTTGGATGCCATACCCTTGGCTTCCGTGTCCGCTTCATGATTTCCACGTGATACGAAATCCGTCCCCTTGGTATGAGTGGCACATTTCACGACCGCTATGCCCACTGGGGGCTGTAGTGCTTTTATCAACCTGTCCAATAAGGCTGCATGTTGCACTGGCGTGCCGTCTACTCTGAGGTAGCCCCTCCTTTTCCAGCGCGCTAGACCTGCATGCACTTTGGACGTCACATAGGCGGAGTCACTGTAAACTGTTACTTCCTGGTCTGCATGGTTCTCAATGGCGAGTATCAGCACCAATAGTTCTGCAGCCTGTGCCGAATAATGAGATGGTATCCGTGCACTAACGAGTACTCGAAACACTCCATTCGCTAGGTGTTTTACCACGGCCACGCTTGTATATTTTTGTCTGTCTTCTTGATCGATTCTTGAGGAACCGTCAATGAACACGATTTCACCACTTGCCAGGGCATTTTCCTTTACCCTGGGGATTTCATCAAAGAATTCCTCATAATTTGCACAATCGCGTATGGGTTCTCCCTCTGCAACTGGCTCTGCTATGAACGTAGCTGGATTCACTGTTTTACATCAAACTATTTTGATTGATGAATGGATAATCTGCCACTCAAGAATTGCGCCACACTTGTTAGTTCAAAAACTTCAAAAAAACATCCTTTATTCCTTATTTGCCCTTTAATTCTTGTTAACACGTGTTTCGGCTACTCAAGAGCCTTTCTCAAAACAAAACAGGGCTTGATAGGGTACACATCATATTCTATTCGCATAATTGTTTTACAATGTTCATAAATTTGTACCCAAAAAGGTTCAGGCAAAAAAGAGGGTTATGTAATATTAATACACATGTATTTTGAAAAATAGATAATAAATAATAAATAATTTACAATTGCATTACACTGCAATACATATAGTTAAATCAATATGTACATCCAAGTCACAATAAATGCAAAACAACAAAAATTATAAAAGGGCAATGAAAAAGTAGAAAAACAAAATAATAAAGGTGAAATAACAAACAGAGAAACAAAGAAAATATTGGTTTAGAATAATTATTCATAAATAAGTCCAAAATTTTATATTTATGGTTTCAATATTAAATACAAGTTCTTGTATATTGGTTCTATCATATGTTATAATCTACAGTATTATTCCCTCTAGTGGATTGTAGTAAATCTCCATTCGACACACAGTAATAAATGCACGTGTGAGTGCAGTAAATGGATAAGTAAAGATTTCTTACCCGTCTTATTCCATAAGTCCCGGGTAATTCCCTAAAGTAAAAATAATGCAGAAAAAATATTTCCAATCTAATTGTTATTAGCACACACAAATCTAATCTATTAATTCCCAAAAAGTTTTATTTAAACTCAGCCTTTCATATGACCATAAATATATCCCTCCACTTTAAAGTCCTGTGCACCTACTTTGTCGCTCAGCACACCTTGAATTATAATCAGTTTCGGTTTATCATTATGTGGTCCTATTTTGTTACTCAACACACCTTGAATTATAATCAATTTTGGTTTATCCTTAATTGGTTAAACATTCTCCTCATTAGCAAACCATCCCCGGTCTAAATGGACTCCCATATGGGTACTAGGGACGCCCGACTGCGGGCGTGCAAAAACGTCTCTTTCCCCTCGTTCGGAGACCCACCGCTGTTAGCTTACCTTCTGCTTAGTAACAATCCGTCTCCTCGCGTCGGCCTTGAACAGTAATGAGCCGTCGCGGGGATCCACCATGCAATGTATAACATCACCATGGTTACACGAATCCTCCTTCTTCTCTTTCTAACATCGTTTCACAGAGCGGCCATATCGGAAAGGTTAAAAGACACGCACATCATCCATTCACTTTGTCATTGTTTGTATCATGATGATGTGTCGTATTCCCCGATCACCCATTCACATGTTAAATAATTATAATTATATTTCTAATTGGACATCGACCCTCGATTATAGGGCAATTTAGAAAGAATTATATGAAATGAAATTTTTGATTAATCCAATTGGTGTTCCAACTGTGTTTGTGTCGAATGTTATTGACCACTATCCACCCTTACATAACACTATTTCTCATCTCTGTCGGGACCTCCCCGATGATCTAATTAAATGTATTTATACGTATTCATGTCAATCTTGATACAAATAATTGTTATTGAAAAGACTCGGTATTACAAAATACCCTTACATACATTATTATGTATCATTATATATATGTTACATATGAGATCAACTTTTCAAAAAATAGAGAAGTCCATCCATTTCAGTACCCATTGTTACCTTCTACCAGATTAAAGGTATCATACCCAAATAATGTCCTTTCATTTCATGATATGTATGAGCATTCAAAATCAGAGAAAATGTCCCATCTCATTGTCATGGTTGAGACCAAACTCAATCGATCTAAATTTGCATATCAATCTGGCTTCCATCTGTCTTAGTCTCTCCTCTAGGTTTCCACCTCTTTTCCCCATTTGTATCTTCTGCAGTCCAATAAACCTCAAAGATTTTTTGTCTTCCATTTGATGTTTGAGCTGCCACTGTTGTGCCAGCGGTAATGTTGCATCCTGGCTTCCAATAGTTGAAAAATGTTCTCTTATACGAAACCTAGTTTCCCTAATCGTGCTCCCAATATAGATCATCTTGCATGGACATATTATCGCATATATTGTGTATTTTGAGCGACAATTTATATTTTCTTTGATTTTCATTTTCGTCCCTCTTGAGTCCACAAATTCCATCGTCATATCATGTGCAAAATCACACATGGTACATGTGCCACATTTTCGGAAACCTGACATCTTTCGATCCAACCATGTTCTGCTAGGTTCAGGTTTCACATCTGGTAGAAGAGAAGGGCTCAAGGTCATTTTAAAAGTTTTAGCCTTCCGATATGTCATTCTTGGTCTTTCTCCAATATAACCCGTTAGGTGAGGATCAAGTTGTAGAAGATGCCAATTTTTATTTAAAATGTTCTTCAGTACTGCAATATTAGAGCTGTATGTTGTAATAAAATTAATCATCATGTGCTCAGTATTATTCCTTTTTTCTTTGGGCATCAGAGACTGCTCCCAGGTTAATTTGGCTACCTTTTGTTTTGCTGCTCCAATGCATTTCCTCGAATAACTTCTCTGTTCAAAGCGGTCCAGCAGTAATTCACATTCTGTCTTAAAATCATTAGTGTTTGTACAGTTTCTACGCGCTCTGATAAATTCCCCTTTCGGGACATTCCATTTTACCGGTTTGTGGTGGCAGCTATCGGCATGAAGGGTTGAGTTCACCTCCGTTTCTTTGCGAAAAGTTCGTGTTGCCAATCTATTGTTCTGTACAAAAATGGTCAGATCCAGAAAATGTATGGACATCTCGTCATCATGGCCTACAAATTCAATGCCCAGATCATTTTCATTTAGTCTGATTTTAAATTCATTCAAATCCAAACTTGTTCCTTCCCAAATTATAAAGACATCATCAATAAACCGGACCCATAGAATCATATGTTGTATAAATGCCTCATCCTTGTATACTGTTTTCTCCTCAAACATTCCCATAAAGAGGTTTGCCAATGCCGGTGCATACTTAGTGCCCATAGCAATCCCTTTCTTCTGCTGATAGTAATTGTTATCAAACAAGAAAACATTATTTTCTAATGTTACTGCCAACATCTCCTTCAGCATTTGTATGTATTGGTAGTGCGATGCCGAGTCCTGTCTAAATTCAAAGTCAATAGTTTGTATAGCCGCTTGATGTTCAATAATAGTATATACTGCGCGGACATCCCAGGTTGCAAGTCGGTATGATGGTTTCCAAGTTATTTTACTGATTGCCTTGATAGTATCCGTGGTATCTTTAATAAACGCCTTTAGTTTTGGTACACGCGGCCTTAGTATGTTATCAATATACTCAGAGATTCTCTCCGTTAACCATCCAATACCACTGAGTATTGGCCTTCCCTCAGGAGTCTTGTCAAACAGTTTATGTATTTTTGGTAGAAAATACATGGTTGGAATCACTGGAGTTTTATTTGATAATGCAGATTTTTCATCATCCGTAATCAGACCTTTCCTATGCCATTCATGTATCTGTTCTTCCACTCGAGTTATGATTTCCACTATAGGGTTACCTGGTAGTTCCAGATAACAATTTGGTGTTGTCAGGTGATTCTGAGCCATATTAATGTAGTCCTCTCTATTCATCAATACAATATTTCCTCCTTTATCGGCCTCCTTTATAACAATTGTTTTATCATTCTCCAAGTCCTTCAATGCTTGTCTTTCCCCCTTTGTTAGATTCTGTTTGTCCACGCTCATTCTAATTTCGTCATACATATTATATATGTCTCGTGATGTTGCTTTGTAGAACACTTCAATCATGTTTTCATTCGAAAATTGCGGTGAAAATTTAGATTTAGGTTTAAGTTCCTTCTCTATAAGGCAAATCGGTCTGATTTTCAAGTCATAAAGTGTCTTGTGAATTTCACTATCTTCACCATCTCCCAATGTTTTTAAAGTATGAATGTTCTCAATATCCTCCATGGTGAAATCAGTTTTTATCATTTCTTGCTCCGTCCGTGCAAAGCCACTCTTGTGTGCGGTGGCAAAAAACTTTTTCAATCGTAGTTTTCTTACAAATTTAAATAGATCTTTCTGAGTATTAATAAGATCCAATTTGCAAGTCGGGGCAAATGATAGTCCTTTGTTCAATACAGTTTTCTCTTCATCAGTTAAGATACGTCTTGATAAATTCATCACCAAATCAGTTATTGTTTTTTCCTGGCTGCATCCCGGGCGGCCGCCCGCGTTAGACGTCGAAAATCTTCCAGCACATCTGGGTTGCCTGTGTCTACAACCCCCCCTCCTTCCTCTCCTCCTTGGGTAGAAGTACTCTTGGTTTGTGCATTTGATAGTTGAAAACGGACCTGTTTTTGGTTTCCTACTCTCGTTCCTTTCTTATATCTTCTTATTTGATTTAAAAAGCCAGCATGTTGTTGATGACTGGCTTTAGATTTGTCTTTTCGTGGTTCCTCTCCCTCAGCTCCTTCCTTTTCTGATTCTGAGTCCACCTCTGAGCTGCCAGAGGATGTATTCGGTGTAATGGCCTTGGATAGCGGTTTTGTAAATTTATCAAATTTCTCCTGAAAAGTATATACACGATCCTCTTTATAGTCCCTTTCGTCCCTAAAAAATTTGCGCAATTTTCTTAGTTTTATATCATCCTGATAGAGTTTTAATATTTCATACATTTTTTTGTAGTTTTTTTCCTTAGTTGATTCTAGCGCTTGAGTTTCTTCAATTTCTTTGGTGATTATGTCAATCTGTTCCGTTGCTCGTACATGTTCTCTTTCTGCATGTTGGATTAGGATCCTAATCATATTATCCGAACTGGCATTCAGGTTTTGTTCCCATTCTTCTGCCAGATCCTGATCTTCATCCTTTGATAAATCAGGGAATATAAGTATTCTTAGGCCTCTTGGTATTTGTTTCTTACTAATATAGTTTTTCAATGATATCAATTCCCAATACTTATCTATTTCTTTTCTAGATATTCGTTCGAGTTTAATAAATTTGTATCGTAAATCTTCTGTACCAATCCCCTACCTATTTTTGCCTGAACCTTTTTGGGTACAAATTTATGAACATTGTAAAACAATTATGCGAATAGAATATGATGTGTACCCTATCAAGCCCTGTTTTGTTTTGAGAAAGGCTCTTGAGTAGCCGAAACACGTGTTAACAAGAATTAAAGGGCAAATAAGGAATAAAGGATGTTTCTTTGAAGTTTTTGAACTAACAAGTGTGGCGCAATTCTTGAGTGGCAGATTATCCATTCATATTAGTAACCAAGGAGGTAGGGGATTGGTTCCTCCAACAAATGCCACATAGGATGCGACACGGCTAAAAGGCTAAATTAAACCCATCTAGGTCGCCAACAGGAGAGGTTGTACCGACAAATATCCCAAAACACTAATTTATATTTTGATTGATGGGCTGGAGATAATCACCTCATATGCAGATGCTCTCTGAGATGTCAGTGTGCCCTTTGGCTTCTCTAGTATGGCGAATAGCGAGTGCTCAATGTACAATGTCATGGAGGACCCTATAACAATGGATGATGCCTTTTCAATGGCAAATGCGGCAGTGGCTAGATTTTGTTTGCATGGGAAGTGGCCCCTCATAACCGGGTCCAGACTCCCGCTGTAATATGCTAGGGGCTTGTACCCAGGGCGGTTCGCTGAGTGAGCACTGCACTCATAAAGATGCCATTGGTATGTGAGAACAGGTAGAATTCCTCTGCATAATTTGGGATCCCTAGATCCGGGGCCTTACAAATTACCCCCTTAAATTCTGCAAACCCCTTCTCCATTGCCTCTGTCCATTCAATTTCTCCCTTTGTTGCCTGGGCTTTCTTCAAAGCCTGAAACAAGGGCTTGGTATACGAGCTGTAATGAAAGACCCATGCTCTGACATAATTGCACAAGCCTAAGAAGCTTTGCATTTGTTTTATCGTAAGTGGCTTAGCCGTGTTCATGATAGCTTCAGCCCTTTCTGGGGTTACCTTTTCCCCTTCGTGTGAGATTAGCTGGCCTATGTACAGCACTTATCGTTGACAGTATTTTAACTTTTCCTACCAACTTTATACCCTTTCTCAGCCAAGTTAGTCAATAGCTGGGCAGAGTCACGCCTGCATTGTTCCTCAGTGACGCTGCAGATTATAATGTCATCCACATACTGCAAAACAACACTGTTTACTGCAATATTGCTTAGGTCCATCTGCAGAACTCTGTTGAAAATGGATGGAGACTCACAGTAACCCTGTGGCAGCCTCGTGCTTTTCAGGCGCATTTGCCTGAAAGTGAATGACATCAGGTCTTGTGAGTCACGGTGCAACAGGATTGAGAAAAACGCATTTTTCAAGTCAATCAACCTGACATATTTTGCGTCAGTGGGTATGTTGCATATAATTGTGGATGGATTAGGGACTAGAGGGAACTCGGCTTCAACTATATGCTCTTAAATCTTGGATTAAATGCTAAGACCCTCCCTTTGATTTCTTGACAGATTAAATCACTGTGTTGCACAGTGATTCTGCAGTCACTAAGATGCCCTGCTCCATCATGGCGGAAACTGTCTTTGCGATCCCTTCATCTGCCTCACTGGACATAGATTATTGTCGTGCTCTTGGTAAAATTGCTCCTGGTTTCAGTTTAATTTTCACTTCACCTGCCCCCTTCAGGAGGCCTACATCATAGGGCCGTGTAGTCCATACCGCGACAGGCACTTGGGCCATGTCATCATCAAAGTATTCTGGACGTATTAGCACCAACATCATTCTCTGTTGCACCTCCCGTTTGATCATTTTGACCCAAAATATGAGACTCACTTCTACCCTTGTCTCTTCTAGGTCAGGGTGTTCTTCGAACAGATAGTCATCGGTGACGTCAGTCACTCGATACCCTTCTTCGATGGTGATAATCGCACACCATTGTCTGCCTTCGCCATCATATCCTTCGACCAATACCTCTTTCCCTCGTACTGTGGCAGATTGCATCATTAAGGGAAATACTTGTCCCTCCTCTTTGTGCATAGTTGTTCTGTGTCTGATAAGAAACTCATCAGGTGTCCTCATAGTTCTATCTGCGAGGCCTGGCAATCCCGCCATGAGCACCCACACGCCATATGCAAAGACTTTTGGCTCCAATGGTATAGCTCTCATGGCTATACATCCGGAGTATGCTCTGATCATTTTGCACACGTTTGAATAATGCATTCCTGGAGTGGAGCATACTATACCATTCTCGGTAAACGAGATTGTCATATTCAATTTAGTCATTAAGTCCCGACCCAGGATATTTACTGGGGTCTGACGTGAATATAATAAGGGTACATTCATTTCGCGCTCCCCCACGGAGACTGTGAGAACGTCTCTAAAGGGAACTTTACTGTGAGCTCCCGTTAAACTCTGAGTATCTATGGCTTCGCCGGACAAGGAAAACTTGCCTTTTCGTATGCACGAGCGTGTCGCACCCGTGTCAACTAAGAAGGACTATTCTTTACCCCCTTCAATGACTGGCTCAGGCGGGGCTGGTGGTGCGGTAGGTGTCTCACCCCCCTCCGTACATACATTTAGTATCCAGTCTGTGGGTGGTTTTTCCACCTTTGTCTCTTCAAACATCTTCCACAATTCTAGAACAGCAAGACGTTTCTCTAGCTTCTTGCCTGTATATGTGGCATTTAGAAAAGTCATCATATGTTGTAAGACAGCTTTAGATAGGGACCCATTCTGTGGCCACGGCATAAACATCTTGTGGGCAGTACCCTTAACCCACTCTGTGCTATACTTTTTTAGTTTAGGAGCATGCTTAGGTAGTTTCATGCACAGATGTGCAAGTGGGGTGACCTCCATTTTCAATTCCGTTACCAACAATATTTATACAGTTTGTTATCCTTCTACTAGTATGAGCGAGCACCAGATACGCAAGCTCCAATCCAATCTTTTCCCGCTAACATTTTTTATACTATCAATTAATTCAAAACCATCAATTCATTGGCGATTCCCTCTCAGTCACAGAATCGCGTAAAACCAAATTTCATTTCGGACAATCAACAATACTGTTCTATTACATTTGACGTACAACAGAACACATATGACAGACACTTGACAGACTAGACAGACACCAGCTGGTCATACATATACCTGCCTTCTAATCAATACCCCGTCATGGAGTTTAAACAAACTCCTTTGATGCGTCTTTAAACATCACCGTAGTCTAATTGTCCCTTATTATATGGGCTATGAGTTCACGTTTCTTCTGACCGATGTATTAAAGCGCAGGAACAAGGCAAATCCTTACGTTTTTATCTCAGGTGCCCCCCTGGTAATCAATCGTTTTTTATCTCAGGTGTCCCCCTGGTATCCCTTGTTTTTCTCTCGGGTGTCCCCCCGGTTTCCACTCTGTATCTCTTATGCTCGAGTCAATACCCCCTATATATATATATACACAGTCGTCTCTACTTCTGACTATTTTAATTTAATTCTCCGCCACCCTCCGTTACCTTTCCCTTACTTGTTCTAATGCCTACAAGACATTTGCCAAAGTAACGAGTTCATTGTTTCACTCACTGATCGCATCTTTTTTCCTCTCTGGAGCTTTGGGATCACCGCCCCTTCCTCTTCAGCCTCTTACGGTTTTTTCGTCCGATTGGCTGCCCGTGGGAATGAGAAGGGTTATGCTTGAAAAGGCGGGTTCCTTCAGACCCACTGCAGATTTTTTATGGACTTACATTATCATTGTCCACTGGAAGCTTCTCATCCTACTCAGCCGGAATGGCGAAAGAACCCATGATATTGCCGAAGGCCTAGAGTTACTTCGTGTCATCGGTCTATAGGTGTCTTATAACTATATTAATCATTAATCGATAATCAATGGCCGTAAACATCCTCATGCTACCAAGTGTACAGGAGGGCGGGAAATTCACGGATGGGCCCATAGGTCAGTGCTCATCCTATAGTACTTGTAAGACAGGATAGCTGCACCATGTGAGGGATGGGGGTGCAGGATTCACTTACTCCAACACGACTCAATAATGAAGACTCAGTAGTTTGGCAAAGGGAAGTCTGTTTAATGACAAGTACATCAAACAGGGAAACAAATGGGAATCAGCATCATTGCGATCACCTGTCTCGCTCCAAATTCCTCGAACTTCAGTGGAACAGCAATTCTTATAGGCAATATTCGTCATCATTGACGTCTAATTCTACAAAACTTGTCATGCAATATAATTGGTTAGGAAAGGTTACTTAAGTATAGGTGTTATATCTGTATATGATAATGGAACCTGCAGATGGGATAACTCTTATCGGGTGGGCGTCTACACCCCTCCCTCTACATCACACTTGATAGATGTCACTGCAAGTACGACGTCTCATTGGTTCTATGATATATAGGACCCCAGATAACTTGGTCCATTGTGATTGGGCAGGTTACACGCCTAGGCATAAATTTCCACCTTTAATTAGCAGCATGCAGAATGGACACCCAGGTGCCTGGTGTCCCAAGTGTCACCCTGCCTCCCTTCCATCAATCAGTATCTTGGGCTATGTGTCAATTAGTTGGCTGGGTATGGCCTCGAAACTGTAGCCTCTTAGGAAAAGTTACGGCATCCTCGGGTTCTGGGTGACATCAGGCGGTGGTACCTCTTCGCGCCTGGCTGATCACGTGCAAGTTCACCATGAATCTGCTTCAGTTTCCAGCTTTTAGTGTACTTAATTCTGTTTCGGCCTCACCACCTGCATGGCCCCCCCTTGTCTTGACCTTCATGGGGCAGGCTGGTACCCTCTGAAGTTTGTGTCTTGTTAGCTGACACTCTCCTCCCTTTCTCTGGATGACCGATTTCCTAGGCATGAGCCGCTCTTTGTTGAGTTTCGATTCCGCTCCTTCTCTTGCCTCTGGCTGGGTTACGAAACTTGGCCTTTCAGGCCTCTGGCAGCCTGGGTACATTTCTGCTTTTACAAAATGGAGTCACACTTGTATAATGTGTCTTATTGAGGTAGATATATGGTTGGCGCTTGCCGCTCTAATTTTCTACTAAGCATTGCAAGCAGTATCATTTTCTTTAGCCTCTTGCGTTGCAAGCCTATTTACACACGTTTAACTGGTTGGTTGCTTCAATCTTGTCTCGTAGCAACGTTTCCTTACGTTTTAACATTGTCTCTTCTCTGTGTCCATTGCATTTATTTTCATAGCTACTCACACTAGCCGCTTTTGTTCATTCACGAGTCTGTTCAGGCCCTTGTGTCATTTCCACTGGCCTTCAATTAGGACTCTTTGGGTCTCTTCATGGACCGTCTGTAGGTACTCTTCGTTTCGTATCAGCGGCTGGTATGGGTGTCTGATACGGTTCTGTGCTGCCCAGGGTTGTCTGTTTATGGGCCCTTCAACAGGTATGGATCTTCTGATGTACACTGGGCAGAGCCCCAGTGCAGCTCTTTGTTGGTTCATTTGTTTCTCATATGTCACATACCTTGGTGAGTACTCTCCTGGTACCTCTAAATGAGGGGTAGGGGTCAGGCCATGTCTGAGACCTCCTCTACACTCTCATTCACAGACCAAGGGATAGTGTGTTCTACACCAGGTATCCACCTTCTAAATGTAAGGGAGATTATTCAGGCCTATTGTGGATGCAATTTACGAGGGGGGGGCTGCAGCTCTGGAGCTATTTCAATATGGAATGGAAGTTATAATAGCATGGCTCCCGGGCATTCAGGGGAAACTATGGCATCTTCCCAATGAGTACATATTCATACCAGAACTGTCACTAGGTGAGCCAGAAGGGATGGGGATCTCCCTAGAACTAGAGGCAGTGATAGTGGGAGAAGATAGTATAACATTGCATGGGACAGATGACACCGGACAAGCTTATAGGACAGTAATTGCAGTGGGGGAGCGTACAGGTTGACTACTGTGACCGATGAAGAATGGTTTCAGGTCAATCATTTAGATCACAAAATGGTATTCAACATTAGCATCACACAATGGGTGAAAATACACTACAAGGAAATACCACAGAGAATGCTGATGATGTTGCAAGCACCGCTGTCATTTCATGAGGAAGACTTGGCGAAGGTCCCAAGGTCTTATGGACCATGGGCCTCATTACGAGTGCGTTGGTAAGGGGTTAATGGTGCCGGTAAGGATGCCGGTGCCATTAACCCCTTTACGCCGCATTACGAGGTCCCTTAGCGGGTCCCGCTAAGGGCGGTGGGTTTTACCGGCCGCCCTTAGCGGGACCCGCTAAAGGACCAGAGAGCTAATAACAGGCCTGTCTGCCCATTCCCATTGAGCCCTATGGGGGCTCGAATGGGAATGGGGATGAGTATTTTGAATGAGGAATTACAGGGTCCTCCAAAGTTGGAATGGCCCGGTAATTCCTCTTTCAAGGAACCCGGACCTGGACCAATTTTGGGGACCACCATGGCGCTAATAGCACCATGGCTACCTCGAAATTCGTAATGAGGCCCTATGAGTCCCTACGATGTGGGGCTCTTGAAGGGGACAGGGACAGTGATGATAAAGCTCAAACCAGGGGCAGTTTTACCAAGAGCAAGGAAATATCCTCTGTCGAGGGAGGCGGATGAGGTCATTTATGAGACACTTGAGGTCCTAGTTAAACAAGGCATACTGGTACCGTCAGTATCACAGTGCAATACCGCGGTGTACCCTGTGAAAAAGGCAATAGGGGGATTGTGGTGTTTTATACAGGAGTTACGCCCTTTGAACCAGATTGTTGAGGCAGAATTTCCTTTAGTCCCAAATCCGGCAACAATTTTGTGTAGCATTCCTACGGAAGCGACCCACTTCACGGCTATAGATTTGAAGAATGCCTTCTTCTCTATAGCACTCCACCCAGACTCACAAGATCTGACTTCATTTCTATAAAGAAATAAGAATTAGAAACATACTCAACTCCCAGAAGGGTACTGTGAGTACCCCTCACTATTTAATAGGGTCCTCCAAATGGACTTGGACAACATGCAATTAGAAAGTGTTGTTATACTGTATGTGGACGACATTTTGTACTCACAGAAAAGGGGTACAAGGTAGACAAAGCCAAATTACAGTATTTCCAGGAAGAAGTGTTATACATTGGACAATTGATATCGCAAGATGGGCAAAAAGTGACACCAGAAAGGGTGGAGGCAATCTCCAAGATACGAAAACCCTTGACAATAAGACCAATTCAGCAGTTTTAGGCCTCTGCAATTTTTGCAGAGCGTGGGTAATCGAGTACAGCACATATACAAGGCCTTTGTTAAGCGCACTGAAGGAAGCACAAAGAGGGGAGGGCACATTACAGTGGACAGAAGACATGAATGGTGCATTTGAGGAGATGGGTACAGCAATATGCACAGCTCCAGTGTTAGGAATCCAAGACTATCAAGACAAATTGTATTTCTTCTCACACTTCAATGGAGTAGTGATGACCGTAGTACTGATAAAGAAAGGATGGGTCACAAACCATTAGCTTACTACAGCTAAAAACTAGATCCAGTAATGAGAGGGCACTACTTTTGTGAGCAGGCACTGGCTGCTGCTGCATTTGCAGCAAGTATTACCATGGGATGCAGCCCCACTCTCTTTGTGGAGCATGCTCTATTTGCAATACTAGAATGACCGAAAAGCACACTGACTACACAGGTGTCTAGGGTACGAGATAATATTATCCAATCCAGCTATAAAGATAGTTAGATGCCGAGCCCATGGAGGAGGGAGACTATGTACATGATTGTACCCCAAACATAGAGAGCTGCGATAACATCCCGAGAGTGAGGGAGACGCCACTTGAGGCAGTGGTGAGGCAAAAAGCGGATGGTACAAGTGAAGTGATAGTAAGCGCATGCTTGCCATCACATTATTCAGCAAAGGCTGCAGAACTAGTGGCTCTTATATTGGCATGGGAGCAGAATAAAAACCAGAATGCGACAGCGTATTTGGATTGTGACATCTACAATCCACTCTGGACTTGCACGCTGGCTCTGGAGGGGCTTCCGACATGCTGACGGCATGCCAGTGCAGCACGCCTCGAGCACATAATTATGCATGAACTATGGTACTAAAGGAAGGGGACAACGCATTACCAGTGACACAAATAATGGAGTTGCAAGGGAATGCACCAAAGGGGGAAAATGAGTTATGAGGGAAAAGGTGGTATTCTATATCCGCCTCAGGCGCCCTATGGCGACAGGAAAACGCAGTTAAGGTAGTGATCCCATTATCAGGGTTACACACAGCACTGCACCATCCTACCCATATGGGGAAGGATGTATTTGCTGCTCACATTGGAGAAGAGTGATTTTGTCCCCACCTGGCAGAACATGTGGCAGAGTTTATGACCAACTGCATTGTCTGCAGGAGTTTGACAGCAGGCCATACATTGAGGGTAGTGAGAAGAGCTATACCTCGCCACTGGGTCCATTTCAACACCTTCATGTTGACTATGTTGACATGCTCCATGTATGCCAGGGCTATCGCTACATGATAGTGATTTTGTGCCCATTTTCCTGATGGATCAAAGCCAGTCTCTGTTCCCACCCGGATGCCCTGAGAGCGTCAAAATTCCAGGTTAGAGAAATGTTCCCAAGATGGGGCATGTGTGAGGTCCTGCCATCTGACAACAGCCCTCACTTTGCCAACGAGATGTTCCAACAAACTGCAACCTTGCTATGGATTCAACACAAATTCTCCCGTGCATATCACCCACAAGCGAATGGAATATGCAAACGCCTCAACGGGTTGCTTAAGGAGATGATTGTCAAAATAAAAGCAACCATGAATACAAGTTGGCTCCACGGTTTGTCTTTAGCTTTGTTCACATTGTGCAACACACCAGGGTCTGACCATCACTGACCCCACACGAGGTGGTAACCGGACGGTGCATGTGACTTCCCAGGCTCTAAGGCTTTAATGGTTGCAGAGTCTGTCTCTAATGTATTGCGGAAGGAAATGTATGATTTCACTGCTGCCTTGATGGCTAGTGCATCTTATTTCTCACCAAATGCAGGCACAACGGGAGAGGTCTAAGAAGAACGAAGCAGATAACAGTACAGAGGTCAATGAAAATCGTCTCAAGTAACAACAACTATACACAGGCGACTCAGTGCTATTACGGATCTTCACCCAGACCTGGTACAAACCCAGGTTCATGAAACCCACACAGTCGATCAAGTACCTAACAGGGCAGTCAAAATTGGCAGCAAGAAAGCCTGGAACTTCCTTGGGGATGTGAAAACTTGTCAAGCAGCGGCCTCTCCTAGCAGCGACGAGAAGGGTGCCAACATTGTGCAAGAAGAAGAACAAGATTATAAGCAACGATTATCACAGCCCAGCAGGGTCCTACCAATAATTACATGCTCTAGAGCAAGAGAGATAGGGAAAGGACTTCCTACACATCCAGAGTGAGAGCACACTGTCAATTTTGTACACATAGGTATTCATCATTAAAGAAGCAACTGTGATTTCTCTAGTGTCCGATGATTACCAGGATCCTCACACCACGACCTATCAGGGCCAATTAGTCCATTTTGTTATATGGTCCAAACGAGAAAAAAGACCATCTCCAAGTTATTCTTCTGTGCCTTCCTGATCCACTTGTCCCAAACATGCCCAGGACCTTGCTGAGGAAGTCCCTCAGTAATTGAGATACTCTGAGACCGTAGAATATGCATTGTGTGGGAACGATTATTCTTTATTGCACTTGCACAATAATATGCCACAGAGCTTGAACTAATAAGTATTAACAATATAATAACACATTTCTAGTGAATTACAGGCAGTTCATCATTACATTTGGAGCTAAACGAGATTCTGAAGCAGAGTAAGTTATTGGTGCCATTATTAAAAGTGTGATGTGATGATTTGTGTTCTTTTTTCTCTCTCTATCTTAACCCTAATTTTCTGACGAATGTCATTTATTGTAGAAGAACAAGCTGTGACCCCTACAAATGCAACCCCATTTCCAGCAGGTATGCCTACCATGTCAGGTCAGGTGATATGCACTGCCAAAGTAGTGAAGAGAGGTAGGCGTAGTGCTGATGTAGGTGTAGGAGTTTTTTTTCCTATCTAACTGATACAGCTTGAGTATCTAATAACATTTGGTACCAGCACATGACCAAAGCAGGCAAACAAACCACTGGAGAGAGCTGCTATTTCTGCTCCATCGTGCCCTATGTCATGAGTGCCTACAGAATATTTGTGGCAACTGAAATGCCAGCAGTAATTGCACAGTGCCTCATGTACCTATCAATGCGTACCACCAGAGGAAGGCTCCAAGGGAAGACTGCAACCTTAAGTTGGATGTGTAATACGACTTTCCCCTATGAAGACAGCTATATAAAAATCCTGTACATGATGGACAATTACTTTCAAAAATGACTAGGCTATAGAATACATAACTGAAGGCCCACAAAAGAGAGAGACAAGAACCATAACATTAAAGGAATTGCCCTGTCCCAAGAGGGGACCAGCAGAAATAGGGGGAGAACCAGAATGCTGGGAAAGACCGCAGATGCTTGTGTATGGTAAAGTATGCACGGCTGAAGGATGGAAAGACGGAGTGGTGGAGAGCAAGGCACATATTCTCCTTACAGTTCCGGTTTGTATAGTACAAAAAGAGAATGTCAACTGCTTAAAAGAATGGGAAGCAAATACAAAGCTACCAACATGGGTAGACAATGCGGCTTGGCCATGCTCATAGTACCACTCAAAGGAGCAGCATTATGTTTCCAGAACAACTGTGTGATTGGGCCTGCAGATCCAAGGCATATGAGAAGTTACCAACAAACTGGGGAGGAGTGTGCTCACTGGTGCACATCAACACACCAGCACTAGTAGTACCACAGAAAGACATCAAAGTGGACGAGTTTCTCAAAATTGACTCCAACAGAAGGAAAAAGAGATCTGTGGAACTAACAAGGGTGAAAGGAGGAAACTATATATCATCAGCAATGGAGGACTCTAGATAAGATACCACACAAGCATAGGTTGTTCAGCAGGATGGAAATGTTCTTTTGCATCCATTGTTCCTGCAGTACAGACCAACACAAATGCAAAATGGCTCCAGATCATGAGGTGGGAGCTGATGCAGACAATAAACTCAACCATCACAGGCTTCAATACTATAAAATAGGAGCTCTGAGCAGTCAGGTTAATGTCTCTCCAGAATAGATATGTTCTGGACCTCCTGACAGCCATGGAGGGAGGAGTGTGTGCCAAAATCATGTCTTCTTGCTGTACATTCATCCCAGCAAATGACAAAGACAACGGACACTCACTGAAGCAGTAACCATAGTATCACAAATGCAACATGGAAGCAGAAATGGATGCTGCAGGAAAACACAAAGGCTGGCTATCATACATCTTTTCATGGATGCCAACATGGATGTCCAATGGACTGGAAGTATTACTTGCAGCATTAATACTAGTTTTGCTGACATTCTGCGTCATCCGAATATGCAAGACACAGTGCCAAAAAAAAGACCAAAAAGATTGTAGGCATGAAAGCACTGGTAGAAACGACTTCCGAAGATGAAAAGATAATAGTAGCTCAAGACACCCTGAGAGCACAGATAACAGGTTGTCATCTGTTCCCGACTGGAGTGTTATTCAATTACCCAGACAACTCCAGCAACTTTTGGGTTAAATGGGTGAGGTCCAACCCTGGAGGACATTGTTTTTACCTGGCATGGAGTTTGGATGACTATGCAAGATTTTATGGACACCTAGGGGGAGTGACAAAGATTTGGCTCCTGAAGTTGAAGGTGAACAGGTTTGGAGAACTGCTCAACATGTCGACCAGAGAGGGGACTGAAGAGGGGATCCCTGGAATGGGCCTCATGTCGCCTGTGCAAATGTCAGTCTGAAGAATGAAAAATGAAAGATGCAACTCGCTGTTAGGCCAACCAAAAGGCGCGCCCGTGTATCCCACATATTTAAAGAGATATTCTCTCAGATGACCTTTTAAATCTTGTCCAGTTGATGGCTTTGAAGACACAGATGCTGTGAAACTAGAAATGTTGCACTGTGATTTCTTTGTAAACAAAAATAGAGCACAATCACAAAGACACATAAATCGGTTCATTTCAAAGCAAAATGCATTTTATTGTATGCAATGCTAAATTGCACTAATCACTATACAAGCAAGCAATAAAGCACTCTCTAGCCGATTAGTGCTTTTAGCTACCCCAACCCTCCCAGCGTCTCTCTAGTAATGCTCTCTCCCTCACAGCCAGTTCTCTAGGACTGTGCACTGAGTCTGTCTCTTCTGATGAGACAGCTTCCTTCCGTCTAGCTAGCTTTCTCTAACTCCAGCACACTTCTCCTACTCTCCTCTCATGAGTCTAAGGAGTCTCACATGAGTCTACCCAACCTACTCCCCTCTCCTTCTCAATCTACTGCTGTCTGAATCTACTCAACAGAACACCACAGTTATACATTAGCATTGTAGTGCTGCAACTCACTCAGATATATGTGGAGTAAGCATTTCATGGAAAACAGCATGTGTCTATCTACAGGCATACATTGTTATGGCGTGAACTATACTAGTCATGGTGACATGTCTCTACATTCTCCTAAGAACAGAACATCATATTGTGTCTCTCCGTATTGAGACAGCAAACCAAAACAAGCATCTCTTCGCAGTCAGCAAGGTTGTTTCTCTGTGCCAAGGAGTAGTTGACTGTCTGCCAAAGGGCAGATGTTATGATAACATTTTACACTGTGTGTTCGCTTGCGCAAAAAATTCCCCCTCATCGTGCTCAGAACGAAGCATGTATGGACAGAAACACACAAAGCAGATCTCTAGCACCTAAAAGCACACTATATTGTAATTATGTACAAGTGTATATAATTACATGGCTTTCAGCATATATTGAACCATAATAGCTTAGACCAAAACTATAGTGCTCAAACATAGCCTATTCTAAATGAATTCAAAATGAATGCATGTATTAATGAATGAATAATGAATTAGTGGATGGATTAATCACATAATAAACCATCATAGCAAAATGCACTTTCACAATGCCTCATCGATGGATCAGATTGACTGATGACAAAGTCCAGCCGTGATGATGTCACTAGTGACAAAACGACATAGCATTGTTAGTCACAAAGCAAATTTGCATCCCTGCATGAAGATACGTAGACACAAACACACATATACACAAAGAACATCCTCACACCTTCTATAGATGTTAAAGAGGACAGATACATGTACATACTGTCACAATCTTTTTCCTTCCCTAAGCCAAATGCAGAAATGCAAGAAAGCCAAAAATACATGGACCTAGCTTACAACCGCTTTATTGCAACTAACCATAAGGAACTATGGGGACGTATAAGGAACCTACAGGGCTCTATCGTGACTAATCTCTAAGAAGATACAAGAACACATAGGGAAACCATAGAATGACTGTAATGAATACAAGTGAAAACACAGGCCTCAAATACATGGAAGGAGAAGTACATTCCCTGCAGCACGCAGCACAGAGACGATGTTCAGTGCCAAGGACAAGGGCTGGTGGAAAATTCCTGATTCCCGAGACGGTGTGCCTCCTGTGAAATGCGGAATAAAATCCTCATAATTGTAGACAGAAAAGCTCAGTTTTGTGGTCCTTACACACGTGAGCCAGCAGAACTGAACAATGGCTATTTACCCATGGAGAGAAGAGGAGCTGTTGCCAGTGACACAGATAAGATTGATACATGTGTTGTCTACCAAAAATGGCAACCTTCAGGCAGTCTCTCAGGCAAGGTGATAAGACCAGTGGCAACAATGGGAAGGCACAATCCTTCTCAATACCTTGAAAAGGTACACAGAGTGCTGTGAATGAAACAGGGTCCCAGGTCTGGGGGACCTAATTCAGCCAATCCAGATGTTCAGATCATGGAGTGGTGTAGAATGTTGCATGGACCAATGGTCTTCGTGTGACCCTGCAACAAAGTAAAATAGTTTTGTGGGGAAGTCTCAGACAAAGCCACCTGACATAGGAAGATCAGTGAGAATCCATATGTATATGGGTTCCATAGGTAGTAAACCCAAGCTAACCAGTAGAGGTTTCCTGTAGGTTTCTGGGGATGGTGTTGGTGTTTGCAACATCCCCACAATACAAAACTGGGTGACACAGGCTCAGAAGCTGAGATTGCCAGAGATGTGTGGTTTTCTGTATGATCCCTGTCTATTGGAAAATAAAAGACAGTAAAACTTGCCCCACGGCTGGGTCTTCCATTATTGCTGAGGGGAAGGTTTTGGATGGGCCCTAGATACTCTGCTAACTTGTGATATTGTTGATGCAAACACCCCCGTCCTATGGCATACTATTACAGCAGACTCCAACATCACCTCAGTGCTAATGCTACTAGACATCTTAACAGCCTTGGACACAGTCCACCACGAAACCCTCATCAAAAGAATCACATAGAAATGGGAATCAGCCATACGGCTCTACTATGGTTAAAATCCTTCCTGACTGAAAGAATGGAAACAACGTGGCTAACCCCTTTCAACTCAACACCACGTACAGCATCCTGCAGAGTTCCACAAGGCTCATCATTGTCACCACTATTTTTCCACATCTACATGACCTCACTCATCAATCTCATCAAAGGACATGCACAAGACATGCCTGCTACAACTATGCATACAACACACAAACCGTCTATAAAATCAACACCACTTTAGACTCAGACCAAACTTTTATCAACTGTCTCACATAACTATATGAATGGATGAGCATCAACAGCATAAAACTCAACATGTACAAAACAGAAATCATAACGCCCAACAGCCGGATGAACAAACGCCACATTCCATGACCTACTTAAATGGGAAATCAACTGGAACCTTCCAAAGTAGTTAAAAACCTTAGAATATTAATGGACAGTGACGTAAAACTTGATCCACAAGTCAACACAGTTGTGAAGAAGTGCTTCTTCTACCTACGCACAGTCAAGCGGATACAACCTTTCCTCCCTTTTCCACACAGAACACTCACTGTCATCTCTCTCATCATGACAAGAATACGTAACACCAACATAATATGTCCCGGAATGCCAGACTACCTTACCAAAAAGCTACAGTGAATACAAAACGGAGCAGTAAGACTACTCCTCACACTCACTAAGAGAGAACACTTCACAACAGCACTGGCTACCAACCAAAAATAATATATTTCTTCAAAACACTCAGAGTATTACATGCATAACCCACAGAGTATTACATGGACAAGGAGCTGAACTCATACATGAAAAAAGCTCCACCTACAAACCAAACCGAACATTGGGGCCAAGCAATGACATTCACCTTGAAACAAAGCAATGTTCAAAGTTGAAATTTGGTGGATCAGCATTCTCCTGCATCTCAGCAAAACTTTAGAAATTACCCCCCAAAGAAATAGGAACAACAGAACAGCTACAATTCTGTAAAATTACAAAAATAATGGCTATTTTTCTCAAAAGCTCAAAAGGAAATATCATCAAAGAAAAACAGCCAACCACAACACACATTGAAACACCCAAAAACAACTGATACTAACAAACTGAAAATAGGATACACCAATGAAATAAAACTTTTTTTAAGGCAAACCACAATACAAGGATATGAACCCAGCTAAACCAACATAACCATTACAGAGAAGCCCACTGACCAATCTCATCACTAACCCTACTAACAACCTTCCGGTATCCTACATTATCGCTCCCAACTACCAAACAAAACGCACACATCCCTCTACCACAGCATACAACACCACAAACTGCACAGACTCTGCAACACCTAACTTAACCCAACACACTACAGAACCCTAAACCACAAACACACAAACAATCCAGTATACACTCATGCACCAAAACACCACCAGACCTTTAGAAACTAAAAGCAAACCTAGCAGACAGTGACCATTTTGTCTGAACTGAAGCCACCAACAGCACAACACATCTCTCTTGCACTCTCCCTCTATATTCACTCCTGAGCCCTCCAGTGGTGCGCAATATAAATCACAATAACATAACATAACAAACTGGACACAATGGGCCTCATTACACGGAAGGCGGTAATCCAGGGTGCTATTAGCACCCTGGACCATGCCGGTAAATTACCGGCACCGCCTTGGCGGAAAGGGGATTTACCGCCCCATTCCAAGGTTGGAGGGGCGGTAAATCCCCCTTCCGCCATTGCCCTTCCCCATTCCCATTTCTGCCCCATAGGGCTCTATGGGAATGGGGAAGGCGCTAATTACGGCACCGCAATTTTGCGGTGCCGTAATTTGCTCCGAGGTCCCTTAGCGGGTTGGTACTTAACGCCTGCAAGAAGCAGGCGTTAATTCCTCCAACCCGCAAAGGGACCTCGTAGTACGGCGGTAAGGGTTAACGGTCACCGTTGCCATTAACGGTGACCGTTAACCCTTACCGCCGTCCGTGTAATGAGGCCCAATGGCATCAATGGGACGAAGAAACAGCATCACACGGCATAAGGGACTAGACCTTTAATCTTTCCACTTGCTTTTTCAAGTACAGGTTATTATTCAGAGTAGCTGGTTATTTGGAAATTAACTGTGATGTAACACTTCGAAACGTGAATAGTGACTGAAAGGTCCTGAATGCATTGCGAGGATCTCAAAGTAAAATAGAGCACAAATGCAGAAAGATGGATTCCAAGATGGCCGCTCATACGGGGAATACGTGCTAAACACGGCTCGTCTCAACCCGCTTCTTAAGGTGTATGAAAAGCTACTTTTGGCCTCCCCAATGCCTGAGAATGGACACACTGGGACTATGGGAAGCCCCGACCGAGACAGAGTTGCAAGTGCTGTCCCGAACAGTAGAGCCTGGGTGCTGCAGCGAGGGTGACTGTCAGGGGGTCAGAGGGTGCAGTGTGTGGCAGCCCATCCGAGCTTGCAACCCGGCCGAGCCCCATGGGAAAGGGAGGCGGAATGCCATGTATACCACCAGGCACCGGTGAGGGGGTCATTAATGGCCATTTGAGCTGCCTCGTGGGGAGCGTCGTCTCCCTCAGAATGGTAGAGCTGCCATGGAGACACGACCTCTAGAAGAATTGGCAGCTGGCAGAGGCACAACATGGTGCAGGGGGAGCTTGTCCAGAAGCTAGGAAAGTCCGGTGGAGGCCGCAGCCTCCCCGGGACATCTGACGCTGCAGGCTCCGGCAGGTCACCAGCAGTGTGGACAGAGTGCGGCATCCGCTCTCCCCCATCCAAATCACACTGTCCAAAGCAACGGGGGGAGGCAGGAGGAGGACGGCAAAGAGCCCCGTAGCAGCTTAGAAGGGCACCTGCTTAGAGGTGTCACAGTCTGAAGGTGAGGCACAGCAAGGTGGTCTCAGACTATCACAGCATTTTAATAAACAAAAGGGGAGCACAGAGGGGGCCCCCTTGCCAGTGCCTGTTGAGTGCTCAGGGACCAACAGCAAGGAGGAAGGCCCTTACCACGGTGAGAATGTTGAATGAGCAGAAGCAGAGCCATTTCTGCTGCTACCTGGTGGGGAGGTGCCTACCAGGGGACAAGTAGCACTGTGTGGTAGAGTAGAGAACAGCCCTGTTGGTGGGGGAGTGCAATGGGCCAAGGCAGAGCTGGAGACCAGGCCTCACCCACAAGAGAACTCCCCAAGCCCAGTGGGAGGACACCACTTAATCTGGGGCTGCAGGCGCTACTAATGCAGCTGCGATACAGACAAGGGCCAACTGCGAGCAGCAAGTGAGGTGGGGCTGGATCATTTTAGCCCTCGGACGGGTTGACCCATACACTAAGGTGCATGGAACTTGGGCGAGGACGAGTGGTGGGATGTAGTCCCCAGAAGGTGCTCATGTCTAATAAAGGTAAAGGGAAAGGTAAAGAGACACCAGCTTGTGCAACAGCGGCCCCCCAGGGGGTAGATGGCACCTTAAGAAGTGTTTGGACAACCCATAGATCCTAACACCCACATCACCCCCAAATGCGATAACAGGAGACAGGGCCTCACCATCGTTGAGCCCCATAGCAGTCAACAAGAAAGATTTGGTGCAAGGTCTAGCAGACCTCCGAGTCCTTCCAAGAACAATTCTCCCCCCTAAGTCATATCTAAAAGGGAGCAGTACAGGAGATCAAAGAGGAGCTCACAAAGCTAGGGCAATGAGTGGACACAACTGAGCGAGCTCCTCAGGATTTGTCAGACAACTCCAGGAGAACCAATGAAGCACTAGAGCAACTAGCATGGATGTCACAAAACCTGGAACCTCAGTGAGAGGACCTCGGGAACAGGTTGCAGCACTCAACAAATACATCTCAAGAATGTCCTGGAAGGAGGTCACAGATAAAGACGTCAAAATGACAGTCCAAACATTCTTTGCATAGTTGCTCCTGGAAGTCCCCCCAGAGTGGGCCCCGCAAGAAGAGACCTAGGCACACGCCCAAGGGATTCCTGCCTGCATTTGAATCCTGTGGTCAAAAAGAAGAAGGCCTAAAATCAACCGGCACAGTCAACTCCCTGAAAATCAAGGGGAATGAGGTCTAACTCTTCCAAGACCTGGCACAATCCACATTGCTTAAGAGATGACTGATGGAGTTGGTAGGTAAAATCCTCAATCAGGAGACGGTATGATATAAGTGGAACTTCCCATTTGGTTTGTTGTTCACGTGGAAAGGGAAGCAATAAAGGATGACATATTATGAGGAGGGATTAAGAGTTGTCTTGCCCGAGGGCTGTGATGGGTTACCAGCCCAAGAGGAAATGAGTCTCAGCTCCCAGAGAAGCCGACAATGGGAATGGTCGACAGTGGTGAGAGAATAAACAGCTCCGGATGGCAGAAGGCTAGACCAAGTCTATGGACACGCTGCCAGAGGGGTGATGGAGAGGATGTGAAGTCTGTGTCCAGTTGGCTGTGGCCTCAGGGAAAGTCAGATAGGTGGGGATGGGGGGGATAGTATAATGGAGATCCCAAGGTCTTTACTTGGCCAAGTGCAGCATGGAACGCATTCGGGTAAACCCGGGTGGAGGAGGCACGATCAGGAAGGTGCAGGGAGCTAGCATTTGGGGAGTTTTTCTTGGAATTCTATGGGGAGGAGTAGTCATGTCTTCCCACAGTTCTTGGGCCCAGGTTGTTTTTCCGTACAAGGTGGGGGTTTGTCCCAGGGTTGTCCATAGGACCCATGGACTGGCCTGGGATGTTGTTGGGGGGGGGCTTGTCCACGAGGGTGGGGAGTGGGAGTGGGAGCTGCAGTGCTCTTGGATTGGATTTTAGTGATGAGAACTGGGAGGGCAAAAGGTGGGAGGGGAGTTGTAGGGGGGCCACATCCACAACCTGGTCTTAGCATATGTGGGGGTCAGTCTAACTCCGGTGTGCTTCCAGCGGCAACAAGGAGCGTAGTCTTGGGGCTAGGAGACAAGGGAAGGAGGCGTTAGAAACGAACATTGTGTTCAAAGTCCTCACATAATATTAGGGGATTGAATTTCACAGTAAAACGGCGCAAAGTGGAGTAGTTCTTGAGGAGGGAGAACGAAAAGGGAATAGAAGGAGCACACTCGCTGGTTAATAGAAAAGTTAATTTTTATGAAAGGTGAAAAAAGGATTAAGTGATCTAAAGGGTGCGGGGGAGGATAAGTGGCCCTGGCACAGGGCTACCAAAATACACAAAAAGAGAGAAAGAGGATCCAAAAAGGAACCCGCCGGTCCCCTGCACACCGTAGTTATGCGTCACACTGACGCTTTAATATACAATCACAAACATGTCAGTTGAAATTCAAGTTAGATAGTTTCAAATGAAAAAGCAGTTTAAACCGAAATAGTAATGATGCAGCCAGATATCAGCATATAAAAGTACATGAATCATTTATTTCCAAACGCAGAGGCCAAAGAAAGTTCAGTTCATTGGGTATGGCTGACGCGTTTCGAGAACAAAGTGTTCTCTTCTTCAAGAGCCAAAGATTTTGCACAAGAACTGGATACAAGCAATGTAAAGAAAAGAGAAAAAAGGAGAATTTTTTTTTGAACAAACTGTTTTGTACTGGAGGCTGCCCTCAGTTATTGTACATGTGTGAGCTGGGGAGGTCCCATTGGGTCACTGTTTAGAGTCACATGGGTCACTTCCCATTTTTAGAGGGTTTGGTGGTTATTTTTGGGGTTGGTACTGAATTCTTTCTCTGTTGGGCACACACTGGATCGCCCCTGATTTGTTGATTTCATGTTGAGCAAGATGGCCCTTTCTTGTTGGTGATGGATGGGACATTTGAAAAGAACATGAGTCATGTGGTATGTATTGGCCAGTTACATGGATGAGGAAGAGAGGAAAGGTGTTTTCAGTGTGCTACAAAAAGAAAGACAGATTGCAAATGAAAAACACAGGAGAGGGCTGTGGATGACAAGAACAGTGAGAACATTGGTAATCAAGGACAGAGAAAGAAGACCTGGGATATGCACCATAATACAATGCAGAGTCATGGGGATGTTATAAATGCAGACTCAGGCATGAGCACCAGGGCCACAACAGATTGGACAAGCTTCAAGAGGGGGGACAGTATTTACCTCACTGAACAGCATAACTACACAATAGAGAGGTATTTGGCAAAAAGAGAGAACACAATTTGTGAAGCATGTCGCTGAGAATAAATATGTGATTATGAGTGCAAATTACATTAAAAAGTATATTAGTGCAATAATGAATGATATTAAACTAAGCACAGGGAATATGTATGGGGAATAGTAAGAATACATAAAACAAAACACCTTTTTCAGCAGAAATATTGAAAGTGCATGTATTAATGCAAAAATGTGTATTTAGAATAAGGTAGCAGTAAGTAAGGAGGGGAAGTACTCTCAAATGTACTAAGGCTAAGGTTACACATAATGTAGAGAAAAAATACGATCTATTTAACAGTTGTTTTGAGAATGCATTAGGTCAAAAGAGTATTTTCTAAAGAGCACACACCCTGATCAATATGATTTTCAAGAATAAGGAGGGTGTTATTTAGATTGTTGTTGGGTTTGTGTAAATGAAACATATATGCAAAAATACAAGCAGGCTGGGCGTCGAAAAAAAAAAACAAGGCAGGCTTGGCACAATTATTAAGCACAATATGAATTATTATTATGCATGATGAACTGATTTAGGTCAGAGTCCTTGTCATGATGTGCTTATAAGGATAGGGGGAGTGACACACACACACACACACACAGATGCATGCACACATACATACACACATGCACACACACAGATGCATGCACATATGCAGGCACACACATGTACACACACACACACACAGATGCATGCACACAAACACACACACACACAGACATGCAGGCACATGCGCACACACACATGATCTTGTGGAATTTCAGTCAATCAATGGATTGCAGGCTCAGTGTACATACAAACACACATAGGTAGTCCGAGAAGGAATTCAATACTGTAATAAGAACACACACACACACACACACACACACACACACACACACACACACACACACATAGGATGCTTTATCTTTACATTAGGAATACCAGTTAGGAACATTATGTTTTGTTAAAATATGATTTAAGCATATCTTGATTTTCGAGACTTTAAATGGAAGAGAGATAATGATGTGGTATTTATATTGCGCCTTAATCCAAAGCCCTTTACGGAGCACATATTTACATACAATATCATCCAACCGAAATTGGTACTCATTTATCGACCTTGGAAGGGTGAAAGGCTGAGTTGGCCTTGCGGGGATTCAAACCTGCGACCTGCAGATCACGTTCAGATCGCAGCAGCGAGTGCTCAACCTGGTGAGCTATCTTACCGGCTATGTGGGAGATGGGGGTACTCTGAATTTACTGGCTTAAGAAGAGATAAGAGAAGGGTTCGCCCAGGATTAAAATTTGTATCAGATGCAAGCGCCGAGAGTGCAACAAGTACAATAGCTAGAGGGAGTGCAAATTAATCCACTAGGAGGGCTATCTCACCAAGCCCCCATCCAGACTCAGCAATATGCAAACTCAGGACAATTACTCACACCCAGAATAGGAGGTGCCACTGTGGTAGGAGGAAATCCTTTCACAGGAATGGGAATATGCATACACCCACAATAGGACAGTGTACAGGGTGACAGATGTGTTCAGTACTATCCAAGACGAAAGCAGGCAAATAATTGTCTTTACTAGTAGACTATGGGGCTACATGTTCATGTATACAGGAGGAAAAGTATCCAATGTCGGTAATTACCATGAATGATCAAGGGTTCTCTTGAGCTATACGTTGAGTACCTTTTACTGATGAATTACCAGTCTCTATAGGAGAGTGTGACATGACTATTCCTTTGTTATATTTAAGACAGACACCAGTTAATATTTTAGGAAGGGATATGATGACAAAACTTAACATGACAATTTCATGTATTGACCAAGGGATAGTGTGTTCCATTCCTGGAATACACTATTTAATCATGGGCAAATTTAAAACTGGCATTCACAGGGCAAGTGGCTCTGCAAGGAGTTCCAGTTGAGCCAGAGGTTTTTCTTTAAGGGATGAGCATTTTCTTAACATGTCTACCTGGCCTAGTGGGGAAGACTGGGGATACCTGATGAGTTTTTGTTCAGACTATATATACCTAAGTATGAAGAGGGTGGACAGACAATCCCTCCAGAGTTGGAAGCAGCCATAGTATGAAAAGAAATGGTGATGCTAGAAGGAATGGATGATGAGGGTAGACTGTGATTTTGGAAATGCATCGGAGGGACAGGGCCTCCGTTTCCTTGACCTTTACTGCCTTTTATCGTGTGTTCTGTTGTGTTTTCCATGCAGGAGTTCATGTGGGACTCCTGGTGGTGCTGCTCTCTTTTGGTTTGGTGTACAGACCCATGGGATACCCTTATGGCACCCATAGGTGGGGGTGTAACCTTGTGCCCCTAGTGTGTGTTTTGGGCACCTGTGTGTGGCCCACAGAGCAGGGTATAGGCTGGTGGCAGCTCCATGCTGAATTTGACAGTTGCTTTGAGTATCCTCCATTTTGGAATACCCAGGCCCTGCCATTGGAATCAGTTGATTCCTGATAGGAAACAAGATGGCCCCTGTGGCCTCTTGCTTTCTATTGCCTGTTACCTTGTTTTCCCAAAGACCTGGGAACCCCTGACTCTGTCCCTTCCCCCTGACTGGCTGTTGGGTGGAAGTTCCATATATGGTATTGTTGTGAAGTCCAGTCCAGACTGGCTGTAGCCTTCAAGTAACTGTATGTTGTGGGTACACCCTGTGGGTGGGACCTGGGTGAATGGAGTGTGTGACAAATACGCATTCTGTGTTGTGGATGTCTAGTATCTGGTGTTTGATACAATGACTGAGACAGCCCTGCCCTAAACTGGTATGAATGCAGTGTGGAGTGTTGAATGGCTGGGTACTTGTCCCAATACACATAAATTGTTGTTAGGGTCTGGAGAGAGGTGAATGTGCTGAATGCACCATGCACCTGATTGGATGCCTGCCTGCATGAATGCCCTTCTGACCGATTGGCTGCCTGAGTGTGACCCAGCAGAATGAATAAGAGATCAACTAGTATATCTGGGGGCCTCTCACTGCTAGAATTCATGTTAAGAAGCTGAAGTGCAAACTACGAAGAGTAACTGGAGTGAAACTGAAGCTTAACCTTCAAGCCCTGCTGGAAGAGAAATCTTGCTGCTGCTCTACTTTGTCTATCTGAAAGCTGCTGTGTCTCCAAGGACTGACCCAGAGAGGACCTGGTTAGGCACCCTCTTCCCGAGGCACCATTGTGCACCAGCTGATCTTTGCCAAAGCTCCCTGGTAGACAGACCTACGACAGGCTGCCGACCGGAGACGGGGACCGTCACGGAATCACAAGGAGAAGCACCCGGACACTGTTGCCCATCACCGTTGATGACCGCCGCCACTGACCGGAGCCACCGTGCTCCCTTTGCCTAAGTAACATTTGATCCAAGGAGGCTCTCGCCTGCACCATCAAATGCTTTGTCCCGCCGGAGAAAGTCGAGGCCGCTGACGCGCCAAGGAGAATCCGCTGGTGGTTTCCCACCAGCTAAAGACCACAGAGACGGCGACAAATCGACGCCCTTGCTGGGCCACAAAACTCTTTGCGGTCCTGGACTATCGTCACCGAGGTGCCCCGCACACCTCTTCTCGCAGGATGTCAATGCTCCGTCATCACCGAGCACCGCTAGGAACGAAGCTGCCACTTCCCCGTCATCGTTCAAACCCTTTTCCTCGTGGGATCTCGACTATCCGTGGCTCCTGCTTTAAAGGGAGCCGCTCAAGAAGGATCTGTCAATGACCCAACGTCGAACTCTGCTATTCCAGGTATATTGTGGTTGTAGAGCTATTTTAGAAGGAAATAAGACTCACAGAAGAATATATGGACTGGGCTTGTGATATATCTTTATTTACAGGTTGCCCAGGTGGGGGGTGGGGGATTTCCACACAGAACTGTGTTTAACGGTAGAGGCCAGTATTCTGCCAATTGTTCTAAACAACTGCTTTCCTCCTATGTCTATTGTTGGTTATCTTTATTAAGTGATTTGTGTGACATTTAACCAGAGTACAGTTGATGCACTTTAATGGAATCTAATAATAATTGTGGTACCATTTAGAACTGTATATATTTGCCATGATAGATTTACTGAGCACAAAGTGAGTTATTTGGATAGTGTACATATCCTTGAACTTAATTATATAAAGACTGTGTTTTAACTAATACCGTGTGTGGACATTCCTTTGTGGGGGCTTGGGGACTACACTGTCCTTAAGAACCAGCCTGCATCAGCTCCTGAGAAGCTAAGCCTTGATTGCTCAAACAGCACTACACTATAGAGAATCTTGGCTGGGGTGCTCTGTGCCTCTCCTCTGCCATATAGAGAGCAGGAGTACAGACACCCCCCTCCAGTCTTTACATAGACCATGGAGGACAGTGCTAGCTCTCAAAGAAGGATATAGGTAGACTGACATTCCTAACAATGACATGTTTAGAGAAGACTAAAAAAATGGCAAAGTGGTGTTTTTTATGAGCATCACATACTGAATAAAAATGAAGAAGAGGGAAATCTCACAATGTATGGCAATACTGCAGCAGTGCCCAGTATATCTTCAGGAAGACTTGGAAATGGTTCCAAGTGTCCTGTGGACCATGGGCCCTTATTGTGTGGTTCTATAGAAAGGAATAGGGGAACAAAATAAAAGTACACATATGTGAGGGATTATAATATGAAAAATATGAGAGTTTGTGTTGTGATTAGACTAATTAATGTAAGATAATAATAAACAGTTACA
Source organism: Ambystoma mexicanum (assembly GCF_040938575.1). Classification (NCBI taxonomy): domain Eukaryota; kingdom Metazoa; phylum Chordata; class Amphibia; order Caudata; family Ambystomatidae; genus Ambystoma; species Ambystoma mexicanum. The sequence continues at coordinate 609,133,507 of NC_090925.1, read as the reverse complement.
ATTAAAAGCACTGAAGTAAGAAGTTCAAAACCAAAAGATTTATGTCAATCCAGGGGGTGAAATAAATAAATAAAACATGAAGGAATGAATAAACGGACATTAAAGCAGCAAAAACCACAAGTTGATAGAAGTTGGAAATAAAGGAACAAAGAATAAAAATATGAGAATTTAGTGTTGGAGGAAGGTGTGGATAAGATATCCAGATTTTCAAACAATGAGCACAATGTATGGTGCTAGTTACAATTGATTAGTGTAGTGTATTTTGATGAAAAAAAATGCAATTAATGAAAGGCCAAAAGGTATGAATGGCCAAGATTGATTTAACAGTATGAGAGAACATTTAGTAGAACTGCACAAAAGACCATACAAGAGTAAGTAACAAGAACATTTTTTATATTTATATGAAGATGTTTATTTATGTATTACAGATGAAAAAAAATCCTTTTTGGAGAACGGGAAGAATGTCTATATGGCCTTAATGGAGTATAGCTATATAATGGGAAGAAACATTATATTATGACAAAGGTAAGTGCTAGTGGACAAGTAGAGAATGAAAAGTTAAGTACCAGTTAACACATTAAGTGTGTGAACAAACCCTATTGATTACTATTAGGAGTAAGAAGACACCGGTGGGTGCTTATAAGGCAGTATCGGATACAGTCCTTTTGAATAGGTAGCATTTTCCCAAGAAAGGTGCAAACAAGTGTGAGCACAGAATAGCATATATAAGCACGTATGGGCATATCTAATGACGATAATGAACAAAACATTTGGATAGAAGGTGGAGTAACTTTTTTTTATTCTAATAATAAGCAAATGCCAAATATGTGCATTTGACAAATGCATGAAGCTTTAAGGATAGGCCAAACAACATATTTCTATATATGCCACACTCGCATGCACTTAATAGAATCAGTGCTGGGTTCCTAATAACATGGGTAGGCAAGATTAGTGTTGGAAGGGCAAGAATAATGTTTCATTATGTCTCAACAGAATAAATTCAGAAAAGAAAGAAGAGACCGTGGTCCCACACCATCAGGAGGAGGATTTCAAAAGTACGGAGAAAATGTTCAGCATGGCAGAAAAGACTAACACAGGCCTGTCACTACACTTATGAGTAGTCAAAATAAGTGAAAAGTGCATAAACATTTCTCGGGAGGATAGCTCAGGGGCAACGCGCTCGCCTTGGAAGCAAGACGACCGGAGCAACACAGGTTCGAACCCCGGGTCCGCGCTTAGAAACCTCTGGGTATTAAGCGCGTTATAAATAACCAATCATATCATATCATGTTTCAGAAAAAATTATCCTGGATTTTTATTGGGCTGAGGATGCCAAAAGATGACCTCAACAACATCATATTGGAGGGAAAAAAGAAAAAAACACAAAGGCCTATTCTTAAAAAAGTAGCTGATCGCTTTGCCAACATTTCACGACTTTGCCTCTATTTTGGTTTCTACAGGGAGCAAGAACCCATATCAGCATTTTGTTCTTCAGCTATGGATGCACCAAGAAGAGAGAAAGGGAGAGATGGAAGACCACATCCTTTTTTTAAAAATACTGTTTGTTATGTTGTTCTTTTGTCTTTTATTATTTTTCTCAGAAAGAAGGAGACTGCATAAAGTCTAATGGCATACAGAATGACAACCACAGAGAAAATGTCTCCTTTGCTATTCAGAATATAAGTACAATATACAATTTTCAGAAAAAAAGCCCATGAAAAAATAGGGCAATGCCAGGAAAAGGAAAATGTGTATATGCTTTATGGTCTCATTTCATAGCCACACCCCATTATCAGCCAGTATGTATCAAGCATAGGTGGCACTAAGATATGCTAAAAAGGGAGAAAGGAGCAGTCATTCAATTATATTAGAAAAAGAACAAATTCAGTAGCAATTGTTTTTAGGAGGTAGGAGTGATTAAAGGGAGGACACTGATATTTTAAGGTTTGGGTTTGAGGAGGCAGTACTGACGATAAGAATGCACTTATTTGTCAAGAAACTCATTCAGTTTTATATTACAGATGGATGGGCGATACCTACACACAAGGTGATTGATGGCAACCAATCCTGCGAGCATGGGGGAAACCCAATTGTAGAAAGGGCTTTGAGGGACCTAGCCAGAGGGCCAGTTGCAATATTTTTGACATTTTATTTTATAAAGACTCCCCCATCCTTGTGTTCCCCAGAAACAATTGACCCCCCTTCCCCCCTTAACTATTCCATGTGAATAAAGAAGATTGAGAGTTTGAGTCCTCTATGGTCACAAACAGAGCAATCCAAAAAGACTGGCCTATGAATTAAGGGGCCCTTGACCTTGCTGTCCAAAAGGACAAAAAAACCATTCAACTAAGAATGAAGAAGGTCTTTGCATGCATAATAAGAAAAATAAGATGAATCGGGTGGCAGATGTGCTGATGGAAGACAAAAAGAACGAGGACAAACTTAAAATGTATATGAGGAAAGGGCAGGAAACAAGGAAGAGTTGTGGAGTGGGAAATAGGAAAAAGTGTATATTAACGACAAAATGTTGCATGTGGATGGAACAGGAGAAAATGGTTTGGTGGGCTCCCTCAAGGAATGATCTCTCCCGATTCTCATGGTGGCTGAAATCGCTTGTTGTGCATGTTATTTTAATATTTAATTGGGTAATAGGGGTAGGATCCAGACAGGAGCAAAACAAAGTTATTTTTTGAGGATACGTACATACAAAGGTTCAATGAGGGCAAAGCATATGCCATCATCTTTGACAAAAAAAACATATATATTCCAGATCAGGAGAATACAATATTGGTGAAGATACTGTTGATTCTTTAGGAATGTCTTTTATGATACCACCCATGATGAGCTAGAGCACCACATTGAGGGGGGTGACTGAGATAGGGATTAATAGGTACTCTGTATATGGGGGAGGGTGAACACTGGGTGTAGTGGTTGTATATTGAACAGTGGTCAAATATTGACCAGAGGGGTGTGTGTATAGGGGTGCGGCCCGCTACCCCCTTCAACGTAGTACAGATAACATGTTAGGCAGATCAGTGGTTCCCTTATTGTAGAAATCAAGGTTATAGCACCTTTATTTTTAGGTACAAAGTGCACGAGGTACTGCACATATTTGGGTTGAAATGACTCAGGAAGTAAAGGGTGCTTTAAATATCACACATACATAAATACATTATGAAAAAGAGCTACAAGGTGAAAAATGCTTAAATAGATAAATGATGACTCCCCATAGGGTAGCACAGTGGCAGACTGGGATACATTTCAAAATGGATGCCCAATTACAAAATGGTGTCCACTTCCCAGCCAGATGTCTAGTGTGAAAGCCCCGATTCATTCCGATAAGGAATGGTCTTTGGCAGCATCTCGCTGTGAGATAATTACGCTTGGGGGTTAAATTTGCAGTTTGGCAGGAAAAGCAGACAAGATTGATGATGAAGTCAGATAAAGGCAAGGGAAATTATCAATTTGAACATAACAGCTGCATTACTTGGCATCATAATTGAGCTTATATTTATTTCTCCATGATATGAGACACTAACTAAACTTGGCAACGCCTTGAGAAGCAGATACGAGATTGACAGTGATGTGATTACAATTGTTTTTGGCAGGTGTTGAAGAATGCGTGTCAGACAGCAAGCGTTAATGCCAAGTATGACTAATGTGGGCTTGGTGAGTAACAGATAAGCATTCCAATCAAAAAACAGAGAGGCTTTACTCTGAATATCATCCATAAAAACGTATATAAACAGGTTGAAGGCAAAATGTTGCTGTGTGCTTTTCCAGAAGTGTCTTGTAACCTCATCTAATAAAAGTCTGCTGTGAAAATCATTCAGGCGCCTGATTCTCTTCTTGCCACTGTCTTTGCCTCCAAAAGGTGTTCAAAGATGTCACCACTGTGGGAGAAAGTTAGAAAAGAGGGGAGGCACAGAAAGAGAATGGGAGACAAACAGGAGACCATAGAGTGAATATGTTTCCAGACATAAGTTATTTTAAACTTTCTAAAGTGAATATCAATGTAAACACATAGATCACATTTTCTACTTTTTTTTCCAGGCTACCTTTCATTGAAAAGGATGATTTTCAAAGTTTCTTAAGTTCCTAAATTCTCCAGCCTAGTCTCAACAGATCGGCCGGCCCTCTCTTTCTATGTTCATAGAATTTCCCTTTCAGCCAAGGTGACTGGTCTCAAGATCCAAGAAGCCTCATCGTGATTCAAAGGGTGCACAGACATGTTGCTCAAGGCCAATGTTGAGCTATTCCAGTTCATGGGGTCGATCTACATCTCCTGGTTCGCTAATGCATTTCCAGTGAATCACAGAATCTGGAGCGCTCTTTCACACAGGAGCCCAGCAGAGCCTATAGATGTTTTTTGTTGCATCTGACACACGTGTAGAGCCAGCACTTGAACCAGTTTTGAATTGTAGGAATGGTGTTTTTTTTCACTGAGTTCTGGGAGGGTTTCACTGAACTCGACATGCCACTATGTTGACCCAAGATTCTTATTTTAGATCTGTGAGTTTAGTTCAAGCTATACGCACCCGTTTCTCTGACTGATAAAACACATTGTTTCCTTCATCTGTTCAACTGGGGATATAACATGAATAGTAAGAAAAGTAATCAAGTTCTTAGCATTAGAAAGTCTGCTGTGGTGGGCCAAACCGTGCTCAGCAGTCTTCTCTGGGTGGACAGGTCAGATGGAAAGCACTTGTTTTTTGTGATGGGGCAGTCAGCACTTCAGAAGTTCATATCCAGGTGTGAGATCAACTCCCCCTTCATGCTTCTGAGGTTGATACGTGGAGTACCATTAGATTGTGTCATAATAACACATGTCTGTGCAGTGATACCTTTGCTCATTAACTGATTAAATCAACTCAAATTAAGATGATCTTTTATAAGCCAGTGTTTTTTACTTTTTTCTCAGTTTAATGAAAGGATTTCCCAGCCGTGTGGCATAGCACAGGTTAATGGGATCAACATTATGTGTCTTGCTAGTAGACATTTTTACTAGCATGTAGAATGGAAAGTAAGCAGATCTTTCACCATAGAACAAGCTTACAGTAGGGCCTTGTGTTGGGTTTGGGATGGGTGGATCACAAAGTTTCTCTCAAGGTCTACCAGATGTGAAGTTTCTCTGCGTTCTTCTTTTTCCAAGTAAGATTCTTGATGGAGGATGATAGAGCGATGGTACGAACTTGGATCAGGAAGGAAGGTGGGAGAGTTTAGTTATGGATATTACTGGATTGTTAACATTCTCCCTGTATACATATCTTAATCATGTTTTCTCACCTTTTTCCAATAAGACAGAGTGGCATAGGCATTGGTGGTGCTATGGATATTTCTCCTCTGTGAAAGAGATAGTGGGCTAAAAAATCTGGCTAAGAGTTTCGAAACCTGGACTAATGGCTGCCTGGTATAATTCCTAAGAAAAAGCAACCCCTAAATATCTAAATGTTTTTCCACAAGTCATATAGGATTATAGCATTGTATACCTATAATGACCTTCACCACTTGCAACATCATTCATCTAAAATATCGGGATAGCTTGCTGTAACACCTTTTCTATTCAGGGTCCTCTTTGGTTGCAATTTCCAGACTTGGTGCAGAGCCTGGCACACTCATTTTACCACTAAAAACAGAACCATATGGATGAAACATTGATGGCTTTCTCAGAGACTTGAATATTGACTTGGAAACATGGAGAACATTTGCTCTGACTTGGGCAAAGTACATTTTACTTTATGTCTTATGTAACCTAACTTATGTGACCGTGACTAATGGCCAGAAGAGGGACTCACAGGACGCCCATTGTTTTTCCATAATTAAAGTAACTTTGGGTCTCACTCTAAGTTACTTGGGTAATCCAGATGTGGACCCCTGGCTTACTTCTCTTAGAGAGGCACAGCTCCACCCAACTAATGAGGTCCAACCAGACCGAAACATGTGCCTGGGGTTGCTGTTGGCACTCTTGTTCAGAGGAGCATTGCCTGGTATTTCAGTGCTGGACTGCCCCAGGTCAGGACAAAGACTGACAGGTTAGGGATATTTCCCATCTGTGAAAGAGGTAGTGAGCTAAAGAATCTGGCTAAGACTCTCAAAACCTGGACTAATGGCCCACAGACGGACTCCCAAGACCCCCCTTGTTTTCACTTTCCAAACTAAACCAATGCCAATTTAAAACTCTTCACTCATTTCCACCTTCTTTTTATTGAATGTATGTATATATATATATATTTATTTAAACACCTTGTGCTCATATCTTCACTTGCATACTCACCTGTTTAATTCTCCCTTTTTCACAGTACACAAAGTTAATCACCTGATGTATTTCCCCTTTTTACCCCCTTTTTCCAATCAAACAATAGTTATATTCATACCTACTTAAATGCAATAGACACTCTCTATGAGATAACAGTGTCTCATTTCCTGACTACAACTATACCTTTTATTCCCTACTAGCTTCTCGAATCTGTTCAAGCCTTCTGACCTCATGTTTCGGGTGGAACGGTTTAATTTGATTAACATGGACAAATTGATCCACAGTTAACTCAACCTCTGTTATGGCGATTCTACAGACTACTGGTGAAACCCTATCTACAATTCTGAATAGGCCATGCCATGATGCAAGGAATTTGGCATTTTTATGTTTACCCTTCCCAAAATTGAATTTGTATACATGATCATCCATTTATAAGAACCTGTTCATTTGTTCTGTAAAGCAGATGTTGTGGCAAAACCATCTTCCTACCTGTCAATATTTTGTGTTGGCTGAGATTTGTTGATCTAGATGTTGTTGACCTAATAGCCATTAACACCAAAGGAAGTTGCAGATCCCAGCTAGATCCTGCTTCAGCTAGAAATGTATTTAACATATCAATGATTGACATGTTACACCATTACACTCCCCCTGAAGAGGAGGGGCGGTAAGAAATGTTCAACTTCCTCTTCACACCCAAAAATTGCCATATTTTTTGTCATTACTGCACAAGTGGAATGACTTCCATGATCTGGTTCTATTCTCTGACGCAAACAACATTTTGATAAAAATATGATTGACTAGTAAATTGGCCGCGGTTTGTGCACTGCAGTCTGGGGCTGGAATGCACTCCACTGATTTGGACATTAAACAAGTGACCCTTAACATATCCCTGTTTCCCCTTGCTGACCTTTGTACAGGGCCTACAATATCACTTTTGCAAATATAACCATGGGAGTGTCAAACCTCTTTTCATTAATGGTGCCTTGTGATTTGGGGAAGCAGGCTGAAATTGCGTGCACACCAAGCATCCCCTGGAATAGAGTTTTACATCGCGTGTGGCCAATAGCCAAAATCTTTTAAAATGTCTAAAGTTTTCTGGGAACCTCCGGGGCCTCCAGTTATGGCATCATGGTCATGATGTAATATCGATCCCCAAAATGACAAAGGTACCACCCATTGGATTTGGCCTGACATGGATTCCTTAATCATCAACCCACCTTGTAAACAAATTCCCTTTTTGGTTTTTAAGAACACCCTCAGTTCTTCTTTCCCTTTGCAGTCCTCTTCAGTCAGAGGATTTTGTTCTGCATCTAGAAAGTGGTTGTAAAATGGGCCTAAAATAAGATCCTCTTTTTGTGCCTTAATCAAATCTTGATGAGGAATACCAAAGCTTCATTGTGCCACAGGTTGATCAACTGTTTTCTGAGTTTTGGAGAATGTTATCACACCCACCTGGATTTAACCCAACAGGTGTTCAATAGAAAAACCTCCCCCATTACAGCTCCAATTTTGACTAATTGATCTGCCTTATCATTTCCCGCCTTATCTTCCCCTGGTATTTTCAAATTATGAAGTATCATCCTCCAGTGGATGAGTGTGTCATTTTCTGAAACATGTTTGTCTATGGCTTGAATCATTTTGGCATGTTTAATTGTGTTGTCATTATATGTGACCATTCCTTTTAATTTCCAGCCAGGTAAATACTCCGAAAAACTATTTTGTGCGTAATCAGAATCAGTGTCTAACACTATTTATTGAAATGTATTTTTTTACTGTTTATAGATATTGCCTTATAAAGGCGGCCATTCTGTAACTTGACTGCTCTTGGGTCCTAACCTCATGCTTACTCTTGGATTGCCATTGCATTTAATCCACAAGTTTCCTATTCCTGCACCAATCCTTTTCAGACTCACCTTCCACGTGACATGCACATCCATCTAAATACACAGTTGGGAGATACATATACAACTCTTCAATGAAAGTCTTGTGTGGGATTGCTCAAATTCATATGCATTTGCTTCTAATTATGTGTCTTCAGGCACAAAGACAGCTGCACAATTAGGGAATTCTGCTAGCCCATGAGCAACTGGGCTCTTTGTGTTCTGTCCATATCTCACTTCACTTCGAATCCTTGCAGCGTTAATGTCCATGAAGTGATTCTTGACTGGGTCAAATTTCCTGATCTGATCCTTTTACTTTGCAAGAATTGTAAAGGCTGGTGATTTGTTTCAACAATCACCCGCTCCCCTTGAATTATGGGATGGAAATGTTGCACTGCCCAGTCAGTGGTCAGGAGTGCCATTTCACATTCACAAAACTTGCTTTCCACCTGTGACAATGCCTTGCTGGCATTTGCAATGGTTTTATTATTTGCATCATGTTTCTGGAATAGCACTGCTGGCATACATTGATCTGTGGATCCTTTTTCTACAAAGAAATCCTGTTTATTTATTGGATATGCCAAACACAGTGTTTTTATCAGACAACCTTTTAACTTGGCCACTGCCTCATTTTGTTACTTTCCCCCCATTTACAGGGTACACCCAGCTTCAGTCATTTGGACAAAGGTTGTACAATCTCTGCATAATGTTCAATAAACTTTCTGTTGTAAGTCGTCATTCCAAATAAGCTTTTTAAACTTCTCAAATTAGTGGGATCTTTTACTAACATTGCTTCCACCTTTTTCTTTTGAGGGTTTAGCCCATGTTCTGTCATTTCATTGCCTAGAAAATGATCTCCTTTTCTACACCACTGTGCTTTCTGTCGAGATGCTTTTGCCTCAGCCCATTGTAGCTGGCTGAGCGCATGTCTAATTTTATTGAAATTACTTCTAGAATCTTCATTTATGATTAGCACATCATTCACATAAACTATGGTTCCTCTCTCAGCTGAATCTGGGAGTGCCTTGCTCAGGAAAATCCCAAATTCACTCCCACTATTGACATACCCAAAAGGGTCTGGGACCATGCATTTTGTGATTTATCAAAAGAAAATGCAAACACATTTTGTATATCTTCAGCCAGTGGCACACACCAGTAACCAGCTGTGAGATCCAAAGTGGTAAGTACCTTTAACCCTTGAACCAGTGCAAGGCCCTGATCAATAAATTGAAGTGGCCATCATGAAACAGGTACCCTCTTGTTCAATTCTCTAAACACCTAGCTGATAGTGATTCAATGGTCCTTTTTAAGAAGCATCTGAAAACCTTTTTGTTTGATGCTGGATGTGACTGATTGGTTTCATTTCACTCATTTACTCCCTAATAAGCCTCCCTCATAAATTATTTCTCCCAGTAGGTGGCTTGCTATTAGGGTTTTATTCCACCTAGGCCTTCTTTCAACTGGCTTTTATGTGAATCTTTTGTGAGTGCCCTGAAGACTTTGGGTTAGTGGTGCTCTAGAAAAATCTAGATAGATCAGTCTGCACGCAAACACCATTGGGCTTGGTGTACTCTGAATAGGCCTGATAATGCCTCTAGATTCCAAATGTGTAATAATTTCAGCCAGTGACTCCAGACATACTAGGGGTAACCTATATTGTTGCACAAATACTGGATCCATACCATGTCCTTCTGGTAGCGAGGCAACATGCAAATCAGTCAGCCCACACCCATAGGTATCTCCAGCAAAAACCTCTAAAAACTCCACACATTTTCCTCAATTGATCTTTGTCTTCTTCATTTGTGCAAGCATTTGCAGCCTAAATCTGCTCCTCAGCTATTTTAGAAAATTCTGGCAAATTCTCCAAAGGAGAGACCTCTGTACTTTCCTCAAATTGTGTGGCAGTGTCTCTTTGGAGAGTAGCTACCCTCAAATATTTTGGAATATTGACCTCTACTTCGATATGCAGCTTTTCTCTTTCAGATTCACATAATTCAAATAGTACACAATTATGCTGATCACAGCATATCACTTCATTTAGCTTATAAGGCTACATAGACTAAATCCTAAAAATTCCCTTCGGTTTGCAATCCAACGATTAGGGAAATTCACCCTGTGAAGTCACATAGCTTTCAGGGATATTAGTGATGACTGGATTACATAGATAAGCAGTGTAGTATGATTACTGCACTGCCATTCTTAATGCTCTATTTTCTTTTAAACAAATGTCCTGACACCCTTTGTTATCCACCAGTATTCAAATGGGCCCGTCCCCAATCTCTACCAATGGCGCATATTCACATTCTAATCCTTGTTGTCTCATATATTCATTTAAACATATAAATGCATCAGGATGTTTCATCTATTGTCCCAACCTATATTTTAATGCTACTGTAAATTGTCTGGTAAATGCAGGAATGGTAACATCCCTTTTTACTTGAAGTTCAATTGCATATGGCACCGTTTGGACACAATGGTATGCTTGTCTCTGGTTGTCAAATTTAGGTGCAGCTCCACCCAATACGGACTTGATCTTTTGATTTAGGAAGTGTAAAACTATACACATTCTCTGCATGATGTAATTTTCCAAATAGAATATATTTTGTGTTACGCTCACAATCCACGCTTTGTGGTGAATGCTTTTAGAGCCAATTGTCATCTTTAGGATGTATCTTCTTACAATTATTTGTCCCAATTCAGGGTCATCCAGGCCAAAAATGTGTTGATTTCTAATCTTAAAATTTGGGATCTCTTCTCGGTAAAGTATTTGTCTGAACACGTTTTCATTCATGAAACGTCTTTCATACTCTAGTGCCAAAGTGCCTTCAATCATTTCAGAGTGCCCATTTACATGATAGGGATCCATGGGTGCCATTCTCCCATGCGTATTTCGCTCATTGTTAAAATCCATTTCCCATGATCTGAGTAATATTTGGTTTGCATTTTTCTCCATCTAAATAAAAGCGCATTGTGTTTTAATCTATTTCTGTTTGGCAGTTTTCCTTAGGGGTTAAAAAAAAATCTCCAAAGGTTGCTTCTCTTTTTTTCCCCGCATTCCTTCCTGACACATGAGAATGAAGTGATGCTGGGCACACAGCCATTCTGAAGGTATACTTCCACTGCTCTTTCTGATTTAGCAACAGTGTGGCATTCTTTCATGCTGTTGCTTTGGGTCATTATCTTCTTAGGTTTCAATGGATTTTTGTATAAGGACCATAACACCCCATTTACCCCATCAATAAGGGGCAACAGACTCCTCAGGCATTTCGTCCCTATGAGGAATGGAATTTCATTAGTGGGTGTGACCAACACCTCCTGTCTCATCCTATGCGTCCATATCTCCATGTCAACCTCGGTGACACCTTCGATAGGTATTTCCTCTGCATTGAAATTGTGCAAGTGGCCTTCACTATGCCTCACATCTACACAGTTTTGTGGGGACTTCCCTTCATTTATGCATTAGTTCTCAAGACATTATTGTTGCTTGGGCACATCTGTCAATCATTGCCAGTACATTACATTACTCTTGAACAGTCATATAAGCATAGTATCATTGCTCAAATGCATCTGGTATGAATAGAAAGTGCGAATTGTTACTGATCTCAGGACTTACTTTTCTCAGACCAGCCTGGCTTTTTGCTAGTCAAAGGGGGATATGAGATAACAATTTAACCTCCTTCTTGCCCATTTCTTTGTGAATTCCTTTGTCTATTTTTAGGACTCAGAACCCATTTGAAGTGTAGCCAGTGATTGCCCCTCTGATTTGGTACGACTAGTGTTAATTCCCCATTCCTTCATTGTTCATTTCCCACGGCCTATGTCCTCTCCACTCACATTCACGTTGGAACCTATTGACTGTGTACTTCCACAAGTGTCATGTGCCAGCATGTCAGTTTCTGGTATGTGACACTTACCTGCATTTTGCACAGTGCCTATCATTTCTGTCTCTTGGAATATCTGTGGTTCAAAATACTCCTCAGGTAACTGACCTGCATCAGTCTTTTGAGTAACTTTCATTTCTGTGGGAGTATAAACAGTATTTTGGTAATCAAGTAAGGATAAACGTCTATTGATCCTGACTCTTCATTTTGTGTTCCATTTTCATGTTGCTTATTCTTTTTAAATCTATCCCTCTGTTCTTTAGGTTTTTCTTGTCCATGTTCCTCATTGTGTTCTTTATTTCCACACACCTTCGTGGTCTGGTTCAAATCCAAGTTAAACCGCACTCCCTTTTTGGGTGGGTTAGTATTTCCTGTCTCATTTTCATTCATTTGTTTTCCTTGTATTTAAATCAGCAAGCAATTCATCAGTGTTTTTATTCATAGGTGAGTCATGGGTATCTGTGTTCTGATCATGGCAGAAGTGACTAGCTAGTCACTTGTCGCTATATGCAAGATCATTCCTATGACTTTCTACACGTTCATTTGGTTGCTGTTTTTGAGTCGACATAATTTCCCTATTTTGCTCAGACAACATTTTAACCTGGACCTCTAAGCACTGAAACCTGGCCATGTCTCTGAATTCCTCCCTTTCTGCGCTGGGCAGTAAATGATTGAATTTACCCTGAGTAGGCCTGTTCTGGTTCTTTTCAGGAGACTGATTTTGGTTTGTGTCTCCCCTGAAATTCTCATGACACAGGAGGTGGGGCGACCATTCTTTGACCAACCTGTGGTGGGGACTGACTATATTGGTGAGGTACATAATTCACATATAGTCTTTCATGTGGTGGGAACTGTTCCCTATGCTGATTTCCATTTCCAATTAATCTTTCCACATACTTTGGTCTTTCCTGGTGGTCATACACCATTGTGTTAGGGTAAAATCTACTCTGGGTCCGTAATGTCTGGTAAGGACCATTGTACATCTGATTCCGGTTGTCATTTAGGCCTGGCACGTCACAGTGAAACCCCACTTTGGGAGAAATACCAAGATACCGATGCCTAATGTAAGACCTTCTATCACTTGGTTGTGTGTATTGTAATGCAGGAGCCTGGGGGGGGGGGGGGGTGTTTCATGTGGATTCGCGCACCTTTGATGATGTTTCATGTCATTCTATGCCTGAGTTTGGGTTAATTCTAGTGGCATCTTTACAGACTTTACCTCTAAAATTGCTGGTGTGGATTCTTTAATCTTTGATTTGGTCTCTTTATTTTTAAGTCCCTGTTCTTTCTCATTAAATATTACCTCATATAGTTTAATCGCCAGTTCAATGGTCCATTCTAAGGGTTTTTCCCTGTCAAATTCACAGATTAGCTGAGAGACAATTTCTTTTTGAAGCCCATAGAAATACGCAGTTTTGAATTCTACTGAATTAGGGTTAAAGGTCATAACAAAATGTGAGAATGCCCTTTTTAAGTTTTGAAAAAATGGCAAGGGGATTCATTTGGTTTTGCAGACATGCTATAAACAGCTTTCTTGGCTTGCTGTATACACTGAGAAGGTGAGAATTGGTCTCTAATTTCTTTCTCAAAATCCACCCATGACAAATTTTCCTGTTCATTTACGCCACGGAAAACACTGGCAGAAGCCACATCTATTGTGAGGTGAAAGTACTGCCTATATAGTTCCATAGGGATTTGAAGGGTTTTAAATGTATCACAGTACGACCTCCAGATGATCTTCTATACAATTATCACCTCCTTTTTTGAACGGTCTGATCAGAGTTTTGATAGACTTTATAATTTTTAAAGGACTACATGGTGCATTCTGGGATGTGTCATTTTTCTCTCACTCCTGTTCTCTTGTGGGTGAGAATGTGCGTGAGCAGTTGTGGGTGATTCAGACACTAATATTGGATCTTAACCAGGCCTGGTCAGGTGGAAAGCTGCTGGCAAATTTCCCTGGCTAGAGCTGTGATTAAATTCAACTTCAGTGAACATGGTGCACTGCTGCTTTTCTTGAGACATAACATTAAAGATTTGCTGTTTCAATTCTTTGCACTGTGTATGAAGCTGCTGTGCTTCATGGCAAAAAGGAGAATTCTCATCCCTGACTTTAGTGATAATACCTTGCAACTCTGATCTGTGCCTGGCAACGGTCAAATGCTTTCGTTTTTTTCTTCATCCTAATCCAGTAATTTAAATATTTACTGTTCGATGGCATGGAATTCCTTATCCTTTTCACTATTATCTTTTCTAACAGTCTGAATTTCTGAAATTGCAACATCTTTGTCCTGTTTCACATCATCTAATACTGTTTTTAAATAAATTAACTCTTCCTCATTTTTTGCAAATTGTTTGTCTCACCATAGATATATAGGCAGTATTTAAGTGGTCATTTTTGGTGTGCCTGTTGGTGTATTTTGTGGTATTTTGGTGAGCCCTAAATACAGGGGACTGTCTGATAAATTTTCTGATACCGGGGTCACTAACGGTAAGCCAGGACTGGACTTAGTACACTCTAGATCACAATGTCATACTCCTGCAGTATTTTGAATACAATACTACGTGATGCCCTCCTGGTGGTATCTCACAATACACTTATCATGTCATTTGAACACAGTCATTTATGTAACCAGCCCCTGAAATGAACCCAATTCACAATAACCAACTTTGTTATGTACTTTACCACAAGCGGCAATATGAAGTTAACACCTGCGGTAAATTGCAACTACCACTTGTTATTCACAGTTGTCTGTGTTACCACAAGAGACCAGAACACATAATTATGCTGAGGCTAATTCAACTTTTTCTTTTGTTCTTTGTAAACAATTAGAGTTATGTGAACTATCAACAAGACATGCAATGCATAGTGTTGTCAGATACCTTTTCTGTGATTCAAAAGTGGAAATTAGATATTTACAAATAGAACTCATCTGCAGTTGCACTCCCTGCGATAAATGAGCTCTTCCCACATAATAGGCTTCACATATCACTGTATTAGCACTGCAACTCAAACATTGTTATCAAAAAGACCTTGAGTCATGGTAAGAAAACTCCAGCTATTTGACACTTTTTATATGAAATGAAAAAACACCAGAAGAATATCTGTCTGTGTTTATACTGGGACCATAAAATTCTGGCTGCAATTGTTTAAAATGCACGTATTCAGAGCCCTCGAATAACAGACACACTAGTTAATTTTATGACATCATTCTTCCAATTACCTGCCCCTCAATTATACTAAACTTACCAAGAATAATGTTTGACTGTGTGTGCCCCCAGACTGCAAGTGACCTCTGTCTATCTGGATAATGCTCACACGGGAGATTGCCTTATCTGCTTCACTCCCCTTGTCAGCCTAGAAGGAGCCCCCAACGTCTTTTCCACAGGATGCCTGCCTGTCGCACACTTCTCCATAAGGGCGGTGAGTGCTCGAGCAAGAGACAGCCTTGTGAGATGATGCACCAGCCAAAGAAGCCGGGGACAGAGAGCCAAGCCTACTCAGACAGCTCATTTTTAAAACTTCTGACTGTCATCTCCCATAAATGTATGTCTGCTTGCATAGACTATAATAAAATTACACCTCTGAAGGTGATGTCATGTGTCCACTAAAACCACCTCTTAATCAGCCAACCCTCTAAACATTTCCAAAGAAACAAGTGCTCATCCTATCACCTTTAGAAACAGCAACGGAAGAAAAGTGTTACATTTCTCCTTCGCTGCATTCCTGCAAATGAACAGAAGTCCTACTTTGAGCCACATTTCATTTACAGTAAAAACGCAATCTAATTCTCCATGTTTATTTCTTGCACTTCCAGTTAACCTTGCTCAGCCCAAATGACTTCACATTCAGTTTAACAATCTGCACCAAAGTTTGTACACAGAAGTCATGGGTCCTCATTACGACTGTGCCGGTCCAGTAACAGTGCCGCAAAGCCTACCGGCAGCATTGTTACTGGACCAGCACAGTACAACTCTGTGGGTGGCTGCCACCCTGCCCGCCAGGTTCAGAGCTGGTCGGTGGAATGGCACCAGCCCGTAGAGTTTCACAGAAGCACCTTTATTAACAGAGCTGGTGCTTCCCTGATCCCCATTCCCCAAGGGGAATGGGAATTTAGAATTTACCGGTACCTGACTTCCCTGAATGCCGGGTTGTAATCCCCTGGTGTTACCAGCAAAGCCAGGCACTGGTAAATATTGCAGGTCTGGTGGCAACCCGCCAGTAGCACTGGCAGGGGTACTGCCGGATTTGTAAAGAGGCACAAGGACTGATCTGCCCTCAATGTTACAGGGGATATGTTAGAGGCTATAGGATATTAGTATAGCTTAGTATGTGTTAGTCTTAGTTTTTCATTACACTCAGTCCATAACTGTCTTGGGCAAAATGACAACATCATGTTGTGCAGTATCAAATTCTAATTCAACTTTTAGCTTGTATGTGTTTTGCACATGCGTAATACTGACATATTCTAGATTCAGGACAGCTTCTCACATCTGAGTCTCACACCAGTGTTGACAAGTTGGGTCAGTTTTCGTTTTTGTTGAAATTCGAAGCCTTAGTTAAAATTCAAAACATTGGATGAAATTCAGAGCCCTCTCTTCCTACAGTACCAATAAGTTGTTCAACAATAAACAAACGTTATCAGAGTCAAGCTGCCCCACTGGGGTGAACATACACCTTAGAAATACACATGTTAAGTTGCCCACCAACAGTTACGTCCCTCAGCTGAGGTGTTGCATACAGGGATCTCATACCTCTTATCTCAGTCCTACAGCATGACCAGCAGTGTCCCCTCCCCAGTTGCCATCCATGAGCCTTTTCTGCTTTGCAGCTTGATTTCCCTCTTGATTAGGAGCTGGGTCCCATCCCCTACTGGGTAGATGTGGGTTGTGTTGATATCAGATATATACTCTTTCATATATTTTCCATTTGGTAATTTTGGCACTACAAGGAGCCTCATATTTGCACCTCTTGCCCAATTGCCCATTAATTCGAATTTAGTCTCCAGTACTTTTAAGTTATGGGATATATAGGTGCTTTTTTACTCAAGAACCTTCAGTGCTCTCTGTGCATTAGAAACCCATGGAGCTAAAGGCTGGCTCACCCCTTTTTTTTCCATGTTGAAGCGCATCAAGTGGGCCATCATAAAGTTGTACTATTTCACAGTACCCCTTCCCATATCACCTAAAGCCATCCAATGGCCCGACCCTTGAGGCTCTCAGACCATAACTACAGGGTCTGGAAATCTATTTCATGCTTTTTGGACAGTGGGCCTCATTACGAGTTTGGAGATAACCATGCCATTCATAGCGGCATGGCTGCCTCCAAACTCGTGCCTGGTCCCGAAAAAAGGGAATTACCGGGGCCGCAAAAGTCAGAATGACCCGGTAATTCCCTTTTTTCTCGGGACCCGGACCCAGTACATCCCAATTCCCATTCGAGCCCCCATAGGGCTCAATGGGAATGGGGAGGATGCTAACAATGGACACTTTAATGACGGGTCAGTTGTTAGCATTCTGGTCTGTTCGTGGATGGCGGTATGCACGTCTGGTCTGGCCCAGACGTGCATTCCGCCACCCCAGAGCAAACTGGTAATCTGGTGGCCCGGAATGTATGGTGTTAGTCCCTTATCGGCACTGTTCATTCCACGGCCGCCAGCCTCATAATGAGGCCCAGTATATTTCCTCTTTATAGCAGCATTTAACAAGAGTTAAATGAGTCTTGTTCTATCAGAAAATGTGTGCTGTCGGTCGAACACTCACAGTCAAGACTCAAATATTCCTACTAGAGCCCAAATAAGTGGTGGCCTAATACACAAAGGGCATCTGAACGAGTGCACTTTAGATGCACTCATTCAGATACCCTTTTTCCCCCCTTTGAACATTTACGCAAAAAAATTGGTGTTTCTGGCATTTTAAAGCAGATCCAATATTCAAAAACGGAATGCGCAACAAGGGTCTTCTCCCTGCGTCTGTCTGAACAGGTGCAGGGAGAGGCACAAATCATGGCAGGGTCATTTCTTTCCCCGTCATGTTTTTTTTTTTTTTTTTTTTTTTTAAGTATGATAACCACGGGATAGACTGCGGCTGTCACACTAGCATTTCCATCCTCCAAACGGGGACGGAAATGTTTTTTTTTATTTTTGCGATCATTTCACAGAGACAGCCCCCTTAATGACCCATATTGGTGTAATTAGCTCCAAGCAACCCTATGGCTGTAGGGAGTCATTCATACATTAGTGTTAGCAGAGCTCACTCCACACTAATGTATGCAAGGGTCTAGACTCTAGACAGTGCAACTTTGCGCTATTGTCCATCCCCTTTCGTGAATAAAGTGACCTGGGCATTTCTGAAAACAGTGCAAATAAAAGAAGCACATTCTCTGTGCTCCTTTCATTTGTGCTATGTGTTGAGAATCTGGCCCTCAGTACTTTGCCACTAGTGTCCACTGGCACAGGCCCACCAAAAACTGAATTGCACTCTCCAATCCCCTAGTCTCTCCATGGTGATATTAGCAAGGCTATGCAATGGGAGGGGGTTGCCATTGCCAGGTCCTGAGAATTGCGGAGGGACCACAGCGAGTTCGGATCCAGCACAGGGATTACCATTCTTCACCTGTGCATGATAAGACGCACCACCCAGCACAGCACCCACGAACAGCACGGCTGGCAATTATCCTCTCCCACTGCTCTGTCTTCAAGCAATGTACCTTACAAAGGTGTAAGCTCTTCAAAATCGGTTCACTGTGGTTCCCAACCCTCTCATGACACCGATATTATGCACTTCCCTTAAGCTTCCAGACTACAGCATCCATATCTGGGAGCATTGGCAGCACATATCCACCATATTGAGTGGAAGGATACAGTTCTTCACCTTATCTGGTGGTGCCACTAACCCCTAGGGTACAGCTTTGTCAGCAACCACAGTTGAGATTTACAGTCTTTTGTTTACACTTTTGCATTCTCTTTCTTTTTTTTTGGAAACTTTATTTACAAAACTATAAAATCACATACATTACAATACACTCCATAAGACATTTAAAGTACTTGAAACCATCAAAACACATTTTTTTAAAAACAACTAATTACATTGAAGCATATAACCACACATAGCCCCCAGCCTAATTCACCACATCCCCAGTCACCTCCCCCCAGCCCCTATTTACATAAGTACAACACCAAGTCTAGTATAGCTGAAGATATTTACCCCAAATTTTCTC
This sequence comes from Ambystoma mexicanum, assembly GCF_040938575.1. Classification (NCBI taxonomy): domain Eukaryota; kingdom Metazoa; phylum Chordata; class Amphibia; order Caudata; family Ambystomatidae; genus Ambystoma; species Ambystoma mexicanum. The sequence goes on along the minus strand of NC_090925.1, from coordinate 609,114,271 downwards.
AAATAAAACCAATTTCCCTTCCCTTCTGTAAAGTGTCCTCTCCATAGCCGGCAAGTCATGCATTTCAGTCAACCACGTCTCAATATTCAGAGTCAATACCGACTTCCAGTTCCGCAAAACAATTTTCTTACCGATCATTGCCCCTCGGAACAACCACTTCTTCTGATTCAGAGTAAGATCCTCCAGAGACTCATCACCCCCCAATATCACCATTTTGAAATCCAAAGCAGGTAAACCCTCAATCACCACATTGCACACCCAACCAACCTCACCCCAGAACAATCTCACCAACCTGCAGTCCCACAGCATGTGCTCCAACGTACCTGCCACTTGAATACACCTCCAACAATCCGAGCTCTCTGACATCCCCCTACTCACCATTCTCTCCGGTGTCCAAAAAACCTGATTAAGAATCTTTATCTTTCTCGACCTCTCCGTGAGCCCCAAAGAACATAACTTAACATTTTCACACATCCTGTGCCACGAATCCTCAGAAATATCCGAACCAATTCTCCTACCCCACTCCTCTCTCAGCAAGTCATTACCATTGTAGTGCGACACAATCTCTTTATAGATTCCACTGGCCAGGCCACCTTCCCTCCCAATCGGTTTCCTAGTAAACAAACACAGATCAATTTTACTGTCAAAGTCCACAACCCCAATTGCCCGTTTCAGCTTCATATAATCTGAGATCTTAAAATTCTCTATGTCAAAGTGCCGCTGCAATTCCCTTGCAGACATCCAAATACCATTCTCAAACAGATCAGCCACCCACCGCACTCCACCCAAAAACCAATTCGCCCAAAAAACCACATTACCATTGATCCGAATAGCAGGATTAAAGCAAAACGACGCACCAGGTTCTCTAAATGGGTCCACAACCAAACATTCACAAATACCTTTCCATGCGCTCCTAAAATTCTCAATCAGCGGATCTTTCCCACACTTCTTTTTTGAAACCGAAGTCAAGACCGCCCGCGGAGTCAACGGTCCAACAAAGCTAGCCTCAGCCTCTACCCACACATCCTGCAATTCATCCACGAACGGAACCAAAAAATCAGATATGAAGGCCAAGTGGTAGGCCCTGAAATTAGGAACCCCTAAACCACCCTCATTTAATGGCAGTTGTAATTTCCACAACTTTAATTTTGGAGGCTTCTTATCCCACAAATATTTTTGAAGCATCCTGTCCAAATCCTTCCAAAATTAATATGGTAACACCAAAGGAAGCATACCCAGAACATAATTAATCCTTGGGGCTGAGATCATTTTCAGGGCGTTCACCTTGCCCCACAGCGAGAGATTCAATAAACCACATCTGTCAAGCTCAACCCTCAACCCACTGCATACTGATTTCGTATTTTCCGAGATCAAGTCTCTAACCACGGGAGATAACCACACCCCCAAGTACCGCATCTTATCAGGACACCAATGAAATCCCAGGCCCACCATAAATCTCTTGTCCACAAAAGGTGTCAAAGGCATAACCTCCGATTTAGTCCAATTAATCTTAAATCCTGAGCACAGCTGAAAATCAGCCATAATCCCTATAAGCGCCGGGACAGACCTCTCCAGATCATCCAGAGCCAACAGCATATCATCTGCAAACAGCCACATTTTTTGTTTCAAACCCCAACTCGAAAGTCCCACCACCTCATCTGCCTCCCTAATCGCCTCAGCTAATGGTTCTATGGCAATCACAAATAATAGCGGCGACAAAGGGCACCCTTGTCTAGTTCCTCTCTCCAGCACAAACCTCCCAGATCGCAAACCATTAGTGTTAACCTTAGCCGTGGGAGCAGCATACAGCTGCCTCATCCAAGAAAAAATTTCGCGCCGAAACCCATCCTGGACAAAACCGAAAACAGAAAATCCCAATTTATTCTGTCGAAAGCTTGCTCAGCATCCAACGACAACATAGCACAATCTCCCTGACGTCCCTCCGATTTTGAAATAGTATTCAATACCTTCCTAATGTTACTGGAGGTCTTCCTACCTTTTACAAATCCAGATTGGTCAACATGAATCAGTGCCGGGAGCAGATTTTCAATCCGAATTGCCAATACTTTTGCCAGAACTTTGTTATCAACATTTAAAAGACTAAAAGGGCTGTAACTCGCGGGCAGAGTATCATCCTTTCCTTTCTTCCGAAAAACAGAAATCATAGCATGCCTAGTAGAATCTGTTAGGACACCATTATCAAACGACTCCAAATACATGTCTCTTAAGAGCCGAAGTGCCGATTGAGGGAGCAATCGATAAAATTCAGCTGGAAACCCATCAGGGCCGGGGGATTTCCCCACATTTAACTTACTAATAGCCTTCTCAATTTCCTCAACTGTAACATCCGCCTCCAGTAGCGCTGAATCACGGTCACCTATCCTCGAGAGATCCAATCTATCCATCAAAGCTTCACCCCTCCCGGTCACTTCAGGTTCATTCTTGTACAGATTCACATAAAAGTCTTGAAAAACCTTATTTATTTCACCAGGATGATATGTAATCTTACCATTCCCATCACGAATCGCCGGTATTGCCCTTTCAGCATCCCTCTTCCTCAGTCTATAAGTCAACCACCTATCACACTTCTCACCCTTCTCGTGGTTAGCACATTTAAGATAAAAGTGACATCGGTCTGCACGTTCATCTATCATTGACTTCAGCTCTCTTCTCTTTCTTGTATGCCTCCCTCTAGCCACACACTCTTCACACTCACTTTCCTGCACAGGTAAAGCTGTGGGCACATAGGGAGCTCGGAAAAGAGCCTTCATTACCAAGCCCACTGCCTCCACCTGAGGTCTTTTTCTGAATTACTCTAAACTTGTAAACAGATAGCTTTCTGAGGTTTCGTAGTGTCCTCGGAAAATCATCTGTATTTGTAGTTTCCAGCTCTGATACAAAGATGTGTGCCATCCACAAGCATAGTGACCTTATATTCCAGATTTTGACAGATTCTGAAAGCAACTCCAGGGCCAGGTAGAGCACTAAGGAGACAGTGTACACCCCTCTGCTGGACAACTTTCTAGATTGAAGGGGGATGTGATTCCTTTACCCTAAATATCCTTCTGACGTGATGTTTAACTGCAAAGTTGTTTTTTAGTTCATGTTGCTTGTTGCCACATAGTATTTCTTTTGTTCTCATTGTGGCCCGCCTCCTAGTGATGTGGCGCCCTCGCAAGGCATTTAAGTGCCGTAAGATGCATCCACGCATTGGACAGGGGCAGTGGGCACGCCAAATGCATGGCAAACACGTGCAAAAGGCAGCCCATCTGTGTCCGTCCATGCTTGGCCAAGCCTGCATGGCTGCACCACCTTGGCTAAAACAATTAAGGTCCTGGTATCTCAATCACTGTGCTCACAGATCCTAGAGATTGATCTCGCCACCCATCATATTCCTCAATGGTTTCTCTGAAGAAAAAAATAGCATCCAGCCTGTTACCTGGCCCGGGGATGATTCACTGTTTCCTCCTACATGCTTGTCGCTTATAGCCCATTCCACACGTTGCTATGACATTGGGCCTCATTACGAGTAGGGCGGTAAGGGTTACCGGGCACCTGTAAGGAGACCGGTACCGGTAATCCCTTACCGTCCTACTACGAGGTCCCTTTACGGGTCCCTTCCTTAACGCCTCATCTGACAAGGTGTTAAGGACAGGACCCGTTAAGGGACCTGGGCGCAAATAACGGGCTTGGCATACTCCGGCCCGTTATTTGCGCCCTCCCCATTCCCATTGAGCCCTAAGGGGCTCAAATGGGAACGGGGAATGGTTTGGTGAATGGGGACTTACTGGTCCCGCAAAGGTTGGACTGGACCGGTAGGTACCGTTATTGGTGGTAGTCATGGCTTAAATAGCGCCATGACTACCACCAACCTCGTAATGAGGGCCATTCTCATCAACCTTCTACCTGATTTCATGTGTATGATGGAAACTTGGCTTAGTGTTGCATAGGCTTCTGTATTTGTTCAGCTTTTCCCCAATGATTTCTATATTCTACCAATTGATAATTTTCTCCCCGAACTGAGGGAGGGTGGCCATATTAAATAACTGTCTTTTCTGGTAATTTACTGTCCCTGCAACAAAAAATCGATATGGATGCCCTTTTGGCACGTTTCACCATTACCCCAACTGTATCTATACATGTTCTCGTGGCATATCGCCCTCCGTGCCCTGACCCTTTGTCCTGTGATCAGTTTTCGGAGCTCGCAGCTGATCTGCAACTCTGTCATCTTTCCTCATAGTTACTGACGATTTTACTTTAAAATGTAATTGACTGACTCTGAAACCCAGAGATTTGTTCAGTCTGTGGACGAACTCACCCTTCCTCAGCTGGAATACGGTCCTACTCATCGCTTAGGCAATACTCTTGATGTTCGTTTCTCTGCTGCTGCTGACATCACAATATTCCCTGCTCTCCCCATCAGACCACTTTATCATTCCGTTTTCCTGGATTCTCCCTTATCCTCTTTCCACCGCCAGAACCACATTGCATTCTCAACATGATTGGATATCAGTCTCCCACAAGACAATATCCAACTCTGTTGAGGCGCTCTGTTTAGATAGTCCAGCTCAAGACCAAGAGACAATTGCCCTGGCATTTTTCTGTGCTGCTGATGGCCTTGCTCCATCCATCTTACGCAAGTCTAAAGTCCAGACCTCGCAGCCCTGCTCTTGTTGCAACTTTGAGCACTTCACCTTCTATGTAGACAAGCAGAACGCAAATGGCGTAGAGAACACAACCCAGCCGACAGGGTCATTTTCTGTTCTGCACTTTCTAACTATCTTAAAGCCACGCACACTGCCATACGTACTTACTTGTTCCAAACGTATTGCGAAGTTCATTAATGCTCCTAAAAAGCTGTAAAAATGTGTGTGCTCTTTATCCCCTCATGCATCAGAACCCATCCTACCTTCTCAGTCATTATGTTCCTTGCTCTCCACCTATTTTGTAGAGAAGATTGACAACATTCGTGAAACTATCAGTGCTTCTGGGTCTCATCACTCAGGTCCTGCTTTTGTCAAAATTCTGTTCCCACACCTTGTTGGAACACGTATCCTGTTTTCTCTAAAACTGAAATATCATCAAGTGGTCTCAAATAGAAATCTATCTCTCCCATGGACCCTATCCCGCAGGCTATTGTGACAGGCATTTTGCCTTGATTTTACCAGTTGATCACTGCTGCCGTTAATTATTTTTCCTACACTGGACCCTGCTGTCCCTACTAACTATCACCCTATCTATCTTCTCCCCTTTTTAATGAAACTTCTGGAAATGCATACAGGTCCCTTTCATTAGCTCTTTTCTTTCACACACCCAAATCTGGCTTCCGCCCAGGTAGGGGCAGTGAAAGTGTGTTGGTCTCGGTCGTAAATGATCTTTCATTTTTATACGACCAAGGCAGGGTTGTGGCCTTGTTGCTCGTTGACCTCTCCACCGCATTAGACACTATGGACCACACAGTCCTACTGGATCGCCTCACCAGGGTGAGTATCACTGGAACTGTTTTTTCTTGCTTCTCCTCTTTTCTCTGTGATAAGACCCAATCTCTGTCCCTACACCCTTTTCACTCTGAGGACTTCTCAAGTTTATGTGGTATCCCCCAAGGTGCGGCCCTCTCCCCTGTTCTGTTTATGTCTATATTCAACTGCTGGCTGAGCTAATTTCTGCCCACGGCTTCAGTTGTTATGCTTACACTGATGACACCCAAATCTTAATCTGTTTCGATCTTACCATTCAGGATACTCCCACCAGACGTTGAAGATGTTCTGAAGTCTGAAGCCGTTGGGAAGTGGATGTCAGCCAACTGGCTTAAACTGAACAGGAAGAAAACTGAGGTGCTGGGCCTCACTTCTTCTACAGCCTTCTGGATGTCAGCTTGCTAGCCCTCTAGTCTTGGTCCCTGTCCTACCCCTGTCTCTTCAGTGAACAACCTTTTAACTGTCCTCCTCCCTATGAGCTGATCTGCAGATTGGTGCTATTTGTCAGCGGGGATACTTTCAGCTAAGAATTTCGTGCAAAGCCCTTCATTATCTTGCCTCTCAATTTCGCGCCACAGTCATATCCTCTCTTATTCTATCAACCATGGATTATTGCAACACCCTACTAGTGGATCAGCCTGCCTAACTCTTGCAGTGCCTGCAGGTGTTGCATAATACAGCAGCCATAGTCGCTACCGCTACTCCTAGGTGCGCCCACATCTCCCCTGTACACAACCATCTCCACGGGCTCCCTGTGGCTAAACAAGTGCAATGTAAGTCACTCTGTTTGGTTCATCAGGCTTTCTATGGCAGCGGTGAAGAATATCTATAGGCTAATTTTCACCCTTATGTCCTGGCAAGGGTTCTACGCTCGGCCGAGGTCTGCATGATTTCCGTACCACTCTTTAGTTCTCTCGCATTGACGGTCGCTCCTTCTCAGTGGCTGCTGCTCAGATGTGGAATTAAATCCCCCATATACTGAGAACTTCTAAAGAGCATCTTATGTTTCACTCGTTATTGAAGACCTATCTCTTTTAGTGTCTCCTTTCCACCCCATCTTGCCTCAGACAGCGTCATGATGCCTTCATTGGTGACTATGCTCTCTATAAATTAACTGTGAAGTGGGAAAATGGAAAAACAGGCTCCCATCTTTCCCCTCTCGCGCCTGGCCTAAAGGTTCACGGCCCAAGCACCCGCCACGAGAAGAGTTTGCCCATCTACCAGAAGACCAGATACCCTGGTACAGGAACATAAGGATGTGTCCATCTGCCTGCCCAGCAGCCCGCCCTGCCCATGCCGATGCCTGCGGCATGGATCAACTAGACTAAAACTATATGTCGTTAGAGATGCCATGACGACCTAGCCAACGGATAGCACACCTGTGCCAACATACATACTGGACACTCCTGCACCAATCTACACGAAGAATATACTCAGTGCTATGACGTAGGCGACAGACATACTCACGGACGTGCATCTTTATTATTTTTCACTTAGGCTCTCAAAATGCAGAAACGCAAGACGCACCATGAACTCATCTAAAGAGCTTGCTTACGCTTCTTCTAAACCTAGGTGCCATAATGAGAATTATAACGAAGACACGATACTGGTCATAGGACAATATGAGACTATAACCTAAAGCGCCTGTGCACCAAACGGTTCCACCTATACACCAGGCCTAAGTAGGCCGCAAGCAAGAGCTCCCGTGGACGTTAACAGAGCAAGAGTCAGGTTGCTGATCCTGCAGGATGAGCCTGGCGAAAGCAGACAGCCAAGGTCGTAATGTTGCAAACCCACATTCCAAAAGCAGACCATCAAGGGCACGATGTTGCAACCTCGCACGCCGTGCACCAACATCAAAGTCGCACCTGCAATTAAACCAGGCGCACAGTGGAAAAACAATATTAATTGTGCAGAATTCTGCCTCAAACACGGTCCCACCTCAAGTGACCAAGCCAAACCTGACGAGATGCCAAGCCCAGGAGGAAAGAGGCGTCTGGATCCCTCGTTACAAGACACAGGCAGATACACTTGAAAGGATCAATGGACATCTGCGACAGTGGGAGTAGTCGGCCGTCCAGCTCATGAATAAGTCTTCACATTGTCTGCATGCACCCATAGTGAAACATTGTTACACATTGCAGGTACACCGAGAGCTGGGAACAGCGATGGTCCCAGGCTGGGAAGCTCACGGGCGCACCAATCAGAACATGGGGTTCTTATCACTGACGCCATTAACATCAACCAATCATTAGGAGTCTTCATGTAACAATTCTCATGTATCTAATTGTAGGGACAACCCAGATATATCACCTGACTAACCCTCGTCCACTCATATTATTCTCTATACGTATGCTATACTAACCCTACCACTCGAGCAACCAATTAAGAGTGGCAATAGGTTTTTTGTTAACTTTCTAAAGTGACGCAAGTAGCGCGTCATACTACAGTAAAAAGGGCCTGGGAGCCCCACGATTGTGTGTGTATGTCAGGTCAGACGCGTATGATCCTTGACCCATCCCTGCCGTTTGTGTTTAATAAACAGCAGAGTCACCTTGCTTCTTGTGTGTGTCTCATACTCTATCTCTTTTGGGATATACGGGAGGAGTTGGGGCCTCCCTGCCCGGAGGTCTGCGGACGGCCCGGACGACCCCGGCAGAATTTCCCCCCGACAAGTTGGAGGCACCGCTGAGATCTGTTTAAGATCGGCATTTTTATTTTTTACTTTTTCCAAGCACTCCGGTTGCGAGGAGGCCCGGCGGCGCGGCCCCCTCTGCCGTTGCCCCCTTCTTAGGACTACAGGACCATCGCGGAACTGCGAGAAGACCGGACAGCGCAATCCGGATATTGGCCCTCGGGAGCCGGTTGAGAAGTATCCCGCCCGCGGTTGGCGAGTGTCCAGACGTGGTCCAGACGAGGGGAGGTGGCAAGCTGCTCGGAGGGGTGCACGCAGTCGAGCGGCCCCGCATCAAGAGAACTTGGTGAGCATGCCACGCACAACAAACAATGTGAAAGTGTGAGGGAAGGGGGAGGAATTAAATAAGGGAGATGGGAGGTGTTGCACAGGTGAACGGCGAAGGTTTGACAGTTTAGTGTTAGAAATAGAATGAATGGTAGTTGAACAAGCGCGAGAGCAGTTGGCTACGTAACGCGAGAGAAGGGGACGGAGCACGAAAACATCACGTGCGGCCGCTCGTAGACACTGATTGGCCTAGGTCGCGACTACGTGTAAGGGTGTGTGTGTGTGGTTTCCTACGATTTGGCATTTATTGATCAATGAGTAGATGAGGATCCCTATTGTTCGAGCAAGACACTCGATAGGTAGATGACGTTTCCCTGTAGGCGGTAGCTAGTTAGTTGCCCAATACGGAAGATAATTGGCTGGTTAAGCCCTCCTGTCGAGGGGCGTATCACACGCGAGGCGACGCAGCGTGCGCAGTCCGATTATATTGTTGATTTGATTACCTTGTTCCAGGAGTGACAGGAAGACAGCTGTGGGGTTAACGGGGGTAGATTGCAGGTGTATTTTTGATTTAAAGAATATACGAAGAACTTACCAATAGCTCTACGAGGTCGGTGACGTCACCAGTAGGGTTTTCATAGGATATCGCAAGCACGAGGCATCCTCGTTTTGAGAGTGGTGGGGAAGAGAACTATGGTAAGGGAGTGGAAACGGAGATAAACGGTAAACGAGTTGATCGAGGAAAGGCGAAACGGGGAACGTGGCTGCGCACGGAGAACGCCGGCCACGGCAAATGTAGAAGGGGGAGGAGCGTGTGAAAACAGGACCCCTGTATAAGAACGAAATAAGGGGTACGCAGCCGCAGGGGGCTACGTATGCCTCGGCCGCAGGGGGCCGTAAGGGTGTTGTATAAAGGAAGAAAGGCAGAGGAAAATCTACAGATGTAACATACTATATTTTTATAATTTTCCTTAAGCGGACTATCGTAAATCCCCAAATTTACGGGGCCAGGTAACGATATAAGGCTGCATATTGTAAACTATTAGTGGGATAAACTGATACCAGATTAAGGAAGGGTAGCAAGTGGAGCGCTACTATGTCATACGGAACAGGATCGGGAGGGTGGGGGAACACCCTCACCACGCCACTACAATACATATGCACAACACTGCCACCCCATAGGGAGAAACTGATTAAGTATAGCATAGAATGGACCCAGGGGACGGATAACAAAATGTTAACACCGTGGCCGCCTAACGGTAGCTTCGATCCATATGCTCAACATTCACTATTAAATCATCTGCACAATACGTATAAAGGGAAGAAGTTGGCAAACCACGTGGAGGTGTTTAACTTATGGAGGATGTTCCAGGGGTCCCGACCAGGACCAAATGGAATATTCACTATGGGGGAAATACCAGAAGAAGCAGAGATTAAGGAGGAAGGAGAGGATGGGAAACAGGGGAATGAGGACCCAAAGAACACGGGAAACAGAGGTGAGGGAGGAGAAAAGAATAATAAAGCAGATGAAATAAAAAAGGAACCGAGCAATGATATACCCATAGCAACGGGAACAAAAACAGAGGGAGGGGGGTTGTACCCTTTAAGAGAATTGGGAGAAATAGAAAGAGGACAGTTAAGGGCGGCTGAGGGATACTCGAACCCGGCATACAGCCCTCCACCACATGTGGCTCATAGGAAAATGCCAGCAGAGGAGGGGAGAATTGGAGATGACCATACTGTGGAAATAGGAAATGATGAATGGGTAGCTGCACAGATATTATTAAAATTATGAGGTTCATTAACAGGAGAAGAGAAGGAGGTAGTAAAGAAAACAGACGAGGATAATGCCAGGGAGAGTGAATTGAGGGGGGAAGAGCTGTTAAGAGAAAAGGAAGAGATTTTGGAGGAACGATTAGCAAAATTAAGGGATGAACAGAATGAATTGATCAAGCAGCTTGAGAGGGAGGAGAGAGAGAGAGCGAGGGAAAGGAAAGAAGGTAAGAACGAATTGGAAAAAATAAGGGAACGAACTGAGGAGCAAAGGAGAGAAGCTGACAGGGTAAAAGCAGCAGCAGAAAGGGTATCAAGAGTAGTACTGCGGGAAAAGAAAAGGGAAGAAGAAGAAAAAGAAAAAGAAATGGCAATATGGAGGAGGAGGTTACTATCAGAATCAACTAAGAAATACGAAGAAGGGAGGGTGATGGAGAGTATAGTAGAAAAAGAAAGGGCAAAATGGGAAAGGAAGAAAGAGGATGAAAGAATATTAGAACAGATGAGAAGTGAAGTGATGGAGGAATTGAAAAGGAAAAGGGAGGAAAATAGTAAGGAGATGGAGGAAAGGTATGAAGGAGAAAGAGGAGATAGGGGAAGGGAGATTGGAACATGGGGGGATGTATATGGTGACACAGAAGTAGCAACAACGTCAGCACAAAGGGGAGCGGTTGATAAAGGAGAAAGAGGAGAACTGGACCTAATAGATTTACAAACAGTAACGATCAAGGGGAAAAGGACCGAGTGGGGGGTGCCGTTTATGACTAGCTTTTGTAGTGAGGAAGAGGGAGTGGAAAATGAAGGAAGAAACAGTGAAAGGGAAAGCTTAGATAAACTATACATCACCCGGACCAACATAGACTCACCATGGATCAGTAGGAGAAAGGATGAGATGGAGAGAAGTGAGGAGGGGAAGAAAGGAATAGAGGAAAGACAGGCACATGAGGACGCAACATCCCCATCCCCATCATCCCCATCACGCCCTCCCCTATCGCACCCTACATGCTCAACCACCTCACGTTCGTTACGCAAGATAAAACTAGCGCCCTTCACCGACGAACTGACACCCTATACATGGCGGCTTAGAGACCTCCCTAGTCGTAGGCAGGAAAGAGGTATACACATGCCCACATTAAATACAGAGAAAGATGGAAGAAGGGGAAAAGATGGAGAAGAAAGAGGTATGAGCAGGGGAAATACAAACGAAAGTGAAAATGTGGAAGAAAGGGAAGAGGAGGAAGGGTGTGAGGACTCAATATTATGGAATACAAAGGGTGAAACAAGACATAATTTAATGCCACTTTTGGAGAGAGGTGGGGTTAGACCACAGTATGTTCCTTGGAAGCATACCGATAAAGAAAATATAAAATGTAGGCTCCCATCATTAAGTGGAGGTGCGGGTAAATGGGTATATGAAATGGAAAAACACACCGCAGGACAGAAGCTGGCAGTAGGAGATGTAAAGGGCCTATTAATATCAATATTAGTGGATAGAGCGACTGACTTCTGGAAGAGAGCGGGATTTCATGGGGTAACAATAACAAATACATCGCACAATGGGGCCCCGTTTGCAAACTGCAGACATGCACTATGGCAGGCACTAAGGGTACAGTACCCAGACACATCAGATATAGGAGCAATTACATCCCGCAAGATGCATGAGAACGAAGATCCTGTTGATTATATTCAGGAAATCCAAGAGAAGTGGCGCATGGAAACTAGAGAACAATGGGATAAAACACCAGCAATATTTTACCATATACTGGTACAAGGGCTCCCAGAAGGAGTTCAGAAACAACTAAAGAAAGTAGTGGGAATGGAAGCAAAACCATGGCCCGAAATACAACTGACTATAGTGCATCATTGTAGGACATGGCAAGGAAAAATGAAACAAAAGGAAGAGGACAGGAAAACGGAAGAGGCTAAATTAGTACAGAAAAAGCTTACTAAATACACAATGGAAGGGGCACTAATAACTACACCTACAACAATGACCCAAAGCCCCACACAAGTAGTGGCTGCACAAGATTCCTCCCAAATACCACCTTCACAGACTACATCACAACAGGTGCCGCCACTCCAACCATACACGCCCAACATGGGAGGAGGATACCCAATGCAAGGAGCTGGGTATTATAATTATAACAGGGGGAGAGGAGGAATTGTGAGAGGGAGAGGGTACGGGTATGGTACCCAACCGCAGGTGGAAGGATTTAGAAATTCCTACCCCACAGGGCAACCAGTATACCAGGACAACACATGGAACTTTCCATGGCAGAATAGGGAACCACCGGTGTGTTGGAGCTGTGGACTATTGGGGCACATGTCACGCACGTGTAGAGTTAGACCAGGAACACCATCATGGAGTGATCAGGGACAACCAAGGCCCGCACAGGTACAGCAGGGCATACCACAACAGCAAATGTTGCCACAAGGAAATGAACAACAACAACAATTAACACAACAACAGCCCCAAACACTGCCACAACAACAGGTAGCGATGACACAACAACCACAAATACCACAAACACAACTGGGTAGGGTGACGGTTTTGGGACACAACCCTTATACCGGAAATGGCCAGTCGTTGTACCCCCAATAGGACAGCCCACAGACGGCCTTGGTGTGTCCCATCCTGTCAGTAACACCTAATAGTGCGGAGGAACCACGCATAGAGGTAACGATAGGTGACAAAAAATTATCATTCCTTGTTGACACCGGGGCGACCCGGTCTTGCATAAGGGAAGGTAAATTTAAGATGTCAGGCGAGACCATGAACACCCAAGGATTCTCTGGGGCTAGAGGGTTGGTTCCCTTTACTGATAACATTCCCTTATCTATTGGAGATTACGATCTGTCAGTTCCAATTTTATATTATAGTGCCTCACCAGTAAATATACTGGGGAGAGATATAATGAACAGGTTGAATATGACGATCTCCTTCACCGAGGACGGCATAATTTGCTCTACTCCGGGGATTAACATGCTCACGGCACGACAGATTATGCAGGCATACTGTTGACAGACAGCGATTAGGGCGGAGCCAGTAGATGGTGAACTCTTCCAGTATGGAACGGACATGGCAATTGCATGGATGCCAGGGATAGAAGGGAAAATATGGAGAAGGCCAGCTGCCTATCTGTTCAGACCAGAAACACCTGTTAATGAACCAGAAGGGAAGGTGGTTTCAATGGATATTGAGAGCATTATTGCAACAGCTGATTATATTGCTGTACATGCACAAGACAGAGAAGGAAGAGCATGGAGGGCAGTGATAGCATTAGCAGAAGGATGTAGGCTCACCCAGGTGTCAGATGAAGAGCTGTTTTCAGATGAAAAGGAGGAAGGTGAAATGGTGTTTATGATGAGTGTGGAAATATGGCTAAGAGTGGCCTACAAACAAGTAGCACAAAAAATTGCAATGGCACTTGAGGCACCCGCATGCACCCCGGTCCCTTTCTTTAAGGACGATATGTCAAAAGTACCCAAATCATTGTGGACTACTGGCCCCTATGACGTGGGCTGCATAAAAAGTATAGGGGGAGTAAAAATAAAATTGAAAAAAGGTGCAATACTCCCCCGAGTAAAACAGTACTCACTATCAAAAGAGGCAGATGAGGGCATCTATGAAACCATAACGGCCCTTATAAATAATGGTATATTGGTCCCCTCAGAATCACCATGTAATACGGCTGTGTACCCAGTGCGCAAGGCTAAAGGGTGATCTTGCGGCTTTATACAGGATCTCAGGCCCTTGAACAACATAGTAGAAGCGGAATATCCCGTAGCTGCAAACCCGGCCACAATTTTGTGTGGCATTCCAGCAGAAACATCACGATTTACAGTGATCGACCTTAAAAATGCTTTTTTCTCAATACCATTACACCCAGACTCACAAGATCTGACGAGCTTCACTTACAGAAACACTAAGTGGAAGCACACCAGATTACCACAAGGGTATTGTGAATCACCTTCAATTTTCAATAGAGTGATACAGATGGATTTGGGTAACATTGAAGTAGAAAGCACGGTGTTGCAGTATGTGGATGACATAATAATTTGCAGTAAAAACGAAAAAACATGCAGAGAGGACTCCTTAAAGATGCTGACAGTATTGGCTGACAAAGGTTACAAGGTAGACATGGAAAAGATGCAGTACTGTCAAGAACAGGTACTCTACATTGGTCAGCTTATATCCCAACATGGAAGAAGGATCGCACCACAAAGAGCACAAGCTATTTCGGCCACTCCAATGCCACAAACTGTAAGGGAACTGCAGCAGTTCCTGGGGCTCTGCAACTACTGTAGAGCTTGGGTATTTGATTACAGTTCGTACATAGGACCCCTGCTTGAGGCGTTACGGGAAGCTAATAAAGGGGAGAAGAAACTGGGGTGGACGATGGAAATGAAAGAAGCCTTTGATGAATTAAAAGATGCGATATCAACTGCTCCAGTACTGGCATCCCCAGACTATGAGCGGCAATTTTTTATATTTTCACATTGCGACTCAGCAGTAATGAAAGCAGTGTTGGCTCAAAAAACAAGCATGGGCTACAAACCAGTAGCATTTTACAGTGGCCACTTGGACCCTGTAATGTTAGGCCACTTCCCCTGCGAACAAGGTCTCGCCGCAGCTGCTTTTGCGGTAGAAAAAGCATCAGCAATCACCATGGGGTGCCCGACTACACTATTTGTGGAACATGCACTTTTTGCGATATTAAATAAACCGAAATCCACCCTAACCACGCAAAGAGCATCAGGTTATGAGATTATTTTATCCAGAGCCGAACTATCAATTGGTAGATGCAGCACGGTCAACCCTGCAAGGTTCCTAGCAGAAGTAATTGAGGAGGGAGATTATGCCCATGACTGTACACAAATAACTGAAATGTACTCATGTACTAGAAAAGTTGAGGAAAACGCACTAGAGGAGGGTGAGCTGTTGTTTATTGATGGGTCATCAACTATCGATCAGAGGGATGGTGTGAGGAGAACTGGGGCTGCAGTGGTAAAAATGATGGAGGTACCGGTGTGTGTGGCAATGAAATGTGTACAATTACCACAGCATTACTCCGCTCAAGCAGCTGAACTGGTCGCACTGATCTTGGCGTTGAAGGAAAGCTTTGACAAACGGGTGACCATATATTCCGACAGCGCATATGTTACATCCTCTGTCCACTCAGGGCTGTCGAAATGGAGAAGAAGAGGGTTTAGGAGAGCTGATGGCACTCCAGCGCAACATGCCCTCTTACTGGCTGCACTAATTGAAGTAATTAATGACCCCCAAGAATTAGCTTTAGTGAAATGCACCGCACACACCAATGGTGAAGACCACGTCTCGAAGGGAAACGCAGCAGCGGACGCACATGTGAAGTATGCTGCATACTTTGGTGAGATATGGAACCGCCCAGAGTCACAGAGAGGGAGAGGGAGGGGAATGGCTAAGGAGATGTTGATAAGAGAAGGGTACACCCATCTCCCAGCCACACAGATTATGGAGTTACAAGCGGCTGCACCAATGGCCGAAAAAGAAATATGGGTAAAAAGAGGGTGTACAATGTCACCAACCGACGCACTATGGCACCAGGGTGGCACTGGAAAGGTTGTAATGCCATTGGCACTTTTGAACACCGCCCTGAACCAACTACATCATCCAGCCCACACAGGCAAGGAAGTAATTGCAGCACGAATTAGGGAAGACTGGTTCTGCCCCGAGTTAAATTTGCATGTGTCAAATTTTATCAGTAATTGTCTCACATGTCAACAGTTTACGGCCGGCCACACTCTAAAGGTGATAAGAGGTATTATACCCCGGCCAGAGGGACCTTTCCGGCATCTCCATATTGACTATGTTGATATGATCAATATATGTCAAGGAAATAGGTATATGATTGTAGTAGTATGCCCCTTTTCTAGGTGGATTGAGGCAGGGCCCTGTTCACACCCAGATGCATTTAGAGCAGCCAAATTCCTAGTGAGGGAGGTCTTCCCCAGGTGGGGAGTGTGCGAGGTGTTAAGGTCAGACAATGGCCCACATTTCGCAAACGAGATGTTTCAGCACATTACATCACTGCTGAACATTAAACATAAATTTGCATGCGCATACCACCCACAGGCCAACGGTATATGTGAACGCCTGAATGGACTATTAAAAGAGGCAATTGCAAAGATACAGCAAACAACAAAGAGGAGTTGGTTATATTGTCTTCCATTAGCCTTATTTGAGCTAAGGAATAGGCCAGGGTCCGACCACCACCTCACTCCCCATGAGGTGGTTACCGGACGTCAAATGCGCCTTCCCCTAACGCCAACGTCAAGAGCATTTACCGACCACAAAAGTACTGCAAGTGTTCTGGGTGATGAAATGTACCAATATGTGTCTTCTTTGATTACTAGTGTAGTGTTTGTGTCTCAACAGCTCGAGCGCACACGGGGCGGGTCTAATAGAAGCCAACAAGAAGACGCGGATAAAGACATGGAAAAGGAAGGACTGTGTAAAATTGCTAAAGGTGACCACATACTACTTCGCAACTTCAATAGGAAATGGAATAGCCCACGCTTTACTGGTCCCCATCTGGTAGAGGAGGTATCAACAAGAGCAGTAAAGCTACAGGACAAGCGTGCCTGGAACCACCTACACGACATAAAGATCTACAGACAACAGACCCGCCCCAGCGCCACCGACAGGTCCATTGAGAGACAGCAACAACATCGACAACGGAAGAAGAAAGTTCTACCACAGCCAGCGGCCCAAGTGTTCCCATACCTTGTCACTCCCCAGACTCCCCAGAGACAATAACTGAAAAAGGAAGGGGTGATCCCCATACAGCCCACCCCATGATCACACGCTCAAAGAGTAAAAGCCACGCCCACCAGTTGAACCTAAAAACCCCCTGCCCACCATCCACTGACCCCTGTCCCCATTACAGTAGTAACTGAACTGAAGGACATTGTCTTGCACAAATACACATGTAAACACGTGAATGCTCTCTTTTCTTTTCTCTCGCACATGCAGGAACCGCGTATTATTGTACTGCTAAGAAAGTAGAGAACTAACAAATTCACTGCCCAGGAGTAGATGGTACCCTCAGACGATAATTACCCAGAAGAATTGTCACACCAATTTGTATATGAAATAAAAAAGGCCAACGTACCTGAAAAGGAAAAGGGTACGTGTCTACTACACAGCGTTCCTTTTGGCCATAGAATATTCGATGCCTCACCTCCACCCATACTTACCTGCCCTAAGAGATAGATCGCTTAGAGTAGCGTGGGAACAGCTCTTCGCCTGGGCACTGAATGACTATTTGATAGGGAGAGCTTAAAAAACAACCACTAACATTTAATAACCAGCATATTGAGAATTTTCAGGCGGGCAACTTTAACGTCGCAAGAATACGCTGCCGGACTGCAGCAAGGTAAGAGCAAAATGCCGGTGAAATTAGCATATATAATAAAAGTGATAGGGATTTTGGTAATCACCGGGTTCGTAGCTGCCTCTGTATGGCAGTACAGCTGTGCTATAAATATTATTGCTGTACCCAAACCTAACACACCCCCATCCCCAGCTGCAACAGGTGTTACGTCAGGTGATATTAGTAAAATTGCACACAAGCAAAATAGAGTTCAACGCAGCACATACTCAGATAATAAAGGTATTGACAATTATATACAAGATTCAGCACACGTCTCAAACAACATATGGTATCAACACATGACCCGCATTGGTAAGCAGACAACAGAAGACAGCTGCTACGTTTGCTCATTAATACCATACGCCATGAGTGCTTCTCGAACATTTGTTGCCACAGAAATAGACGAAAAAACAGCAAGATGCATAATATACTTGGCACTGTTCCAAAAGAAGGGAAGATTTCAAGGGACAGTGGTGCATATGACGTGGAAAACACGAGACTCATACCCATACGAAAACAACTTCCTCAAGACTTATTTGAGTTACCACAAGAGCAGTTTACATGCTGAAGCATTCAGATACATAACAAGTGGTCCTGCAAAAGGCGAAACAAAGAAAGTAACACTGCAGTATTTATCATGTGATTGGTACACCACTGAAGTTCCTGGTAAACTAGGATGCTGGGATAGGCCACTGGTGACGATAACGGGGAAAGTGTACTTGGACAACAAATGGGAAATATGAGTGGTTGGCAGCAACATGGTAACAAAAGAAACTATTTCAACTATCGATGCACACAACCACAGATGTTGGACGACTTGGATCAAATACGTGCCTATGCTCACATGGATAGAAACGGATGAAGACCCGATAACAATACTGCCGCTGACTGCGCCTAAAGTATGCTACCAACATAAAGGAGAAGTGGACGTAGGATACAACACCAACTGTGGAAGTGTGATGGAGTTACCTGAGGGGGGAGCAGGAACAGCAGTGATAATGGACCATTACTGGGCCTGTGGAGAAAAGGCATATCACACACTACCCCCTCTGTGGAATGGTGTATGCACGATGGTGCACGTCAATGTACCATCACTAGTGGTACCCCAGAAGCATGGGAATGTGGCGAACTTTCCTAAGATGGATGAAGGGGACAAGAGAAATAAGAGATCTGCACCACCTCAAGAGGAGCCAGGGAACAGGACCAGCTGCAATGATACTGTCCTAAATAGACGGAAAAGACAAGGAGAACCTCTGACAGGAAATTACCTATGGAGAAGGTCAGAAACAGCACTCACTTCAATCCCGCCAGAACACAGACTATTCAGCAGAGCAGCAATGTTCTTCTCCTCAATAATCCATCCGGGACTACAGGCTTACGCAAACGCAAAATGGCTCCAGATAACTAGATGGGAACTTATGATGACCATCAATTCTACAGTAAACGGATTCAACGCGATAAAAGAGGAGCTGCGAGCAATAAGGATGGTAGCACTGCAGAACAGATATGTATTGGACCTCCTCACTGCCATGGAAGGAGGAGTTTGCGCAAAGATAGGACAATCATGCTGCACATTCATTCCTGCCAACGATGCTGACAACGGTACACTAACAGAAGCAGTTTCACAATTGGCCCAGTTGCACTCCAAAATGGTGGATGAAAGTAAAGGTGTGAAAAAGGATGAGAGCTGGTTTTCGCTATTATGGTCATGGATGCCATCTTGGCTGTCAGATGGACTGAAAATTATAGTTGGTTGTATTATTTTGGCTGGAGCTACACTGATCATAATAAGATTTTGGAAAGCCCGGAAGGCACGCACCACTGACGAGTTGCTTGAAATGGTCGGTATGCACCCACTGATGCCAGCAGATGACGGCCAACACACAGGCATAATAATACAAGAGAGAGAGAAATTGCGCAACCAGATCATCACCAACCACTTGGACCCACCATCGGTGAAGGTCGAGAACCCAAGAAATCCCAGGAGTTACATAGGGAAATGGGTATACTGCACTCCTGGAGGAACCTGTGAATATATGTATTGGTCATTTGAAGATCATGTTAACCATTATGGACATTTAGGAGGAATAACTAAAAAATGGAGAGTAAGAGGAGATAACGAAAAGGATATGTTTGTGGTCGACAAGTCGACCAGAGGGGGGACTGAAGTGGGAAAATGGAAAAACAGGCTCCCATCTTTCCCCTCTCGCGCCTGGCCTAAAGGTTCACGGCCCAAGCACCCGCCACGAGAAGAGTTTGCCCATCTACCAGACGACCAGATACCCTGGTACAGGAACATAAGGATGTGTCCATCTGCCTGCCCAGCAGCCCGCCCTGCCCATGCCGATGCCTGCGGCATGGATCAACTAGACTAAAACTATACGTCGTTAGAGATGCCATGACGACCTAGCCAACGGATAGCACACCTGTGCCAACATACACACTGGACACTCCCGCACCAATCTACACGAAGAATATACTCAGTGCTATGACGTAGGCGACAGACATACTCACGGACGTGCATCTTTATTATTTTTCACTTAGGCTCTCAAAATGCAGAAACGCAAGACGCACCATGAACTCATCTAAAGAGCTTGCTTACGCTTCTTCTAAACCTAGGTGCCATAATGAGAATTATAACGAAGACACGATACTGGTCATAAGACAATATGAGACTATAACCTAAAGCGCCTGTGCACCAAACAGTTCCACCTATACACCAGGCCTAAGTAGGCCGCAAGCAAGAGCTCCCGTGGACGTTAACAGAGCAAGAGTCAGGTTGCTGATCCTGCAGGATGAGCCTGGCGAAAGCAGACAGCCAAGGTCGTAATGTTGCAAACCCACATTCCAAAAGCAGACCATCAAGGGCACGATGTTGCAACCTCGCACGCCGTGCACCAACATCAAAGTCGCACCTGCAATTAAACCAGGCGCACAGTGGAAAAACAATATTAATTGTGCAGAATTCTGCCTCAAACATGGTCGCACCTCACGTGACCAAGCCGAACCTGACGAGATGCCAAGCCCAGGAGGAAAGAGGCGTCTGGATCCCTCGTTACAAGACACAGGCAGATACACTTGAAAGGATCAATGGACATCTGCAACAGTGGGAGTAGTCTGCCGTCCAGCTCATGAATAAGTCTTCACATTGTCTGCATTCACCCATAGTGAAACATTGTTGCACATTGCAGGTACACCGAGAGCTGGGAACAGCGATGGTCCCAGGCTGGGAAGCTCATGGGCGCACCAATCAGAACATGGGGTTCTTATCACTGACGCCATTAACATCAACCAATCATTAGGAGTCTTCATGTAACAATTCTCATGTATCTAATTGTAGGGACAACCCAGATATATCACCTGACTAACCCTCGTCCACTCATATTATTCTCTATACGTATGCTATACTAACCCTACCACTCGAGCAACCAATTAAGAGTGGCGATAGGTTTTTTGTTAACTTTCTAAAGTGACGCAAGTAGCGCGTCATACTACAGTAAAAAGGGCCTGCGAGCCCCACGATTGTGTGTGTGTCAGGTCAGACGCGTATGATCCTTGACCCATCCCTGCCGTTTGTGTTTAATAAACAGCAGAGTCACCTTGCTTCTTGTGTGTGTCTCATACTCTATCTCTTTTGGGATATACGGGAGGAGTTGGGGCCTCCCTGCCCGGAGGTCTGCGGACGGCCCGGCCGACCCCGGCAGAATTTCCCCCCGACAACTGTAACATAACATAACATTGCTCCCTGTTTACAGCCACACAAGCAATATGGAGTTAGTGAAGAAACTTGACCATCTGCACAGATTCGGCTCCAAACCCATATGTGTCTGATGGCCTGAGCAGGCCATTTCAGCTTAAGTGATCAAATCCAGTGAGATTGCCCCCAGACGTCATTGTACATTCAACAGCAGTCTAATATTAGCAATGCGTGCTCTCCATCTAATGAGTCCCACTTGGCTGATCAACTTTGGCATTAGCGCTTGTTGATGATGGATATTCACTTTTGCATATATTTTTGCATCCATTTATCAATTGGGCAATAACTGGAGCAATCAGGGATTTAGATAACATTTTAAAGAAGTATTCTTTGACACTTTTTCTTTTGCAGTTTCAAATGACTTATTGAGAATAAAATTAATTCCAATTGCCAATCAGATTATTTCTAAATGAGTAAAAATATAGTTTGGCTCGAAAACACATTTCTTTTTTTAATTCATACTTCTTTGCAACTAGCAATTCATTCAAAATTAAAAGATGCATTTGGACCTTAGTTCCTCTTCAGGTCAGGCAGTACAAACATTACAGCTCCTTCCTGTGAGTTATGGTAAACTGAGCAACCATAACTTGCGTCACCACAATGCACTGCTAAGACTAACACCCTGGACATCAAAGATGACATCACAAATGTCATTGATGACATCACTGATAACACATATCTGCGCAACTTCTTTTTGTTCATTGTCATATGTTGGCTAGTTGTTTTTATTCACTGACAGTAAGAATTTGAAAAATTGAAAAGGTGCTATATATGTAGACATTAACTTTCTCATATGTTGTTAAAGTACTTTCCATACAGTTTGATTTCAGCTCATGGTGCACACAGATGGGGCAATAGTAGGCCTCAAACACATCATTCATTTTTATACAAGAAGATTAAATGTAATGCTATTGAAATATTCTAGTGATGTATTTTCTTCCTTACTTTAGTTTCCCTGTATGTGCCTCTCATTTGTTTGCATTGTGATTCTTCATATGTATTTTTTGTACTAACATAAGTGTGTAGTAAGTCTTGAATTGTTAGTTATTTATGGCATGTATAACATTTATCAAAACTCTGATGAGGTAGCAGTCATTAATTTACCATCCCAAATTACCTGATTAAAAATATTGTACTTCTACAGTGCATGCTGCTGCCATTGCTCATGTGTATATATGAATAGTCTACTGTATCATCAACAGCACTTCAATATAATGTTTTATTTAGGTGATTACATTATTTTATACATTAGTTAGCACATGAGAGGTCTCCCGATCACCCTTAATATGTTACTACAAACATTGTAAACACAACCCCTTGTAGGAACTTTTCATAAGAATGAATTTCGTATGTGATGTTACTAGTGATGTCATTAATGACATTTGTGGTGCAATCTTTGATGTGCTGGGTGTAGGTTTTAGCAGTGCATGGTGGTGGCACTAGTTATGGTTGCTACAGAGAGAGACCAGAACGTTACAACTGGAAAATATCCTCTGGAAGAAAAACTAAGTGAATTTAAACAGGCAAAACATTATGAAACTGCTACATTGTGTTCCATCTTTGAGGACTATATCAAGCGACGATATTGATATTATTGAATACATGACAGAATCCTGTTCACACTGGATAATCTTACAAGTATCTTCACAAAATCATTGAAAGTATCTTACTCAATGCAAGCAATGCTTTGCTCTCATTTGGATAAGAGTTAACCAACAATCAGCCAGGTGCAAATTTACATGAGGACATGGAACAGCACTCAAAACCGACCAAAATCAATTAATTGACCTTGAATGAACAAAAGAGAGAAAAGTAATATATGAACGGCTAAAGGCCAAAAGAGAGGTCAATAACCACCAAGATTCAATCAACAAACGAGGAAACGAGAGGACGTCAATCAATATTAGCAACAACAAAAAAAAATCTAAGTCCCAGGAAGAAGGTCCCTTAATTTCATGGAACACAAGCGGTTTCATGTACCTGTTCAAGGAGGGGAATTGATTAAGGATGCACATACCATTGTTTGTCTGCGGGAAACATGGTTGTGTAAAATACCGGTGAACAATGGATATTCAATGGTATTGAATGCGGTGGGGTAAAATCAGTTAGGTCGGTCATTTTTAGGGCTAATAACCATGGTAAAACATGGCTTAATCTAATAATAGTAAGAACAACTAATCCAAACCTATCTGTTCAAGGTACAATTCTACGGAATGCCATGTGGGACAAAAACTGTGCACAGTATTTGATGATAATCAATATCTACTGGAATCCGGTAATGATTTTCTCTGGAAACTTGATCTCATCAGTAGTGAGTTTGATTGATGAGTGAGTAATCAATAAAAAAATCCCCACATCATATTCTTCAGAGACTTAAATATAACATGCCTCGATATGGAAAGTAACATAATGGAATTAATGGAGAAGCAGACAAATGCAATAGATCAGCACGGCAAGCAATGGACACATGAGATGACAATAAGAAATTGTGTAATGTTAAATGGCCAGACTAGTGGAGACATCCCGGGAAGACCAACATGGCACAGAAATGGATGTTTCAAAATTTTAGATTACATTTGGATAGCAAGATAATTTTTACACAACATAACAATGCTAAAAGTCATTAGCATGGAAAACAGCGACCATGATGCCCTAAATATGACATGGATAATGGTTTCGGAAAAAAATTGGGAAGACTCACCTCTGTGCTTGAAGCATAAATCAAGAAAAAAAAGACTTATGAATTAACCAGAGTGCTATCTCCAAATTAACAATGAAATTTGATGAACGGATCAAACAAGGTGCTACAATCCCAAACTATCTACCACTTTTAGCAGAATATATATCAACTAAGTCTGGCTTTAAACTGGATCACCTTTCAACAAAGTATCCATATAGCCAGAAGGTAGTGGAGGAAAGACAAACAATGAGGAAGGATACTAGGCAATTAAAAACCTGCACTAAATTGAAGTGGCAACAGGAAAAAAAGAAACGAAAACAAAGCTATCAGAATTGGCTAATTTCTTTCAAGTTGCTTCGAGTGCAGGAACAAGCTGAAAAAATGCTGAAATCCATTTATGCTCACTATTCAGGAAACACAGATGATAATAAATGAAGGGTCGCTGACACAGAAAGCCATTCTGAGCAATATTGTGAATGCAGATGGATGGGTGAAACATTATGCCAATGTCTTTTCCAAACCTATCTCAATCCAAGACAACACGTGGGAAGACAATGACATTCCTTGGAGTCTAAAGATCAAAAGTGTTGAAATTAAAACTTCCATAGTAAAACTAAAGAATTCAGGTTCATCAGGCCCTGATGGCATGATCAACATCATGTTAAAGCGTAATAAAGAACAATGGGCAGTGTTCATTGGGGTTCTACTCCATCATAGAGGAAAAGCCGAGAAAATCCCAGTCTCATGGAAATAGGTGGTAGTTGTTCTGATCTTTAAAAGATGTGATACAGCTGACCCGAACAACTACCGCCTGATTGCCCTTTTTGATGTTATTGGAAAGTTATTCGACTCATTCCTACAGATGAAACTGTCCAGATTGGCCAAAGAGGCAGGGAAAATAGACGTAAGACAAACCGACTTCACCAAAGGGGCGGGAACGGAACGAAATCTCCTACTGCTGGATTTGCTGAAGCTTGAAGCATTAACATGGAAAAATAATTATTGGCATTTATTGACTTATGTTAGGCATTTGATAGCGTTATCCGTGCCATTATGTGGAATAAATTGAAAAAGTGGAACTGCACCTCAGATCTGTTCCAAGCCATCATAGCACTACACTCTCGAACATCTATACATATCAGACTTAATGCAAATGGCGACCTCATTGATGAAATTAACGCTGAATAAAGGAGTCAAGCAGGGCTGTCCTCTAGCCCCCTTAATTTTAAAACTTTTCTTAGCGGACCTTCCAGATGCGCTAATTAACAACAACACCTTCCCACCAAGAATAAATGGACACCAGTTAGCATGGGTCATATATGCTGATGACTTGGTGCTCCTTAACACCACACCAATTGGACTTCAGAGGCAGATTCGCCACCTAGAAAATTACTGAGGTGAAAAGGAGCTTCAAATGAACGTAAAAAAATCCAATATTATGTCATTTGTCTCAAATCTAAGTAAAAGAGGTAAACATTTTAGATCGAATGTAGGAGGTAAACAACTTGAATGCACTGATTAAATCTGCTATCTGGCCATCCTTTTCAACAAATCAGTGAAAGAGTGGCTTTGGATGCAAGATTTAAAAGAGCGAAAAGGCTAGCCTTGCAAGGGCTGGTATTAAACACAAAATACGGGAAATTCAGACTCAGAGCAGTGATCATGTTCTATACGCATAAGGTCAGAGCGACTATAACATTTGAGAGCGAATCGGGCCTAAACATAAGCTGGGCACTATGGAATGTGTTAGAAGGTTACTTCTGGAGAAAGGTCCTGCGTTTGCCAAGATACGTCCCTATTGTAGCAATTCACTGTGAATTGGGACTGCAGTCACTGCAAGCAACATTGCTATGGAAAACATTGGCATTGATGAGGAAAGCAATAATGATAACATCTGCCAAACCATATGACATACTAAGTTTACCGACACCTGAACTATAAACTGGCCTATTGAATAAATGGCAGACGCAATGTCGGGAACACTTGGATCACTTCGACATCTCACTTGATACACTCAGAAATAATCCATGTGCAGTGAAGAGACAGCTGAGCTACCGTGACTGGATTGAAACCACCTGTGAAATATCTAAATTCAAGTCATTGCTAGATTTAAGTTGTGAAGCTCGAGTGATCAACAAGGTCCAAAAGTATTTGGAGATATTTCCCAGCCGATATCATCACGATCAGTTTTTATGCCTACGATTGTATTTATATCCTACCAAAGAAATTGTGTACATGAGACATCAAGAGGAAATCTTGGACAATCAGTGGCACTTCTGTAAAAATGAGGTAGAATCAATAAAACATCTAGTAATATCGTGGATGGCACTAAATACCCAACAGAGCCTCTTCCTGCAAAAATTTGCAACAAAGAATTTGGACTTGGATGAATGGTGGCATTTATATGTGCACAAGCACAACAATAAACTTCCTGGACAAAATTTTGAGTAACCATCAAAGAGCGAGCCCGTTTACATAACCATTAACTCAGTGAGAGAAGTGATGATGAGAACCATCTTAAATGGCAAAAGGGGCAGCCTTCATGGAAGTATAGTGATAAGAAACACTGTAACAAAGTTTTAAGCAAAACAATCTTTTCCTTTTTTTGAACAGGCTGACTCCTTGGCTCTTTAGGTAATTTTTACTAATTTTGGAAGATGAGAATGGAAGAAAATAAAAATAAAATAAAAAAGTTTGTAATAAACTGAATTTACAATAAAAAAAATTCACATTTGTATACTACAGAAAAATGGTAAAGAACAGAATCAATTTTCTGTCCCAAATACTTTTCTCTAGCATACAACAAGGGCCATAATCTATGGACCTTTATAACTATCCACGGTATCCACAGTCCCCTTTCCGGGCCATGCATCATTAAATGACCTGGATGGCACGTGCACACCATTTCACAGGATAGCCCTTTTTAATTTTATATTTGTAACACTCCATCATTGCCTACTTTCGAACAGTCACACATCCAACCACCAATCAATTCCAAAAAACTATGTATATAACCATATCAACATATTAAACTTCTACACACCAACTGCCACTTAACAAATGCATGAATGCATTGTGCAGTGAGAGAGGTACACAAATAGAAGGGGCAGTACGGATGGGCAAGTGCTCATGGGAGTCCAGGAGGGAAGTGCCAAAGGATGCCGAGGTGGGAGGCTCTGGCTAACTGCTGCGGAAGAGGAGTCCCGAGGGTTGGATGCATCTTATCTGTAATGTCCCTTTAACAAACTTTTTTCTATCAATTTAATAGATTTTTATAAGTGAAAATGTTTCATGATGTTACATCACTGTTTAGAAGTTATTAATTCCTCTTTTAATCAATATGAAAGAACTATAAACCTCCTTTAACAAACATTTTTTGCAACTCATACTTATGTCAATCTCATTGAATTGCCTACAACATGAGGCTCAACCACGACCCCAGATCCACCAAACCACACCTATTATTCACTGCACCTAACCTGCACCCTAGCTCAGTGTCCACTACACCTTAATAATGTTACTAATGGTCAGTGATCATGTCTTGCAGCCATGGCCAGTCTCCAAATCCATGGTAAATGGCCTTTTGCCATGCTGCATTTCCTAATAGGCAAATCAGAGTACACATTTGTGTTTGTCGAGGGCCAGGCCCACTACCCATACAAGACAGATTTTCAAAACCTTCCTTAGGTCCTTGCTGATACTCATCACACAAGTTTGTTTTAATGACTGGCTCATTTCTGGGGGTTTTCAGTTACAAAATGGGAGTAGGTTAGCACACTTCATTTCTCGCACTCCATACCATAACAATTCAAATTCATGGAATCCAAGATTTCAAGCCAATCCAAGAGTCCCCGTCAAATCAAAGGGAGTGGGGGAGTTTAAACTAAATTTCAATTATTTATTCTTTAGTGTTGGCTTTGAAAAGAACCTTAGGTTTTTCTGGGATTTTTTGGGGTTTGTTAACACCTTTTTTTCCTTTTCTTGCTTTTATGTATTGTACTATTGTACACTCTACATCTTCCCTTCCAATTCCCTGACAGGAACTGTGTCAATGCATTCCTTGCATTGTAAATATAAATTGCATTTCTGACATCTGTGAAATGAACTCCACCTTCACGAAAAATATTCACACCATCAGACCTTATATTGTAATTCTCAAAAAATGACATTCCTGCAGCATATGAAAAAGCAGATACAGCTTTATTGACAAGCTGCCATGATTCTTCCATTTGTACACTGAAAAAACGTACACAACTCTATATTTACCTCTGATTTATTTGAGAAAAAATTATCTTCCATTAGAGTTTTTAAATAATCCTTCAGGGCAAACTGCAAATACATTGCAGTCACATACCCTAAACGGTTCTATCCACAAAGCACAACTATAATGTTTGAACATTTAAAGTGTTCCATACTCTGACAGAATGACAGCAAGCTTGCCCAGTTCAACCCACAAACTGCATGCCACAAAACCTCAACTTCTTGCAATCCAATACTTTCACAGATGCCATGATTTTCAGCATACACCTTCAAAGACTGGATCAAAGAATATCCCAAAATCCTTACACTCTGCCTTATCAAAGACAAAGCCATAGCTATCCTCTGTGCTCTCACCCAACATAACCCCTGCCACCCTCTCTTCCTGAATAACACACCCAGGAAACCTGATTGCATGATTGGCTGATCCCCAGGTTACCGCGGACATCCACGACTGTCCGTGGTCTCTGCAGTCCCCTTTCCATGCAATGCATCCTCAAAAGACCCGGATGTGGCACGTGCCATTCGCAGACTACCTCAGTGTCTAAGGACAAAATGTCCAATTGAAGGGGGGTTGGAGGTTTACACTCAATTAGCACACATCAGCCCTTTTATCCTTTTTTACTTTTATGCGTGTAACACTCCCTCATTGCCTGCTTTCTAACAAACACACATCCATCCACCAATCACATCCAAACATTCTACATGTAACCCTGTCATCTCAGTTCAACACTTCAGATGTACACTTGATCTCTGAGAGTACTTATCTCCTGTTAATCACAGCCACTGGCATCAAAAACTACTGTTAAACTCTCCAAAATTTCTATTTGCAGATTCAACATTTGCATCTAACAAGACAAAGTACAGCTATGCTTATATTTTTAAAGTATTTTCTTGAACTTTTTTACAAATATATATATATATATATATATATATATATATATATATATATATATATATATATATATATATATATATACACATGCACACAGGGTTCCTGCTGCTTACCCTGAAATAAGATTCTCCATAAGCATATTCTGTTTTATAACCACTCTTGCAATTGCTATTCATTGCAGCATTTAACACCTGCTCACATTAAGTAGCAAATCCTTACAATGCTCTGCATTTAGAAATATTTCTTTTTCGGATCACTTTCATGAAATTTAAAAAATATATATGTATTTTTATAGCAGCACTGTGTGTAACTTTTTTCAAAATAAAAAAGCAGGATAGTTAGAATACACCAACAGGTATATACATACTTAACAAATACCCTTCCTTGCAATACACTTGAAACACACCATCACAATTCTTATTACTACAAAACTTCTTCCAAAGTGTAATGTAGATACAATACCACAAGAGGTATCTAACTACTTTAAACATTCCCTTAACAACAACACACTTCAAACAAACATAATATCCCAGTTACACTGACATCACGTCGCCCCCTGATTGGCCTGGAGGCCTGTCCAGAGAGCAAATATGGTAGTGGGTCCACGGACCGAAACCAGATATCACAATTCTTTTACCTACTTTTTGGTCATTTAAAAAAAAAAAAAAAAACTACTAGACGGATTTACAACAAAGCACACTTTTGGAACCAAGCTGTTGCTCCTGCCACAAATTTGGTGAAAATCTGTCCAGCGGTATGGGCTGTATTACGTCTAGGACCAAAAGCGCACATTTTGGGACCGTGCCTATTACTTCGCCCCCCCTGGACAAAACCTCCCGTAATCCACAGAATCAATCCTCGGGGGCCATATACTTATTTTGCAAAGTTTGGTGAGGATTTGTCCAGTGGGGAGGCAAACTTAAAGGCCGCCCAAAAAGTGCTCTTCTTATGGGCTCAGCAACTTAGCCATAACTACACAGCTGTTCAATTATGCCATGCATTAGTCACTTTGTAATACTAAGCACCAGACACTTTACATCTTTCTTGAATGTTTGCAACAGCCAGATCCGAGACAAATCTTTTAGACTGTGCGGCACAACATTTGTTAATGTCACTAATAGTCTACTTTTGATGGCTCAACAACTGATTTGTTATTCGTTGCACCAGTATCCATACCTAGATCAATATATAGATGTGCAGCTGTTGTGTTGTAAAGACACACACATTTCTATAGGCATTACTGTGGTAGATATTGTCTTATTCGATGGAGCACTCCATTAAAGCAGAGTAGATGCTATTGTCAAAATTCAATTGTAGTGCACAATGGTATACATTGCCGATTGAGGAGTCATATTTTCTTTAAAACGTGGCAAACTTTACCATACAAAGGTTTACAGTGTATGGGCTAAACATTGAAAGCCGAAATTGTAACAAATAGCTAGTCTTATGATATAATGGCATTTTCCTTGTTTTTTGAATAACCAAAGGCAAAAAGGCTGGTAACTTTGTGTAATATGTAAACTCTTTCTCACTTTCTGTTACAGCACTAATCTATATGTATGTTATCCACATGTGGGTGGACATTGTGATCAAGCCACAAGAGTGGGGTGAAATGCGTCAACTGCCATCATCTGCTGGCACACACAAAATGGGATGACACATTTTTAAACAAATTTGTGTTTTTTTTAAATAAAAGTTTAAGATATTTTGTTAAACTTTTTCTGGATATTGGCTCTCTATCACTGGATCCGTTACGGGAGTGCTGCTCAACAAACAGTGGTTTTGCACTGAATATATATATATATATATATATATATATATATATATATATATATATATATATACATATATATATATATATATATATATATATATATTTCAGTGAAAAAAACTTTGTTAGAGGGGAGTTATGGTTCCAAGAAAAACCGAAAAACCCCTAAAATTCGCCAGTATGGTAAGCTAAGAAACCATACCTTACGCCACCACCGTACACTGCTAAGACTAACACCCAGGACATCAAAGATGACATCACAAATCGAATTGATGGCATCACTGATGACATCACATGTGCATTTACTTTTCATGAAAAGTCTGTACAAGGGATACTTATAGTAATGTCGATAATAAAAAGTGTGAAGGATTATTGGAATAAATATCATGAGATACGTAGAGCATTAAGTAATGCATTGATACGAATACCATTCTATTAACAGGTTCTTTCCAGTATACACTGTATAAAAACACTGAGCATATTCACAAAGCAGCACATAAATACATTACATTCACTAATAAATAAGAGGTGGAAACTGTATATGTAACACACCACCGTCAAATTACATAACATATGCAACATAATGCAATATACCAAAACAAAACAATAATGCCCGCAACAGAATTACCTCACACAAACTGCACAGCAAAAATCAGCAGCACACCTACGCAGCAGTAACAGCAAAACTTAGCAAGAAACTAGTGAGCACACTACATTTATTTTATACATTTATAAACTTTCTGTATTAGGTACAGTAAAAATATTACATATATTTCTTTTTACACAGAAATGTCTACTACTTTGGAAAGGCTGGAAGAAAATTTTCCTTGTGATGAAATGAGTGAAAACAGTGATACTAATGTTATACACTACACTGCAGTGAATGGATCAAAAAATTGATCTATTAAAGGAATAGTGCGCTGCTCAGAAATATGATTGTCCCGAGGGTTCGGGCATGTGTTTCTAAGCATACGTTCATCGATCTTTCAAATATTTCCTATGCACCTTACCGTAGATTTCCTCTTTTTTACACATGAGAAATCAAGCAGCAGGGCGCAACCATGTGATAATCTTATCCGTTGCCGCATCGCCCAAGGTGGATTGCCCTGGGGGCACTAATTCATATGCCCCGCCCCTGAGGGTGACATCACTAAACCTAGTGATATTCTCCACCTATCTCCAGGACGTTACTGGGCAGCACAGCCAAACGCGCCCAGTCATCACCTACGTGATAACGTTAGTTGACACAGAACACGGAATATCAACACACATCTCACAACACAGCGCATCCCAATTTTGAATATAAAACTATACTTTTAAAGGAAATAGCAAAACTGTACAATTTGCAAAGTACTTTTAATTCACAATAAACGCTCCGAGAACATCCGGCGATTGCCATATTCAAGCAAATGGGTAATTGTTTTTCCTCCATCCTCAAATGTTTATTGTGAGTCTCGCGGTGTTCCTTTTGGGTATAAGAAGCGCATTGGACACACTGTGAATCGCAAGGCTTTGGCATCAGCTTGGCGCTAGTCCACCGTAAACGATGTCAGGTTGCTCGTTATCGCTGGTACCGTGTAAGGGCATATCGGCCTGTGGCGATCCTCCCAAAAAAGGATCATTGTGATCCACCCATTCACGTGTATCTGCAGCTGCCGGTTAAAAAACCTGTCAGTTGGTATCTGGAATCGATGACAACTGCAGAAAGGCAGGATGTAGCCATTTAAAAAAGATAACAGAAATGTGTCTCAGTAGCCGATCTTTATTACAGTTTATCATTTTAACCATTAATTTGGCCCTGTGTTAAAACTATTGATGAACACGGATGTGAAACAATGGGAACACAGAAAAAACAACCTGGTAAGTAGTCTTCAATTTGCTGCAGAGGTTAGTGCTATGCAGTATGTTCAGCTCGAAATGGGATGCGGACGCTGACGCTACAATCAGGGAGCAAGCTAAGAGCAAGAAGAACATAGACAGAATTTTAATTAAATATTAGCGTTGAATTACGCATTTGTGGAACCTGGGAAAACCCACTAGTGGACTACACGCATCTCGATGCTAGACTGCCCATGTGCCCAGGACAAATCCAAGTACACATACAGGTTGTAATTGCGTGTCGTTGCAATATGCCACAAACAACAACCAAGTACAATGTAAGCCAGCAACAATGGTCAGCAAATGATAAGTTGACTCATTGGTCTATAAAATCGTCGAAAGTAAAACTTACATAATATTCGCCATTTCCATTCTCTCTGCGTAACGCAGACACTCCATTCAGGTCAACGAATTTTCATAAAATCAAATTACATGTTCCTTTGTCCAGTTTTGGAATGGTGAACCTCATCATATTTGACAGTGCTACATCCCTCCCTTCATGCATTCCTTTCGAAATCCTCCCTTTGTTTCAAGGTCGAAAAACAATTGAAGCTCATACTGTGTACAATGCGTGGGTTTGCTCAGCTCGGAAGCAAAAATTCAAAGGCGCTGACCTTCACTAAGAATGGGAGCCAATAGCACTTCAAACCATAGTGGCATTAGAAATATTTTTGAAAAACATGATTTTTTTGCTACCATTCAGCAATGCGGGGGACATGTCTACGAATTTACTTTGTTCCTCTGGAGAACTTCGCACTCTCCCAGTGACTCCCACAGCCAGGCGACACCACCTGTAATCTCAGCCCATCTCCTCTTCACACGACAATTCACGTAAACATTTTTCAAAGGAGCAAGTCTCGAGCCCCGTAAAAATGTGCTCATATGAGAATGTCCGAGCAAAGCCTGCTGCAACCACTTCCGGCCAGACCGCGGTCCCCTGACCCCATAACCATAGTTATATATTAGAGGCCTATAATTTGCACTCGTGTCTTTGTACTATCCCACTTTCGGTCACTGCTGAGGTGAACGGTGTGGGGGTCTTGCCACCTTACAAATACAGACACATAGTAAATACGTAATAGTAATGCTTTTACGTTATAATGCAAATGGTACCAAAACAACTGCAAGCTAACTGGATTCACACATGGTATACTATCACTTGGTAAGAAAACCTTCACAACAGTAGATATAATCTACCACCCAAGAGCCACAACCAATGCAGGTCAGTACACTGCATATATAAAAAGAAAAGTGTGGATGGGTCAAATGTAATGATACTGACATTACTGTAAAACAGAGAATGAGATGGTCTGCGCCCTACCTCAATAAGGCCCACCCTACATCTTCCTCTCTCTACCTACTGAGGACAAAAAACAAAACTATTGTCCCATATTGCCGTAGGTACTAAACCAGAAAAAATAACCTTGGCATTTGGAAGTATTTTTATTACTGCCTGAACCAAGTGTTCCAAATCTCCCAACAAAGTAGGGGTATTGACATAGCCCAAATGCAAAGCACCACAGTGCATAACAACTCCATGTGGACTGTTCACCTTGCCCATATCTCCACAAACATGTACACTTCCCTGCACATTGAAACCAGGTACAGTGCTCCACACCACCTCCACTCCTTTAACATCGAAATTGTTTGCCACATTCCTGCATTCAGCATACTGCTCCAAACCATGCACAAACATATCTCCAACCCCCAACACCCTGACTTTCTCCACCTCTGCCATCTTCACTACTAACATCCTTTTTCAACACAAACCACAACCTCAACATCTGATTGGATGATCGATACAGTCCCCTTTCCATGCTGGATTTGCTGAGAAACCCCGGATGTGGCACAACCTGCCCACGGACAGCTGCAGTCTCCACGGCGCACGTAACACTGGGGCAGCCCTTCTACCCTTTCCACTTCACTCTCTGCACCATTTCCTCATTGGCTACTGTTAAACAGCCACACAATCATCCACCAATCACATTCAAGAACTCTACATCTAACTCTATCATCACAGATCAGCACTTTAGATGTACTATTGATCACTCTCAGTACAAGTGCGCTGTGACTGCAAAGGATCTACATCAACAACTACTTGCAGATTCATGCACATCCACATGCATGAACACAGACTACAGGTATGAATATCTTCTACACAGTACATGTACAGCTCTTCTAGGAATACATATAAACAGAGTAACTGCCACTTACCTTGTATAAACTATAAAATGACCTTACTGTAATTTCTCCCATCTGCTATGATGAAGTGTCAATTGCAAATCTGTCCGCTCTCCAAATTTTTGTTTACACACACAGCTATCTAAAAAAATGTTATTTCTTATTAAAAGATGGAAGAAATAACAGTATAATTATGAAAAAGGTTGTCCAGTGTGTTATAAAAATACACACAGCCAGGGTGAGTGCATGCATCTTCATTCAAGCACACACACACAATATCATTAGAAATGCTCCCAGCTCAAACAACACCACTGCCTCTATATGAAATCCTTCTGCTTTATTTCCCACACCTTCACATATGCATACATTGCATGCTTTTCTGTACAATCCCTGCCATTTACCCCGTAAAAATAGCAAAACATGCAGTTGATTATTTCTTCTATCTCTTAACATCCAATAAAATAAGATTAAAAAAACAAGTGTGCTCTATAGGTTTACTATTATACTCATTTGTAAAACATATTCAACTAACAGATTCTAAATTAAATATACAGGATGAAAATAGGCAAAGGAAAGTGCATGTGCATAGAAAATGAAAATAAGAATACACTACTACTACAAAAATAAGAAGAAACAATGTCTACATTAACAACAGTCCTATAACCATACATATTAACTAACTTCTTTCTTTTACAATTGCAGTGAAGACCACTCTCCTGAAAAGCAGCAGCATCTGAAGTACGTAAAATAACGTAGAAGAAACCTACTCTGGCTGGCATTTACGCGTGCACGAAGACAGGGATACTGATAGTATCTTACACAGCTCCATTAGCCCGTCAGGACTCTGCCTAGGACTTGACCTCTATGCCATTATGCAGCTTCGCCTTGAAAAAGTTACGAAGCTTAAGAATTGAACTGTGCGATTCCTCCTTTATATCTGGCACCAGCCTCATCCAGAGCCTTTGAGAACATTCAACTGTACATGTGACAGCTGAAATATAATAATGATTTCCCAAAACGCCTTCAATTTTTGATAGGCCAGTTAATCTGCTGGGGCATGTTGCAGTAAGTAACTGGAGGTATGAGTGGAGGAAGAGGAGTTCACAGACCCAGCTTTCACTGAGTAGTTGCCCATTAAGACGGACTGTCGCAGAAGAGTTACAGAAGAAGTAGTCCATCAGAAGGGCTCTCTTCCACTGTTTGGAGGTGGGAGTATAAAATCAAGTCAGCGCGCGCATCACGCGCGTGCACCTCGGCAAGTACAGGAAAGTACCGCTTGGCCGCGATCTTCTGTTCCCAAGGATTGCATTCTTTTCAAGTTTGGACTAATACTGGACTTCATATCCCATAAGGTGCAAAGCAGTTAGCATTGTGAATATTGTTACATTATTGTTAAGCTCCTGTTAACATAAGTAACACCCTATATCCTTTACTTTAGGCTCTCTTCCACTGTTTGGAGGCGGGACTATAAAATCAAGTCAGCACACAAACCGCGCACGCGCGAGCACCTCGGCAAGTACCGGAAAGTACTGCTTGGCCGCTTTGCCACACTTGTCGTGGTTTGCGGTCCAAAGTTTTGCTCTCCGGTACTCGCGTCCTAGAACTGTAGTCTGCCCCTGTTTTAGCCATCTAGCCCATTGTATTTACAATGAAGAGAACTCTGCTGACTTTAAAAACTGGCATGCCTTCTGTGCCGGGAGTTATAAGTACCAATGGTGTTAACTCTGTGTCTACACTTTAACCATGTCCAGTCAAGAAACCTTGCTTGAGCTCCACTCCTCGCTCAGGTCTATCCAAATCAAAATCAATTCTGAAATTACAAAATGTTTTAAGTAGAGACATTCACCCATTTTGCAAGGACCAACATTCTGGTCTTACCTATGCAGATAAACAGGTTGAAACTCCGACGGGGTTCATGACCTCAGCATCAAAAACGGACTTGAACAGTGAACCGACAACTAGACCGCTACATGAATCAAACAAAAATTAGAATCCGGAAGCCACAAATAAACTGGGAAAATCAGGTAAAAAGAGGATGCTGTTGCCGACCCATCTGTTATGTTTGCGAAAGAAAATGTTTCTGTGTCCGATAGCATATTATTATGCAATGCATTAACAGGTCTAATAGGACTGCTAAGAGTTGTAAAACTTCTAACATAAATGTTGTTAATGATCGGGCTGTTATAGACATAGACATACATAATTCTGAGTTTTCGACGCAGACCTTACAAGAAAACCTATCAAAATCTCCTGAATTATTTAACCATGATAGCGATATAAATCTAAACTCAATCGAGAAACTTTCCTTCATTGCACCAACACCACACAAATCTACGGCATTTCAGCCAATAATAGATACAAATACCCTTGAAAATAACACAAGTGGTGTAACTGAAATAGCTTTAAAATCAATGAATGCTGCTATTCATTCGTTAGCCAGATTGTTTGAAACGCTGAATGCCAAATCTGAAAAACACTCGCAGCAGTTAGAACAAATGATATCATGGCAACATAAAATGAGCACAAATATCTATCCTAAGAGTGCATCCCTGATTCCTTCTATTACAAAATGTTCTGTGGGTTCGCAAACTGATGTATATTTACATGACAATTATGATCTCAACTTTCGTGATCACTCGATCCCTTTCATCTTGAATCCAATCATAGATCTTGTTTGCGATGGCACTAAAGAACTAAATCCCGGCAGTAAAAAAGATTCTGAGACAAAATTAAATTATGCTCTTTTTGGAGGCAATAGTACAAATGCATCTGAACTGCCTTCTAGGAAAGTACTGAAAAAAGCTGATGCAGTAAAAAAATCTAAAAATCAAACAAAAGTCAAAGTAACAGCCTCATCATAAACCAATTGTTAAAAATCTAACTCATCCTCGGATAGCAGCGGTCGCAGTGTCAAAAGCAATAGCTAGAAAATGTACACTGCAATCCCAAAGTAGAAAAAATCAGACCGCTGTTAATAAGACCATTCAAAATTAATCATATGGTCCCTTAAATGATCTGGTTGAGGCTGCCACAAACAACATGACTACTCAGACTGTAAATCAGCTTGAGACACCTAGTTCTCTGATCTCTAAACCTGTACCCGAAAATCAGAACCTATTTGATCGTCGTAAGGAAATCAGACATGCTATAGATGTCTATATGTCTACTATTCCAGCTCAGACAAACCTAAAAACATTCACAAAAGAAAAAACGGAGACAGCGGTAGATGTTGCCATTAATGACTCTCGTCTAAATGTTGTGAAGTTTTCAGAAATTGCATCAAAGGAGGACAGTGAGAAAGTGCAGCAAAAAACAAATTACATTGAACCTCCTGGCCAATTACTAATCGAAAAAGGTATAAAAAAGTTGATAGAATCGACTTTACTACAGATTTTAAATGGAAAATTGATCATGACTGGCACAGATATTAGAACTACTATTAATAACTTGAGGCAAGCTCCTTTGGACCAAATAAAACTACCTAATCTGTAACTCGCT
Organism: Ambystoma mexicanum; assembly: GCF_040938575.1. Classification (NCBI taxonomy): domain Eukaryota; kingdom Metazoa; phylum Chordata; class Amphibia; order Caudata; family Ambystomatidae; genus Ambystoma; species Ambystoma mexicanum. The sequence continues at coordinate 609,075,727 of NC_090925.1, read as the reverse complement.
CATCAAAACGTCCTGCTGTTCATTCTTTATCATTAATCTGTCGTCCCCTGCCAGAAACACAATACAACTTCAATCGTGCCTCTATATTATCTATCTTTAGTGAGATTCCTGCTATGGATGACATAGGGACAATTGATAAAGAGCTAGTAGAATTTAGTGACGCTCCAAACAAATCATCAGTAACTTTGTGGCTGAACTCAAGAGTAGTGGTTAATACCATCTGGGTCGTCAAAAAGCAGCTCTTTGACCTTGGATTTGTTCTATTAGCAGGACCCAGTTCCGCTGGTATTTCCCATAATAACATGACAGGAAATCCCGCGACCAAAATGTCATCATCTAAATTAACATCAAGCTCTTTGAATGACTCTCAAAGCATGACCTTAATTAAGTGGAATTCGAGAGGATTTAAGCACCTCATGAATAATAAGGACTCTAACTTGCAAATGCATGATGTCATCATGCTGAAAGAAACCTGGTTAATATCCGTTCCTTCGTGGGATAAACATGACATCTATCTGAATCCAGCTAACAAGGGCAGTGCTGGTAGACCTGTTTCAGGACTACTCATTGCCATCAAACAAAGTTCTTTCACAAAAAGTCATTTATGGTACATGCCAAATCCATTTGTTCAGAAGCTTAAACTTTTCAGCGATGATGTATTGAATGTCCTCATAAATGTATACTGGAACCGTCTAGGAATATCTGACGACGATTTTCTGGAAAGTCTGAACGAGGCTTTTGATTTGATCTCTCGTGAAAATAAAAACATTAAACTATTATTAGCTGGTGACCTAAATTTGCATTGTCTAGAACCAGCAAGACAAACAAATCAGAATCGTATAATAAAATGGAACAACTTTGTTAAAGCCAAAAATGTATTCATGCTAAATGGATCTTGCTCGACAGATATTCCGCCAAGGTCAACTTGGTCAGAGGTTCTAGCATAGGGATTATTGATTACATCTATGTCAATGATGAAATGCTGAATTTGACTGAATCCTTTCGAGTCCTCCGATCTGATGCGAGCGATCACAATCAACTGAATGCTACATGGCTACCTAAACACAAATTGATAAGAACTGGTGATTATTTTCATGGCCGTACTATTATAAACACTGCCCGTAATAGGCTCATTTGGACAGACACATCTCTGAGAGCATTCAATGATTGCTATGCTTCGCAGATAATCAATGACGGAAAGGTTAATCAGAATGCCCCAATTTTGTATCCTGAATTAATGCAAATGTTTCAACCAAAATCTATTAGGCATAAAACTAAGCAAATTCCTCATTTACATATCTACAATCATGACATTAGAATTAGGAAAGCACAAACTCGATCTGAAAAAAGACAAGCTCTGAAATTGCCTAAAGCCGAAAGAACTATTGCTCTCACTCAAATTAGAACTAAATATAAGAACTGGATAATAGAAATGAAATCTAAACTTTACCAAAATGATGGGAGTTCTATGTTAAAAATACTATCCTCCAAAAATTCTGCTGAATCTTGGAGAATAATAAACCAAGCAACAGCTGGGCAACAAATAGCAGTACAAATAAACCCAGTAAAAGAGGAGACTTGGATTCAGTGCTATTCAACCATATATTCTGGATCCCCGTCTATACAGAACTGTTCCAGTTTTGAAGTTGGTAATCAGATTCATCTAGAATTTGATAGAGATGACATTTTATATTTCATCCTTAAAGCTAGTAGATCAAGAGCCCCTGGGCCTGATGGATTATCAAACCTTATCATGAAGCAATTTCCAGAGCTATGGGCTGACATACTGAACGTCATGTTCAGAAATATTCTTTGCTCTGGGAAAATTCCATCTTCCTGGAAACATTCGATCACTATTCCCGTGTATAAAAAGGGTGACCGAGCTAACACTGTAAGCTACAGACCAATCTCATTGCTTGATGCCCCAAGCAAAATATTCTGCCGTATTATTCTACGAGATTTAAATGAGTGGTCTAAACTAAACAACAAGAGAGACCCCTTTCAATACGGTTTTGTATAGGGACTCGGCACATTACCAAACATGACCACTATAAATTTACTTAAATCATAATATGCCACCCAAAAACAACCGCTCTTATTTGCCTTCATTGACTTCCATATGTCCTTCGATTCCATAGATCGAACCCTATTGTTTCAAAAACTGAAATCCTTTGGCTGTCCATCGGCAATACTTGCTTTGATAATTCTACTTCACTCTGATGCTACCATGCAAGTACGTCTTTCAAAAGAAGGCCTTTTATCAGCAAAGTTCAATACTTATCAAGGTCTTAAACAGGGCTGCATTATGGCGTCCATCCTGTTTAATCTCTTCATTCTTGATATAGGAGTTTCTTTTTCTGATATTGTCTCTGATGCTCTGAGACTTGGAAATCAGCATATAGCTTTGTTGCTCTACGCTGATGACCTGGTGCTGATTTCTCAGACCCCACAGGGGCTGCAAAATGTATTGGTGAAAAAAGAGGGGCGAGAGTGCACAGCTTCTTTTCTTGCTAATGTATTATTCTTTCTGGTGGTTTACAGTTCTCGAAATGTATCTATTAGTAGGGTGCAGCCCACTATCATGTGCCACCGTGTGGGGCACAGAAAGTGAACATGGTGAAAAAGAGACCTAGGCAATTGTGCCTTCGGTGTGGGCCGCACACCCCAAATTCCCACTAAGGGTTAATCAATTCCTCTTAGTTTATTATTCAATTAATAAATCCAACTTCAAGGATGATTCAAAAGTATAATCTTTTTTTAATTTTCCGATTAGTGTGTTCATGAAGTTCATAAAAATATATTGTGCTTTATTGGTTAAACCTCACCAAAAAGCTAGTGATCTCTGTTGAGGCAAAACAGAAAACCAATCCGGCTAATGCATTTCGGATTATATCCTTCATCAGAGCCATGTTAATCCTGTGAGCCAGTTGTGCATAAACGCATACTTTTCGTGTGTGGAATTCCTCTATGCAGCACTGCCTGGAGTGTAACGAGCAGCGACCTGCTCAGTCTCCTCCAAACAGCGTTTGATGCTCGCTGCAAAATGTATTATCAGCATTAATAAACTATGTCAACATGAACAAATTGGTTGTGAATCTTGAAAAATCCCAGATAATGATTTGTAGAAATTCGAGAAAAATCTTAAAATCTGGGTTACAGAATTGGACACTTAATAAAGAATCCTTGAAAATCATAACAGAGTACAAATATCTAGGATTAACAGTACAGAATACAGTTACAAATCCTATTTTCTTCACAAATATACAGTCTAAATTGACATCTTTGATTTCACAGGCAAAAATTCTAGTCTTTAGATATAGGAAATTCACTTATAAACACCTTCTTTTTTATGAACAGAAAGTAATTCCCATTCTTACCTATGGAATTGAATCAATGTTATACACAGCAGATGGAGTGTGGAAACAACTTGAAGCATGTTTCTGGAAAAAAGTGTTACATCTTAATATTAGCACTCCAATGCCAATTCTAAGATTTGAACTGGGCCTAGTATCTTTAGACGGTCGTGTCATGTGGCGTATGTGCTCTTTCTTCAGAAAATGTTTACTGGGTGTAAAAACGAATAACATGCTGAGTGTGGTAGCCTGGGAATTAATTTCATCCAAACTTGATTTTCCCTTTAAATGGCGTAATTTTGTTCTTAATGCCTTAATAGAAGCAGATATCTCCTTAACGCTTCTACTAGAAAATCAAACACGAGCCAAAAATAAATTCTACTATTGGGACTGGATAAAAAAACTGAGAGCCTGCTTAAAACATGAAGACCATGACTCTGCTAGTTTTGGACATAAAAGGCTTTGACATATGTCTTCATATTTACTAAAGTGTCCTTCGCCAATAATAAGGAAAAAATATCTACGTTTTCGACTAAATTTGTGGCCAACTAGAGATATCCCTGCTAGGAGAAAACTTATATCACCTAATATGAATTATTTTTGTTTTTGCAGAATTAGCACTGAAAAAGAAACACTACAGCATGTAATAGTATCATGCACTCAACTTCATGTACAACGTGAGAAACACTTATCTAACATGTTGACTCTATCTGGAATTGCAGGTGATTAATATGTATGGGTACAACTCTTCTCAGGCACAAAATGTACTGTTATGAAATCAATAGTGCAATTTCTTGAAGCAATCTATCCTGAGGGAAAAAACAAATGAATGAATTATGTAAATTTGATTTTATCTGATCGCAAGCTACAAATTGAAGTTATGCTTTTTTATCATAATGAATGTATAATAAGCATAATTGAAAATGTTGTTTTGTTGTATATTGAAACTGAAACTTTTTCTTTTGTATTTTTAAACTTTGTATTTGAAAAATTGATTTATCAATTATATCAAATAAAAAAAGAAAATTAAAAAAAGAATCCTACTCTTTCCATACAATAAAGTAAGTACAATACTAACATAATATTCTAACTGTTACTCAAACACACTAACATTTTAGTATTGTAGAACAAACAACTGTATTAACCCTTTACCATTAGATGTAGTATTAGTGCTTCCCCTTACCAGCTGCATACTTTATATTGTCATCCGAAGCCCAGTATAGTAACACACAGATACAAGAATAGCCTTCCCAACTTGATGTAGCTGCCCATTGCACAATCACACACCTCCACAATCATCCTCACATCATACTCAGACATTCATGCACAAAGCACGCATACACTGCACAAAAGCCCAACCCAGACTTTCTTTTTTTCTCCAACAGACCCAAAGAATACCTACCAAAAAGCAACTCAGTAGAAAGCAATGCAGAAGTAGAGCAAATCAAAATAAGTGTCCAAAATAAGCATCCATCTCTAGCAGATTTTGTACAAAAAGTTCAAACAAAACAGCTAGTAGTCATTAAGCGAAACAAAACAAGCTTCCCGTACAGAAACTTTGCCTCCTATATCAAAATGTAAAACAAAACAGAAAGTGATTAACAAGACTTCAGCTAACACTACTGTTATGCTGCACCTATAAATCTTGATGTAGTGGCATGTAACCATACCCAAAAAATTATTTTTACAAAAAATGTTCTGCCACAGATTCCTTCAGTACCTTATAAAAACAGGAGAGAAATCATGCACAACCCTTAAAACCTACCGTAGAAAGTTAATCCTAGAATCTCTCAAGGAAGTTATTTATTTTAGTTTTAAACAGAATGAAAGCACTACCAAAAGTAACTACTAAACTACAAAAAAAGCTCAATAAATGGAATATCAACAAAAATTGCTTCTTAAACATCTGTGGAGGTGAATGGAGTCACACCACGAGCACAGAACCGTATTTTAATGAAGAAGCAAACAAACAAAAGCAAACAAACCCAATTGCCATACATAGCAGTGGACGAGGGTATGATAAACTTTTATAACACCATTATGGAACAAGAAACTCTGCTCACAAAAATATGCCCAGAAAACTCAGTATCACCTCTCCATTCTACTGAACCAAAATGTCATGTCTACAAATGGCCATGCACATCAATGTGTAACACTGCCAAAAAATCTTTCAAATCTTGACGCCAGTACCTCAATCAGTATGTAAAAAGCAAAGACATATTCAAAATGAAACTACTACAAAATATGGATGCCTGTCCAGTGCAGAAATACACAGGACTACAAGGAAATTAATTAGCCAGCATTTCAGGATTTATTTGCAAAAGCACCTTCCATCATATCAAAATGATATCAACACATCATTCAACTATAAGAAATCTGGTCCATGAATTCCTCTATGCTAAAAGTCCTGCTTTAGCACTAGCCAATTTAAATAACAATCTTCTACATTGTACAGCCAAACAACTACTCGAAGAAATGGAGCATATACAAAGAAAACATTTTGGAAGTGAAAGCCACTTACAAAATGCAATAACTTTACAACAAACTAGCAACTACTGTACAAAGAGCAACCTTCTATTAAACACATACAAAAAAGAAATACTAAAGTTTAAAAGTACCTCTGCTGTGTACAGGAGGGCGGGAAATTCACCAACGGGCCCATAGGTCAGTGCTCATATTCTAGTACTTGTAAGACAGGATAGCTGCACCATGTGAGGGATGGGGGGTGCAAGATTCACTTACTCCAACATGACTCAATAATGAGTAGTTTGGCAAAGGGAAGTCTGTTTAATGACAAGTACATCAAACAGGGAAACAAATGGGAATCAGCATTGTTGCGATCACCTGTCTCACTCCAACTTCCTTGAACTTCAGTTGAATAGCAATTCTTATAGGCAATATTCGTCATCATTGACGTCTAATTCTACAAAACTCGTCATGCAATATAATTGGTTAGGAAAGGTAATTCTTATCGGGTGGGCATCTACGCTCCTCGGTCTACGTCACACGTGATAGACGTCACTGCAAGTATGACTTCTCATTGGCTCCACGATACATAGGACCCAAGATAACTTGGTCCACTGTGATTGGGCAGGTTAGACCCCTAGACATAAATCTCCACTTTTAATTAGCAGCATGCAGAATGGACACCCAGGTGCTTGGTGTCCCAAGTTCCATACTACCTCCCTTCCATCAATCAATATCTTGGGCTATGTGTCAATTAGTTGGCTGGGTATGGCCTCGAAACTGTAGCCTCTTATCAGGAAAGGTTATGGCATCATCGGGTTCTGGGTGACATCAGGGGGTGGTACCTCTTCACGCCTGGCTGATCATGTGCTAGTTCACCATGAATCTGCTTCCGTTTCCAGCTTTTAGTGTATTTAATTCTGTTTCAGCCTCGCCACCTGCATGGGCCCCCCATATCTTGACATTCATGGGGCACGCTGGTACGCTCTGAAGTCTGAGTCTTGTTAGCTGACGCTCTCCTCCCCTTCTCTGGATGACCGATTTCCTAGGCATGAGCCGCTCTTTGTTGAGTTTCGATTCCGCTCCTGCTCTTGCCTCTGGCTGGGTTACGAAACTTTGCCTGTCAGGCCTCTGGCAGCCTGGGTACATTTCTGCTTTTACAAAATGGAGTCGCACTTGTACAATGTGTCTTATTGAGGTAGATACATGGTTGGCGCTTGCCGCTCTAATCTTCTACTAAGCATTGCAAGCAGTATCGTTTTCTTTAGCCTCTTGCGTTCCAAGCCTATTTACACACGTTTAACTGGTCGGTTGCTTCCATCTTGTCTCATAGCAACGTTTGATTACATTTTAACATTGTCTCTTCTCTGTGTCCATTACATTCTTCGATGGCTGTTTTCGTTCATTTGGGAGTCTGTCCTGGCCCTTGTGTCCTTTCCACTGGCCTTCCATTAAGGCTCCTTGGGTCTCTTCATAGACCGTCTGTAGGTACTCTTTGTTTCGTATCAGCGGCTGGTACAGCTGTCTGATAAGGTAACCTGCTGCCCAGGGTTGTCTGGTTATGGGTGCTTCAACAGGTATGGATCTTCTGATGTACACTGGGCAGAGCCCCAGTGCAGCTCTTTGTTGGTATTTGTTCCTCATACGTCACATACCTTGGTGAGTACTCTCCTGGTACCTCAAAATGAGGGGCTGGGGTGCAGGCCATGTCTGGGACCTCCTCTACACTCCCCCCTCTGGTCGGTTCATCGACCACTTCTGCAATCTCCTTTGCATTTATTTCCTTTGATTCTTCTGTGTTATGTTCATCGTCTTCAGGGTTTGTACATGATGGTGTGAATGTGTGAGTCTTTGGAGTCCATATTTTTATCACCCCTTCCAAACTCTCTGCTGCTTCCACATGCTCATCTTTGTTCCAGGTCATTAGCTAACATTGTCCATTTGTGCTGCAGTAGATTTTCCTTCCTTCATACCTTCTTCGTTTCTTAGGATATGTGAACTTCGTTCCTTCTGGCGCAAATTTGCTGGCCTTCACAAAGTCTCTTATTTCTTCATAAGTCAGGTCTCTGGGTTTCCATCCTGGTTCGATATCAACCATTATTTTCATTCATATGGCTTTCTCTGCAGTTTTCTGGCACTGTGTAATGATTATCTTGATAACACAGAATCCTAGCAGTACCATTGCTAGTAAAGCTTCCAGAAACTTGAATATATCTGCCATCCACTGTGGGACCCACGAGAATAGGTCGCCAAAACAGCTGTCATCGTCCACTTCATCACTTTTATCGATCATCTGGTTTTTAAAGTTTGTCAACATACTTTTGGCTTCTGTTAAGGTTCCGTTTTCTTCATCGTGTGATGGTATAAATGTGCAACATGATTCTCCGATTTTTGCACAGACACCACCATCCATTGCTGTGATTATGTCAAGCACATATCTGTTCTGGAGGGTCATCAGTCTGATTTCTCTCAGCTCTTCTTTGATTGCGTTAAATCCTTTTATAGTGGTATTGATGGTCTGCAATAGCTCCCATCTGGTTATCTGCAACCATTTAGCATTCACTCCAATTTGGATGTGTGGCAAGAGCATCGTGGTGAATACTGTTGAGGTGAGGCTGAACAGCCTGTGTTCGTTTAGGATTGCATGGAATGCCTCTTCTGATTTGGTAGAAAAGTAATTTTCTCTCTTCATTCTGGATACCAATTCCACAGATCTCCTTCTTAGATGAGCATCTGTTTTCGGGAAACTGTCCAACTTCAGGTCATTCTTAGGGATCACTAGCGCGGAAACGTGGACGTTCACCAGTGTGCATAAGCCTCCCCAGTTTTTCGGCAGCCTAATGTATGCCTTAGATCCACACACCCAGTAATGGTCCATAATAACTGCAGTTCCTTGTGTCATTCCTGGGGCTTCAAAGATTCGTCCGCAGTTTACATTCTCTCCAATCTTCCTTGTGCCATTATTTCGGAAGCATAGTTTTGGGCTTTCCAGTGGTACTATCTGCAGGGGTCCTCCTCTGTCTTCGACCCTTGTTAGCAGCTTTACCAGTTTTGGCCATAGAGGTTTGCACAACCTCTGCAAATTCTCTATTGCTTCTCGGCAGGCTCCAAAGACCATCCAAGCTCAGCAGATTACTACTCCTTCTTCCCATCCATATGGGGAGACCACTGTTCCCCAAATCTGCATTTGGCCTCTGTTCCTCCAGATCTGCGCCTCTTCTGCAGTTTTTCCTTGAACGTTCAATCTTGGGTTTATTACCCAACGTGTTCCTGATTCTTTGACGCCTGGAATCTCGTATCTGATAACGTGATTCCTTGTGTGCACCCTGTTTCTTGTCTTAAAGGCCTGGACGTAGCCATATTCATCCGGGTAATCCTTTTCGTTGGCCCATATCAACGAGGTGTCTCTTCCCATAAATTGTCCTCTGGTGTTGCACATTGCTATATGTGATATACAGTGTGCTGTGGGTACATCAATTTCTACAGCCACAAAGATCTTGGATTTTCCCATACTATATGGTAGGAGTGCACAGACGAAACATTCTCCTTCTGACTCTCTTCATCCTACTTCCTTCATGTGCTGGTACCATATGTTGTTTCCGAGGTGGGCTGTGCTGTCCAGGTAATCATTGAGTTCATTGTTGTCTTCATGTGGGTTTCTCTTAATCCTCAATGTCCTTTTGTAGTTAGCTATAACCATCTCTCTAAATGCGTCTATATGACTCTTTCTTGTTGGAGGATTCTTGGGCATGCTTGTTAGCGGAGCGGGTTTCATTACCTGCATCATTGTGGTAGAAGAAGGTTTTGTGTTTCTTATCCTTTCCTTTTGTAATTTTTCGTCGAAGTTCTCTAACCGCTGTTGGCTCACCAACTCCCCAATGCTTGGCTGTGTCATACGTCTGGTGCTTGTTCCATGCGTCTGAGCTGGTGTGCTTACTGTTTTAGTCTCTGCAGTTCTATTTTTCAGCTCCTCATGCAGTTTCCTTGCTTTGACTATGAACAAATAGTCTATCAGTGTTTGTGTTTTCTCTGCGAGTTCCTTTGTGGCTACTTCTGTTCTTTTGAGGGATTCTGCTATGCCCTCTTTCATTGGTTTCTCACTAGGTCCCTCCTCTGTCGCTTCTGCTATTTTCTGGAACTGATTGTTCGGCAGGCAGTTGTCACGACCCTCGCCCAAAACCACCTCTGGCAAACCCATTGGCCAGGTGGAGTCAGGACTCGGGCCCCTAGAGCCTGGCATCCTCTTCCAAAACCCTCTTGGGGCCACTCCTGGCGCCTACGGCGCCAGGCTCATACACCATGAAAAACATGTGCTTGGGAACTACTTATTGTGTTGTCAGCCAACATGTAGGCATCCACATAGCTTGGTTCCTAGGAGCCAAGCTATGCAGTCTAGTGTTTTGGGTGTGGTAGCCTAGGGACTACTTTACCTGGACTATTTTGTTGGGGCTATTTAAACCACACCCGAGCAAGACAACACGCTTCGCGTTACTTTGCAGCTTGCAGCATGACGCTCACCGTGTCCAGCTATTCCCTCGAACCTCGGAGAAGCAGAACCTGCAAGGAGACAAAAGGAACATCATTAGCAGCAGCATCTTACCTGCAGTCTTCATCTTTAGCCACTCGCAGCTACTAAGAACAGCTTCCTCGAATCTGCACGCCTCCCCGACAGAACGACCTGAAAGAGGAAGATAGAGGCCACATTAAAGAAAGCAGTAGAGACATTTGTAAATTACGAACTGCTCAAAAGGCTTACCTGGCTGGTTGTCTCTCGGCTGGCACCACTCCGGACATTCCACTTGTGCTGAAGAACACCGCAACCTACAAGGAAGGAAAACACAGATAAGCAAAGGCAAGACTTTGCAGCGCTGCGCATAGCGCTTACTTACCGCATCATAGCGCTCTTAATGCGCCATCATTTACCAGCGGGGCTCAACCAAGCCAGTTCGCCGCGCTGAAGCTCTGCATACCTAAGGGAGAAAAAAGAGAAATTATAAACAAAGAAAGGAATGCAGGATAGTAACAGAACTAAAGAACAGCAATAAGACCTACCTGAACAATATCAAACGGGCCGGCATCAGTGAAGTAACTGGACCGCACACGTCCATGAAAGACAACGCGACCCTGCAAAGAAGGCAGGATGGAGCGCACGCCTAACTCTACCACAAGTTGAGTAGAGGGCCCCAGAGGGGCTGAAATCATACGGGGGTGGAGGGAGGATACTTATCCCGGTCAGTCAGTCTTGAACACAGTCCTCCTGTATTTTCAGACAGAAACTTCCCCGCAGACCACATCTGGGCAAAGCTGAGAAGCATACCAGTGAGTAACCCGGCTGGATGGCATCCCTGTCGATACCAGGTGAGCGTAACAGAACGCAAAGCCTATCAAAACAAATCCACCTGGGCGCCATGGAGACATCAGAAATGGACCAATTGGCCCAATTTCTAGGAGAGCTTCGTGCTGAGGTTCATTCTGCCCGACAAGAGACTAATGCCCTCCGGAGAGACCTAATAGTGATCAAAGAATGCACTGAAGAGATTAACAGGCAATACTTTCAATCACAGGCAGGACAGACGCCTCTACCTGGAAGCAATCCAATGATGCAAAACCCTGCCATACCATCCACTACCTCCACTCCGGTACAGATCACGTTGCCTGGAACAGTTCCCTTGGCACCACCAGAGAGGTTCCCATTCGACCCACGGAAGTATGCAGCATTCATCAATCAGTGTTGCCTTAATTTTCTTTGTAGGCCTGAAGCATTTCCAAATGACCAAGCTCGGGTAGCTTTTGTCTTATCATACCTGAGTGGTAGCGCAGCAGATTGGTCGGTGCCATTGGTAACATACGACGATCCTCTATTACATGACTTTGGGGGGTTCCAGAGAGAAATGGAAAAACTTTTTGCTCGCCATACCCAGGAACAAGCAGTAGACAATTAACTCTTGTCCCTCCGACAGGGGAATCAGGACTTGTTAACGTACATTGCTACCTTCAACAGACTGGTTGCTGAAGCTAGGTGGCCAGAAAACAAAAGAACCACGTTATTCCATCGAGGCTTACGAGGCGAATTAAAGGACGTCTTGGCCCAGGTGGTTGATCCACCCAGAGACTGTGCCGAATTCATAAATCTGGTCGTGCAGTAAGACCACCGGTAGCAGGACTGAAAAGCAGGCCGGTCTAAGACGGACCCTCAGACCGTGTATGTTCGACCAAGGGAAAACACACCCCATGTACCTGAAAATGCTGTAGAACCCATGCAGATTGGAGGGATACGACCTCCATTAACAAAACAACATCGGGACAAAAGAAGACAACAACAACTTTATTTGTATTGTGGGAAACCAGAACATTTCCTGAAGGACTTTCCAGTAAAACCCCCAAGAAGAACAGTCAGGGCCACAGAGAAGGATGAAGCTTAGGAATCGGAAAACAACCAATCTCGACAAACGTAGAGGTCAGTTTGTCGAGTGAGAAGAAAGAGATGCTGACCTCGCACTTTGCAATACCAGTGATCTTAATTAATCATCAGTCATCAAGAATGCATGCCGTTGAAGCATACATCGATAGCGGAGCAGTTGGAAATTATATTGATCAAGAACTGGCAGCAGAGATGGGGCTTCCTTTGTGTTATAAGCCAACTATGGACAAGGTAACCACCGTGGATGGGACAGAAATCACTTCCGGACCAGTAACCCAGTGCACAGCCAGGGTAGCCTTGCTGTGCCAGGACGGACATCAGGAGTCTATTTCGTTTGATCTCATCAGGGCACCTCAGTTCAGGCTAATACTAGGGATGCCATGGTTGGTTGCTCACAACCCTTTGATAGACTGGCAGGCACAAAAATAACCTTCCCTGCTATTACCAAGAGGAGAAAACCGATGTCTGAGCGACAGTATCAACCCTGGGAGCAACTAATACCTTACCAAGTGAATACCATGATTTCCAGGATGTTTTCCGAAAGGACCAAGCCAATACATTGCCGCCGCACAGGCCCTATGACTGTCAGATCGACTTTGTTCCTAGTGCACAAATCCCTTGCTGCAGGATCTACGCTCTCATAGAACCGGAAAACCTTAATTTGAAATCCTATTTAGACCAGTACCTTGCAAACGGATTTATCCTTCCTTTGAAGTCCCCCGCAGCCAGTCCTTTGTTCTTCGTACTGAAAAAGGAAGGAGACTTGAGAACCTGTATTGACTACCGCGCATTGAACCAGATCACTGTGAAGAACCGCTACCCCTTGCCACTTATCCCTGAGATGCTAGACCAAGTTAAAGATGCCCAGATTTATACCAAATTGGACCTTCGAGGAGCGTACCACCTGGTCCAAGTCATAAAAGGAGATCAATGGAAAACCACCTTCCGTACTAAGTGTGGCTTGTTTGAATATCAAGTCATGCCCTTCGGGTTATGCAACGCCCCTGTGGCATTCCAATATTTCATGTATGACGTCTTAAGGGAGTTAATTGATGTGTGCGCCTTAGTGTACATAGATGACATCCTAGTATACTCGGCCTCGAAATAAGATCATGTCAGGCACGCTCGTTCAGTCCTCACCACGCTCCGTCAACATCGCTGTTTGCAAAGCTTGGAAAATGCTTTTTGCACGTCACCGAAGTAGAGTTTCTTGGTTGTATCCTTACTCCAGGAAGCATCAGAATGGACGTGCACAAGGTAGATGCCATTCTGAAATGGCCTTCATCCACGTCTCTGAAAGGGGTACAAAGCATGCTGGGCTTTGCGAACTTCTACCGCCGGTTCATCCCAGACTTCCCTCAGGTTGTGCACCCAATCACAGTACTATTACGAAAAAACAATAAAAAGTTTGCTTGGACCAAAGAAGCAGAAGAAGCCTTTCAGGAACTTAAACAAAGGTTTACCTTCGCTCCAATCCTGCGACATCCTCGTCCAGACCTCCCTTATGTCGTTGAAACGGATGCGTCCAGTCTCACAATGGGGGCTGTCCTTTCACAGAGAGACCCAGAAACCGGCCAGCCTCATCCTATGGCCTTCTGGTCGAAAAAGTTCTCACCTCCAGAGATTAATTATGACATCACGGACAAGGAACTCCTGGCTATCAAATCCGCCTTTAAAGCCTGGAGGCACTACCTTCTGGGGGCCAAATACACCATTACAGTCATCACAGACCACCAAAACCTGCAATATCTCAAAACAGCCAAGGCCCAGTCCTCACGCCAATTACGGTGGGCCCATTTCTTCGCCGAATATGATTATGTAATCACATTTTGACCAGGAGTCTGGAACGGAAAGGCGGTTGCCTTATCTCGCATGGGCATAGATTAAATGGTATATACAACTCCAGACGCAGTACCTATTATACCGGAAGACAAACCCTTGGGTATCACGACAGCCTTAACACAAGCAGAACTATGAAAAGAAATGCAACAGACAATAAATCCTGATGCCTTCCTCGCATGGCAAACTCAAGGAGAACAATATACCATCAAGGACCATCCACCCTTTTTTAGGGATCGCCTATATGTACCCAAGAAGGAATTACAACAGCATTTATTTCAAACTATAACGATTCATTGATCGAATGGGCATCCTGGGATCGCCAAAACCCTAGCTAAGGTGAAGGGGACTTTTGGTGGCCTACTTGGCGTAAGGACATCATTCAGTATATTCAGTCCTGCGGTGTCTGCGCACAAAATAAATCACAGAAACAAAAACCATCTGGTCTCTACAACCATTGGACATTCCTCCAGTTCCATGGCACACTCTTTCCCTTGACTTCATCACTGATCTACCTCCAAGCCAAGGGTTCAACACCATCCTTGTAGTTGTGGACTTTTTCTCGAAGATGGCCTATTTTATTCCTCTCAAAGGCCTCCCAGACGCAGCCACTTTAGCAAAAGTGTTCCTGGAGGGCGTGGTTAAGCTACATGGCTTCCCTTCGGTTCTGGTCTCTGATCGAGGCAGCCAGTTTGTTTCAAACTTCTGGAAAAATGTTGTGAAATGGCGCAGATCTATGTTCGGCTATTTACCAGTCACCATCCCCAAAAGGACGGCCAAACTGAGAGAACCAATCAGACACTCGAGCAATATTTACAGTGCATGCTACACCATGAACAAAGGAATTGGAAAGACCTAATATGGATAGCCGAATATGCATATAACAATTCTTTGCATTCAAGCACGGGACAAACGCTCTTCTATACCCTTTATGGCAGACATCCACATATCTCTGAACTAGACCTTCCAGCCAGCTTGGAAATGCCAGTGGTAAAGACTCTACACACAACCATTACCCAGGCTTTCAAAATGGCAAAGGAACACCTTATTCATGCCAAAGAAAAACAAAAGAGATTCGCCGACCAACACTGGAAAAAGGCCCCCGATTATCAAGTAGGAGACAAAGTTTGGTTAGCCGCTAAATTCGTACCCATCAAGGCAACCCGGACCTCTTATGCCAGATTCTTAGGACCCTATACCATTAAGGCAATTATCAACCCAGTAGCCGTGAAACTGAATTTACCACCTAATCTACAAATCCACCCGGTATTTCATGTGTCCCTCCTGAAAACCAATGCAACCTGGCACACGGATTGGGACACCACCTAAGCCCATACTTGTTGACGGAGAACCAGAATTCGAAGTCAAAGATATCTTGGGCTCTAAATACTCTAGGACCAAGCTATATTATCTCGTTGATTGGAAAGGATTTGGACCACAAGATAGATCCTGGGAGCCCAGTGAGAATATCCACACACCATGTCTAATCAGGAAATTCCATCAGAACTTCCCAACCAAACCTGGGCCAGACAGAAGGAACAGGTGCTGTCACAACCCTCGCCCAAACCCCCATCTGGCAAACCCAATGGACAGGTGGAGTCAGGACTCGGGCCTCTAGAGCCTGGCATCCTCTTCCAAACCCCTCTTGGGGCCACTTCTGGCGCCTATGGCGCCAGGCTCATACACCATGAAAAATATGTGCTTGGGAACTACTTATTGTGTTGTCAGCCAACATGGAGGCATCCACATAACTTGGTTCCCAGGAGCCAAGCTATGCGGTCTAGTGTTTTGGGTATGGTAGCCTAGGGACTACTTTACCTGGACTATTTTGTTGGGGCTATTTAAACCACATCCGAGGAAGACAACACGTTTTGCGTTACTTTGCAGCTTGCAGCGTGACGCTGACCGTGTCCAACAATTCCCTCGAACCTCGGAGAAGCAGAACCTGCAAGGAGACAGAAGGAACATCATTAGCAGCAGCATCTTACCTGCAGTCTTCATCTTTAGCCACTCGCAGCTACTGAGAACAGCTTCCTCGGATCTGCACGCCTCCCAGACAGAACGACCTGAAAGAGGAAGATAGAGGCCACATTAAAGAAAGCAGTAGAGACATTTGCAAATTATGAACTGCTCAAAAGGCTTACCTGGCTGGTCGCCTCTCGGCTGGCACCACTCCGGATATTCCACTCGTGCTGAAGAACACCACGACCTAAAAGGAAGGAAAACACAGGTTAGCAAAGGCAAGACTTTGCAGCGCTGCGCATAGTACTTACTGCATCATAGCGCTCTTAATGCGCCATCATTTACCAGCGGGGCTCAACCAAGCTTGTTCGCCGGGCTGAAGCTCTGCATAACTAAGGGAGAAAAAAAGAGACATTTTAAACAAAGAAAGGCATGTAGGATAGCAACAAAACTAAAGAACAGCAATAAGACCTACCTGAACAATATCAAACGGGCCGGCGCCAGTGAAGTAACTGGACCGCACATGCCCATGAAAGACAACGCGCTCCTGCAAAGAAGGCAGGACGGAGAGCACGTCTAACTCTACCACAAGGTGAGAAGAGGGCCCAAGAGGGGCTGAAATCATACGGGGGTGGAGGGAGGATACTTAACCCGGACATTCAGTCTTGAACACAGTCCTCCTGTATTTTCAGGCAGAACCTTCCCTGCAGTCCACGTCTGGGCAAAGCTGAGAAGCATACCAGTGAGTAACCCGGCTGGGTGGCGTCCCTGTGGATACCAGGTCAGCGTAACAGCAATCTCCCATTCTCTGCTGCCTTCATTGGAGGCCCTGTAGCCATAGACACTTGCCCTTACTGTGTACATTCTGTGTGTGGGTGCATGCAGTGGTCAGTGCTGAGTTTTCATTCATTCCGTGCTGACCCTCTCTCCAGCCTTTTTCTTCATTCATTACCTCAAGTGTGTATGAATCACTGCTAATGACATTTAGTTTTATCTCGTTTGTTTTACCATCAGCTTTTCTGGGAACTGGGATCACTATATAGGGTCTGAGTGCTTTCGTAGGCCCCAGACGTTCATTATCTGGTGGGTGCACTGAGATTGCAATACTTTGTGCACCAATAAAGAAAGCAGTTCTGATAGTAAACGATAGAAAGACAATGATAATTACTACGCATATACACATAACAGACTTGTAGGACATCTGGCAGCATTTCCTTCCAGGGAAGCGGGGGCACCCCTGTGCTAGTGGTAAAACCAAGTTACTGTTCTGTGCCCCCATTTCAAACAAGTCCATAGTGAGTTATTCTTGCTCTGATTTCGTAGTTCAAGAGTTCATTACTAATAAAGTGATGAGTACTTTTTCATGTGTCAATCCTCTTGCGGGTGCTGTCGGTAATCTCTGGGTATGCAGTACAGTTCCTGTGCTAGACTATGGAAAAAGGGTTAGGCTAGCAGCTTTGGTATATCACATTCATAATGCATATTTACAGTAGCTAAAAACCCAGTGCTTTCCTCGACTTTGCCTTGGTCCTGAGGATATGATGGAACCTGTTCAATGCGAAGGAAGGAAAAGATGGAACTGCTAAAAATCACACAAAAATAAAACGTAGTAAAAATAAAAATAAAAGTGAACATTAAAAAATAAAAATAGGGAAAAATAGAGGAAAAGCAAAACGAAAGAAATAGGATGCCGTAGTTCTTGTCTCTGCTCTCCTCGATCTTTCCTGTGGTGGAAAATTGAAGAACTGTGACTCTGTCCTCGGTTTGTTCCACAGCGAAAGATAAAGCACTGTCTCTCTGTCTCCACGATCTGTCCCATGGCAGAAAGTCTCACTGGAACTCATAAGGTATCCTTGCTGGAAGTTAGACAGCTCCACCTGGAGCATTATGCCGTGGAGGAGTGTACCCATGTGTGGGGTGTTTGCCGGATCTCTAAGGAAGATGATGACGTCAACATCTGCAGGCCTCCGCACCATTTCTGGATAGTCTGTGACTAGTCTAAGCAGGACGTTATGCGCCAGCCGGGTGTCTTCGGGTGATAGGGACATTTGTCCTGTTTGGCAGGTCCTTGTCATGAGCTTTTCTTTTGATTCGCACAGTCTCTGCACCTTCCTGTTGTGTGGACTACCACAAGGTGGTTTAGCTTAGTCCACAGTACGTGCGTCAGTTGTTCTCCCGATGAGTCCTGGGCATTTCTCGATTATTTGAAAGAACAAAGTAAATGTGAGTTCATCAAGGTCTGCTGGCGGTGGAAGCATTTGTGTCATCTTCAACGTGCTCGGGTAGCTTGGCGAAGGCTCCTGCGATGACACTCAGTAGTTGCCAGGTTATTTTCTTGTTCGCAGGGTCTTGAATAAAGTCTGTGACACTGGTTTCTCTCCTATGAGTGACGGGTATGATATTACTACCAGTTGAAAGTAGGTTAACACATCCCACTTGAGGTTTCTGCTGGGAGATACCATAAGTGCTGTAAACAAAGTCTTGATAGTGATTGCTTTAGGATACTGTGTTATGCTCTCAGAAAATATTTTATTTGCAGTCTATCAGAGTCTTGATTCTTTGTACTACTTGGGCATGACGTGCCTTCAAAAGTTAATTTTATCAATGTTGTTGTGGCTTTGGATATGCTTCTCTTTACACTGCAACTAGGATGCACAGAGTGTTCGTTTTATGTCCTTAATCATCTTTCACTGGTTTGAGAAAATGTCTTGTTTAAAAGCCACACTTTAGACCAGAGTTCTTTTTGCCTTCATTTTGCTGCTAATGCGTCCTTCTTCCTCGCCATGGATCTCGTCTGCATGTGCTGAGGTTCTTCCCCGTTGTTTGTAGTTTCTTCGTGATTGGATGCAGCTGGAGGGCTTTCTCCTATATAAGGTTTAATGTCATTCAGGAAGAGCCATGCCCTTCTGCCCTGGACCTTGACGGCTGAAGGAGTGCAGTCCTCTACCATCCCACTTCTTCCTTGTAAAAGTTCCTTATGAGGACAGTGACACCAGGGAAGACGGGTGGCGCACATAGACTTTGCGAAGTGTCTGCTCCAGCACTTCCTGTTTTTTGTGCTGCGCTGCACCCTTTTCTTTGTCGCTGCCCTGGCCTGAAATGACAAAGACGCTGGATGTCATACAATTCAAGTACTCCTCCATCTCTGTCCCCAGGACCTCACTGGTTGGCTCGGCATCACATCTTGCTCTATCTCGGGGGGGTAAGAGGGGTCCTCATCCTTCTGCCTGTGACTATCTCGTGCGGCGTGAGATGATGGTCGGAACCTTGTTGGTTCCGAAGTGCATACAATGACAGTGCAACCATCCCTTTTTCAATGTGAGTCTCAGCTTGGCTATCCTCTCTTTTAACAGGCCGTTGAGCCGCTCACATATGCCATTCCCCTCTGGGTGATACGCCAATGAGAACTTGTGCTTTATAGCAAGCATCAAGCTGTCTTTGGGTGTGCACAGGGACCTGCTTCTATCCATCTAGAGAATGGACACACCACCACAATTAAATACCTGTACCCATTGCACACTTGAATCATGTCGACATAGTCGATATGTAAGTGCTGGAATGGTCCATTTGGCCGGGGGATAACTCCTCTCACTACTTTTAACGTGTGCCCAGCGGGGAACTGTTGGAAGATAATGCAGTTCACCATGAAAAATGCAATGTGCTCTGCTAAATTCGGTGTAAACCAGTCTTCTGCGAACGTTGCAGCGAGATTTTCTTTTGTCATATGTATTGGGTAGTTAACTGCTCTAATGCTATCTTCAGTGGGGCGACAGGCATTACCAGTTTACCAGTGCTGTCTTGCCTCCATAACTTTCAGAGGGGTTTAAAGAACACCCTCAACGCTTCCACAAATTCTTCTCCTCCTGACGTGCCTCCCCTTGTAGCTCCATTAGCTGAGTCTGCCCCATGTTGCTATAGGCTTCGGGTATGGCTCATGCTACCATCATACGCTCATGGGTACGTGCCACCTCCACGTCCATGATTGTTTCATTTTTGGATGCCATACGCTTGGCTTCCGTGTCCGCTTCATGATTTCCACGTGACACGAAATCCGTCCCCTTGGTATGAGCGGCGCATTTCACGACCGCTATGCCTACTGGGAGCTGTAGTGCTTTAATCAACCTGTCCAGTAAGGCTGCATGTTGCACTGGCGTGCCGTCTGTTCTGAGGTATCCCCTCCTTTTCCAGCACGCTAGACCTGCGTGCACTGTTGACGTCACATAGGCAGAGTCACTGTACACCGTTACTTCCTGGTCTGCATGGTTCTCAATGGCGAGTGTCAGCGCCGATAGTTCTGCAGCCTGTGCCGAATAATGAGATGGTATTCATGCACTAACGAGTACTCGAAACTCTCCATTCGCTAGGTGTTTTACCATGGCCACGCCTGTATATCTTTGTCCGTCTTCTTGATCGATTCTTGAGGAACCGTCAATGAACACGATTTCACCACTTGCCAGGGCATTTTCCTTTGCCCTAAGGATTTCATCATAGAATTCCTCATAATTCGCTCAGTCATGTACGGGTTCTCCCTATGTGACTGGCTCAGCTATGACCGTAGCTGGATTCACAGTTTTACATCGCACTATTTTGATCGATGGAATAGAACTAATCACTTCATATGCGGATGCTCTCTGAGATGTCAGCGTGCGCTTTGGCTTCTCTAGTATGGCAAACAAAGAGTGCTCAACATACAATGTCATGGAGCACCCCATCACAATGGATGACGCCTTTTCAATGTCGAACGCGGCAGCAGCTAGATTTTGTTCGCATGGGAAGTGGCCCTTCATGACTGGGTCCAGACTCCCGCTGTAATATGCTATGGGCTTGTAACCCAGTGAGGTTCGCTGTGCAAGCACTGCCGTCATAAAATTACCATTGGTGTGAGAGAACAGGTAGAATTCCTCTGCATAATTAGGAATCCAGAGAACTGGGGCCTTACAAATTGCCCACTTGAGTTCTGCGAAACCCCTTTTCCATTGCATCAGTCCATTCAATGTTTTCCCTTGTCACCTGGGCCTTCTTTAGGGCCTGAAGCAAGGGCTTGGTATACGAGCTGTAGTCGAAGACCCATGCTCTGACATAATTGCACAGGCCTAAGAAGCTTTGCATTTGTTTTATCGTGAGCGGTTTAGCCGTGTTCATGATAGCTTACCTTTTTTCCTTCATGTGAGATTAGCTGTCCTATGTACAGCACCTCTCGCTGACAGTATTGTAGCTTTTCCTTGTCAACTTTATATTCTTTCTCAGCCAGGATAGTCAATAGGTGGACAGAGTCGTGCCTGCATTGTTCTTTAGTGACGCTGCAGATCAGAATGTCATCCACATACTGCAAAACAACACTTTTTACTACAATATTGCTTAGGTCCATCTGCAGGACTCTGTTGAAAATGGATGTAGACTCACAGTATCCCTGTGGCAGCCTCGTGCTTTTCAGGCACATTTGCCTGAAAGTGAATGATGTCAGATCTTGGGAGTCACGCTGCAGCAGGATCGAGAAAAGCGCATTTTTCAAGTCAATCACCATGAAATATTTAGCCTCAGCGGGTATGTTGCATAGAATTGTGGATGGATTCAGGACTAGAGGGAATTCGGCTTCAACTAGATGGTTTAATGCTCTTAAATCTTGGATTAAATGCCAAGACCCTCCTTTTAATTTCTTGACAGGGTAAATCACTCTGTTGCAAGGTGATTCTGACCTCACTGGGATGCCCTGCTCCATCATGGCGGAAATTGTCTTCGCGATCCCTTCATCTGCCTCTCTGGACATAGGATATTGTCGTGCTCTTGGTAAAATTGCTCCTGGTTTCAGTTTAATTTTCACTTCGCCTGCCCCCTTCAGGAGGCCTACATCATAGGGCTCTGTAGTCCATACTGTGACAGGCACTTGGGCCATGTCGTCAAAGTATTCTGGATGTATTAGCGCCAACATCATTCTCTGTGGCACCTCCCATTTGATCATTTTGACCCAAAATATGATACTCACTTCTACCCTTGTCTCTTCTAGGTCAGGGTGTTCTTCGAACAGATCGTCATTGGTGACGTCAGTCACTCGATACCCTTCTTCGATGGCGAGAATCGTACACCATTGTCTTCCTTCGTTGTCATATCCTTCGATCAATAGCAATTTCGTATTGCGGCGGATTGTATCATTAAGGGAAATACTTGTCCCTCCTCTTCGTGCATAGGTATTCTGAGTCTGAATAGAAACTCATCAGGTGTCCTCATAGTTCTATCTGTGAGGCCTGGCAATCCCGCCATGAGCACCCGCACGCCATATGCGAAGACTTCTGGCTCCAATGGTATAGCTCTCATGGCTCACTCTAACTTCCTTGTGGCTCACTCCACAGCTTCACCTCACTGATGAGGCCAACAAGGCTGAAACACGTGTATGGGGTTGCTGTTGGTACTCTTGTTCAGAGAGGAATTGCCATAGCATTTCGGTGCTGGGCTGCCCATGTGGGTGTGGACAAAGACTGATATGCAAATAGATATTTCCCATCTGTGAAAGGTACAGTGAGCAGAAAGCGTGTGCTGCAAACTCTCATCTCACAACAGGTTATCATGCCATGTTCTTTCTGGAGAGGAGCGCCTGCTACCATTTTTGAACCATTTTCAAAATATGTCAGACACGCAATTATTACAAAAAGTGCAAGAAAAAGATGAAGTTTTACAGTCAAGTATTACAAATCTTTTAGCAAACATGCGTGGTACAAAAGAATACTGGTTCCGACGTCCCTGAGATGTAAGCTGTATGATAAGAAACCTTGGCCCACCCACATGCTATTATGGATTGAAGATGTTCCTAAATTTAGTCAAGATAGTGATGCCACTTTTTTGCAGTTCATCCAAAAATATGTCACTTGTGAAATCCCTACACAAACACCACATAGTGACCTTCATGCACAAATTTTGCTATTTCAAAAGACGCAAATGTGGGACATATTTTCGTCGCAAATATTTAAAAAAACGGAAATACTACACCAAATGCTGCTTTGGTTTCCCTAGACCAGAATCAGCAACAAGTCAAGTAAACAACTTAATGTCTTCAGACATAGTGTGAAAGGTAAATCACCTAAGAACACATATAACATAAAACAAACAGAAGAATCAAAATACCTCAATGATTACAATGAAATCATTGCCCTCCTATTGAATGCAAACATAGATGTGGAGTACATTGCAGACAATTCCACTGCAGTTGCACGATATGTCGCAGCCTACTTAACCAAAGTAGAGAAAACAGAACTTCAGGACCTCTGGCATGACATATCATCTGACAAAACATTATCAGAAAAATTGTACAACTTAGGCATAAAAATGTGCTCTCATAGAGAATGTGGCTGCTAAAAGCTGCAGACCGTTTAACCGGTACTGCCTTGTATGGAAAATCTGACAATATAATATGGCCAAGTCTTGGTCCTGCTAAATCTAGAAAAAGAGTTCTCAAATCATATGAGGACATAGAAACAATAGCCAAAAATGATCCCAACAGCCAAGACATTTTGAAAAACTATTTACTAGACACATACTACCCAAACAGGAGTACCACTTTGGAAACCATGCGTCTCTACCACATAGCCCAAAACTTCACATACAAAAATAATATTAAACCAGATGAAAAATAAGGTAGATACAGAGTTGTAAATTATGAAGGCAGTTTAGTGGAACTTACCAAATGCAGCTTAATTAATCATATCACTTTGTCATTAAAAACTCCTCAACATAAAGAACTGTATTACATGTCCCTGCTACAACTTTTTAAACCATGGAGTAAACTTTACACAGTACCAAACACAATGAACAGCAACTCAAAGAAGAACTCCAGGCCAAACTAGAAGTGGACACTCCCGACAGTAGTCAACCTTCTGCAACAGGAAGACAAGAACCATGTGGACAGCCACTAATAGCACATGAGGCAGAATTAGCCATGACAGAAGTAGAAAACACCATGTGTCAGTATGAACACGCTACAGAAGACTTTGCTGTTCTGAAATCACAACTGAACAATGAGCAGCGTAGCATTTTCAAAGAAATAACAAAACAAACTGAACATGGTGTGCAACATGAAAATAAAAACTGTACCTGCCAAGACTACAAACCTATACTGCTATAAATGAGTGGTCAAGCTGGTTCAGGCAAAACATTCTTAATCAAAATCATCAGAAAGTTTCTCCAACAATTGACAAACAAAAAACTGTCAGCTGTTGTAACTGCCCCCACAGGTTTAGCTGCATAAAACATAGGCAGTGTCACTTTACACTGATTACTACTCCTTCCAGTAGAACACCAAAACAAATTAGACTATTACAAACTTTCCACAGAAGCTGCAATGGTACTATTCAGAGTTTTCAAACAAATGAAACTGTAGCTAATAGATGAGGTGAGCATGGTCTCCAACCTAATGTTGGCTTTGATTCACGTCAGATTAAAAGAGGTCCTCAAAACAGACTACAAAGATCTCTTTGGAGGAAAACACATTATTGTTTTCGGAGTTCTTCTTCAATTGACACCAATGAAAGGTGCACCTATTTTTAAAACCTTAGGGCACAAACTGTGCCGTAAAGCTCTTGGCAGGATAGGCAATGCCAACCTGTGGCAACATTTCCAATACAGAGAATTAACAGAAAACATGTGCCTGCCTGCAGACCTCACATACGCCAACATTTTAAAAAGTATTAGAGTTGGTGTACTATCTCAAGAAGCACAATCAATATTACAATCCAGGCACATCCATACACTATGGCCATAACTCATGTGCTACTGATGTCATGGAACAATTAGCACACAAAAATGTCAATTGTATAATAAATATTCTATTCCAATTGCTACCAATTATTTACAACATTTACTTACACAGTACAGACCAATTGTGTTTGCAAATGTTAGTCCTTCATAGAAATGCAACCAACAATCCTGACAACACTTACAGTGTTCATGGAATAAGACAAGAATTGGACTACTGTGCTGGAATGGTCAAAGCCACTATATTTTATTTTTTAATTTTTTATTTGTATTCAGTTTTTACAAACCTTTAAAAAAGAGAAAGAAAAAGAAAACAGTATACTGAAGAAAAACAGTTTAGAAGTCCGCCACCTCTTTCCCAGTTCATCGTCTGGTTCACAGCCTTTGTCGTGAAAGTGCGGATAATAGTCTAAATACAAGTTAGTCACAGGCTTAGCGTCTAAAGTCTCTTTTAAAATATGCAAGAAGGTGGTCAGTGCGCATAAAACCAACCTGTTGGAGCAATCAAACAGCGCTCTCCACCAGTCCTCTTTAGCAAGTAACTGAAATTTGTTTGTGACTGGCCCAAAAATGGTGTTTCTTTGCTGCTCCATTCCAGGACGTGACATTGTCAAGTGTTTAAGGGTTTCATTTTTTGCACCACAAAGTCGACACGATAGGTCTGAATCGTCGGACTGGGACCAAAAGTTTACACGCTCCTTAGTAGGCAACGCATTAAGCATAAACTGCATGTATAATGTTCTCGAGCGTTGGTCCGGGAAGCGTGCTAGGTATTCTGGTAACTGGCAATAAACTCTTGCTTCTCTGGGAGCGTCTCTCATCGTCCGTGAATCAGATCTCAGTTTGCATGTGTTAATTCAGTCGGGGTTTTCAATCAGAGTTTGCACTGAGATGTCATATGTGTCCAACACTTCTAGGCACAGCGCATTCCATTGGTACAAAATTGTCTGAGTCTTTTCCGTCTCTGGGTTGTGAAGTATTTCAATTTGCTGTGGTGGATTCATTTGCACTGTTTTCCTAAATAAACTTAGGAGGTTCCAAGCAACTCTGGCTTGGATTGAGATGTATCCAAGTTCGTATCTCATGCAGGCCGTTGCAATTCCTCTAGGCAGGTGTAGAACTTTTACCAGAAGATGTTTTCTAGCGAGTTCCATACATCGTACCCGCAGCCAAAAACATTTTCAGCCATATATATCAAGGCTGGTACCACTTTTTGCTCGAAGAAAATCACAGTTGGTTTTAGGGAGAATTTGCCAAATGTATTGTTAATCAATGACGCCTGACATGCCAGCCGTCTGCATTTGCTTTTTGTTAGCTCCACCCATGGTGCATCATTTCTACTAGCACTAATTCTCAACCCTAGATAAGTGGTATTCTTTACAATCCTGATCCGCTCCTTATGAAGGTGCCAATTGAAATGTTTCTTGTTTCCGCTGTTACCTGTTAGTTTTTCAAATATCAGGATTTCACATTTCCCCTTGTCGATGATAAGGCCATTCAACGTTAGATATTTTTCCACAGCACAAAGTTTGCGTTGAAGGCCTATGGGTGTCGAATCCAAAAGGATAAGGTGATCCACGTAAACAAGATAGTCAATGTGAGTGCCATGTATTTTAGGGGGGAAAGTATTCAACTCCTTAAAGATCTTTTTGATGTCAGATATAAACAAGTTGAAAATGCTGGCTGCTAGGGGGCACCCTTGTTTCACTCCCCTGAACGTGTCAATTGGTGCTGATAAATTTCCCTTAAGATCTAATCTGACTGAAGTATTGAAGTATTTGTGTGTAATTCACGAATGGCTGCCAATAAGCTAGCAGGATAGTACCATGCACTCAGCTTTCTCCAAAGCAGATCTCTATTTATGCTGTTGAACGCTTGTGATAGGTCTATTAGAGCTAAATAGACCTTTGAGTTCAATCGATGCGCTTCCATCTTCAGAAGATTCAACAACAGGAGGTTGACACCACAGCCTACCCCTTTGACGAAGCCAGTTTGTCTTGGATCGACCCGGTTGCATTCAGTAGACCACTTCTGAAGTTGATGTTGCAACAGGGTGGCATACACTTTCCCTAACACGTCCAACAGTGCAATGGGTCTATAGTTCTTAGGGTTTCGTCTGTCTCCTTTTTTGAAGATAGGCACGATTACAGCAGATTCCCAAGATTTTGGAGTTTTGCAGGATTCGACAACTCTGTTAAACAGGGTTGTACAAAAGTCTGACCAATCTTCAGGATGGCGTCTAATGGAAAAATTTGTGAGACCGTCAGGGCCAGGTGCTCTAGAATCATGCATATTCTTAATAATTTGCAAGATATTTTCATTATCAAATGCAATCTCCCAATGCGTTAGAAGGGGGGCTACCCATTCTTCAATTAGTGCATCTTTACGGAAGACGTCAGAATAGAATGATATCCACTCCGCCTCTAGGACCAAGTTTGCCTTTGAGGCGCAAGATTGTTATTTATTAGTCTCCAGTAATCTGCGAAGTTGCGACTCGCCATTTTAGACATCATGAACTCAGCGTCATTTTGTAACATGATGGCTTTGTGCGACTTAAGCCAGTTCTTATAGGCTTGTTTAAGCTTTCTTCTTTTTTCGCACTTGTTTGAAGTAGAGATTTTTGGCACCTTTCTCAAAAGCTGTCGCACGGTTCTTTTCTGTTGGGAGATTTCTAAATCATATTTCTGTTTGGGTGTAAACTCAGTATGTCTCAAGTTATTTTTCCTTTCGACATATTGGGACAAGAGGTGATTATATTCCAAAGATTTGGAATTCAATTGAAATTTGGCTGAAATGAGAGTTACGTCCTTGTTATCAAGATTTAGATGAATTCTGCCCCCTCCCATTCTCACAACGTGGGCCCATCGCTCTTGTTTGTGATAAGTAGAGGAGTTGAATTTCAGGGTCACCATGTCATGGTCACTATGAGTCATTTTTATGACTTCAAAAGTGTTTGATCTCATATGGATGTTTCCACCTACAAATATGTAGTCAAGAATTGAACTTTGGTCGCCTCTTCTCCACGTCGGTGCAGCCGGAATGTCACCTGGTGTTTGGCCGTTTAGCATTTTTAGTCCCCGAAGTTCCATTTCTATACACCATTGGTTAGTCAAAAGTTCTTCTCGATTGGACAGTTTCTTTTTCCCGGGGATTAAGTTCAAGTGGGTGACACAGTCAATATTGAGATCATAGCAAATGATCAAGTCATTAGATTTGCCCGTTTCCATTAAGTCATCAATCACAGTTGTCACTTGGTCGATAAAGGATTTGGCACCTTCAGCATAATGATTCCAATAGAGATTGATGATGTAGAGTTTCGGAACCTGCGCCTGTAGTGACTCAGTACAACTGATGGTCACCACCTGAATGATTGGAGAGGGGTTAGAACAATTTTCAATCCTAAGGCCGGAATCTGTCTTTGCTGCCACCAAGAGCCCAGCCATAGGTCTCCCCTTGTTCTGTTTAATAGCTGGATAGTGCGCTATTTCGAAACCTTCAAAAATTGGAGTCTCGTTTAGCCACGTTTCTTGCAAGCAAATGAGGTCCAGATCGAGAGCCCAGCTAGTATTGAACAAATGCGTAAAGCCCCTAGTGTTCCAAGATCCCAAGGTGTAGTTTGGGCAGTGGTTTAGGGCCTGGCGTTACTTGGAATGATCAGTGTTCAGTGTACCAGCAACCCAAGACCAGTCGTTTTCATTAACCGCCTGAGAAGCAAGTTCTTGTAAATTGTCTGCATTGTGAGTGGCGCTGTTCAATCCTTCGATAGTTATCCTTATGCAGTCATTCCGTGACGTTTTAGGCAGGTTCTCAGTCTGAAAGCGCAATTTGTGAGGTAGTCACTGGGCGTGTCACCAGAGAAGTTCGATTAGCTGCAGACACATCCAACTGATGCGCTCTACTATTGAGTGTTCTACAAAAATCTTTGTCCATTTCTCTGGATGCAGGTCTCATTGGTGCTGTGGAGATGTCAAAGCCCAATGACATTAACACAGGGCCTGCTTCTAGCAGTGTGTCAACTATAAGTTTGGACTGCAGATGTAGTATTACTGCGTCGTTTTTAGATTCACTGTAAGATTCTACAATTTTCAGATCACCAGATTCAATAGTTCTGAGGCTCGGAACAAGATGACACAACTCCAATATGTTGTGGCCATTTAAGATTAAATCGTCCGAGGACTCTATGCGTTCCAGAAGTATTTGGTGAGCCAATGGTGTATTCAGTGTGTTACCTCGCTTCTTTGGGTCTTTTAGGGTTGGAGGAGTATTTTTAGAGCTATCTCTCCTAGTTCATCTCAGTCCAGTTGTAGGATTGATGCTCTGGTTGAATATCAAGTGTGCAAGCCTTTTTGTGGTCTTTTTGATTGTGGGATGTATTAGACCATACTGACTCCGGCTTACAAAAGCTGTCGAAAGTTGTTTGAGATGCAGTTGCTCTCAAGTTACCATCCATTTTGTTGGTTTTTGCTACTATCTTACAACGTTTTTCGTCGAGTGTCATAAACATGGACTCAGATTTGTCAAAGAGATCCTGCGATGTTGTGATTTGCTGAATCACTTCACACCATCTTTCTTCTTTACTGTGTTGTCGGGGCAATGTTATGCCGTACACCTTCGCTCTACAGGGCAGAGCAGGCACAGGAGGAGCTTTGGCCTCTAATTGTGGTGGGGCAGACAGTTGTGGCATTCGGGAGCCATTCAACGCTCCGTCAACGTTGCCAATCATTTGGTCATTGTTAGATGGGCCGGCCACTTCTTTGATTTCCTTCTGTGCTTCAGCCTCTGATTGTGGTAGTGCAGGCAGTTGTGGCATTTGGGCAGCGGTCTACACTCCGTCAGTGTTGCCAATCATTTGGTCGTTGTTAGATGTACCGGACACTTCTTTGATTCCCTCAGTCTGACACGGCTCCATCCCGTCATTGTCGTTGTAGGTTGACATGTTCATTAGCTCCTCAGAGATATTACAAGAATCCTTTGTTGGCTCAACAACTTGGTCAGGCACAATTGCAGCTTCGTTAGTAGGGCCTTTGAGTACTCCCCATGTTTCTTTCATGATTGTGCTGTTAACTGTGACGTTAACAGTTTTGATATTTCTTAAGAATTTCCGTGAATCGTTTCCACGCTTTGTTTTCTTCAGGCGTTGATTTTTTGATTTTTTTGCACAAGTGTCTCTGGGGTTTTTTGAAGTCCCACTGGTTTTAGTAGTGTTCTTAGAAGTTTTAAATATGTCAAAAAGATCGGGGGAATTGGCGTTGGCATCTTTGTTTGTCGATACAGTGTCTTTGCCAACCAGGGAAGGCTGAGGAAGCAAGTCAGAGGAGGACGCTGTTTGAGGGTCTAGGAGGGCCAAATTACTTGGAGATTCACTCGCCAAAAGAATGTCGTGGAATATTGTGACTTTCGCCTTTTCTTTTTCAGGCAATGAGAGAGCTCCAGCCATCTTTAGAGCACTTACTTTACCTTCAGGAATAGCAGGGGGAGGAAACTCGTGTGACGGGGTGACTCACTCTAAAGTTGAAGCTGTTAGATCCGTTATGACCTCGTTCCCTCTAGTAGTATTTGAAGTTGGGCTCTCAAGTGTTAGGTCTGTTGTGGGAAATAATTTAGTTACAGCTTCATTCGCCACGGGCAAAACAGTTGTAATGGAGGAAAGGCCTCTAAGATTGCGAATATGAGTTGCGTCAGTACATATGTTTTCCTCAACGTGTCTTTCAAGCTTATTTTCCCATTCATAAAGTGTTTCGGATTTTTGTTGGAATAAGTTCAGTGCTTGTTTCGCCACTTCGGCTAGAAGTTTCTTGTCCAAGTTTACATTTTTGGCGATCTCCACTGATGATGCCATAGCCAGCTCAGTCTTTTTTTGCATTCGGACCAAAGAGTCTTTATGTGCATTGGTTGCGTTTTCGATGGCCAAAAGCTTAGTGTTCATTGTCGATACTAAAGTTACAAGTTCTTTTATGTTGTCGTTAAGATGTTCATACATTTTGAGAAACGGAGCAGTTGTTAGAGTCATTGACGATATTATGATGGCTTGAAGGTCTCTCATTGGGAGATCTTGTTCCATGTTAGCAGCTTCGTCCGCTTCCACTCGTGCACAACACTTTCTGTTAAGTGGAAGATGTCTGATTTTCGGGAACGGACGCTCCATTATAGAGGAGTCAGAGGATGATGAGTCAGATGAGTAGACAGCTTGCTCGTGATTAGCAGTTAGCCTTTACTCACCCGGAAGTTGCTAATTTAATGGAACATTTTGCGAACTTTCAAATAGAACAGTACCCATTTTGGGTTTTTTCGTTTGTGAGCATTGCAGGTAGGGTGAAATGCTTGAGTCAGCTCTTCGTCTTTTAGATAGGCCGTTTGCATGAGGCGTCTGCAGTTCTTTGTCTTTCACTAAAGCCGATGGACTCAGAGTTGGACTCTGAGTTACAGGGAGCTTAGCAGAGACCTCAGACCTGTTAGACCTTTCACTTGACGTTAGTTTGTGACATCTGTCTTTATTTATCCTAGTGAGATCGGTTAATAATTTATTAACAACGTCCAAGGAGTTTCTACGATTTCCATTTTGTTTGGATTCAACGCTCTTAAACTCACTCCTAAGGGATGTAGTAAGCAATGAGTGATTAAGAAGCACATCTTTAGTTGGGACACAGCCTGAGTTTGTGCCTACCTGAGGTATCATGAATACATTATCGTCGTCAACGTTATCATGAGTCAGTTCACAGGGATTCAAGGGCGACGACATCAGTTTTTCATATGCACTGTAAAATCTAGGTTGCGGGGACCCAGTACTTGGGCCATTACATTCCCCCGTGTAATGAATGTGTTGGTGTGGAATAGTGGCCAAGAGACCGGCGTCAGTGTCGTTGCAATTTGTCAGAAAATCCACACTCTCCACGGGTTCTGCAAGTTCCACATTGTCCAGTGTTACCAAGGGCATCGCTTGCACAGTGGAGGAGCTTGGGCCGTTGTCCGCATCAAGTTGTTTGCAGTTGGGTATCTGCGTTTCATTGGTCGTAACCGCGATAACACTTGTTTCACAGCAAGGTTTGTGTTGTAACAATTGGACAGACGATTGATCAGACAAGACTTTAGAGTCGACATTGCTATTTTTGGAATTCATGGTTAGTGTTTCGTCACTTGGAGTTACTTCCCCCATTGTAAACAAGATATGTGATGCATGGAGAGGATTAGCCTCAGTAGGCACATTAGGGGTGTTGGGAATGAAAACAATTACTTGGTGTCTGCTCTCGGCACTCCGCAGTCCAATCAACTGACAGGGAGACACTGGTATCGACGGTGACACAGATCCAGGTCTTGAAGTGACCAGTGTTGGGGACTCAGCTGTTGGCGAAGAGGATTCCACGCCCGGGCTTAAAGTGTCATTACCCAGCTTCCGTTGAGTCTGTGTTTTCACAGCCGTAATGTTTGCCTTCACTTTCGTAGTGACACGCATGATTTATGCGGCTTGAGCAAGATGCCGAGAGGGACTGGGCTGAAGTGAGGCTGAAGTGAGGCAAATGAAAGCCCAGGATGCCTCAGACTCTTACAGCGCCAAACAGCCGCACAACAGTCAGCGCCCTTTACCCCGACGGGGTAAACTCACAGGAAGATCCACAAGAATTTCTAATGTACTTTCTACAATTACTGGAAAACAAAAACATACCTATAAATTAAATCTTCCAGATTTCATACATGTGGAAACATACATGCACTCTCTGCAGCCATGTGGCACAGGAACACGTCCCTAATGAATGCTTTTTGTATGTATCCATACCTAACTGTGAATCCATTCCATTTCAGCAACTTGTACAAAATGCAAACCATGGCACATTATGTACCATCTGCAATTCAGATAATCGCTCCACCTTAAAATACAGACACATGGTAAATACACAATTGTAATGCTTTTACGTTACAATGCAGATGGTACCAAAAACAACGGCAAGCTGAATGGATTCACACACGGTCAAGTGTCACTTGGTAAGAAAACCTTCACAACAATAGGTATAATCTACCACGCAGGAGCCACAACCAATGCAGGTCACTACACTGCTTATAAAAAAAAGAATTGTGGATGGTTCGAATGTAATGATAGTACCATTACTCTAAAGCATAGATTACCAGCAGATCTTGTAAACGCTTTCTTAATATTCTAAAAACCAAAATGTAATACGTAATCTGTGTATGAACATAAGAAGAAGTTCAACTTCAAAACTGTGCACAATTAGAGTACGCCAACATGTATCGATTATACAACATGGAAACAAATAAATAAATACCACTAAAATGTAACAAGAAACACACAGTTAGAATACGCCAACAGGTATCTAACTGCCCCAAAAAATCTGCAACAATCCAACAGATAGAAGATTAGCAAGAAACAAGAAATAAACAGTAAAACAATGAAAGAAATATATTGTACCACAACATATAAGGTTTTTTTTTTAAATCCAGTATGGATTTTTTTTCCCACAGACCCAATGATTTAGAAAACAAACAGAGAAACTGAGCAAATTGCGCAGTACACTGATTTGAACTATAGTAATTGTAAAGTACTAAATAGAAGGGTAAAAAAAAATACAGAAATATCTATTATGCAATACAATAACTCATTATGAACTACCTACTCTAACACATGATCTTTTCTTTTATCACAGAGATCGAAAAAAAGTATGTCAAGTCCAATTACCCATGTCATGAAAAAACTGCATACAACCACAAAAAACTCAACCAGTAAGTATAAAATAAATGCACTCACAAACACCGCTGCATAACACAACCATTCAAGCAAACATCTAACCATGCACCACAATCCAAAATGTTTACTTCCATGTGTATCTTATGATGCAGTACTTGTTACAAACTCTACAATCTTAACTGCATAGCCTAGCCAAAACTTCACATACAAACTCTACAAACGAAACAGGACACAAATTTTTGGGTTGTGATTATTTGATGGGTGTTTGATTCTATGGGTGTGTTGCACTGCGGTGGTTATGGCCAGGGCTTAGAGGTCTGGGTGCATGGCCTAAGGACCCCTCCTATAACTTTGCCTCCCCTGGACCAAACCTCACCAAACTTTGTAGAAAAAAAATCAGAATGAGCCATTTATTTTGGTGAGGATTCGTCTAGGGGGAGAAAAGTTATAAGCCGCACAAAACGTGCTCTTCCTATGGGATTAGCAACTTAACCATAACAACATGCCTGCTACCGCAGGGCATG
This sequence comes from Ambystoma mexicanum, assembly GCF_040938575.1. Taxonomy (NCBI): domain Eukaryota; kingdom Metazoa; phylum Chordata; class Amphibia; order Caudata; family Ambystomatidae; genus Ambystoma; species Ambystoma mexicanum. The sequence continues at coordinate 609,041,725 of NC_090925.1, read as the reverse complement.
TAATTACCCGGCCTGTGGTATCATTGCCACGGGGGACATTACAAGTCCCGGCGGCCCGGGATATCAGGCGGTGGAAATTGTTAGTCCCCATTCCCGTGGAGTCACATAGGACTTCACAGGAATGGGGACTCGAATGCAGCGGCACCGCTGTTAATGCTGTTGCTTCCATACCAACTCTGCTTTTTGTGGCCGTTGCGCTCAGCAGGTCAGACCTGCCGGGAGGACGGACCCAGGAAATCAAAGTTGTAGTCTGCCGATCCGGAAAGGGTGCTAGTACGTTGCTACCGGCACCCTTATTTCTGGACCGGCAGACATATGATCAGGCCCAATAAATGGGAAAATACACCTTAATAAATCTTACCAGTAATGGCTGCAAGGACGATGATGCCACCTGTTCAGCCTCCCTCCACCACAAAACATAAAGTACCACTTTTGACAAAAGACTGTTCATCACAGCAAAGAATGTAGCCAGCTAACTGATTGATGGCAAGATAGGTCACATGAACATACACAAACACGAGGTAAGCATTTCACATTTCATGAAAGACCTTGTACTGAGGTGACACGTTTGGTAAGGGGAAAATACACTTGGTGGAGAACGAGACTTAACAAGAGATAACAGGGCAAGACAAAACCTACAAGTGAGCGAAAGCTGAGAAAGCACTCAGGGCCTTTTTCAATACATGAAGTGAGAATATAACAGCCACACACAAAGGACAGGGCACCAGGTCAAGATTTAATGCAAGTCTAACAGAACATTAACAAAGTAAGTCTGACAACGGTGCATGCACTGTCGTTCTCTGAGTGTAAACATCTTACAATTCACCATAGATATTGCCAGATATCAATGAATATAAAGGGGCCCTGCTGAATGCAATTGCCTCCACTTTAACACACTGCTGTCCATTCTTGAAGCATATGTGTGTGCATTACATACTTTTAAATTTGCAAACTGATTTCTAGTGATCCTGAAGGAAAGAGCTATTCATAAATAAAGCCTGAAAACCATAGCAGGAGAAGCATTGATCAGACACTATCAGACATCTCTGTGTAATGTTCTGGTAGTCAGGGATGTCAATTCACCAAAATCCAGGGGTAGCAGAAGTGATATCATACACCCAATGAAATCACAGGAAGTGATGTCATATGACGGTTAACCCTGATGTCATCACCTAAAGTGACTGACGGGTATAAAAAAATAAGAAAGCTTACGTTTCATAAAATGTCGAATCCGCACTGGAGCAGACATAAGACTTTTTGGACACCAATCACATTTTCATAAGAGTGTTACCTTGACATTCAACAGAGTGGGTCATGTTATGACAGAGGTAGACCAAGTAGAAACAACATAGGGCAGGGGCACTGCCATGCATATGCAACTATAGCCTCGTATGGCCATTTACTGACAGCTTATGTCAATTATTGCCGTACATGTCAGGTCTAATAATCATAACCGGGTCACCATCACCTCCAACACCCCATGCCCATGGTCGGACCATCAGTTTCTCCTTACCACCCCTTAAACAACCCATCAGTCCGCCACCTACACTCCCATCTACTCTAGCCTATCGCTCGAGACGAATCATCAAAGACCCCATCTCACCCTCACTCAAGCCCCTTACCTTAGTACCTCCGGAGATAACCGACCCCCAAACCCTAGCTGACATACATGCCATTACCCTCACTAATGCTATCAACCTGGTTGCCCTCCCATCCCCAGAGAGGCTAAGCCCACTTGCACCTTAAACTCTGGTTCACTGCAGATCTTCAAACCTTGCGCAGCAAGAAAAGACAAGCAGAAGCACTTTGGAAAAAACAGCCCACAAAGCCGCTAAAAACAGCCTTTAACAAAATCGGCAAACAATACAAGCAAGCTATCACAGCTGCAAAAGCCCAATTATACAACACTAGAATGGAGAATGCCAACTCAAACTCTAAGGAATTGCACAAAATACTCAGAGAACTTGAGACACCCACCACATCCCCTAATCCCATTGACAAAGGTGAAACATGATTCACAAACATTCAGAATGCTATGTGCGAGAAAATCTCCCGACTTCAGAACAAAACTGAACAGAAACAGAGAAAAAACAACCCCTGTGACCCCCACAACACTCCAAAGTACGCCCGACACCTGCCTTCAAAATCTGACAATTATCTGAGGCCAAAACAGCTAATATCCTAAATAACCTTAAACCCTCCGACTATAAGGGTGACATCTGCCCATCAGCTACTATCAAAGCCTGCTCAGAACACCCAGTGCCATTCATCACCAAATGTACTAATGTTTCCTTCACCAACAACATGGTACCAGTGAGTGTCAAGGAATCCTGGGTCCGCCCACTACTTAAGAAACCATCAATGACCCTGCAGTGCCAAATAACTGCTGCCCCGTAATGACAATGCCTTTACTCCTGAAGATCTTAGACAGAGCAGCATACAACCAGATACAAGACCATCTAGAATCTTACCACATCCTAGGTATGCAGCAATCAGGCTTCCGTCCCAGCAATGGCACAGAAACAACACTATTAGACTTTAAAATCCAACTCGATTCCTTCAGAGACCAAAGCATACCAGCCATCCTTCTCCTGCTAGACCCATCGGCTGCGTTTGACCTTGTAAACCACCCCACTTTATGTCACCACCTCATCACCTCAGCCAATTTCTCCCCCAATGTCACATCTTGGATAACCTCCTTCTTGGAAGACAGAACCATGAGAATCTTCTCAGACACTGCCAGTGTCCCTTATACTATCCTCTGTGGCATCCCACAAAGGTTCCTGCACCTCCCTTCCCTCAACAACATATTCACAAAACCTATTTTTGACATCCTTGATGAAATCAACATATCTTACACCAACTATGCCAATGACACCCAAATCCTCCTCCCCTCATCAGGGTGCTGCAAAGAAGACACACGCTTGCTTAACAAAATCTATTCCATGATACAATCATGGATGGCAACTAACTACCTATGTCTAATTGATGACAAGACTGAGATCCTAACGGCAGGCCTACTTGCAATGCTGCAGAAACTTGGTCCCCAATACACCGCCTTCACCATAGACGGACACCAGATTCCAGAATCCGCTGCAGTAAAAACACTGGGGGCCTACACAGACTCCACACTCTCCCTCATCAAACAAGTTAATGCGATTGCCTCCTCAGCAGCTTAAAACAGCCAAACTTATCAATGCTGCAAGACAATTTTTAACCCCCCAGCTGCTTAACCATCGCCAGAGCAATGACAGGAGCAAAAGTGGACTATTGTAATGCTCTCTTTGCAGGAACTTCAAAAAAGAACATTAATAAATTCCAAATAATCCAAAACAATGCACTTAGAGCAGCCCTAAACATCCCAAGGAGAGACCACATATCAGCCACCAGAAGAAAAGTGCATTGGCTACCCATTAAAGAAAGCATAATTTTCAAAACACTATCGATGGCTCACAAATGTTTGAGCAATTCAGCACCGCAATACCTAGCCCAGAAAATTGAGAGATCCAAATCCAATAGACCGGTAAGGTCCTTCTCTGCCCAGCGCCTTGCCCTACCAAAAACCAAAAGAGTGAAAGGAGGAAGGGCGAGCTTCCCAACGATAGCAGTCAACCAATGGAACTCTCTCCCCACTGGATTAAGAGCTGAGAGCTCCTACTGGACATTCTGCAAAGCTCTAAAAACATGGCTTTTCACCGAACTGATAAGCACCCACTTTGCCTTCTGGCCTCTGAACACTGTTTGCTGTCCTTAATCTGCTATTCATGCAGTTATGTCCTTTAATGTGAAATGTACTATTTAGTTTGCTAAGGTTATATCATGTAACTGGTCTTGCAACAGCACCCTGGTGCCTCAGGGTTTGGGCACTTTACAAATGCAAAAAATAAAAATAGATTCAAAATAAATATGCCAAGTAAAGTCCCACCTTCGCAGGCACTGCCATAATACAGTGTCTGTACTGTAGCCTCTGAGGATACAGTCATCTCATGTCTGATATAGCCATGTGTAAGTTTCAGCTTTGTATATCGAGTTGCATCTTTTATATGCCAAGTGCATCCTCAAATGTCCATTAATGCCACACGATGTGAGGTAATGCCCCATACACCTCCTAAGGGAAAAAGTCAGAAGAATAGCCAAGTGACACAAAACCCCAAACACTGTGATAAGTAACAAAGAACCCTTTATTTCTTGTTTTTAGCACAGAAATACTTTTATCAAAAGTAAACTTTAGAGAGGCAATATCTATCAATCAAATGTTAATCCAAAGGTTTGTAACAAACAACATGAAAAGGAACCAATGACACCTCAATGTGTTTTAATCCATACATTGTTCATCATCAAGACGTCCAAGAGGATGACCCCACATCATTATACTCTCATATTTGCCTTTTAAAGTTACCCTGTGTGCAACTTAGAAACTTCCCCTCCACCATTATATCTGAGCCCTCCTGTAGTGTATGGCGCTAGATTTCACACCAGCGAAATCTAGTGTCATTCACTACGGGAGGGATCAGATAGAATGGGTGGAGGGCAAGTTTCTAAGTTGCACACAGGGTAACTTTAAAAGGCAAATGAATACAACCACAGACCCGTAGTTGAAACAATGCATATAATGCCTTCTTTATCATAGATGCCCAGTAAGACCTGTCGTGCCACAATAAGAAATGGCTAGACTGTTTGCATCAAAATGCCAGCCTATACATGTAATACTTATCATTCATGTGCTATCATGCTTTTAAAACAAGTATGACAAGTGTTATTATGTGCTTAGACTGCCTTTTTGGAGTAGTAAGTCTAGCCATTTCTTACTGCATGACATGTTTTACTGTTCATCTATGCCCAGTAAAAATGTCATTTCACAATAAGAAATGGTTAGGCTGATTTAATCAACATGCATGCTAGCCACATAATAACCCTTTTCATGCTTGCATTATTATGCTTTTAAAGCATGCATAATAAGTTGTTACATGACTAGAACGCATTCTGATCAGCCTAGCCATTTCGTACTGTGGCAGGACATTTGTTTACGGGCCATCCATGCCCAGAAAAGAGGTAATGAAACAGTAAGGAATGGCTAGACTGACTGAATCAAAATACATACTAGGCATGTAATAACACTTTCTCATGCTTTTAAAGCACACATGATAAGTGTTATGTGCCTAGACTGGCATTTTGGTGTAGTAAGTCTAGCAATTGTTTGTGCCCTCCATGACTTACACGTGTAAAATGAATACAACAGACACTCCCTGGACAGGGAATAAGGCACAACAGAGCAGGCTGCGAGAGTTCAAGGAAAAGTTTATCTAGATCTCTGAGAGCGCTCTGACCACATCAAGGTTACAACACATTATATAAGCACATTGGCATATCTAACATATGATGCTACATTGGACCCGGATTGGTCAGCCAGGGTGGTGTCTTAGGTGTGGGCATCATCTCTTCCTCTGGGTTGGTTGATTGGTTGGCGGGAGGATTGACGTCAGACATCTGTGCTCCGGATGGGTGAAGGCCAGGTCGCTGTGAAGCACGGTGGTCACTATCTAAGCTAAGAAAATACATTCTAAATAATGCATGCACTAAATAATGGTTGCTCAAAAAGACCCTCAGTAGTTTATCATGTCATTATACAAATCACACAGGTATCTATATCATCTGTAACATTTGTGTTATACACATCACAGGTTTACGGGTCTTGACCACTAGAATACTCTCATTGAACTGTGGGGTTAGTCTCACAAGAATCTCAGGTATGTGGCATTTGTTAGTATTAGGCACGATATACTGCAGCAGGGGTCTAATGTTAGTTGGGGGTCTGTTGGGTGGACTTCATAGCATGGTCAGCGGTCTGGCACATGAAAGGAATATCTTGCAGGGACACAGGGTTAGAATGGCTATAAGTTTCGACTGGCGAGGGTAAGAGGGCAAGGACACTTTTTTATGGAGATGGACGAGCTTTGTGCTTAGCTCATGTTGGTTCACATGCAGGACAGTGATCTCAGAGGAAAAGAGATGTGTTATATTTATCATTTGTTGCAAGCATCTCCGGCTTCAGCGTGAGAATGGAGCTGCAGAGATTTCCAGTCAGAGTGGGAACGCGGGTGGGGGCTATGTGCTCCGAGCGGCTGCAGCGGGGAGACGGAGAGAGGGATTTTGTACTATCGCAGTGAGGCCTGGTCACCAAGATGGAGTCGAAAGGGGGTACAAAGAATGGATGCCCCGTGTCTTGCTCAGTGGTCCCATCTATGCGAATGTAACCCAAAGTTAACATCGCATAAGGGCGAGGGGCGTACCCACCACTGGAGGCACTTGGTCCGAGTTTTGTACTGAGAAGTGATGGCAGGGAGTGGCCCATTGGCCCCTCACTCCCACACACAATTTCTTACAGTGGCATGACATTTTTTACTGCCCATCTATGATACTCTATCAAAGAGGGCCGGTATAAAATGTCATGCAACAGTAAGAAACGACTAGATGGAATGCATCACAATACCAGTCTAGCTATATACTAGCACTCCTCATGCTCCCTTTAAAGCAAGCATGATAAGTGTTATTATGTGGCTAGAATGCATTTTCATGCAATTTGTCTAGCCATTTCTTATTGTGGCACTGGGCATCTATGATACAGTATCATAGATGCCCAGGAAAAAAAATGATCTCCTACACCGTCCACCTTTCACCTCACCCCACCGAAATCATCCTCCCAGGCCGGCACAAAGCCAACACAAGCTCACCCACATTCCTTCACTCATTCATACACACATTCATGCAGCATTCGCAGTATTAATTTCACCCATTCCAACACATATCCACACATTCAAACAGCATTTACACAGCATATACTCGCTCGTTCAAACACATATCCACACATTCAAACAGCATTCACACAGCACATACTCACGCATTCAAACACATATTCACGCATTCAAACAGCATTCAGACAGCATTTACTCAATAATGCATACACATATTCTCACATTCAAACAGCATTTACACAGCACATACTCGCTCATTCAAACACATATTCAGGAATTCAAACATCATTTACACGGCACATATTCGCTCATTCACACATGCATACATACTCATACAAAATTACATTTTCCTTTCACTTACCTCCGAGTATGCACCGGTCCAGGTGCTGCTTCTGAGGTCCTCAGTTCCTGTGCACAAGAACAGAAACCAGGACCCACAGCGCACTTCCTGGTTTCTACACTTGCGTGCAGGAGCCCTGTCTCTGCACCCATTCAGTAGAGTTCGTAGAGGCAGTGGCAAAGGTTTCGGGGGAGATACGACCCCTGGCAGCCCTCAAATAATTTGCATGGTGGTAGTGCTTCAGACAACTTAAAAATAAGATGATATTCCTCAATTATAGCCATCCTCTCTCATGTTCATCCTAATCCATGACGTCAGAGGGCCAGATTCTCCATTATTTGAGCTGGAATCCACAGCATTTACACTGACATGAAAATGACATACTGGTATAAATGCTGGTGTCTTAAACCTCCACTAATTTCTTTCATGTTTTCGTGTACCATCTCATGTATCTTTGGGGTTAATAGGGCTCCTAAATATCTCATCCAATCCGAGAGAGGAAAGGTTAGGGGTGGCAGAAACGATTATTCAGTTCTGTTCCCCATTTCGATCCTATACAACTATGAAAATGTGGCGTGGAGGAAAATCGTACATACAATAGTGATCCTGAGCTCATTTATACTCATTAACCAGCTGTGGTCCACTGTTACTCTAAAAAGCAGAACAAATGTACGTATCCATAAACAGGACGATACCAAAGGAGTCCAATCCCGTACTTGATAATGAGGGATGCTATATATATCATAGCCTCACAGGGGTCTTCAAACGAATGCATTCATTGTCTTGTTATATTTTTTTAAATAGCATGGTATTGCATAATCCCTATATAGTTTCGGGAGGATAGCTCAGGGGAAACACGCTCGCCTTGCAAACAAAACGATGCCGATGCTGAGTAACAAAAGTTCAATCCCCAGGTCTGCACTTAGAAACCTCTGGGTGTGTACTGTGTTATAAATGACGAATTATAATTATAATTATGGCTTCAGTAGCTTTTGTGCTCAGTTCATTTGAAAAGCTTAACAATTACATCATTATTAAAGTCCAGGAACAATGACATGCAAATGCTATGCTCCCTCAAAAGTCTGATTCTCTTCCCCTTGCAAACACTTTAAGACCAACGCTTTCCCTTTTGCAACAAAAATAAAAACCTGTATGTAGTAACTGATATGAATCACCTGCTGTGATGCTGTGACACCATTTTCAGGAAAGCCTAGAATTCTGAGACAGCAGCGCATGCTCTGATTTATAAAGGTCAAGATGTGTAATTGTGCCGTTGCTACCATGTTCCTACAAACATCCGAGTTAGACTCTGGCTCTTTAACCTTATCAATTTCAGAGTTTAGTGTCCCATCTATGTCAACCCATGTTCTACAAACTTCAATAAAAGAAAACTGACATTGGCCACATTTCTATGCCAGAGGAACCCTTGCGGATAGAAGCAACCCTTGGGGGGCAGGGAGGAGGGGGGTGATGCTGAAGATTGGGATTGCCTCTATATTGTTGGCAATAGAGGCATGTGGTTAGAGAGTGTAGCTCAGGTCGCAGGAAGATGTCAGGAAATTAAAACACTGATCTTGACCATCGAAGAAAATGTTGGGCAGAGGTCATTCACACAGATGGCCAGTGTTTTTGTTTGTAATAAGTCACCCGGTTTTGGTTCACTGATGATGCTGAAGGAAGGTGATCTTATCACGTGACCTTTGAGGGACTGACATTGTTGGACTTTGGTGCCTACAGAACCTCACATTATTTTCAAAAGTATTATCACTAAGGGCATTGTATGTATATTTATGTATGTATGTATGGAATTTTTGAAACACACCTTGGTAGGAACCAACAGAGCCCTGTGCTTTGGGGACAGACCTAGGATCACACTGCTTTTGGACTGTCCTTCCCTCTTGCTGGACAATACTGAGTCTGGAAATGACAGGTACATTCTTCTGTTTTCTCTAATAGAATCGCATCAGGCTTCTTTATTTCTTGGGGTATCCCATGCCAACATATTCCTCATATTAACTGCATCACTGCGTAATATTGCATTCAGAGTTTTTATGTGGGGGACAACAGTCAGAGTGAGAAAGGAAACCCTACACTAAGTCTATGAGTATACAATGACAAGCAGGTAAAAGGTATTACCCAATTGATCAAAAGTATTTTATTTGAAAATAGTCAAGGAAATAGGGGTGTTATTATTGGTAACTATACATGATGTGAACCATTATGGGAATCTTCCTGGATATTACTTATTACAGTAATTCAAGTGGCTTGGATGAACGCTGTGATTTAGGAAGTTACCTTTGATGGGTGTTGATTTGGACCACTCTGGACAAAAGGTGTTAGGTACCCAGGTCAAACAGGTAAGGGAAGTAGACAGAATCTCGCTGAAGGCAACTGTGTTCCTGATTTTCCACCTCTGTTACCCGACCCTCATGTAGCTAGTTTTGTGCGGGTGTTGTCTGTGGCAGAGACTGCAGAAAGACTTGCACTTAAGGGTTCAAGGTCTCAGATCTGGATTCTTGTTCAAGTGACAATACCGACCAATAATATATGTTCACTACAAAAAAACGTTGTTAAGGGGACGTTATGGTTAAGTTGCCGTACCAAAAACCTGTGCACTTCACTAAAAAAAAACTTTCCAGCCTGCCATTACGGTTCACATTACAACCTAAAAACCCCTGAAATTCACCAGTTATGGTAGGCTAAGCACCCACTCCTGCCATTAGCACTGTGCACTGCTACCACTACCACCCAGAACATGAAAGATGCCATCACAAATGTCATTGATGACATCACTGACATCACATGTTTTGCCCCTTTGTTTTTCTGCACTGCTATATATATATATATATATATATATATATATATATATATATATATATATATATATATATATATATATATATATATATATATGTATATTCAGTGAAAAAACTTTGTTACTGGGACGTTATAGTTCACAGTAAAACCAAAAAACACTTGACAATGCCTAAATATGGGATGCTAAACAACCATAACTTGCGCCACCTACGTGCATTGCTAAGACTAACACCCAGAACATCAAAGATGACATCAGAAATGTCATTGATGACATCACATGTGCTCTTAATTTTCATTCAGAGTCTTCACAAGGGATTGTCATTATAATATTGCCAGCAAATTGTCAGAGATTATTGCAGAACTATCTTATGCTAAAACGTTCATTACTAATGTTGGTTAATGGGGCATCTGGGTGACAGAAAGTGGCCTGAAGGCACTAAAGCATATAAGATGGGCCTGACCCTCCCGTAGCCAAAGCAAGTGGTATGCAATACCTTTCATCAAAATGTTCCTGGGCAGCATAAACAAATGCACCCATAAGGACTAACGTGCGGTGATGCATCACCTACAAAAGAACACATTACGTTCTGCAACATAGCACGCCACATTTTGAAATAGTAGAGTAAATTTGTAAAGAAAACACTACCATTTAAGAATCAGTAAAGTAGTTTTATTTCACAATAAACTGTGCGAAATCATCGCCCTATGGAATTAGTAAAGTAGTTTTATTTCACAACAAACTGTGTGAAATGATCGCCCTATTCACATTTCTATAGAAATAGTAAGTTTGTCTCTTTGGTCGACAATGAAAATGTTAATGGTGATGGCCCGTTGTTGTTTTCCCACACAGAAAGTATGCATTGTCGGCACAGTAGTCGTTTTCCTCGCACATTGATTTGCAAGACGACATCAATCGCTATGATCTACACCACCAAAAAGGATGGAATGTTACTCCTTATGGCGACAGCAGCGTAAGGACATAGAGGTCCGACACGGTCATCCCACTGAATTATAACGCACAGACAACCGGTGATGAACAGTTGCATTTGAGGGTTAAAAAAGCTGTCACTCAGCAGTTGCAATCCATGACAATCACAATAGGTAAGGAAGTAGCTGAGGGGCAAAGGGGAAATAAAACATGTGTCAATACGCAATCTTTGGACAAACCAAAGTTGTAATACATAACATTTTCAGTAAAAATGAATTTAATAGGAGGACCCTACAGACGGCGACAATATGCAATCTCCATAACGGGGAAAAAAAAATGTCAACGGCACAGAAAGGTGGCACATCTTTATTAATAATAACATTTTTGTTTGGAAGTAGCTGAGTGGGATAAGGGAAATAAAACATATATCAATACGCAACCTCTGCACAAACCAAAGTTGTAACACACACCATTTTTACTAAATATTAATTGAATTTGGGGAAATGTAGTGGCACCCTACAAACGGCGACAATGTGCAATCTCCATAGTGGGAAAAAGAATTTCAACGGCACAGAAATCTTGTAATTCATTAGCAATAAAACATTTTTTCTTTTTGAAATTAAAAATGTAATGCCAGTTCGGTATACAGGGGTCAAAAGAAAACTTATATTTGTGGACCACCTCCATTGCGTTCCTTACAGTCAGACAGTAGGGTATTTGGAAGAGTGCCTCTTCAGGAACTGATATTTCATGTTCATTACAAACGTTTTGAAGCATAACCTTATCACACTATATGTTTTTCAAACTGTTACTTCCTTCATTCTTTCAGCTTTTTCCCTGTAGCTCAAGATCAAAAAACAAGTGACCCCTATGGTTGCCGACAAATATGTGGCTGTACGGAGCTCGTATTGAAAAGAGAAAATCACGTGACCTTCACTCCGAATGCGAATACATTGTCATTTTGCAACAACATATCAGCAGCTATTCATGAGAACCGCTACTAACGTACACGTGCAGAAGTGCTGTGTGTACGAAACAGTGCAGGTGGCTGGCTCAGATTCCAAACTGTAGGACGTCAGTCTGACCGCATTAATGTTGTTTATGTATTGTAACATGGACGCAGTAAGTTCATGTCATTCAATGAGTAGCAAGTCCCACTGTATCGTATGACACTGGTTACAAGAATACACCAATGTTTGACTTTCTACTGCCACATCTCATTAACGCTCACCTTTCGAAACAGTATTCCATAAGTGTAACAAGTGCATTGGTGTCTTCTTCGTTTATGTATGTTAGCTGCGATGTCCGCGTACAACAGAAAACGAAGTAAATATGGCGACCGTATTGAAAGATTATGACGCACTTCATGTTGTGGCACAACCAATCGGTGAAAGAGCAACAGGGTCGCGGGCATCACGCCATGGAATAGCCAATTGAAATCTTCACCACGGAGTGATCAAGGAAGTGTGAACGCGGAGTGGACATAGATATCACTAATTTTTAGAGACAAACTTTTTGATCATTTTTAAGGAAACTTTTAGACGGATTGTCACAACATTTATAAAAGCACACTTTCGCGACCAAGCCCCTGCCCCTTCCGCAAATTTGGTGCAAATCCGTCCAGCGGTTTGGCCTGTAGCCGGGCGCAAAGTTTTCTCCCATATAAGCCACCCAAAAAGGGCTCTTCCTATGGAAACAGCAACTTAACCATAACTACACAGCCACCACCGTGGCTGTGTATATATATAACACAGCCATGGTAGTGTCTGTGTATTTATGGTTATGTTGCTGTTTCCATAGGAAGAGCCCTTTTTGGGTGGCTTATAACTCCGCTCCCCCTGGATGAATCCTCACCAAAATTTGCACCAAAAAAAGTATATGGGTCACTCTGATTTTTTTTGCAAAGTTTGGTGAAGTTTGTTCCAGGGGGGCCAAAGTTATAAGGGGGGTCCCAAAACTTCTTTTTTTCCCATAGACTGAATGGGGAAAAAACTTTGCTCACGCCTACAGCGCAAACCGCTGGACGGATTTTCACCAAATTTGGACCAGGAGCAGCGGCTTGGTCCCGAAAGAGTGCTTTTGCAAATTTGGTGAAAATCCGTCCAGTAGTTTATTTTTAAATGACCAAAAAGTAGGTCACAAAAAATGTGTGATATCTATGTTCAGTCCGCGGACACACTTCCCTGTTCGCTCCGCGGGCAGGGACATGATTGGCTGGGCGATGCGCGTCGTGTCCGCGGACATTGGACGTGTTCACTGATTGGGTGGTTGAGAGCGTGCGGTGTCTCAGATTTCCTGGGCACTCCCGCCATCTTGTATTCGCAGATATCCGCAGACAGCGCAGTGAAACTTGGTGGAAAAATACTATTTAGTCAAGTGTGTTGGCGTGAAAGACTGTTTGGGGAGGGTGGGGGAGTAAGAGATGGGTTCAATGTTGTATTTATTTAGGTGGCAGGCACCCCTTTTGTGTTCGTTCTGACCGCGGACAACACGGGTGTCCTGAAATTTTCGTAAATAAACAAAATGGGGCGGTCCTGAGGACGCTATACCTGTCCGTATTGTTCATAGGCAAGTTGAAACTGTTCTAAGAACACATCATGTGTCCTAGGATGTTCGTAAATAAATGAAATGGGGGGGTTCTGAGGACGGTAGACCTGTCCGTATTGTTCTCAAGCAAGCTGAAACTGTCCTAAGAACACAAGCGGTGTCCTGAAATATTCATAAATAAACTAAATGGGTGTGTCCTGAGGATGCTATGACTGTCCGTATTGTTCGCAGGCAAGTTGAAACTGTTCTAAGAATACAGGCGGTGTCCTGAAATGTTCAGAAACAAACGAAATGGGGGTGTCCTGAGGATGCTGTCCGTATTGTTCGTAGGGAAGTTGAAATTGTTCTAAGAACATGTGTCCTGGGATGTTTGTAAATAAACAAAATGGGGGTGTCCTGAGGACACTATACCTGTCCGTACTGTTCGTAGGCAAGTTGAAATTGTTCTAAGAACACATCAAGTGTCCTGGGATGTTCGTAAATAAACAAAATGGGGGTGTTCTGAGGACGCTAGACCTGTCTGTATTGTTCACAAGCAAGCTGAAACTGTCCTAGGAACACAAGCGGTGTCCTGAAATATTAATAAATAAACAAAATGGGTGTGTCCTGAGTACGCTATGACTGTCCGTATTGTTCGCAGGCAAGTTGAAACTGTTCTAAGAATACAGGCGGTGTCCTGAAATGTTCAGAAACAAACGAAATGGGGGTGTCCTGAGGATGCTGTCCGTATTGTTCGTAGGGAAGTTGAAATTATTCTAAGAACATGTGTCCTGGGATGTTTGTAAATAAACAAAATGGGGGTGTCCTGAGGACACTATACCTGTCCGTACTGTTCGTAGGCAAGTTGAAATTGTTCTAAGAACACATCAAGTGTCCTGGGATGTTCGTAAATAAACAAAATGGGGGTGTTCTGAGGACGCTAGACCTGTCTGTATTGTTCACAAGCAAGCTGAAACTGTCCTAAGAACTCACGTGGCGTCCTGAAATGTTTGTAAATAAACGAAATGGTGGTTTCCTGAGGACACTATACCTGTCCGTTCTGTTCGTAGGCAAGTTGAAACTGTTCTAAGAATACAGGCGGTGTCCTGAAATGTTCAGAAACAAATGAAATGGGGGTGTCCTGAGGATGCTGTCCGTATTGTTCGTAGGGAAGTTGAAATTGTTCTAAGAACATGTGTCCTGGGATGTTTGTAAATAAACAAAATGGGGGTGTCCTGAGGACACTATACCTGTCCGTACTGTTCGTAGGCAAGTTGAAATTGTTCTAAGAACACATCAAGTGTCCTGGGATGTTCGTAAATAAACAAAATGGGGGTGTTCTGAGGACGCTAGACCTGTCTGTATTGTTCACAAGCAAGCTGAAACTGTCCTAAGAACTCACGTGGTGTCCTGAAATGTTTGTAAATAAACGAAATGGTGGTTTCCTTAAGACGCTGTCCGTATTGTCCGTAGGCAAGTTGAATTTGTTCCAAGAACACATGTGGTGTTCTGAAATGATCGTAAACAAACAAAATGGTGGTGCCCTGAGGACACTATACCTGTCCGTACTGTTCGCAGGCAAGTTGAAAATGTTCTAAGAACACTCATAATGTTCGCAGACATTAAAAGTGCCCATATGGCATAGTTAAAATGTTTGACTCTATGGGTGTGATATGCTGCGGTGGTTGTGGCCAGGGCATAGAGTCACCCACGACTCTATGCCCAGGCCACAACCACCGCAGCATATCACACCCATAGTGGCTTATAACTTGGGACCCAAGAACAAATTTATAAGCAACAAAGTTATAAGCCAGTATGAGTGTGATATGCTGTGGTGGTTGTGGGCAGGGCCTAGAGTCTTGGGTGCATGGAAAAGACCAAATTTAAAGGCACTGAAGTTATAAGATACTATGGGTGTGATATGCTGCGGTGGTTGTGGCCAGGGCCTAGAGTCTTGGGTGCATGGCCAAGACCAAATTATAAGCACTGAAGTTATAAGTCACTATGGGTGTGATTTGTAGCGATGGTTGTACTTATTATAATATACTTACTGTTTGGTTTAGTAACTGGAGTACATATATTCCTTGTTAATTTCTGTGATATGATAAAAGAAAAGATGTTAGTATTTGTATTTTGTAATGACTTATAACATTGAATAATCAACATTTTTTTTTTACCCTCATATTTAGTAGATTACAAACCAGTGTACTGTGCAATTTGCTCAGTTTCTGTGTTTGTTGCTAAAATCATTGGGTCTGTGGGAAAAAGAAAATCCATGTTGGATTAAAAAAAAAACATTTTTTGTTATGCTACAGTCTGTTTGTTTTCGGTGTTCACTTATTGTTTCTGGCTAATGTTCTATATGTTGGCTTGTTGCAGATTTTTGGAGCAGTTAGATACCCGTTGGCATATTCTAACTGTTTTTTTGTTGTTATAATGAAGTGGTATTGATTCAAATGTTTGGTTAGTGAAAATCTTGGGGCAGTTAGATACCAGTTGGAGTATTCTAACTGTTAATTTGTTGATATAATTTAGTGGTATTCATTTATCTGTTTAGTTGTTGTAGAATCTTGGGGCAGTTGGATATTTGTTAGCATATTGCAACTGTCTATTTTTTGTTATAATTAAGTGGTATTGATTTATCTGTTTGGATCTTGTAAAATCTCGGGGCAGTTCGATACCAGTTGGCGCATTCTAACTGTTTATTGTTTGATATAATTTAGTGGTATTCATTTATCTGTTTAGTTGTTGTAGAATCCTGGGGCAGTTAGATAGCTGTTGGCATATTCTAACAGTTTATAGTTTTTTAATAGAAGTTTTGTTAATGTTTAAGTACAAATTAGTTAATAATTTTTGGTTTTAAGAAGATTAAATGAGCGTTTGTAAGATTCGCTGGTAATCTCTGCTTTAGAGTAATGGTACTATCATTACATTCGAACCATCCACATTTTTTTTATATATATGCAATATAGTGTCCTGCATTGGTTATAGCTCCTGTGTGGTAGATTATACCTATTGTTGTGAAGGTTTTCTTACCAAGTGATACTTGACCATGTGTGAATCCAGTCAGCTTGCAGTTGTTTTTGGTACCATCTACATTGTAACGTAGAAGCATTAGTATTACATATTTACTATGTGTTTGCATTATTAAGGTGGAGCGATAATACGAATTGCAAGTAGTACATAATCTACCATGGTTTGCATTTTGTACAAGTTGCTGAAATGGAATGGATTCACAATTAGGTATTGATAAATACACAAAGCGTTCATTAGGGATTTGTTCTTGTGTCACATTGTTGCAGAGAGTGCATGTATGTTTCCACATGTATGAAATCTGGAAGATTTCATTTATAGGTATGTTTTTGTTTTCCAGTACTTTTAGTAAGTACATTAGAAATTCTTGGCGATCTTTGTGAGTTTATAGTGAATTTCACCATTCCAGCACAGTAGTCCAATTGTTGTCTTATTCCATGAACACTATACGTGTTGTCAGGATTGTTTGTTGCGTTTCTATGAAGTACTAACATTTGCAAATACAATTGGTCTGTACTGTGTAAGTAAATGTTGTCAACAATTGGTGGTAATTGAAATAGAATATTCATTGCTACATTTGCGTAGCAACTTACACCAGTTATATTTGAAAGTTTAAATGGACCAGGTAGTTCTGTATCTGTATTTTACTCTCTTTGGAGGATTTGCAGTGACATCCTGTTGCATTTCTGTTTGATTTAGTTTTCTTTTACAACGTTTTACTTTTTGTAAGAGTTGACATCAAGGACCTACAATTGACATTTCTGTGTGCTAATTTTTCCATGACATCAGTAGCACATGAGTTATGGCCATAGAGTGTATGGATGTGTCAGGTTTTTAATATTGATTGTGCTTCTTGATATAGTAATCCAACTCTTATACTTTTTAAAATGTTTGCGTATGTGACATCTGCAGACTGACGCATGTTTTCTGTTTTCTGTCTGTTTGTTTGTCTCTGTATTGGAAATGTTGCCAAAGTTTGACATTTCATATGCAAACGGCAGAGTTTGTGTCCTAAGGGTTTAAAAATGTGTTTACCTTTCACTGGTGTCAATTGGAAAAGATCTCCGAAAACAATAATGTGTATTCCTCCAAAGAGCTCTTCGTAGTCAGTTTTGAGTACTTCTTGTAATCTGAGGTGAATCAAAGCCAACATTAGGTTGGAAACCATGCTCACTTCATCTATTAGTAGCATTTTCATTTGTTTTAATACTCTGCGTAGTTCCATTGCAGCTTCTGTAGAAAGTTTGTAATAGTCTAATTTGTTTTGGTGTTCTACTGGCAGGAGTAGTAATCGCTGTAAAGTGACACCACCTATGTTGTAGGCAACTAAACCTGTGGGGGCAGTGACAACAGCTGACAGTTTGTTATTTGTCAATTGTTGAAGCAATTTGCTGATGATTTTGATTAAGAATGTTTTGCCAGAACCAGCTTCACCACTGACGTACAGTAGTATAGGTTTGTAATTTTGGCAGGTGCATTCTTTATTTTCATGTGGAACACCATGTGCAATTTCTTTTGTTACTTCTTGTAAAATGCTACGCTGCTCATTGTTTAGTTTTGATTGAAGTATAGTTAAGTCTTCTTTATCTTCATACTGACACATGGTGTTTTCTACTTCCGTCAGAGCTAATTCTGCCTCATTTGCTATTAGTGGCTGTCAAAGTGGTTCTTGGCTTCCTGTTATGGAAGGTTGACTACTGTCAGGAGTGTCCTTATCTAGTTGGGCCTGGAGTTCTTCTTTGTGTTGCTGTTCATTGCGCAACATTGTTTTGTAGTGTGTAAAGTTTACATCAGTTATAGTTCTTTCATTTGCTTTGAAAGCATCTTCGCAGGAGTCATAGTTATCTAGTATTTCTTCTTCTTTTCTCCATGGTTTAAAGAGTTGTAGCAGGGACATGTAATATAGTTCTTTATGTTAAGGAGTCTTTAATGACAATTTGATATGATAAATTAAATTTGGTTTGGTGAGTTTTACTGAGCTGCCTTCACAATTTGTCACTCTGTATCTACCTTTTTTTTTCATCGGGTTTTACATTATTTTTGTATGTGAAGATTTGGGCTATGTGGTATAGACACATGGTTTCCAAAGTGGTACTTCTGTTTGGGTAGTATGTGTCAAGCAAATTGTTTTTCAAAATGTCTTGTCTGTTGGGATCATTTTTGGCTGTTTCTATGTCGTCGTATGATTTCAGAACTCTTTCTAGATTGAGCAGGACCAAGACTTAGCCATACTATATTTTCAGATTTTCCATACAAAGCAGTACCGGTTAAACAATCTGCTGCTTCATAGGAGCCACATTCTCTATGGGAGAGCATTTTTATGCCCAAGCTGTATAATTTCTGAGACAGTGTTTTGTCTGATGACAGGTCACTCCAGCGGTCTTGAAGCTCTGTTTTTTCTGCTTTGGTTAAGTATGCTGTAACATATCATGCAACTGCAGTGGAATTGTCTGCAATGAACTGCACATCTATGTTTGCATTCCATAAGAGGGCAATGATTGCATTGTAATCATTGATATATTTTTCTTCTTCCGTTCTTTTTATGCAATATGTATTTTTAGGTGATTTAACTTTAAGAGTATGTCTAATGAAAGACATGAAGTTGTTCACTTGACCTGTTTTTGTAACTGGTCTAGGGAAACCAAAGCAGCATTTGGTGTAGTATTTCCCTTTGTTTTTGTATTTGTGACGACAATATTTGCCACATTTGTGTCTTTGAAATTGTAAAATGTGTGCATGAAGATCACAATTTGTTGCTTCCGATGGAATTTCACAAGTGACATATTTTTCAATAAACTGTAACACAGTGGCATCATTGGGCCTCATTACGACCCTGGCGCTAAGGGGTTAACGGTGCCGTAAATGGCTGCGGCGCCGTTAACCCCTTAGCGCCTAATTACGAGGTCCCTTTGCGGCTCCCGACCTTAACGGCTGGTCTGGACCAGCCGTTAAAGTAGGGACCCGCAAAGGGACCTTGAAGGTAATTACGCTACAACAATTTGCGGTACCGTAATTACCGCCTTCCCCATTCCCATTGAGCCCTATGGGGCAAAAATGGGAATGGGGAAGGGCCAATGGTGCATGGGGAATTACCGCCCCGCCAACCTTGGAATGGGGTGGTAATTCCCCATTGCACCATGGCTGACTCGTTACAATACCGGCAGCAACCATGGTGCTAATAGCGCCATTGGTTACGCCGGTGTTGTAATGAGGGCCATTGTCTTGACCAAATTTAGGAGCATCTTTAATCCATAAAATCATGTGGCTATGTGGTGCTCCTCTGGCTTGGTACCCTTTGCTCCAAAAGAAGTGTTGCACTTCTGAGGGGAGGAACAGTTTTATTACAAATAAAGTGTAGCATAGCAATGAAGCGATGATGAAAATATCTTGAAACATTAACAGGATCTAGAGAACAAAGTTCTCCAGGTGTTAGTATATCTATGTTTGTTTTGTTTTTGTTTGATATGCGTAGGAAATCATGTAAGTCTTCCCATGCATATTCTGCACAACTTAATGTAACAAACCAAGTGGGTGGGCCAAGGTTTCCCATCGTACAACGTACATCTCCATGACGTTGGAACCAGTACTCTTTAGTAACACGCATGTTTGCTAATAGATTTGTAATACTTGATTGTAAAACCTCATCTTTTTCTTGCACTTTTTGTAATAATTGTGTAGCTGACATATTTTGAAAGTGGGTTCCTAATTTTAATGTGTGTGCAACTCCGTAACATAGAGTTGCTAGTTCACTTTCAAAGAGTAGGTGGAATATGTATTCTACATTTTGTCTAAATCTGGGATCTTCAGAATACATCCGTAACAAGCGGTATTCTGATGCTGTTATTTGAATAGGTCTATCATCGTACCTTCCTCCTTTGCCAGTAGGAAAGAGTAGAGGAAAAGCATGTGCTTCTATACTTTTTTCCCATATGCTGATTGGTGATCCTTTTGTTTGTCGTATTTGGTACGTTTCTAGTGCATCTTCTACAGTGCAATTAGAGTGCAATGGATGAATTGTATAATGGTCTAAAGTATTGGATACTGTAGCAGGATCTAGCAGCTCAAATTGACCAGTTTCTGGTTACTCTTGAATTATTTCAGTGGTTTAGTTCAAGTTTTCTTCAATAATAATTTCTTTGTAGTATTCATTATTGTCTTGCAAGGCGTGTCTAACTTTATGTAAGTCTACCAGTTGTTGCCAATTTCTTTTGTCTTTTGTAGGTACACCATTCACTAAGATAATTAAAGATTGCTCCATTGGACGTTGCACTCCCAGAGTGTGCACATTTTGTTTTAGATCTAATGCTAAATACACTACTTTGCCACAAATGCCTTTCACCAATTCAGAAGGAGGTAATTTTGCGGTTTTTGGTTGAAGGTGTATTATTGCTTGAAAGGGGTGCACTGTTTGAATTATGATGCTCTCATATAAATTGAGTTGTTGTAGGGGTTTTGGTAGTGGGAATAATTCCAAAGTATTTGTGCTAGCACGTGAAGGAGTTTGGTTGTTGTCAAGTTTTATAGTGCAGTAACTGCAAAGTATTAAGTGGTCAGTTATTTCGTAATTGTTTTCTGCTATAAGATAGAGAGCTAATTCTAACCATTTAGAATCTTCATTGTCTTCTATTTTGTATGTTAGGTCTACAGTTTTTGTGTTACTTTTATAAAAAGTTCTACGGCAACATACACACACATGGTTTGGTATTTCAGCAGATGTACTTTTAAATGTCAGTATTTTTTTTTTGTATGTGTGTAGTAGAAGGTTGCCATGCGTAGATTTGTTGCTAATTTGTTGTAAAGCTATTTCATTCTGTAAGTGGCTTTCACTTCCAAAATATTTTTTCTGGATATAGTCTATTTCTTCAAGTAGGTCTTTTGCTGTACCATGTAGAAGAATATTATTTAAATCGGCTAGCGCAAAAGCAGGACTTTTAGTATAGTACAGTTTAGATTTCTTATGATGTGTTGATATCATTTTGATATGATGGAAGGTGGTTTTGCAAGTAGGTCCTGAAATGCAGGCCAATGAATGTCCTTGTAGGCCTGTGTACTTGCGCACTGGACAGGTATCCATATTTTGCAGTAGTTTAATTTTGATTTTGTCTTTGCCTTTCACATACTGATTGAGGAATTGGTGAAAAGATTTGAAAGATTTTTTGGGAATGTTACACATTGACGTGCATGGACATTTGTATACTAGACGTTCTGGTTCAGTTGAATTGAGAGGTAATTCTAAGTTTTCTGGGGATTTTTTTTGTAAGCAGTATTTCTTGTTCCATTATGGTATTATTAACTTTTTCATAGCCTCGTCCACTGCTATGTATGGCAATTGTATTTGTTTGCTTTTGTTTGTATGCTTCTTCATTAAAATATGGTTCTGTGCTTGTAGTGTGACTCCACTCACCTCCACAGATATTTATGAAGTTATTTTTGTTGACTTTTCGTTTATTGAGAAGTCTTTTTTGCAATTCATTAGTTTTGTTAGTGGTTTCATTTTGTTTAACACTAAAATAAATAACTTTCTTTTGAGAAGGATTGCACTATCTATCAAAGCTTCTAAGATTCATTTCCTACGGTAGGTGTTAAGGGTTGTGCATGATTTCTCTCCTGTTTTTATGAGATTTTGAAGGACTCTTTGGCAGAACATTTTTGCTAAAATACTTTTTTTGGTATGCTTACTTGGTACTATATAAAGATTTATAGGAACAGTTTTAAAAGTAGTGTTAGCTGAATTCTTGTTAATCATTTTCTGTTTCGTTTTACATTTTGATAGAGGAGGCGAAGTTTCTGTACTTGAAGCTTGTTTTGTTTCACTACATGACTGTATTACCTGTTTTGCTTGAACTTTTTGTACAAATTTTGCTAGAGATGGATGCTTGTTTTGGACACTTCTATTTTCATTTGCTCTACTTCTGTGTTGCTTTCTACAGACTTGATTTTTGTTAGGCATTCTTTAGGGTCTGTTGAAAAAAATAAAGAAGGTATGGGTTGGGGTGTTCTGCAATGTATGCGTGCTGTGTGCATGAGTGTCTGAGTATGATGATAAAGATGTATGTGATGGTGTGTGATTGTGCATTGGGCAACTGCAACTGGTTGGGATGGATATTCTTGAATTCATGTGCTACTAAACTGGGGTTCAAATGACAGTAGCAAGTAAGCTAGTGGTGAGGAAAAGCACACATAGTAAATCTAATGGTATAGAATTAAAACAGTTGTTTGTTCTAGAATATTAAAATTCTAGGGCTGAGTTATGTCATTTGTGTGCCGAAAAATGGGGATTTGCGCGCCATTCTGTCTGTAAATCTCTGTTTAACAAATGGGGATTTGTGGACAGAATGGTGCACAATCTCTGTTTTTAGGTGCAGAAATAGCATGAATTAACCCCACAGTGTGTTTGAGTAATAGTAAAAATATTATGGTGGTATTTAACTTAATTTTTTTGTGGAATGAGCACACCACTTCCTCCCAGACAAAAGTGCAATGGTTATGATAGGGCAGCACCCCAAAATTTTAGATGTCCGCGAACTGTCCACAGACTTCTAAGAAATACACAAGGCCCTGCTCCATTTATTTTCCACTTCTATTTTTAAACTGTGAAAGGCAGCTCTGAAAAGAGCCTTTTTTAATTTATTTTTTTAATATATTTTTTTGTTTTTTTACACACGACACACTAGGAGAGGAGGGAAAAGGAGGGTAAGGGGGGACACCAACCACGGGGATAAGAAAGGGTAGGTGGAGAGAGGAAGATGTAGGGTGGGCCTTACTTAGGTAGTGAGCAGGTCTTCTCGTGCTCTGAGACTAGAGTCTCAAAAGCACTTCGAAGTCTCTCCCCCCTGCAGAGTACTGCGTCGTAGTACATACACACAACTGTGACCCTCGAAAGGTAAAGGTCATTAGCATTGCGAATGGCCTGTGAGGCAGCTGGAGGAATACGCTGTCCCACAGGAGTGTTCCATGTGGTGACAGGATCGGAAACGGAGGTTGTAGTAGAGGAAGTCAACCTACTATGCTCCTCGCAAGGTACAACCTTGCGAACGGCCCCACCGTGGAACGACCTAAGGTATCGCTTCCTAGTAGTCGTACCAAAGATGTACGAACCAGGCCTCCTGCAACTCAGTACCATTTTGCACTGGTTGCAGGTGACTTTGTTCACACGCGCCTTAGGTACGTTACCATGAATGGTAAATAACCGCCACACCCAAGACTCACGGCGAGTGCTGGTAGTAGGGACTTCCACTACCTCATTCTCGTCATCCTCTTCATCCTCCTCTGCATCCTCACTCCTGTTCCCCTCTTCAGGCCCTTGGGGAGGCGGTGGGGGTGGTGCTGAGGCAGATGTAGCACCAGGTGGCAGTAGTGCAGCCATGGATGCCATCAGGTTTCAGAAATAAATCTGCAAAATTGGCAGCAAAAATGCACTGTGTTCTGTAAGATAACGAGAAGCACAATGAGGATAAGCTCTGGGGTGTGGTCTTTTATAGGGTTGCTTGTGCGCACTTCGCGGATACCCGTGCTGTCCGTGGACATATCGAACACCAAAAAAAGTCCGAAAAAGTATGTAGAAAGTCAGGATTACTGTCTGGGACTTGTGCTATGTTGATTTATTATTGTAAAATATTGTGGATTGCCTGAAAAAGTAGTTTTAAATTGTTCGGGGACACGAACAGTGTCCACAGTAAGAACACACGCTCAGCATGGGCGCGGTCACATGATGGCTTCTCAAACATGTTCGCGAAGGGAAAAGGTGTCCGCAAGACACCAAATGCACTGAAACAGTTTTAAGCATGCGCGTTGGTGGTCTACGGACACTGTTCGGGTACTGAAACTAATTAAAAGTGCGACACTAGCGAAACGAACAGTTACGGACAGGCGTTTGTTCTAAGAACAGTTTCAATCCGCTTGCGAACAATATGGACAGGCATAGCGTCCCCAGGACACCCCCATTTTGTTTATTTGCAAACATGCCAGGACACTTGATGTATTGTTAGAACAGTTTCAACCTGCTTACGAACAGCACGGACAGGTAAAGTGTCCTCAGGACACCCCCATTTTGTTTATTTGCGAACATTTCAGGATACTGCATGTGTTCTTAGAACAGTTTGAACTCGCCTGCAAACAATACGGACAGGCATAGCGGCCACGAGGACACCCCCATTTTGTTTATTTACGAACATCCCGGGACACTTCATGTGTTCTTAGAACAGTTTCAACCTGCCTACGAACAGCACAGACAGGTCTAGCATCCTCAGGACACCCCCATTTGGTTTATTTACGAACTTTTCAGGACACCACGTGTGTTAGTTTGATTGCGGACATCCCGGACACCGAATGTGTTCTTAGAACAGTTTGGACTTGCTTGCGAACATTACGGACAGGCATAATGTTCTTAGAACATCTCCATTTTGATTAATTGCAGAAATCCCGAACATCTCTTGTGTTCTTAGAACAGTTTCAATTTGCTAGCAAACAGTACAGACAGGTATAGTGTCCTTAGGACGCCCCCATTTTCGTTTTTTTATGGACATTCTGGACACCCGCGCTGTCCGCGGACACCTCAACTGCTTTTTAAAAAAAACAAGAAATGAATTAGAACACAATATAATAATTTTACTTTATTATATATGGATGTTACATTTATGGCAGAGAAGGTGAAGCAGAGACAGACACAGGAGAATTGGGGGTTTCAAGAGGATTCATGTGAGGTGAAGAAGGGATTGAAGTCTCATCAAAACGTTTTTGTTCATGGAGAGGGTTTGGGGATAATTGACTGGGATATGGTGAGGGGGGACAGGTACATGTGGGACAATGGTATCTAGTTTTTCCTTTCAAGTGATCCTCCACAAAGTTTTTTAAATTGTTGAAATTTTCCATGAGTATGTCCATTTTTTCTTCCATGCGCTGGAGAGTGTTATCCAATATTTCTTTTCGTTTACTATTTTCAATGTTTGTATGGTCTGTACAAAAAAAATGCATATGGTAAATGTATATAAAATAATATTTATGAATTGGTTTATATAGAAAAGTGTCTACCATTAGGTTCACTATCTTCAGACATTTCCTCACGTGGGAAATGTTCCTCTAGCCACTCCAGAGTACTAGACATTTCTGTGAGAAAAAAAATTATATCACGTTTTTGTATCTAATACAGACATTTTAGAAATATATAAGTAAAGTGAAGTACACTTACTAGCTTCTGGTAAGGTGTGTTCTTACTGGTCTGTAGATCTGCTGTTGCTCTTAGTTGTGGAGTTTCTGTGAGGTAATCATGTTGGAAGCCTATCTTTCTTTTTTTGGTATATTCCATTTTAGAACATATTGTATTTAAATGAATGGTTTATGTGTTATATATATGGGTTACACTTCTTATTTATTACTACATATAATGTGTATGTGTGCTGGTTTGTGAATTTGTGCAGTGTTCACATGTAATAATATAACAATTAAAGATATCCCCCAGACTTTTTGGGTAGTGCTGCTGTTGTCCATGCCTGTCCGTGGACATAGGAAGAGTTTGTGGACATCAAATTCAGTAAAGGGGGTTCAGTATGTTACATGTACATAAAGTCAGGGATTTTATTGTTAAGCTGTGCTACTAAAAACCTATGAAATTCAGTAAAAAAGACTTTGTCAAAGGGACGTTATGGTTCAAAGTAAAACCAAAAAACCCAGTTATGGTAAGTTAAACAACCAAAACCCATGCCACCACTGTGCACTGCTAAGACTGACACCCAGGACATCAAAGATGACATCGCAAATGCTAGTAATAGCTTTTAAAATCTGAAAATGCATGACACTGTTGGTCACAGCACCAGGCACAGGCAGCAGCACCAGCATATGTCATCAACATTGTTTAAACTCTGAAGAACTAGATGGAAATAAGACACACAGGGCCTGATTCATGGAAGTGTTTTATAATGGTGCAATCCCATAGGAAAATGTTACATGAATCAGGCCCAGAACATCTATTTGACAATCATGACTGTTCCTACTATTACCATATACTTAATGAAGAAGTGATTTTGCTGGCTATAATGATATGATATGATATGGAATTTATAACGCGCCTGTACACAAGTGTTTCTTTTGTAACTTAGTACAAAACCATAAAGAGAACGTGGTATAAGGGGAGAGGGCATTTCTACACTTCCAATGTTGAAAGTGGTGCCTGTGGTGCCTAAGAAGACCCCCAAATTCTGGCCCTGTGTGGATGATCTTGGTTTAAATAACAAAGAGATGTGTATCCTTTCATGGTGGTTTGGATGCCTAATGCTAACTTTGGCTTTCATTGTTTTATGAACCCACATTTTCAGATAGTCTGACCCATTTTGTAATTATTTATTTAGATGACATTTTATTATTTTCTGCTTGTGCCACGAGAGCCACAGGTCGGAGATTGTCTTGGCACACTGTTTCATTGTTTCCAGGGCATAGATAGTTGATTTTTTCTTATTTTTATGCATGCATTTGTATTCATTTTGCATGTGTAATGGTAATCAACACATGCCATACATGACCTTAGAGCATGGAGGCAAGGTTTCAGAAAATTGATAAATAGGTTAGAGGAGGGCTTTTCTTATTTTGGAAAGCCTTGTTTCAACTCTTATCTGAATTTGCAGTGGTCAGGAGGGAGGTGCACATTTGGGTATACATGTATGAGAAGTCTTATCCTTCTGTACGTTTCCTTTTTGATTTTTAGGATATAGAGGAGGTTGGCATTGCTTGAGTGTACGTTCCTGGAATGTGTGCCATGAAAGGTTGGAGCTACAAATTCATGGCCTAGTTAATGCAAGACTTGTGATCCTGAGGTTCAGCCCACATAGTGTAGTTAGTACATAAAAAGACATCTTACCTGCAGTCTTGGCACAATAGTATCTTTGCTGCTTCATCTTGGCCAAGATAAATGTGTTGGATTTCCACAGAAAGGAGAACCAGAAAGACACAGTTTATGTAGTCAAGACTAAAGGATCTTAAGTTCATTATGGTTGGAGCTCTGTCAAAGTGAGGGTGATTCAAGGGAGCACTTTCAGTTGGAAGAAACAGGAGCTGAAGAGGGTGATAACTTGGAATTGTTGGAGAGGTTAGGGACAGTGCTAAATCCCAGGTCTTTGACCGAGTTTACAATATAGCACAGGACCCCGTTGGTGGCCAGCTACAGATGCCAGCTCTAAGAGGGTGGGGCCATACCCCTAAGAGTATGACCGTGGTTATTGAAAGCGCCAGTCAGTTGACAGACAACTCAGATTCTTGGGATGGAGACTGGAGGCGAGAGGAGGGTCTGCTTGGCAGTTTGTATGTATAACCAGGGTCTGGATGTTGTCAGCATAAATGTAATAGGTGGATCAAAAGGTAAGGTAATGTGGTCTAGTATCGTGCCCATCTGCAAGAAATGTTGGCCTCATGCCGCATGGCCCTGCAAGAGAAAGGCTGGGCTAGAAATAGTGATACGCAGGAGCAGAAATCTGTGGTGTTGATGAAAGAGGTGTTGGAAGCACCTGTTACCTGTGTACTGATATGGTTTCTACTGTGTTCCGATGGGGGAGTTATTCTAGGGAGTTTCAGCCATAAGTGCGGTCCGAAGACTAGAAGGGTGACTGTGGATGCATTGGAGAGGAGTGGGGTGTTGATTTGGAGAAGATATGGGCGGGGTCTACATTTTGTGTATTAAACCTTGTCAGCCTTCTGACGGGATGTGCATGTGATGTCAAAGTTGAGAGATTTTAAGTGTAAGTAATTAGTGTGGGGAAGGAGTAGCTAGGAGGGGTGTGTAATCAGTCATTTCTTGAGCTGTGTCTGTGGCAAGCTTGCGTTGTTACATGAGAGAGTGGTCTGGTGTAGAGTAAAATAGTGGAGATTGATATCTGTGTGAGGTAACCATGATTGGGATTGGGTTAATTTAAGTTGGCAGAGCACCAGATTGGTCTGCTTTATAAAGAGTTTATTTGGCCATTTAAGCATCTATATTTTTTGTGATTCCAGTTCGGGTTGTCTGGGTGTATGTTTGTAAATCCAGTTTGGTAAGCTGAAGCATGTATGTTTTGAGTTGTTTTCTGAGCATTCAGTTTTTCACTTCCATGAGAATATGCTTTGTTAAGGAATTCCAAAGCCTGGTAGCCAACACATAGAAAGAGGAATGTCCTGGTAGCCAACATTTAGATACAGATATCTTAAATCTCAAACTCATTGTAAGAAGCTCACTGCTTCCCATTAGATCTGATTTCTTATCTACTGTACATTCTATTGTGATCAAAAGAGCATTGTGCCCCCTATATGAATAAATATATACATTAGGCACCTCAAAAACAAATCTTCTCTTTTCCTTTTACAGTATGGGACGCAGACTACAGTGCCATTACTTGATTTAAGTTTCTTGGGTGTGTTCAATGCTGAAAGACTTTTGTGAAACATGATGGGCCCTTCCCATGGTAGACAGAGAGGGCAAACAGATATTTTAGAACTGTATTCTTTTTTGACGCGGAGTGAGTACAGAATGCAAAGTGGACGGCTAAAGTAATGAAACATTTTCATCTATAGGTGTAGTCTTGCCACCACAATGTGTGCTCTTTGTAGCATTTCCATGAGGTATTATGCTAGTCTGATTTGAAGGTTATTAGCATAATCCAGTTTTGTTAGGAATAGTGCAATTATGGGTATGGTCCTGTGAGTGAATGAGAGGTGTGGTAGTATATATCCTAGCAACTGGAGATGGAAGAAAAAGCTTCTGACAGTATCTCCAACTCATGGTTCGAGCGTCAGGTTACTGTTAATTGTTGTTCTGAGGTTCCTTAATGTGGATTATGGTATTTTTTAGAATTGTATTGTTCGTTTATAATGCACTTAATGCCAGCATGTTGTTTCTAAGCATGGGATCAGGATTCGGATATGTGTTGCACCATGTTGTCTTGTTTCCAAGACAAACACATTGCTCCTGAGCTATCATTCTTCCCCCAAGAAACTGGGTATGGACCATCCCTTTGGACCATCAAATTTAGGAACTGTTTTATGGTGCTGCACTGCAATGCATCCATTTTGTTTTAAAGATTGACTGTTATTCTGCATGTTGTCATCCATACATCCATGTGTGTGAGACCTCTATAGCTCTTGTGTGTCTGAGGAGAATTAAAGGTAAATGAAGACTGCCTTAATTCAAATTGAGAAGTGGTGAAATAGTGCCTGTTTCAGGTGTACTTGCATCATCGTTCTTCCATTTCTATGAATCAGGTGCCCCTGGGGAAAGCAGGTATTCCCCTGCTTACCTGAGAGACATCACTGAACAAAGACTAGGGATAGCGTCACAAACTAAACCATCCCAGGAACAATAATGGCCTTGAGAACCTTTCACCTAAAGACTGGATTTTTACTGATGTAAAGTGAAAACGGGGGAGCTGTGCCATCCGTACTGGATTTATATGAATGACAGCAATACACAAACTAGAAGTATTGGGTAGATACAGAGAATGTATACATTTCAACAGGTACTACTCATTATTACAAATTATGGGACATGCCCTGCAGTACATATTTCTTAATTTGATAATGCATCTTTCCTGCTGTACCTAAAAAATAAAGCAAAATGAACTATTTTTATTCAAAGCCTCACAGTGTCAAGAATATTCCAATTTTAACAATGTAGTTATTTTCCCCAACACTGTCAGATTATTTTACAAAGTTTATAATAATATGGTGGACTTTACATATTATCTTACAATGTAAATCGGTTTGAATAACACTTCTATTCATGTCAGTTCTTGAATGTGCTGACTTCAAGTTGACCAACATTTCAACTCAGAGTAAAGTAGCCCAGGCATGCAAGAGTCTTGCAGATGATTTTCCTTTTTTTTTTTAAAACAGACATGCAAAGTAAATGAAATCTGTGGTCGTCACAGCAGATTAAGGTCTGGAGTGGCCAGGTGGTATGGTTTATGACTGTGCCTCAAAAGCAAATTCATCCATTATCTAGCACCTTTTGACCCTGCTCTCTCATAAATATCAGCCATCCACTGGGACTAATATGAGCAGGACAAGAGCCCTGCCATGTTACTCAAAATCAGTCATTGACTAAGGCCTCACCAAGAGCTTTTTTATATATAAATCATGAGCTGAGCACAGGGCCTTGGTCCACAGTTCAGATCAAGGGGTCATGCTTTCATATGTTGCATTATCTGAATCCATTTAAAAATGATGTGGCTCATAACTTTGGAACCATAACAGTACAAACATAGGATTTGTGTGTTTCAAAGCTAAGAGCCTCCTCTTTGATTTGACATCAAATTCACATTGTCTGCTTAATTTTTATTAAAATAATGCATATTTATCACACAAATCAATGTTGCATATGCAGGTGGGCGTCTGCGATGACAGATTTCAGAAATCCATATCTCATTCATCTGTCAGGTTTTTACCAGTAATTATGAAAGGCAAACAATTTATCATGGAAAGTCTTAAGAACAGATACAGCCCTCACATATCTCTGGGCACGCATTTAGAATTTAGAATCATCCAATCAAGATCAGGGGGTGTAGTCAATATGAGTGTGTGATTATGAGACAGACCAATAGAACAATCGGGCCAATCACATAGTATGGTGTAATTATGACATAAGCACAGGAAAATGTCACACTTTGAAAAGTGTGAGCATAGAGGGGATAGGATTCTGACTCTGGAAATGGCTGATGGAAAGAACACCACTAGTTCCTATTGGATTGCTGAATCAGACAGAGGCCACTTTAAGGACTGCAAAAATGAAGGTTCTTGTTCCAGGGGATGAGGCCTGCCCACAAGGCCTACTGAAAACGGAATCTGCGTTTGTCCTGACTACATAGAGGCAGATGAGGAGGAGTCACGCTGACTGGGAAATTATCTAATGGGTCCAAGATGCTGCTAAAAACTGAAAGCATCTTCTTAAACATGAGTATGAGATCTCCTAATGGGCCCAAGGTGCCCCTAAAACTTGAAAGCATATCTCCCCAAAAGAACTGATATATGCCATTTTCCACTATTATCCTGCTGAGTTCCAGAGAGAAGTAGTTTAGGAAGGTGTTATCAAAACACATTGATTTAAATGGGAAATAAACAGTGGAGTCTCACTTCATATATAAATTAGGTGAGATGTCAATCCAGTGCAACTTAAAATGCATGTCTTAGTTGTGTGTGTGATATAGATAGCACTTCTGTGCATTCAATGCACTGATGTTTAAACATCATAATCTCAGTAAACTGCAGTAAATCACAGACATGTATTATATGAAGGTCACAGTTACTTACTAAAGAATGGGAAAGTAGAGCAAGTTTCATTGAATTTCTGCTCCCCTAAAAATGATGCAAATATAAATCTCATGTACCCCTCATTTTAAACCTACACATTGGTACTCTATCAGTGAGGTGAGAGGGGATGGACATTTACACCTGTTTAATAAAAACCTAAGGCAATTCTTCTCATTTGGATGGGTGTAATGAAATGCTGTGCATTCTGTATCGATAGCACAACTTCCCAACCCAAAACCTGCAGAAATCGAATGCAATCTGAGGAAGTAGCCATACGCAGAAAGATGTATGTCCTTTCATTTCAGTTCTTCTTTTAAAGCACATAAGCTATGAAGAAAGCTGCAGAAAGCTAATGGTCCTCCAGCATTGCTTTAAACAGAAGATTGTAACTGGGTAAAATTATAGTCTTTAAGTGCGGTAATGTTTGAACTGGTGCTGACAATGAATTTGTGCTGCAGCAGAGCTTGTTCTTATCTTCAAATGCTCATCAATAACGGTCTTAAGAAGGGATACACTAACCTTGAGTCTGACACATTTAAAAGATCCCAAAGAGGCAACCTGCAGTGACCCCTCTTTGTGCAGTGTCAGCAGACGCAGGAGATAATTTAGTGGGTTTTGATTTGGTAATCCTGGCACTGGAGAATCTTCCACTCTGCACAGGCACAAATCCCCGGTGCCAGAAAGAAACACTGGTCTAATCGAAGGACACCTTTACCTCTCTTTTTTGTATACACTATAAATCAGGAGTGCCTTGGTTGCTGCCTATTACATAGGATAATGTTGAAAATGCGCATGGCCGATCTTAAAACGAGTTATCAATAGTCAAGAAGAGACACTGCAGGTGCAAGGACATACATTGGAAAGGCCACTCTTGCTTCTCATCAGAATATGCAGCTACCAAAGAGGCAGTAAAGCTGCATCATTCATTACTCTTTCCCCCAGTACCCAGGGAGCATGAGTCTATGTTCAAATATTCTCAACCGATCCTTGTTTATTCAGCTTGATTTATTGTCTGCTACTCGAGATCTCATATAGTATTTGTGTAATGTGTATGTTGTGCAACTTTATAAGCCTTTAGCTTGACCCATTAGCCACATTGCAGCTGCTTGAATCTTGGGTCTTGCTGTCATTATATCTTTATTATCTTCTGTCTAAGATGGCCACAATACTAGACTGATTCTGAGGTTTCTGATTAGCCTGCTCCCGGGGAGGACATGTATTAGCTCCTCTTGTCAGGGAATGCTGCTGGACCCCTTTATGTGCTGGTAGCAGATGCATTCATGAAGTAGACACACCAATGAATCACATAAGGCACTAGTGTCAATGTGCCTCCATGCCAATTCCGGCATTCCTGCTGGTAAAGCTGCTAGTCCTTGGCCTCTCCGTGTTAAGATTTGCCTCCCTACAGACATTATCCACTTTTCCACTGCTCTCTTAATATTTTACTCCACTCTTCCTTCTATTTCTGAGAGTATTTTATTTCATGTTGTTGCTTAGCCTAGCTCGAGAGTAGAAGAGCGCTTTACAACAAGAGGGTGCCAGCATTGGGCTTGCCATTTTGTACTGTGGCACATAAATGTAGGGAAAGAGGGATTTTTATTCAACCATATAGAATGTGCGAAAAAGCCACGTTAGAGTTTTGCGAAACTGGAAGATAAGGGCATTTAGAGCTTCTGCCTGAAGGAAGTTCCAGATGGTCGGCGCATATCCGGAAAAGTACTGTTTGCTAGTCTTCTCTTTACAGGTTGGCTGTGGGTCTTTGTCACTTCAGCTCTTTCTTCTATTCCCTGTGGCCATATCAGGTCTATCATCATCAATGTGCACTCCCTTTTTAAACATGCCTTAGATGTATTTCATTTTGTTTTTGATCACTCCCCTAATCTGATTGTTGTTACTGAGATATGGTTCTCTGATACATCCGATCCCATTTCTTTCTCTATTCCTTGGGTCTACAACCTGCGGCTCTCCTTATGTTTTGCATAACTACTCCCATGATCCCTCACTGTTGACTATGCTGGCTAAGGCTGATGGGAGTTTTAGTTCAAATCATCTGGGGAGCAAGTGGTTGTGGACTACTGGGCTATTCCATCTCAACGCCAGATTCTTCATAGCAATAGTCCCACCTCTACTCAAGGTTTCCGATTTCCGGTTCTGACCCTTTCAAGAAAGGGCTTACAGGGCAACTTGCCCTCTTACACTCCCGGCCCGCTGATGAATTGAATGTCTACCATGTCTCATGTTGGCCTGTGTGCACTTTTGCTCGGCTGGCCGTAGGTAGATTCTTCCACCACTTCCTGTCGGCTGAGAATGTCAAGTCCTGTCACGCTGCTCGACTCTCATGCAATTGGAACGTGGCTCATAGCGTCATTTCCTGCTGCGCCATCTTTCCCTCTGGCGGGCAATTCAGGTAATGCTCACAGGAAGTCACAGGGTGGGCAGCAATGTTTGTTTGCCAGAGCGAGTTGGAGGGAAAATCTGCACTTCCCACCAAAACATTTAGGCTTTGGAAGACAGGGCCCAGCAGGAAATAAGAAACCCAGCTATTAAACATCTCTGTAGATAATGGCAAATAGTTCATGTGGATATATGCATTTGTGATTGGAGATTGCCGGGAATGTTGTGTTGCCGTTACGGTCAAGGGAAAGCCAAGTCTGGCCGAGAAACCGTGACCTCTTCGGGGTCGATAGCACATAATTAATGTGGACATGAGCATTGCCGGCCATTTCTTCTATTGCAGATACGCCCTGAGGTTTATTAATTACTGTTAAGTGTTTTTTCCATCCGATCTTGCTTAGGTCATTAGCTGTGTAGGTGTTTTACTGTAATGTGTCCATGTTCATTATTATCGATGGGCACCTTAGGTCTCCAGGGGGAATTCGGCATTTGAGGTCTGAGGTTTGGTAGCTCACCGGGTTGAACATTCACGGTCAGCACCGGGATGGTTGAGCCTTTTGTTTGCATTTTAGGAACATGCTTGCTTTATAGGATTTTGTTGTTTTCCATTCAATTATCCTTGTTTTCCAATTCGCATGTTAAGAAAATGTCAGGCTTCTGTTTTTTTTGTTGCTGTTAGCCACTTGTTTATCGTCGTTTACTTGCACTATACGGACCCCCTCTTTTAGCAAGCAGATCAACTAAAAATGCCTTTACTTATTTTGCTGTTTATAAACTATGTTTTTGATTTTCATTATGTTTACGTTAGGGTTCGGATCAATGGAGCGTTCCTCGTCTTATTGTATCACCGTGGGAGAAGCGTCGGTGTCTTAAAGTGACTTCTATGGCTCTAGGGATCAGGTTGGTGGGAATGTTGAGCCATTCAACAGAGTGCTGTGGCTCCGGGGCCTTTTTTCATTCTTGCCCGGACCATATTTTGGCTGCAAACTGCGGCGGTCAATTTTTTTTTATTATTGGTTATTGAGTAGTAAGGGCTCATGTTAGGTAAAACGATTGGATGGTTGGCTCAACATTATATATATTATTATATTACTGATGTGTGAATTCTCCATTCTCGATGGCCCCCTAAGAGGAAGAGCCAATCCAAGAAGTCTCAGACATCTTCTGAATTTCATCGGATTACGTGAAAATGTCAAAAAGGAAAAGTCTCTGGGAGGAACCCTATTACCCCCTCACCACTTATCCTACTTACCTTTTGGCAGCACACTTCGTTGTGTGACGCAGACTCCCTCGTCTCCCTGCGACGCAAGTTCCTTCCACTTACATGGACAGGAACCAGTGCCGCATGGTCCTTTGCTTTCTCTAAACTTTATTGTTTAGAACGGGGGGCACCCCGCAACCCCCGATGTCCTTATAGCGAACAAGGGTAACTCTTGTTCGCTATAATACTACTGTAGGGTGAAATTGTTTGGAATTGCCGGCAGTATGTAATTTTTGTATAGCTAAAATTCAAACAATACCACCATACGTTTTTTTTGTCGACATTTTCCTCAGTACAAACCTCAGAGAATCTGGCTGAGCATGTTTGGCAGAATCTACCTTCCCATTGGCTACGTTGTTCCCAACCTGCCAGGAAACAGAAGCGCACCAATGCATGCTCTAGTGATGCCATCATTGTGTGCCCCGGAAATCTTAGCAACAGGTTTCCCTTCCATTGATGGTGGTGCGCATCGGGGTGGGCACTGGTTTGTAGACACAATTTGAAACACAAATAAGTCAACCAAATTAGGAGGATGGCACCATGATGCCTAAAAAAAAATCAATTTGGTGAAACACCATCTCATCAAGTAAAACAAAAAAGGCCTATTAGTCACTAACACACCCTAAGAGTCTAAACAAAAAGTTCACACAAGATTGTGACTTTAAATGCGCCCTCCTTTACGATTCGGTGTACAGCAGCTCTATCTGAGCACCAGTGATGTCACTCTCGGCAGTAATTTTGGGCTGATTGAGAGTACCCGCATCTGCCGGTCTCTCCCAATCCGAAGGACTGTTTGTCCTGCCTTTAGTTCCCTCAAGCTGTGATCCACGCAGCTATTACGACATTTCTAGTGTTGTCAATTGCTCTATGAGGATCAGTCCTCACATACATTTGTTTCTCACACTTTTCGATCCGCATCACCCCTCCATTGCATGCTTAGCAACGGTTGCCCTGATGATGACGCAAAGCTAGGGCCCACACCAAGATGGCAGACTATGGCTAGGCTTCCGCACGCGCGTGCACACGGGTGCCATGGCGACACTACAAACAGTACTGACTACGAGCCGCTCGCGCATAAGTGGTCGGTTCAGATCGGCGCTCACAACGTACAGGTGAGATGGATACATATAGAGTAAGCAGCAATGCGGCTTTATAGCTTTCTTTACATATACGCGTAGTCAACTATCGATGTAGCAGAATATGTCTGCGATTGACTGCATTGGGCAGTTTGCAACACCGCATTGGGCGGTTCGTAGTATCGCACTGATTCAATTCTCTTACGTGTTGCTGTTTTCAGCGCATTCGGTAATTCTGAGCAACATTATTGCCTTATGTTGTACTGAGTTATCTCACCATGATAGTTAGCGTTGGCACATACTCTTAAGAATGTCACGAATACCACTGTACCGTCTCCATGCTCTAAAGAGACGGGGTGTTTAGATTGCTATGCGAGATATTTGTAGCAATCACTTAAAGTATTTTGCTTTTCGAGTTATGGAGATTGTTTTGCTAACGTTTGTCTTAACTCGGCTTGAGTTCTAGTTTTACTCTGTACAGTCCTTTCATTGCTGTGCCGGAGGTTCAGGTCTACCCAGACTGATCCCTATGTCCTCTACCCTTTATCACTACTTGGAGACTCCTCTGTGGACCGCATACTACTTTTGCCCAGCGTTTCTTGACCTCATCCACGAGACTAGGTGAGTCCCTGCTTCTCTTTCAGCAGTAGTATTTCAATAAAGAATCTTTCTGGTATATCTTACTTATTACACCCATTGACACCTACAGGACCTTACTCTGGTGCCAGCCTAAGGAACATGGAGGTTAGTTTATCTCAATTTTCACTGTCATAGGGCCTCATTACACGGTAGGCGGAGAACCATGGCGCTATTAGCGCCATGGTTAATGCCGGTAAAATACCGGCACCGCCTTGGTGGAAAGGGGAATTACCGCCCCATTCCAAGGTTGGTGGGGCGGTAATTCCCCCTTCCACCATTACCCTTCCCCATTCCCATTTTTGCCCCATAGGGCATAATGGGAATGGGGAAGGCGCTAATTACGGTACCGCAAATTGCGGTACCGTAATTAGCTCCCTGGGTCCCTTTGCGGGTTGGTTTTTAACGTCTGCAAAAAGCAGGCGTTAAATTCCCCAACCCACAAATGGACCTCGTAGTAAGGCGGTAAGGATTTACCGGTACCAGTAAAATACTGGTACCGGTAAACCCTTACCGCCTACCATGTAAGGAGGCCCATAGCAATTAAAAATCATATTGTACTATCTTAGATACTGAATGTTCTTCCTTTACTACCCTGTAGGACTCTACACAAGACGTATATCGAATAGGAACATATAGCTCTCACCCTGAAGATGGATTTTGAATCCGAAATGCGTTGGTCATAGAGACATCAATAAGGAGCTATTTTGGTGTTGTAAAGACTGTATGACAAATACCTAATTACCAGTGTGAATGTTGTAAACACTGGAACAGAAATACACGCTTATTTTTGGAATTATGTTGACCACTTATATGTATGATTCTTTTTTACTTTAATTAGGTACTCAATATTAAGGGTTCCGACACAAACCCTGTGATTTGATTTTTTTTGTTATCAGAATAAAAATGAATGCGATTTTCCTTTCAAATCACTAAAATGAATGCTGTTTGACTTTGTTTCATTCACTATGTTATTGTGCACACTGAAACCGTGAAAAAGTTAGCGTCTATCCTCAATTTCAGTGAGGTTACTGCATAGATAACTGCACAAACTGACACAGGGACGGTCGTCCCCCAAATAGTGCATTCTAGGCCACTGTGTAGTGATACATGATTTTGTTTTGTTTTCATACTGTTTTTTGGCCCATGTGGCCTTGTGACACTAGTCCTTTTGCACCTGAAATTCTTTTGAACTATGTACAAGATATACCACCCATTTTTGAAACACCTTTGTAGACATATGAAACACTCTCCTGGAGGTCCTCCGATAGGAGACTATACAGGTCTGTTCACCCCAACCCTCCCTTTCTTGCAAGCTACATAAAAAGTAAGAAAGAAGATGGGAGTTGCAGCAGAGTCAGGGACATCAGCCCTAACGTAATCAAACAATTACATTTTGCTTGATACAAAACAGCTTTAAATGATGTACCTGTAAGTCTCATCTCCCTTTTTCCATACTGGTAGAAACATTCCATCCTATGGAATACATGACATTAGCATGACCCATTTTCTGGAAAACCTCGAACACCTGCTCTGATTTTCAATTTTCAAAATGTTAAATTGTGCAGCTGCTAACCTGTTCTTACTCCTGTCCCAGCCAGACTCTGATTTCCTTATCCTTCAAATCTAAAATTCCGGTCTCTGGCTCATTAACCGTATCCATTTCAGAGTTTTGTGTCCTATCCATGTCATCCCATGTTCCACAAATGTCAATCAAAGAAGAATGACATTGGACAAAGTCCTACACCAGCTGCTTCCTCTGAGTGAGAGGAACCCATGAAGATAAGAACAACCTTTGGTCCTTTCTCGGAAGTGAAGGGCAGACACTGAAGGTTAGGATTGTCTCTATATTGTTAGGAAAGGAGGCATTTGGTTAGGGAGTGTGGCTCAGGTCTCAGGAAGATGTCAGGATTTTAGATCACCCACCACTTTGGAAGCACATGTTGGACAAAGCTGCTCCAAATTCACCAGGTATGCAGTCTGTTTGGTTGTAATAGTGCCGCTGGTTTTATTTCACTGATGATGTTCCCTGTGATTTAACTTTGAGGGACCAGCAATGATGGAATGTTGGTGCCTATGGAATATGTGCGCATGGGACTAGTCCCAAAGAAAAATCACATTATTTTCAAAAGTATGAGCCATAAAGACATGAACATATGCATGAGTGCATCTATTTATCTATATTTGTATATGTGGAATGTATACAGCGTGGACCAAGCTAGGAAGCACAGTGCACTGTCCTGAACTCTGGCTAGTCTGGAACTGAAAGGAACATTTGTCTGCTTGATCTGATCGCATTTCATAGATTTCCATCGCCAGCATATATTTTCCGATTCGTTTTTTTGCTGAAATTCTTTCAATGAAAAACTCATTGAAAAATATAAGGGGCGGGGGTTAAGGGGTTATAAGGGTGAGGGGATAGGGTGTATATAATAGGCGAGGGAGATTTTGGGGGGCGGAACCCCCAAATATTAAAACAAAACACATTTGATGAGGTTTTTCACTAAAAAGATTCGTCAAAAAACGAATTGAAAACAACTGTGGATGAAACATCATAGAACAATTCCACATCGAGTCTAACAGCATATAAAGACAAGCAGACACATAGCTTTACCTAATTGATCAAAAGTTTTTTATATGAAAATATTAAAGATAAATAGGGATACATATTGTTTACTCCAGTGGAGGCCTTCAGGACATTTTTTAGGAATACGTGAATCCCAGCGGTTTGAATGGAAGTGTTGATGAAGCATGTTACTTTTAATTATATGTTTAGTTTTGGCTGTTCCTGGAGGTAGTCCCTCAGGGATCCAGGCCAGAAAGGTAACAGAGGTGGACAGGATTGGTTGCATATGGGTTACCTGACCTCCACATAGCCAGTTTTGGTTGGTGTTGTCTGAAGTGGAGTTGACTTTTGGTCAAGTGAAGATAATGGCTTGCAGTTAGAAAAAAAAACCTTTTTCGAGAATCCTAATTTTCTGACCCCTTTCTGATGACTTTCCATACCAGCCACACATATATGTGTGCAGAACAGAACGGTAAGTAAAAGTGGGGCAAAAAGATTTTAAAAAGTGTAAAAAAAGTAAAAGAAGGGAAGGCATGAGTGGGGCAAGTGGGGGTTCTGGCACGTGGAACCTCCAATAAGAAAAAATAAGAAGCACAAATGAGCAATTTGCAATTCTGACATACGACCATGAATCCAAAGTGGCTTTTAAAATCGGAATAAAAAAAGTCCTACACGGTTTCAGGAGATGGATTGCGATGCCTGCTTGAAAAATGACATTCTCAATGCCTTAGTTATACCAACATTCATGGCGCTTTTGATCCTGGCACCAGGAGTGGTCAGCATAACCATCATATGTGTATTCATAAAAAATATTTAAACCTGAAGTACCAGATGCAAATATGACACATGACATCTATTTTCCAATCATGACCGGTCCTACTATTACAATCCATTGAACGAGAAGTGAGCTTCTCTTTCTTCCCACCGACATCAGTGTACAGTTGGCCAAATGCATATTGAAGGGTACATTCTGCCGTTGTTTGTGGTCGCATGCAGAAGGGATGAGACCGCAATTCATAGTGTCTGTGAACTAGCCATTCATGTTCGACTGCCCATTTTGAGGTGGGATTAAGCCTGATTTGCATATGGTCTTTCCCCTTCAGTAAAGACATAGAAGCAGAGGCGTTGCTCAGGAGAGGTTCGGGGGGGCAGGGGAGGGGAGATTTGAGGGGGCTATAGCCCTGGGTCTTTTGGTTGTATCCCCAAATAGAAGCTCAGGGGCGGCTACGAAAAGGCCAACCATCCCTGAGTCCTGACAGTCCTGACATTAGCATAGCCGCAGATCTTTTCCAGACCTAGCAACACCCCTGCATAGCAGACTGAAAAACAATGGTCTGGAGTGCTGCCCAGAACAATGCCAGAAGTTATGATTAGTTCAAGGCCATCCAGACATCAACCTGACATTTTCCATATGAATAACCACAGCATGAACGTGAAAGACATACTAGACATATTCATTATTCTACAAAATGGACATCAGTGTTGATCTGCTTCAATACAAATAACCCGGACATAATTTCATTGGCTATTGTTTAGCACACATCCATCATGGGATGGAGAGAGGGTACTTTGTCACTCCCATTGTTGACTGGGATGCCCTCTTGAAAATTATGATCACTTGGAAAAGGTACTTTTTACAAGTAATAAGAGATACAAGATTTTTCTCTACAAAGCAGGTTTTTGGTCCTCCATTTTTGTAAAAATAAAAAGATGTTCTAATGCGACTAATACATTTGACACATTGAACAAGAGCATTTTCAATGTTTTTGTAAAGCCTAATGTTAGATCTGCAAGGGCTTCAAGCAGAGCCACTGCTCTTCCTCGGGTCATTTCTATAATAAGGCAGCTACTAGTATGTATTAAATAAGGTGCCCCATCGCCAGAGATGATGGCTACACAAGTTGAATTGTATTTTCTGCAAGAATGGACAGGCTGAAATAAGTTTTTTGGAAACTGGACCAGGTGGAGAGATAGTCGATCAAAAATGCACTGATGGCATGTTTTTGGCAAGTATATCAGGTCTGACCCTTGAATATCATACATATGCTGACGTGCTCCAGAATCCAGCTAAAGAGGCAAAGCCTCAGCACAGATGACACGTTTTCCTATTGAGATAGAGTTTGACTCAATGGCTGTGCTTTGGTGTATGAACCCACCATTTGACAGGGAGAGAGAGAGAGGCTCAAAAGATGCATCCCTCCAAGAGGGAGACGTTGCAGGGGGGCGGGGGATATATGTATGTTTCATGCCTACGAATATCCCCACATTGTGGCTTGATGAAGATTTTCATGGTTTAAATAACAAAAGGATTTATTGATGATCGTTGGGTATAATGCTACATTTGTAGTCCATTGTTTTGTGAACAGTTGTTTTGAATTGTTTTTTAATAATCTATTTTGATGCCATTGTATTCTTTTCTGCTTTTGTGCAGGGGAACTCAGAGGCAAAGGTCGGGGGTTGCGTTGATACAGTTACCAGGCCGTAGATATCTCAACTGATCTTATTTTCGTATCTGTTCATTTTTATGCATTTTGCATTTGT
Source organism: Ambystoma mexicanum (assembly GCF_040938575.1). NCBI lineage: Eukaryota > Metazoa > Chordata > Amphibia > Caudata > Ambystomatidae > Ambystoma > Ambystoma mexicanum. The sequence continues at coordinate 608,999,594 of NC_090925.1, read as the reverse complement.
AACACACTACATGTCACGAGCTGTCCAAGAGCATGTAGGCAAGATTTCTGAGAAACTGATAAATGTGTTAGAGGAAGGCTAGTTCATTTTGGGAAGCCAGGCTTGCAACTTCTGTCTGAATCAGAGGTGAATTGGTTAATGTCTGGACTGGTCAGGAGGGAGAAGCACAGTTTGGTATGGGGGTATGAGAAGGGGTTCCATGTCATTTCATGGCGGGATATTTTTTGTGTGGGGTTTTTACCGTGAATTTTTTAATGGAAAAACCCATCACATATTTTTAAAATTTCTTTTTGGGGATTCCCCCCCATTCCCTTTCAGTTTAAATATATTCCCAAACACCCACATACCATACATATATATTTTTCTAACCCTCCCCCAAAAATAATTTGATGGGTTTTTTTGTTAAAATATTCACGGTAAAAAAACGCGCGAAAAAACGTTCCACGATTAAAGGACGTTGTACCTGAGAAGGATTCTCGTACTTTATAGTTCCTTTTGATTCGTTAAATGCAGTTAAATGCAGTTAAGATGTGTATTGGTTGAGGGACATTTCTGGATGTTGTGTGTTGTGTGCAGAGAAAATGTGGAGATGCAGTTCATGCAGGACTTTGTGACTAATACAGGCTGCTTTGAATTGCGATCTTTTCCCTATGATATGATATGATAGGTTATTTATAACACGCTTAATACCCAGAGGTTTCTAAGCGAACCTGTGTTGCTCCATGTCGTTTTGTTTCCAAGGCAAGCACGTTGCCCTGAGCTGTCCTCCCTAACAGTCTGCCAACGGGGCATAGTCAGAGCAGGACTGACCTGCTCTCTGCAGTAGTTTTCCTGATACATTCTGGGAAAGTTTTATGTGCTGGGTTTGCACAAAAAGAAGTCCCAGCAAGACACCGTACCCATAGTCAAGTATGAAGATATTTACGTCTGGAGCTCTTTCTGTGTAGGAGAGAACGATTCAAGAGAGAACGTATACATTGGAGGAAGAGGAACAGAGGATCGTGATAACTTGGGAATTGGTGGAGATATAGTGGTCTGTGATAAATCCCAGCTCTTTTGCAGATTTGACTACTATAGTGGGGTCGGTGCTCATTGGTGGGTAGTCACAGATGCCCACTTCAAGAGGAGTCCGGCCTCTCTTTTTTAAGGTTTCCCAGACAAAGCCGATGTTTGGGATTGGAGACCGGAGGGGACAGGGGGCTCTGATTGGCAGTGTTTCCTGTGTGGTCAGGATCTGGCTGTTGTCAGCATACATATGAAATGGGGAACCACAGTATCAAATGATGGTGCCCAATGAGTGCTTTTCAAGGTTGATGATCTGTGTGAGTCTTTGGTGTGCCCCTGGTGATAGGAAAAAGGTCAGAGAGGAATGCGGGTAGCAGGATCTATGACCAACGTCTGCCAACATAAGACTGATGTTGCAGAGCGCTGCCTGTGAAGGCCTCCCCAAGCAAGGTTGGTGTTATGCTTCCACCCATGCCCCCTATCCTTTTGACAGGGTGACCACCGTGCACCACACATTCCTGCTGCATGCCCCCGCCGCCCCACTCCTTCCACCCTCACCACTTACCTATACCAGGTCCCCCTGGCTCTGCTGGACTATTTTACGATGCCTGACGTACTGTACAACATACAATGTAACAGTCTTTAAACGCCCGTCTTCAGTGGAAGCTTCTAGACAACACAGTTGGGGTAGCGGGATGCTTGGCTTTCTATGGCTTAAGGAAGAGGTAAGACAACATGTCATAGCTCACTGAAGATTAGTGACAGAATGAATACGGTGCAGCAGGATCTGTTATTCAACAGTGTTAGAGGTCTCTGATAGGTCCAGGATTGTCACGGCATGGACATCATAAGCATCTTTAGTCCTTCACAGATCTTTCAGGCGTGAACCCTTCCTGGTAGAAGGGAATAGCGGAATGTTTGGTACCACTATCTGACTGCAAGATTTAATTGGGGGTGGACGAGTTTTAGAGGAAAGGGTCTCAGTGTGGATTGTGCAACTCCTGTGACCATCTCAAACATTCATTATGCCCTGACAGGTGACAAGTGCTTTCGTGTATTTTGCTGCGCATGTTCCTTTTCTTTCGTTGTTCATCGCGTTGCAAAGAAGAACCTGACGTCACTGAGGAAGTAGCCCTATTCAGAAACATGCCCATTTGGTTCAGTGATTTGTACAAACACATACACTCTGAAGAAACCTGCAGAGGGATAGCGGTCCTGTGGCATTAAGGTTGTAATTGGGTGAAATTATAGTGCTGCAATATCACTGCATCTGTGAAGTGCACAAAGCTAGTTCATGCCTTCAAATGCTCAGCAATAAGCGGCTCAAACTGGGTTCACCAATTTAGGTCTGACACAATTTTCAAAATCCCAAAGAGGCAGCACGCAGAGGCCAAGACCAATCTGGTGAGTGTGGACAACCCCCCCATACCTCTGACAATGCACCGGGCCAATTACCAACCCAAGTAGGTGTCCCTTAGCTCAGATGGTCCAATGGACAGGGTGCGATGCCACCACATGGCCATAGGAAATGTAACCCAATGCGTACCCAAGCAGAGCCGGGTTTAGGCCTGGGTGATCCAGCCAGTTACCTGGGCCTCCACATCAGCCCGAGTGACATGCTTTGGAAGGGCGGTGCGCCAAATATCATTGTTCCCCATGCACTGCCAGGCCAAAGCCATTACTGCATATAGGGGTAGGTGGGCAACTATGCAAGTAACCATGTACAGCAGCGTACATGTGCATGGGAGAATATGCACATTTTGCAGCACCATGTGTGCTGATAAAGGCCAAGTGCCAACGTGGACCCCCAGCCCAACCACATGGAAAAGCCACCATGGCAGAACATGTCGCAATGAGCACCTGCCAATGGGGTGTACAACCTTAGAAACCACTACACCCACCTTGCTGTGATCATATTCAATGGCCTGCAAACGACCATACCTTTCAATTCACATGTTGTTGGATGTCCCTCCACCATGTAGCATTTAAGACTAACAAGCCAAAGTACCAGTATGCATGTTGACTGGCAGCATACAATTGCTCACCCAACAGGCTCACAGGTAACTCAGGACGAGGAGGAGGAGTGGGTAGGGCCATCAACGTCCCATGGCTGGGCCTCCAGGGCTACACCATCAGCCACCCCTTCAATGCCCAGCAATGGGAAGGGCAGGTGAAAGGGATGGCAAGTGACACCAAGGTCCTGCAGCAACGCACCTGCCAATGCTAGCGTCAGCACTGCACCCATTGGCAGTGATGGGGCACAGCCACAGGACTGCCCTCCTGGCACATGCAACTGCCCCCCAACAGCTGGCCAATATGGATGTGATGGGGAGCCAGCTGATGGCAGGTGTGAGGGAGGCACTGTGCATCCAACCACCCAATAGGTCCATGAAACACTCTCGCCACCTGAGCAGGACAGCCAACATCATGGGCAATGTGTCCAGGAGACAGAGGGTGCCTCAAACATCAGGCTGTATGGGTCTCTGTGTTTCAAACCCAGCCATCTTCATATCCCTCAACCTTTTCATCATACTACACAGGATGATACACTGATTAGGAGACTGGACGCGATGGAACGGTGCAGTTCCATGTGTTAAAATCGCAGCAAAAATGGCCATTTACACCAAAAATCATGGCAAAAAGGTTGTGGTTTTGCTGCCGCAATCCATGCGGCAGATCCATTATACCATTTAAGAGGAGCGGGAGACACCCCCGCAACCACTGCTCGTCTTAAATGGTATAATGGGGACATATTTACCGGGTCAAACCACAGCATTTTTGCAGCAATTTTTTAGAAAGGCGATATTTTTGCCACGATTTTATTCCTGCATACCAACTGTGCCTGGTGCAACTGGAGACATTTGCCAACACGCAGGTCCTCCACCTCCAGGCCATCTAGGACTGTGCCCAGGGTGCCACACCCAGGATGGTGAGAGTCATGGACCATGACCAACGTCAGGCGACTGCAATATCTGCCGGACTGACTGTCTAAAGACAGAGGGTGTGGGAATTAACAGACACCATCTCAGCCTATGCCGAGGCCATGTAGGCCATCATGCAGTTGACCATGCAATACCTCTGGGAGCCTGAGTAGTCTGGCTCTGTCACCGGCAGAGTTTGTTCCCTAAAGGTTAACCTGTGTAATAATGTTCAATTATTCAAATGAAGGCTTCAGGTGCAGTCAGGTAATGCCCTAGCCCATACGGCAAAAGAACACATACAAAGAGAAAGGTCTCTGTATGAAATTCAATAACATACACAGGAAATGACCACAAGTAAAAAACATGTATTCACAAACATACGTTTGTATAACATTTTTGAAAGTATAACACATTTCACATAAACTCTTCTACTGTAACTTCCAAAACAGCCTATCAAATAAGGATCAAATACATGAATGATTCAAAAGGTAAATGAATAATGAGAACATTCAACCCTCAGGCTATGAAAATAAACGCTGAGTTCCGTAGAACCCCACTAACAGCTTTATAATGAAACCAAAAGATCTCCAATATGATTCCCATACAGTCCCAATGTGTTTCGGATAGATGATTCTATCCATATTCAGGGGATATACAGCTGTTATTGACATATTAAATTTGTCCTCACTAAATTCGGAATGTTCCAAAGCACAGAAACCCCCATCCCGTGTGCTAAACTTCAAATAATCTTTGATCCAAGTTTACAATTTCCAAAGTTTCAAGAGCTTCACAACTAGCAACAGAGCAGAGAACTGGTAACACTGCCTTGTTGTGCCTACAACCCCCCCACCCCCACAATGATTTTCTGTAGTTCATCGATTGACTTTGTGTGATGGCACTTGTACTCACCCACTATCCACGTCTGTTGGCCTCTCTGACTCTCCATGCATGCAAGCAGTGTACTGTTGCATAGGACCATGGCATCGTGGGTGGAATCAGGGAAACAGGCACATCAATGTGTGATATAGATGTCTGGATTGCACTGCATGTTGAGTGAGTAACAGTACTTCCTGTGGTGGTACACTGCTTCATGTGCCTGGGGGACCACCAACAACACATGGGTGCAGTCCAGGGCTGCAATGACGTTTGGCATGTATGCCACAGAATAAAACCACGCATGCACCGGTGCCGGGTTCGTAGGCTTGGAGATACACTGTGACACATGGTGCAGGAGGGCTTCCAGCACCTGTCCAAGCACCATTTAAAATGTCTGCTATGACTTGCTGTGCAGCATAGCCACGTAGTGACGAAAGGTGCCAGTTTCCCAGGAATTGCAGGATGAACACTTGCTTTTCCAGCAAGGGCACAGCTGTCCTGCTCCCAATGACCCATGGATTATGGTTAGCAGCCCACCTATGGTCACCCTGTTCAGCGATACAGGGTTACCAGCTGGAGGTCTGTGAGGGCCCAGGGGAGGCCCTGACCCTGGCTGTAGGCATTTTCCTTCCATGGCCTCTCCTCCTCACCCTCTCTGCACCCTGTGCCATGTGCGGATTTTCCTGCCTCTGTAGATCAATGAACAGCTTGAGCAGCTGCATGTCCCAGTTCGCAATGGCTAGTGGGAGCATGGTTTTGGAAAGTGTGTTTGGGGAAGGCATGTGCCTTATGTAGCTCTCTTGAGTGGAATGGTGCACCTGTGACTTAATTTGTGGCACCTGTCTGCATTTACATCCACCTTTAGGTGGAGGTACCTGCACTGTGTTTTTGGCGGTATTACTGCCAATTTTCAGTGGTATTACCACCATATCCCAACTTGTGATACAACAGTAAAACAGCTTTTGTGCTCCGGCAGTAATACCATTGATGGTAATTCCGCCGCCTGTATCACAGTTGGTGGAATTACCATTGACGGTATTAACGCTGACTCATAATTCGGCAGAACGGTACTTGTTGTGGTAATTCCATTCCTGCCACTTTTACCGTATTCCGCCCAACTCATAATGACACCCTCATTGATCCTTTTATCCACTGTACAAATCAATAAGGTATTTTCTGCTGCATAACACAGAGGAAGATGTTGAAAAATAAAAGTTGGGATTCTCAAAAAGCGTTATTGACCATGTAAAGGAGACTTTGCAGGGACACGCGCATGAAACTAAAGAATCCCACTTATTCTTATCATCACAATTTGTAGTGACAGCCAAGAACTACCACAAGGGCAATGAATATGCATCAATCATTCTCCTTTCAACAAGTAAGCAGTGAGCTTGACATTATTGCAAAACATTCCTTGTTTATTCACACAGTGGTAGGGCCACTTGCATCCTCTTATACAGCTAAGGAACAAGAACAGAACCCAATTTGTAAATGCTTATTAAAGTATTGTGTACTGGTCACTTTGTAAAAAAAACAAATGGTGAGTGCCAAAGGCAGGCCCAAGCGGAGAAAAAGGCTCTAGCAGCACTTGGGTGGACAGGTGCACATCCCACTCCAGCAGGTGTTATTCTGACATGAATAAAGATCCCTTGACTGGAGAGCAGCTCACAGATTTTGAAATTATTGTGATTTATTTTTTATCTTTCAAAGGCCACAAAGGAGAAGGTATTTAACAATTGTTAGTACCCGGAAAGGGTCAATCAGAATATAACAAAAATTCAGATTTGCCCTTGCCGGGGCTTTACCTGACCAACAATCCCTCGGACGGTATTCTTTTCCTTTGTTCCCAGGTGGGGGGTGTGGCAGCCCCTCAGCCAATGAGGAGGCTCAAAACGGGGCAAACCCTGCTCCGAGCCTCCACATGGTTGGAGGCTGCCATCCTCCCCCGCCGGGTAGTCAGGTACGTTTTTTCCTTCTTCCTCCCCACTCCTGTGCAAACAATCCTCTCCCTCTTCCCAACCCCACTTACCTTCTTATTTCTCCTTTTTCAGGAGAAAAAGCACTGGGAACACTTCTGTCCCCAGCACGTCCGCTCCCGATGGCCGCCATGCAAAGGGAAAACAGACGCCGTTTTCCCTTCCCTGGCGTGCATTTTGTTTACATGTTATTTTTTCTGTTCTGTCGCTGCAGTGTTTCGGAACAGAAAAATTGCTATTAGTACCCCGGTCATGCGGGGCAGGGTACTAATAGCAATAAGCCCCTTAACACATGGGCATTACCGAGTCAGGTAATGCCCTGGCACCTTCGTTATTGCCCTTGTTTCACTTAGGCCTATAACTATGGGCCTTGGGGCATTACCTGACTCACTAATGCCCACGCGGCTCGGGGCTTACTTAAATATTTTTCAATGATCCAGTGGTGCCTGCTATGCGGGAAAATGGCCATATATTTAAAGCACCTAATGCCTCTGTTTCCATATCTGTCCGATTAAGAAGGCACATGATAAAAGCACATCTCAATGACAACATCACTGTCCACCATTTTTCATAATTTGATCAAGCAGTTCAATTCAATTTGACTAGCTTTATGTCAGGAATATAACATAGAAATATGTAAAAATAACAAAAGTGTAAAACATTAAACATTATAACACAGCCAAACATTATTTAAAAATCAAATCCATAGCAGCCAACATACAAATAATAAGTTAACAGACAATGAAAAACCATTTCCCATTATCTTCAATCCTCTCCGATTCCGGTGCAATAATCATAATCCAAACATATTTCTTTCACATTATCCAACAAAGAGCACATTATGCTAATGCCTGTTCCCATAATGTGTTCAATATTTCTCAAAGAAAGGTGCATAGTGGCAATATCTATTTGATGAGGAACCTCCCCGTTCTGCATTGGAATTCAATATTTTCCAATCATTTAGTACAATTTTAAAATGGTCACCCAGCGATTTTTTCATAGTTAAGGAGTGGAGAACACATAGAAGAATGCTATCTTTAAATGCTTAAAACCGCATTTCCTCGAGGAGGAAATACCTCCTCCACATTTTTTATTATTTGAACAAAAAAAGAAGTGTGTCAAATTTTTCATGGATAATCTATCACAATTACAGGTGCATTCCTCGTAGTGTATTACAACACCCTGGAAACAAATGTATCAAATTGTTCTTTGGTAGATTCTAATACTTATAATAAAAATCCTATTTCTTGACATTTTGATTACAACCAGTGGGGTTTCATGCTGTGTTTATTTTTACAGATAGGTAGCTATTTACAGATTTTAAAGAGGAGGTCTTGAATCTTAACTATGAGTTTGAAATTGAACATCACCACCAGTCTGGTCTTGGTTTCAGAATCCCACATTTCTGTTGCCTTTAATGATAAGATTGGTGGGGATTCAGGTAGCATCCAAGAGTTTCTAGCTGCTTGAATACAACCTTTAGGATTTTGGTAATACCATTTTGTTTCTGACCAGGCTAAGGGCCTTATTATGCATTTTACTGTTTGGTAAAAAGAAGTGTCATTAAAACCTACACTTTTACCACACAGCCAAATTCTGTATTCGGAGGGATAGTGGAGAAGAAAGACATTTTGCTGCAGGTTCTTCTTCCACATTATTTCCAACACATTGGATAATTAATCATTCACCAACTAACCACTCATAATCTGGAGGATATAGGATCTGGAGTTGATAGGAGTAGTGGAAATAGTAAACAGCTGTTGCAGTAGTTCCTCATGGAATACCCCATACCATTAATGAGGAGGCCCAAGGTTTGAATTTATAATTGGTATCTTAACTGGTTCAACCTTGTCCTGGGCTGTGCAATTGGTGACATTTTCCAACCCTGTCTTCAACAATTACTCAGGGTTTTTGGGAAGGTTCATCAAATGATTAATTGACTACTTGTAGAGGAATTTGCTAAAAAACTTCATGTGACTTGGAACAGGGAACAATGGAAATTATTGCATGTGTTGCTGAGGCCAGACAGTTGTCAGGTGAAACAAAGTAACTAAAGATCACAAAATATGTGTATATTCAGTAATGATGATTTCTCAAATGTGTAGCACCCGCCAAACTTCAGGAACTAATTGAACTGCTCATCTAGATAGCTTGATATCTATAAGAGTGGAGAAAATAGACGCTGAAAGGGAAATATTTTGATAGATCTTTTTTACCTTATACATTTTTTTACATGAAAATCTGCTTTAGTCTTATCCAAGCTGCCCAATTTCCATGATCTGAGGAAAATATAAGGGCACAACAGGAATCATGTTTTTTTTGTGGCCCAGTGACATCTTGTTAAAGGTATGATGGTGTGTCCATTAAGGTCAATGTGAAACTAAAGTGCCAACTTGATTTAAGTGAGGAGAAGTTTGGAGGCGGTGCTTATCATCCTCCAGAGGAAACCTGACTGAGTGTGCTACTACTCTTGGGACTGGGACTTGGTGATTTTAAAGTTACTCTTGTTTATTAGTGGTGAATTCCAGAAGGCCTCTGCATTGCTGGATTCTGGAGCCTTTGGCTTGTACATTCACCAGCATCTGGCTAAGCAGTTTAGATCTTCAGTAATTGTTTGAAGGGTGAATGTGTACTATGAGAAAGAGATAGAATAGGAATAGTTGCAGGATCATTTTTGCACTGAAAACAATGTTCATTCTAGATAGATAGTTAGTGGCTAGGGCTTCATTGTTTTTAGTACCTTTTGATGTATTAGGGTGTGTCCACTTTGTGGAGTATAGCTGTAGGAATAGCAGAACATTACAGAATCAATATCGTCTGAATTTGTCTGGATATATTTATAGTCCATCTAAAGGGGAATTATTTTTACTTAGTTGTACTTGTGGGGCGTTATAATCTCTTTTGTACAAGGTCTGTTGATGAGTTGAAACCACTTTTAGAACATCATTTCAACATGAAAATTAGTCTGTAATGCCATTGTATCATGCAATAATACAGCAATATTTCAGAGATCTATGGATTCAATATTTGTGGATGTTTGAACTAGTTTACGATTGTATATTTAGATGAAAATGGATCAATTCTGCTTTGACTCAAAAGACTTAAGACTTTTTATTGGGGGTTGGAGAATAACTGCTTAGCTATCGATAACTGGAGATCTTCAAAATTGTTAATGTGCAAAGGAAAGAGTCATTAATGTCATAGGTTTATGCTTTTGTCTCTTGAGTTGTTAACAATGCCAAAACGATATTGGACATTTTACATATGTCACCCTCAGTGTCTGTATAGGAATTTAAGGGAATTTTAGATTTTTCCAATTTTTGGTGAAAGTTTACATTTTGCTTCTATGGGATTATTCAACTTTCTAAAGAAAGGTAATTTGTTAAGGGCCTAAGAAAGCTTTTCTGCTCTGTGATTAATCAGATGATGTCATAACTACTTTCAAGGCAGTAACCTCTGCCCATGTGGCTAGAAGAAGGCAGCCCAGGGTTGTCAGAAGATGTGGTGACGATCGGGGCAAAACATTTGGTGAGGACCCCTTACGTTTTTTTTGCACTCAGCCAGCAGCTGCACATCCACAAACAGGAGACTCGAGAAATCTACCCTTGAGTTTGTGTGCAGGATCCCAAATATGGTTTATTACTACAAATCCAAATCAACTACAGCAAAGTTAGATTTCTGTAATGAAGAAAGGTTCATGCCAGACTAACTTTTTTTATGATATGAATAAATATATATAAAATGGCATGAGCTCACCATTGCGCCACCTCCAATTCTCTGTGGGTCAGTCACTTTTCCAAGCAAAGAGTTGAGGGCAGATCTCTTTCTTCGGGTGGGGCCTCCCTCTGGAAACAGCCTCCCCACCTCGCTGAAACTTGAGGAGAACCATCTCCGGTTCCGGAAGCACCTCAAGACCTGTCTCTTTGCTTCTGCCTTCTCTCTTCCTCTCCCTTGCTGATCACCTGCCTGATCCATGCACTGGTCATCTGGTCAAGCTCTGAATTTCGGGCCAAGGTCCCTGCCTGTCCTGTTGCAATCCTGCACTGCCTCTTGGCTCCCCTGCACTTGTGGTCTGTATCTGTAACCCTACAGTCCCCACTTTTGCTCTTATTCTCCACCCGTTGGCTGCACTTATGAGGACCCACACTTGCCATCCGTTGACTGCACTCTTGTTTCTCCTTTGTTACTGCACTTCTACATCCTACCCCACCCTCAGCACTTTTCCCCTCCCCCTTTCCCTGCTCTTGCGCAATCTGAATGACACAAGGCCTAGTAAGATCTGTGTTTTGTCCTACTCTTTTGTTTCTCCCTCCTTGCCTTGACGCGCCTAGAAACACTTGTGTACAGGCACGTTATGAATGCCATATCATATCATTAAGGAGCATCCTGCCCCTGTGTGCACATTAAAACACACATCATACACAGTGACAAATGATGTACAGTGGAGGCTGGTACATTTCTGAACTTAAGAGGCTTAAATGTTTGTGCCAATTAGGCAGGATCAACAGAGCACAGTGAGGGAGCCCAAACCAAACAAGGGTTGCTTGAGGGTGGTTCTCACTCCCAAGAACATTTTGAAACATTGGGTTAAAAGTATGCATTTTACAGCACTTTCTTTGCAAAATTTGGTAGAAATCCATACAGTTTGCATTTGGTTTTGTATGGAAGCACATGGAAATTCCCAATAGTTGCAAATCACAAATTGTGCATAGGAACATTTTCAAATACATTTCATTCCGCCTTTCCAAGCGTGATATGTTAGTATTAAAATATATTCATGATGGTTCTAATTATGTCGATGCAGGCTGCATCAATATATGCCATTATTACCATGTACGGACTCCCAGCCAGTAAAAATGCCATGCCACAGAAAGTATATCCAGGCTGACTGTGTACCAAAAGTGTTATTACTGGCTAGATTGGCCTACATTCAATGTGGGCCAATTTAGCCAAGTAGTATGTTTGCTTTAACCTTGATGCATAGTCCTGTGCATCAAGGGTAAAGCAAAAAAGAGCACTGGAAATGCTAACAGTTTGGGCATTCGTGTAGGCATGGGAAAGGCACTTCTGTATTGGTATTAGCTGGCCATTGATAGCGCCAGTGCAAATGGTTTGAGTACCTGAGCAGCTAATAGCAGTGCCTGGTAAATGCCTAATACTTATACACAAGCCAAAACTGTTGGCTTTGCCAATGCTTATTTTTAAAAGAACTTCAGCGAAAGACACGCAGGGTGTTTTTAAATTGAGTGGCCAAAGGCAGACCTGATTAAGACATTTTTATTACACCAGTTACGTGTTTACAACTCCAATGAAGTCATGAATTCTCAGAAGACTCCTTTGAGGAAACACTTGCAGGCACATTGAGGGCAACGTTTGATGACAAGTCATGTTTAAAGCTAGCTCAAAGAGTTCAGTGAGAAGGTGTTCTGTGTGGGGAGGGCAGGAACTGGGTGAGCATTGCCCTAGGGTTTAGCATGGCCATGAGAAGTCATTTCACTGTTAGCACCTGCATTCATATTCATAGATTTTTAGGTAATTGAAATTGTGATGTGGGGTTAGCACTTGCATGCTAGGGGAGTGATTAGAAAGGAAGTGGTGACATGAGACAGCTCATTCTCACAGCAGTCCTTAAGTGTGATGTTTCAGAAATGAAGGCAAGAGGTAGCTGCTTGTAACATTGAAGCTTCACCAGAATAGTCTCATTCGAAATTTGGAAAGATGTTAGGTGCCCCCACACAAGGAAGTTTGCCCCTTCCTCACAGCTTCTGAGGTTAGCGCCTCTCCCAACATTTGAAGTGTTAGTCCCCTTTTTCCCCTGACATTTTAGCCTAGGTGCACCTCTGATGCCATGAACCCACCCCTTAATGAAGTGTCCCCCAGGGCGGCTACATTTAGGGGTGGTGCTGAACACACACTCACAAAAAACACTTTCACCCATGCATTCATCCACCAGTAACACAACTCCAAACATGCATGTATACATAAAACCAAACACAGCATTGACACAAACACCAACATGAATGCATGCTTTCATACATACACATATACATACTAATTTAATTTAAATACACATATACACTTTTAATTTACAATAAAAAACACTTACCTTACCTCCATGAACCTTTAAAAAGCATTCACGCAGCCGACACGTTGACATGCTGCCTGACAAGAGAGAACTCCTCTCCCATCAGTCAGCGTGATCAAGCTGAGCAACGTGAACACACTAACAGGAGAGGAGTCCTCTCCCATCAGTCAGCATGGTCACGCTGAGCAACGTGAACACACTGACTGACAAGAGAGAACTCCTCTCCCATTAGTCAGCGTGATCACGCTGACAACATGAACACACTGACTGACAAGAGAGAACTCCTCTCCTGTCAGTCAGCGTGGTCATGCTGAGCAACGTGAACATACTGATTGACAAGAGAGAACTCCTCTCTCATCAGTCAGCGTGATCACCCTGACAACATAGGAGAGCAGTCCTCTCCTGTCAGTCCGTATGGTCATGCTGAACAACGTGAACACACTGACTGACAAAAGAGAACTCCTCTCCCATCAGTCAGCATGGTCACGCTGACAACATGAACACACTGACTGACAAGAGAGAACTCTTCTCCCATTATTCAGCGTGATCACACTGACAACATCAACACACTGACTGACAAGAGAGAACTCCTCATCTGTCAGTCAGCGTGGTGGTGCTGAGCAACGTGAACACACTGACTGACAAGAGAGAACTCCTCTCCCATCAGTCAGCATGAACATGCTGACAACATGAACACACTGATTGACAAGAGAGAACTCCTCTCCTGTCAGTCAGCGTGGTCATGCAACGTGAACACACTGACTGACAAGAGAGATCTCCTCTCCCATCAGTCTGCGTGATCACGCTGACAACACAAACACACTGACTGACAGGAGAGGAGTCCTCTCCTGTCAGTCAGCATGGTCATGCTGAGCAATGTGAACACACTGACTGACAAGAGTGAACTCCTCTCCCATCAGTCAGTCACGCTGAGCAACGTGAACACACTGATTGAAAAGAGAGAACTCCCCTCCCATCAGTCAGCATGATCACGCTGACAACATGAACACACTGACTGACAGGAGAGAACTCCTCTCCCATCATTCAGCGTGATCACGCTGACAACATGAACACACTGATTGACAAGAGACAAGAGAGAACTCCTCTCCTGTTGGTCAGTGTGGTCACGCTGAGCTACGTGAACACACTGATTGACAAGAGAGAACTCCTCTCCTGTCAGTCAGTGTGGTCACGCTGAGCAACGTGAACACACTGACTGACAGGAGAGGAGTCCTCTCTTGTCATTCAGCATGTCCACGTTTTCAGCTGAATGATGGCAGGCAGCAGAGTTAATTTCTGAGCCTTGCTGCCTCCCATTATTTTGCTGTTTGTTGTGGAGCCAAACGGCTTCGCAACAAACAGCAAAATCATTGCATGGGCAGCACAGTCCCCCGTGTGAATAAAGGACAGGGGCGACTGTGCTGCCTTCCACTTAGGAGAGGGGGCCGCGAGGCCCCCCGCAAGTGCGAGGCCCAGGGCAGTTTGCCCCCCCTGTACTCCCCTTGTGATGGCCCTGAGGCAGCCACTACCTGATCCTGATCCTGGGGGCAGCTTTATGAGGGAGTATCACATGGAGGAGACAACCTCTGGGGGAGTAACAGGGCACCATCAGACAAAGCATGGTAGTCCCCTTCCTCTCTTGAGGATACTACATACATACCCAATGCCTTAATGGCATATTGTTACACCTCCCTTCATCCATCTAGGAAGAATAATGAAAACCTTTTCTCAAGTTCTGTATGGAAGTCTTATGAAAACACCTTTTCAGATTCTACCTCTAAGTCAATCAGAGCTGACTTGCCCTTAAATGACACGTACCCAGACTTTGTATGTCAAATACCAAGAATTGACTACCATTCCCATAACCAAAAGCATACTGGGATGAGGAAGACAAGCCAAGTAATGCAGAGCAGAATAGAATAGACAAAGAGTAAAGGCTGTGCACTAGTTGTTGTGAGCGCATACCTGTAGCTCAGAGATTTAAACGGCAGCCACAGCTGATTAGGGCGTGCTGCTGGAGAGATTAAGCTGCATCTCTCAGTTCAGAGCGAGAAACCATGGGGCTGAGGAGAGTGCTGTGGAGCCATCCGGCTCAAGTAGGAAGACAAGGAAGGCTGGCCATGAGAGACAACACTCAGGGCTCCTAGGTGTTTGCAGGTGTTAAGAGGCAGGGGTTACCTCATCAAAGCCATATGCTGAGCAGAAGAGCCAAGGCGTCAAGATGGAAATAGATTTAGTACGCCCACCACTGTCTTGCAGTGGGAAGAAGGAAGTATACCAGCAAGAGCCAGTGAGTCAACGAAAGGGAAGCAGAGACACTGGGGCATATTGGCTGCCATGCCGCATGCGAGTAACTGGGAAAGAAGAAAATAAAGTGCTTGAAATAGAAGAAGCCAGTGAGAATTTTGTTAAAAGGGAATACAGAATAAAAGTAAGAGACATTAAAATCTGTGAGTGTATGCAATACACATATAAATAAAGCCCTGGGAGAATAGTGTACCAGGCATATAAAGTATTCGATACAGCACATGCAAGAAGATATTATGTTTGGAAATGTGTGCATAGTCCACATAATTAAAGCCTTGGAAGGAGAGAGACCAGGCAAAGTAAAGCTGCAAGTGAAAGTAATTAAGAAAGTCCTGTCAGGAGCCGTATACCAGGCAGTTGCAATTGTGTTCAAGAAAGTCCTGGCAGGAGAGTATACCAGGCAGATGCAAACATATTCCTTCAAGAAGGCCCAAGTAGGGAAATATACCAGGCATGGACAAACTGAACAGTGTATACCAAAATACATCACCTAAAGGAGTCCTGAGAAGAATGTATCAGGACTAGCAAAAGGGCTGCGCTGATCAAGAAAATAGGAGTAAAAAGCCGACAGGAAGTATATCAGGTATTCCATGAAGATACAAATTCACAGCCAAGTTGTTTTGTGTACTGGTTGTACTGTTGAACAAGAAAAGATGAGTGAAAACCTGCAAGGAAGTATACAAGGTATTTGACCGAAATCCAAACTCAAGGCTAAATTGTGTTGTGTACCAGTTGTATTATGGATTAAGAGAAGCAGAATGCAAACCTGGCAGGGGAGTACACCAGGTTTTCACCAGACACAGAGTCATGTTGTTTTGCGTATAGGTTGCATTGTGGAGCAAGAGAAACCCAAGGAACTGTTATCTTTGAGACCTCGCAACCCCCAACCCCAAAGAAGATATGTCAATCCCTCATCATAGAGGTTCATGCTTTTAATCTTCATGAGATTACAGAATAATAGTGTGTAACACTTTGAAACATTTTTTAAGTACAGATTTCTTGTGGTTTAAGAAGTGTGTTTTCTACTCTCTGGATTCAGATGTACTATGTGGTTGGGTTTAGTATGTAAGAATCAAACAATATATTCAGGTTAGTCTTGTTACAAAATATAATTTGTGTCATGGTGTGTCCAGCAATCCTACCAATCCTGTAGACTATTTGAAATGTTCTGTGTTCACATGAACCAATTACTTACTATCTATGTCATGCTTTCTCCCCTCCAGCATTTCCCAGTGACTTGATCCCTTTGAACATAGCCACACCTTTATTATTGTTGGGTTAGGAGGTATTTTGGGGATTGTTCCTTAGGTTTGTTTGATTTGCTTTTGAGGTCAAGTTCAGGTGACAAGAACTTTCATGTAGATACTTCTTTTTGGAAGGACTTGAAATTGTGGCTCTTCTTAAAGCTTTGATCCCCCAAGCTACTTGCCTGTCTGGCAGCGTTCCCACTTGCAGCCATCTTTAGCAACAAGTTGTCAACAATTGTGAAAGTTGTGATATGTAAATGCAAAAGAAAAGAACTGAGATGGTTCCACATATTTTAAGAAAGCCTCAGGGTGGCTGGCAAGTGTGCTTCACAGTGAACTCTGACTCACTGCCCTTTGACCTGTTACTGCTGTGGAGGGTTGTTCTTGCTGAAGAAAGCCGATGGTTCTTCGCTGTTTCAACCAATGTTCAAATGTTGATTCTTCTCTGGTATAAACTCTGCTGCGAAGGAAGGCAGGGTCTAGGCAGGATCCAAAAAACAAAATGGCCAACAAGATTCAAAATCTCTCTGAACCAATGGGAGATGCAGGGACTTGGATTTTGGCAATTCTGGTCACTGTGGTACAGATTATCCAGATAATAGCTAGCGTTACTCTGTGGGGGATCCTGCTCAGTTGCAGGGCCTTGATCAGTTTAGGATAGAGGTCTGCAACTGTGGCACTCCAGATGTTTTGAACAGCAGCTCCCATGATCCCTCAACATTGAATCTGCAGGCTAGGGATAACTAGTGGAAGATATAATCCAAAACATCTGGAGAGCCAAAGGTTTTAGACCACTGGATCAGAATGTCTTTCACTATTCATCCAATTACAGATTCCTTTCTTTAGCTTTTCCTTACAGCATATCCTTATATTACTACCAGAGCCATATGCTGCCAACTCGCCTTGTGCTTCTACTTCTGCACCCATGTATCATATGTCAAGTGTCAGAGACTGATGTGATATTTTTGTTCAGGCCAAGCTGGCCATGGTTGTTGATTAAGGCTCTTACAGAGGCTTTCACTTCGGGTGCCGTTTTGTGTCATCTTGACACTGCTAGAGCATTACGTTTTTTATCTAATGTTTGAGAGGGGTAGTGGAGTCTTTTTTTGTTATTTCAAAATGGTGGTTCTGTCAAACACCCTCTTTTTTGCCTTTCCTTTTTGTGAGCGAAATGATTCAGTTATTGATAATGAATTGCTGGCAATGAGGGCCGCGCGTTCCAAATGGGGACATCATTTTGTTGATTGCACTTTCTCCTTTTGAGATTCAGACAGGTCACCGGAATCTGCAGGTGATTTGCTAAATACGTTGTTGGAGTAGCTGCTTGGCAGTAGAACTTATTTATTCTCACAGTAGGAGTGTGTTATAACTAACATTGAAGTCCTGGCAATGTTAAAGTGGATGTACTATCTTGCAGACTTCCTGCCTGATCCTTTGAGGTTGTTGCAGCTCAAACTATGGTTTCCGCGAAACAGTTGTTGGGTTAGCACACTTTTGTTGCCAGGAATTAGGTTCATATTCTCAAATACTGTCTTCTGTGCCATTTACTGTCAAATTGACCAAGAATTATGGGCTTTGTTATTTAGGTCATGGTTTGTTAAGAGGTTGAAAATTTGAACGTATGTAATGATATTGCCAATGCTCGATGCAGAGGGCTTCAGGGGTCTTTAGATTTAGCCGAGCTATTTCTTTGGTGGCCCAGTTTGTTTGTTGATGTTTGTAACTATGTCTCTGCTTGCCTCTTTGTGCACAGAAGAAGTCATCTTTGCATCAATGTCCGGTCGGGGTATTAAAACCGTAAGGGATAGATCCAGGGACATGGCTTGCAGTTGCCCTCGATTAATTGGCCTAAATGACGTTCGGTAAGCATAGTGACAGTGGACACCATTTCTAATACGGTACAATGTTCTAGTTTTGAGAAATGACCGTCTACTCTGGTGTTTGCCTATTTCTTGTTCAGATGTTTTGTCGTGAGGGTCTTCCATAAACAAGTCTGCTCAATAGAGCTTCTTAGTATATTTAATATGATAATGTATATCTTATATAGTGCTACACCCCCATACGCCTCAGAGCATTGAAATAACAGAAGACGTTATTATTATGGTACTCAGTTGATCCACCTTGGAAGGACGAAAGGCTGAGTTAACCCTCCAAGGATTAGAACCTGCCACAACAGGTGACTGCTTAGCTCGCTGTGCTATCTGACCAGTTACTGATTTCATTTACTGTTTGTAATGCCTCAGAAGAAGGGCATGACCTCACATATGGGTATCTTCAACAAACTCATGTGTAGACAGAGAGGGCAAATCAGGCACTGGAACAATACTTGTGCTGTTTTCTTAACAGTGTGATAAATTGGAAGGTTTTACACACTGCAGAATCTGTCTATAAACACTCTGCTACTTTGACATCATTTTGTGCCTGTAAGGCATATGCCCTATGTTTTATTCTGAATATAATTTCACCTTAACAGAGAGTAGTTCTATTATACGTTGCCCTGTGTTTTTTTCTGAATATAATTTCACCTTAACAGAGAGCAGTTCTATTATACGAGAATGTTAATGCTGATCACTTCATATTTTGGTTTGGGAGAACGTTCATGAAATTAAGTAAGCGATGAAGAGGGGTTCTGATGTTTGTAGAATCCATCAATGAACTATTCTCTGGTGGACAAGGTTTGGTTGTCCTGGTGGTATCATGTTTTGCTCTGGGACGCCATTTCCCCAGAATGCCAGGGGCAGCAGAAGTAACAACACATGACCCTGGACATGTGATGACATCACAGGAAGTGATGTAATTTGACCCACCCCAAAGTGACATCACAGGAAGCAATGGAGCACAACCTTTCACCCCTTGACAAAACAGGAAGTGGCATTACATAGCATTGTTCCAAGTACACTATGATAAATATGGTTGTGATATCACTGTAATGTGATATGCATTCATACAAGAATAAATCACCATATGTATCATTGATATCAGTGTGTATTGGCCCATATAACTGTCAATGCAAGCATACGTCCAAGGCCAAATGATAATGATGTGTTATTACATATGATATGATGGCATTTATAACGCGCCTATACACAAGTGTTTCAAGGTGCGATGAGGCAAGGGAGGGGGAAACAGGGGAAGACAGACAAACGATCCTACTAGGCCAGGTGTCATTTAGATCGCGCAAGTGCAAGGGAGGGCAAGGAGGAGAAGTGCGGGGGGAAATGGAAGAGGAAAGTACAGTACATGGTATAGAGAACAAAAAAAAAATAATGAAGTGCTGCCAGCAGGTGGCAAGTGAAAGAGGTAAGTGCAGACGTCAGTGTCAAGTGCAGGTAGTGGGACCGTAGGGATACAGAAAACAGTCACTAAGTGCAGGGATGGTCAGGAACCAACTAGCGGGGGAGGGATCAGGCCTGAGAATCTTATGCTTAAGTGCTCTATGTGGAACAAATATACATAATATCACCCAACCTGTGTTGGTACTCATTTATAGACCTCAGAAGGATGAAAGGCTGAGTTGGACTTGCCGGGATTCGAAACTGCAATTTCCAGATCACACTCACATTGCAACAGTGAGTGCTGAACCCATTGAGCTATCTTACCAGCTATAGCTATCTTGCTGGCTATAGTAAAATGAGCAATTACATGTCTGAATGTTCTCAAAGTCAGAAAGCAAATTACACTCTGTAGTGGATACCAATAAACTGGTAACTGAGATTTAACAGCTGGTCAGTTCATCTGCATGTATGTTGCAAAGTTGGTCAAATGTCAAGCCGGCATGGATCAACTTTTCAGGCTTCAGAGGCTGGCAAAATACAAACCTTTGGGAGGTTTCATATCTTTGTGATAAAGAATTTAGAGTAGCGCAGGGAAAGCAACGCACTCCCGCGGCATACCGTACTCTGGGCACTCGTTACCTCATATATGCAAACAAACATCCTGAACAGCATGCCATGGAGATAGGAAAGATATACACATTACAACAAAACATTCATTGAGGCATAATGAAATCAAGGGTCACATGATGTGCTATGGTCAAACATTTCTACACTGTACACAAGCTTTTAGGCACAAGAATGTTGTCAAGTGACCGAGGACACCGAGATGGAATTTCTTGTGATAATCAAGGGTGTCGGTGAGCGTACTGGCACACTTGTTTCTGGACCAGCAAACCTATAATGAGGCCCTTGATCAATATTTGGCTCAATCAACAGAATAACCAGTTAGTGAATAGGTCATGGGAACTTGCATGTATTCTTAATTTGTCCCAATTGATCTTAATTTCTTTCTGAGTGACTTTATTGTGTGATGGAAACAGCATAACAATCTGAAGCATCAGAACCAAGAATATGATCAGGTGTCAAAACCAGCTTGATGGGGTTGGCATCTAGCACTGTTTTGCCCATGGTCGTTTTAGGTGAGGTTGGTGGAACTACATGATGCTTGCCTAGTCGAGAGTGCTAATTTGTGGGTATTGAAAAAAGGACATTTTATTTTCTATTGCAAGATGTCTGCCAACTGCACCACACTGACACCATTCTGCTGACCAATCTGGTGCATTCTCTGAACCTATCCCATTCAACATTGCCAGTATTTTGTATACACTGTCTTTGGGTCTCATGGCGAGTGCAGATAAGCAGTTTATGGTAGGATGCACGTTTATCGCCCCTCTTCCAGTCTTGGAAATTTGCTGCCAGGTGTTTGCCATTTGGTTCTTGATCTGGCCCAGATCCTGGAAGTTCATTATTTGTTCATTATGAATGCATAGCACTGTAACAAAGTGGCATTGGTAATGGATATTTGGGAAGGCATGGAGACTCCAGGGCCAGGATATGGTACACAATGTGTGAAGTGACTGCTGGCGGTGGGATATGAGAAATTCCATGGGGTCTCTTCCCCCTCCCCAAACTTCTAGATAGAGGGGACGGCATAGTGAGGACCAATCAGACAACAAGGATCCTGATCCTGGAAATGAGGAATCGAAAGCAGCCAGTGTGGAAGAAAGCTGGGATCTCGGAATATAAATGTTCTCTTCCTCCTCTTCCTTCTCCTCCTCTTTCTCCTCCTCTCCTCCTTCTCGGCTTGGCATTCCCTGCTCTTATCCAATGCAAAATTCCCTCTTCTGTTCTTGAGATCCCAACCTTCGACAGACCACTTTTGACCTGAACCTTTCTTTGTAATGAATATAGATGCCTCCTTTCAATACTATCATCCCATATGTGTGGCCACCTTTTTCTTATACTCCCTTTCCCTAACCCCAGAATTTCACTCATGCTTCACAGGATTTCAATATCTATGAAGTCCCCTTTAAATGCCTTGTTTAATGCC